>NW_026693024.1:2538333-3807500 GCF_021218885.2 Marmota monax | reverse complement strand
ATCAGCTAGATGTTGCTGGGGCCGAGGAGCCAATCAGCTAGATGTTGCTGGGGCCGCTGTGAGCCAATCATCAGCCAGCAGCTGGAAGTTTGCTGGCAGCTGGAAGTTTGCTGGGGCCCCTTTGGCTGTGGCTCTCAACATCTCCCCCTCTCTGTTTAAACAACAAGCATGTGGCTTAGGGACCGTGCCTGTTAGGCAGTCCAATTCAACATATGGTCCTTACCCGTCATCGGATGAACTGACCTCTAGGCGTCAGCCTCCTGTCTTAGGTTGGTACCACTGCAATTGGATCATACCCGTCACTGACTACCGGTCCAGCATACAGCCATACTTGTGGATAGGCCTTTGCACCTGTGGGGGGGTGAGGTTCTTTGCCTCACCTCTGTTGGCCCCCAAATTTTAGACCATCACTAGTAGAGGAGGATGCAAAATGCCATGACATTAAGCCAATTGAGGGCTCCTAAATTGTACCACCGGTGACACCATCAGCAAAAATACTCCAGCACTACCACAATTCGCTGTACCAACAGATAGTTCACAATGCATACAGGTGAGCTCACAATGTGTCCAGGCAAGTTCTGCAAGCAGTTCAGTGATGGCTATTGTAGAAGCTGTAGATTGGTTTTATCTTTCACTTCACCAGCACTGGGATGAAGATAGGAATTCTGGCAATAATGGCTAAAGAAAAAATTATGTAACATTCCAGAAGGCACTAAAAGAAAACAATTTTCTTAACAATTTACATTGTCTTCACCGGCACTGGGATGAAGATAGGAATTCTGGCAATAATGGCTAAAGAAAAAATTATGTAACACTACAGAAGGCACTAAAAGAAAACAATTTTCTTAACGATTTACATTATCTTTAAGAGAATTATTAAATATAATGAAAAGGAAAGGTAAAAGTAAACAAACAGATCTGTTAACCTTCTTTTTTGTTTACATATTAAAACAATCCTCAACAGTTGTTTATCCAATTTAAATTAAACCATATAAATCACGTGAAAAAAAAATATTTGGATCCATTTTATCATGAGCGCTCATCATATATGATATATGGACATACGTACATTCAAACATATAACACAAAACACAAGTGTGCACACATAATATAATACATACAACACATAACATTATAGTAAAGGCCTTATAACTTTTTACAGGTGAAATCTCCATTGCAATGTTTAAAAACTCTATAGTCAAAAAATAGAACTGATCAGCAAAACATTAACCTAGGTCTGTATGAGCTCAAAAAACAAAATAGAACTTCATGATATGGCAAAGGGCAATAATAAAATAGATATTGAAAAAAGCATCCTGGTTCTGTTGCAGATGTAAGAATAGCCAAACTGGAGTTTTGGATATCAGTTGTTATGGATTTGAGCCAAATCATCTTGTTTTTGGTCTGTAGAAATCGCTTTAGTTAATCTTTCTGGAATCCAAATCGGCTGCTGTTCTCCCTGTGGAAACACATAAACAGACCCCCGACTCCAGACAATCACTGGGTCAGGACCTTGGTTAATCTCTCTGGAATCCAAATCGGCTGCTGTTCTCCCTGTGGAAACACACAAACAGACCCTCGACTCCAGACAATTACTGGGTCAGGACCTTTCCATTGTCCTGTTAGAATATCCTTCCAAAGTACCTTGGGCTTATGTACATTTTTTGGACACATATGCCTTTCCGCAGCACTAAGTCCTGATGAATCCAAATTTAAAAAGTTTAGAGTAAAAAGGGTTATTTTAAGTTTATCTTTGGGGAATATATACCCCTTCCCAATTCCTTCTTTTTGCTTTAATAAGTACATTTTAATAGTTTGATGAGCTCTTTCAACTATGCCTTGTCCCTGTGGATTGTATGGGATTCCTGTTATATGAGTAATGCCAAATGTTGAGCAAAATTGTTTAAAAGAGGTAGAAGTATAACCAGGGGCATTATCTGTTTTTAACTGTTTTGGAACACCCACAGTGGCAAAATTTTGTAAGCAATGAGCTATAACATCTTTAGTTTTTTCTCCGGCATGAAGGGAGCCCATCAAAAATCCAGAAGAAGTATCAACTGTAACATGCAAATATTTTAATTTTCCAAATTCTGGCAAGTGTGTGACGTCCATCTGCCAAATATGGTTAGGTATCAATCCTCTAGGATTGACTCCAAGAGAGGGGAGATACAGAAGGTTGTATATGTCCTTCTGCTAATTGTTGTTTGACCAGGTCATGGGCTGCTTGTATCTTTTCTTTAGTCAGGGGCCACTGAGGAACCCATACTGGTCTTTCTGATTTCCAAGTAATTTTTATTGTCTCAGTGGCCCTTTCTGAAAATCCAACCCATGTCTGTCTCTCCCTTGATCTATTTGTATTGGTGCTGCTATACCTTGTTCTTGTTTTTCTAATCTTTTTCCTTTCCTAAAACCTTGTCTAGTCATAATAGTGGGTGCATTTTGGTTGATGTTATTTGTTAATGTCAAACCTAATTGATCTAGGACATCTCGTCCCCATAAATTTACGGGAAGATGATCCAATACATATGGCTGTACAGTTCCTTCACATCCTTCAGGATCCTTCCAATCTAATACCATTGCACTTCTATGGGGATTAGTTGCCACTCCTAGGCCTCGAAGCGTTTGAGTGGCTTGTTGTAATGGCCAATGTTTTGGCCATTCTTGACGAGAGATGATGCTAAGGTCTGCACCTGTATCCAGTAGCCCATTAAATTCATGTCCTTGAATATTTAGTTTTAGCATGGGGCGAGAATCTAAATTTAAAGAAAGCATAGCCCAATCTACACCTGTGGAGCCTAATCCCTTGGAACCTCTTTCTACAGTACGACTGGAAAATTTATCATGTAGGCTGGGTATTATTAGTAACTGTGCTATTCTATCTCCTGGTGAAATTACTGATATACCCTTTGGAGAACTGGCTATAATTTTTATTTCACCTTCATAATCGGGATCAATTACCCCAGGACTTATCATAAGTCCTTTTAGAGTAGAAGAGCTGCGTCCCAATAATAAGCCTACTGTTCCTTTGGGAAGAGGTCCTTTCACCCCTGTGGGAATGATTTGAACTCCCATCTCTGGAGTTAGTACTGCTCTGGCGGAGGCGCAGATGTCCAACCCTGCGCTCCCTCTGGTTTGTCTGATGAGGGATCTGATGGACAATGTGTCCTGGGCACTACCCTGATGGGGTTGCTGGGTTCCTCCAGTGCTCCGTATATTTGTGGTTTTGGGCCCCGGAGCATTGGGCCCTCCTGTCCGTTTTTTGGCAATGGAGCCCAATGCCTTTCTCCACGATATCGTGGATAAACACCTGGTCCTTGTTCGTTTTTTGATAATGGAGTACCCTCTATGGTGGTTTGAGAACGGCATTCATTAGCCCAATGTCTCCCTCTACGGCATCGTGGGCAAATACCTGGTATTCTACTCCTTTGATACCTAGTTTTGTTAAACCCTCCTCCAATGGGGCAATTCCTTTTAAAATGTCCTGTTTGTTCACAATTGTAGCATGTTCTTGGCCTGGCATCTAAAGCCTGTTTTACTGCAGCTGCCACAATTTGCCCTTGTTCATTAATGTCTCTGGCATCTAAAGCCTGTTTTACTGCAGCTGCCACGACTTGCTCTTGTTCATTAATGTCTCTACATAATTTAATATATGTGTTTAAATCTTCATGTTTCCATGGTCTAATGATATCTCTGCACCAACGATTCGCTTGCTCATAAGCCAGGTGTTTTAGTAATGGCATTGCTTGTTCTGTATTCCCAAAAACTCTGGTAGCTGTTTGAATAAGCCTATCTACAAATTCAGCATAAGGTTCATTAGCTCCTTGTATTACCTTAGATAATTGACCTTGTAAACCTCCATGTCCTTGTAAAGTCTTCCATGCCTTAATTGCATCTGCAGCAATTTGTGCGTATACGCCAGGATCATATGCAATTTGTTGCTGCTGATCCTCATAAGGTCCCTTTCCTAACAACATATCTAGATTTCTCTGAGGATAACCAGCTGCTGC
Organism: Marmota monax; assembly: GCF_021218885.2. Classification (NCBI taxonomy): domain Eukaryota; kingdom Metazoa; phylum Chordata; class Mammalia; order Rodentia; family Sciuridae; genus Marmota; species Marmota monax. The sequence continues at coordinate 3,803,493 of NW_026693024.1, read as the reverse complement.
ATTTCGCCTAGCCGTCTCCTTGCAAAATTCCTCATTGGCAACCTTCCATAACAGGTATTGTCCTCCATTTAGCACAGCTTTACACATATTAGCCCAATCTGCTGGCGTCATGTTCAAGTTGTTAATGGATTCGACCAAGCTTACAGTGAAGGGTGCTTGAGGACCATAGGTTGTTACAGCCTCTTTTAGCTGCTTCACTGTTTTGAAATTTAAAACTTGGTAAAATCGCTGCCCTCCTGCCTCAAATACAGGGCATGTTAATATTTGAGACCTTGTCTCAGGATCCCAACTATCAACTGTGGGGGTTGGGGGCCTCCCAGCATATGGAGGTGGCGCTGTTGGTTGGACACTTTCGCCCTCTGGTGATAGAAAGGTGTTAGTAGCAGTCTCCTGTAGAGGTGGTGCTGTTGGTTGGACACTTACACCCTCTGGTGATAGAAAGGTGTTAGTAGCAGTCTCCTGTTGTACCTTTCCCCCTGATGGCTTTTTCTGTTTTACACTTTCTTTCTCTGTCTGACTAACTTGAGAGACCTTCTCTTTTACTTGAATCATTATGTCTTCTCCTTCCTCTACCATTGTCTGAACTGAAGGCTTTGGACTAAGCAAACAAGATATGAACGTCCACAATGGCAATGTGCCAACTGGCAGAGTCCCTGGGCTTTTCTTTTCTATTCTTTTTAAATCTTCACCATGATGGTTCCATTGTGATATATTTAACAACTCCTCCTTAAAAAGCCATGGGCTACATTTTTGTATTGTATCAACGTATGCCCTGACTGCTCTTGATTTTACTGGGATGCCTCCTTCCTCTAACAATTTACTTAACACTCTTTCAGTTTGTTTTTTACTAATTTCTGATCCCGTATTTCTACTATAATACAACCCAACAAGATGACGCCAAACAAAACCGAGACAGAATGAAATAAAAAGGGAACAACAAAAAGTCATTATAGCCTTTCTATCCTCCTGACATGGGCATCCGTCCTTTCTCCCTATCTGTTCCTCAGACGTAAATAGTTTTTCCTCAGATGTGAGCGGTTTTTCTTCCGTCTCACTCATCTCCAGGGACAGGCAACTTAAAACAAAAGTGAAACAAAATAACAAAAGAAGAATCTTAAAATGGCTACCCATCCTCTCGCCCTGCCCTCAGGGGCGAGCAGTTTCACTTACCCTCAGTCGCTCCCCGTGCGAGCCACCAAATGCCGCAGTCTGGCTGGGCACAATCAGGAGCCACTTGTCAAAAGAAACTAACTTTATTTTTAGAACCACACACAACAAACAAAATAGTCTCTCAGGAAAAACCCTCAGAGCCTCAACTGCCACCACCGGCTTTCCACAAGCCTCTCTCTCCCACACAAGCTTCTCCCCACCTCCCACAATCCTCCTGCTCTTGAGGCCGATTGGCTGGGTCACGTGGGCGGAGCCAAAAAAGTCCCCCAATGAGCAGCTCCGTGGTCTGAAAGGGCAGGGAAACAGTCCAATGAGCATCACTGCAGAGGAGCCAATCAGCTAGATGTTGCTGGGGCCGAGGAGCCAATCAGCTAGATGTTGCTGGGGCCGCTGTGAGCCAATCATCAGCCAGCAGCTGGAAGTTTGCTGGCAGCTGGAAGTTTGCTGGGGCCCCTTTGGCTGTGGCTCTCAACAGTTCCCTAAATGAGAGCATGCTGTTAGAGAGAAATGAAGGGAACTCATCACTGACCTAGGAATACGGTGGGGACCTCAATTTGAAAGCGTCATATTAGTTAGTTAATTAGATTTTGGATCTGAAGGAAATTGTGAGAGAAACAAACGTTTCTCACGTGACACCATCAGGCATCTGCCATTGCTATTCTGTCCATTAAGTAAGGGAATATCTGGAGGTATCAAATGACAAGGTTTGGGAAGCTAAAAAGGGGGATCTGTTTGTTTTCTAAATATGTCCATTACTTTCGGGGTTCCTTGATTGGGTGGTCTACAGATAGAAAAGTTACATAGGAAATGTGATCCTCATATTCTCTTGGACTACAGCATATCAACAGGATGACCATACAACCTGGTTTGTATAAGGTCTCAGTTGTATTTGTGACCATGGTGCCTTTCCCATTTCAGCAATGGACATGATTTTTCCATTAATAATGAAGTGTCTTTTATTAATAGCTACAAGAGAAACTGTGGCAGATCTTTACAGCAGTCCCCTTATCCATCAGAGGGATCCCAGGATCCCCAGTGGATACCTGTAGCCACAGATAACACTGAACCCTATAGATACCATGTGTTTGCCTTAGGTCAAGGATTTCCAACTCCTCACTTAAATGAAGGATGGACTGTAGAGCTTCTCTTTGGTGTGTTTGACTTGTCAGCATCATTACTGTTGTACTTTGAGGACATTATGAAGTAAACTAAGGGTTACTTGAACCTTAGTTTTACAACCCAAGGATTGATTGCCATGCTGTCATGTTAAGTATGGCCACTAAGTGATTAATTGGCAGGTAGACCATACAGTGTGTATCCCCTGGACAAAGGGATGATTCACATTCCAGGCAGGATCTGGGATACCATTTTGTAGAAGCTTAAGAACAAGCCATTCAGCCTGGCTCTCTTGGAGAAAATGAAAATTCCATTCCTTAAAAGGTTCTCAACTAACAACCTCCTCTTCCTATTCCCCCTACTCCTGTTCCTCCATCTCCTCCTCCAGGGTTGGGGGAAAGGAAACCAGGGCCTCACATACATAGGCTAAGCTTGTGTCTACCACTGAGCTGTGCCCCTACTCTGGCCCCTGATTTGTATCAGTACATCTTATCATAATTATACTCTTCTTTCCTCACTGAATATCTGGAACACTTTGGTAGTTTTGTGTTAATATTATTCCACAGGGCTTGAAAGAGAAAGTTCTGTTCTGGCAGGGAGGACACAGGGACCTTGGACTTCTTTCTTCCACAAAGTCTCCATGGAATCCCAATCAAATCCCAAAGACTCCTTCACCATTCCTCTCCCCTGGAAGACACAAGAAGCACAGTCAACAATCCACTTAGCACTTTCAAGCTTCTGCAGTTTGTAATGTTCTCCTGGGATTAATTAACAGGTGAATGTGTTTTTACCTTGAAACCCTGATGGAAATCTGATGGAAGGGAACAGGCATGAACATAGGGAGTGGCCATTGTTGAAGAACATGGCCAGTCATTGAGTTTAAATGTTGAGACCTAGTGGGAAACCACATGTGCTGCTGCATGACTAGTCCTACTTGTTCTTTTTCATGCATGGGGTTTCTTTATCTTACCACAAATAGTAAAGGGATTTCATCACATCCTGGGGACTCAGATGCTATCTGGCTCCACTCCTCCCCTGGGCCAGCAGAAGTCTGAGGTAGAGATGCTGGAAGCCCAGCCTGAGGGTTTCCTTAGATCTGTAAAATCTGGAGCTGAGGGAATTGGAAAACTATGTCCAAGTTTGACTGGGGGATGAGCAACAGTGAATCATACAGACTCTCTTTTGGACCAAGCAGGCAGGCTCTGCTGAACCTCCTTCTCAACTAGGTATCAACTATGGCTTATAAAAACTCCACACATGATTTTCTTTATTGCTCTCTTCACATTAAAAGACTCAAACAAATACTCATATGGTTTCCAATAGTTCAAGGCCATATCTGCAGATGAACCTAGCCCTTCCTTGCCTCAGAAAACTCAAGACTGCTCAAATAATTCACCATTTGTTATAGCTAACATTTCATGAAAGGGCCTGCCCTCAGTTTCCCAAAGCATTTACTATAAAGGATTTACCATTTGAGTCTTCCCTCTGTCCCTTGACCTATACAAATGTGCATCTCCTACAACCCAGGAGTGTATTTCTCAAGGACCTAAAAATCATTCCTTTGGAATGCAATCATCAGGAAGAACAGGGCCTCTGCCTTAGTCTCTGTGGGAGGACAGAACCTGAACTTGGACCATTAACTTTGTAATTTTAAATTTTTGTTCTTCAGCAATTTTCCCATCCTCCCTCTTACTAGTTCAATTCTCCATTTAAAATATTCAGTCCTTTCTGCACAAAGTTGAATTTGGTTCTTGTTGTTCCCTCTTCACTACTGCCATTATATAATATTGATTAAAACATTGACTGGTTTCATTTATCTTTGACATAGATATGCCCAAGTCTTGGTTGAAGAGCTATGAATGACATCGGAGAAGCTGGGACTTCACTGGGTTCTGTGTTTTCACCACTGGCTGAGGTTTCTGCATCCTGCCTGCCTTGACTCCATTTTATCTTTCCTCTTTGTCACCATTATCCATGACAGCAGCCTTTCATGATATACTTTTCATAATGCAGCCTGGGAATCTTTCTAAAACACTGCTGTTATCATTTTTCTCCCCTTTTAGAATCATTTGGTGTTTACCCAGAGACCATAAGAGAGAGGACAAAAAGAAACCCACTTTCTGTGTTGATTACTTTTGTCTGTCAACTTGGTCATCATACCCTGAAAGTCAATCAAACACCAGTCTGGCTATTGCTGTAAATGATTCTTTAGATGTATTGAACATTTATGTGAGCAGATTGCCTTCCATGGTGTGCATGGACCTCATCTTATCAGCTGAAGTCTATAAGAGGAAAAGACTGGGGTCAACAACCACACAATGGAATTGCTCAGCCCTAAAAATAAAATAACCTATCAAGCCACAATAAAGGCATCACAGAAATTTGCACACACATTTCTAAGTGAAAAATGCCAATTTGAAAATGTACATAGTCTAATGTCTCTGGGAAAAGTAAAACCACGGACATGGTAGAAATATCAGTGTTTTCCAGGGGTTTGGTGCTTGCTGGGTCCTCTTTATTCTCAGAATTTTTATCTGGATGCCACATTAGTGCCAGTTTCTGATATGTCTTTTGGATCTCGTTGAGTGAGTCATGTCTCTGCACACCTGTAACTTCTGAGCAACACATTGTTTTAACTAATTGTTGGCACATGTTTGAGGTCTCTGATGCAGGCAGCAGGAAGACAAGAGGGAGAAGTGGACCTCCTAGCTCTCCTCATGGCTCCTCCCACTTTCCTCTCATTAAATCTACAATGGACAGAGAGAAGAGGGATTTGACCTGGGATAGGAAGAGAGTCAGTAGAGACATGTTTCTGTAGCCTCTTGGTTTGTTAAGTCGATAAGCAGAATAAAATTTTGTCTCAATGGCTGATGTTAAAATATTTCAAAAAATATGCTGCAGTTATTTTTTTTTCTTTGTTGTGTTAGCTCGAAACTATTAGTTAAAGTCTTTTCTTTCCTTCATCCTGCTGGTAACTGAATTTAGAATGTCTCAGATTCCTTCTCTTTTCAATATTATGGTATGCATATTCATCTTTTAACAAGCATTATTTATCTGTTCATCTTCATGTTTATTCATTTACTTATTTTTGTATATAGAGATTAAAGCCAGGGACACCTAACCACTGAACCTCATCCCCAGATACTTTTATTTTTGATTGAGACAGGGTCTTGCTAATATGCTGAGGCTGGGTTTGAACTCTAGATCCTCCTACCTCTGCCTCCCTAGCCGATGGGATTACAAGCATGTGCCAAAGAATAAAGGTGTTATTAAAAAATGGTATGGCACATAGGGCACAAAGTTTATGGAAGCCCTCATTCTTGGGATAATATAAATGGAGGATTGGCACCTAAGAAAATGGCCTGTTAAATATTTTGCCTCACCATAATTCAGGCACTCAGGAAAGAAAACTAATTTTCATTAATTAGAAAACAGACATATATCTGCTGATGGACAAACTTCTAGGAAATTCTCCCTGCTTCAGAGGGAGAGACATTTGGTCTGTTCTCTTTCTTGGGCAACATGTCAACATGAAGTATTTCCAATTGCTTGAAGCTGGTACAAAGAAGGGTGGGAAAGAGCGTGGACCTTGGATGACATGAACTACTAAACCAACATGTTCCAGGTGGTCCCTGCCTCTGAACTTGCTGATGGACACACTTGAGGTCCTGAGCCATTTTGATTCAGTCTCTGTTTCTGTCACATTGCCAATGAGGAGTAGGACTGCTTATATACCAGTTCCACAGCCTAAGCACCAGAAGTTGGAAAAGGGATCAGCTGCTCAGATTTAGGACACTGTGTTCTCTATGAGAGAGCTGCACTGGTAATAATGAGTGGTGGAGAAACTGGAAAACAAAGTTTTTATTTTTATTTTTGTGGTGCTGAGGATTAAGCCAGGGTCTTGTGCATATGAGGCAAGCACATTACACCTAAGTTATATACACAGCTCTTGGGAAAATAATTAAAAATTGTTTTTAAATAATTATGAGCTCATAGTAATTATTCAAAAATTTGTTTAATAGTAGCAACTTCATACATGCATATAAAGTACTTTAACTGAATCCACCCTACCTATAACACACTCTTGCCCCCCCTTGTACTTTCCCTCACCCCTTATCTTCCCTATTAGTCCATCTTCTACTTTCATGTCATTTTATATTATTCTCTAGATTCCACATATGAAAGAAAACATGAGATACTTGTTTTTCTGAAACTTGTTTTGCTTAATATGATGTTTTACAGTTGCATCCGTTTTCCTGTGAATTACATTTCCTTCCTTTTTATGGCTAAATAAAACTCTACTGTATATATATATATATATATATATATATATATATATATATATTTACCACATTTTTTTGGATGTATTTATCTGCTAATGGGCACCTAGGCTGAATCCATAACTTGGCTTTTGTGAACTGTGCTGGGACAAACATGGGTATGCAGCTGTCTCTGTACTATGCTGACTTTGATTCCTTCACATGGACACAGAGAAGAGTGGTATAACTGGATCATGTGGTAGGTAGCACTACCTTTAGTTCCTGAGGAAACTCCTTACCATTTTCCATTGTGATGGGGCTAATTTACGTTCCCAACAACTGCATATAAGGGAAAGGGACACATTCCATCTAGCTCAATCCCTCCTTTGTGTCAGGCAGAAAGCTCAGAATACAGACCTACATGGCTTTCCTCCCCTAAAATCTCAGCCTGTCATTCTATCTTTGCTTCCTGGAAGTAAGGAGGCCCAGAGTTGTAGATTTTATGTCCTTCCCCAGTCCCCATTGTGTTTTTCCCAGGGGACTTTGCAGCTTACATTTGGTTGTCAGTTTCAGAGTGCTTTCACTTTCAGAATCCTCTAGAAAACATGCTGTGTGCAACTCCACCTCAGTGTCTCCCTTGGTGTTCCAGTGCAAACCAGTGTGTGATAGAGACCAGGCTAGGGGAGCAAGAGCAAGAGGATTAGTGACCTGACCCAGGTCACACTGGATTTCTTCCCTGGGGCAGTGAATGCTGATTGGAAGACAGGAAGTTCCACAGCCAATCAGGCCTGATAAAGGTCTCTGGGAGTGCAGAGGCCCCAGAGTGGACCTGAGAGAGGCACAGCTGTAGATCCTCCTCCTGTGATTCAGAAGTCAGCACCGGCTAGCAGCACTGAGACCTGAGGGAGAGACTGTGTGGAAGGTGGCAGGTGAGGACTTCTCTGTGCAGGGTCTGAAGTGACAGTGGACCAAGGCAAGTTTTAGAAACCCCAGGCCACCACTGGGAAAAGGGATGTCAGAGGCTGAGATGAGAAAAAACAATCTAAAAAGTCAATGTAATTGCTGTGTTTAGAGAAACTGGTACTTGGGAGATCATGGAGGTCAATGGTGCAGCAGGACCTTGCTTAGGGCAAGTCCCAGAGAAGGGCAGCAGGGTTCCAAGAAGTCAAAGATGCTGCATAGCCTCCTGGCTTTTCTGCTTGCCTCTTGCCTGCCCCTCTCTGGCCCTGGCCCTCACCCTGGTGGGTGTTCATGCTCCAACACCACTCCCACCTACTTGCCTTATTTTCTCATCTCTCCTCTCTCCTCAGGGAGTCACAGGGTAACTTCTGCCTTACCTTTCACTGTGCTTTTAAAATCTCAAGAATCCAGTTCAAAACCAGTGCACCCTTTATTTATCTGAGACTTCCCCCTAAATGATGGAGCTCTTGCTGTTTCCTGAGCATACTTGCAGGTGCTTAGAATCAGGATGCCAGGCACCTTTCCTACAGACAGAGGCCAGTCTTGTGGGTCCAACAATGGATGAGACAAGGAACTACAATTAGCAATGATGAGTCAGAGTGGGGAGGAGGCAGCTCTAGACTAAGACATCAGAGGCCTCCTGGTGCTGAGCCTAGAAGAGAGCAATGAGTGATTGGAGCCTGGTGACAGGGATGGAGTAGGGAGCCTTTTAAGTTTGATATCAGTGTTTGCCAAAGCTCAGAGGTGATTGGGGGGATCAGGGGGTGGGTAGAAGTGGAGACTGTGACAGAGGAGGACTGCAGCAAGGGATGGGGCCAGGCAGGTGGGATGCCATTTACAAAACACATTTTGAGCTTATCCCTAGGGCCCCTGGAGATTTAAGGAAGACCTCATAGGATCCAGATAGCACTTCCCTTTCAGTATTCTGTGTGTCTATCTATCTGGGGTCCTAATGGGCAGAGCCCATTTTCTGAGGCTCTCCAGCCCACTTGATTTGCATTTTAGTGAGCAGGGGCTGATTGTACTGGGGATCTCAGGGTCAGGGAGGTCAGAGGCTCTGGAGAGGAGCCAGGTGGTTTGGACTAGGCACAGGATCACAGGGGCTGTAGAAGTTGAGTGGGGAAGAATGCTTTGTGAGGGGGCTGAAGGCTTGCTTGGACATAGGTTTGGGGGATCTTTGAGAAATGGGAAGTTTTCAGGGAGTTTTCCCAAGGTCTAGGGCCAGCCACTGGTGAGAGTGGGTCTCACTGCATAGAGCTGCCCATTGGTGTTTATACTCCACTGTCTGTGGCTTCAAGTAGCACCTCCTTGCTCTTTCTTTGACTATTCACTCTTCTTGCTTTGACCTGTCAACTTCTGTTCTCCTCTGCATGCTTTTCTGGTCTTCCTTTCCTTGACAGTTTGATGTTCTACAGACACCAGCCCCTTCCTCACCTGTCTAATCTACTCCCATGGCTTTTGCTGGTACTCAGAAATTTTCTGAATTCACAAAAAAAATTAAAGCCAAGAAGAGAGAACACACAGTGTCCTCAGCTCCATTTCATTGTGTTTCTCTATCTTCTTTGCCCTCAGACCCTGCATCATGGATTCTCTTCCAAAAGCAAATGGCACCTTTGCCATCCAGGTTTTGAAGATGCTGTGTCAAGACCAACCTTCACAAAATGTGTTTTTTTCTCCCCTGAGCATCTCCTCTGCCTTGGCCATGGTCCTCCTGGGGGCAAAGGGGAACACCAAAGACCAGATGGCTCAGGTAAGCTTTCCTGTCAACGAGAAGGAGGGACTGGTCTGCAAGGCTTTTCTCCTATCCCCTCCTTGAGTTTTTTTCAGAACTTTTGAAGAAGGAGGGGTGATCCTGGATCATTTCAGGGAGAGGGTACAGGAGGAAGGGAGAGAGGGAGCTGAGGAGTTTCCTCCAATGAGATGTTGTGGAGGTTTGCTTGCAGCGGTCACTGTGTAATCTCTTTTTCATTTATAACTTTTCTTAAGTTCATCGAGAAGTTCCTTAAACTTGTGGCCTTGGAACAGTGTTCACTTATGGGAATCAGTCCTTTGCTCCTCCCCCAGATGAGGGATGTTTGGGCAGTCATGGTAAACTGGTCCTACAGTACAGCAAGTCTCAGGCCTGGGCATGAGCCACAGAGGAAAAACAACTTGCTACTCAAAATGGTGTTTCACAGAGGAAATGGCTCAAAGAACTTCTATCGCTTCTTGTGACAAGAGATTTAACAGATATGAGCTACTCACTCATGTTTATGCCTAAGAAAACATCTGTAGAATGAATAGACTAACAAAAATATGATTGTGTTAATACAGAAATATTCACAAAAGATTGTCGTTACATTATGTCTGTTGCTCCTGCCTGTTACTACTGTTGTTTAGGATCTGCCTCCAAGGTTGAAAAGACTGAAATTACATAAACCTTCATTACCAATTTCCAAAATGATTCAAATTGGTTACTTGTAGAATTGTCATTCTGACAATTTCTTTCATGGTAAAAATTAATTTACTAAAAGGTTTTTATTTTTGGTTTTAAATTATTCGGGAAACTTCAGTTTGTGTAGGATATAAGATGTTTATATATTTTCTGTTGAATTTAATTGTCAAACCAAGTCACATTGACCTCTTAGCTGAATGCCTTATATAGTCCATTAGAGGGCAGTCCAGCTGATACAACAGGTTTGGCAATTTGGTTGTGTATCTTTGCTAGGCGACAGGAGTTTTCTTCATATTTTCTGACTAATATCTAACAAAGAAAGCATGTATGTTGACCAACTGGAAGACTGAGAAAATAAATGTCATTTAAATTTAATTATATTGGGAAATGGAAGTAATTTTACAAATTCTAGAAAAAATAGTTTTATAGCTTTTTTCAATACTAACATTTAAGATTGCGTCCCAAAGTTTTGTTGCTCTGTCACTTATTTATACAATGTCAAAAGCTAGTGCTGAGTAAATCTAAAGAAAAAAATAGACAACATGTTAGTTATTTGATTGTTACATAGGAGAGTTATTTCTTAAGAAATTGTTTTTAATAATTAGTAGATTGGGCTGGGGATGTGGCTCAAGCGGTAGCGCGCTCGCCTGGCATGCGTGCAGCCCGGGTTCGATCCTCAGCACCACATACAAAACAAAGATGTTGTGTCCACCGAAAACTAAAAAATAAATATTAAAAATTTTCTCTCTCTCTCTCTCAAAAAAAGAAAAAGAAAAAAAATAATTAGTAGGTTAATTTCCATGTTGTTGGTATTTTATTTGTAGTGTTGTTGATTTTTAGTTTCCTACATTGAGGTCATTAAATATAAACTGTGATTTCTGTATTTCAAGGTCAAATGAAACTCTTCTTGTGATGTAATATGACACCTTTATTGAAATATAAAGTATCATATATTATACATATATTATCTCTCTCTAGGATACTGTTTTAAAACTAATTTATTCTTATTAATGATATTACTCATTGTATACTTTTACTTCCTTTTAAATGTTATCATGATGATTGCATTCCTGTCCAATTTTTGTTTGATTTTTAGTTTTTTGAACTGCATCTTTTTTTGTAAATAAATAGATGCAAGTTATTTCAGTATTTTGAACTACATCATTTTTTACATAAATAAAGGCAAGTTATTCTCTATTTCTGACAAATTTATGGTGTCTGTGGGATGCAGGACTTAAGAATAGTCCCTTTTCTGAACCTCTCATGCCCCTTTCATTTTGTTCTATTGCTCATCTATAAACTATGCAGAGAGCTCTGTGCAGGTGAAAAAACCTGTATCTTACTCAGCAGTTTCCTGGCCCCTCTCTCCACCTATCCCACCAGTGTCACTTCTCAATTAGAATCAACTTCCTCTCAAAGGATAAATTCATGCAGTATTTGAGAAGAATATTGCTTGCAAATTCTTGTGGAGATCAAGTTCAAAACTGAGAGTGTTTTCTTGCTTTCCTTCACAGGCAATGTCTTTAAACACAGAGGAAGACATCCATAAGGGCTTCCAGATGCTTCTCACCCAAGTGAACAAGCCTGGGTCAAAGTACTTGCTTACAACAGCCAACAGGCTATTTGGAGAGAAGACTTGTGATTTCCTCTCAGTAAGTTGAGTCAGCAGAACAATAAAAGTTGTATTTAAAACACCTGGAAATATACAACCCAGAAGAGAGACCCTAGAGTCCAGGCAGAATGGCAACTTAGGAGGCTGTAGCAAGAGGATGGAGAGTTAGTGGCCAGCTTGGGCAACCTAGTGACACCCTTGTCTTGAAAACAAAATGGAAAACTGCCTTGGGACATAGCTCAGTGGTACAGCATTTGCCTAGCATGCTCAAGGCCCTGAGCTCCATCCCCAGTACTGCAAAAACTTGCAAAAAAATAAAAAAAAAAAAAAAAGAACAATATTCTAGAGAACTTGAGAAACTCACAGTAAACTATTTTTTATAAAGACCCCATATCTACAATCATAATTTGTATTATTTCAATTTTAGCAGTATCTAAAATTTCATTTATTTTCTCTGGTTTTTCCAAACTCAGAAAATATCTCCTTATAAACTAAAATGTTTCTCGATCAATATTAATATTTTATCATGTTTTTAATTTTAAGAATAGCCTAAAGCTATCATTCAGAATGCCTTGAAGCTCACTGTCATTTTATTGAGCAACCTGGCCATTTGAATTATTTGTCTCCAAAGACATTTAAGGAGTCCTGTCTTCAGTTCTACCATGCGGAGCTGGAGCTGCTGTCCTTTGCTGAAGCTACAGAGAAGTCCAGGGAGCATATAAACACCTGGGTCTCAAAAGAGACGGAAGGTCAGAATTATAAGTTATTTCCCTCTCCTCCCACCCCACCTCTGTTCTCCTCTCCTCTCTCCTCTACCTCTCCTCCTCACTGCTAATATCACTGGTGTTGCAGAACCATCAGAGCAAGGTTGCCTGGCTGAGCCTCTTGGTGCCTGTGAACCTTAGTGGCTCACAGAAGATGTGATCAATGCTCAGGTTTTCAAAACCAGACAATTAATGCTGTCTGTTTTCCCAGGGCCAGAGTGGCTGATGCAAGTGTTAACAGAAACTTGTGAGTCAGATTTCCCATATAATACTTTACATGTCACTGGCCTGTATTGTACACACAGCAGGTGATTCTCATCTATGGGAACAGATCAATGGCCAGATCTTCCCAAGTCATGCCCTTGGCCCTCCTCTTCCTGGGGTCAGTTTGGACTTCGCGTCTCCCACTTTTACATGTTAAGATGACTTCTACTTCTTCTTTCTTATCTCTCACTTAAGCACCCTTCATCAGATTTGAGAAGCCTAGACTTGATTAGTCAACTACAGAGCCTCTCTCAGGGCTGATCCATTCCACAGATTGAAAACACCCTGCTTGTGAGGTTAAAACATACTCATTTCTGTTTTAGAGTGTGACAAGTTCTAACCTTGATCCTCTAGATCAAAATGGTTTGATGTTTGAATCATCCAGGCACTTATACACCACTAGGGATGTCCCTATTTCTGCTAACAAATGAGATAGTAAAAACTAGAGGTAGTACTGTCCACTATTTCTTCTTGGAAGTTTTTCTTCTTATGCCCTCTAGAGGCAGCAAATTAGCAGGGATGCTCTTAGTTCCTTGGAACCATACCACTTGATATACAGGGAAAGAAGGACATACCTTCACCTACCCAAATTGTTACCTGTTCCAGGGATTCCAGGTGTCAGGAGGAGGTGCAATCATAATATCTCTTCTGTAGTTTCTAGAAACTCCTCCCATGTCCCTGCTCTGGAGCTATTACAATTCTGTGTGCCTCAGTAATGTTGCAGGTAGCTGTACAATGTTAGAACTGGGCCTGACCACAGGGTCTTAGACCTGACGCTCCTCTTACCCACAGCAGGTAATGTCAGCTCCTACCCAGCCCCTCTCTGCTTTGCTGCTTGTCTTCTTCTCCAACCTGGTGTCAAGTTTCTGCTTTGTCCCAACCTACTTTCCTCCAGTGACTTAGAAGTCTTTCACTATCTTCAAATTGGTGGCTCTTCCAGTGTCTGTCATCATGAATACCACTAATAGCTGGATTTTTTTACTTTTATACCTATCATCCAAACTCAGCACATTTGAAACCAGAATGTTTGGATCTCCAAGACATCGTTGTCATGTTTATTCACCACAGATTCAAAAAAAGTAACTGACAATGTTTGTGCTTTTCTTAAAAGGTAAAATTTCAGAGTTGCTACCAATGGGCTCGATTGATGAGCAGGTCAGGCTGATTCTTGTCAATGCCATCTACTTCCAAGGAACGTGGGACAACCCATTTAACAAATCAAGCACGAAAGAAATGCCTTTCAAAGTAAACCAGGTAGGGAGATACTCAAAAATTATGCTAGTCTGATGAAGAAATTGAATAGAAAATTTAACTTCGTAAAGGCATAAATGGTTAATGATAATTTCAAACTTCTTATCTCTCTTAATGAATTTTAATCTCAGTGGAAAAATGATTTGAATAAATAATACTTGGTATCTATTATGGTTTCTAGCCTATTAGCACTTTAACTGCCTCCGATGAAGTATCCTACATGTATTGGTTTAACCTTACTCTGTACACAAATATCTTCATATAGACAACAATTGCTTAGATAAAGAGCAAAAAAGAGGTGATATATGTATGCATGTAAAATATATATATATCAGCCATGAGACAGAGTACAAAGAGGGAATATGAAAACACATGCCTTGAATCAGGATTTTTATTTTGTTTTTACATTTTTGTGCAATGAGGGATCAACCTCAGAGCTTGTGCATGTTAAGCAAGTGGTGTACCATGAAGCTACGCCCCAGATTTTCCATCTATTATTCATTAAATTAAAATAATCTCGCATTTAGTTACTGGAGTTGTGGGTTTGTGGTACAGTACTTGCCTATCATGTGCAAGGCTCTGGGTTTGATCCTCAGCACCACATAAAAATAAATAAAATAAAATAACTAGTTATTGTGTCCAACTACAACTAAGATATATTTCAAAAAATAATCTCACACTTGAATTGTTGTTATTCATAATTTATCATTATGAGTTCAGCATCTGCAGCTTCTTATTATTAAAAATGACTGCAAGGGCCCTGGTTAACTGTGAGCTATAAGTTTAAGTAAAACAGATATTAGAATACTTTGCTTAATTCTGTAAACCCTAAAGATGCTATGTAATGCAATAAGGAAGCTTGTATGCATTAAGCTCCTCCCCTTATTTATAAGGCATGTTTTAGATAATTATTTATTAATTTCTAGCAGTGCTGGACCCCAGCAGAGTTGAGAGTTTTCTTTCTCCTTTCATACTGTTTTAAATGCTGTGCTCATGTGGTCATTCCTCTTAGGAGGAGAAAAGGCCAGTGCAGATGATGAGGAAAAAAGCCTATTTTAACTATGTCTACATCCGTGAGGCCCAGACACAGGTGTTGGAGCTGCCTTATGCTGGCAAGACGCTGAGCATGATCATCCTGCTTCCAGATGAGGACGTGGACCTCAGTGTGGTGAGTGAGGAGGGGCTACAGTCCTTTGAACTCACAATTTCTGTGGGAAGAAGTGGGTACACCCTGTGCCTTTCTTTCACAGTATCTCCAACCCAAAGCCCAAATGGCCCAGCCCTGTCCTCCTTGATTCCTTGTGATATGATCCTTATAGAAAGAGAGCCAACCGTCCTCTCAATGGTGGCAGTGCACTGTGATGACCTAAAGGGTCTCTGTGAGCAGAGCAGCTCCCATGGGCTTTCCCTCTGTCCAGGTCCCTAACTGTGAGGATGAGTTTCCACAAACAGTGCCTCATTCCACCTTAGACAGATGTCCCTGTCCTGGAGAGGCTCACACTGAGAGCCCTTCCTTTGCCCAGTCTCTTTGGCTTGCCAGCAATGGTTTATCATGTGAAAACTAAGCCTCATTCAAAGCAACAAATACCACTAGAAAAGCACCGTTGACTAGGCATAGATGCTTTTCACAAATAAACATGGTTTGCTAGTGGATGAATAAGGAGGGACAGCCACAGTCTTCCTGCAGGGAAATCATATATGGGATAGCATGTGGGGTGGTGGACAAGTCAGATCTCTCACAAGATTCTGGGCTGTTGAAGGCACTGCTATGTGGACAGTCAACAAGGAATGTTCATGGAAATGTCTGTGTGTCTGTCGATACCCACCATAGTCTGAATATGAACCTGTAATTCTGGTCTTTCAGGTGGAAAATAACCTTACTTTTGAGAAATTCATAGCCTGGACCAAGACAGCCTCTTTGCATAATACTGAAGTGGAAGTTTTCCTTCCGAGATTTAAACTGCAGGGGGATTATGACATGGAGTCTGTGCTTCAGCATCTGGGAATGGTCGATGCCTTTCAACCGGGCCAGGCTGACTTGTCTGCCATGTCAACTGAGACAGACCTGTGTCTGTCCAAGGTTGTGCACAAGAGTGTCGTGGAGGTGAATGAAGAAGGCACTGAGGCTGCAGCAGCCACAGCCGTAAACATAGTGCCATTCTGCTCATCATTTTTACCAACATTCTGTGCTGACCACCCCTTCCTTTTCTTCATCAGGCATAACAGAACCAACAGTGTTCTGTTCTGTGGCAGGTTCTCATCTCCCTAAGGGTTGAATTTCCTCTCCATGGAGATTTTCCCTTTTTCCATGTCCCCAAATTTTCACTACAGTTCATAAGGATGTACCTTTAGGTGAACACCAAGTGGAAAAATGAGGGCAGGGTCCTAAGCCTTCTGAACAACTTGCCAGTGTGATCTCATGATGCACCACACTCAGCTGTCCCCATACTGCCCACTAACTTGTACCACAGAACCAGGGTCATGGCCAATAGACTGTCCTGATTACCTGTTGTATTATGCGTGCAGTACAGATTGCATAGGATAGCTTGCAAACTTTCCCCAGATGGCCTCAGATACATTTATATCTCATTTCCCATGCAATTCCTTCTACTTATACTGTGCTTTCCTGGTACTTCAAGGAAGGTGTGTCTCAGTGGTAGAGCACTTGCCTAGCAAGTTAGGGCTACACTCTCATCACCACACATAAATTAAAATAAATAAAATAAATATATTGTGTCCATCTACAACCAAAAAAGCAAAAAAAAAAACTTTAATGAACATTTTGTCTATCTTTGGCATTCACCAATCACCATTGCAGAGTTATGGTCCTTTGACACCTGCTCTTTAATAATGTGTTCCCAATTTATACAGTGTCTATGACAACCAGATTGGACAGTTGAATAGCTTTGAACTACCACGTACCTCCATTGCAGCTAGGACACCTTGCCTGGTGGTATTGCATTTCTCTACCTCCAACCCAAACAGTTACATGCCATTAGCCCTTAAAGTTCCATTAATGTCATCTTCTTCAAGACATTTTCCAATTCTCCATAATCAGATGTACATCTTTGAACTTTCACAGTAACTGCCCATGATACTTGCATTGCTTGCTTATTAATAATTTTTGTTCTTAGTGTTTGGACTAGGCCTTAAAGTCTCCAAGATATGTGATTATATTCTACATGCTATAGTGTGGTAATAAATAATTTGATCCTATATGACCTCTGTAGTAATTTTTTAGTTGTTGAACATCACCAACTTTGTTGTTCCTTTTAGATATTTTTATCCCAATGACATTCACATTTTCACAGTCCAGAGCCATCTAATACATGGCTCAAAGGTGTTGTGCAACCACAAGTTTTACTGTGTGCCCAAAGGTTTTCATTGTCTCCAAGAAAAACCTGTATTCACTAAGTAGTGTGTGCTTATCCCTTCCTCCCTCCAGCTACTAGCAACCATGATTCTGCTTTTTGAGTCCACGGATTTCCCTGTTCTGCGTATTTTATATAGACTGAATCATAAAATATATTACCTTTTGTGTCTTCACTTAGTGTGATGTGTTCTAGGTTGAGTCTTGTTGTGGCATGTATTGGTAGTTTAATCCTTTTTATGACTGAATAATATTCCAGTACCTAAATATGACACAATTGTTTTATTCACTCATCCATTGATGGGAATTTGGATTTTTACCCCCTTGTGGGTTTTTTTTAGTAGTCTGATATGAAACTGCATGTATGTGAATTTGCTTGAATACCTATCTACATTGTTCTGTGTATATACAGATTTAGGAATAGAATTGTTGTTCATAAGATAATTCTATTTAACTTTTGAAGAACCACCAACCACAGTGCCTAAACCATGTCACATTCCTACCAGCAATGTATGAGATTCCAATTTCTCTGCATATCCTCATGTACACTTGTTATTTCTTTTTTCTTTATTTAAAAATCATGAACACACAAAAGGTGATTCTTTCCATGGTGATGGATGCTCTGCCTTATCCCTGGTCCAGAGCCCTGGAGCTGGTCAACCATGGATGGAGACTCTGCACCTGGGAGCCAAAAGGAAATCTCCTTCTCTTCGTCATTCTGGTCAGATGATTTGGCCACAGCAATGAACAGCTGACTAACACAAAGGCTCACAGCTGATTGAAAAAAGCCTAGAATAAGTGGTCCAGCTACATTCCTGCTAAGGGGGTCCCCCCTCTTGTGATCAGACTTGATAGTTTTCCATTGCTTTTAGGATAAAGATTAATCTCTTTTTTGAGAGCTAACCAGATAGTTCCTGATTTAACCTTTTCTCCTATCCCCCTTTGCCATTTCTCAATATCAATCCTTCACTCCAGCCTCATAGAATTTTTTGCAGTTTCTGACTATTCCATACTCTGCCTTTACTCTGGGGCTGTACATTTGTGACCAATGATAGTTAGCTTCCCATTATTGTGACAAAGTATTTGTGATAATCAACATGAAAGGAGGAATCCCTTATCGTGGGTCACAGTTTCAGAGGTTTCAGTTTTGGTTGGCCTCTTTGGTTGCTCTTGGGCCTGTGTCAGGACAGTTCATCATGGTGGCAGTAAGTGATGGAGCAAAGATGCTCACTCACTGTGGCCTGGAAAGCAAAGGAGGAGGTGGCTGGTGTCCTGAATATTCCCTTCCAAGACACACCACCCATGGCTTAACTTCCTCCACTAGGCCCTACCTCCAAAGGTTCCCCCATCTCCCAGGATCCCCACAGGCTGATGAATACATCTTCAACCCATGGACCTTGGGGGGACATCCCAGATCCAAACTACAGTGCCATCTTCTCCTTAGGAAACCCTTCCTTTCCACTAGTCCTCTCCCACCACCTCCCTGCCCCGCCCCCTCACTGGCTAAGCTTCCCTGGTCCTTTCCAGGGTTAAAGACTCCCCCTGTGTGCTTAATTATTTTGCAGCAGAAGTATTTAGTGCAAGGGGATTGGGGGCAGGGGGGCATTGTTGAGAGCAGCTTTTTCCTACTATACACACAGTTCGTCTACAAAGGGCACTAAATCATCCCAACAGGTGGTGGGCATTTCCCAGTGGCCAAATAGGGTATGTTTCTCTGGTTCTCCATGGTAGAGAAGGAAGAGGCTGAGGTTGGCTAATGGTTCTATCTGCCTTCCTCAGGGGCTTCTCTCACCCTTCAGTGTGGTTAAGGCCTTTGCCTTGTCGGACAATGTGGTCTCCAGGATCCAGCACCTAGCGGTCACTGAGGGCCCAGGTCAGCTCCTCTCTGATGCCTAACAAGTGGCCAAGCTCTTGGATATCCACGTGCCTTCATGGGCCTTGAAAGCCCTGGCCAGCCTTTGTGCAATGAGCACCATCCAGGCCACATGGTGCCTCCCAAAGGTGCCACATCCTCAGAGTCCTCAGCGTTGTCCTCAGCTGGGATGGACAAGATTGGGCTAGGAGACTGGTAGCCCACAGGGTCCTGGGTCCAAACTGTCACTGCCACCATCAAGTTATGGGGGGAGTGGGAGGGGAGTCTCACCCATCCTTCAGGGCCTTGGCCAGACTCAGTTTCAGTCTCCCTTCCTTGTCCCTGCCCTTCTCACCCATCATGGCTGACTAGCTACTTAACATCTAGTCCCTGGGCTCTGTCTTTTCCTTTCACTGTTCTAGGCAACTGACTCCTAAACTAGTAAAATCATCCCCACCTTCTTTACTGAGTCCACTTTCTTCTCTTGCTCCCCAAGCTCCATCTATGTTCCTTTCATTAAGGATCTTCCTTCCCTCAGGGGAACCAGCTGGGGAGTCCCGTTTACCTTTATCTACTGGTCTCTGTCTTAACTGCAGCTTCTGGTAAGTGGTAGTTCATGTCCATTTACTTTCTTCAGAGCCTCTCTTCCTGTGCACTCTTCTGAGTCCAACACTGGCTCCCTCTCACCCTTGGCCATGGTCTTCTAAGAACATTCTCTTCCATCCCCCACCCCCCTCATAATATGAGCAGCTGGTTCTCAGATTCTAGGTCTCTCTTTACCCTTTTCTGATAAATCAAAGGCAGATAGAAGAACGTCTGGGCATTTGTGGGAACAGAGCCTACACTAAGTACTTGGGCAGAAGAAATTCTGTTTTGGGGGACTCTCAAGAGAAGGGCCTTTGATTTACAGGGCCACATCCTACTGTATGACCTGTCACAGTCTTTGAGATACTGGGATATCTTGTCTGTCCCTGATGTGATCTGGAAGTACATTCTGGCTTAATGTCTTGTTTTTTTGTTTTTTAATTTGTTTGATTGTTTTCATTTGTTTTCTAACATCACAACATTGTCAATTATGAAATTTTTTACAATACAACAAAAAATACAGAAATGTAATATATGGATGCAACTAAATGCAGCATGATGACATCCTTTCCTCTTTAACAGATCATGATGCCCACTGCTAATAAAACAAAGACAATGCATATAGGCCGAAACAGGTCAGTCATTAGCTTCACAATTTGCCTAGAAATTATCTATAAACGCATTTTCCTGTCGCTACTTACCATAAAATATAAAAAGGGAGTTAAAGGAAATTTTCCTTGTTGGTTCCTATCATATAAAAGATGCTATATTCTATTATAGCAGGGCCACTATATGGAAAGTAAGTAAATTAACTGTTATTACAAAAATGAAGGAGTTATGAGATTCTGGTTAAAGAGGGCACTAAATGAGAAAATACTAATGTAAAGATTCCAAAACCAAAAAAGAAATTGTTATTAAAAAGTTCTAGGTGCATTGTAAGCATATAGTGTTTTATTCCCATGTGTCTTTTCAAACAATGGAAATGTCAGAAATTAGGGTCAACTTGTTAGACTAAATTACATTATTGTATAGGCTGCATTGAATGGTACTGTATTATCAGTATCACAGAGAAGCACAGTTTGCATCATATGATGGCAGTTTATCCTCCATGAAACCTCCGGAGTCCCTTTATTTTGGAATATCCTATGAACAATTAGACCACCAGAGCATGATTATACAACAGTAAAATGTTCTCTTGAATAAAATAGAAAAGATCTTTTGAATAAAAAATTTAAAAAGAAAAAGAAAATGTAGAAAATTACTTAGAGCTCTTACTTTCTAAGTACACAATCTCCTACCCAATTCAAGTCATCTTAATCTCCATCAAGAACAACAATAAAATAAGTTTTATAGTCTGTTAAATCTATCATTATGAATAAAACTGGTACAAATTGGTCAAATGAAGCCAACAAACACATGAGCTTTTGGGCACCATTCCATATCCAAATGACAACAGTCATTCAGTTTCCCGTGAATGTAATTTTTATTCAACTCTCATTTTATAAGTCAATAAGTACATATTATCATAATTTCTGCTCATAAGTAGAATTCAATGTGAATATACACCTCACAAATGAGTTAATTTAAATTTGTTCGTAAGATAAAATTGTGAAAGTCTAAAATTAACCAGTAGCAGTGGCTCACACCTATAATCCCAGTGGCTCCAGAGAATGAGGCAGGAGGATTTTGAGTTCAAAGTCAGCCACAGCAAAGGCAAGACACTAAGCAACTCAGTGAGATCTTGTCTCAAATAAAAAAGTAGGGCTGGGGATGCGGCTCAGTGACCTAGTGCCATTGAATTCACTCCCCAGTACACACCCCCACACAAAATAAATTAATAAGTAAATAAAATGTCTAAAATTCTTAATAATTTTTCCCAGGTTGCTGGCCATTTAGGATTATATTTATCTCTGTTAGGTGTTTAAGATGCAATGTCCATTGCTTTCTGTTTTAAATACAATTTCAACTTTTACGTTTGACCAAGAAATAAGGTGTTGACTATGCTGGTCTGATATCTTGGTTTTCCATGAGTAATTTAAAAATGGGCAATAGGTAAATATAAGAAGGTAAATGCTTATAAATGAAGATAAAACATCTGAATCATTTATATATTACAACGATGACAGCTCAATTGCTAAATGTAAATTCAAGTAGTCTTAGCTTCCTGATAATAATATCTATTAAATGTATTTTTATAAATGATTGGTATATAGAAAAACAACTTACTTTTGCTCTTCCCTGCATATTTACTTAAAAATAAGGCTTTACTGAGTACAGTGGCATCTTTCTGTAAAACAAGTGATTAGGGAAGTTGAGGCAGGAGGATTGCAAGTTCAAAGCCAACCTCACCAATTTAGCAAGGACTTCAGCAACTTCCTGAGACCCTGTCTCTAAATAAAATATAAAAATGGCTGGGATTTGTGGCTCAGTAGTTGAGTGTCCCTGGGGTCAATAAAAAGGGCTTTTAAGAGTTAATGTTCAAATTAACATGTGCAAATCTATACAGAAAGAGAGATAAAGGGAGAAAGATCTTAATGTGCATTTTGATGAAGATACTGAAAAATGTAGTATTGTATCTTATTAAACAGAAGGAAATTGTCTAAATTTTAAAGATTTATATGGTTTGTTTCAACCTGTAAATTTAAATTTAAGAGAGAAAAAAGGCAGAACAACCTTTTGTCTTATTTCAAAGAAAAAGTTGGAGGGCGGGGAAGGGAGGAAGATACAAAGAAAGTTAAAAGGATGAGGATATATCTATTAGAGAGTGTTTTTGAATGAGAAAAGATTTTGTATGTAAAGTATGATGTTTGTCCTAAAGTAAAATGACTGGATTGTTTCAAAATGGGAAGAAAGATAGACCAAAAGCTCAAAAGCTAAACGTTTAAACAAGTTGCAGAGAGTCTAAGCAGGTTGCAGGTTTGTGAAGGACGGATGTCGTAAAGGAAATGTATGTGTAATTATGCTGGCTATAATTAAGAGGAATTAGTTGCAGGGTTTTCAAAAATGATAATTTAATCCTCTGGATATAAAGCCAGGATCTAGGTTTCTATGGGTTTTTAAAATGTATTTATTTATTTATATATTTTTTGTATATATATTTCCTCTACTAGGGTTTTTCTTTGATCTCAGGTGCACTTAACCACTGAACCACATGCCCAGTCCACATTAGCCTTCAGGCTATATAAAGAACTCAAAAAACTTAAAACCAGAAAACAAATAACCCCATCAATAAATGGTCTGAAGAACTGAAGAGACACTTCACAGAAGAAATACAATCAATCAACAATTATATGCAAAAATTTCAAGATTTCTAGCAATTAGAGAAATGCAAATCAAAACTATTCTAAGATTTCATTTCATTCCAGTCAGAATGGCAATTATGAAGAACACAAGTAACAATAAATGTTGGTAACGATGTGGGGAAAAATGTACACTCACACATTGCTGATGGGACTATAAATTGGTGTATCCATATGGAAAGTAAAATAGATATTCCTCAGAAAACAGAAAGCAACAACTATTTGAACCAGATATTTTACTCCTAAGTTTATATCTAAAAGGCTTAAAATCAGCATACTACAGTGATGCAGCCCCATCAATGTTTAGAGCAGCTCAATTCATAGTAGCTAAATTATGGAGTGAACGTAGGTGCCCTTCAACAGATGAATGGATGAAGAAAGTGTGGTACCTATACACAATGGAATATTAGCCTTAAAGAAGAATGAAATCATGGCATCTGTAGGTTAATGTATGGAACAGGAGAATATGCTAAATAAATAAGCCAATCCCCCTAAACTAAAGGCTGAATGTTTTCTCTAATATGTGGGTGCTAATTCACAATGGGGGAAGGGGGCTGGGGAAGAATAGAGGTACTTCAGATTAGGCAGATGGCAGTGAATGGAGGGGGAGGGGTATGGGGGAAGGAAGGATAGCAGAATGAATCAGACACTAAAAACCTATGTGCCTATATGAGTACACAACCAGTGTGATCCTACATCATGTACAATCAGAAGAATGAGAAGTCATACTCATTTTATGTATGATGTGTAAAAATGCATTCTACTTGTCATGTAGAATCAATTAGAACAAATTTTAAAAAGAGAGAGCAATCTAATCAGATTAAAATTCTAAAATGAATTGTGACCAAAATGTGGGGTTGAATAGGATGTTATCATATGTCCAACAGAGAAAATGGGATCTTTCATGAGGGATGAGGATGAGTGGAGGTTGAGACACCTGGGAATCTGCAGACATGGGAGTCAAAGGGTGACACAGGCTTCTATCTTGGGGGTAAAGTGTCATTTGTGTGACAGCAACTGAGAAGTGATAAGGCATGGTCAGGAGCTTTCTGACCATGGATGTGACCTTTCACTCTCTCCTCTTATTCTCTGCTAAGACTTTCTTGAAAGAATTTGGAGTTTTTTAAAGAAGAAAACTCACAAGCAGTGTGATGAGATAATTCTGGGAACTGTAAGAACTTATAGAGGCCATAATTACATAAATGCAGGCTGCCTACTGTCATAGGTGTTAGCTTTTCTTAATCCATAGGTGGGTGACACTTTCAGATACATAGAGACTATTCACAATCATCATAATGTACATGATGTCATGGGCCTTAACAATCCCCAGCTGGGCAATGCTATTTATTACCAAGAGATGTAGGCTTATGATTCAGGCTGAAGCAATCTCTAGGGCACATTGCTATGCTCTGTAATTTAGGTGTGGTCCTTAATCTTTTATAATTTAGAGTCTTAGAAAAGCCATCATGACAATAAATACAGATGACTTAAAGATTTCTAAATATCTACACAGATTGAGAGGTTAAATAAAAACACTCTTGAATTTGGTGTCCTAAAACCCTATAGTCCCAGGTATTCGGGGGAGCTGAGGCAGGAAGACCACTTGAGTATAGCAGTTGGAGACCAAGGGACACTCTATCTCAAAAAAAGTTTTTTAAACACTTAGACATTGTAATTGAAAGATTGATACTTTATGTCAGAGAGAAAATTCACTAATAACAGCCATGATCAATACTATCTCCTGGGAGAACTCTCCTGATCAGAAATAACCAACCAACAAGGGTTATTATAGCACTTTTCATGGTATGCTTCATATTTTAATTAAATTACCAGGATCCAAAAAAGACACCAAGATGAATAAGAAGTGGGTCTGTCCTCAAGGAACTTATGGTCAGTTTCTGCAACTTTAAGACAGGAACACCAATGGTAACTCAGTATGTTATAAGTGTTAAAGGAGATAAAGCAACTAAGGGTTAAGAATTTGAATGAGGATAGCTCTCAATAAGGTTAAGATGCAAATGGAGCAGGCCTTTGATAGGGGACTTAGAGGCTCAGCAGGGTGTCAGGAGGTATACATGGTAGAAACAATAATTCTAGGGAAGAGGTGTCAACAGGCCTGTTTCACTAGAAAAGGGTTTCTAGGTCATAGCACCATTAACATTTGGGTCAGATCACCTTTTGTTATAGGCACAGTCTAAAGTGTTGTAGATGTGTGGCAAAATCCTGACCTCCAACCAATAGATGTCAGTGGCACATCTGCCCTCAATTATGAAAACCAAAAATGTGTCCAGAAACAGCCAAGAGTCCCCTAGGGTGTGGGGGCAAAATCACCTTGGACAAGAACTACTGATATAGAATATATGCAAGCACATAGACACATACATACAAGGATACACCTATATACAAATGCATGCATATATGTGTGTTTCAGGAAAACCCAGTCCCAGTGTATGACAACAGGCTACCAAAGGTGGAAGATGTCATGAGAACAAAGAGGCAGACAGATCTTGGGTTGCACTATGGGCAACTTACTAAGGACTCATGGACAGAAGCATGTTTGGGGCAGCAGCAGTGCAGGGGAATCCTTGCACCCCAAGGCAAGGCAGGAGAAAGGGGGAATGCTAAGCTAGAAAAAGAGGAGCCATGACCACTGGGATGTACTTGACTTTTCTGAAAAACTATTAAAATACCCAACATGATTTAAGAAAAAATACAGGCATCAGAGGCCAGCACCATATGTTCAGCTATCTTAATGATCTGGTTTGTCCTGTAGGATCTGGGATACATGCCAGGGCTAATGATAGCAAAATGGTAGTTATACTAAGATGAATATAGTCAAGTGAAGCTAGATCCCTATAATACACACACACACACACACACACACAAAATGCAAAACAAATAACCCAATCAACAAATGGGCCAAGGACCTGAGCAGACACTTCTCAGAGGAGGACATACAATCAATCAACAAGTACATGAAAAAATGCTCACCATCTCTAGCAGTCAGAGAAATGCAAATCAGAACCACCCTAAAATACCATCTCACTCCAGTAAGATTGGCAGCCATTATGAAGTCAAACAACAACAAGTGCTGGCGAGGATGTGGGGAAAAGGGTACACTTGTACATTGCTGGTGGGACTGCAAATTGGTGCGGCCAATTTGGAAAGCATTATGGAGATTCCTGGGAAAGCTGGGAATGGAACCACCATTTGACACAGCTTTTGTCCTTCTCGGACTATTCCCTGAAGACCTTAAAAGAGCGTACTATAGGGATACTGCTACATCGATGTTCATAGCAGCACAATTCACAATAGCTAGACTGTGGAACCAACCCAGATGCCCTTCAATAGATGAATGGATAAAAAATGTGGCATTTATACACAATGGAGTATTACTCTGCACTAAAAAATGACAAAATCATGGAATTTGCAGGGAAATGGATGACACTAGAGCAGATTATGCTAAGTGAAGCTAGCCAATCCCTAAAAAACAAATGCCATACGCCATCTTTGATATAAGCAGAGCAAGTAAGAACAGAATAGGGAGGAAGAGTGTTATAGTTAAAACTTCATCCCAGGGTTTCATAAACTGACTTCCAGACCACTCAAGTTTCATAAACTGACTTCCAGACCAGTCAAGCCTTTATTGAAGCACACCGGTGGCGGCAGACCAGAATATAAAGTTGTTCCCCTGATCAGCCCTGAACAATTGCAAGGGCACTCCTTATAAGCCTGAAAACCGCAAAAGGGATGTTCAGGGGGTCTAGCCAATGCAAGCAAGCCAGGTTACAGAAGCGGGACAGTGAAGTCAAGCGGAGGGAAGCCTAACCCATCACAGTTAGCCCAGTCACCCCAGTTACAGAAACAGAGCCCCATTACCCTAGTTACAGAAACAATACCCCATTAGGTAGTTCTGTGTTCTTAAAGGTTTCTATAGCAAAAGGAAAAGAACATCTTGCTCCAGTCATGACTCTTCTACTTGGCATGGTTGTTTTACAGGATGAAGTCATAAAACAAAATGGAGTCACATTTGCTCCCACTATCACAAGAGCATGAGAAGAAGATCACCATTAAACAGGGTCGAGAAGGGGGAGGGAAAGAGAGAGAGAAGGGAAATTTCAGGGTAAAGGAAGGAGACCCTCATTGTTATACAAAATTACATATAAGAGGAAGTGAAGGGAAGGGGGAAAAAACAAGAGAGAAATGAATTACAGTAGATGGGGTAGAGAGAGAAGATGGGAGGAGAGGAGAGGGGAGGGGAGGGGGGATAGTAGAGGATAGGAAGGGCAGCAGAATAAAACAGACACTAGTATGGCAATATGTAAAAAAGTGGATGTGGAACCGATGTGAATCTGCAATATGTATGCGGGGTAAAAATGGGAGTTTATAATCTGCTTGAATCAAATGTATGAAATATGATATGTCAAGAGCTTTGTAATGTTTTGAACAGCTAATAATAAAAAAATAAGAGCAGATTTGTTGAATGCATTAGCACATAAGGTATTGTACATATTTAATGTATAAAATTGGCTGAGTTTTGACACATTTTTTTTTTTAACCTGGCATTAATATTTTATTTTGCAAACCTAGAAGAAGAAGAATAAGATGCTCCATTTACCCCTCTCCCAGAGACTCTATTCAGAGATTTTATCCCAATAGTACCCCTTGAGGCTGAGCTTCATCCCAGGATCGTCCCCAAGCTGTCATGTCTTATGTCTTGTCTTGACTTCTAAGATCTTAAGACTTTTGAAGCTTAATAAACAGTCCCAGTAATTTTGTAGAATGGTTTTCAGGTTGCATTTGTCTGATGTTTGCTCCTGGTGAGACCCAGATTTGATGCTGTGTTCTTTTTGTCGTTTTATGTCAGCACACAATGTTTATTTTTCCCTTTACTGCTGATGTTAACCTTAATACCTTCAGGAAGGTGGTGTTTCATTGTTGTTGCAGGAACCCAGGGTCTCACACATGCTAGCATGTGGTCTGCCACTGAGCTACACCTTTAGCCCTAGATGGTGTCTTAATTAGCAGATTTTGTCACTAATGTCACTTTTTTCCTCCTTTGAAATTGATGACCCTGCCTGCCTTTCTCCTCCTTCTTCTCCTTTTCCTTCTTCTTCTGTGTTGGGAATCAAAATCAGAGCATCAGGCATGCTAGGTGGGGCTCTATCACTGAGCCACACCCCCAGACTCTTGATGATTTTTTTGTAGAGAGCTGCTCTGCAACTGTGAAGATAGACTCTTAACTCACAGCCACGGGAGCACTTTCAGAGAGATTTATTTTTGTATGTGGTGGGGTGAGGTTTTATTTAAATTGCTTTGTACATCAGTTTTCAGTCCTCTAAGATCTGAGATCCTC
Source organism: Marmota monax (assembly GCF_021218885.2). NCBI lineage: Eukaryota > Metazoa > Chordata > Mammalia > Rodentia > Sciuridae > Marmota > Marmota monax. Next base: position 3,775,201 of record NW_026693024.1, on the reverse strand, counting down.
TAAGATCTAGTCCTAAAAAAGCAACAATAGGTTTAGAGTCCTTCTGGGTTGGGTGGCCCATCTCCATTTGTCCTTCAGGGTTTTTTACTTTATTCTCTAAATTCCACAACAGTGAGCTTCTGAAGTTTGTCCTGCCAGTTATGGAAGTTGGGCTTATTTCTTTCTCTTCTTTGGGGAAGACATTCAGAAAAGGTTTCTAGAATGCATCTTAGAAAGAACATTTGCAAGCCATTCTGCAAGAGATTAGGGGTGTTGAGGGGAATGCGAGTCAGGATCTGTAATTTTGGAATTTATGATCCAGTCCATGGAGACAGATGGGGAAGCAGAGAGTTGTGAAATAGTACCAAAAGCAGAGGAATCTTGGAGCCAGAGCTGATATCCTGTCGCTGCCAAGGGAAAAGTAGGAGAAGAGTGAAGATGGTGGGAGGAGTTAGTGAAGGCTGTCCAGAGCTCCGAGATGCCAGGCAGTCACAGGGTCAGGGTGAGGGATGCTTCTCAGAGAGGGAGGTGTGGGCCCAGCACTGCAAGGGAAAGAGGACAGGTGCTGGAGGAGCATTGGGTAGCTTGGCATTTTCTGAGCATCAGGTGAGAGGTGCAGAGTGGCAGTATCACTGGGGGAGACCACAAAAGGTGGAAGACAGTAGCAGTATCCAGGGGAAAGTATGGAGAAAGCCATTGGAGGAGTAGCAGTATGCTCGCTCAGGATGTGGGATGCTGCTATTGCAGTCTTTGTGGTTTGTTATGAATTTCATGAAACATCAGGCAAGATTTTCCTTGGCTTAATGACACCAAGGCATGTGTGAGAGTGCTCCGTGTAGACTAGACTAACCAGTCCATGAAGAAGTACTTGCCACATCACAAGGTGCATAATCATAGACCAGCTTATGTGGTATTGAATCCAGCCTTGCAATCTGCTTTATCCTTAGCAGCTCTTGCTAATTTCTTCTACCCTGTAAAACATCCTGCCCAAAATTTCAGTCTTCCTAAAAATCAAAATGCAGTATTAGCACCTTCAAAGCATCAAAAATAACCAGTTTGGAAGATCATTCAATCCAGGGGTAGACAATCTGCAGCCTGAGGAGCAGATCCTGCCTGAGCCTTTCTTTGTGTGCTGTCCATGAGCTAAGAATGGTTTTTACCTTTTTCAAACCTTGTTTAAAAAAAAAAAAAGAAAGAAAGAAAGTAGAAGAAGTATGTATGACAAAAACTGTTTGTAGCCTGCAGTTCTTAAAATGTTTGCTATCTGGCCCTTTTTTTGGGAAAACTTGCCAACCTCTGGTCTCATCTGATTGCCTGGTACAGTAATCCTTAATACAATATTACTTGGCCAGCCATCATCTATCTAATCTATGCTCGAATGCTTCTACTAATGGAAAATTCATGATCTCTCTGATCAATCTGTTTTCTATTTGGACAACTCAAACTATTAGTAATTTTTAAACTCTGCTGAAATCTGCCTACTATATAGTATTACCTACTGGCCTTTTGTAGGGGAAGAAGTATTTCATGTCGACACTGATTGAGCAACTAATATATCCTAGTCACTGTGCTTAATCTGAAGAAAGATGAATAAGACATGATTCTTATATCAAGGATCTCCCAGGTGTTATTTACTGGGATCAAAGCAGTTGAGCAGACTGTATTAAGTCTTGTTATCTGTGCCATAGGGTTAAGACAGTTTTTAAAAATTATTTTACTTATGTCTGTACTGTTGTTCTTTATACACAATACAAACACCGAAAAGCACAAAGGGCATGTAGTACAGGAAATCTCTCCACCATCCAGAATTTTGACCCCCTTGCTTCTTTCATAGGAGGCCACACTCATACACTTCTTGTAAGAATTTGACATTAAAGAACTGCACTAATGAAAGGTTAGGTCCATTGAAACAGAAACTTTGATAATTGCTCATAAAAGCACATTTTCTGAGTTTCTGCTCAAGTAGGTTGCTGAGTGTGACTCAAGTTTTATTTTTATAAAAGTCTGAAATTTGGGTGGTGGACCTAGCCCCAAGGGGTTTGCATTACATGATCACTCACTCTGCTGGTTCAGCTTAATCTTGTCTGAAGTTTTTGGCTACTGTTGGGTGTCAGGCACTGCTGGGATTCTCATTCATTACAGTATAGAATCCTCATTAAAGCCTGTCCTCTTTATTTATTTTTTATTTTATTTTATTTTTTTTTTATTGTTGGTTGTTCAAAACATTACATAGTTCTTGATATATCATCTTTCACACTTTGCTTCAAGTGAGTTATGAACTCCCATTTTTAGCCCATATACAGATTGCAGAATCACATCAATTACACATCCATTGATTTACATATTGCCATACTAGTGTCTGTTGTGTTCTGCTGCCTTTCCTATCCTCTACTATCCCCCCTCCCCTCCCCTCCCCACCCTTCTTCTCTCTCTACCCCCCCTATTGACCTTCATTTCTCCCCCTTGTATTATTTTTCCCTTTCCCCTCATTCCCTCTTGTATGTTCTTTTGTATAACCCTGAGGGTCTCCTTCCATTTCCATGCAATTTCCCTTTTCTCTCCCTTTCCCTCCCACCTCTCATCTCTGTTTAATGTTAATCTTCTTCTCATGCTCTTCGTCCCTACTCTGTTCTTAGTTACTCTCCTTATATCAAAGGAGACATTTGGCATTTGCTTTTTAGGGATTGGCTAGCTTCACTTAGCATAATCTGCTCTAGTGCCATCCATTTCCCTGCAAATTCTATGATTTTGTCATTTTTTAATGCAGAGTAATACTCCATTGTGTATAAATGCCACATTTTTTTAATCCATTCATCTATTGAAGGGCATCTGGGTTGGTTCCAAAGTCTTGCTATTGTGAATTGAGCTGCTATGAACATCGATGTAGCAGTGTCCCTGTAGCATGCTCTTTTTAGGTCTTTAGGGAATAGACCAAGAAGGGGAATACCTGGGTCAAATGGTGGCTCCATTCCCAGCTTTCCAAGAAATCTCCATACTGCTTTCCAAATTGGCTGCACCAATTTGCAGTCCCACCAGCAATGTACAAGTGTACCCTTTTCCCCACATCCTCGCCAGCACTTGTTGTTGTTTGACTTCATGATGGCTGCCAATCTTACTGGAGTGAGATGGTATCTTAGGGTGGTTTTGATTTGCATTTCTCTGACTGCTAGAGATGGTGAGCATTTTTTCATGTACTTGTTGATTGATTGTATGTCCTCCTCTGAGAAGTGTCTGTTCAGGTCCTTGGCCCATTTGTTGATTGGGTTGTTAGTTATCTTATTGTCTAATTTTTGGAGTTCTTTGTATACTCTGGATATTAGGGCTCTGTCTGAAGTGTGAGGAGTAAAGATTTGTTCCCAGGATGTAGGCTCCCTATTTACCTCTCTTATTGTTTCTTTTGCTGAGAAAAAACTTTTTAGTTTGAGTAAGACCCATTTGTTGATTCTAGTTATTAACTTTTGTGCTATGGGTGTCCTATTGAGGAATTTGGAGCCCGACCCCACAGTATGTAGATCGTAGCCAACTTTTTCTTCTATCAGACGGCGTGTCTCTGATTTGATATCAAGCTCCTTGATCCATTTTGAATTAACTTTTGTGCATGGCGAGAGAAAGGGATTCAGTTTCATTTTGTTGCATATGGATTTCCAGTTTTCCCAGCACCATTTGTTGAAGATGCTATCCTTCCTCCATTGCATGCTTTTAGCCCCTTTATCAAATATAAGATAGTTGTAGTTTTGTGGATTGGTTTCTGTGTCCTCTATTCTGTACCATTGGTCCACCCGCCTGTTTTGGTACCAGTACCATGCTGTTTTTGTTACTATTGCTCTGTAGTATAGTTTGAAGTCTGGTATCGCTATACCGCCTGATTCACACTTCCTGCTTAGCATTGTTTTTGCTATTCTAGGTCTTTTATTTTTCCATATGAATTTCATGATTGCTTTCTCTATTTCTACAAGAAATGCCTTTGGGATTTTGATTGGCATTGCATTAAACCTATAGAGAACTTTTGGTAATATCGCCATTTTGATGATGTTAGTTCTGCCTATCCATGAACAGGGTATATTTTTCCATCTTCTAAGATCTTCTTCTATTTCTCTCTTTAGGGTTCTGTAGTTTTCATTGTATAAGTCTTTCACCTCTTTTGTTAGGTTGATTCCCAAGTATTTTATTTTTTTTGAAGATATTGTGAATGGAGTGGTTGTCCTCATTTCCATTTCAGAGGATTTGTCGCTGATATACAGGAATGCCTTTGATTTATGCGTGTTGATTTTATATCCTGCCACTTTGCTGAATTCATTTATTAGCTCTAATAGTTTCTTTGTAGAGCCTTTTGGGTCTGCTAGGTATAGAATCATATCATCTGCAAATAGTGATAATTTAAGTTCTTCTTTTCCTATTTTTATGCCTTTAATTTCTTTCGTCTGTCTAATTGCTCTGGCCAGTGTTTCGAGAACTATGTTGAACAGAAGTGGTGAGAGAGGGCATCCCTGTCTTGTTCCAGATTTTAGAGGGAATGCCTTCAATTTTTCTCCATTCAGAATGATGCTAGCCTGAGGCTTAGCATAGATTGCTTTTACAATATTGAGGTATGTTCCTGTTATCCCTAGTTTCTCTAGAGTTTTGAACATAAAGGGATGCTGTACTTTGTCGAATGCTTTTTCCGCATCTATCGAGATGATCATATGGTTCTTATTTTTAAGTCTATTGATGTGGTGAATAACATTTATTGATTTCCGTATATTGAACCAGCCTTGCATCCCAGGGATGAATCCTACTTGATCATGGTGCACAATTTTTTTGATATGTTTTTGTATCCGATTCGCCAGAATTTTATTGAGGAGTTTTGCATCTAGGTTCATTAGAGATATTGGTCTGAAGTTTTCTTTCTTTGAAGTGTCTTTGTCTGGTTTAGGTATCAGGGTGATGTTGGCCTCGTAGAATGAATTTGGAAGTTCTCCCTCTTTTTCTATTTCCTGAAGTAGCTTGAAAAGTATTGGTATTAGTTCCTCTTTAAAGGTTTTGTAAAATTCTGCTGTATACCCATCCGGTCCTGGGCTTTTCTTATTTGGTAGTCTTTTGATGGTTTCTTCTATTTCCTCAATTGATATTGGTCTGTTTAGGTTGTCTATATCCTCCTGACTCAATCTGGGCAGATCATATGACTTCAGAAATTTATCGATGCCTTCACTATCTTATAATTTATTGGAGTATAAGGATTCAAAATAATTTTTGATTATCTTCTGTATTTCTGAAGTGTCTGTTGTGATATTGCCTTTTTCATCCCGTATGCTAGTAATTTGAGTTCTCTCTCTTCTTCTCTTCGCTAGCATCGCTAAGGGTCTGTCGATTTTGTTTATTTTTTCAAAGAACCAACTTTTAGTTTTGTCAATTTTTTCAATTGTTTCTTTTGTTTCGATTTCATTAATTTCAGCTCTGATTTTAATTATTTCTTGCCTTCTACTTCTTTTGCTGTTGTTTTGCTCTTCTTTTTCTAGGATTTTGAGATGAAGTATGAGATCATTTATTTGTTGGTTTTTTCTTTTTTTAAGGAATGAACTCCAAGCAATGAATTTTCCTCTTAGAACTGCTTTCAATGTGTCCCACAGATTCCGATATGTTGTGTCTGTGTTTTCATTAATCTCTAAGAATTTTTTAATTTCCTCCTTGATGTCTTCTATAACCCATTGATCATTCAGTAACCTATTGTTCATTCTCCAAGTGATGTATGCTTTTTCCTTCCTTCTTTTATCGTTGATTTTCAGTTTCATTCCATTATGGTCAGATAGGATGCATGGTATTATCTCTACTCCTTTTTATTGTCTAAGCGTTGCCCTGTGACATAATATATGATCTGTTTTTGAGAAGGATCCATGTGCTGCTGAGAAAAAAGTGTAACTGCTTGATGTTGGGTGGTATATTCTATATATGTCAATTAAGTCTAGGTTATTAATTGTGTTATTGAGTTCTATAGTTTCCTTATTCAACTTTTGTTTGGAAGATCTGTCCAGTGGCGAGAGAGGTGTGTTGAAGTCTCCCATGATTATTGTATGGTGGTCTATTAGACTCTTGAACTTGAGAAGAGTTTGTTTGATGAACATAGCTGCGCCATTGTTTGGGGCATATATATTTATGATTGTTATGTCTTGTTGGTGTATGGTTCCCTTAAGCAGTATGTAGTGTCCCTCTTTATCCCTTTTGATTAACTTTGGCTTGAAATCTATTTTATTTGATATGAGTATGGACACTCCTGCTTGTTTCCGAAGTCCATATGAGTGATATGATTTTTCCCAACCTTTCACCTTCAGCCTATGTATGTCTTTTCCTATCAAATGCGTCTCCTGTAGGCAGCATATTGTTGGGTCTTGTTTTGAGATCCATTCTACTAGCCTGTGTCTCTTAATTGGTGAGTTTAAGCCATTAACATTTAGGGTTATTATTGAGATATGGGTTGTTGTTCCAGCCATATTTGTTTATTTATGTTACTAAACATGGTTTGTTTTCCTCTTTGATTATTCCCCCCCCTTTACTGTCCTCCCTCCCACTGTTGGTTTTCATTGTTATTTTCCATTTCCTCTTCCTGTAATGTTTTGCTGAGGATGTTTTGAAGAGATGGTTTTCTAGCTGCATATTCTTTTAACTTTTGTTTGTCATGGAAGGTTTTAATTTCATCTTCCATCCTGAAGCTTAATTTCGCTGGATACACAATTCTTGGTTGGAACCCATTTTCTTTCAGTGTTTGAAATATGTTATTCCAGGATCTTCTAGCTTTCAGAGTCTGTGTTGAAAGATCAGCTGTTATCCTGATTGGCTTGCCCCTAAATGTAATCTGCTTCCTTTCTCTTGTAGCTTTTAAAATTCTCTCCTTATTCTGTATGTTGGGCATCTTCATTATAATGTGTCTAGGTGTGGATCTCTTATAATTTTGCACATTCGGCGTCCTGTAGGCTTCTAGAATTTGGGATTCTGTCTCATTCTTCAAGTCTGGGAAGTTTTCTCGTATTATTTCATTAAATAAATTGCTCATTCCTTTGGTATGGAGTTCTATACCTTCCTGTATCCCAATGACTCTTAAGTTTGGTCTCTTAATGTTATCCCATATTTCTTTGATGTTCTGCTCATGGTTTCTTAACAGTCTTCCTGAGCTGTCTATGTTCTTTTCAAGTTGAAATACTTTGTCTTCATTGTCTGATGTTCTATCTTCTAAGTGTTCTACTCTGCTGGTAGTACTCTCAATTGAGTTTTTAAGTTGGTTTATTGCTTCCTGCATTTCTAGGATTTCTGTTTGTTTGTTTTTTATAACCTCTATCTCCCTGTATAGTTGATCCTTTGCTTCCTGGATTTGTTTGTGTAATTCCTTGTCGAAGTTGTCTTTCATTGTCTGATTTTGCTGTCTAATTTCTTCCTTGATACTCCAGATCATCTGAAGCATATATATCCTGAATTCTTTATCTGACATTCCATCTGCTGCAGCTGTTACCTCTTCTAAAGTTGAGCTGACCTGCATTGCTTGTAGTCCTTTCTTTCCTTGTCTTTTCATACTGCTTGCGTTTCTTTCTTCTTGGTGAAACTGTTGTGTTTTTGAAATTTCCCCCCCCCCTATATATTTATGTTGCTCTTGTATAGTTGAAAATTCTCCCTTGCAGGTGCGGGCAGGGGCTCTGCTCTGCCCCTCCTCCAATTGGTGTGAGGTGTCTACCATGCCCGCGGACCCCTGGGCCTGATCCGCTGTTCTGTCGCAGGTCTGCCTACCTTGCAGGTGGGGGCGAAGGCTCTGCCCTGCCCCTCCTACCACGCCCGGGGACCGCTAGGCCTGATCTGCAGGTTGGTCGCAGGTCTGCCCACCTTGTGGGCAAGGGTGTCAGTTCTGCTTCGCCCCCACTCCAATTGGGGTCACTTGACCACCACACAGGCGAGCCGCTGGGCCTGATCTGGGCGCGGGCTAAGGCTCTGCTCTGCCCCTACTCCAGTTGGGGTGAAGTGTGTACCACGCTGGCAGGCCGCTGGGCCTGATCCACAGGTCTGTCGCAGGTCTGCTTACCTTGCCAGCGCGGGCGGTGGCTCTGCCCTGCCCCTCTTACCACGCCTGCAGACCGCTGGGCCTGATCTGCAGGTTGGTCGCAGGTCTTCCTACCTTGCGGGCGTGGGCGGCGGCCCCTCTCCTCGCCTCTGGCTCGACGACAAAGCGAGAGAGACTCGGGTATCTGTGACTCACCCTCCCTACCAGGGGACCAACTGTTTCCGTTGCCGCTGGCACCGATGAAGTTTTCTCCTCGGCCGCTCTCCGATGACATCAGATCTCTGCCATGCTGGCATCCCCTGTTCTATGGCTGAATCCCATTTTCTTCTCTTCCAATAGGCGGAGCTGTGCCCTCTGAGCTGAGCTTCTGCCCTCTATGTGCTGACAGAAATCCCTGTACAGTGGCTCCTGGGAGTCTCTCAATCCTGTTAGTCCAGAGCCCTTTCACTTATCCAGCCCCTCCCCCTGTTCCTCCTCCCAGCCAGCCAGCCAGGTCCTGTTCACCAGAGGCGGTTCCCCAAGGATCTGATTACACTTGCAGCCCCACCGCGTGTCCTATATCCCGAACGATGAACACCCTCTCTGTCATTCAATTAAGCCCCAGTGCTGTGGTGGGGTGATCTGGGAACCAACAGTTAAATTTTTCAGGACCCCTTTGGTGGGCACGCCCCCAGAAACTGGCGGCTAAGATCTTGGGTGTCGCTGCTGGTGTTAAGGGGAGGTGGGGATCTGGAGTCCCCTCTGCTTCCCTACAGACACGCCCCTGGTGGTTTCCTGGCTGCTTGTATCTGGAGGGGGTGGGAGTCACACACCTGCTAATGTGGATTCCGCTGGGAAGGAATTCTGTCGGCGGAACTCTGGTGATGTCACCACTCTGCTATGGCGGGCCCCAGGCTCCTTGCCAGAGTGTCCGAAGGGAGGGGTGGGACTGGTCTGTCTCTGGTTGGTTTCAGCTCCCGGTTTGCTATTTCATGAAGGCTTGGCGAGAGACCTCTTCCTAGAGTCCCTGCACCGCTCCTGCTGCGCTGCGCTGCGCCTCGGAGGCTATCCGCCCTGACGCGGGCCGCGTGCAGGCAGCCGACAGTCGCCGAGTCGCGCGGGCAGCGGCTGGCGGGTCTGGACCTCTGCGCTGCGTGGCGGAGATTCACTCGTCTAGCGCAGACTGTCACCTCCAAAAATCCTTCCAATTCCCGGCCGGTCTCTCTTTAGTGGAATTTTGCTAGGAGTTTCTCAGCAGGTCATATCTAAGCGTATCCATGCGTCTCTCTGACCCCTTTGTTGAGGAGGTACTGAAAGCGCTGCCTCCCCTCTCGCCGCCATGTTGGATCCTCTTTGACACATTTTTATACCTAAGAAATCAATGTTAATGTCAAGATAGTGAATAGTCCCCCAAATTTCTTCATTTCCCTTTATAATCCCTCATCCTTCTCTGGAGCCCAGTCTTCAAGCAGTCGTTAATCTTTCTGTCACTGCAAATTGGTTTGCAATTATTAAAATTTAATATAATTAAATCATACAATGTTATTCTTTTGGGGGGGGCCTGGCTTCTTTAACTCAGACATATGCTATCATTTGAATGTATCTTCAAAAATTCATATTAATTTATTTTCCTTTTTTGGTACTGGGGTTGAAACCAGGGATATTTTATCACTGAGCCGTAATCTCAGCCCTTTTAGTTTTTATTTTGAAACAGGATCCCACTAAGTTGCTTAGAGCCTCACTAAGTTGCTTAAGTACTTGCTAAATTGGTGAAGCTGTCTTCAATTTAGGATCCACTTGCCTCAGCCTTTGGAGCTGCTGGGATTACAAGACTGTGGCAACAACCCTGCTGTCATATTGAAATTGAACTATATTTGTAACAGTGTTAAGAGGTGGGGACTTTAAGAGGCCATGGCTGTGCTCTCATGAATGGATTGATGCTATCAGTGTGATAACAGCCTCCTGATAAAAGGGTAAATTCAGGATCCTTCCTGTCTGCTGTGCTCACTTGCCCTTAGTCATATTATGATGCAGCATGAAGAACCTCACCAGAAGCTAGCAGCATGCTCTTGGACCTCCCACTCCCAGAACCATGAGCCAAGTAGACTTGTATTTTTTACCAATTACCCAATGTGTGTTGCCATGATATAGCGTCAGAAAATGGACTAAGATACTTTAGTTTGAGGCTTTTCCTTGTTACTGAGTGTATCAATAATCAACTATTTATTTTTTATTGAGTATTATTGTGCCTCATGGATATATCAGTTTTGTTTATTCCTTTCTCTGCTGATTGACATTCACTCACCTATCGATCAATTTTGCTATTACAGGTAAAACTTTGAACTATTCTCTACAAATCTTTGGGTAGGCATATGCTTTTCTTTCTAGTAAATAGCTGAAAGTTAAATGGCTGGGTTTTATGTCAGGTGTATTTTTTTTTTTTTATCATTTTAGGAAATTGTTTCCAAGTAGTTAGTGTACTAGTTCACATTTCCACCAGCTGTATGGACAATCTTTTTCCTTTAATCATTGGTTTCAATGACTAATCATGTTGAACATTTTTTAGTGTGTTGGTTTTTTTCCTCATTGTAGGGGCTGTTCATATCTTTTTGCCCACTTCACAAATTTGGGGTATTTGTCTTCCTACTATGTAATATGATTTATACACTAGAAAAAATATCCTTTTTGAAATATATATCTTACAAGTAATTTGCCCTGGCCTATGGCTTGCTTTTGAAAAGCAAAGAGTGTTTGTTTTGTTTTGATTTGTTTTAATAAATCCCAATGTATTGTGCTTTTACTTTATAATTTGATCCTTTTGGTTTTGTATGCCATGGTAAAAATATATTTGACAAATTCAATGTTACTCAAATTATTTTCTTGTATTTTATTTTGAAAACCCTGCAATTTTTTTTAGCTGTACATTTAAATCTATGCTTTCTTTCTTTCTTTTTTTTTGGTTCTGGGGATTCAACAAAGGGCCTTTTTTATGGAGGGGAGCACTTATTAACTGAACAATATTGCCAGACCCCTGGATTTCTGTTTTTTTTTTGTAGTAAATTTTTGATATTAAAATTACAGAAAGAGAATAAACATTTGCTGCAGTCTGGCAGGGCACAAAATCACGAGCCACTCAAGCAGGAACAAACTTTATTTTTGAAACTGCCGCCAATGCCCTGTATGCTCCCCGGAAGATTGCTGACCGACCCACGCGGTGTTCTCCCGGACCCCAACAGGAAGTCCCTCCTCCGGAATTCCCTCCTACCGCACTTCCCCAACCAATGGGAACTCTCCAGGAGTCCCGTAGCAGGCCAAGGTGGACAGCAGGAGTCCAATATCCATATGAATGCAGATCTTAACATAATCATATCATCTCAATGGCTTGCTGGCATCACCTTTCAACCAAAAATGCCATGCATCATATTACTTGGCTGTGGCTCTTAGCATCTCCCCCCTTCTGTTTAATTAAGCAACAAGCAATGTGGCTAGGGACCGTGCCTGTTAGGTTTGTCCAATTCAACATATGGTTCTTACCCGTCATCGGATGAACTGACCTCTAGGCGTCAGCCTCCTGTCTTAGGTTGATACCACTGCAATTGGATCATACCCATCACTGACTACTGGTCTAGCATATAGCCATACTTGTGGATAGGCCTATGCACCAGTGGGGGGGTGAGGTTCTTTGCCTCACCTCTGTTGGCCCCCAAATTTGGCCTTGGTGCCGGTGGGGGGGTGAGGTTCTTTGCCTCACCTCTGTTGGCCCCCAAATTTAGACCATCACTAGTAGAAGGGAGGAGGATACAGAAATGCCATGACACCAAGCCAATTGACGGCTCCTTAGGAAAAATTGCATCACTGGTGACACATCAGCAAAGATACGCCAGCACTACCATAATTCGCTGCATCAACAGATAGATCACAATGCATACAAGTGATACATAATCCAGGCAAGTTCTGCAAGCAGTTCAAAGTGGAGGAATCTATCAATATGTCCATTTCCTCCCAAAATAAATCAACTCCTTGAATAAGCATTACTTGTTGAGTTATTATTCATTGATGCATCAGTTTATACAGTTTGTTGTGATAACTATTGAAGAAACTGTAGTTTGGTTTCATCTTTGTCTTCACCAGCACTGGGATGAAGATAGAAATTCTGACAATGATGCTAAAAAAAAAATTATGTAACATTCCAACAGGTACTAAGAAAACAATTTTCTGAACAATTTACATTATCCTGAACAGAATTATTAAATATAATGAAAAGGAAAGATGAAAGTAAACAAACAGATCTGTTAACCTGCTTATTTGTACACATATTAAAACAATCCTCAACAGCTGTTTACCCAATTTAAATTAAACCATTAAAATCACGTGAATAATAAAAAAAATTCGGATCCATTTATTCATGAGCGCTCCTCATATATGATATATGGACATACACACATACAGACATACAACACAAAACAGAAGTGTGCACAAGTAACATACAACACATAAGGCAATAGTAAAGGCCTTGTAGCTTTACATAGGTGAAATCTCCATTGCAATGTTTAAAAACTCCACAGCCAAAAAATAAAACTGATCAGAAAAACATTAACCTAGGTCTGTATGACCTCAAAAATAAAATAGAACTTTATGATGTGGGAAAAACCAATAATAAAATAGATATTGAAAAAAGCATCCTGGTTAATCACTGTCGCAGATGTAAGAATAGCCAAGTTGGAGCTCTGGATATCAGCTGTTATGGATTTGAGTCAAATCATCTTCTTTTTGGTCTGTAGAAATTGTTTTGGTTAGTCTCTCTGGAATCCAAATTGGCTGCTGTTCTCCCTGTGGAAACACACAAACAGAACCCCGACTCCAGACAATCACTGGGTCAGGACCTTTCCATTGTCCTGTTAGAATATCCTTCCAAAGTACCTTAGGCTTATGTACATTTTTTGGATACAAATGTCTTTCCGCAGCACTAAGCCCTGATGAATCCAAATTTAAAAAGTTTAGAGTAAAAAGAGTTATTTTAAGTTTATCTTTGGGGGATATATACCCCTTTCCAATTCCCTCCTTTTGTTTTAACAAGTACATTTTAATAGTTTGATGAGCTTTTTCAACTATGCCTTGTCCCTGTGGATTGTATGGAATTCCTGTTATGTGAGTAATGCCAAATGATGAGCAAAATTGTTTAAAAGAGGTAGAAGTATAACCAGGACCATTATCTGTTTTTAACTGTTTTGGAATGCCCACAGTGGCAAAATTTTGTAAGCAATGAGCTATAATATCTTTAGTGTTTTCTCTGGCATGAAGGGAGCCCATCAAAAATCCGGAAGAAGTATCAACTGTAACATGCAAATATTTTAATTTTCCAAATTCTGGCAAGTGTGTGACATCCATCTGCCAAATATGGTTAGGTATCAGTCCTCTAGGATTGACTCCAAGATTAACTTGTGGTAAAAAGGTCACACAATTTTGACATTGTTTTATTATATGTCTGGCTTGTTCTTTAGGTATTTTAAAATGCTTTTGTAAAGTATTAGCATTGACATGGAACCTTTTATGAAAATTTATAGCTTCTTCTATTGTGGAGAAAATATGTATGTCATGTGTAGATTTATCTGCTAATTCATTGCCCAAAGTAAGGGCTCCAGGCAATCCTGCATGTGCCCTGATATGACCTATAAAGAATGGATGTTTTCTGTCCCAGATTAGACTTTTTATAGTGGAAAACAAAGAGAAAACAGTAGAGGAAGGGGAAATCCTACCAGCATCTTCAAGGGATATTTTGCATTATCTACATATTGACTATCAGAAAATAAATTAAATACAGAATCTTTGAACATCACAAAAGCTTGTAATACTGCATTAAACTCTACCTTTTGAGCTGATTGTTTGGGTACTAAAAATGTAAAAGTTTGATCAGGGGTAACTACTGCCACTGTACCATTATTTGACCCATCAGTGAATATATTTGGAGCATTCATGATAGGGATTTTTCTTGTCATTTTTGGAAAAACTACAGGATGCTTAGACCAAAAAGACAACAAAGGATTAGATGGTGAGTGATTATCAAATGAAACATTAGATTTACACATGATTATTGCCCAAGTATTTAACTCATTAGCTAACTTATCAATTTGATCCATAGTATATGGAGTAATAATTTTATTGGGAGAAATCCCAAACACTCCCTTTGCTGCTCTTATTCCTTTGAGTATTAATTGTCCTACAGCCTCAGGATACCTAGTAAGAATAGTGATAGGAGAATAAGATAAATGCATCTACAATAATGGACCTTCTTGCCAAAACACTCCTGTAGGAATATTTTTTGTTGGTAGTACAATAAATAATAAAGGCAAACTTATATCAGTTCTATCCAAATGCATATTTTCCATATATGTTTCTTTTTTTTTTAAATTTTTTATTGTGGGTTGTTCAAAACATTACAAATTTCTTGACATATCATATTCCACACTTTGATTCAAGTGGGTTATGAACTCCCACCTTCACCCCATACACAGATTGCAGAATCACATCAGTTACACATCCATTGATTTACATATTGCCATACTAGTGTCTGTTGTGCTCCGCTGCCTTTCCCATTCTCCACCCTCCCCCCTCCCCACCTCTCCCCTCCCCTCCCGTCCTCTCTCTCTACCCCCTCCACTGTATAACCCTGAGGGTCTCCTTCCATTACCATGCAATTTCCCTTCTCTCTCCCTTTCCCTCCCACCTCTCATCCCTGTTAAATGTTAATCTTCTTCTCTTATTGTCTAAATTTTTGAGTTCTTTGTATACTCTGGATATTAGGGCTCTATCTGAAGTGTGAGGAGTAAAGATTTGTTCCCAGGATGTAGGCTCCCTATTTACCTCTCTTATTGTTTCTTTTGCTGAGAAAAAACTTTTTAGTTTGAGTAAGTCCCAGTTGTTGATTCTAGTTATTAACTTTTGTGCTATGGGTGTCCTATTGAGGAATTTGGAGCCCGACCCCACAGTATGTAGATCATAACCAACTTTTTCTTCTATCAGATGCCGTGTCTCTGATTTGATATCAAGCTCCTTGATCCATTTTGAATTCACTTTTGTGCATGGCGAGAGAAAGGGATTCAGTTTCATTTTGTTGCATATGGATTTCCAGTTTTCCCAGCACCATTTGTTGAAGATGCTATCCTTCCTCCATTGCATGCTTTTAGCCCCTTTATCAAATATAAGATAGTTGTAGTTTTGTGGATTGGTCTCTGTGTCCTCTATTCTGTACCATTGGTCCACCCGCCTGTTTTGGTACCAGTACCATGCTGTTTTTGTTACTATTGCTCTGTAGTATAGTTTGAAGTCTGGTATCGCTATACCGCCTGATTCACACTTCCTGCTTAGCATTGTTTTTGCTATTCTGGGTCTTTTATTTTTCCATATGAATTTCATGATTGCTTTCTCTAATTCTACAAGAAATGCCGTTGGGATTTTGATTGGCATTGCATTAAACCTATAGAGAACTTTTGGTAATATCGCCATTTTGATGATGTTAGTTCTGCCTATCCATGAACAGGGTATATTTTTCCATCTTCTAAGATCTTCTTCTATTTCTCTCTTTAGGGTTCTGTAGTTTTCATTGTATAAGTCTTTCACCTCTTTTGTTAGGTTGATTCCCAAGTATTTTATTTTTTTTGAGGATATTGTGAATTTCCATTTCAGAGGATTTGTCGCTGATATACAGGAATGCCTTTGATTTATGCGTGTTGATTTTATATCCTGCCACTTTGCTGAATTCAGTTATTAGCTCTAATAGTTTCTTTGTAGAGCCTTTTGGGTCTGCTAGGTATAGAATCATATCATCTGCAAATAGTGATAATTTAAGTTCTTCTTTTCCTATTTTTATGCCTTTTATTTCTTTCATCTGTCTAATTGCTCTGGCCAGTGTTTCGAGAACTATGTTGAACAGAAGTGGAGAGAGAGGGCATCCCTGTCTTGTTCCAGATTTTAGAGGGAATGCCTTCAGTTTTTCTCCATTCAGAATGATGCTAGCCTGAGGCTTAGCATAAATTGCTTTTACAATATTGAGGTATGTTCCTGTTATCCCTAGTTTTTCTAGAGTTTTGAACATAAAGGAATGCTGTACTTGTCGAATGCTTTTTCCGCATCTATCGAGATGATCATATGGTTCTTATTTTTAAGTCTATTGATGTGGTGAATAACATTTATTGATTTCCGTATATTGAACCAGCCTTGCATCCCAGGGATGAATCCTACTTGATCATGGTGTACAATTTTTTTGATATGTTTTTGTATCTGATTCGCCAGAATTTTATTGAGGATTTTTGCATCTAGGTTCATTAGAGATATTGGTCTGAAGTTTTCTTTCTTTGAAGTGTCTTTGTCTGGTTTAGGTATCAGGGTGATGTTGGCCTCGTAGAATGAATTTGGAAGTTCTCCCTCCTTTTCTATTTCCTGAAGTAGCTTGAAAAGTATTGGTATTAGTTCTTCTTTAAAGGTTTTGTAAAATTCTGCTGTATACCCATCCGGACCTGGGCTTTTCTTAGTTGGTAGTCTTTTTATGGTTTCTTCTATTTCCTCAATTGATATTGGTCTGTTTAGGTTGTCTATATCCTCCTGACTCAATCTGGGCAGATCATATGACTTCAGAAATTTATCGATGCCTTCACTATCTTCTAATTTATTGGAGTATAAGGATTCAAAATAATTTTTGATTATCTTCTGTATTTCTGAAGTGTCTGTTGTGATATTGCCTTTTTCATCCTGTATGCTAGTAATTTGAGTTCTCTCTCTTCTTCTCTTCGCTAGCATCGCTAAGGGTCTGTCGATTTTGTTTATTTTTTCAAAGAACCAACTTTTAGTTTTGTCAATTTTTTCAATTGTTTCTTTTGTTTCGATTTCATTAATTTCAGCTCTGATTTTAATTATTTCTTGCCTTCTACTTCTTTTGCTGTTGTTTTGCTCTTCTTTTTCAAGGATTTTGAGATGAAGTATGAGATCATTTATTTTTGGTTTTTTCTTTTTTTAAGGAATGAACTCCAAGCAATGAATTTTCCTCTTAGAACTGCTTTCAATGTGCCCCAGAGATTCCGATATGTTGTGTCTGTGTTTTCATTTATCTCTAAGAATTTTTTAATTTCCTTCTTGATGTCTTCTATAACCCATTGATCATTCAGTAACCTATTGTTCATTCTCCAAGTGATGTATGCTTTTTCCTTCCTTCTTTTATCGTTGATTTTCAGTTTCATTCCATTATGATCAGATAAGATGCATGGTATTATCTCTACTCCTTTATATTGTCTAAGAGTTGCCCTGTGACATAATATATGATCTATTTTTGAGAAGGATCCATGTGCTGCTGAGAAAAAAGTGTAACTGCTTGATGTTGGGTGGTATACTCTATATATGTCAATTAGGTCTAGGTTATTAATAGTGTTATTGAGTTCTATAGTTTCCTTATTCAACTTTTGTTTGGAAGATCTGTCCAGTGGCGAGAGAGGTGTGTTGAAGTCTCCCATGATTATGTTATGGTGGTCTATTAGACTCTTGAACTTGAGAAGAGTTTGTTTGACGAACATAGCTGCACCATTGTTTGGGGCATAAATATTTATGATTATTATGTCTTGTTGGTGTATGGTTCCCTTAAGCAGTATGTAGTGTCCCTCCTTATCCCTTTTGATTAACTTTGGCTTGAAATCTATTTTATTTGATATGAGTATGGACACTCCTGCTTTTTTCCGAAGTCCATATGAGTGATATGATTTTTCCCAACCTTTCACCTTCAGCCTATGTATGTCTTTTCCTATCAAATGCGTCTCCTGTAGGCAGCATATTGTTGGGTCTTGTTTTGTGATCCATTCTGCTAGCCTGTGTCTCTTGATTGGTGAGTTTAAGCCATTAACATTTAGGGTTATTATTGAGATATGGGTTGTTGTTCCAGCCATATTTGTTTATTTATGTTACTAAACATGGTTTGTTTTCCTCTTTGATTATTTTCCCCCCTTTACTGTCCTCCCTCCCACTGTTGGTTTTCATTGTTATTTTCCATTTCCTCTTCCTGTAATGCTTTGGCGAGGATGTTTTGAAGAGATGGTTTTCTAGCTGTGAATTCTTTAAACTTTTGTTTATCGTGGAAGGTTTTAATTTCATCTTCCATCCTGAAGCTTAATTTCGCTGGACACACAATTCTTGATTGGAACCCATTTTCTTTCAGTGTTTGAAATATGTTATTCCAGGATCTTCTAGCTTTCAGAGTCTGTGTTGAAAGATCAGCTGTTATCCTGATTGGCTTACCCCTAAATGTAATCTGCTTCCTTTCTCTTGTAGCTTTTAAAATTCTCTCCTTATTCTGTATGTTGGGCATCTTCATTATAATGTGTCTAGGTGTGGATCTCTTATGATTTTGCACATTCGGCGTCCTGTAGTCTTCTAGGATTTGGGATTCTGTCTCATTCTTCAAGTCTGGGAAGTTTTCTCGTATTATTTCATTGAATAGGCTGCTCATTCCTTTGGTTTGGAGCTCTGTACCTTCCTGTATCCCAATGACTCTTAAGTTTGGTCTCTTAATGTTATCCCATATTTCTTGGATGTTCTGCTCATGGTTTCTTAACAGTGTTGCTGAGCTGTGTATGTCCATATATGTTTCAATGATTTTTAATGCCTTTCATGATTCAGATGTTAACATGTGGGGTGAATTTGGATCTGATGGATCTTTTAGGATATCAAATAAAGGTCCTAGCTCTCCTGTTGGTATGCCTAGATAAGGCCTTATCCAATTTATGTCTCCCAATAACTTTTGAAAGTCGTTAAGTGATTTGAGTTGATCTAATTGTATTTGAATTTTTGGTGGACAGACCATGGTTGAGGATAATAGAACTCCTAAATAATTAATTGGAAGATTTAATTGTACTTTATCTATTGCTATCTCTAGATTATAATTTTTTGATAAATTTGTAAGTGTGGCATAACATTCTAGCAATGTGTTTTTATCTTTATGTGCCAATAACACATCATCCATATAGTGAAATATTTGTAGTTCAGGATTTTGATTTCTAATTGGCTGGATTGCTTTGTTAACATAAATTTGACACATAGTTGGACTATTAGCCATCCCTTGAGGGAGTACTTTCCATTCATATCTCTGATAAGGACCTTCATGATTTGGTGCAGGGATAGTAAATGCAAAACGTGGACTATCCTCAGGATGAATTGGAATTGAAAAAAAAACAATCTTTAATATCTATAGCTAAAACATACCAGGTTTTTGGTAAAGCAGACTATTGGGGAATCCCTGACTGAGCAGGTCCCATAATAACCATCTCATTATTAATGGCTCTTAGCAAACACTGAGATTCACATTTTTGCATATTCGTGTCTAATTGATCCATGGCTACCTGCTGAAGAGATTATAGATTGTACTTTCCCCATAGATTTGTCTTAGCATATTTATTTTAAAGAAATTCATTGTACATGTGTGGGTCTATATCTGGGCTCTCTAATACTCTTCCAGATGTCTATATGATATAGACACATTTGTAGATGTTTATATATCTCCTTAATTTTAGTACCACATTCTTGATCACTAGAGCTTTATTATGACTTAAAATGAGGTAGTTTAAAGCTTTCAAATTTTTACTTATTTTCTAAGTTCCTTAAATAGAATTATCCTAGGTCCTTTGCATTTCCATGTAAACTTTAGAACGAGCTTCTAGGTTTCTATAAAAAGGCTGCTGAGATTTTGATTGGAATTACATTCATCAATGGATTAATTTAGAGACAATTTCACATTAACAATACTGAATCTTGTGATCCACATGCACGTTCTCACCATTTCTCACCATTTCTCACCATTCCTTTCTCTGAGCTATGATTGGACTTTTCAGTGTTTGGTCTTACATATATTTTAACAAATTTATTTCAAAGCATTTCACACTAATTCTAGTAAAAGTGATTTTTTAAAAAAAATATTTTCAGTTTCTGATTATTCATTGTGGGTACATAGACGTATGATTGATGTTTTTGCATACTATAGCCTTTACTGAAATTTTGTTAAATATTAGTTTCAGTAGCTTCTTGCATATTTCTTAGAATTTTCTACACAGGTGGTTATGTTGTCCATGAAAAAAGGCAATTTTAGTCTTTGCTGCACAAAACTGGATCATCTGGTAGTACTACCTTATTTCTTGAGGAACCTTCTTATCATTTTCCATAATGATGGAACTAATTTACATTCCCACCAACAGAATACAAGGGAAACAGACACATTCCATTTAGCCCAATCGCTCATTTGTGTCAGGCAGGAGGATCAGAATACAGACTTACAGGACTTTCCTCCCCTAAAATCCCAGCCTGTCATTCTGCCTTTACTTTCTGGAAGTAGGAAAGCCCAGAGTTGTAGCTTCTATGCTCTGCCCCAGCCCCCATTATGTTTTCCCAGCCAATGCCTCAAGGGACCTTGCAGTCTGCCTTTGGTTGTCAGTTTCAGAGCACTTTCCAGTTTCCAAATCTTTGTACAGAGCATGTGGTACCCAACAAGAGTGGCCTCCCCTGAATCTGGCATGGTGTTCCAGTGTACACTGGTCATTGAAAGAGGTGAGGCAGTGGAGTGAGCAGGTGACAGTGACCCATCCCTAAGCAGAGAGAAGACCCATTCCCTGCCTTGATCCAGGTCACACTGAATGTCTTCCCTGGAGCAGTGACCTGCAGGCTGGAAATCCCACAGCCAAACAGGGCTCATAAAAGGTCTCTGGGAGAGCAGAGACCCCAGAGTATACCTGAGAGCAGCACAACTGCAGGCTCCTGTTCCTGTGATTCAGAGGGCAGCACCCAGGCTAACAGCACTGAGACCTGAGATAGGGGTTTTGTGAAAGGTGGCAGGTGAGGGCTTCTATGACCAGGCCCAGGAGTGGCAGGGCACCAAGAAAGGCATGTTTTGCAAATCCCAGGCTGCCTCTGGAACCAGAAACTGAAAAGATAAAAACAAGAGAACCCCAGAAGGTGGTGCCACAATGTGTTTACAGAAATAGCTTCTTGGGCAATCACAGCTGTCAGTGGTACAGCTGGACCTTGCTCAGGGCTGGTCTCAGAGAAGGGCAGCATGATTTCAATAAGACAAAGACACTGCACAGACTCCTGGCTTCTCTGCTTGCCTCTTGCCTGCCCCTGGCTGGCCCTGGCTTTCACCCTGGTGGGTGTTCATGCTCCCACACCACTCCCACCTACCAGCCCTCTTTTCTCATCTCTCTTGCCTCCTCAGAGAGTCACAGCATTACTTCAGCCTTACCTCTTCTCTGTGCTTTTAAAATCTCAAGTATCTAGTTCAAAATTCCAGCACTCATTATTCATCTTAGACTTTCCCCTAATGTGCCCTGAATTGATGGAGCTCTTGTTTTTCCTGAGCATGCTTCCAGTGCTTAGAATCAGGATGCCAGGCACCTCACCTTCAGAGAACAGGCAGTCTTGTGTGTTCAACAAAGGATGAGAGAAGGAATTACAATAAGGAGTTATGAATCAGGATTGGGGGATGTGGGAGCTCCATAATAAGACATCAGAGGCCTCCTAGAAGAAAGCTAAGGAGGGAAGAGTGAGTGATTGGAGCCTTGTGACATGGATGGAGTAGGGAGCCTTTATCATAAGAGAGTTTTCCAAGGCTCAGAGGTGGTTGGGGGATCAGGGCGGGTAGAGGTGGAGGCTGTGAAAGGTGGAAGGCTGGAACAAGGGTGGGGTCAGGCATATGGGAAGCCATTTAGAAAAGGCATTTTGGAGCTTATCCCCAGGGCTACTGGAGATTTAAGGAAGGGGTCATAGGATCAAAACAGTACTTCCCTCTCAGGATGCTATGTGTCTGTCCATCTGGGGTCCTGATGGGGGAGCCCATGAGGCTCCCTGGCCCAATTGATTTGCATCTTCATGACGAGGGATGATTGCAATGGAGAGTACAGAGGCAGGGAGGTCAGAGATTCTGGGCAAGAGCCAGGAGGTTTGGACTAGGCACAGGGTCACAGGACCTGGAGAAGTGCGGAGGGGGTAGAAAGATTTGGGAGGGGTCTGGGGGCAGGTCTAGACAATATATTTGGGGGGACTTGGGAGAAATAAGAAGGAGTCAAGAAGGTTTCCCAGGGTCCAAGACCAGCCGCTGTTCAGGGAGGGTCTCACTGCATTGAGCTGCCCACTAGTGTTTTCAGTCCACCTCCTCTGGCTTCACCTATCGCCTACCTGCTGTTTCTTTGACCTGTCACCTGCTGTTCTTTCTGCATGCTTTTCTGCTTTTCCTTGCCTTTCCAGTGTGCTGTTCTACAGGGACCATTCCCTTCCTCACATGCAGAATCTACTCCTATGGTTTTTGCAGGCACTATTAAAGTTTCTCAGTTCACAAGATTAATTAAAACACAACAGAGACACCTCTCAGTCTCATTTCATTCTGTTTCTCTTTCTTCTTTGCCCTCAGACCTTGCATCATGGATTCCGTTTCTGGCCAATGGCACCTTTGACATTCAGGTTTTGAAGATGCTGTGTCAATATTAACATTCACAAAATGCATTTTTTCCTTCTGATCAACTCCTCTACCCTGGCTATGGTCCTCTTGTGGACAAAGGGAAACACCAAGGTCCAGATGGCTCAGGTAAGCTCACCTATCACCAAGGAGGAGGGACTGGTCTGCAAGGTTTGTCTACTATCCCCTCCTTGGTTTCCAGAACTGTTGAGGAGGAGGGGTGAGCCTAGACCATTTTAGGGAGCGGGGTGCAGGAGTAAGGAAGGTGAGGGTTCTCCTCCAGTGAGATTTTTGTGTGTGTGTGTGTGTGTGTAGAGGTTTATTTGGTTGTTACATAGAGGAGCTATTTCCTTAGAAAGTGTTTTCTATAGTTACTTGGTAGGTTAATTTCCATTTGTTGGTATTTTATTTTTAGTGTTGTTGACTTTTAGTTTCCTACACTGAAGTCACTAAATGTAATCTGTGTGATTTGCGTATTTCACAGTCAATTCAAACACTTCTTGTGGCCTCATACATGACACATTTTTTAAAACTATATAGTACCATTTCATATACATATGTTATCTCTCTAGAATACTCTTTAAGAACTGATTTATTCCCATTAATCATGTTGCTCATTTTATACTTTCATTTCCTTTCAAAGATTATCATTATACTTACATTCCTATCTAATTTTTTCTTGAATATTTAGTGATTTAACTGCATATTTTTTGAAAAATAAATTTTAATGGGATATTTTTCTCTATTTCTGACATATTTAAACTGTTTGTGGGTTGGAGGACTAAAGAATAGTCCCTTTTCTGAACCTCTCTTGCCCCTTTTATTTTTTTCTATTGCTCATCTATAAATTATGTAGAGAGCTTACTGCAGGTGCAAGAGCCATAGCTTTTGCTCAGCAGTTTCCTGGCCCCTCTATCCACCTATCCCACCAGTGTCAATTCTCAATTAGAATCAACATTCTCTCAAAGCATAAATTTATGCGGTATTTGAGAAGAAAATTGCCTGCAAATTCTTTTTGAGACCAAGACCAAAACTGAGAGGGTTTTCTTACATTCCTTCATGGGTGATGTCTTGAAACACAGAGGAAGACATCCATAAGGGCTTCCAGATGCTTCTCACCCAAGTGAACAAGCCTGGCTTGAAGTATTTGCTTACAACAGCCAACAGGCTCTTTGGAAATAAGACCTGTGATTTCCTCTCAGTAAGTTGAATCAGCAGAACAATAAAAGTTGTATTTAAAATACCTGGTGATATACAACCCAGAAGAGAGACCCTAGAGACCAGGCAGGATAACACATTTGGGAGGCTGTGGCAAGAGTTTGGAGAGTTAGTGGCCAGCTCGGGCAACCTAGTGACACCCTTATCTCAAAGACAAAAGGAAAAACATGCTTTGGGACACAGCTCAGTGGTACAGTATTTGCCTAGAATGCTCAAGGCCCTGGGCTCAATCCTCAGAACTGCAAATACAAGCAAAAAATGAACAAAGTCCTAGAGAAATTGTGAAATTTAAACTATTTTTTATAAAGACCCCAATTCTATATTCATATCTTGTATTATTTCAAATTTGGCAATATCTAAAATTTCATTTATTTTCTCCAGTTATTCAGGGCTCAGGACTTCTCTTCACGAATGTGGATGTTTCAACATCTAATAGATTAAGATTTGATCATGTTGTTAATTTTAAGAAAAGCCTAAAGCTAGCATGCAGACTGTTTTGAAGCTAACTGACAATTTTATTTAGCAACATGGCTTCACTGAACACTTTTCTCTACAAAGACATTTAGGAGTCCTGTCTTCAGTAATATCATGCAGAACCGGAGCTGCTATCCTTTGCCAAAGCTACAGAGAAGTCAAGGAAGCATAGAAACACATCTCAAAAGAGACAAAAGGTCATAATTATGGGCCATTCCCTTCTCCTCCCACTCCAGCTCTGCCCTCCCTTCCCCTACTCTCTCCTTTCTTGTCACTGCTAATGTCACTGGTGTTGCAGGAGGTCAGAACAGGTTGCCCAGATGAGCATCCTGGTGTGTGTGAACCTTAGTGGGCTCACAGAAGAACTGATCAATCCTTATTTTATCAGAACCAAAGGACTAATAGTATCTGTTCTCCTGGGAACAAGTGTGGCTGATACAAATGTTAAAGAAACCCATAGGCCAGATTTCCCGGTTAATATGTTACATGAGAACATACTGTCACTTGTCTGAGATGTTTACATGGCAGGTGACTGGCACCTCTGGGAGAAGATCAATGGCCAGAGGATCTCCAAGTTATGTCCTTGGTGTGGGGTTCAGTTTGTTCTTGGGGTCACTTTGGACTACATTCCTCCAACTTTTACATGTGAACCTTCCTTCCACTGCTTCTTTCCTGTCTCTCACTTAAGCGACCTTCATCAGACTTGAGAAGCCTAGACTTGATTAGTCAGCTACAGAGCCTCTCTCAGGGCTGATCCATTCCACACACTGAAAACACCCTCCATGTGGGGCTAAAACTTACCCATTGTTCTTTTGGAGTGTGACATGTTCTAAGCTTGGTCCTCAAGATCAATGATGGTTTGATATTTAAACCATTCAGATACTTTTGTACCACTAGGAACATCCCTATTTCTGCTAATAAATGAAACCATAAAAAAATAGAAGTAGTTCTTTCCACTATTTCTTCTTGAAATTTTAATTTCTTGTGTCTTCTTGTGCAGAAAATTCCTAGGGATGGTCTTTATTTGTTTATTTATTAATTTTGGAATGTAGTGTGATAGTAAAAGCAAATGTGACTCCATTTTGTTTTGTGACTCCATTCTGTAAAATAACCATGCCAATGGTCATGAATGGTCATGACTGGGGCAAGATGTTCTTGTCATGTATGTAATAAATAAATAATAAAACAAAACAAAAGAAAACCTTTAAGAACATGGAACTACCTAATGGGGCATTGTTTCTATAACTAAAGTAACAGGGCTCTGTTTCTGTACCTGGGCTGATTGGCTAACTGTGATTGGTTAGGCTTCCCACTGCTTGACTGCACTCTCCTGCTTCTGTAATCTGGCTTGCTTGCCTTGGCTGGAACCCCCCCCCCCCCTCCAAACATCCCTTTTGTGGTTTTCAGGCTTATAAGGAGAGCCCTTGCAATTGTTTGGGGCTGATCAGGGGAACAGCCTTATGTTCTGGTCAGCCGCCACCAGTGTCCTACAATAAAGGCTTGATTTGATTGTATGTGAGTGGTCTGGAAGTCAGTTTATGAAATCCTGGGATGAAGCTTTAACTATAACACCTGGAGGCTCATCCAGGATCCATTTCTCCCCTATCCTCACACCAAATTTGCCTCCAATGACAGTCCTTTGGACCTTGGCCTGCAGTAGAGGGGAGCTCCTGAGAGATGTTCCTTAGCCTCACTCTGATTCCAATTCATCCTGGGAAGCTCCAAAAAGCCTCCTGCTGGCCTGTCAGATCTGGTGACTGGACTCCTCTGGGGACAAGGTCAGATTGGAGGCAGGCACCTACAAAGAGTCCCAGAACAGGAGGAGATGTTGTCACTGTCTCCCTGGAGGCCTTCCTTGGGGCCTCACCTGTGCCTGGGGGCAGGACGAGTCATGGTCTCTGCCCCACTAGAAGTCTCCCTTTGTGACCTCATCTGTCTATATCTGGGGGCAGGATGAGTCATTATCTCTGTCCCACTACAGGCCTCTCTGCAGGCCCTCATCTGTTCCTGGGGGCAGGATGAGACGTGATCTCTGACCCATTAGAGGTATCCCTGTGTGACATGGATGCTTGTCCTGTGTCTGTTCTGCCGTTTGTTGTTTCTCCACCCTCTGCCTTGCTGTTTGTCATTTGTCCAGTGTCTGTTCACCGGCTGTTTGTCCTGTTTGTCTATTTGTGTGTTGTGCATGGGCCCTTTTCTTGTTCTCCTAACCACTCTTCTTTCATCAGGCCTCCCTCACTCCACCAACATCATGGGACAAGGAAGTTCTACAGAGATCTCTTTCTGTACCCTTTTAACTTTTTTTTTTTTAACAATTTTCAGGACTTTGTCTGTTGGTTTGTTTTTGTTTGTTCCCTTTGTATTCTGTGTTAATTTCCACCTCAGTTTGTTTCTAATGCTAAAAAATGGTTAAAAATGTTTTAACTGTGCTCACTAATGCTTGCATTAAAATGTAAAGGGCTGCCAACAGGACTAAAAGAATTGTCAAAAGTAAAAGCTAAAGGTATATAAAAAAAAGTATTCTGGAGATTGCCTTCATTTAGGTAGGAACTGGGCCAGGTGGCCAACTGGGTAGATCATGTCAGTTCCTATATAGAACAAATTAGAACTAATAATAAAATTATTATTACTGAATTGTATAACAAAAAGCATATTTTTTTCTAGGAAATTTGGCTTTTGTCTCTCAGTATTTGCAAGCATGAATAACTCCCAACTGTTAAAAAATGGTCCAAAGTTTTTTCAGTGTCAGGCTAAAATTTGGTTGCCACTATCCAAGAAACCAGAAAAACCAGTTTAGAATGGGACCCCAACCTGGGGACTCTCCCAAGGAGGCCAATGGAGCTGCATCTTTGAGAAATTCCTTCAGGAAAAAAAATAAGACCCCTTCATTTGTCTATGTTCCCTTAACTCTTTTCAGCTTTGATGAACAGGACTATTCAGGAAAAAGTTCAGAAAAACTTTTAAAATTCTATATTTGTTAAATTCATAATTTTGATCTGATATGCCTAGGTTAATATGCTTTTCTTTTTACACTCAGTTTTATTCTAAGGCCAATTTACAAGAGTTAATTCTCAATCAAATAAGTTTTAAAAAATAAGCTACAAGGGTTTTGTTTGTCTGTTTGCTTTGTGTGGTTGCACCGGTGTACTCCCCATCTACATGTATTGCCATGTCTACATATATTTGGTACGAAAAAAGATTGACATATGAGTGCATAAATTAAAATAAAAAAAAAATGGATCCAAATACTTTTGGTTAATGTGATTTAAAATGTTCAATTTAAATTTGTAAAATAAATAAAAGTAAAAATTTCTTTAAAGTTACTAATGCACAGTTTTGTTTCTAGATGGTTAAACAGCTGTTAAAACGTTAATGTCTATAAAGTGTCTAATATCCATTGCCATCGATTTCCTTCAACAGGAAAAAAATTACTAATGCTATTCAATACACTTGTCTGATACCTTGCTTTTTTAATATGTAAATTATATCTAAATGTATAATATTAATCATAGATGTGTTTGTTAGAGACATCTAATTGGTTTACAAAGCTAAAATGCTAACTGTTAAGTATAATATCAAGTACTCTTAACTCCTTAAATTCCATAAGGTAAAATACTTAAACAATGTTGGTGTTTTCAGAAGTTGGTAAATTAAGAAGAAATTTAAAATTATCTTGTGTTATTATAAAAACAAGGTTACTATAAATTAAAAGTCCCAACAGGTATAATTCTACATACAAAGAGTCAAGAGGTTTCAACTGCATTTCAATTAAAGTACTGTAAATAACCAAAGATTTCATCTTATTAAAATGGATTAATTTGTCTAAATTCAGAAATTTATAAGGGTTATTTCAATACAAACAGAAAGAAGGATCAATGGATTAAAAATTATTAAAAGGTTCTAAATATAAAAAAATGTTTCCAGGTAAAAAAAAGTTTTTATGTGGTAAATTATAATACATCTAAGAAAACAACAAAAGGGTTTAATTAAGTAATATAAAGGTCTATAAAAGATAAATATTATGTTGGTTATATATGTAACATAAATAGTTAAAACTATTCAAGGTTGTTCCTGAAAGAATTCCCCACGCAAAGACACTTCGCCGGGAGAATTCCAATTTTATTGCAAAAAGCAGTGTGCTTATATAGAACTAAGGGGGAGATGGTAGGGTTTAGATAAATGGCAGGCAACCCGTTTATTGGCAAGTTCTTTCAGATATCAGCTCCGGAGCCCAGGAATTAGTTCTCATTGGGGCTAAGGTTCCCCGCCAGCGAGGTTTGAAATTGGCGCCCGTGGGAGAGTTCACACGGGTGGGAACTTTTCGCGCCACTGCAGAAAAGAAGGTAGGAAGAAAAGGTGCTTAGGCGCTATGTTGGGGTTTTTTCTCTGGGGTATGGCTGCCATTTATACTTTTCCCAACAGTTCCCTAAGGACAAATATTAATGTACTGACATATTTATATGTTAAAATGTCAAAAACTTTAAAAAATATTAATTACATTGTGGCTGTTAAGTTTTATTCCCTAGAGCAACTGATCTTGGAGAAATTAAGTTCTGAACATCTGTGGTTAAACAGCAACTGTTATTTTAAAGTATTGTCATACATTATAGAGTCTATATTTTTCTTTAAAGGTAACCTTGATTAATATAAAAAAAATCAAAAAAATTGTGGTACATTAATCTTCTTTACAGATTAAATGTGCTTATATCTTTCCAGGTATACAAGTACTTAAGGTAAAAGATTTAAAAAACATTTTTATCAGGTTGGTGTTCTCCAAACTAAAGTTGTCTGTAATGGTAATTTTCAACTTATAAGGATGATAGATTTTTGGGGGGATTTATTTATATCATTTGATGTTTTTTAACCAAATCTTATGTTACCTTTTACATTGGGATATAAAAATTTAAAGGTATTTTAAAAGATACTGACAGCCTGATCTGTTTAAAGGTTAATATTATTAAACATTTCGCCACTTTTCCCCATGAAAGAAAAGAGTGCTCAGCCTTTCCTTAATTAATGTTTCAGATGTATGTCGTATTGTGCTAGCTAACATTCATACAGATAATATATGTAAACTTTATAAAATGATATCTAAAAAGAGAGATAAAGATCAACTTCAGAACCAGAACACTTCACCTAAGATTTGTAAAGAGCCCTGCCTTACCTGAGGTAAGGCTCTACCTCCCACCTTACAGCATGACAGAATGACTTCAACATAGGCCAGACTTCAATTGATTTAAAGTTATATTCAAAAATTGATTTAATTATAAAGATTATTATGGTCTCAAATAGAAAATATAATGTATAGCTCAGCAAAGATTCAATTATATACAAGTTAAATATGTTTTTACTGTTGTTAATTTCACTTTGTATTTACATTATAACTGAAAGAAAAGTGACCACGACACTCAGAGCAGCAAAGAGATCTTTATTTTGGCAGTGTCTGATTAACAGGGAGAGAGAGAGAGAAAGAGAGAGAGAGAGAGAGAGAGAGAGAGAGAGAGAGAGAGAGAGAGAAGCACAAGAGAGAGAGGGGGAGAGAAAGAGATGAGAAGGAGAGGGATAGATCAAAAGCTAAAGAAAGAGAGAGCAAGACAGGGGGGTGCAGCAGGAGATTTTTTATAGCCAAAATCTAATGGGCTCTCTGGGTTTGCAAACTGCCTTGTTGGCATACAATGATTGTATTATACAGTAGTTGCTAAGGGTGTCATCTTCTACCTTCAGGCAGACCAGGCAGGGGTCAGGTGTAGGTTTCTATTGCACCAGACTGGGGGGGGGGGTCGTTGAGTGTTCAACCTTGAGTGGGGTTGAGTGCTCAGACTTCAGGCAAACAAGCAAAGCTAACATTTGTTCATCCTGCTCCACAACTAAAAACAATGGATGCCTGTTAATGTTTTACAGAGGTAATACTTCATGAACACACAACCTACATTAATTTGAGATATTAAGCCATCATTGGTAGACAGATAATAATTAAAAGGGATTAAATTAACTTTATAGAGGCTAAAGTTATGGCTCAGCAGTAGAGTGCTTACCTTGCATATGTGAGGCATTGGGTTCAATCCTCAACATTAAATAAATTAAGAAATAAAATAAAGATATTGTATTATGTAAAAAAGAAATTAACTGTAAAGTTATAAACATTAAAGTTAAAGCTCAGTATTCTTAGTTTAAGACTGGCAAAACTGACTTGCCGGATGTTTAAGGTCAAACCTTAAAAATTTAGGTTAAAATAAAGGGTCCAAGAAAACCAATATTTGGCTCTTGCCCTCTGAGTCAGCCTGAACCCAGAAAAAGGGAAAGAGCTTTGCAACTTCATGCCACATAATCTCCTGATAAGGGAGATTAATGAGACCACTGGAGAACAGAAAGCCAATGAGTGTGCATGCTGCAAAAGAGGAGGGTCATTGAAAATCAGAGACATGCCTAATGCTTCCAAGGGAAGCCGCATGGTCAGCAAGACCTTTACCCATCCTAATGCAGATGACACTAACAGAGCTAAAATGCTCTTCACAAGTTCGCCAAGAGTGTCCTCCAAGGAAACTCAGCTGACTCTTACCAATGGATAGAAACAAGGTCAGTTTGACCAGCTTGGTCTTAAACACCTAACAAAAACAGTTAAAAACCAAAGCACAGCTATTCTTGGACATTTATAAAGAAACAACAGTTATTTTAATGTAACTTAAAATGTACACTTGTGTTAACACCCCTCAAAATGAGTAAGACTGGAGGCAATAGAAGAGAGGTTCTTAGGCAAAAATACCTGTTAACTATCAGTAAAATTGCCAGAAGTTTTTAGTCAGTATAAGGCCTACAGATCTTCCTAACCTCCTTCACAGGTAGATGTAATCAATGTTTATTAATATAATTATCTAGCCCTAAGTAACAAATGGATCTTTACTGAAAACAGGGGTCATGACAATAAAGAAGTTATCTTACAAAAATCAGATGACATTAACTAACTTAACTAAATGTTGTGTCTACATTCCTGATAATTCTGACAATGTTAAAGATTTATGTTCCCTGAAAAAGGGCCTCAATAGGCTTTTTTAGGTCTTGTTCTGGGGACAGTTTCTTAGGTCTTCCACATCCTGGTAAACAATTATTCATTTCTATCATTTTCATCATATTCATTGATCAGGTTTCAGATGCTACACCTGCTATTTTGCATTAATCTTATTTCAGTACCCATGTCTTTTTGTTTCTCTCATAGAAGTGCCCACCCTCAGGTGAATTTACAATCTGTTCTTCCTGAACCAGATTTTTACCATGGACTCCTCGACCGTCTCGATTACTAACAAGAGGCTCCAAACTGCTTGCCCACTGCACATCACCTCCTTTCAGCTTGAAGCATCAAGAACGGTCATCGACCTTTTTCCTTACAGCAGTAGGAGGTTCCTAATAGTACAGGGGAAATTATGGTCAATATAGATGTTTGCCAATATGTCTAGCTCAGGAAGATGTACCTGGGGAACTACTCCCAAGTTCACCCTGGGTGATCTCCCAGAAAGAGACACTTGCTTCCACAACCCAACTTATAAGAGGGACAACTCCCCATTCACCAAAAATTGTGCTTCCTGGGTCCCACTTTGAACTCTTTGCCTAAATCTTCATACTGTCAATAACACTAAAGTAAGGGTCCCATTCCCCTTACTTTCCACTATTTATTTAATGTACTTGTAGACAACTTGGATAATTACAATTATCTATATTATGTCCTAGATTATTATAAATATCCAAATATTTTCTCATATACTCTGTATTTTTAAAGAAATAGCCTTGAAAATGGAATGGAGGAGAAGGTTCATGCGGTAGGAAAATGGTGGAATGAGATGGACATCTTTACCCTAGGTATATGTATGACTACACATATGGTGCAACCCTTATATCATGTTCAACCAGAGAAATGAAAAGCTGTGCTGCAATTGTGTACAATAAACAAAAAATGTATTCTGCTGTCATACATACATAATCAAAATAAATACATTAATAAAAACAAACAAAAATGATAA
Organism: Marmota monax; assembly: GCF_021218885.2. Lineage (NCBI taxonomy): Eukaryota > Metazoa > Chordata > Mammalia > Rodentia > Sciuridae > Marmota > Marmota monax. The sequence goes on along the minus strand of NW_026693024.1, from coordinate 3,743,049 downwards.
TATCCCTAAAATGGAGCTGTTGACATAAAAGTTGGGGCACATTGTGAAGCTTCTTCCAAGCTGGTACAAAAATGTTATACTGATTTTCACTCCCACCTACACTACAATTTTCACTACTATGTTGCCTGACTTATTTTTTATAAACTGAACTAAACAATGTCTGCTCCTGGCTCTTATTTTTGGTCTCACAGTTCTTGACCTGTGAAACAAGCCCTTCATTTACACAGCTCTTACTAAAACTTTATAAGTTAGACCATGTTCACCCTTGACTACATTCGTTCCAGGGAACACACTTTTCAAAGTGGGTTTGGCAAAAAGTGCATCCACAGAACTGCCAAGCTATAACAGAAAGTTTTTTATTTCACCTCTTCCTCTAATTTTTAAAACATACTATTACATTTTTAATTACGTATAATTGACCTAATCAACCTTATATCATGCAATTTGATGAATTTCAACATTGTGTGCTCCAGGAAACCATCACGATCAAGATCATAACCATATTCATTTCACTCAAAACATTCCTATTTTGCAATCCCCCTTTTCCCACCCCTCCTTGCAGCACTCCACTCACATATTTCAGAGCTCATATAATTGTCACAGGATAAGCCCTGAGGGTGTCCCCAGAAGTGAAAAGGGAACCTCAACTCAGCTCAGGCAGGTTCTTGACTTTCACTGCAGAAAGAAATTTCAGGCATCATCAAAAGACAAAAAAGTAGAAAACTATTCAGGAAAGCAAGGAGATTTATTTAATAGAAACAAACAATAGAGCAGGATACTCACCTAGAAGGAGGAATGTGGGTGCTCCAAAGTGAGGAAACCATTGGGGTCTCAGACTCCTTTTTGAATAATTTTATTGAATTACAGTTAAACAGATATTTTTGTTCATGCCTGCACTTTACTTGTTAATTATAAGAACGCTTTTCCTCATCCAAGGTGACAGGGATCATCTCCTGTTTCTTTCTTTCTTTTTAATTTTCTTAAATTTATTTGACCACAGAAAGATGTTTCATGGGGTACCTGTATAGTCATGTCCTCAAGAAATTCCTTTTTATTATTTAAATATTGTATTATAATTGGCCAGTGAACCTATATTTTGTGTTCACAGTTTTACATATGTTAAAAAACCATTCATCCTCCCCTGAATTGCAATTGCATTTTCTGATTTCTAGTTAATTCTGCTGATCTCTTTGTCTATCATGATGCCAATAGCACATTATCTTTGTTTTGTTTTGTTTTTGTTTTTGTTTTGAAGGCTGTAAATTGAACCCAGGGCCTCCAGTATGCTAGGCAAGTGTTTTACCACTGAGCTACAGCCCTAGTCCTTTTTTATTTTGAAACATGGTCTCACTAAGTTGCCCAGGTCGGTCTGCAACTTGCAATCCTCGTGTTTTAGGAGTAAATAGGATTACAGGTGTGTATTGACACTCTTGGGTCCCTCTAAAATATTATTGTCAAAGTTGTTGGTTTGGTCCTTTTAATTTCCCTGTGAATTTGAGATTTTGCCTAGTCACATCATAATATGACTGATGAATTTGTTGTTGTTTTGTTGAACCTAAATATTAAATAGAACAGAGCAGCTGTCTTAGCAATATTTAAACTTTGAACCCAGAAAAATTCGACATTTTTTCCTTTTTTTCACATGTTCTTTAATGTTTCTCAGTGTCAAGTAGTTTTCAATATATAGATCTGTACTACATATCATTTGTCAGGTTTATTTCTGAGGATATTCTCATTTTTGATGCTGTTATACATGTGTTACTTTTTTCAATTTCTCATTTGTTGCTAGCATTGAGGGATATGAACTTTTTTTTCAACCTTGTTAATTTGCTACAGTCACTTAATAGTAGCTTTCCAAACAAGCTTATATTGGATTTCCCCTATAGACACTGTATCTACACCCAATAAAGACACATTTTCTTCTTTGTTTCCAATCTGAAATGCCCCCCAGCCATTTCTTCTTCTTCTTCTTCTTCTTCTTCTTCTTCTTCTTCTTCTTCTTCTTTTTCTTCTTCTCTTCTCCTCCCCTTCCCCCTCCCCCTCCCCCCCTCCTCCTCCTCCTCCTCTGCACTGGGTAGAACCTACAGCGCAGTATGCAGATTTTTTTCATAGATGCTCCTCATCAGGTTGAAGAAGTTTCCTTCTATTTCTAGTTTGAGGAGGGGTGTTAAGCAGGAATAGATGTACAATTTTGTCAAATGATATTTCTGTATCATCAAGATGATCATATTTTCTTCCAGAACATTAATACAATGAACTATATTGCTTAATTTTCAAACATTAAGTCAGTATTACATAACAGAGTTACTTTTGGCCTTTGGTTTTGAACAACTGGATTATATATGCCTTGAGTATATTTCATCATGTCTTTTGTTCTTGGTCATTGTTGAGATTTGTGGATCAATCAGATTATAGTTTTATAAAATTTGGACAATTTAAGTAAACATTTCTTAAAGATTTTCATCTGTCTCCCTCCTTCCAACATTCCTATAATATACATACCAAGCTGCTTAAGGTAGTCCCATCCTGCCATCCCCTCTGGATATCAAGGGGTTCCTGTCAATGATGTAAGATCATCCTACCTAATATACTGCCTTAAGAGGGCATAAGTGATAAAGATTCCATGAAGAAATGGGGGAAATAATTGCTCAGTCATAAGGGAAACACTACCTTTCATTTTTTACTGTCTCCTATGTTAACAGAAACACGAATATTCCTAGTGGTAATCTAGAGCATGAGTGGCATTTATCTGTACCTTCTTGAATTCATGTTGAATATAATTCTCATTATAATATATTAAGAAATGGGAATGGGTGAGACATTTAATAGGTTCATCATGAACAAAATCAAGACAATTCAAACCAATTCAAACCATTCAAACCAAGACAATTATGGGTTAATAGATTATCTTGAGAGTGGTTCTGATATAAAAGCTAGTTTGGTCATGTGTCTAGCACACTCTAGTTTTGTTTTTAATTTTCCCCCTTAATGACAGGTCATTAAATAATTTATTGTAAGAATTTTAAGAGATTGTGGAAGGTGGTGGAATAGAGGAGTTGCTTCACTGAGAACCAAGAAAAGCAGACAGGCAGCTTTTCAACAAGGTGGGTGAATGACCAAGAATTAGAGTGGAGCCAGTCACTGTGGTGCATGCCTGTAATCCCAGTGGCTGGGGAGGCTGAGACAGCCTCAAAGTTCAAAGCCAGCCTCAGCAATGGCTAGGTATTCAGTGAGACCCTGTCTCTAAATAAAATATAAAATAGGCCTGATGGGTCTCAGTGGCTGAGTACCCCTGAGTTCAATCCTTGTTAGCTTCCTTGCCCTCCCCCAAAAAGAATTAGAGAGGACTTTATTGGAATTTAATTTACTGAAGCATACTGGTCACTCAAAACCGATCAGAGACTCAGGAGATCTTGTATAATTAAAATAAGGAGGAAAGATAGCCACTCCAGTAGCTGCAAACCAGAACAGTCCCTATGTGAACACACTAGAGCCATAAAAGAATTAAAGGAACCTTCACTCTTGGTAAGACTGCGGCATGTCAGGGTACAGAGAGCTTAGAGATCAGATACAGTGCTCGAAAAATGGTAAGCCATGGTGCACAGCATCCCTGTATGGGAGGGAAGCCATGGCAGTGTGTTCAGAGGACAGCAGAAAGAATCATTGTGTATCATGGCTCAGGGGCCAGTAGCTGGAGGAGCTGATTACTGGCAGACCTGAATCTGGTCAAAAAGTGAACTGGGCAAACCCACACTATGTGACAGAGAGTGTGCCTAAATGACCCAAAGAAAATCAAGTGTGAGGGGGATCCCAAATGGCGGATTAGAGGAAAACTTGTCACTGGCATGACTCAGAGTGAGTGGTCAGACGGTCCCCCTCATAGGAGCCCCCACCCACAAATTTAAGCTTCATGGAGCTTGTGACAGGATTTTAAATAGGGCTGGTTACAAACGCAGTCCAGAACATGAGAAATTCCAAGTTGCTCTGTGTGCAGAACCCAGCCAGCAGCACAGTAGCCTGCCATAGTCAAGCAGGGTTTAGTGCTGTGGAGTTCTGGCAGCATAGAGAGGAAGAGTTTCAGATCCTTTGGAGATAGAGCATGCCAGACTGCAACCCGTGTCTCCACAGGGCACCAGACCAAGGACTGAAGTTTGGATTTAGTGGAGAAACAGCCTAGATCCCTCCTCCTCACCAGATACCCTGGCTGGGAAACAGGCCATTGCCACCTTGGAAAATCTACCTCATTAGCTTTGGGCGGATCTAACAGGCAGCAAGATTGGTGATGGAACAGATGCTGAAAGCTAGAAGATCCTGGAACAATTTCAAACACTGAAAGATAATGGGTTCCAACCAAGAATCTTGTATCCAGCAAAATTAAGCTTCAGGTTTTCAATGAAATAAAAACCTTCCATGATAAACAAAAGTTAAAAGAATTTGCGCCTACAAAACCAGTACTTCAAAGCCTCCTGGGCAAAACATTACAGGAAGAGGAAATAAAAAGCAACAACAAAAATCAACAGTGGGAAGTAGTCAGTAAAGGGGAAAACTAATCAAAGAGGAAAAACAAATCAAGTTAAATAACAAAAAATAAACAAACATGACTGGAAGTACAAACCATATCTCAATAGTAAACCTAAATTTTAATGGCTTAATCTCACCAATCAACAGACATAGGCTAGTAGACTGGATTAAAAAAATATCCAACAATATGCTGCCTGCAGGAGACTAATCTGATAGGAAAAGACATACACAGACTGATGGTGAAAAGTTGGGAAAAATCATGCCACTCACATGGACCTCAGAAGCAACCAGGGGTGTCCATACTCATATCAAATAAAATAGGCTTCAAGCCAAACTTAATCAAAAGGGATAAAGAAGGACACTACATATTGCTAAAGGGAACCATTCACCAAGAAGACTTAACAATCAATATATATGCCCCAAACATGGTGCAGCTACGTTCATCAAACAAACTCTTCTCAAGTTCAAGAGACAAATAGACCCCAACACAATAATCATGGGTGACTTTAACACACCTCTCTCACCACTGGACAGATATTCCAAACAAAAGTTGAAAAAGAAACTATAGAATTCAATACCACAATTAATAACTTAGACTTAATTGACATCTATGGAATATATCAACCAACAAGTGAATACACTTTTTTCTCAGCAACACAAGGATCCTTCTCAAAAATAGATCATATATTATGCCATAGGGAAACTCTTAGCAAATATAAAGGATTAGAGATATTACCATGCATTTTATCTGATCATAATGAAATGAAATTCGAAACCAATGATAAAATAAGGAAGAAAAATACCTACATCACTTGGATAATGAACAATATGCAACTGAATGAACAATGGGTTACAGAAGACATCAAGGAAGAAATTAAAAAATTCTTAGAGATAAATGAAAACACAGACACAACATATTGAAATCTCTGGGACACTATGAAAGGAGTAATAAGAGAAAAATTCATTGCATGGAGTTCATTCCTCAAAAAAAAAAAAAAAAGAAAAGAAAAAGCCAACAAATAAATGATCTCACACTACATCTCAAAGCCCTAGAAAAAGAAGAGCAAATCAGCAGCAAATGCAGTAGAAGTCAAGAAATAATTAAAATGAGAGGTGAAATCAATGAAATCAAAATAAAAGAAACAATTGAAAAAATTGACAAAACTAAAAGTTGGTTCTTTGAAAAAATAAGATTGACAGATCCTTAGCCATGCTAATGAAGAGAAGAAGGGAGAGAACCCAAATTACTAGCATACGGGATGAAAAAGGCAATATCACAACAGACACTACAGAAATACAGAAGATAATTAGAAATTATTTTGAAACCCTATATTCCAATAATATAGAAGATAGTGAAGGCATCGATAAATTCCTTAAGTCATCTGATCTTCCCAGATTGAGTCAGGAAGATATACACAACTTAAACAGACCAATATTAAGTGAGGAAATAGAAGAAGCCATCAAAATATTACCAACCAAGAAAAGCCCAGAACCGCACGAATATAGAGCAGAGTTTTACAAGACCTTTAAAGAAGAACTAATACCAATACTCTTCAATCTATTTCAGGAAATAGAAAAAGAAAGAGTGCTTCCAAATTAATTCTACAAGGCCAACATCACCCTGTTTCCAAAACCAGACAAAGACACTTCAAAGAAATAAAACTTCAGACCAATATCTCTAATGAATATAGATGCAAAAATCCTCAATAAAATTCTGGCAAAATGGATACAAAAACATATCAAAAAGATCATGCACCATGATCAAGTGGGATTCATCCCTGGGATCCAAGGTTGATTCTACATATGGAAATCAATAAATGTAAATCAACACAGCAATAAATTTAAAGATAAGAGCTATATAATCATCTTGATAGATGCAGAAAAAGAGTTCAACAAAATACAGCACAGCACCTCTTTATGTTCAAAACACTAGAAAAACTAGGGATAACAGGAATTTACCTCAACATTGTAAAAGCTTTCTATGCTAAGCCTCAGGCCAGCATCATTCTAAATGAAGAAAAATTGAAGTCATTCCCTCTAAGATCTGGAACAAGACAGGGATGCCCTCTCTCACCACTTCTATTCAACATAGTTCTTGAAGCACTAGCCAAAGCAATTAGAGAGATGAAAGAAATTAAAGGTATAACTATAGGAAAAGAAGAACTTAAACTAGTACTATTTGCTGATGATATGATTCTATACCTAGAAGACCCAAAATGTTCTACCAAGAAACTTCTAGAACTAGTAAATGAATTCATCAAAGTGGCAGGATATAAAATCAACACCCATAAATCAAAGGCATTCATGTATATCAGTCACAAATCCTCTGAAATAAAAATGAGGAAAACTACCCCACTCATAATATCCTCAAAAGAAAAATACTTGGGAATCAACTTAACAAAAGAAGTGAAAGATCTAAACAATGAAAACTATAGAACCCTAAAGAGAGAAATAGAAGAAGGCCTTAGAAGATGGAAAGATATACCTTGCTCATGGATAGGAAGAATTAATATTATTAAAATGGCCATATTACCAAAAGCACTTTACAGATGCAATGTGATTCCAATGAAAATCCCAATGGCATTCCTCACAGAAATAAAAAAAGCAATTATGAAATTAATCTGGAAAAATAAAAGACCCCAAATAGCTAAAGCAATTCTAAGCAGGAAGAGTGAAACAGGTGGTATTGCTATACCAGATCTTCAAGTATACTACAGAGCAATAGTAACAAAAACAGCATGGTACTGGCACCAAAACAGGCTGGTAGACCAATGGTACAGAGTAGAAGACACAGAGACCAAACCACAAAATTACAACTACCTTATATTAGATGGTGCTAAAAGCATGCAATGGAAAAAGGATAGGATCTTCAACAAATTGTGCTGGGAGAACTGGAAACCCATATGCAACAAAATAAAATTGAATCCCTATCTCTCACCATGCACAAAAAGTTAACTCAAAATGGATCAAGGATCTAGGAATCAAACCAGAGACTCTGCGCCTAATAGAAGAAAAAGTTGGCCCTAAATTCCATCACGTTGGGTTAGGCCCCAAGTTCCTTAATAATACACCTATACCACAAGAATTAAAACCAAGAATTAACAAATGGGACAAATTCAAACTAAAAAGTTTTTTTTCTCAGCAAGAGAAATAATATGTGAGGTGAATATGGAGCCTACATCCTGGGAACAAATTTTTACCCCTCACACATTAGATAGAGCTCTAATCTCTAGGGTATACAAAGAACTCAAAAAGTTAAACACCCCCCAAAACAAATAACCCAATCAATAAATGGGCCAAAGACCTGAACAGACACTTCTCAGAAGAGGATATACAATCAATCAACAAATACACAAAAAAATGCTCACCATTTCTAGCAATCAGAGAAATGCAAATTTAAACTACTCTAAGATACCATTTCACTCCAGTAAGAATGGCACCCAATATGAAGTCAAACAACAAGTGCTGGCGAGGATGTGGGGGAAAAAGTTACCCTCATACATTGTTGGTGGGACTGCAAATTCTTGTAGCCAATTTGGAAAGCAGTATGGAGATTCCTTGGAAATCTGGGAATGGAACCACCATTTGGCCCAGCTATTCCCCTTCTCGGACTATTCCCTAAAGACCTTAAAAGAGCGTACTATAGGGATACTGCTACATCGATGTTCATAGCAGCACAATTCACAATAGCTAGACTGTGGAGCCAACCTAGATGCCCTTAAATGGATGACTGGATTTTAAAAAAAATGTGGCATTTATACACAATGTATTATTACTCAGCACTAAAAAATAACAAGATCATGGCACTTGCAGGGAAATGGATGGCATTAGAGCACATTATGCTAAGTGAATTTAGCCAACCCCCAAAAAACAAATGCCAAATATCATCTCTGATATAAGGGAGGTGACTCAAAATGGGGTAGGGAGGAAGAGCATGAGAACTAGATTATCTCTAGATAGGGAAGAGAGGTGGGAGGGAAAGGAAGGGAGAAGGGGAATTGCATAGAAGATGTAAAGAGACCCTCATTGTTATGCAAAATACATGTATGACAATGTAAGGGAAAAAAAGAAGTGTGTCACATTAGATTGAGTAGAGAGAAGTGATGGGAGGGGAGGGGAGGAGAAGGGGGGAAAGGAAAGACAGCAGAATAAAATGGACATTATTGTTGCTGTGTGTATATATGTGACTGCATGACCAATGTGATTCTGCCACCTGTACACTCAGAAAAAAATGAGAAATTATATCCCATCTGTTTCAAATGTATGATATGTCAAGGTCATTGTACTGTCATGTGTAATGAATTAAAACAAAAAAAATTAAAAAGAAAAAGAAAATCAAGTGTGGAGAGAGGTTTACACAGGGGAATACTGTCTTGAAAGCCCACCTGGCTTCCCCACCACCCTCCAGTCTGGCTGCTAGCAGGAATGGCTGGGAGAGAAGTGCTGGATCCAGAATTTGAAATGGCAGAGGTACTAGAGACCAAGTTAAGAGACTGAATCAGAGAACAGCAATCATGGGGTGCAAAGGCAAAGTGGGCTGAGAACAGGTTACTATGCCACAGGACTGGAACCCAAAGGAGATTCCTGCATGCAGCCTTCCAAGATGTACCAGAATTGCTGGGACTTGAAGGTGCTCTGACTTAAAATCTCCAAACTAATAGGCACCCAACAGACCGAAGCATACTTTAGCCTACACCCTGTCTCCATGAGTTCCTCCTCCATGTCTACCCTTTCACCCTAGCAATGCCCAAACATCCTGAGGGTGGAGCTAGAATCAAATTCCAGACAACACCACTTGACTGCTGAGAAAATTTTGAATTCCAACTGAAATAAATGTCTAATTTTTCATTGAGATCCTCTTCTTTTCCCCTTTCCCTGACATTTCTACTGTTTTTGAAACTAAGTATTTTTCGTGCACCAATTTTTTGAGAACTGGGATGTCTGAATAGTATATTACACTTTTATTGTACATTCTTTTGTTCTTACTTTTATCTATTTATTTTTAGGATTTTTTAAAACAATTTTTACTTATGTATATTCTCCTCTCACTTTTCTGATTCTGTTTCTCTCTTTTCTCATGCTAACAGCCAACCACTATTAATTCCTTTTTCAGTCTTCCTGTAATTTTGTTCTTCCATCTTCTCTCATCTTCATAACATCACAACCTGAACCACTACTGTTATCTCTTTGTCCACCCATTTATAAGTCCTTGTGCAAACTTATTGTTTCTATTGCAGACAATAATTGAAAACATTATTTCTGTTTAATATGACAAAACTGTAGTTGTTTTAAAAGGACCTATTTGGTTTAAGGCTATATATTCTTTGCATTGAGTACTGTTATTCTTTGCTTTCCCCTTAACGATAAGGAATTAGAAATATCAGGAACATTATAAGTCAACAGGATAGAAACTGTATTGCCTCAGATCCACATTGTTGGATGGGCAGACTCACAAACAACATGAAAAAACAACAAAACCAAGTGCCTCAAACAAACAGAGATGAACCAATAATAGAACCTATGGACATCACAGTAAAAGAAAAGTCAGAAAAGCAATTCAGAATGTACATAGTTAAACTGGTCTGCAATGTAAAGGATGATGTAAGTAGTGAAATCAGAGGTAAGTTAAGGAGGTCATTTCAATAAAAATAGAGATCCTGAAAAGAAATCAAGAAGAAATCTGTGAAATGAAGGAATAAATAAATCAAATTCAAATTCAATGGTAAGTATCACCAGCAGACTAGACCACTTGGGAGACAGAACTTCAGGCAATGAAAACAAAATATATAATGTTGAAAATAAAGTTGATCATGAGTGAGTATGGAAAGAAACCATGAACAAAATTTACAAGAATTATGAAATAACATGAAAAAAAACAAGTTTAAGATTTATCAGGATACATGGAGAAGTGAAGATACAAACCAAATAAATGCACAATCTTTTCAATGGAATAATATCAGAAAATTTCCCAAACTGGAGAATGAAATGAAAAAAATCAAATGAAAAAGATATACAGGATGCCAAATGTACAAAATTATAACAGACCCACACCAAGACACATTACAATGAAAATGCCTAACATACAGAATAAGGATAGAATTTTAAAGATTGAGTGAGAGAAATATCAGATTATGTGTAGTGGGAAACCAATTTGAATAAAATGATTTCACAATCCAGATCCTCAAAGGTAGGAGGTCTTGGGAAAATACATACAATCTCTAATAGAAAATGAATACTAACAAAGAACTCTATATCCACAAAATTAAGCTTAGATTTGAAGATGAAATTAAAGCCTTCTATGAGAAACAAAAGTTAATAAGAATACACAACTAGAAAGTCTAAACTATATGCTCTCAAAATATTCCATGAAGGTGAAATGGGAAGGAAAAAAAAGCAAAGGGAAGAACTACCCTAAAGGAGTAATAAACCAAAGGAGAAAATATTTCAAATTAAAAACTAGAAATAAACCAAAATGAGCTAGGAATAAAAATCGTATCTCAATAATAACTATGAACATTAATGGCTTAAACTCATCAATCAAAAGACATAGACTGGCAGATTGGATTAAAAAGCAAGACCCAACAATTTGCTATCTCTAAGAGACTCACCTCTGAGGCAAAGATATCCACAAACTGGAGTTGAAAGAATGTGAAGAAACATATTATTCACATGGATGAAGTAAACAAACAGGAATTTCTATCTTCACATCAGATAAAGTGAACTTCAAGCCAAAGTTAATCTGAAATAACAAAGAAGAACATTTGTCTTCTGCTCCTTCTTAAGGGAAGTATCAGCAAGACAAAACAATCATAAATACTTACGCCCCAAACAATGGAACATCTACATACATCAAAAAATCCTTCTTAATTTTAAGAATTAAATAGATCACAACACAATAATTGTGGGTGACTTTAACACAGCTCTCTCACTACTGAATAGATATTCCAAATAAAACCTAAACAAGGAAACTATAGAATTAAGTAATACAATCAATAATTTAGACTTAACAGACATATATAGAAAATTTCACCCATCAGTGAGCGAATACGCTTTCTTCCCAACAGCACATGAATCCTTCTCTAAAAAGAGACCATATCCTAGGCCACAAAGCAACTCTTAGCAAATAAAAACAAAATTGAGAGAGTACCATGTATTTTGTCAGGTCATAATGGAATGAAATTAGAAATCAATGCTAAGATAAACAAAACAAAACAAAACAAAAACCTAGAAGCTACTCTAACACCTTGAGACTAAATCATACTCTATTGAATGACGAATGGAAAGCAGAAGAAATCAGGGATGAAATGAAAAAAATACTAGGAAGTAAATGAGAACAGCAATATGACATATGAAAATCTCTGGGAAACTATGATAAAATGCTAAGAGAAAAGTTCCTTGCATTGAGATCATTGAATAAAAGAATAGAAAGTCAATGAATAAATTCCTAACATTATATCTCAAAGCCCCAGAAAAAAAGAACAAATCAACACTAAAAGCAGAGGAAGACAGGAAATAATCAAAATCAGACCAAAAATCAATAAAATTGAAACAAAAGAAACAAGTCAAAAAATTGAGAGGGTAGGCCTGGGTCCGTCCATCCTGCCACCAGCAGACACCCACCAGAACTCAGGTTCAAGCACAGGACCACCTCCTCCAACCAGCAGACCCTGGCTGGAGCTCAGGCCAGGCCTAGATCTGCCTCTGCCCACCTGTGCATGACCCAAGCACAGGGAAGGTCTGTGTCCAACACCCTCACCAGCCCAGGCCTAACCCACTTCCATCTTGGACACTGCAGACATCACCATAGTCTTTCCCACACAGTGGCCTCTACCTTTCAACAACAGACAGACATAGCCTAGAAGCAGCTGCATCTTGAAGAAGGTATCCCAAAACCAGTGTAAGGCCCATCATTTCAGCCCCATCTCTGAAAGACGTTGCATCCATCATGGCGCACCTCCACTGCTATCTCAAGTTACCTCTGTTTTTGTTGCCACCAACTTTAGATGCAGTAGCATACACTGAGGGACACCTGCAGGGTCTGAAAGTTCAGTTTTAAAGTGAGGTACAGATAATCTGCATGGATACTGCAAGATTATAGGGTAGAAACTGTAATATCTCAGGTCCACACTGCAAGAAAGGAAGACACATAGACAACATGAAAAAACAAGGGAGGAAAGTGCTCCAAACAAACCAGGATACTATAATAACAGAATCCATGGACAGTGAAATTGATAAAATGTCAGAGAAAGAGTCAAGAATGTTCATAATTGAAATGACCTGTGAATTAAGGCATGACATAAATGAGCAAATACAGGCAAAAATTGATCACTCCAACAATGATATAAGAGAACAAATACAGGTAGCAAAAGATGACTTCCAGAAAGAGATGGAGACTTTGAAAAAAAATCAGAAATCCTTGGAATGAAGGAGACAATAAATCAAATAAAAAACTCAATAGAAAGCATCACCAACAGACTTGATCACCTGGAGGATAGAATATCAGATAATGAAGACAAACTATAGAATTTGGGAAATAAAGTTGACCACACAGTAAACAGAGTAACAAACCATGAACAGAATATCCAAGAATTATGGGATAGCATCAAAAAAGCAAAGCTTAGAGTTCTTGGGTTAGAAGAAGGCATGGAATTTCAAACTAAAGTAATGCACAACCTTGTCAATGAGATAATATCAGAAAATTTCCCAAACATAGAGAATGAATTTGAAAATCAAATACCAGAGACTTCCAGGACACCAAATGTACAAAATTACGACAGATCTATACCAAGGCACATTATAATAAAAATGCGTAGCATAGAGAATAAGGATAGAATCTTAAAATCTGCAAGAGAAATAAATCAGATCACATGTTGGAGAGACCAATTTGTATCTCAGAAGATTTTTCAACCCAGACCCTAAAAGCCAGGAGATCTTGGAGCAACACAAACCAAGCTCTAGAAGAAACTGGATGCCAACCAAGAATCTTAAATCCAGCAAAATTAAGCTTTAATTTGATGATAAATAAAAACATTCCATGATAAACAAAAGTTAAAATAATTTACAGCTCGAAAGCATGCACTACAGAAAATCCTCAGCAAAATATTCCATGAAGAGGAAATAAAAAACAATGACAAAAATTAGCAGAGACAGGTATTACACTAAAGGAAAAACTAATAAAAGGAAAAACCAAGTCAAGTTAAATACCAAAAAATGAACAAAAATGGTTGGGAATACAAATCATGCCTTAATAGTAAACCCAAATGTTTATTGGCTTAACTGACCAATCAAAAGATATAGACTAGCAGATTGGATAAAAAAAAATACCCAACAATATACTTCCTTGAAAAGACTCATCTCATAGAAAAAGACATCCAGAGACTGAAGGTGAAGGGTTGGGAAAAATCATATCACTCACATGGACTGCGGAAGTAAGCAGAGGATTCCATCCTCGTATCAAATAAAGTAGACTTCAAGCTAAAGTTAATCAAAAGAGACAAAGAAGCACACTATATACTGCTCAAGGGAACCATGCACCCACAAGACTTAACAATTATATGTATATATGCCCCAAACAATGGAGCATCTATATTCATCAAGCAAACTCTTCTCAAGTTCAAGAGTCAAAGAGACCACAAAACAATAATTCTGGGTGATTTTAACACACCTCTTTCACCATTGGATAGATCTTCCAAACAAAAGCTAAACAAAATATCTATAGAACTCAATAATACAATCAATAACTTAGACTTAACTGACAAATATAGGATATTTTATCCTTTGAAAAGCAAAGACACATCCTTCTCAGCACCACATGAACCCTGCTCTAAAATAGGCCATATATTATGCCGCAAAGTAACTCTTAGCAAATATAAAAAGTAGAGATATTGAATTGTATCATACCATAATGGAATAAAACTAGAAAACAATGATAAAATAAAGAATAAAAGCTACTCCAAACCTTGGAGACAAAATAATATGCTACTGAATGAACATGGGTTTCAAAACACATCAAGGAGGAGATTAAAATATTCTTAGAGGTAAATGATATAACTTATCAATCATTGATACAACATATCAAAATTTCTGTGACCCTATGAAAGGAGTACTAAGAGGAAAGTACATTGCATGGAGTTTATTCCATTAAAGAAGAAAAATTAAATAAATAAATGACCTCAAATTACATCTCAAAGCCCTAGAAAAAGAAAAACAAACCAACACCAAAACTTGAAGTAGACAGGGAATAATAAGAGCTGAACAATGAAACTGAAGCAAAAGAAACAATTGAAAAAATTGACAAAAAAATGTCAGTTCTTTGAAAGAACAAATCAAATTGACAAACACTTAGCGATGCTAAAGAAGAGGAGAAAGAAAACTCAAATTTATAACATATAAGATGAAGAAGAAAATATCACACCAGACACTTCAGAAATACAGAAATTAATTAGAAATTATTTTGAAAACTTGTACTCTAATAAAATAGAAAATATTGAAGGCATCGGCAAATTTCTAGAGTCATATGATTTGTCCAAGTTGAATCAGGATGATATATACAATTTAAAAAATCCATTTCAAGCAATGATATAGAAGATGCCATCAGAAGCCTACCAAAAATGAGAAGCCCAGGAACAGGTGAATACACAGCTGAGTTCCTCCAGACCTTTAACAAAAAACTAATACCAATATTCCTCAAATTATGTTGTGAAGTAGAAAAAGAAGCAGCACTTCCAAACTCGTTCTATGAGGCCAATATCACCCTGGTTCCAACACCAGGAAAGGACACATCAAACAAAGAAAACTTCAGACCAATATCTCCAATAAACATAGATGCAAATTTCTCAATAAAATTCTAGCAAATCAAATACAAAAATACAAAAATATAGTGCACCACAATCAAGTGGGGTTCATCACAGGGATGCGAGGTTGATACAACATAAGGAAATCAATAAATGTAATTCATCACATCCATAGACTTAAAGATAAGAGTCATATGATCATCTCAATAGATGCAGAAAAAGCTTGAGACAAAATATAGCACCCTTCATGTTCAAAACACTAGAAAAATTAGGGATAACAGGAACATATCTCAACTTTATAAAGGCTATCTATGCTAAGCCCCAGGCCAGCATCATTCTAAATGGAGAAAAATTCAGAGCATTCCCTCTAAAAACTGAAAGAAGACCAGGATGCCCTCTTTCACCACTTCTATTTAACATAGTTCTTAAAACACTGGCCACAGCAATTAGACAGACAAAAGAAATTAAAGGGATATAGATAGGAAAAGAAGAACTCAAATTAGCACTATTTGCTGACAATATAATTCTACACCTAGAAGACCCAAAAAATTCCATCAGAAAACTTCTAGAATAAATGAATTCAGAAACTAGCAGAATATAAAAGCAATACTCATAAATCAAAGGCATTTCTGTATATAAGTGACAAATCCTCTGAAAGGGAAATGAGAAAATCTACCCTATTTACAATAGCCTCACAAAATAAAATAAAATAAAATAGTTAGGAATCAATGAAAGAGGTGAAAGAGCTATATAATGAAAACTACAGAACCCTAAATAAAGAAATCAAAGAAGACCTTAGAAGATGGGAAGACCTACCTTGCTCTTGGATAGGCAGAATTAACATTGTCAAAATGACCATACTACCAAAAGCACTACACAGATTTAATGCAATTCCAATCAAAATCCCAATGACATTCCTCATGGAAATAGAAAAAGAAGTCATGAAATTCATCTGGAAAGATGAGAGACCCAGAATAGCTAAAGCAAGAAGAGTAAAGAAAGAAGCAGCAAAATACCAGACCTTAAACTATACTGCAGAGCAACAGTAACAAAAAGGGCATGGCATTGGTACCAATATAGACTGGTACACCAATGGTGCAGAATAGAGGACACAGAGACAAACCCACATGACTACAGTTATGTTATATTAGACACAGGCATTAAAAACATACATTGGAAAAAAGATAGCCTCTTCAACGAAGGTGCTGGGAACACTGGAAATCCATATGCAACAAAATGAAATTAGACCTGTATCTCTCACCATGCACAAAACACAACTCAAAGTGGATCAAGGACCTAGGCATTAAACCAGAGACACTGTGTCTAATAGAAGAGAAAGTAGGCACAAATCTCCTCATGTTGGGTTAGGCCCTGACTTCCTTAATGAGACTCCTATAGCAAAAGAATTATAATCAAGAATCACCAAATGGGATGGAATCAAACTAAAAAGCTTCTTCACAGCAAAAGAAACAATCAGTGAGGTGAATAGAGAGCCTACATTTTGGTAACAAATTTTTACCACCCACACATCAGATAGTGCATTAATCTCTAGGGTACAGAAAGAACTCAAAACTCTTAACACCAAAAAACAAATAACCCAATCAATAAATGGGCCAAAGAATTGAACAGACACTTCTCAGAAGATGATATACAATCAATCAACAAATATATGAAAAAAATGTTCAACATCTCTAGCAATTAGAGAAATTCAAATCAAAATTATTCTAAGATTTCATCTCATTCCAGTCAGAATGGCAGCTATTACAAATACAAACAACAAAATAAGTGCTGGAAAGGATGTGGAGAAAAAGGCACACTCATACATTGCTGGTGGGACTGCAAATTGGTACAGCCAATATGAAAAGCAGTATGAAGATTCCTTGAAAAACTGGGTATGGAACCACCATTTGACCCAGCTATCCCTCTCCTTAGTCTATACAAAAAGAACTTAAAAACAGCATACTACAGGGACACAGCCACATCAATATTTATAGCAGCAAAATTCACAATAGATAAACTGTGGAACCAAATTAGATGCCCTTAAGTTGATAAATAGATAATGAAAATGTGACATATATACATGATGGAATACTATTCTGCATTAAAAGAGAATAAAATCATGGCATTTACAGGTAAATGGATGGAGTTGGAGAATATAATGCTAAGTGAAGTTAGCCAAACCCAAAACAACAAATGCTCAATGTTTTCAATGATATAAGGATGCTGATACATAATGGGGTTTGGGAGTGGAGCATGGAGGATTAGATGAACTCTCTATATAGCAAATGAAAGCGATTCAGAGGGAGAGGGTTTGGAGGCAGGAAAAATGGTGGAACGAGATGAACATCATTATACAAAGTACATGTATGAAGAAACAAATGGTGTGACTCTACTTTGTGCATAACCAGAGATATGAAAAATTGTGCTCTATGTGTGTAATATGAATTGTAATGCATTCTGCTGTCATACATGACAAATTAGGGTAATTAATAAAAAAGAATTTTGATGTTGACACTAGAGTATAACTTCTCATTAGAGAGCACAACTTTAGAAAAATGTAATTGTATTTTCTTTTCTAAAAAAATCCAATTATACTACTTGCTTCCATAGTGAATTAAATTTAGATGACCAAAATACAAAAAAAAAAAAAATAAAAAATAAAAGATATTGACACTAGGGGAAGCTGGATAAATGGAAAACAGGAAATTCTCTGTCCTTTTTTTGTAACATTAAGATTATTTTAAAACAAAACTCACTAACATATTTGTGACCATTAGAAAATTCTGTACAATAATTTGTTATATTTATGTAATATCAATATGAGGTTTTTAATGTAATAAAAGTTATATTAGGTTTTGAATATCTTTGCCTGCTTTAAAATATTTTTAAGGATGGGATTGTGATTCTTAGAGTTTTTTTAAATGGTAAAAAGGGATTGTCAAATTACTTCAAATTAATGCAGCTAGAAGATTGATACTTGGAGGAGGTCATGATTTATTCACTTTATTTTTCATGTTTTGAATTTTTCAAAATAAAACATTAGATAGATAGATAGTATTAACTGTATTTTATGTGCATTTTTTTGAGATTCTTGGGATTGAGTACAGGCCTTGCTATGGTAGGCAGGTACACTATAATGAGCTATATTCCCAGCCCAGTTGCACAATAAAATCTTAATGAAATAATTTGAAAGTGAAAAAAAATTGACGGAAAAAATGTTGGTTCTTTGAAAACAATAAATAAGATTGGTATACCCTTAGCCATGCTAGTGAAGAGAAAGAGAGAAAAAATTCAAATTACCAAAATTCATGATGAAAAAGGAAATGTTATGAGAGACACTGCTGACACACAGAGATAATAAAAAATATTTTGAAAAGTTAAGTTCCAATAAAATAGAAAATCTTGAAGATTTGAAAATTTTCTAGAGACATATGACCTACACAAACTGAATCAGAAGGAAATGCACCATTTCAAGCACAGATCACAGATCAATTTCAAGCAATAAAATGGAAGACACCATCAAAGCCCTACCAATTAAGAAAAGCCCAGGATGAGATAGATTCTCCAGACAAGTTTTACAAGAAATTCAAAGAAGAATTAGCATCAGTACTCCTCAAATTTTTCCATGAAATAGAAAAGGAGAGAACCCTTTTAAACTCATTCAATGAAACTAGTACCACCCTGATACCAAACCTAAAGACACATGAAAGTAAGAAAACTTCAGAACAATATCCCTGATGAATGTACATGCCAAAATTCTCAATAAACTTCTGGCAAACCAAACACAAAAACATATTACAAAGACAGTGTACCATGGTCAAGTGGGGTTCATCCCAGGAATGCAAAGTTGGTTCAACATATGGAAATCAATTAACATAATTCATCACATCAATAAACTTAAAGACAAGAATCATATGATCATCTCAGTAGATGCAGAAAAAGCATTTCACAAATACAATAACACTTCATGTTCAAAACACTAGAAAAACTATGGAGAGTAGGAACATATCCCAACATTATAAAAGCAATATATGGTAAACCTAAGGCCAACATCATTCTAAATAGAGAAAAATTGAAAGCATTCCCTAAGAACTGAAACAAGACAAGGATGTCCTCTTTCACCACTTGTATTCAAGATAGTTCTTGAAACTCTAGCCAGAGCAATTAGAAGAAAAAAATTAAAGTAATGCAAACAGGAAAAAAAAAAACTCAAGCTATCATTATTTGCCAATGACATAATTGTATATTTAGAAGATCCAAAAAATTCCACCTGAAAACCTCTAGAATTCATAAATGAATTCAGCAAAGTAACAGGATATAAAATTAACACCCATAAATCAAATGCATTATTACAATACCAGTGATAAATCTATTGAAAAAGAAATTAGGAAAATTACCTCATTCACAATAACATCAAAAATAAAAATGAGGATACAATTTAACAAAAGAGGTGAGGAACTCTACAATGAAAACTACAGAACATTAAAGAAAGAAATTGAAGACCTTAGAATAGGGAAAGATCACCCATGCTCTTGGATAGGCAGAATTAGCATTGTCAAAATGTTACTACCAAAAGCATTATACAAGTTTGATGCAATTCCAAATGAAATCCCAATGACATTCTTCATAAAAGTAGAAAAGGCAACCATGAAATTCATCTGGAAAAAATAAAAGACCCAGAATAACCAAATAAATCCT
This sequence comes from Marmota monax, assembly GCF_021218885.2. Lineage (NCBI taxonomy): Eukaryota > Metazoa > Chordata > Mammalia > Rodentia > Sciuridae > Marmota > Marmota monax. Next base: position 3,723,037 of record NW_026693024.1, on the reverse strand, counting down.
TAGCATGAAGAGTAATGCATGAGGCAAATCAATACCACACCTTAAATTATACCACAGAGCCATAGTAACAAAAGTGGCATGGTACTGGCACCAATACAAACATGTAGACCAATGGTGCAACAGAAGACACAGAGAAAATCCCACCTAGTCACAGTAACCTCATACTAGACAAATGTGCCAAAAACATAGATTGTAGAAAGATGGATTCTTCAAAATGGTACTGCGAAAACTGAAAATCTATATGCACCAAAATGAAATCAAACATCTGTCTCTCACCCTGCACAAAACCTAACTCAAAGTGGATCTAGGTCTTAGGCACTAGAACAGAGACTCTTTGTCTAATATAAGAAAAAGTCAGACCAAATCTCCACCATGTCAGCTTAGGAAGTGACTTTCTTAACAAGACTCCTAAAGTACAGAAGTAAAATCAGGAATTAATAAATGGGATGGATCAAAAAAAATACCTTCTACACAGCAAAGGAAACAATTGAGAACATAGAGACAGAGCCTACATAATGGGAGAGAATCTTTACCATAGCCAAGTTAGATAGAGCAATATATATATATATATATATATATCAAATACTTATTACCAAAACAACCAAATTGGGGCTGGGGATGTGGCTCAAGCAGTAGCGCGCTCGCCTGGCATGCGTGTGGCCCGGGTTCGATCCTCAGCACCACATACAAAGAAAGATGTTGTGTCCGCCGAAAACTAAAAAAAAAATAAATATTAAAATTCTCTCTCTCTCTTAAAAAAATTAAAAAAAACAACAAAAAAACCAAAACAACCAAATAACCCAAACAGTAAATGGACTAAGGAACTGAACAGACAGTTCACTGAAGAAGAAATGCAATCAAGCAACAAACAAAAAAATTTTCAGTATCTCTTGCAACTAGAGAAATGCAAATCAAAACTACAAGAGATTCTATCTCACTTCAGTCTGAATAGCAATTATCAAGAATAGAAGAAACAATGTTGATGAGGATGCGGGAGGAAACACACACACACATACATTGCTGGTGGGACTGCAACTTGGTGAAAACACCATAAAAAGCAGTGTGGAGATTGCTCAGAAAACTTTGCATAGAATAAGCATTAGACCCTATTATTCCACTCCTTGGTTTATATCCAAAGGACTTAAAATCAGCATACTACAGTGATGCAGCCACATGCATTTTTATACCAGCCTAATTCACAACAGCAGAATTATGAAACCCAACCTACCTGCCCTTCAACAGATGAATGAATAAAGAAAATGTGGTGTATATACACAATGGACTACTACTTGGCCTTAGTAAAGAATGAAATTATGGCATTTGCCCATAAATGGATGGTGCTGGAGAATATCGTGCTAAGTGAAATAAGCATCTCAACCAAGAAATTTCCTACTCCTCTTCTCCCTCCCTGCACCTCCTCCTCCATGGTTAGGGGAGAGGAAATCCAGGTCCTCACATAGGCTAAGCATGTGTCTACCACTGAGCTGTGCCCCTACGCTGGCCCCTGATTTGTATCAGTACATCTCATCATAATTATACTCTTCTTCCCTCAATGAATATGTGGAAAACTTTGGTTGTTTTATGAAAATTTTATAACCACAGGGCTTGAAAGAAAAAGCTCTGTTCTGGTAAGGAGGACAAAGGGACCTTAGACTTGTTTTTTCCACAAAGTCTCCATGGATCCTAATCAAATCACAAAGACTCCTTCACCTTCCCTCTCCCCTGGAGACACAAGGATCACAGGCAACAATACTCTTAGAATTTTGAAGCTTCTGCAGATTGTAATGTTTTCCTGAAATTAATTGACATAGTGAATGTGTTTTTACCTCTTACCTCCTCAAATCCATGGGAGCCTGATGGAATTCTCATGGGAAGGGTAGGGACAGGGATATAGGGAGTGGCCATTGCTGACCAGTCATTGAGTTAAAGGTTGAGACCTAGTTGGAAGCCAAATGCTGCCTCATGACTAGTCCTAATGATTCTTTTTCAGGCATGGGGTTTCTTCATCTCACCACAAGTTGTAAAGGGATTTCATCATATCCTGGGGACTCAGATGGTATCTGGCTCCACTCCTCCCCTGGGACAGCAGAAGTCTGAGGTAGAGATGCTGGGAGCCCAGCCTGAAGGTTTCCTAAGATCTTCAAAGTCTGAAGCTTGGAAAAACTATGTCCAGAGTTGACTGGGAGTTGAACAGCAATGAATCATATAGGGCCTCTACTGGACCAAGCTCTAGTCAGACTCTGCTAAGCCTCCTTATCAACTAGGCCTCAAATGTGGCCTACAAAAACTACACACATGATTCTGTTTATTGTTCTCTTCCACATTATAAGACCTGAACAAAATTCACATAGTTTCCAACATTCATGGCCAAGACTGTAGGATGAACACAGCCCTTCCCCTTACAGTACTTGCCTGAGAAAAACTCAAGAATACTCAAAGAATTCACAATTTGTTACAGGTAATGTTTGATCAGAGGGCCTAACCTCCCTTCTCAAAGCATTTTCTAAAGAGGATTTACCATCATGAATCTTTCCTCTGCCCCTTGGGATACAGAATTGTGCATCTCCTGCAACTCAAGAGTGTATTTTTCAAGGACCAGAAAAAGTCATTCCTTTGTTATGCAATCATCAGAAAGATCAGGGCCTCTGTCTCAGTCTTTGTGGGAGGACAGAACATGAACTTGGACAATTACACTTTGTAATTTTTCATTTTCCTTCCTTGGCACTTCCCACTTCCTCCTTCCTATTAGTTCAATTTCCCCTTAAAATACCCAGTCATCTCTGCACAAATTTGAATTTGGTTAATGCTGGACCCTCTTCACTATTGTACCATATATTATTGATTAAAACTTTAAATGGTTTTATTTGTCTGTGATACAGATACTCCAAGACTTGGGTGAAGAGCTGAGAATGATACAGGAAGCTGGAACTTCACTGGGGATCGTGTTCTCACTGGAAGCTGAGGCTTCTGCATCCTGCCTGCCTCAGCCCCATCTCAACTTTCCTCTTTCTCACCATTGCCCATGACAGCGGCCTTCCATAATATACTCTTCGTAATGCAGCCTGGGAATCTTTATAAACCACAAATATGATTATTTTTCTCCTTTAGAATCATTTGGTGGTTACCCACAGATAGGAGGCCAGAGAAACAGAAACACACTTTCTGTGTTGATTAATTTGTCAACTTGTTCATCATACCCAGAAATTCAGTCAACCACCAGCCTGTCTATTGCTGTAAAGTAGTTTTTAGATGTAATTAACACTTACATGAGCAGATTGCCTTCCACAGTGTGCATGGACCTCACCTTATCAGTCCTTAAGAGTAAAAGACTGAGGTTGACAACCACATAATAATGGAATTGCTCAGCCATAAAAAGAAATAACCTGTCCAGCCATTCAAAGGCATCAAGGAAACATACACACATATTGCTAAGTGAAAGAGGCCAATTTGAAATGGCTGCATAGTCTAAAGTCTCTTGGAAAGTTAAAACCATGAAGATGGTAGAAAGATCACTGTTTTCCAGGGGTTGTAGGGCTGGGAGGATGACTAGGTAGATCACAGAAGATTTTTAGGGCAGCAAAACAACTGTATTATACTCCAATGGTATATACATGTGTCATTATATGGTTATTCAAATCTACAGAATGTCTAAACCTGGAGTGAACCCTCAAGTATAGTCTAAGTTATAATGATGTGTCTATGTGTGCTCATTGATTGTAACAAATGAACCAATCTGGTAGGGGGTTGATAATGGGGATGCTGTGTATGTGTGGGAGGAGGGGCATATAAATATTCTCTGTTCTTTGTGATCAATATTACTGTGAACCTAAAACTACTCTTAAAAAATAAAGTTTTCAGCCAGGTGTGGTGGTGCACATCTATAATCTCAGCAACACAGAAGGCTGAGGCAGGAGGATCACAAATTTGAGGCCAGATTGGGCAACTTAGTGAGGCTCTGTCCAAAAAACATAAAAAGGTCTTGGGATGTAGATTAGTGGTAAAGAACTCCTGGATCCAACCTAGTATTGCAATCAAAATCAATATTCATGTCTTCAGAAAAATTCTGTCTCTGCATGGAATTTTGATTTGTATCATAAGAGCAGTTCTTCCTGGGTCTCCAACCTGTCAGTATACTCAGCAGATGTTGGGCTTTTCAGCCTCCATGAGCACATGAACTAGAAACAAGAGGTTTGGTGGATCTCAAACAGTTAAAACATAGAAAAAGACAACATTTAAAAATTAGCTTCCAAATAATTGATATTGCTATAATATGGATCTTAAAGGTCCCTCAAGGGCCTTATGTTAAAAGTTTCATCCAAGAGAGGTACTATTCAGATGTAGTGAGACCTCCTGAAAGGTCTTTGAGTTACTGTGGTTGTGTCCCTATGAGGAATAAGTTCACAGCCTCTTTCCTTGTCTTTCCTGGGTTCCTGGCCATGAGATGATCCATTTTGCTCTACCACTCAGTTCCTCCATGATGTGCTGCCTCACCATAGACCTAAATCCATAGCTGAAGTAACCAAAATGGGACATCCCAAACTGAGCAAATTAAACCTTTTCTAACATGATTACCCATGGAATATTTTATAGTAAAGGAAAGCTAAATAATACACGTATTCATGATAACAAATTATTCTGTGCTGGCTGGATTTCATCCAAAACTATCTTCAGAATTAATAACAGATCAAGGTTTAGTAAACTTTTACCAGAGATGTCTTTAATCTATTTTAATCAGCTCATCTTCCAGAGAAAACTTTTCAATGTGACAGCCATTAATTCAAGTGTGAAAATAAATAAAACTTAATATCAGTTAGTTCAAATTACTATTTTTCAAAGCACTAAACCCAGACTTAAGAAAAGATAGACATCTATTCAATTACACTTACTTATTAGACTTTAATATATTTATAATCACAGAAAATCATTTTTAAAGAAAATAATTATTGCTTCCCATTTTTAACATTTCTACTTGTGTTTTATGACCTTTATAAAGTACATAAATGTTACCACATATAATTTTATAAAAATAAATTAGGGATGCATGCTAAAAGTAGTACCACTGGGTAGAAACTATTGGCTTTAGGAAATTTTAACCTCTGGTTTTGATTTTAGTTAATTTTCAAAGTAAAGCCACTACTTTGAAACTATTATTGTTTATGCAACCAAATCTAAATACTACCAATACCATAACAGTAAAAACAATCTGTGTCTGGTGAAGCCTTCATAGCCCTCCTCAGAGAATGGAGCCTGGTGTGAAGGATGAGGCAAGAATAGTAGTAATGGTAGCTGCAGCATCAGAGGTGCTAGTAGCATAGTCTTCCCTTGGTAACTAAGAGGGAATTGGTTCCAGTACCCCTCAAAGATACCAAGATCTGTGGATGCTCAAGTGCCTTATAGAAAATGGTGTGGTATTTGTATAAACCCCATGCAATCCTCTGAATTTATATCATATCATCTCTAGGTGATCTATAATACCTAATGCACTGTAAATGCCTTATAAAACATTGTTACAATATATCATTTGGGAGTAATGGCAAGGAAAATAAATTTGTGTCCAGTACAGACACATTTTTTTCCTGGTGCTGGGGATTGAATCCAGGGATTTGCACATGGTAAGCAAGTGCTCTACTACTACTGAGTTGTACCTCCAGCACAAGACAAGATACAGTTTAAAACTATTTTCTGTTCACATTTGGTTGAATCCATGGATATGAGACCTGGACATAGAGGGCCGACTGTGATAGTAGTAGTGGACTGTCAGTGGCAGTAGGAGTAGTGGACTGTCAGTGGCAGTAGGAGTAGTGGACTGTCAGTGGTAGCAGGAGTGGTGGACTGTCTGGCAGTAGGAGTAGTGGCAGACATAATACTAGTGGTAGTCATAGTGGTGGAGGCACTGGCAGTGGTAGGCACGGTAGCAGCAGAGCAGTGGCAATAACAGTATAGGTAGAAGCAGTGGCAGTGGACATGCAGATACCTTCCAGGTGGGAGGCTGCAGAGATGCAGGCCCCTTGCACTTGTAGTAATGGAATTATGGACAATTCCACAATGTCCTCAATAGTAACATCAAGGGACTTAGAGAAACAGAGGTGCATTGATGAATTTTGATATGAGCTACAGCCTGGCCAAAATAACTCTATTATTATTTAGTACAGGGTAATAGAAATAAATGATTTAAAGCTGACATTAAATTTGCTAAAATTATAACAACAAATAGTAAGGTGTAATGACTTTGGATTTAGTTCTATAGTTTTTATAACAGGGTCTAATGAAATGCTTTTTATGAAAGGTAGTGTCACTTCACTTGAGCGTAAAGATGTTAAATGGATAAGTAAAAGCCAGATTAAAAGTCAGGCATCTCATGTATAATGTGTCAAAATGCATTCTACTGTCATGTAGAACTAAACAGAACAATTTTTTTAATTGTTTGAAAAAAAGGAGATGGGCATCTCTATCTTCATTTTGTATCTGTTTACTTTATTAATCTTTGGATAAGATTCTTTCTCATTCACACATGTAGGCATATTAATCATTTAAAAAATCCTCATCTTTAAATTGCAAAACCTCCCACTTTAAGGTTGAAGACTGCAAATTCAAATAATTAAGGCCTTTCTTTTTTATGATGTTTATAAAATATATAAATGTTACCACATATAATTTTATAAAAATGAATTAGGGATGCATGCTAAAAAAATAGTAACCATGGGTACTGTTTTATTTTTAAGATAGCTTCTGTTTTTTAAAGGTTAATATGTGCATTACAGGAATAATAAAAACAAAAGAAAAGAACAAAGTCATCCAGTCACAAGCACCTTAGTTGGACATGTCTCTTCAGGTCGTGTGTATACATAAAAAACATCCCTTTTTGTGTGATTCTGTATAGAGTCTGTTTCATGCTTTTCCACACATATGAATAGTCACCAATTCAAAAGAATAGTCACCAATTCAAAATCCCAAAGCTACATGAGTATTTTTGATAACCAAGAATATACTGCACCAACTCAATCTGTTAGAAAAAATTGTAATACGTTCTTGTGTTCAAAAATTTCACTGAGAACAGAAATGGCAACAAGCCTCTAGATAGACATATCGAAAGAGTTACAACTAAAAGAATGCATTCCTTTAATGCTCAATTAAAAATAAGACAAAGCAACAGAATGCACCAAGCTTCTTTCTAGGAGGGATCATTACCACATTTCTACTACTGAAATATGAGCAAGAATACATGTTCCCAGTGCATTAAAATATTCCTCTGACACAGCCAGAAGATGCACACACACACCACTGTCCACATCAAAACATTAATCCTTGGGCAGACACAGTGGCACAGTGTGTAATCCCACCCTCCCTCAGGAGGCTGAGGCGGAGTTCAAAGATAGCCTCAGCAAAAGTGAAGCACTGAGCAGTTCAATGAGACCCTATTTCTAAATAAAATACAGAACAGGGCTGGGGTTGTGGTCAAGTGCCTCTGAGTTCAATATCTAGTATCAAAGAAAAAAATTAATCCTTGAGCACTTGCTGCCAGCTTTTCCTGGGTGTTTCCTGCTACCCCTGTGCTGCCAGTCTGATGAAAAAGTCCTGCTACACATTATCCTTAGACAAAACAATTCCAAGTTCAAGATGCACCTTTTCTGTCAATGATAACAAAGAGATTTTTACACATTGGCCAATTCACTAGCTCTACTACTTATGATGCACTGTTACCTCAGGACATCTAGAAAGCTTAGATGTTGTGAAATAAAGTATGAACTCTGTTCACAATAAACACAAGTACTTTACCAAAAATGCAGATATAGATCTATGGTTATAATCTCAAATGGTCCTCCAGATATGGAGAGAATAGCAAAGAGTACTTCCCCTTACCTTTCCTCTTCTCCCTCTTAGTCCAGTGACTAAGTTCAGGACTACACCTAGTTCCCAGAGGTGGATTAATAAAGGTCATTCACAGAAGACAGTTCTTCCTAAAACGTACAAATGAATATTTATATAGGGATTTTTTTTGCTACTTCTAACAAACTCCCCCCATCATCAACTGGTAAATCTTCAACAAACTTTCCAAGACATCAAGTTCAACAATTTCATTCCCCTGAAAGGCAACGATTGCTAGGTAGTAATAAAAAATACACAATGGCATTATTTTAACCTTCTACTTTTATCATGTAAAGAGAGACTAGCTGTTTCTAAGAAGGATTTAAGTTTCCAAGAACACATATAGTAGCATAACAAAGGGTAGATTTTGAAGCAAAAATCTCCTGTTTTTAAAGGCTAGATGTTGAAAGTGTCTTCCAAACAGGAACATTCTGGCCAAGAACCTTTCCCTTTCTCATCTCTAATTAACCCAAGGGTCAGATACATGCATCTGAAAAGTTTAGAGATGACTAAAAATTTCACTTCCTAAGTGGTTTTAAGAATGATCTCTCCTATGAATTTTAACACACAGTGTACTCAATGTGTTTACTAACTCTACTTTTGTTATATGCTGGTAAACTCTAACATCTACATAGACTAGATGTAAATTAGGACTCACTTGTCCTTTATATACACAATTTACACAGCATAGTAAAACAACACTCACAGACATAAGGGACAATGGTCAATCTTGCTTCACAGAAAATACATTGGTATAGAGCCCTTTGCATTTCCTTATAATTCTTCTCCCTGAACCAGCACAAATATATTATGCAGTTCTCAGAGAAGTGTTTTGATCATTCTATTTCCAAAAGACAGTTATTTCCTTGTGAATTTTAACAAAAAGGTATCTACAAAATGTCTTCTTTAAGATCTCCATTTTAACATAGTTTGTGCACTTCTAAACATCTACAAAGAGGAAACGTTTCAAATCAGGACTTAAGTTTGCCCACTATGTACATAGTAGTGTTGAAAAAATGTGCACATGCAACAATGGTTAATATTAAAAGCGTTTTCTAAGTAAGTACCTCTAAATATATAGAAAAACTAGATACTCCTCCTAAGAACCTGTCCTTGATGGACACTGCACTGGTAAATAAAATTGCACATGGAGTAATGGTTATAAGCTGAGGTACCTTTTAGTATGACTATTTTGTCCTTGAACCTTTCCCTTCTCACTTCCTTTTCTCTACTTTTAGTTCAGTGGACAATACAGGCATATGTAAGGTCTAAAGATGGTTGAACAATTTATTTTTGGCGAAAATTCATTCTCAGAGGGCAAGCTTCCCTGTTAATTGCAACACAAAATGTCTAAACTGTGCTCATTAAACTAACAAATTGGTCATACACTGGCAACCTCTTTAATACCTACAGACTAGATATTGCAATTTTGGACTCATTTGTCCACTATATAAACTATGTACACAGCTAAACAAAATGCACACATCATAAAGCAAACTGATGTCTGAAAATGTCCATGTGTGAACACAATAACATATTACCTTTTGCAATTGTTCCCTCCCACCTCCTCCACATCACTGAATAGGTGCAGACAGTACTATACTGCTCACAGAGGGGGTTTAAGAGTTCCATTCCCAAAAGACTATTTCATATGAAATTTAGCAAAAAGATATTTCAATGTGATATTTTACTACCTCTACATTTAACATACATTGCACACGTCTAAACATCTAGCAGACTAGATGTTTGGAGTAGAAACTCAATTTGTCCACTTTGTCCACTATGCACATGAAAGTCTGGAATAAACTGCATACATGTAACAATAGTTCTAATTTGAAAATGTCTTCCAAATATGACCATTCTGGCTGCTCACCCACCCAGTGGGCTACAGTATTCAAATTTTCATAAGAGAATCCTTCCAAGAATTTTAACACAACACACACAAAATTTGTTTACTAATTCGACTTTTGTCTTACATTGGCAACCTTTGTAACATCTAGAAAAATGAGGTGTAGGTTAGGACTCATTTGTCCTTTCTGTACACAAAGTAAAACAAAACCCATAGACACAAGGAACAACTCTGGCCTCATCATAAGCACATTGGCAGGGTGCTCCTGAGGATCAGCACACAAGTGTGTCCTACTCAACAGGGGGTTTGGCTATTGCCCCTCCCCCCTTAAATTTTTTTCTTAAGAATTTTAATAAAAAGATATGTACCAAATCTGTTATGTTTTACCACTTCTACTTTAAACGCAATTTGGGCACCTGAGAACATCTAGAAAGTCTAGATTATTTTTTTAAAAGTACTTAGCATTGTCAACTATATATACAGTATTGAGGAATGAGATGTGCACACAATACGATGTTTGCCGTATGAATGTGTTTTCCTTATAACTAGTCTGGCACAGGACCTCCTCCTCCTTCTCAGGGTTAAAGTATCTCCATGTCCTCCATTCCACTGACCCAATGTAGACACGTGTGGCTCCTAGAGGTGGTCTAACAACATCCCTTTTAAGGCACTTCTGAAAACATTCTGAAGTTTTTGAAACAAATGGCCATTTATGAGACGTTATTTTCTTGCTCTGTCATATCTCGGCAACCTCCTGACATCTGGAATGTCCAGATGTAGCAAAGCTTTTAAAAGGTTGGGGGCAACTTGTGAGTAGCCTTTTCCCATTATATACACAGGCCTCCTACAAAGGGCCACTAACTCTTCCCAAGGGGAGGGGCATCTCCCATTGGCCACTGTATGTTCCCCTGGTCCTTTAGGGTAGAAGGAAGAGTCACCACCTGAGGGTCGCTAAGAGCTCCACCAACCTTCCTCAGGGTCTTCACTCACCTTCCAGGGCAGTTAAGGCCTTTGCCTTGTGTGACAAGGTGCAGTCCCTGGGAGCCAGCACAGAGCGGTCACCGAGGGCCCTGGTCTGCACGGCTCTCCTGCCTAGTGTGTGGCAGAGCTCCCGGGGGTCCACTCACCTTCTCGGCCCTCAAAACCCCGGCCGCCCTCCATGAATTCAGAACCATCCACCTCATGCCAGGCCTCTCACGCCACTCCTCTCATGCCAGGTCATGTCACGCAACCTCATCCTAAGTGACCCCACCCAAAGGCTCCAATCTCTCAGAAGCAGCTTGTGTTGTGAAGGGCAGGACTGGGGGACTGGGTCAGTAAGCCAGTCCACAGGGTCCTGGGTCCCACAGGTTGTTGTTACCCTTGTGTCATCCATATGGGGGTGAGTATCCAGGGTCCTTCAAGGCCTGAGCCAGCCAGTGCAGGCCTGAGGAAGCTCCTGGTGTCCACAGGGTAGAGGCAGAGGACCCCAGGGGACCCCGGGGGAGCAGGCCAGGCTCTCTCACTAGGAGCTCTGACAGAATACATGGGGAAGGAATACATGGCAGCTGGGAAATAGCAAGGAAGGGGTGGATTCCCACTGACCCCTTGGAGGGCATTACCCCAGGACCTAACTTCCTCCCAGCAGGCCTCACCTTTTAAATGTTCTACTGCCTGAAGCTAGGTGTGGTTGCATGAGCCCATAGTCCTAGCTCTTTGGAGGCTGAAGCAGGATGGTCACTTACATCTAGAAGTTCAAGGCCAACCTGCAGAACAGGGAGAGACTTTAAATAAAAATAAAATAATATATAGGAAAGAATAGAAAAAAATTGCCCTATGTGTCAAAACTCCAATTTTGTAGGGTTAGGGAGCAAAATTTAGACACTTGGGCCTTTGGGGGACATTTCATATCCAAACCACAGATAGAGGTATACTTGTTGGCAAACTGCTCATTTTTCAGTAGTTTGATTTTAATTTCATGTTTCCATGAGAAACATACAGTGCTGATGATTCTGAAGCTGAATTTAAATTGGGGCATGTAGACATGTGCACATCAGGTCATGGAGCTGCCCCATGTGGGGAAAAACTGAGTATGGCTATTTTGTATCCCTGTGAATATCCCAATGACCCATCTTGCCATGATGAGCCCTGAGCAATAGGTCCCTGTGTGGTTTCCAGCTGAGCTCAAGTCTATCCACCTAAAAGCATTGGAAGAGTTTCCAATTTAGGATTATTACATGTTGAATACACCTTATCTGAAATACTAGGGTCCAGAAGTCTTAAGAATTTCATTTATTTTTCCAATTCTAGATTTTTTTTCTTATACACAATGAAGTGTCTTGTGGATGGGTCACAGGTCTGAAAATGAAAATCAATTGTTTCATGAACATCTTATGCACATAGCCTAAAGGAAATTTTACATGATATTTTCTAATAATTTTGTGAATGAAATAGTATTTATGTGCATTGAATCATCAGATTTGTGGTACCATGTTGATGCTTTAAAAATTTTGGAATTTGGAGAAGCTCAGATTTCAGAGAGGAAATGCTCAAACTACAGTACTGGCTGAATACCATTTGTTTTCTGTGAGCCTGTGTATGGATAATGTCTCATAGTGGAATTGTTGGTCAGAAAAAAATGTTGATGAGACCTATGAGAGGGTCCCAAATATGTCAGAACATTATCCTTTATTCTGAAGTGAAAGGCTACTTTGGATCCCAAAAATTAATGAACGTGGGTCTTGGAAGAGAAGGTAGGGGTTAAGCAAGTCTGTTTCCCAAATACTAATATACAAGTGAATCCCTGTTGGCTTAGTTGTGTACCCAGTATTCATATATTGAAGTCCTAGTTTGCAGTTGAAAGGTAACTGACTCACTAGAGATGGAAATTCAACCAAGAGATTTTATTGGGGGCGGCCCAAAGGGGAAGAAGAGAGCAGCAGCCTGAGCCTGCAAGCTTCAGCTTAAGAAGGGTTGCTTAGGTAACTTGGCGGGTACTGGCTGGCAGGGTGACTCAAGAATCGGCCAGCAGACACTATGTCCCATGGTGATTGGTTGAGAAAACTTTTTGACTTTGGCACCCTTCAGCTTGGTGCTCTGAGGCTTGGTGCCCTTCAGAGAGGAAAAGGAGGGGTAAGGGATGACATGATGTAATTCTGAGAGAAGGAGTGATGTTATTCTGAGAGATGAAAATTTAACTTCACCGGGGAGAAATCCAATGGGGGAAATAAAACCAAATGTAAGGTCTCCCACACACCCAACAGCAGTACCTCAGGAAATGATTGTATTTGGCCATAAGGTCTTTAGAGAGGTGATTAAATTAAAATGAGGTGAGCAGGATAGATTTTGGTGCAGTATAACTGAGTCTTTTTAAGAAGAGAAAATTTGAACATAGAACAAAAGAAAGTAAAGACCATGTAAAGGCACAGCAGGAAGGTTACAAGCCTGGAGGATATCCAGGGAACAGATTCTTCCTCACAGCCTTTAGAAGGAACCCTGCCAACACCTTGATCTCAGTTTTCCAGCCTCAAGAACTTTGAGAAGAGAAAATTTTGTTACCTAAGCCAGCATCTAGTCTGTGCTGCTTTGTTGTGGCAACCCTAGGAAACTTATCCATGATTCTCCTGGGCTTTTGTGAAAATGCAGGTTCTCATTTGGTAGGTCTGGGGTTTAGCCTGAGTTTTTATCACTGCACAGGACGCTGAAGTAGGGACAGTCTGATTTACCTGGTTCCTCCTATGAGTTCAATAGTCTTTACCACAAGCCAAATATGAGATCTGCCATAGCTACTTAAGAGAATTAGGAGAGGCTGGGGATAGAGTTAATGTCTGAAAAGCTATCACTGTCATGCTGTATGTGTGAAGGCCCAGGTGATAAAGGAAAGGGAAGGTACAAGTGGAAGTTTCCTCTCTCTCTTTCTTGCTTTTGTATGAATGGAATGAATGTAGAACTCAGAGGACTTGAAGACAGCTCTGTGGCAGGCAGTTGGCCTGGTATGTGGTGGCAAACAGGGATACTGAAGCAATGACCTCTCCTATTTCTTCTGTTCCAACCCCAGAAGCATGGCTCCACTCCTCTTCTGAGGATTGCTGATCTCTTCCTCTTCCTCTTCAGTAGGCAAATATTTGATCTGTGATCTCTGTCTCTCCTCTCCAAACTTGTTTTCTGCTTACAGTGACATGTGTTACATCACTGCACATTGTGTATATGTGGGTACATATATGACATGGATAAAATATGAATATCACCAATGAGTTTGAATTTTTTGAAATTAAAAGACAAACATCTGAAATAAGTTTAGGGAAAGTAATTCTTTTAAAAAATCTATTCTTACTACTGTTTTACTCTTTCCCATAAGATTACATGGGATGGAGAGGCAGAAGAATTTTCAGAGAATATTCGTGTGTTTATAAGAAAAAAAAAACTATAGACTATGGGAGACCTCACCATCCACTTGTATAGGAGACTGGAGGTGGGTAATCAGTGTGTGTGGCAGGGGATGTGGTGTTGTCTGGATTCTAAGACTTGACTCTTTTTCCAGGTAGAAAAAATAGTTACATGGGAGAATTTCAGAGCCTGGAAAAATCCAGAAAGTTCATTTTTTCCTTTCCAGGGTAAAGAGAAAAATGTAGACTCAGAGTTTGTCTTTCATATTTAGGAATGACTGGCACTTTTGGAGAAACGAGGAGTGACTATTTTGGAATGTGGACTGAGCTATCACAGTTGCCAGAATGTCCAGGGGAAGCAGAACAGGACAGGATTTGCTGCTGGCCATCTTTCCTTTTCTCCACTGGGCAAATCCTGCTGTGGGATCTCTTCCTCATGTAGAGGTATGACTCCTATTCATAAGCCTTGTCCCTTGCCTTAATTTAAATTTTAGAGGTTCAACTTCATGTAGCAGGTATTTTGTGGATATCTGTACTGAGCATTATGTGAGGTGTAAAGCTAAGAAGGCTTTGCTCATTTGGAGTATTTGTGGTGCTACTGAGTGGCTTCAACCACAACTACATACCACACTTCCCAGGCTGTGCACATTAATGTGGGCATTCTCAGGAGCTTCTCAGGGATTCCTGGAGCAGCAGGGGCTCTGAAGAAATGCTTATAAATACTTTAGGTATAATTACACTAAAACTCATGTTTGTTTGAAATTGATAGGGAATAGAGAGATGTGAGCAGCAGGAGCATGAGGTTAAGGGAATAATTCTATTATGTGTGTCCATAGTACCAACTTCCAAGTGCTTACTTTTTTAAAAAGCAATTTGCCTCCAGTTCTGGCTGGCCTAAGTTGTCAGAATATGTTACATTCCTCAGAATACTATCTGTTATCTGTAGGAGAAATGCAGGCCAGAAATGCCAATAAAGGTTCCGTGAAGGTTAACATTTGTGATCCTTATAAAGACTGGTTTGCAGAAGTCAGGGAGATATGGATCATCCCCTCTAGACATGACTTCTGGACCAAAGTGACCTAGAATTGTAATGGTGGGGACTTTAAAATCTGATGTCATCCAGTTTTCAGTGAAAACTCAAGAGGTGGACCTGGGTGGGACTTTCTATAAACTTCCCTGGGATGGCATGAGTAGAGTGCCATCCTTCTTTTCTGAGAGGATCCCCCTACACAAGACAGAGTGTCTTCTTTTCCCTTTCTCTGTCCCTTCTAATGAACTCATAACTGTTACTCTGAGAGATATGTCTGAAATCTTTCTGGCACAATTATAAGAGTTGGGGTTTGAAGAGGGGTACTCTGAGACTGCCTCAGCTTCTCAGGAAGCCAGTGACCTGTAACAACATCTTCCAAAAAGAGTTCCTGTTAATCCTCACATGGTGCTTGTGATAGTTTCACATTTCTGTTAGTGCATAGGATGAACTACCTGTTATCCTAGCATAGCAGCTATTCCTTCTCATTGCTCATTAGGAATTGTGGCCATCTTCTCTGACTTCTACATTTTCTTCACCATTCTTGACAAATCTTTTTGTGATGACTTTTATGTCATTTATTAGTTTTGCAGAAGCTGATATGAATATGAAGTTGCCCATCCCATGCCTCCAAGTGACATGGAAGCAAATAAATGAGGCTCCCATCTGAACAAAGTAAAATATAGGCTGTATCATATCGAGAAAACCCTTGTCCAAATGATGTTAATCCCCTGAAAGCAGAGAAAAAGCAGCCACAACATGGCCTCTGCTTTCCAAGGCAGCCTTTTTGTTTTCCCCAAAATTCTCAAATGGCCTTCAGCAAATATAACAAAAATGGGTCCCTTCCACCAAAATATTGCCTGAAGTCATCATCTGGATTCAGGACTATAAATTCAAATTCAAATGAACTATGGAAATGATTTCCACCATGTCCTTCTTTGCCACATTTGACATGAATGTCCCATTTTTAGCATCTGAAAAATATCTCATGTGTCTCAGTCACTTGTTGGTGGGTCTCTGGGTTGCTCTCTGGGTCCTCTTTATTCTCAGAGTTTTTATCTGGATGCCACATTAGTGCCGGTTTCTGACATGCCTTCTGGATAACCTTGGGTGAGTCATGTCTCTGCACACCTGGAACTTCCTACCAACACAGTGTTTTATTTATTTTTTTTAAATTTTTTTTACTAGTTGTTCAAACCATTATAAAGCTCTTGACATATCATATTTTATACATTTGATTCACGCGGATTATGAACTCCCATTTTTACCCCATATACAAATTGCAGATTCACATCGGTTACACATCCATTTTTTACATACTGCCATACTAGTGTATGTTGTATTCTGATGCCTATCCTATCCTCTACTATCCTCCCTCCCCTCCCCTCCCATCTTCTCTTTCTACCCCATCTACTGTAATTCATTTCTCTCTCTTGTTTTTTTTTCATTTTCCCCTCACTTCCTCTTATATGTAATTTTGTATAACAATGAGGGTCTCCTTCCTTTACCATGCAATTTCCCTTCTCTCTCCCTTTCCCTCCCCCCTCGTCCCTTTTTAATGGTGATCTTCTTCTCATGCTTTTCCTCCCTGCTCTGTTCTTAGTTGCTCTCCTTATATCAAAGATGACATTGGCATTTGTTTTTTTAGGGATTGGCTAGCTTCACTTAGCATAATCTGCTCTAGTGCCATCCATTTCCCCGCAAATTCCATGATTTTGTCATTCTTTAGTGCTGAGTAGTACTCCATTGTGTATAAATGCCACATTTTTTTTATCTATTCATCTATTAAAGGGCATCTATGTTGGTTCCACAGTTTAGCTATTGTGAATTGTGCTGCTATGAACATCATTGTAGCAGTATCCCTATAGTATGCTCTTTTAAGATCTTTAGGGAATAGTCCAAGAAGGGGAATAGCTGGGTCAAATGGTGGTTCCATTTCCAGATTTCCCAGGAATCTCCATACTGCTTTCCAAATTGGCTGCACCAATTTGCAGTCCCACCAGCAATGTATAAGTGTACCCTTTCCCCCACATCCTCGCCAGCACTTGTTGTTTTTTGACTTAATAATGGCTGCCATTCTTACTAGAGTGAGATGGTATCCTAGGGTGGTTTTGATTTGCATTTCTCTGATTGCTAGAGATGGTGAGCATTTTTTCATGTACTTATTGATTGATTGTATGTCCTCCTCTGAGAAGTGTCTGTTCAGATCCTTGGCCCATTTGTTGATTGGGTTATTTGTTATCTTATTGTTTAATTTTTTGAGTTCTTTGTATACTCTGGATATTAGGGCTCTATCTGAAGTGTGAGGAGTAAAAATTTGTTCCCAGGATGTAGGCTCCCTATTTACCTCTCTTACTGTTTCTCTTGCTGAGAAAAAACTTTTTAGTTTGAGTAAGTTTCATTTGTTGATTCTTGTTATTAACTCTTGTGCTATTGGTGTCCTATTAAGGAATTTGGAGCCCGACCCCACAATGTGTAGATCGGAGCCAACTTTTTCTTCTATCAGATGCAGAGTCTCTGATTTGATATCAAGCTCCTTGATCCATTTTGAGTTAACTTTTGTGCATGGCAAGAGGAGGGGATTCAGTTTCATTTTGTTGCATATGGATTTCCAGTTTTCCCAGCACCATTTGTTGAAGATGCTATCCTTCCTCCATTGCATGCTTTTAGCCCCTTTATCAAATATAAGATAGTTGTAACTTTGTGGATTAGTCTCTGTGTCCTCTATTCTGTACCATTGGTCCACCTGCCTGTTTTGGTACCAGTACCATGCTGTTTTTGTTACTATTGCTCTGTAGTATAGTTTGAAATCTGGTATCGCTATACCGCCTGATTCACACTTCCTGCTTAGATTTGCTTTTGCTATTCTGGGTCTTTTATTTTTCCATATGAATTTCATGATTGCTTTCTCTATTTCTACAAGAAATGCCATTGGGATTTTGATTGGCATTGCATTAAACCTATAGAGAACTTTTGGTAATATCGCCATTTTGATGATGTTAGTTCTTCCTATCCATGAACAGGGTATTTTCCATATTGTAAGATCTTCTTCTATTTCTCTCTTTAGGGTTCTGTAGTTTTCATTGTATAAATCTTTCACCTCTTTTGTTAGGTTGATTCCCAAGTATTTTATTTTATTTTTGTTTTGAGGATATTGAGAATGGGGTGTTTTTCCTCATTTCCATTTCAGAAGTTTTGTTGCTGATGTACAGGAATGCCTTTGATTTATGTGTGTTGATTTTATATACTGCCACTTTGCTGAATTCAGTTATTAGTTCTAGTAGTTTCTTTGTAGACCCTTTTGGGTCTTCTAGGTATAGGATCATATCATCCACAAGTAGTAAAAATTTAAGTTCTTCTTTTCCTATTTTTATGCCTTTAATTTCTTTCATCTGTCTAATTGCACTGGCCAGTATTTCGAGAACAATATTCAATAGAAGTGGTGATAGAGGGCATCCCTGTCTTGTTCCATATTTTAGAGGGAATACCTTCAATTTTTCTCCATTCAGAATGATGCTAGCCTGAGGCTTAGCATAGATAGCTTTTACAATGTTGAGGTAAGTTCCTGTTATGCCTAGTTTTTCTAATGTTTTGAACATAAAGGGATGCTGTACTTTGTCGAATGATTTTTCTGCCACTATGAAGATGATCATATGTTTCTTATCTTTAAGTCTATTGATGTGGTGAATAACATTTATTGATTTCCGTATATTGAACCATCCTTGTATCCCAGGGATGAATCCTACTTGATCATGGTGCACAATTTTTTTGATGTGATTTTGTATCTGATTCACCAGAATTTTATTGAGGATTTTTGCATCTAGGTTCATTAGAGATATTGGTCTGTAGTTTTCTTTCTTTGAGGTGTCTTTGTCTGGTTTCAGAATCAGGGTGATGTTGGCCTCATAGAATGAATTTGGCAGAGCTCCCTCTTTTTCTATTTCCTGAAATAACTTGAAAAGTATTGGTATTGGGGAGAAGATGACCGCTGCGCACGGGGGTTGCTGAAGTGCTGAGCGTGGTGCTCAGAGCAGCAGCTTTAATCGAGATTTCGCACAGCGTGTAAGAACCCCTTTCACCGTTAATCTGTAGCGGACCACTTTGCCAAGCAGCAAGAAGAACAAAGAGATCGAAAAAGAGACGCTTGGCTCCTGGACACTTTGTCGCCCAAAGCCGCGGGTGCTTTGCTCCCATCTGCTTCCTCTTTCGCTTCGCTCCGGGCAGAAAAGGTGAATGTGTAATCAGCAGTTGATTGTAAGTACCCTAGGCAAAGAAAGCTCAGTGCGCCCTGTCTTTTTTTTTTTTTTTGAATATTTTTTATACAGGGAGAGTTTGTGGATTGGGATCGTTGGCTGGGCTGCAGTTTCTGTGCCGAAAATGCACTCCGCAGGAGCCTCCATTTGCTTTCTGCCGGCTGTCTTGATGGCTATGGCTACATTGTCTGGCAGCCACACCTAGAGGTTGGAGCTGGGCTGCGTGCCAAGCCCTGTCCTCCAAAGGCTGGACTGCAGCCTTGAGCGCCTGGGTCGCCTGTTCGCCGCTGCACCCTCGGGCAGAGCCTGCTCTGGGGTCGTTCTGCATGCCCCTGTGAGGGGACCTGTGCTTCAGAGGAGGGAGCTGGAGAGCTGCGGCGGCAGCCGCTTGGGCCCTGGGGGCTGGGCACCGGTTCTTTGGCGCAGCTAGGGTTGTGGACAAGCGCGGCGCCCCTGAGCGTGGCTCCGGGGAAGAGGCGATGGCGGCAGGGTTTAATCTCTAGAAATCTGGACTGGAAACAGAAGCAGCAGTTTGTATAATCCCAAGAACTTGCTTATGCCAGGAAGCTGTAAGGGCAACATGAATATCATTGAGGAGATCTAACATGGCAGTGGGCGGGGAGAGATCAAGTCTCTGACCTCTTCAACTGCGCGGGCATAGGGAGCTATAAACTGTATAAATGCTGTTTGCCCAGGATCACTAGGCAATGCTGAGCTGACGTGGATCTGGGGTGTACAGTCTGGGCCCCTCAGAACACACACACCAAGCCCAGATGGGCTGCATCCAAGCTCCGGTTCGCCTGCTTCTCATGACTCAGCACTAACAATCCTGCTGAAATAACTGGTTGGCCCTTAGGAACTTTCAGAGGTAAAAACCAACCGAGCCTTCATAGGCAGTGGCCACAGGATTGAAACGGGGATTGGGAGAGACAGGACCCACCCGTTGCACTGGTCACCCGGCAAAGGGAATGAACGGTCACCATTTACATGTGATACCACCTTGGCAGAGAACTGATGTCACGGGCGGAGGAGATAACTGCATTGAAACCAGTGCAACAGGGCTCCAAGGAGCAGCAGACATGGTGTGTAGCCAGTATTGTGGTGAGCGTCACAGGTGAGCATGGCCTGGCTTGAGGAAACACAAGAGAAGGCCCTAGGTACTCAGGATTGGAGACCCGCCCAGTCTGTGAGGAAGAGCTGCTACACAGTGATTGGTTCCCACTTAGTGAGAGGAGAAGCTTGACCCAGTGGGCACAGCTCCACCTACTGGAAGAGAAATTAATCGAACTCTATGACTGCATTTATTATTATTATTATTATTATCATTTTTTTTCTTTCATTTTCAATTTTTTATTGTTGTTGTTCTTTAACTTTTTTTAATGTTTCTAATTTTTTTAAAATTTTTTATTATTATTATAATTTTTTAAATTTTAATTTTCATTATTTTTATTATCATTATTATTTTTGTAAAAATTTTTTTTCTTTTCTTTCTCTCTTTATTTTCTAACTTTTTTTGTGTGTTTTGTTTTTGTTTCTTTTGTCTTTTCATTTCTTTTCAATTTTCTAATTCCCCCTTCCTTGAATTCTACCTGCCTACTCTCATTCTCTTTAGTGACTTCTTCCCTTCCCTTCTAATATCTTTCCTCCCAAGCATCAAATAAATTTATAAGAGTAAACAGTAACTCAGCAGTCAAACAGAACAAGAAGTAACATGAGCAGCATAAAAAAGCAAGGAAGAAAAGGGGTACAAACAATGAAGGACAGCCTAAATATTCAGGAGGACCTAGAGTCAGCAGAAAAATGGTCATATAAAGAACTCAAGGAAAACCTTAGACAGATGGAATGGAACCTTAAAGAGGATACGAGACAGCAAATCCAAACAGTGAAAGAACACTTTGGAAATCAATTACATAAACAGATAAAAGAAGAAGTTAAGCATCTTTATCAGGAGATAGAGATTATAAAAAAAAATCAAACAATAATTCTAGAAATGAAGGAAATGATAAACCAAATTAAAAACTCAATTGAGAGTATCACTAACAGAGTGGAGCAAGTAGAAGCCAGAACGTCAGATAATGAAGACAAAATATATCATCTTGAAAAGAGCCTAGCCAACTCAGAAAGGCTGGTTAAAAATCAAAAGAGAAACATCCAAGAGATATGGGATAACATAAAAAAACCAAACCTACGAGTCATTGGGATAGAAGAAGGTACAGAGATTCAAACCAAGGGAATGAGTAGCCTGCTGAATGAAATAATTACAGAAAACTTTCCAGAAATAAAAAAGGGAACGGATATACAAATTTTAGATGCTTACAGGACACTGAGCACACAAAATCACAGTAGACCAACGCCAAGACACATTGTTATGAAGATATCCAATATACAGAACAAAGAGAAAATACTAAAAGCTACAAGAGAAAGGAGGCAGATTACATTCAGGGGTAAACCAATAAGGTTAACAATGGATTTTTCATCACAGATGCTGAAAGCAAGAAGATCCTGGAACAACGTATTTCAAACACTGAAAGACAATGGATGCCAACCAAGAATTCTGTATCCAGCAAAATTAAGCTTCAGGTACGACAACGAAATAAAAATATTTCATGATAAACAAAAGCTAAAAGAATTTGCAGCCAGAAAACCAGCATTGCAAAGCATCTTGAGCAAAACACTACACGAGGAAGAAATGAAAAACAATAACCAAAACAATCAGTGGGAAGTGCCTCTATAAAAACAGAGGGCGGGGGGAAAGCTAACCATGGAGAAACAAACTAAATTAAATAAAAAAAAGAAGATAAATAATCAAACATGGCTGGAAGTACAAACCATATATCAATAGTAACTCTAAACGTTAATGGCTTAAATTCTCCAATAAAGCGACATAGGCTGGTAACATGGATTAAAAAAAGAAATCCAACAATATGCTGCCTCCAGGAGACACATCTGATTGGAAAAGACATACACAGGCTGAAGGTGAAAGGTTGGGAAAAAATATGCCATTCACACGGTCCTCGTAAGGAAGCAGGGGTGGCCATCCTCATATAGAATAAAATCGACTTCAAGACTAAGTTAATCAAAAGGGATAAGTAAGGACATTATATACTGTTAAAAGGAACCATTCACCAACAAGAAATAACAATTATCAATATTTATGCACCAAATAATGGTGCTGCGACGTTCATAAAACAAATTCTCCTCAAGTTCAAGAATCAAATAGACCACAACACAATAAATATGGGTGATTTCAACACATCTCTCACCATTTGACAGATCCTCCAAACAAAAGTTGAATAAAGAAACTGTAGAACTCAATATCACAATCAACAACCTAGACTTAACTGACATATATAGAATATATCAACCATCATCAAGTGGATATACTTTTTTCTCAGCAGCACATGGATCCTTCTCAAAAATAGACCATATATTATGCCATAGGGCAACCCTCAGTAAATATACAGGGGTGGAGATAATCCCATGCATTTTATCTGATCATAATGGAATGAAACTGGAAATCAATGATAAAAGAAGGAAGGAAAAATCCTACATCACATGGAAAATGAACAAAATGTTAATTAATGATCAAGGGGTTACAGAAGACATAAAGGAGGAAATCAAAAAATTATTAGAGATAAATGAAAATACAGACACAACATATCGGAATCTATGGGACACAATGAAAGCAGTTTTAAGAGGGAAATTCATCGCCTGGAGGTCATTCCTCAAAAAAAGGAAAAACCAACAAATAAATGAGCTCACACTTCATCTCAAAGCCCTAGAAAAGGAAGAGCAAAACAACAGCAAATGTAGCAGAAGGCAAGAAATACTTAAAATCAGAGCGGAAATCAACGAAATTGAAACAAAAGAAACTATTGAAAAAATTAACAAAACTGAAAGTTGGTTCTGTGAAAAAATAAATAAGATCAACAGACCCTTAGCCATGCTAACGAAGAGAAGAAGAGAGAGAACTCAAATTACTAACATACGGGATGAAAAAGGCAATATCACAACAGACGCTACAGAAATACAGAAGACAATTAGAAATTATTTTGAAAACCTATATTCCAATAAAATAGAAGATAGTTGAGACATCGATAAATTCCTTAAGTCATATGATTTGCCCAGACTGAGTCAGGAGGATACTCACAACTTAAACAGACCAATATCAATAGATGAAATAGAAGAAGCAATCAAAAGACTTCCAACCAAGAAAAGCCCAGGACCGAATGGGTGTACAGCGGAGTTTTACAAAACCTTTAAGGAAGAATTAATACCAATACTTTTCAAGCTATTTCAGGAAATATAAAAAGAGGGAGCTCTGCCAAATTCATTCTATGAGGCCAACATCACCCTGATTCTGAAACCAAAGACACCTCAAAGAAAGAAAACTACAGACCAATATCTCTGATGAACCTAGATGCAAAAATCCTCAATAAAATTCTGGCGAATCGGATACAAAGGCACATCAAAAAAATTGTGCACCATGATCAAGTAGGATTCATCCCTGGGATGCAAGGATGGTTCAATATACGGAAATCAATAAATGTTATTCACCACATCAATAGACTTAAAGATAAGAACCATATGATCATCTCGATAGACGCTGAAAAAGCATTCGACAAAGTACAGCATCCCTTTATGTTCAAAACATTAGAAAAACTAGGCATAACAGGAACTTACCTCAACATTGTAAAAGCTATCTATGCTAAGCCTCAGGCTAGCATCATTCTGAATGGAGAAAAATTGAAGGCATTCCCTCTAAAATCTGGAACAAGACAGGGATGCCTTCTATCACCACTTCTATTCAATATAGTTCTCGAAACACTGGCTAGAGCAATTAGACAGACGAAAGAAATTAAAGGCATAAAAATAGGAAAGGAAGAACTTAAATTATCACTATTTGCAGATGACATGATTCTATACCTAGAAGACCCAAAAGCATCTACAAAAAAACAACTAGAACTAATAAATGAATTCAGCAAAGTGGCAGGATATAAAATCAACACGCATAAATCAAAGGCATTTCTGTATATCAGCGACAAAACTTCTGAAACGGAAATGAGGAAAAACACTCCATTCACAATATTCTCAAAAAAAATAAAATACTTGGGAATCAACCTAACAAAAGAGGTGAAGGACTTATACAATGAAAACTACAAAACCCTAAAAAGAGAAGTAGAAGAAGATATTAGAAGATGGAAAAATATACCCTGTTCATGGATAGGCAGAACTAACATCATCAAAATGGCGATATTACCAAAAGTTCTCTATAGGTTTAATGCAATGCCAATCAAAATCCCAATGGCATTTCTTGTAGAAATAGAGAAAGCAATCATGAAATTCATATGGAAAAATAAAAGACCAAGAATAGCAAAAGCAATTCTAAGCAGGAAGTGTGAATCAGGTGGTATAGCGATACCGGATTTAAAACTATATTACAGAGCAATAGTAACAAAAACAACATGGTACTGGTACCAAAACAGGCGGGTGGACCAATGGCACAGAATAGAGGACACAGAGACTAATCCACAAAGTTACAGCTATCTTATATTTGATAAAGGGGCTAAAAGCATGCAATGGAGGAAGGATAGCATCTTCAACAAATGGTGCTGGGAAAACTGGAAATCCATAAGCAACAAAATGAAACTGAATCCCTTTCTCTCGCCATGCACAAAAGTTAACTCAAAATGGATCAAGGAGCTTGATATCAAATCAGAGACACGTTGTCTGATAGAGGAAAAAGTTGGCTACGATCTACATACTGTGCGGTCGGGCTCCAAATTCCTCAATAGGACACCCATAGCACAAAAGTTAATAACAAGAATCAACAAATGGGACCTACTTAAACTGAAAAGTTTTTTCTCAGCAAGAGAAACAATAAGAGAGGTAAATAGGGAGCCTACATCATGTGAACAAATTTTACTCCTCACACTTCAGATAGAGCCCTAATATCCAGAGTATACAAAGAACTCAAAAAATTAAACAATAACAAATAACCCAATCAACAAATGGGCCAAGGACCTGAACAGACACTTCTCAGAGGAGGACATACAATCAATCAAGAAGTACATGAAAAAATGCTCACCATCACTAGCAGTCAGAGAAATGCAAATCAAAACCACCCTAAGATACCATCTCACTCCAGTAAGATTGGCAGCCATTATGAAGTCAAACAACAAGTGCTGGAGAGGATGTGGGGAAAAGGGTACTCTTGTACATTGCTGGTGGGACTGCAAACTGGTGCGGCCAATTTGGAAAGCAGTATGGAGATTCCTGGGAAATCTGGGAATGGAACCACCATTTGACCCAGCTATTGCCCTTCTCGGACTATTCCCTGAAGAGCTTAAAAGAGCGTACTACAGGGATACTGCTACATCGATGTTCATAGCAGCACAATTCACAATCTCTAGACCTTGGAACCAACCCAGATGCCCTTCAATAGATGAATGGATAAAAAAAATGTGGCATTTATACACAATGGAGTATTATACAGCACTAAAAAATGACAAAATCATGGAATATGCAGGGAAATGGAGCAGATTATGCTTAGTGAAGCTAGCCAATCCCTAAAAAACAAATACCAAATGTCTTCTTTGATATAATGAGAGCAACTAAGAACAAATCAGGGAGGAAGAGCAGGAAGAAAAGATTAACATTAAACAGATACATGAGGTGGGAGGGAAAGGGAGAGAAAAGGGAAATTGCATGGTAATGAAGGGAGATCCTCATTGTTATACAAAATTACATATAAGAGGTTGTGAGGGGAATGGGAAAATAAACAAGGAGAGAAATGAATTACAGTAGATGGGGTAGAGAGAGAAGATGGGAGGGGAGGGGAGGGGAGATAGTAGAGGATATGAAAGGTAGCAGAATACAACAGTTACTAATAGGGCATTATGTAAAAATGTAGATGTGTAATCAACGTGATTCTGCAATTTGTATTTGGGGTAAAATTGGGAATTCAAAACCCACCTGAATCAAATGTATGAAATATGATATGTCAAGAGCTTTGTAATGTTTTGAACAACCAATAAACAAAAAAGAAAAAAATAAAAGTATTGGTATTAATTCTTCTTTAAGGGTTTTGTAAAACTCTGCTGTATACCCATCTGGTCCTGGGCTTTTCTTCGTTGGTAGTCTTTTGATGGCTTCTTCTATTTCCTCAATTGATATTGGTCTGTTTAGGTTGTGTATATCCTCCTGACTCAATCTGGGCAGATATTATGACTTAAGAAATTTATCGATGCCTTCACTATCTTCTATTTTATTGGAGTATAACGATTCAAAATAATTTCTAATTATCCTCTGTATTTCTGAAGTGTCTGTTGTGATATTGCCTTTTTCATCCCATATGCTAGTAATTTGAGTTCTCTCTCTTCTTCTCTTCATTAGCATGGCTAAGGGTCTGTCGATCTTATTTATTTTTTCAAAGAACCAACTTTTAGTTTTGTCAATTTTTTCAATTGTTTCTTTTGTTTTGATTTCATTAATTTCAGCTCTGATTGTAATTATTTCTTGCCTTCTACTTCTTTTGCTGTTGTTTTGCTCTTCTTTTTCTAGGTTTGAGATGAAGTATGAGATCATTTATTTGTTAGTTTTTTCTTATTTTAAGGAATGAATTCCAAGCAATGAATTTTCCTCTTAGAACTGCTTTCAATGTGCCCCATAGATTCCGATATGTTGTGTCTGTGTTTTCATTTATCTCTAAGAATTTTTTTTAATTTCCTCCTTGATGTCTTCTATAACCCATTGATCATTCAGTAACCTATTGTTCATTCTCCAGGTGATGCATGATTTTTCCTTCCTTCTTTTATCGTTGATTTTCAGTTTCATTCCATTATGATCAGATAAGATCCATGGTATTATCTCTACTCCTTTATACTGTCTAACAGTTGCCCTGTGACATAATATATGATCTATTTTTGAGAAGGATCCATGTGCTGCTGAGAAAAAAGTGTAACTGCATGATGTTGGGTGGTATACTCTATATATGTCAATTAGGTCTAGGTTATTAATAGTGTTATTGAGTTCTATAGTTTCCTTATTCAACTTTTGTTTGGAAGATCTGTCCAGTGGCGAGAGAGGTGTGTTGAAGTCTCCCATGATTATGGTATGGTGGTCTATTAGACTCTTGAACTTGAGAAGAGTTTGTTTGATGAACATAGCTGCACCATTGTTTGGGGCATAAATATTTATGATTGTTATGTCTTGTTGGTGTATGCTTCCCTTAAGCAGTATGTAGTGTCCCTCTTTATCCCTTTTGATTAACTTTGGCTTGAAATCTATTTTATTTGATATGAGTATGGACACTCCTGCTTGTTTCCGAAGTCCATATGAGTGATATGATTTTTCCCAACCTTTCACTTTCAGCCTATGTATGTCTTTTCCTATCAAATGCGTCTCCTATAGGCAGCATATTGTTGGGTCTTTTTTTGTGATCCATTCTACTAGCCTGTGTCTCTTAATTGGTGAGTTTAAGCCATTAACATTTAGGGTTATTATTGAGATATGGATTGTTCTTCCCACCATATTTGTTTATTTATGTTACTTAACATGGTTTGTTTTTCCTCTTTGATTATTATTTCCCCCTTTACTGTACTACCTCCCACTGTTGGTTTTCATTGTTATTTTCCATTTCCTCTTCCTGTAATGCTTTGCTGAGGATGTTTTGAAGAGATGGTTTTCTAGCTGCAAATTATTTTAACTTTTGTTTATCGTGGAAGGTTTTAATTTCATCTTCCATCCTGAAGCTTAATTTTGGTGGATACACAAATATTGGTTGGAACCCATTTTCTTTCAGCGTTTGAAATATGTTATTCCAGGATCTTCTAGCTTTCAGAGTCTGTGTTGTAAGATCAGCTGTTATCCTGATTGGTTTACCCTTAAATGTAATCTGCTTCCTCTCCTTATTCTGTATGTTGGGCATCTTCATTATAATGTGTCTAGGTGTGGATCTATTATGATTTTGCACATTCGGAGTCCTGTAGGCTTCTAGGATTTGGAATTCTGTCTCATTCTTCACGTCTGGGAAGTTTTCTCATATTATTTCATTGAACAGGTTGCTCATTCCTTTGGTTTGGAGCTCTGTACCTTCCTGTATCCCAATAACTCTTTAAGTTTGGTCTCTTTATGTTATCCCATATTTCTTGGATGTTCTGCTCATGGTTTCTTAACAGTCTTGCTGAGCTGTCTATGTTCTTTTCAAGTTGAAATACTTTGTCTTCATTGTCTGATGTTCTATATTCTAAGTGTTCTACTCTGCTGGTAGTATTCTCAATTGAGTTTTTAAGTTGGTTTATTGCTTCCTGCATTTCTAGGATTTCTGTTTGTTTTTTATAACCTCTATCTCCCTGTATAGTTGATCTTTTGCTTCTTGGATTTGTTTATGTAATTCATTGTCGAAGAGATCTTTCATTGTTGATTTTGCTGTGTAATGTCTTCCTTGAGACTCCAGATCATCTGAAGCATGTATATCCTGAATTCTTTATCTGACATTCCATCTGCTGCAGCTATTACCTCTTCTAACGTTGAGTTGACCTGCATTGCTTGTGGTCCTTTCTTTCCTTGTCTTTTCATACTGCTCGCGTTTCTTTCTGCTTGGTGAAACTGTTGTGTTATTGAATTTCCCCCCTATATATTTATATTGCTATTGTATAGTTGCAAAGTCTCCCTCGCAGGCGCGGTTGGTGGCTCTGCCCCTCCTCGAATTGGGGCAATGTGCCTACCATGCTGGCAGGCCGCTGGGCCTGTTCTGCTGGTCGGTAGCAGGTCCGCCTACCTTGCAGGCGCGGGCGGCAGTTCTGCCCCTCCCCCAACCGGGGCGATGTGTCTACCACGCAGGCGGGCCAATGGGCCTGTTCTGCCTGTGGGTCGCCGATCATATGATTCTTATCTTTAAGTCTATTGATGTGATGAAGTACATTTATTGATTTCCATACGCTGAACCAACATTGCATCCCCAGGATGAATCCCAGTTGATCATGGTGCACGATCTTTTTGATATAATTTTATATTCAATTTGCCAGAGTTTTATTGAGAATTTTTGCATCTATGTTCATTACAGATATTGGTCTGAACACTCACACTTAGACGAAAAGAAAGTCCAAATGTCACACATGACTGTGGGCTCCTTATATCCCCTTCCTCCTCCACCTACACCTCTGCCCATCACAGTTGGCAGTGACACCATGCATCCAGTTGTCAAAAGCCACAGTGCATCCTTGCTCATGTCTTTCTCTTACACTCTGCATCTCACTCCTTAGCAAATTATGGTGGCTGTACCTTTGAAATATAGCCAAAATATCATCTGTTGTTCTTTCTTCCACTGCCATCATCCTATCCTTGGAATACAGAGATGACCTCAGAAGGATCCCAGTGAAATGTAAGTCAGATCACACCCCTCTGACTGGACACCATTCCATGACACCCCTTCTCCTAGGAGCAAGATCTGAAGTGCTCAGTACATCCTATAATCACAACAGCTCATTTCCCATTCCTTGTCTCTCCTCCCTCCTACTACTCTCCCTCTGCTGGTTCCTACACTCACAGGGGTCTCTATGGAAAATCAGGGTCATTCTATCCCTCCCCTGTCCACTCATCCCTACAATCCAGAGGGTGTAGCCTTTGCCTCTTCCTGGTCTTTACTCAAGTATCACCCTCTCAGTGAATGCTTCCTTGGTACACCTGACCTGCAGCTGTACCCCCAGCCACAGCTTCCTGTCTGCTTCCTTTGTGTCTCTGCAGCACTTACCACTGCCTAACAACTACTAATGTAGAGTTGAATGAAGCCCTAACATATATCTTGTTAAAGATGTAAAATGTAAGTTTCATGAGGCAGACATGTTCAGCTAGTCAATACCTGGCACATAGTAGGCTCTCAATTAACATCAGCTGAATAATTGAATAAACACACTGATGAACAGAAATAGCCAAGGGATATCCTCAGACCATGAGAAAAAGAGAGAGGACAGTGACCACATCCTACCCTACAATACTGCTTAATTCATGAGTACTCCACAGTTTGATACCAGCAGATACTTTGAAATTTTTCTAATTCCGTGCAACAGGCACAGCTGAGGGAGCTCCCTAGTTCTCTGGAACAGCACACCATTCCGGATCAAATGCAGTAAACCAAAGACATATCTGCTGTCACTTTCTGTCTCTGCCTTGTCGAGCTTGCCTGAACTAGACCTCAGCCACAACAGTCTCCTGCCCTTGGCTCCTCAGACATGTCCTTGGCCAGAACATGGCACAGTTTTTCCATAAATTGGTGGACACTAAATATTTTGGCGTTTGTGCTACAGAGAGTTTCTGTCATAACTACTGGATTTTACTGTTGTGACACATATAAACAAGTAAGTATGTGTGTGCACCAACAAAACTGTATCTGATAAACATGATATGTGCCGGCTTTGGCCCACAGGCCTCAGGGTGCTGACCCCACCTTATTCAATTTCTCTGCATTCCCCTCCAGGGCCCAGGGTCTCCAATCTTATAATAGAAAAGAATCCAATCTTGGTAATTTAATGACTCACTAAATATATAATTATGTTCCTAAGCTTAATCTTGTTTAGATATGAGGAAACCAAATGAAAATCCTTATCAACTTAAAATCTATGTCCCTGGAGACACCCCTACCACACACTCTGTGGGCTGGTACAGTCAGCCCCTGCTGCAGCTCCACCCTCTCCCTCCACTGCAGAAAGCAAGGTAAACTTCTTCACCACTCTGTATAGAGCAGAAGCCACATGAGAGCAGTTCTGGTTTCCCTCTGAATACAATGGCAGAACCTCCAAAGAAGGTCTTTTGTTCTCCATCATCTGTCCCTCCTGATCCATCCTGCCTGGACACTGGAGGCAGTATCTGAGTCCTCCTGTGAGCACAAGGAAGAGGCCACAGGCTGAGGTGGCAGAGCAGGGAGAGCTGGTTCCCAAGAGCCTCACCCCAGTGCCACATCAGCCCTTGGTTCTCCTCTCCTTTGGGCCTCCTGGATGGTGAGATGAGCTGTGAGCTAAATTGCAGAGATCTGGGGTTTCTGTTGTTTAGAGTTGAATGAAGCCCTAACACACATATTTTTAAAAATGAATTTCAAGGAGAAAAAATCATATCTGGGGGAAAACAGGACAGTTCATTTCAGAATAAATCTTAACACAAAATGTATGTCTTGGAAAACTGAAGGTTCAGATCCAAGTGGACAAGGAAGATCTAACTTATGGTCAGTGATCAAGAACACATTAGTCCATCCTGTCTGCTTTGCAGCATGTCAAAAAAAAAACCCTCTATAATTAAAAAGACTTTTTAAAAATTGGATTCTGTCAGAGAAAGACACCAGGCCATCTGCAAACACCTTCCAAACTGAAGGTGGTTAAACTCAAGAGTCTAATTCTGTGTATGTATCCCTTTGCTTGTTTTTAAACAAAAATATGTACTGGTGTTTTAAACAAAAATATGTATCCTTACAAACAAAAGAAGACCGAAGATCAGTGATTGGTTCAGTATTTCCTGAGCACTGGCTATCATAACTCCTTGATAACTTCCAACTGCCTACAGGTCAAGCACTTATATGACAGCCATCTGCCCTGGGATGGTTTTTCAACAAAAGTAAAAAGTCCTTCAACCACTGCTATGTCTTGTACAGACCAGCAGGGGGCACAGTGACAGCTTAGATAAAGGGGCAGATACCAGGTGGGGCTTCCAGTGGGGACAGAGCAGTTAAGAAAGGAGTGTGAAGGTACTGAAGCGAATGGGGAGGATCCAGGTCTGCGAGGACCCTCAGACACCAAATTTGGAGTTTGAACTTTATCTCAAAAGTTCTGAGAAGCCAAGAAAGACCTAAAGTTAGCCTGAGAGCTACACCATCAGATTTGCCTTGGAGATTAACACACCAGAGAAAGTATGGCAGGTGATAGTAAGGGGGGTCTTCGAACAGAACCCTTGGTGACATACAAAAGGAGGAAGCTCATGAGAGAAAGGCCCCAAGGCATGGGGATTCCCTGCTGCAGGGCTACCCTATGCCATGAAAGACACAGGCTCCATATGGTGGCCTTCATGATCTAGAAACCACCACAAACACAGGCCCTATATCTGGGAATCTCCTTTGTTACTATGCAACATTCACCTTGCTGACTTTAAATGGTCTCTCTCGGGTGAGCTCTTTGTCAAACTGTTTATCCCAGTTTCCTTTGAAGTAGATGGCATTCACGAGAACCAGATTAGTGTTTATATTCAATGAACCTGGAGACAGCAACTCTGTAATTTTATCTGAAAGGAAAAATTAAAAGAACCAGTTATTGAAGAGTTTGCTGATGGGTGCATCAGTGATGATATGGAGAGGGTCTCACCTCCTCAAATAGTCAAGCACAGAGATAAAGGATCACATATGCCCCAAATAATATAAATAGATATTTGTCATCAAAACAAAGCAATATCCCTGGCATTGAAATACATGTTCTAGGAAAAAGAATACCATCATTTGAATAAAACGTAAAAGGAAAAAGTAGATATTAGTAAGTGAATTCATACCAAAAGAAATAGAAAGAAATGAGGTGGTTAGAAACTAAAGAACTTAAAATACTCTTACAAGGAGTGATTATAAATTTAAACTTAAATGTTTGAGGTGCTGATATGTTCACTCTGATTTAAATATTACACAGAATATATATGCATTGAAGCATCATGCATAGGTTTGTTATTATTTCTAGTCCAGCGTATCGAACAATGTTATTTTTGTACAATATACATGATTTTGTTATTATCAGCTAAAAATATTTAATATTTTAAAAAGATGCTCTTTAGAAATGTAAAGCACGGTTTAGCCAGACAAGGTGGTACATGCCTGTAATCACAGAGGCTTGGGAGGCTGAGGCAGGAGGATTGTAAATTCTAAGCCAGCCTTAGCAACTGAGGCCCTAAGCATCTTCACAAGACCCTATCTCTAAATAAAATATTTATTTAGGATAAATATCCCATTACATTATTTGAGGATGTGGCTTGTTATTTAAGTCCCTCTGGTTTGAATCCCTGGTACCAAAATTGAAAAAAAAAAAGCACACATTTTACATTAAAAACCACAGGTCCATGAGGATACCACCAAGCAACTTGCAAGAATGCATGAAAACTGGGGAGCATGAGCTCACACTGGAGAGGACACAGCTGGGACCTGTCAGGTGAATTTTCCTTTATGTGATTGGTGAAAAGAAAAAACAAACAAGAGCAAAGACATTACAGTGTGGATTGTTCTGGAAGAGGGGTGCTGACTAGGGGGAAACATCATGGATACACTGAGAAGAGCAGGGAAGACCTAGAGAGAATGTCATCCACTGACAGTATTTCAGAAGCAGACTTTTAAAGTCTGAAATTACTTTGAGAACAAAAACATCATTCCTGTTCATATTCAACAATGTTGTGAAGGAACTGACAATAAGACTGATGTAAATAATATTAAAAACAGAACAACAGGCTGGGACTGTAGCTCAGCGGTAGAGCATCTGCTCAGCATACCCAAGGCCCTGGGTTGGATCCCCAGCACTGCCAACAAAGGAACTAGCAAAG
Organism: Marmota monax; assembly: GCF_021218885.2. Taxonomy (NCBI): domain Eukaryota; kingdom Metazoa; phylum Chordata; class Mammalia; order Rodentia; family Sciuridae; genus Marmota; species Marmota monax. The sequence continues at coordinate 3,689,125 of NW_026693024.1, read as the reverse complement.
CAACTACAACCCCACCATCACCAGAAACAACAAATAAAAACTATGCTTTTACCTTCTGTCTCTTTAGCTACCCAGGTATTTATGAGTTTTCTGGACTCCTCTGTAGCATTCAGAAAGTCAAGCTCTTCCATCTCTGCTTGGTAGAATTTCTGGCAGGAATCTTTAAAAGACTAAGGCAAAGCAATATAATTGCATGGTTCCAAAATAATTAACAAGTGTACTTCTTTCATGTACCAAAGCAGAAACTCAATAATGTGCTGATTTAGAGAGGTAATTTACAAATTAATACATAGAATGAACCTAAAAACCACCTTCTCAGTTTTGGGCCATCTTTAATGTCCCAAATATCAAATAAATTTCATGAATGGCTGGATCTTTATGGGAGCTGCTGAGCCTCAAGAGGTAAGAGGGAGGAAGCTGAGCTGCAATAACTGTGGAGAGAAATTTAATCCAGCAAGAGCTACCACTCCTCTGCACTCTGAGTCAAGGGGCACTCAAGGGGCACTGAACACAGAAAGTAGAACATAGGAAAATGAGCCATTTTCCACCACCCTGCCACCATAACTTCCTGTGATAACAGAAAAATGAGCACCATCAAAAATGGTGTCCCAGGTGACTACAGAGCATCTGAGATCAGGTCAGTGCAGCTGCAGAACTGAATATTCTCTTTTATTTTATTTTGATTAAGTACATGTGTCTAGAGATTGCCAGTGCTGCTGAACATCTCAGTTTGGGGTAATAAGCAATTCTCAAAAAATGAGCAGGGCTATGATTCGGCTCAGTGGTAAAGCATTTGCTCAGCATGGGAAAAGCCCTTGGTTGTATCCTCAGCATCACAAAAAAAGAAAGGAAAAAGAAGTTCAAAGTGTTTTACTAACATATCCTATGCAATGATAATGACATTGATGAACACATACATTCTACCATGTTAAAATAGAAAATTTGTGGACTATAAGTGCTTAAAACTCATTACATTGGCAATGCACTATGAAATTATTTCCTAATCTTCCTTTTGAACAACTTATGGCTCCATATTTGATTTCTTGTTATAAGGCAAGATTTCACATTTCTCCTTCAGTATTGCACAGACACAGGTGTTAGGAATGCAAGTTCTTTGATTTATTAGCTGAGTGGCCTTAAAAAGGATAATTAGTGTCTCTGCCTCTTCGTTTGCCCTGTAAATGAGACAGCACTGGCTGTATGAAGCTCCCAGAGTTACTTTGAGGCCCAGCTGAATTGCTTTCATTATTACTACTTTATCCAATGTTACTGAATTCTCAACATATTGTGGGCACTTGTTAGAGTCTGTAAACAAGTCAAAATAACACCTGGCATTTAGCCAGGGGAATGTTAGAGTTCATAAACAAGTCTGGATGGTGCCTGGCAAAATGCCAGAAGGAGTGGTTTGAGAAGTAACAAAAGCGAGCCATTAAGTCTAGAGATTCCTTATTGGTTGACTGATGTATCTAGTTTATGCTAATTAGATAAGCTCTGTGGAATGTATAAATGCTGCTCCTGTCCTGCAATAAACGGCTCCCACTCCTACTGTATCAACGTACACAAGTTGTTCGTCACCCCCCGGTTATTTGCTGCAGCCGTACTCCGGCAGGCACTTAAAAGGAGAACTTCCTGTATCATTCCATTTCATTCTCACAGAGTTCTTGCTTTACCAATTTCACTGTTCTGTTTCTGAAAAATTTTAAATCTTTCAATCTAAGAAAATAGTCTGAAAGCAAACTGGCCACTCAAATATTGATAACTTGCCACACACTTGTGAGTGATTTTTACAACTTTTAAACACCCTAGGAAATAACTACCTGCTATTCAAGTTACTCTTATACAAACAATGAAAAATCAAACTCAAGGAACATGTAATTATACATCATGGTTGGTATTCAATTTTTGGAAGTTTAAATTCATGAATGGCAAATATTTCTAATTTCCTTATTATATATACTGATATAAATTTTTAAATATCAATAGTTTTCTTAAAATACCACAAAAATAACATGAAAGAAAATTAAATCAGCCAATCATGTGAGTGTGTTGGAATTTCTGTACATATAAAAGACTTAAAGAGGGTGATGATACCTATAAAGCAGCTAAGACTAATTAAATAAGTTAAACAGATTATAAGAATTCATACTGTGATAATAGTTGTTACCAATATTTGAACCCATGCTTGTTTATGTTCATTTTATAACACTTCTTTTAAAACAATTAATGTAATTTAAAACAGGTTTGTAAAATGAGGGAAAAAACATAGAAAACATTGAAATCCCATACATACAAAAACTCTTATAAATCAATAAGAAAAGGGAATACAGATCAAGAGAAAAATGTGCACAGAATATGTAAATAAACAACATACAGAAAACATATACAGGTTGAATATTCCAAAATGTACATGTGCAGAAATATTTTACATTTTGGCACTTTCCAATTGTGGATTTTGGGATATTCTCCAGAAGCCTTTGGTCTCAGACTAGGGTAGCACTGTTGATCCCTCTTGTTCTGGTGCTTCAGCCTCTTGGACTGTGCAGCTATTGGTTCTTCCAGCTCTCCAGCCTGTAGACAGCCATTGTGGACCACCCAGCTTCTGGTCGTGTAAGCCAATCTAATAAGTCCCCCTTTTATAATTATACTTCCTGTTGATTCTGTTCCTCTAGAGAACCCTCATACAGGGGGGAAACTGTGTCTATATTGAGCATATGTGGTATAACAATTATCTACCAAATATTTACTTTGTATTGAGTATTAAAAGTGATCTTGAAATGACCTAAATATATGGGAAGATGTATAGACTCTGCAAATACTATTCCATTTTATATAAGGGATTCACGCACATGCAGATTTTGATGTCTGCAAGAGTGCTATCTTAAATCCATGAAGGATTTGTTCTAATACTATTTCAAATTTGAAGGATTGATTCTAATTATTTAAATTAAAGAAATGTTTACAAGTCACATAGGTTAATAACACGAAGCTCAGCAGCCTTCTAAAAACCTTTTTCAGCACAAAGTTGCTTAACACATCTTTCCCCCTTTGTATAACACAATCTTAACAGGCTCATAATAAAAAATAGAATCAAAATAAAAAAAATATCAGGTTTTTAATCATATATGATAGGAATACACAATTGGAGAACTATTCTAGTGAGTTAGTAGTTCTGGTGTTCATGTGACCAAGGCCTGGGGCTTGATTTGTCTATAATCCATCATGAAAATCAGTTTGAACTGGCACCACCTGAGATGCTTATAGGGCCTTTCTTCCTCTTTTTAGCTGTTTACTACAGGGGGCAGAAACAGGTGCTGGAAATCTCTTTTTTTGTTGTTTTTCTATTTTGGTTCCTTTTTGTTTATTTGGTTTTTTGTCATTGTTGTTGTTGTTTTCATGCTAGGATTGAACCCAGGGTCTCCTGAATGTTAAGCACAGCATGGGCTCTACCACCAAGCTGCACCTGCATAGTGGCTGTGATGGTGATCTTTCATATGACTCTTGGCAAACCAGTTTCCAGATAAAGGATAAAGGTTACCACTGATGATAAAGGGTAAAGGTGGGGCTGGGATTGTGGCTCAGTGGCAGAGTGCTTACCTCGTGAATGTGAGGCACTGGGTCTGATCCTCAGCACCAAATAAAAATAAATATAAAATAAAATAAAGGTAACATTTACTCTTCTATTTAAAAAAATAGAAGAGTAAAGGTTATCACTTGCTACCTTGGAACTTTTCTTCTTTCCTCTCTTCCTCATTTAATGAGGAACTGAATAATTGGTAAATATATTCTTCTCCCTAGGTGGGGTCAAGAAAGAGGAAGGAATGATAAGCAGGAACAAATCCATGAATGCTGAGTATCAACTGCAACTTAGTTTTCCTTAAGACTTTTGTGTCTGTATCTTCCCCCATGGAATGTCCCCAGGTGTCCTGGAAGCTGAATTTGGAGGGCCAGTAAGCCATTTCAGTGACAGGCAATAGCTGGAGAAGGAGTGCCAGTATCAGAGGAGGATAAGCAGTGGAATACAAGGGTGCCCAGTCATTTGCAGAAGATTACTCAGCTGTTACTCAGAGGTACCAGTGATTCTTTGGTGTCTAATACTCAAAAAAAATTCACTATAAAACTAGTCATGACAACAGAAAGATCTGATCCCCAAAATGGTCTCTTAACTCCAGCTTTAATTGGTCCCTGATGCTAACAATGATAGACAACCACTCTTACATGGTAACAACTTGACATTTTCTTTTCCCAAACATCCCTGGATGGTTTTGAAAGGACTTCAGTACTCCATGCAAAATAAAAGCTTTCTTGGAAGCTAGACAGCAATCTGAATTTACAATCAATAAACTGGAAATAAAGATGTACCAGGAATCTGGTCATAAGTACTAACACAGCTTGCTTTACTTCCGTATTTGGAATTGTTTCAATTAAATATTTTGTTTTTCTGTTTTGTGTTCTGTTTATTTTTCTTTTATATTATTAAACCCAGGGCCTCAAGCATGCTGAACATGTGCTTTACCACTAGGTCTCTCTATATATTGTATATTTGTAAGCAAATATTAGATTGTTAGATATAATACATTGACAAAGGCACTTTGGAAAAGAATGTTGCCTCCCATTTAGCTTATTGAATTCAAAGTACATTTGGTATCAGAGCATCAGACTGGAACTCACATGTGAATGGATCAAACAATAGAAACTAGCCAGGCATGGTGGCAGGTACCTGTAGGCCCAGCCACTCGGGAGCCAAGTTTGTATGATCCAGGAGTTTGAGTCCTACCTGGGCAACACAGCAAGACCTCATCTCAAAAGAAAGAAAGAGAGAGAGAGAGGAAAAGACAAAGAAAGAAAGAAAAGAGGAGAGAAAAAAAGAAAAATCATGTTTGTCTATAAAGAAGAGCCATTATTTTAAAAAATAAAGGGGGGGTGGAATTGTGGCTCAGTAGCAAAGCACTTCACATTTGTGAGCCACTGGATTTGATCGTCAGCACCACATAAAAATAATAAAGGTATTGTGTCCATCTACAACTAAAAAAAAAAATTTAAATAAAGGGCTTGGAATGTGGCTCAGTGGTTAAGTGCCCTGGGTTCAATCCCTGGTACCAAAAAAATTACAGCAATTATTGCCAATTTTGACCCCAAAGTGGGTCCTTTTTCCCTCTTGGAAATACAGAGCCAATAAATAAGACCCATATCCAACTCAGGAGCAAGGAAAGGTTTATTGTTGGTCAAAGAATAAAAGAAACAGAAGACAAGGCCTTGAAAATCAGTTTCTTGGCTCATTTGGGTATGGAAAATCCTAGATAGAGGATAAAATAAATGAGATAAGAATATTCCTTTTTTTATTAGTCTATCCCTCCCCCTCTAGAAATTTGAGCACCACCTCTTTCTGCTCCTTTTATATTTCTTTCTGGTCATCATCATGGCGACTCTCAACCTTCATGGCACTGGAGAGTGTCATTTACCATGCAGATGGAATTATAATAAATTTGGAGGTCACTCAGGCAGCCATCCTAGATCCAACCCATTTTGGCCAGCCCACTTGAGGAGGACTTCTGATCTTCAGGCTTCTGTCCTTAAAGATGAACAAGATTAGGATGGGATCAAAATTCAGCAAGGTTGTGTAGGCATCAACCCCTCACCACATCACCTGCCCAGTCCCCCTCCCTGTCCACTGGTACAAAACAGTGATTCAGGACCTTGAGGCAGGAGGGTCACAGTTTCAATGTCAGCCTCAATAACTTTGCAAGGCCCTATCTCAAAATAAAAAATAAAAAGGGGGTGAATTTGGCTCCATGGTTAAGTGCACCTGAGATCAATCCCTGGTACCAAAACAAACAATTATAAAAAACCTAGATTCTGGTTTTAAATTCAGTGGATTAAATTTTTATTTTTGAAAGCCCTGCAAACATTTTTTCTTAATTACATCCAGCATAATTACATGTACATTTCATTTATAACATTTGTCCTTCAGAAACCTGCAACCTGCTTAGACAATCTGCAATTTGTTTACACCTTTATCCTTTGAGCTTTTAGCCTATTTTTCTTCCCATTTGAAACAATCCAGTCATTTTACATTAGGACAAAAATCATACTTTATTATACACAATCCTGCTTCATTCAAAAACATTCTCTAAAAGATATATCCTCATCCTGGTAACTTTCTTTGTATCTTTTCCCCTTACATTTTGTTTGAAGTAAAAGGTTGTTCTGACTTGTTTCTCTTTTACATGTAAATTTACATTTTGAAACAATCCATTTAAGACTTAGACAAATTACTCCTTTCCAACAAGATAAAATATTACACTTTCCAGTATTTTCATCAAAATGCAGCTTAAAGTCTTTGTCTTTTTTTCTTTCTGTATAGAATTGCATTTTAACAGACTTTTTCTTTTTAATATTTATCTTTTAGGTGTAGATGGACACAACACAATGCCTTTTTTTTTTTTTTATGGTGCTGTGGATCAAACTTGGGTCTCGTCCGTGTTAAGGGAGCACTTTACCGCTGAACCACAATCCCAGCCCTAGAATTGCACTTTAATTCATGTTAATTAGAACGTAAACTCTTAGAAACCTTTTTGTTGGTTTCAGTACCAGGGATTGAACCCAGGGATTTTCAACCACTGAGCCAAACATCCCCAACCCTTTTTTATATTTTATTTAGAGACAGTGTCTCACTAAATTGTTTAGGGCCTAACTAAATTGCTGAGGCTGGCTTTGTACTTGAGATCCTCCTGGCTCAGCTTTCTGAGCTTCTGGGATTACAGGTGGGCACCACTGCCACTAGAGAAACCTTATTTTTAAGTAAAGATCCATGGAAAAGCAACAGTAAGTTATTTTCCTTTATACCAACAGTTTTTAAAAATGCATTTAATTAATAGATAGATAGAATCTTGTTTTAACTTTAAGAATCCAAGACTGCTTGAATTTATATTTAGCAATTGATTTGTCAGCATTGTAATATATAAATGACTCAGATGTTTTATCTCCATCTACATAAACATTTATCCCCTATATTTACCTAATTCACCCCATTTTTAGATTACCCATGAAAACCAAGATATCAGACAAGCATAATCAACACCTTATTTATTTGTTAAACCTAAATATTGATAGTATATTTAAAACAGAAAGCAATGGACATTGAATCATAAACACCTAACAGATCAATATAATCCTGAATGGCCAGCAACCTAGGCAAAAATATATATATATTTACAATTTTAGACATCTTTAATTTTATCTTACCAACAAATTTAAATTAGTTCATTTGTGAGATATATTACATTAAATTTTACTTATGAGAACGAGTAATATGGTAATATTAACTTACAAAATGAGAGTTGAATAAAAACTATATTCATGAAAAACTAAACCAAGCCAAAGTCATCTGTTTATATGACTGTTGTTGTTTGGATCTGGAATGTCCCCCAAAAGCTCATGTGTTGAGGGCGTGGTCCCCAATGAGCAATGTCCAGAGGTCAGGTTTTGGGGAAGTGATTGGATCATAGTGTTTCTGACCTTATCAGTGGATTAATCTATTTTGAAGGATTAATGGCGTGAATTAACTACTAGGAGGAGGTAGAAACTATAGGCACATGGGGCAAGGTTAGAGTTCACTGAGGATGTGCCTCTTATCCCTGATTTCCCTCAACCCCGCCTCCAACTCTGTTCTTCCTGGCTGCCATGAGCTGAGATCTTTCTTCTGCCATGCTTTCTTTCTTTTTGTTCTAATTAGTTATACATGACAGCAGAATGTATTTCAACTCATAGTACACAAATGGAGCACAACTTCTCATATCTCCAGCTGTACATGATGCAGAGTCACACAATTTATGCAATACTACATGTACATAAGGTGATAATGATCATCTCATTCCACCATCCTTCCCACCCTCAAAAGCCCCCCTTCCCTGCCCCCACCAATCCAAATTCCTCCATTCTTCCCTAGCACCCCACACACATCCTAGCCAACACTTATTGTGGCTTGTATTCTTGAAAATTGCCATTCTGACTGGAGTGAGATGAAATCTTAGAGTAGTTTTGATTGCATTTCTCTAATTGCTAGTGATGTTGAACATTTTTTCATATATTTATTGATCGATTGCTAGTGATGTTGAACATTTTTTCATATATTTATTGATCGATTGTGTATGTGAAGTGTCTGCTGAGTTCTTTAGCCCATTTATTTATTGGATTATTTGGATTTAAGGTGTTAAGTTTTTGAGTTCTTTATATATCCTGGAGATTAGTGCTCTGATGTGTGTGTGGAAAAGATTTTCTCCCATTCTGTAGGCTCTGCCTTCTTGTTATTGTGTCCTTTGCTATGAAGAAGCTTTTTAGTTTGAGTCTATCCCATTTATTGATTCTTGATTTTACTTATTGAGCTTTAGGAGTCTTGTGAAGAAAGTCAGTTCCTAAGCCAACATGGTGAGATTTGGGCCTACTTTTTCTTCTATTACATGCTGCGTTTCTGTTCTAGTTTGAGTTGATTTTTGTTCAGGGTGAGAGATAGAGGTTTTGGGGATTTTTTAAATTGCTTTTATTTTTTAAATACATGACAGTGGAATACACCACAATTCTTATTACACATATAGAACACAATTTTTCATATCTCTGTTTGTATATAAAGTATGTTCACACCAATTCATGTTTTCATACATGTACTTTGGATAATGATGTCCATCACATTCCACTATCATTTCTAACCCCCTGCCCCCTCCCTTCCCCTCCCGCCCCTCTGCCCTATCTAGACAGATAGAGATTTTATTTAATTTTTCTACATATGAATTTCCAGTTTTCCCAGAACCATTTGTTGAAATGTTTTAATTTAGGCATGCTGGTCAAACAAAAATATCTACTTAAGGGGCTGGGGATATAGCTCAGTTGGTAGAGTGCCTGCCTTGCATCTTGCATGCATAAGGCCCTGGGATCAATCCCCAGCACCACACACACACACAAACACACACACACACACACACACACACACAAAGAATACCTACTTAAGTGCACATAACACAAAAGCGAATTTATCTAAGAAGTGCCATAAGATATGAAGGTAAACTCAATAAAAAATAATTACAAAATTTCTGCCAAAAATGAATATAAAAATTTCCTGCCAATAAATATAAAAAAATTTGCCCAAAATGAAGCAGCTAGGGAAATCCTAGCCCTAAGAATTCCAGGGGCAGTTTACATTGGTGAATGCTGGATTCGGATATGTTCAATGTTATCTCCAGAACTCATTTTGTGAGAGGGCTTTCTGATGACTGGAGCAAGAGTCAGTGAAATAATAATAGGACTGTCCCTGCAGTCATCAAATTCATATCTTAGCCCCTATCAAAAACACAGAACAAAACTAATATACAAAAAAAAAAAAAAAAAACCACATAAAACAACTACGTTAAGCCAGAATGCACCTCCAGATCATATCAAGGCCAGACAAGATATCCCAATATCCCAAAGAGTGTGATAGCCCATAAGGTAGGGTGCAGCCTGGATCTTCAGTACTAAGACCCCCAAAAGAATTTCTTGTGCCCAGGTACTTAATGTGGGCTCTGATCTCAAAGATACCCACTCAGAGACATCCTTCTGTCTGCCTTTATTTTATCAAAAAAAGGTTAAGACAAAGAGACCTAGAACTTGAGAACTGGCTGCCCAGAGTGTGAGGAGAAAAACAAGAGAAGAGAATGTTCTTAGAAGATCATGGCCAAGGGCCAGAGGGAGCCAGTGTTGGACTCACAAGAGTGCACAGGAAGAGAGGCTCTGAAGAAAGTAAATGGACATGAACTACCACTTACCAGAAGCTGCAGTTAAGACAAAGACCAGTAGATAAAGGTGATGGGTCTCCCCAGCTGGTTCCCCTGAGGGAAGGAAGATCTTTAATGAAAGGGACAAATTTTGGGGAGCAAAAGGAGAGAGTAGAGTCAGTAAAAGGGAGGGATGACTTTACTGGTTTAGGAACCAGTTGCTGAGAAGAGTAAAAGGAAAAGACAGAGCCCAGAGACTAGGGTGTTAGGTAGCTAGTCAGCCATGATGGGTGAGCAGGGCCGGGACAAGGAAGGGAGACTGAAAGTCACAGGAGCCTTATCTGACAGGCAGACATCTGGAAGATGGAGGCTTGGTAAGTTACAGGATGGTGGCACATGCCTGTAATCCCAGTAGCTCAGGAGTCTGAGGCAGGGGGATCCCAGATTCAAGGTCAGTCTCAGCAACTTAGCGAGGCCCTAAGCAACTTAGCAAAACCCCGTCTCAAGAGCTGTGGACGTGGCTCAGTGATAAAGTGCCCCTGGGTATGATCCCCAGGATCTCCCCTACCAACAAAACCCCCTTCCACAACCATAATTAATTACATCCCCTTAAAGAAAAACTTGCTTCAAGATCATGTCACACCCTACAAGTGACCTGGACCCTCCCTTTTCACCAAAACTACCTCCACCACTTCTTGTGACCTGGACAACCCAGGTTTGCTGAGGGCTATTCAAAGGGTTATAAACAGATAAAAGAAGCATGAGAAATGGAGTCAAGGAAAATGGGACTCAAAAATTCTTAAAAACCCCTTTTCTGAGAGGACCCACTCTCTCCCTCCACAGTGTCATCTTTTCCCTTTTCCTGTCTCTTCAATAAACTTAGCCTGCAACTCTGAGTGGGATGTCTGGGATCTTTCTGGTGTGATCATATGAACTGGTGAGAAAAATGGCTGCCTCAGCTCCATGGCAGGTGTTTACCCTGTAATCAACAGCACCAGCAGCTGGCACAGAGGAAGAGGAGCATTTGAATTAAAGGTGGTGGACCTCAGTGAAGGTCACTTCTTATTGCCATGTCAACAGTCACCCAGTGGCAGTGGAAGGCATAGACACCAAAGTGAGTGGGACACAGGCATGGGAAGAGACACATGGAGGCAGCCTCTTAGAAAACCCAGGAAACTTGGCTGTGAAGAAAGAGAGCCGGACTGCCACCCAGAGCTGGAGGTGGGCTGGAAAGGACATAACAGAGTTGAGCATGTCATTTGTCTTGTCAATACTGACAATCAGAAATAACTAGCAGAATACTGGGAAATGAGGAAGTTGTCTGATTCAAAGGAGAACCTACTGAAAATAGTTGCTTTATCAAGAGTACAATGGTGAAGCAAAGCAATGCTGCTTATTTCTATCCTGACAAGTTTTTATTATTATAGTTTTATTTTTGCAGATAGTATGCTAGGCAAGTGCTGTACCTCTAAGTTACACATCCAGCCCCCTCACCTTGAACTGATTTTATATCACCTTTAATCCAATGGCTTCAATCACCTTTCACCACACCTTAACTCATCTTGCTTTTCCATCCCACAATAAAAACCATCCTCAGAGAAGCATATTTGAGGCTTAGTCTTCTGGTCCATGCTCAGCCACTTTGGGAATAAACTCTGTTTCTTTTGTAAAACTCATTTTGCCAGTGACCAGGCATTCTATGCTGCAGACCAAACAGGCCTGGTTCCACAGCAGGCCCTCAGTGCCCTACCTTCTCTCTCTATTTTTTTTTCATAACAAGAGATGCTCATCTTCTTATCTGGGCTAGAATTACTGGGTGATCCATTTCAAAATGCAAATAGAGACCCAAGTGAGCCAGTGCCCACTGTGTCAGGATAGGACAGGGCAGCTTTGCTGAAGGGAACTGGAAAAATTTGCTAAGGAGCTCAAGAATACTGCTTATAAATGCCAATTTAGAGAGACCTAACATGAGCTGGGAATGGTGGCACATACCTGTAATCCCAGCCACTCAGGAAGCTGAGGCAGGAGGATTGCAAGTTCAAGGTCATCCTCAGCAATTTAGCATGACCCTAAGTATTTAGCAAGATCCCCTCTCAAAATTATAAATAAAAAGGGCTGGGAGTGTATCTGAGTGATAAAGTGCCTCTGGAATCAACTCCGAGAACTAAAAGACAGTAGACTGAGAGTGAGAGAGAAACCTAGCATGTTTGACCAGAATAGTCTTGACCAGGGCCCTGTGACAATCAAATTCCTAAAACTAAAAATAAAGGAAACAAAACCTGTTGAGAATAGGTTCAAAGATGATGAGGCTAATTTCAGTTTTCCTGTGGTTGGAGCCATGGAGCACCAAGCCCCTCTAGACCCTGCTACCCTGGCACTGAGGGTACTCTGGGAGACAGAGGCTAATATTGAAACTTGCATTATAGTAAGGAGGTCTTGGTCAAACTAGGTGGCCCAGTAGGATCCTCCTTGGATCAAACTCAATGCTGCCCTTGACAGAATCTCCTTGAAGATGGTGTTTGGATTTGACACAAAGGGCAAACAGTTTAATTTCAAATTGCAGGCTTGGGCATTCGAATGACAACAGAATGAGGCACAAGATAAACATGTTCATTATTCCTCCTTGGTGAAAGATGGTCAGAAAATTTGCATCCTTTTATTTATTTATTTATTTTTTAATATTTATTTTTTAGTTTTCGGCGGACACAACATCTTTGTTTGTATGTGGTGCTGAGGATCTAACCCAGGCCGCATGCATGCCAGGAGAGCGCACTACGGCTTGAGCCACATCCCCAGCCCCAATTTGCATCCTTTTAAACAAAAATGGGCAGATCACTTTTTTGATATCTACCTGTTTTAGTCCATTTTCTGTTATGTGAACTGAATAGCTGAGTCAGGGATTTTTATAAAGAATAGGAGTTTACTTAGCTCATGGTTCTAGAGCCTGAGAGGTACAAGGTAGACGGGCTGTATCCAGTGATGGTCTTCTTGCTCATGGGGACTCTCTGCAGAATCCTGATGAGGATGTGTAGGGAGCACATACAAGAGACACAGCCAAACTGGCTTTTATAACAGATCCATTAATCCATGAATGGATTAATCCATTTATGGCAGACATCTCATGACCCAATCACCTCTTTTTTTTTTTTAAGAGAGAGAGAGAGAATTTTTTTTAATATTTATTTTTTAGTTTTCAACGAACACAACATCTTTGTTTGTATGTGGTGCTGAGGATTGAACCAGGGCCGCACGCATGCCAGGCGAGCGCGTTACCACTTGAGCCACATCCCCAGCCCCCCAATCACCTCTTGAGGGTCTCACCTCTTCATATCTGACACTGGGGATGAAGTTCAGCATGGGTTTTGGTAGGGACAATCAAAGCACAGCAACACCCCACCCTGATGTAGTAGAATCCCAGTCCCTCAGCTCCTGTGACAACAATAGTTCGGGTCCAGTGAGTGTTCTATTGTCCAGTAGCCACTGTGGCTTCCACTCTGATCTCCCAGTACACTGTCCCTTTTGTTTCCCAGGGCTGATTGCTTCCAAAAGCAACATAAGATTAGAAGGACTGGGGGAATTCTTATTCTCTGAGTTATCAAGTAATCTGAGACACAGTCCTTTAGTTCACTTGCAGTGTTGTTCTTTGGATAACTTGATGTTTTCTCAATGACTTTAATAACTTTGTTATATAAACAAGTTTGTATTGCTGAAGTGATATCTGTGACTTATTGAGTGTGGTGTGACTAACTGTTTCATTCATTTCACAGACTTTTATTGAGCATTTAATATATAGATCAGGAGCTACAGTTCGGGGCTGGCCCTAGGAAGGGAGAAGACACAGTTGCTGACCTGAAGATATCAGACAGATGTGCAAACAGATGAAATAGAACTACCATAATGGTGCTGAGTATAAGGGGCAAGAACAAATTAAAGGAGCAACAATAATGCCAATTGGGGGGAACCAGAGACCTTAACCAGAGTTGAGAACTGAAAAATGAGGATGAGCTGATCAGGTAACACATAGGAGGGAGGTATTACAATATCTAGGAAACTGGAAAACAGTCCAACATATCTTGTATTTGAGGACACAAATAACTTATTATATCATTAAATGTGAAGTGGTTTAAACCTACATCTACAAAGGGCCTTATATTCAATAAGTCATACCAATGCATGTGTGGATGTTGTTGCAGGGACAGCTGAATCAGATGCTGAAATCCTCCAGTAATAGTCTTGAAATGACCAGGTTAGGGGGGCAATGAGGGTGGAGGTTGTTGTTGCTTGGTGGCCTGGGAGAGGCCCAAGAGCAGGGAAGTGGACTTAGGCCTCCCCAACCCTGTATTGGAGGGAACAGAATGTGTGACTTCTGCTGAGTGACTTCTGCAGGGGGAATGGGATTCCAGAGAGAGGATACAGTACTTCAGGAAAACCAGGGGCAGTTACAGGGTGAATTAAAGGGCTGAGTAAGAGCTGAGTCACAGGGCTCAGGCCTGGGAAGGGCTCATGTCGCCCTGGGTTGCCAGGTCAGACCAAGAGAGAACAGGGCTTCAACCCACTGAAAGCCACAGACACCTCCCAATGGGTCTAAGCCTTTTGGGAACCCAGGTCAACTCCTGACCCCCGCCTACCCAGGGTGCAAGAGCTGGGAAGAGACCCCAGGGTCCTTTGGCCACAGCCCAATCCCAGAGGATGACTCTACCTCCGCTTTGTGTCCTGGCACCAGGTGCATGCCCATGCCCAGCCTGGCAAGAGCCCAACCCTCAGTGCCCTACCTTTGGCATCTCAGGTGCGCTCAGGTGCTAGGCGACGAGTCCTAGTCCGATGAGTGTGCCACCGAGTCCTCCTCCAGTGCGTCTGAATCCCAGCTCCTCATGCTGGGAAGAGCCAGGGAGGACCCAGTGGGGACCAAGGTGGACAGAGCTGGGGATTTGGGGATCATAGGGCTAAGGCCCTGGTGCTGGGGCTAAGGGGTGGAGATCGGCAGTGGTGGTGGGGGTGTATGAGGCTGGGCCCTAAGGGTAGGATTGGGGCCAGGAAGGATGGCCAGAGGCACAAAAGGTCTGAGGCCCTGTGAGATGGGCCTAGGAGCTCTTGGGGTTGAGGCTCAGAGGAACGCAGATGGGGACAGGGTCAGGAAGAGCTGGAGTCCAGGGAGCCAGGAGCTGTGGGGAGATGGCCTAAGAAAAGGATCACTTGGGAGGATGAATCACCTGGGGCCCAGGGTGGGCACAGAAGAGGGTCAAGTGAGACACTGTGTGTGTATACCCTGTGGTGGCCCATTTGCTACTTTCTTGCCTCAGTGCCATTTCCTTCAAAGCACTAGCTGCCTAGGCAGTTTTATCTGTCCATTCTCGGTTTTCACTGGATGGTGATTTCCAGGACAAGGTGCCAAGTTTGCTAGTATCCCCCACCACTGCAGCAGTGCCAGAGGCACCAAGTATCCAGGAGAAGGCTCGGAGGAAGGTCAAGTTCAGGAAGCTGGAAAACACCTGGAAAATCTGGGACTGGCCCTCAGGGTGGGAAGCCTATACACAGGGCCCCCCACCCTAGCCCTCCTGGGGCCAAGGTCATTGTCAGGTGCTGCTGACATTGGCTGTGCC
This sequence comes from Marmota monax, assembly GCF_021218885.2. NCBI lineage: Eukaryota > Metazoa > Chordata > Mammalia > Rodentia > Sciuridae > Marmota > Marmota monax. Next base: position 3,673,782 of record NW_026693024.1, on the reverse strand, counting down.
AGAGGTCCCACAGGAAGAGAAACTTCACATTGCATCTGCACTGCTGGTTCACTCCAATTTGCCCCTTCAGACCATTGCTAAGAACCCTTGATTTTGCTAAGGCACTACCCATAGACCAGTCAGAGCCACAAGTCACACTAAGATTGGGTACCATGTTTAGTTTGTGCTTGCAGAAGGCCATCTTAAGACAGGTTCTCAATCGTCACTCCAATTTTTTATTAGATAATTGAGATCTTCCCTCCACCTTAGACCATTTTTACAGCTGTTTACAAAATAACACAAGATAAAAATAATAAAACTTCAACAGGAAAGTTTCCAGTATCAGATCAGATCTTTAAAATGCTGTATGCATTTTGCAGTTTTGCTAGTCAGTCACTTTAGTATACTCTTCTCAAAGTGTGCCAAATAAATATGGTAAAGCTTTGCTCTTCATCTTGGTTGGAGAAACAGACCTCACATTTCTGATCTTCCTGTCTGGCTGCTGAGGTATCTACCTGGCGAAGGTGTTCCTGCACCTGCTGTCTGACAGGGTCACAGCGTGGGGGATGCTGTGGCAAGGCTGCACCATCTGGAAACCCCGAACCATTAGGAATGTTAAGTGTTTTGTTTGTGATACTCATGATATGGATAACAGGGCATATGTCAATCATTAATAAAAGTACATATTGCCTGAGATTGCAGGAAAATTCCCAGAATGAGACTAAGGATACAATTGAGATATGCTATGAGGTGTGTTTCAGTGTCTCTCATGATACAAACAATGGTGTTATTCCTCAAGCCTAAGCAATGAGAAATATTTATCTCATGGTTAACAATTTACACTAGCCCCACCCCCAACCCCATCCTAAAGTCACAACCTTTACAGTAACATAGCTACAGAAAAACAATTGCTGTGCCAACAGTACAAGGACCGCCATATGTGGCTTATGGTATCCCCTTGAGGACAAGAGGCTAATAAAAATACATTCCCCAACCAATAGACCCTCCTTTGCTTTATGCAGAAACTTATGATGAAAATGGAAAACACATAGTTAATATAAATGACGAATGGGTTGAGGTGTAAAGCCTGCCTTTAGTTAAAGATTACAAAGACATGAGAATTGGTGTGCTTTGACCAAGGATCAAGGAAGTTCTTTTAGAAAGCAGTTGAATAGGTCATATGAAAAAAGGAAATTACCTTGGAAATTAAAATAGAATAATGTAAAATTAACATAGATATATTTTAGAGGCACTTCAGAGTAGTAGGCTTTTAAATAACAGACTTTCACTACTTTAAGTGTATTTAGTTTAGAAATAAGAAAGCTTACCAATAATTATAAGTATGCTTTAAAGTTAAAGGTTAATGAAATAATTATAGGTATGTTTTAAAGTTAGAAGTGAATAATAAGTCAGGAGTCATGTAGTCTAGGTGCATTGCCTACCACCTTGTGATTGAGGTGAAAACCTAAAAGCTTAATCATGATTGACTAAGGTTACAGAAAAATATTTTGAACAATGTACTCAAAATCTTAGGTAATCAGTGTATGTAGAAAAGTTGTAATTCTTGAAAATTATGTAAATCAAAAAAGTTTAGGGCTTTGAAGTTATCCATTAACTACCTGAAAAAACACCTGTAAAACAGGTATAAAAATAAAGGTCCCTCAGGGACAGGGAGATGTCTTCTGGAGATTGCTCCTAACTTGCAACCTGTCATCCTGACTCTTCTTTCGCCAGATGCCACTCCTCCTTCAGGAGCACCCTGGACCCTCACTCCCCGCACCGGGGCTGGACCTCGGCATCTACCTAAGCACTCTGGGTGATTACATGACCTGAGGGCCCCAGGGAATGATGGAACTAGCCCAGGGTTTTCCTGGAGCTCTCTCCATCTTTTATAGCAGTATTCTGTGAATGTTTGGATCAGTCATACAGTTGAATTGATCCCAGCTTTCCATTTAAGACAAACAGACAGATAAACCCCTTTTATTTATTTATTTATTTTGAACACTCTTAGGTCCACAGCAAAATGGAGAAGGTAGAGATTTCCCACATCCCTTTTGTCCCTCCCCACTGCCAACATGCCCCACCCCTACATCATTGTTAAAGTGGATGAACCTACATTGGCACATCATTGTCAGCACAGTTCATAGCAGCTTTCTGTCTTTTTAGTACTTGCTGGGAGGTTTTCTGGCCCACCAGAGCTTCCCTTCTTTTTTTCCAGTGAGATTAGCATTCGTGTATGTTTTGAAACGTTTTGTTTCAAGGGATGTGGATGTGCTTCACACAAGTTCTATCACCATCTTGCAACAGAATGTTTCCACAAGGTTCGTAATTCCATAAATGTGACCCTCTCCTCTTCCACATGGATCTCAGCACAGAGGACTGCTCTACATACACTTTAAAAGTGCTGCAAACACAATATGTGTCCTTGTAACAAAGCCAAGAAATCCAGACTTACAGAAAGAGTGAAATTTCCCTCTCCTTTCTCTCCCAGACACCCGAGTGTATGTTAAGATATGTATTTGTAGAAACATCTACATCTGTATAATATTTTACAAAATATAAAACTAGACTATTTTTAAAGAAGAGTTGGAAACAAAAACAAAAACAAACAAAAAACAACTGCAGTAGCAAGGAGATCCCTTCTGACATAACCCTGAAATAGTTTTTACTTTCCACTGGCAACAAATGAGTTTACAAGAGAATGATTATCATCCACTGTGACCCTCAAAAAAAAAAAAAAAAAAAAAAAATCGAACATAAAGCAAATAGGAAAGAAAAAAGAAAACATGCACATAACAACAACAACAACAAAAAGACAGGCTATATACCTTTGTACTAAAGGAGGAGAAAATGCAACACCAACAAAATGCCCTCATTTAAGCCTCTTGGTTTGAAAACTTTTTAAATAAAAATAAAAATATGTATATACATAAGCACATGTATTCATATATGTATACATTCATATACATAAAACATATAGATAAGTATGCATACATATGAATGCACATGCACATAGCCTCAGGATGACTGCAATTTATTTTGCAGTCATTTTTTTTTTTTTTTTTTTGCACCAGCTCCCTGTTAGAATCTGTTTCCCTCATTTCTTTGTAAGCTCTGTGACTCCAAGAGAACCTGTGGCTAGGGTGCTTTTGTTAGGCAGTGACTTCCATGTGCCCCAAACAGTGACTGACACAGTAAATGACTGCCTGAATGAATCTTACTGATCAAAGGCTTCTAGGGTCTTTTTTTTTTTTTAAGTTTGTTGAATTTAATGTAGCATGTCTAAAATCTTATAATTGTCGGCCTGTGAGATAGTGCTATGGTGGTCTTCCTTCATTCCAGCTTTGTTTCCATGGTCTTAATTCATTAGTTACTTGCTTCTCTTTGTGTTTCACAATGATATAAAACTTTTAATTTGTTAGAACACAAACATAAAGGACTTTTTCTAGTAATACTAAATGTGACATAATGATAGATGCCAAATGTTTCTTAAAGATATTGCAAAATAATTGTTGCAATTTTCTATTTTGGGTGTTAAGGACAGAACCATTCTTTAGTTCTGTAATACAGGAACAATTTGGTCAAGAAAATAGTCTATCTTGTATTAATTTATACATTGTCCATGTCAGGTCCAATCTTTCATTTTAGTACAAGGATATGGGAAAAGAATCTAAAATAATGCAATCTATCTAAAATTAGAATAAGAGCTGATGGGCTTGCCAAAAAGAAATTGTGTATTAGGATTTTTTTTTAAGAAATTGCAAAAACAATTTTGGGAGAGAGCTTCGAATTACTAAGAATATTTTCTGAAAACCAACAGCATATATAGTTTCATAAAATAATAGGAATTTGCCCACTGCAGTGGCTTACACCTGTAATCCCAGCAGCTCCAGAGACTGAGGAAGGAGTATGGAAAGTTCAAAGCCAGCTTCAGCAACTTAGCCAGTCCCTGACTCAAAAAAAAAAAAAAAAAAAAAAAGATGGGGTGGTGGTTGAATGTGGTTCAATGATTGAGCGCCCCCTGGGTTCAATCCCTGGTACTACTACTACTACTACTACTACTAATTACACTAGAAATGTATTCTTTTAGCTCATCATTTGTTTGGTACTGGAGATTGAACCCAAAGGTTCTTTACCATGGATTTACATACCCAGCCCTTTTTATTTTTTTATTTTGAGTCATGGTCTTACTAAGTTGTTGAGGTTGGCTTTAGACTTGCAATCTTCCTACCTCAGCCTCCCAAATTGGTGGGATTAAAGTCACGTATCACCATGTCCCGCTAGCTCATAAGATTTTTAAAAAGCAGGGATATTCATATAATTCAAAATTTACATATAACACTTATTTTAATACAATTTTTATTTTGAAATAATTTTGGATTCCTAGAAAAATTGGAAGAATAATTCAGGGAGTCCTCTTATTCTCTCAGTACAGTTTTCCCCGATGGTCATCTTATATGATACATTTGCCAAACCTAAGATGCTAACATTTATTTCTTGCTATTGACTAAACTTCTGACTTCATTTGGACGTCACTAGTTTTTCCATGAATGTCAGCATAAATCTTTTAAAAGTCATCAGCAGAAAAGAGGAATTTAATTTTTCAGTGAAAACACAAATGATATTCTTGAGAAGCTTCATGATTATCAGTAACATATCACTTTTACCTTTATATTATATAATATATCTGAGACATCAGGCCTTAGTGAAGACATTTCTTCACTAATTGATGTATATAAGTGTTAGAAATGGCAATGAAAATACAGTGACCTCAAGAATTATTAGGCATTCAACTGAATTGCATAGTATTTCTGAAATGTAAAAAGATAAATCTTGGGCTGGGGATGTGGCTCAAGTGGTAGCACGCTTGCCTGGCATGCGCAGGGCGCTAGGTTTGATCCTCAGCACCACATAAAATAAAGATGTTGTATCCACCGAAAACTAAAAAATAAATATTAAAAATTTCTCTCTCTTTCTTAAAAAAAAGATAAATCTAAAAAAAAAGCCACATAAAGAGAAAATTTGTTTATGTGATTAAAATAACATTTTAGGATTCCACCTTTTGGGTCCCCTTCTTCCTCCGGGGAGAAGTCTTTTCTGCTATCCTCTAATAAAGCTTCTACTTTCCACTCTACACTTGCCTCGGCGTGCTTCTCTGGTGTTATACTTCAGCATTTTGGGAAGCAAGGACTTGTCACCGGTAAACAGATTGGAGGTTCCCCACTGAGATCTACACCAAGGTAAGAGCCTCTGCACACACCCCACATCTATCTGAGGTTCATCTTTCTTTCTGGAGGGTGATGTGGGAACCCGACGGCTACTTAAACGCAATAAGTGCAGCTGCCACTCTTCAAGACTCAGGTGAGAGGTTTCCTGGCCTAAGCAGCTCTCAATCACCTATTCCATACAGACCAGGCATGTTGGGTTCTGCCAAAACCACTTCCCACTTTTCTGTCTGGGCCTGGAGAGCAATTGGCGTGAGTACACAGTGTCCCTAATCCTGATCTGCCTCGGATGCGTGGAGGTGGAGGAAGAAGTTTGGAACAACTGCAGAATTCTGGTCTGGGCTACACTCAGATGTATTCCTAAGGTTCCTTTCTCTTGAACCCCCTCCCAACAGCCCTAAGTGGTATCTGAGGTGATCCGTAGATGAAAGGCACTGAGGGAAAGCCCCAATCACATTTGCCTCCACGTGGGCTGCACAACACTCCCAAACCCACATCCATTCCCTCCTGGATGCTCCCCTTCCTTCGCCGGTCAGAAACTCTAGCAATTCAGGTTGTAGGACCAAAAAAGACATGGGATGATTAGTGAAAGGTGCCCAGATTCCCCTCATGTGCATAGAAACTTTCACTACTCTGTTTTAAAATTTCCCATTACTGCTCCGATGTTTAGAATGTGCTGTGTTCTCTTTAAGCTGCTAGAGGGAGGCATTTTTAGAATCAACTCTTCCAGTAGTCTCTCTGATAGAAAGCACTATATGCCTTATAATCAGTAGATATCCCTCATCCCCAGGAGATTCCTTTAGTCTACAGAGCAAAAAGGCAACAAGAAGAGTGCATGATTCTCTTTTGCTGTGGGTTTTTAGTGGCAGGGAGGAAAGCAGTAAGGCCCTTAAGTCTGAATCCTCCCAGGGTCTCTGGGACTCCAAAACTGCTTGCTCAATACCGCCCCCTTTGAGCTCAAAGAAGACAGAACGGTCATGGCCCACTTTCCTCACAGCAGTAAGGAGTTCCCAAAATTAGAGGGGGGAATGAAGCCAGATTTACAGATAGGTAGTTGGTGTAGTTAGGTAAATCAGGTCTAATATTGAGTAAAATCAAGAATGGAGGCCATTATAGAAAATGGAGTCCAGGAAACCAGAGCAGCACTTGGGGAAATTGAAATGTTAATGTCCCCAAGGCCCCCCAGCCCATCCCAAGGAAATGTTAATGAAGCAGCTCCCAGCAAACTTGGAGATGCTAATCCAAAGGCCTCCCCAGGCCCTCCCTGCCCAGATTACTCCTTCAGCTCACCTGTCCCCCACCCTTTGGGCCTTCCCACCTACATTCCATCACTGCAAGATAATGGAGAAAAAAGGACAGGAATGCAGTAAGAACTCAGGAAAGCTGAAAGTAGACCTTAGCTATAAAAGAGGGAAGACCTCCCCCTTCCATGGATTCCACCTTTTAGGTCCCCTTCTTCCTCTAGGGAGAAGTCTTTTCTGCTGACTTTAATAAAGCTTCTACTTTCCACTCTAAAATAAATACATAAATAAATATAAAATAATATTTTACATTTTACCTGCATTGATATACTAGGATCTCCAAAGTACATTATTTCAAGACTCACTTACTGTAAATGTCGTGCATCAATAATGTGACAATAGCTACAGGTCAGAAACTGCACTGTTTGAAAGAAGTCTGTATGTTACAAGAGCTTGAATCTAACATTTTATTATCTATAGTTGTATTTACCATTCTCTTCAGTTTCACATGTTTTACTAAATAATCTGAACATCTTTTCTATACAATAGTAAGGCCATGAGAACTTACATTTATGTAATATCCAGCATATATGAAAACTGGACACCACACACACACACACACACACACACACACATACACAAAGGCAGATTATGTACTGCATGAGAAACCAATGCTCAGTTTAAGTATTCAAAATGTTCAGAATCATGTGATTAAGTCATGTCAGTCCTAATAGAAACCTGGCTGATAAGCAAATTAATTAAAGTTGGTACAAAGCCATATTATTGTTGTGGTTTAGATATAAAGTGTCCCCCAAAGGCTCACTTGGAAGACAATGCATGACTTTTCAGATGGTTATAAGAGATGTAACCTAATCTGTGGATTAATCCACTGATGTAGATTAACTGAGTGGTAACTGTAGGCAGATATGCTATATGTAGAGGAAGTATATCACAAGCACATGACTTTGGGGTTTATATTTTGTCCCTGGTGAGCAGAACTGTCTCTCTCTGGTTACTGTTTGCCTTGTACTGAGCTGTTTCTCTCCACCACATCCTTCTCTATGATGTTCTGCTTCACTCAGGGTCCAGAGCTGTGGAGTCAGCCAACAGTGGACTGAACCTCTGAAACTGTGATATATTATAATCAAACTAAAATAAACTGGTTGTAAGACAAAAGAGAATATTAAAAACAGCAAGAGAGATGTAATACTTGATACACCAGGGATCCTCAAAAAAACACATATGTTTATGGCCAATTGACTTTTTACAAATACCAATGCCATTCATTGGGGAAAAGAACAGTTTTTCAATGTATCATGCTGGAACAACTGGATTTCCACACCCAAGAGTAAGGTTGGCCCCTACTTCATACTCTATAAAAAAATAAGTCAAACCAATGACCTAAATATAAGGGTTAAAACCATAAAACTCTAAGAAGAAACCATAGGAGTTTCTTGAAACTCATCACCTTGAGTTTGGCAATGGGTTCTTAGATATGAACAGAAAGTCCAAGTAGAACTGAAGCCAGATTTAAAGTTAGGTAGTCAGTATAGTTAGATAAATCGGGTCTAATATCGAGTGAAATCTAAAATGGAGACCATGCGGAGAATGACTCAGGGAAAACACAGGACAACTCATGGAAGTCCCCAAAAAGGCCCTAGGCCAAAGTCCACCTCAAAGAAATGTTAATGAACATCCCCCAGCAAAAAGGTGCTGACTCAGAAGTCCTTCCTGACCAGATTACTTCTTTGGCCCACCTGTGTCCCACCCCTTGGTCCTTCCCACCTACATTCCATCACTGAAAGAACTATAAAAAGGGGAGACAACATCCCTTCCACGGATTCCATCTCTTGGGTCCCCTTCTTCCTCCGGGAGAAGTCTTTTCTGCTGTCCTTTAATAAACTTCTAATTTCTACTCTGACCTTGCCTCGGCGTGCTTCTTTGGTGTTATTCTTCAACATTGGGGAAGCAAGGACTCGTCACCAGTCAACAGCGGTAACAGAACAACAACAAAAAAATTTGATAAATTGGATTTAATTAAAATTAAAAACTTGTATGTGTCAAAGGCTATTGATATAGTTTGAATTTTAAATGCCCCACCAAAACCCATGTGTAAAAGGCTTGGTCCTCAGAACAGTGCTACTAGGAGATGGTAGAAGATTAAGAGGTGTGACCCAGTGGAGAATGTTCAGGTCACTGAGGGTGTACCACAGAAAGGGACTGTGGGACCCTAGTCTCTTATCATTCCTCTTCACTTCTCAGCCACAAGGTGAACACTTTTGCTCTACCACACATTTCCACCATGTTGTGCTTGCTCACCCAAAGCAACAGGTCAACTAATTATGGACTAAAACCTCTAAAACTCTTAGCCAAAATCAAATTTTCCTCTTTGTAAATTGATAATATCCAGAATACATAAGGAAGTTCTACAAATGAACAATTTATAGACAACCAACCTGATTCAACAATGAGCCAGGGACTTGAATAGATATTTCTCCAAAGAAGGAATATGAATAGTCAATAAGAAAAGATAGTCAATATCATTAGTTATTAGGAAAGTGTAAATCAAAAACACAATGAGGGGTTGAGGATGCAGCTCAGTGGTAGAATATCTGCTTAGCAGGCTTGAGGCTCTGGATTCAATCCCCAGCACCAAACAACAAAAACAAAAAACAACTACAATGAGATACCTCTTCTCTCATCTTTTAGGATGGCTATATTTGGAAAAAAGAGGAACATAAAATTGTTGATGAAGATGCGGAAAAATCAGAACCCTTGTATACTGCTGGTAGAAACGTAAAGTGGTGTAGTCACTGCTCCTCAAAAAGCTATATGCTGAATTAAGCATATGACCCTATAATTCTACTCTTATTTATATACCCCAAAAGGCCCAAACAAGGGACTCAACCAGATACTTGTATAAAAATTATCTTTGAAGCACTATTCACAATACTCAAACAACCTAAGTGTCTGTCAATGGATGAATGGATAAATAAAATGTGGTATGCGCTTTTTATATTATTCATCCAGAGAAAAGAATGAAGCTCTGGTGTATGCTACAACATGGGTGAAGCCTGACAACACGGTTTTCAAGGGAAGTAAGCTAAGTGAAAAGAACCCCTATTATATGGAATATATATGATAGACAAATTTATTAAGTTTCCAGTGGATGGGTGCTGCGCCCCTCCCCTGACTCAGGCAATGGCAAGGCCCTACTCAGGTGGAAGGCACAAGGCGTTCATTCTCTGGAGGAGTGCAGTATGCTTCTAGGAATTGGCTGGTTTGTTTTTGTATTCTTTTAATAAGTATAGTTGCGACTTCTCATATGACCATTAAGTATGAAGGAAAAAAACGTGACTTTCCCAATTAATGCAACTACTTCTAAAGAATAAATCTGTTTGCTCTAAATGCAATGATTCAGCTGTGGAATGTAAATTGTTAATGTTTAATGAGAAATCCCCTGTAGGAAAAACAGTCAAGGAAGTTTTTGAGAAATTAAATTAAATCTAGAGAAGAAGAATTAATATTATGAAGAAAGATTAGTGCTTAGTACTGGGCAACTTGTTCTTGTTCCTGTGCACAATAGTTTGTGCTCTTGCTCTTGTTTGATTAAAATTAGTAGCCTCTCTTTTCAAGTGAACCACTTACCATAACCATGGTGCCGGTTCTAGTCAGTAAGTCAAGAAAAAATAGTCAAGGTACAGGCCAGTAGTCTGGGACATTTCTAACTATTATTGAAAGCTAACTAAGCAGAAACAGCTCAAAGCAAAACGGGAACTGAAAGTAAAAATGCTTGCTTATGCATAGGCCAAGATACATTCTTCTTATCTAGTTGTAGCTAAGTAATATTTTGTTTCTTTGAATAATGATTCCTGTTTTGTAACCACAAAATTCTGTGAGCCTGCCAAAATGCAAAGTATATATGATTAACTTCACAAGTAAAGATTGGGATTCAGCACCTTCACTTTTGTGTCTGTGTTGTTTCTCCACCTCCTTTAGGTGACTCCTCACCATCCATTTGTCTCCTGAGACCCCCTGCCAGAGCTGGACTCCTACAGTTGGGAGGAGGGGAGAGTGGGAAGTTATTGTTAAACAGTGTGTTAGTGTTCTATCACTGTGACAAAACACCTGAGATAAATCAACTTGAAGAAGGAAATGTTTATTTTGGCTCATGGTTTCAGAAGTCTCAGTCCACAGTTGATTGGCTTTCTTACTTTTGGGCCTATGTCAAGGCAGCATATCATGGCAGTGATCATGAGGGGGAGTGGCTGTTCACCTCACTGTAGTGGGGAAATAGAGAGGAAGGGGATGGGATCAGGGTACTAATATCCCTTCAAGGGCATGCCTCCAATACCTAACTTCCTTCACCTAGACCCAATCTCCTAAAGATTCTACCACCTCCCAGTACACCATGGGCTGGGGACTAAGCCTTCAACATGTGTGCCTTTGGAGGACATTCAAGATCCCTAGGATAGCAAATGGGAACATAGTTTTTTTTAGGTGTGATGAAAAGTTTTTGGAAATAAATGGTCATAATGGTTGTACAATACTGTGCACGTAATCAGTGCCACTGAATTGCACACTTTAAAATGGTAAATGGCAAATAACATCTCACAGGCACACACACACACACACACACACACACATGCTATTAAAAAAAAAAATCAGTTTCCCAAAGGAAAGTGGATGCTGTTAACAGGAGGGCAAGAGCTATCATTAAATGAAATCCAAAAATTACCAGCTTTTTGATAGCTTAGCTAATTTGCTTGGTCTTAAGGTAGTTTCACTATGTTCCATTTTATTCTTAAATAAAATATGGGGAGTTGAGAAGAGGAAATGTATAACTGGATTATCTGCCTCCTTGCCTAAAATACCTAATCCTATTTTTGCATTTCTTCAACTTAAAGATGAAATGAAAAAACGGAAATCTTCAAGCCCCTAGAGGTGATGCTTGTCATTGATGCTAACTCTAATCTCAGTTTGAGAGCATAGACATCCTCCTAAAACTCAGAATACAAAAAGGTCACATCTCACATTTTGGCAATAATTGCAATGATACCAGATTAGAAGGAAGTTATTTTCTTTCCTTTTCAAAACGGCCTTCTACTAAATTGTCCTAGAGTCAACCACCATTCAATTTACAAAGTTCAAAAAACCCAGGGATTGTAGGCATTCCAGCTTCCAGTCCCAAGCAGAAAGCTGCTGGCTCAGTCCACATCTGTGATTTCTCCTATCTACCACAAGGTGGCGGTGCTGTACCACAGTCATGCATGACCAAGGAGCAGGTAGTAAAGCTCCCTACACTTGCTTTTCTATTCCAAAATGAAGATGACCTCTAGGATTTGGGCTCACAAGACAAGGATGTCCGGTTTTCTGGCTGGGGAGCACAGAGTTATGAGGGCATCTCAGGCCATATTCCCACCTCTGAATATCAGGAATTCACAGCAGCAGCACACAGACCAGCCTGACTCAACACTGTGATGTTTCACTGTAGGTAAAAACTTGAAAGAAATCTAAAACCCAAAGCCTTAAATCTAAGCAGGAAAGAACCAAGAACTGACATGGAGTACAATCAACAGCAAGTTTCACTAGGAACATTATAAATGCAGGCAAAAGATTCTCTCTGCTCTAAGCATGAATAGACCATCCCAGGACACCAAAAAACAAGCTTGGAGAGGGCCAGGGCCCTTGGGAGGGGCCACAATGGCAGGTGGGCTACCAAATAAGGTGGCAGCAGAAAAAGGCTGAAAAAAGAGACAATTAACCCAAACTGCTCACCAGTACCCTCTAAACTCCCTCCCACCAACTAATAGGCTCTTTCCACTTTCTTGGGGGTGTCCTTTAGCCCTGAATTTAATTGTGTCAATTAAATTTCTTTTTCTTTCTTTTCTTTTTTTTTTTAACCCATACACCTTTTATCTAGCTTTCCCCAACAAACTAGCAAAACTACCCCACACACCAAAACAGACAATCGACACAGATACAGCCAGAGAGATCATTTACATCAGTAAATGATCCTTTTTATAGCCACAGCCACTTCCCTCCCTAACTCCTGGCAACCACTAATCTGCTCTTCATTTCTATAATTCGACCTTTCAAGAAATGGAATCATACAGTAGGTAACCTTTTGGGATTGGCTTTTTTCACTCAGTGTAATTCCATGGAGATCAAGCAGAGTGGATCCACAGCTCATTCTTTTTTATTGCTAAGCAGCATGTTACAGATCCTCCTTTGTTTTAACCTGGATACACACCAGGCTTGCTAGAGGAGGGCTCCTCCACTGCTTGGTGGAGCACCGCCTCCAAGTCCAGCCTGCAACAGCGCAGAGCCAAGGCGCGCCTCCTTATTATCAGAGGGGCGGGGCAGCGTGCAGGGTGGTGCTTGTTTGGGGGCGGGGCGGCGTGCGGGGTGGGGTGGAGCTTGTGGGGGGGCGAGGGGCGGGAGGGGTGGGGTGGAGCTTGCTGTGGGGGCAAGGGGGCTGTGGGGCGGAGCTTGCTCTTGGAGCGGGGCCTCAGGGAGAGGGCGGGGCGCCTCCAAGCCGCATTGGCGGGTGGCTCGGGGTTCCAGAGCGCAGCCGCGGCGGTACAGCGAGTGGGGCGTGCGAGTGCAAGGTTGGGTAGCTGGAAGCTGGCGCGGATACGGAGTGTCCTTTCACGGACGCACATGTGCGAGCCCTTCAGCCGCTTACCAGGGCGCGCTGGCCAGAGAGTGAGTGCCCACCGGCCAGGGACCTGGGGGCTGGGGAGGGACTGCAGGCCATAGAGGTCTCTGGCTTACAACTTGCCAGCTAGACTGTAGATGTGTGTCCCCGTGGTTCCTGGCACTCCGGGTCCTGGACCGGCTGGAAAATATGATCTCTTACCTCTCCCTGGGCGCCACCGCATGCCAGGCACAGTGCTTCACACGAATGATCTCGTTAATGTGCCCTCAGCCCTGTAAAGTAGGTGACCGCATTATCCTCATATTACTAATAAGGGAGCAGGGAACCCGAGAGCACCGTTCACGAAGGGTGCCATCGTTTACGGAAGCGCCACGGAACCGCTGTAGTTTGGCTGTGCTTTCAAAAACATTGTGGTAATTAATGGGGGGGGGGGCTGGGGGGCGGGATCTTCCTAACCAGTAATCTCTGAAAATAACAGCTTCTGTAAACTTTAATCTCTGGAAACCTCAGCCAAAGGAAAGACATGAAAAGAAACGTGTATAAATCATACAGACTTCTAATACTGCTAGGTACAGTTCTGGGGTGGGGAGAGGAGAGTAACCTAAATGAGCACAAAAGGGCAGCAGACAATGGCGTAGCTACACAAAGAAATGTCTAGTTGTTCCTGTGACCATTATGGGGCTGACTGTGGAAAGAGGCTTAGGAAATAATAAAGTGAAAACTTTATAAAATAGCATTTGGATGCATTAAGATGAAATTATGTTTATGTCAAAAATAGAACACATTTGGTGTGGTATATATAGTTTAAAAGCACATGACTCTTCCTGTGGACTTGGGTAAAACTTTTATCCTTTGTTGGTTTCTAACAAAAGTGAGTTGTTCTTGCTGTGGATGGGGTGCCTGAGGGTGAAGAGCCTGTATTGGAGATTCATTTGTGGGCCTCAGTTTCTTATTCTTAACCTCTAGAAGAAGTGGATGATTTGGAATTGGGAACCCAGATTACTAAAGTGGCTATTGAACGGCCAAGACATGTGATAGAAATATTTCTCCTGAGCCAAGCAAGACATAGGGAGTGGAGAGGCCTGGGAATACTGAAAAATGCATAGGGCGCCAGGAAGCATTTAAATGGAAGCTTTTGATCCAAATCAAGATGTTTCTGGTCCTCAATTTGACAATCTCAGGCTGAGCATCTCTGAGTCTGCAGTGACACTGGGAACCTTTCAGTACTACTCTTCTACTTAAGAGGCTCCAGTGGCTTTTTGCTAGGCTTAGGATAAAAGTTTTGCCCCTTCCCTATAAGGTCAGCTTGGTTGGACCCCACTCAACTCTGACTGTATCCCCTACCACCTCTTAAACAAACCAACAAACGAAACTGAAACTAAAAACCATAGTCCAGCCAAATAGCCCTTCTACTTCCTCAAACCTTTCAGCAGAGTTCCTACTTCAGCACTTATTTGCTATTCTGTCTGCCTGGACCCCATATTTTTGCATGGCAAACTGCATATTCACTGTCCCTGTTTGGAGACCCCTTCTTGAGCTCCCTATCTAAAATAGCAAACATACTCCTGCCCAAAGGTATTTTATTTTCTTAGCACTATCACTATTACTTATCATCATCATTAGTACATATCTCTGTCTGGAATTCTGTGCCTTCCTTGTCTTCTTGTTTATTGTCTCTCCCCCCACCCACCAAAGAGTAAGGGTTCTATTTTCATCTATTTTGTTCATCTCTGTAGCCTTAGCACCTGGGTGCAGTATCCAGCCAGAGGGTCAGTTCCACCTTTTTGGCTGCTATGAATAATGCTGCTGTAAATGTGGGTGCACAAGTGATCTCACCCTGCTTTCAATTTTTTGAAGTTATACCCAGAAGTGGAATTGCAGGGTACATGGTAACTTCATTTTAAAATGGCACCTCTGTACCATTTTTCCATAGCAGATGCACTTTTTACATCCACACCAACAGTCCATAGGGGTTCTAAATCCTTCCACTTCCCACCAACCTTGTGGATTGTTGATTTTTTTGATGATAGCCATTTTAATGGGTGTGAGGTGATATCTCATTGTAATTTTGATTGGTTATTCCCAGTGACCAATGACACCAAGCACCTTTTTATTTGCTTAGTCCTCATTTATATATCTCATTTAGAGAAAGGTCTATTCCATTCCTGTTCTCATTTTTAATTGGGTTGTTTGTTTTTTGTTGTTGAGTTTTATCTGAGCTTCCCCTCTGCCCCCCAGTGGGAGTAGGTTTCTTGCAGGACCTTTGCTCTCTCAGCATGAAGCTAGTTTTTCTGGAGATGGCCAGCCAGGGGTGAGGACACAGCCTCCTTTGTGCCTCTGAGGTCTTCTTAGGGAGAACTAACATTTTTCTTTCTTTCTTTTTTTTTTTTTTTTTTTTTTTTTTGGTGCTTGGGATTGAACCCAGAGCTTTGTACATGCTCTACTACTGAACTCCACCCTGGCCCTCTGGAATCATATCGTGTGCTAGCCACTACACACACATATATGTATTGCAGGGTACATGGTAATATACATGCATATATGTATATATATCTCCTGAACCATTCTGTGGTTTTGTAGTTGAGAAGGCTGAGGCACAGAGAGGTACAGGGACTTGCTGCAGGTCACATAGTTAGACATAGCAAAACTGGAATCTGGATAATATTCATCTCATATGGAAGTCTCCACTGGCCTAGGCTACCTCCCTAGAGAAACTTTTGAGATCTCTATCTAGAAACAAGAACTGAACCAACTCCTTATTTACAGGTAGGAAAAGCACCCAGTGACACCCAGTACTATCTCCTGGGCTTCGCCAACACCAGCTGGGTATTCAGGTGCCCTGCGTGCATGTCAGCTTATTAATGTGCCTGCCCTTTGCCTCTTCACCCTCATGTATTACCTAAAGGCTGAGAAGGTACAGTGCCTGCTTCCTGCCTGTGACTCCTTTCTCAGGTCCTCTTCTCTATGGCTGGCTGCCTTCACTGAAGGTTCCAAGTCCTCTGAGAAAAAAGAAGTGTTGGTTTTGATATTTGGCATGATTTGTCCTTGGAGGCCTGTCTCCAAAGGAAGCCTTGCCTCTCCCAAGAGCCTTTTTTTCTGATGCATGCGCATGTCCTCCTGAAGCAGAGAGCCTAGACTTTGTACTTGCACCTCACCTCTGCATTCCCCACCTCCCTTGAGTTGACTTTGTCTTTCAGATTATTGGGATCACCAAAGAGAGTGACTGCACCTGAAAGCCTGGGGCCTCCACACCAAATCAGAGGAAAAAAATCAGTCTTCTTCGGGCATGGCAGGTAATGGCTCATTATGGGGGAGTTAGACTTTTAATCCAAGATTGAATATATCATTTGATATTTTAAAAATCTAAACCTAAACAACACAGCAGTGTGTACAACCTATTTACACCGTGGATCACTCTCTGGAATTATCTTGTTTTGAATTTTTTTAGTTTTCTTGTCCGTTTTTAAACCCCCCCGCCCCTCCCCCAAGGCAAGTTCCTCAAGAATGGGGGCCATACCTACCTTGTCTTTACCCTGCCTCCAGTTCCAGAAATCATCCTGTGACATAGTAGGTCCTCAAAAAATAGTTATTCAGTGAGTGAGTGAGTGAGCCCCAATTTTAAACTACACTTGAAGTCCCAATTTTAAAATTATTTCTTTACTTTTTTTTTTTAATAATTCCATTTTTACTTATTTGTTTGTTCCTTGTTCTTTTTCTTTCCTTTTTTCCCCCCCAGTTCTGGAGATTAAATGTAAGGCCTCCTGCATGGTAAGCAGAATCTCTGCCACTGAGCTCACCCCCGGCCCCATCTGTACTTTTGTGTTTGTTTATCATGCATGCAGGCACACACACCTGCACACCTATGCGGTGAATTTTGCAACTATTTTTTTCACTCAACAATATAACATGGATATGCTTTCATTTTAGAATATACGTATTCACTTTATTCTGTACATTCTACTATAGATTTGGATGTTTTGAACTTGGTACTACTGATGTTTGGGGCCACATAATCCTTTGTTGTGGGGAGATCCCTGTGCCTTGTAGAATGTTTAGCAGAGTCCAGTGATTCTGCCTGCCCCCACCAGTTGTGACAATCAGAAATGGCTCTGGAATTGGGAAATATCCTCTGACTGGCAACACTGCTCCTAGTTGAAAAACATTGGTGCAGGATTTCATTCACACCTATTTTCCTGGTAAGCCCCCAAGTAGAATTCCTTTATAACATTGGAGTCGGAGAAAGCCAAGATTAATAATTTACTTAATTCATGGAATTCAGCCTTTTACATTCAACTGAATACCCTGAAACTGTCTGCTTCAAGCTAATATATGTAGTTTCTCTTCAAGATCCTACACTGCAAAATTGAAGTCAAGCATTTAACATTTTAGTCTTAGATGTTACCAGAGCAAATCACCAAGTTACCTTCTAGAAGAATTCAGTACATAATCCCACAGACTCTCATGAATGTGGACGATACTGTGTTCAGAAGCCTCTGCTGTTCGTGATATAGCTAGTGCCTATAAAATCTGTTCTTAGAGTCCTCTCTGCTTTAGCATTGCCACCAAGATATGGCTTTCACCTAGTCCTGCCTTCCTCAAGGGACAAGGGGACAGTTCCTCGTGTTTTGTTTAAGTGCCCAGTTGCCATGAACCTGGAAGATGGAAGTAGAGTGTGCCAGCCTGAAAGGGGCCGTAGCTGTAGGGTTGGCACAAAAGATGAGTTCTGATAGCTTTTTATTTTGGTGTTGGGGAGTCAGGCTAAAACTTCTCATAGAGCTAACCAGATTATATCAGGCTTTTAAAGATTTAATTTTGTAGTTTCGTTTTGAGAAGACATAATTTGGCCTGCTGTGTTTGTATGTACAGGTTGAGCATCCCTAAAGCTCCAAAACATTTTTCAGCTCATGACTCTAAAATACTCTAAAATCCAAAATTCTCTGAACACAAAATTTCAGATTTTAGAGTATTTCTGATTTTGGATTTTCATATCATGGATGCTTTACCTAGAAAGTCTACACAAATATTCCAAAATTTGAAAAATATGAATTCAAAAATACTTCTGGCATTTCAGATAAGGAATACTCAACCTATATTTGCACACTCAAGTAAAGATGAACTATGATATAACTGAATTTTAAAATGTTAATTTTAAAACTGTCATCCAGTAAGATCATTGGTATTGCTTAGCTTCAACTGCAGTGATGCGTCTAAGCATATAATTTTCATCTTAGTCTTCATGGGATTTTGACAAAGGAGAATGGCTGTTCAGTAGGAAATGTTCCTTCTCCTGATGTAGGTAAGAAAGTGCTCATTGTCTATGCACACCAAGAACCCAAGTCTTTCAATGGCTCCTTGAAGAAAGTGGCAGTGGATGAATTGAGCCAGCAGGGATGCACCGTCACCGTGTCTGATTTGTATGCCATGAACTTTGAGCCAAGGGCCACAAGGAAAGATATCACTGGTGAGTCACGGCATAAATGCTTGGTTATTTTTTAACTTTCTTCTTTGTATTCTTTAATTTTAACATGTCTTAAAAAGCTAATCATTGCACAAAATATGTAAATCTCAGGTCAGCAAGGAGTCCAAAGTGCCAGGCTCTTTTCCCTCCTATCCCCCAGCAACCCAGTTTCTCTGTTCCCAAGGTAGTCAGGATGCAGTTTTCTCTGTGTCCTTTCTGAGATAGTCCTTGCTATATAAGTAGTCATGAGAGTATTCTTCATTTTTCCTCTACATTTTACAAAAACAGAAGCATATTATGCTCATCATTTTACAAGTTGCTTTTATTTTTCTTATTGTAGAAAGTATTCTGTTGTATGGCCATGTCATGGTATCTCCCTACTAAAGGACATTTTAGGTTGTTTCTGATCTTTTGCTATCAAAAACAATGTTGCAGTGAACAGTCAGAGTCATATGTGTTTTCCCACATATGCAAGTTCGTCTAGAAGAGTGTGCATTTTAATTTTCCTAGATAATGCCAAGTTGCTCTCCATAAATCTCATACCAGTTTACACTATTGTCAGCAATGTTTACAAATGTTATTTCCTCACTGTCACCAATAGTATTGCCATTTTTTTTTTTTTATAATTGCCAGTCTAGCAGGTGAAAAGATAGTGTTCCAAATAGTTCTAATTTGTCCTCTCATTGTGAGGTTTAATATCTTAATATTTATATTCTATTTATTAATGCTTATTTGTATTAACATTTTATTTTTATTTTTAACTAACATTTAATAAAATATTAAATATTCTCTTTCCGGTGAATTATCTATTCGTATCATCTGTTCATTTTTCTATTGAGTTGTTAGTCTTTTTATTATTGATTTTAAAAAGTTCTTATATATTAAAAAACCTATAGTATGGAATATGAATTGTAAATCCTTTTTTTAAATAATCTTTTTTTAGTTTTTGATGGACCTTTATTTATTTACTTATTTATATGCTGTGCTAAAAATCAAACCTAGTGCCTCACACTGCTAAGCAAGCACTCTACCACTAAGCCACAACCCAAGCCCGAAAATACTTTTACCTAATTTGTTTTTGTTTTTGTTTATTTGACTTTGCTTATGGTGACTTTTTCCTTTAGCTTCCATTTACTTTCATTTAGTTAATATTTGATCAGTCTTTTTCATTTATGACTTCAGGAATTTGTTATATTTACATGAACTCCAAGCTTGTAAGAAAAAGTGTTTTATGTTTTTTTCTAATATTCTATAGGTGCTACTTCTAATTTTAAGTATTTCATATATTTCAAATTTATTTTGGCATATGATTTGAAATATGGGCCCAATTTCTTCTCCAATGCCTACCTAGTTGTCATATTACCACTTACTGCATGATTCAGCTATTTGCCCTTGATTTAAATGCCACCTTCATTGTGATCCAAATTCCCACTTCTTAAATTCTATTCTACTTGTTTTAATATCTTTTATTTTTATTTATTGTGGTTCTGGGGATTAGGCAAGCACTTTTCAACTAACTACATTCCAGTTTATTAGTTCTACTCCTATTTTTTTTTCCCACATCCACATGGTTTAAATTATTTTGGCAAATAATACAATTTAATATCAGCTAGAATAGGTCACTTACATTTATCTTATTTTCTAATTTTCCTAACTATTTTACTTTACCTTTCCATAAAAGCTTTTTTGTAATATTTATTTTTTAGTTTTTGACGAACACAACACCTTTTTTGTATGTGGTGCTGAAGATCGAACCCAGGCCACACGCATGCAGGCAAGTGCGCTACCGCTTGAGCCACATCCTCAACCCTCCATGAAAGCTTTTGAATCAGCCATCTAGATTCAAAAAGAAGCCTGATGGTATTTTCATCCAGGTCCCATTAAATGTGTAGATGAACTTGGGATGAACTGACCTTTCATGTTGATTTTCTCTAAGAGAATGGTGTAACCTTCCATCAGGTCTAATTTTATAATGGGTGTATTTGTATATTTTCATCATACAGTTCTTATTTAATTCTTACCAACCGACAGTAGCTTTTTGATGTGAAGAGGAGTGTGTGTGTGCAGCCCACTCCTAGTTTCCTTCTTGTTTGTAATACTTTTCAGGTGATTCTTTGGGACTTTCCAGACATGCAGCCAAATCATCTACAAATAATGACAGTTGTACCTCCTCTTTTACAGTATTTAAAATCTCAGATTTCTTTGTAGTTCTGTTAACTACATCTCCAGATACAATATTCAGTACTCATCCTGTGTGTTTTTTGGCTTTCTTTTTTTTTTTTTTTTTTGTAATAAATCACCTGGGGCTGGGGTTTGCCTTGCATGCATAAAGTTCTGGGTTTGACTCTTAGCACTGCAAAATCATTATCATCATCATAAAGTATTTTCTCTTAGCAAACAGCAACAAATTTTTCTATTTCTCTAGAAAAATAGAGAACAGTGGGATAAGGAGCTACTGGTTTGTTTGCCACTGGATTTTTTTTTGGGGGGGGTGGGGGTGGGGGGGTGTTGTTTGTTTTGTTTTTTAAAATCTGTACCAGGGATTGAACCCAGGAGCATTTATAACCCCTGAGCTGCATCCCTAGCCCTTTTTATGTTCTATTTGAGACAGGTTCTTGCTAAGTTGCTTAGGACCTGGCTAAGTTGCTGAGGCTGGTCTTGAACTTGTGGTCCTCCTGCCTCAGCCTTCTGAACTGCCGGGATTACAGGCGTGAGCCTCCACACCCAGCTTGCCACTAATTTTTAAGTGAAAAAGCCAACTCAAATTCAATGTCTATTTTGGGGGGTAAATTGGGGGTTGAATCCAGGAGTGCTTTACAACTGAGCTACATTCCAAGCCCTTTCTGGTTTTCATTTTGAAAAAGGGTCTTGCTAAGTTGCTGAGGCTGGCTTCAAACTTGAGATCCCCTGCCTCAGCCTCCCAAATTGCTGAGGTTAAAGGTATAAGCCATCATGCCTGCTTACTGTAAAAAGTATTTTAAAATATAGGCAACCAAAGGCTAAAAAGTGCAAGCCCCTTTCACATATCCTCCAGGTCTGCACCACAGCCCTGAGGCAAGCATACTTAACCTTCTGGAGTGGGTTATTTGTAGATCTTATTCTAGATATTAACAAAAGTACATACCATGTGTAATTTTGAAACTCTGTAGATATATAGTGAACCTTCTGTATCTGTGGATTTCTCATCCACAGATTCAACTAACCCTGAAAATATTTGGAGCTGGGCGTAGTGGCATACATTTGTAATCCCAGCAGCTTAGGAGGCTGAAGCAGGAGGATCACAAGTTCAAGACCAGCCTCAGCAACTTAGCAAAGCTCTGTCTCAAAATAAAAAATTAAAAAGGTTTGGAATGTAGCTTAGTGGTTAAACACCCCTGGGTTCAATCCCCAGTGCCAATTTAAAAGGAAGGAAGGGCTGGAATTGTGGCTTAGTGGTAGAATGCTTGCCTGGCACGTATGAGGCACTAAGTTTGATCCTCAGCGCCACATAAAAATAAATAAATTAATTAAATAAAAAGCTTAAAAAGGATGCTATAAAAAAAAAATAATAAAAGGGAGGTTGGGGCTGGGCTCAGCGGAAGCGCACTTGCCCGGCATGTATGAGGCACTGGGTTTGATTCTCAGCCCTGCATAAAAATAAATAAAATAAAGGTCTGTCAACAACTAAAAAAAAACTTAAAAAAATAAAAGGAAGGAAGGATGGAAAAAAGAAAATATCTA
This sequence comes from Marmota monax, assembly GCF_021218885.2. Lineage (NCBI taxonomy): Eukaryota > Metazoa > Chordata > Mammalia > Rodentia > Sciuridae > Marmota > Marmota monax. Next base: position 3,651,498 of record NW_026693024.1, on the reverse strand, counting down.
GGAAAAATTGCACTTGTAGTGAATGTAAAAACATTTTTTCTTGTCATTATTCTGTAAACAATACAATATAACAACTGCCTACACAGATTTACCTTGCGTGAGATATTAGAAGTTATCTAGAGATGATTTAAAGTCTACAAGAGGATGTTTGTAGGTTCTATGCAAATCCTACACAATTTTATGTAAGGGACTTGGGCTTCCATGGATTTTGATGACCTGGAAAGTCCTGGAACCAAATGCCTGTGGATACTGAGGGACAACTATAGGTATAAAGGGCCCAGAGGGGTCTCAGGCTTGATGTAATATGGCAGCTATGACCCCATCTAATTACCTCCCTGGTGCCACACAGCCTCTGGCCTACAATAGTCACTCTCTTTGGTTTTCTTGAAAAGACAAGATTTATACCTAGAAGCACTGGGTGTGTATTCTTTGAATGAAAATCAAATACAAATAGGTTAAAAGAGGAAACAAAGAACATTCTTTTTTTTTTTTTTTAAATTACAAATTGATGGCTAGTTCACTTCCCTTTGTGGCTTTTCTCAAAGTGACTTCAGGTTTGCACATGGAACAGTGGAGGAAGTCACACTTGCTCCTCTAGTCATCCCACCTCTGTGCCTGCCTCTGCTACTTAGGAATCGGGTGTCACCAAACAAACTACTAAGCTCTGTAAAGTTCACTTTCTCACTGGTAGAGAACTAGTATGATGTCATCAGTTGTTAGGAGCATAAGAAGGGTGATGGGTACACAGCACAGCATCTGGTGGGTGGGAAATGCTCACTGAGTGGCCCTGGTAGGTTCCTTCTCATACCCTAACTGGGTTGGGTCACAGCAAATGTCATTGACTCACTTTGAGGAGTCCAGACGCACACAGCATTAGTGAAATTGTTGGGACAGGCTGTGACCTCTCACCTGGAAGTGAGAGCACTTGGCTCTTTCCTCAGGTGACCTTTCTAATCCTGAGGTCTTCAGTTATGCGGTGGAAGCCTATGAAGCCTACAAGAAAAACTGTCTAACCAGTGACATCACTGAGGAGCAGAAAAAGGTGCAGGAAGCTGATCTCGTGATATTCCAGGTTTGTTTTTCCTTTAATTAATGTATTGAATGAGATTCGTCCTACATAAGACTCTGCAAATACTACATTCTACACTCCTAGAAGTGGCAACAGTGTTTTCTTAGCACACTTTCACACACTTACTGGGTGAGTGTTGTACCACAGTACTTAGTTACAACACTTAGTTGTAACACTTACCTAGTTACAACACTTTACTTAGTTTAGTAGAGAGATTCACGCAGCCATTATAGAGTTCTGACCTCCTGTGTAAACAGGAGTGAATTTTTTTGTTAGCCCAGTGGTCCACAAACAGTAGAATCATGCAGGTCTTGTTGCGTTCATTTTCTTTAAGTCCCCACTCTGTACATGCTGGGCCACTTGAAAGCCAGTTTTCTCTACCCAACTGTTTATCAAGGATGTGGGTCCAAGGCCTCAAATGTTTATCAAGGTAATATCAGTCAAAGGCCTGATTACTACGGGGAAAAACTTTTGTTTCCATCTTCTCAATACTTGAAACACACACACACACACACACACACACACACACACACACCAGCCACTTTACCTGTATTTGACCCAAGGACAATATAGGTTCCTTTCTGCCACTACAGAAGAAGCAGTCAAGTAAACACATGTGTTTAGAGTAATTTGTGGGTTAACAGAAATCCAAGTCAAACTGGAAAGAAAGGGGAGTTCATACCAAGGGCTTTGGTCACTTGAGTCTCCTAGACAAGCAGCACAGAGCTGTGGCTGGGCTACAGGGACACAGGACCCAAGCTGGAACATCTTTGATGTCTTCTTCACCAGATTCCATCCACATCTCCCTGCACCTTGGCTCTCTTCTCTCTCTCTCTCTCTCTTTTTTTTAACTTTCTTTTTTTTTTTTTAATTGTAGTTGGACACAATACCTTTATTTTATTTACTTATTTTTTATGTGGTGCTGAGCATCAAACCCAGCTCCTCGCACATGCTAGGCAAGCACTCTACTGCTCAGTCACAACCTCAGCCCCTGGTTCTGTTTCTCTTGCTGCATGCCAAGGCCTTGATTCCCTAGATCCAGAATTTCCAAGCAAGGGATCTGATTAGTCCCAGTTGACACCCAGATTTTAACAACTCACCCCAGGTGTGGGAACTGTATGATCTTTCCACAGCATCTTCTTCTCAGTCGTTGATTGGCTCAGTCACAGGACTGCTGCCCCAAAGCCAGTGTCAAGTTTTCATCTCTTCCCTGTGCATGGGGATCAGCATCAGCGGGGTGCAGAGCCAACATAATAGCAGCAGGACCATTTTTCAACTACGCCCCTTCCCACTATCACCACACCTCAGAGCTGGCCATGTTTATTACCCTTATCCACCCAGCCACCAGGGAGGAGGAGAGTGGAATTTGTTCTGTATCACCAAACAGACTAACTTATGAATCCTGAGACAAGCCACAGTATTTCTTCTTCCTTATATGCTGTCCCCAGTTTCCGCTGTACTGGTTCAGCGTGCCGGCTATCCTGAAGGGCTGGATGGACAGGGTGCTGTGCCAAGGGTTCGCCTTCGACATCCCAGGGTTCTATGATTCTGGTTTTCTCAAGGTATGTGCTCTAGGGACAAGGATCCCTGGACTATTAGAGTGGGAGGAAGGATGAGGCAGCTATCAAGTTATAGTTTGCTGCTGTTTTTTTTTGTTTGTTTGTTTTTTTAAGTAAGTGCTGATTGAGCATCTGCTATGTGCACAGCATTGAGTACTGGACACAGATGAGGAAAACCATCATTTCTGAACTTGTGGATCTTTCTGTCTAGTGGATGTGGGGGCTGAGTATTGGGCTAGGGATGAAGTGGGCAAGTTAATATGGGCAGAAAAGTGGTCAGCCCTGGCTCCAGAGGTCATCTACTCCATGATGGAGAGACCATCCCTGGCCTTATGAGTTCATCCCTCTGAACTTCACATGTGGGCCTGATGAAACAAGATAAGGCAACACCCACACTGTACAGTGAGAAATGCATGGAATCTGGTAGATGCACAATGTTAGCAGCTATGAATTTCTTACTAAAAGAATTTCCTGCTAAAATTAGTGACTCAAATTCTGAAAGCCTCAGAAAATGAGTGTATGTGAGGAAAGCAAATCTCATAAACAAGATCTGTCTTGGACCACAAGTGACACCGTCATTTACTGAGTGGCCACTGAGTGCTGGGCTCCACTCCTCCTCAGCTCTGTAGACAGCACCTAAGTAGTGACCACTTACATGGTGTCTCTGGAAGCTGGCTTCTGCTGGAAGTCTGGGCATGTTAGAGCTTTTGCGTTCACTTGGTCCCTTTGTTTCATTCTGCCTCCTGTTGGGATATAGCTGTCACCTGTGGATGGGCCTGTGGGAGATGTGAGTGACCCCCTATTTTCCCCTGGTCATTGTAAACCTTTTTGCCAGCATCACAGTAGCACTCACATCCTCTTCTGGCATCCACATTAAATGCATTTGCTCTCTCTCCTGCAGGATAAACTAGCCCTCCTTTCCTTAACCACGGGAGGCACAGCCGAGATGTACTCAAAAGCAGGGGTCAGTGGAGATGTTCGGTACTTTCTGTGGCCACTCCAGGTAAACAGATGACAAAAGGCTTCCATGCCATGCTAGCCTGTTGTACATCCCCACCTCTCCAAGGTGTGAAATGACATGTGATGTGAGCCTGCCACCCCACACCATTCTCACTGTATTTGGATACAGACGGTAACATTTTGCCCTTTTGAATTCTGACTTGGGAGCATTGAAAAGGCTGATCAATAGGGAATATGTACTGTAATTGTAGCCTCTGAGATTTGGCCCAAAGCTAAGCCAAACCTGGTTAGCTTGTTGTCTGCTTTGTGGAGACTAGAATGGCTCTGAGGTAGTTCCAGGTGTGTGTGTGTGTGTGTTTGTGTGATGAGCATGTGGGAGGCCCAAGAGAGCCTTTCATGCAGACCCTCAGCCCTGGCGAGAGGTGCCCCTGGCCCTGTGTTCCATGTAGCCTCTCAGGAGCCTCTGCTGGCTGAGCTCCCCGTGGAGATAGCCCACACTCCAGGTACCCGAGACTCTGAGCTTCCCCACTCTGACCTGCTCTCCAAGGTGGACTCTTGATGCCTGTGAGAACACCCTGGGCCTGATGAGTAGCCAAGGAGTGGGCATCTGCCAAGGGGAAGGCAGTAGGCAGAGTGAGTTCTAGCAGTCTCGGTTGTCCATGTGCAAAGTGCTCCCCAGTGAAGGACAGAGCAGGGGGCAAGGATGCAGAGAAGCACACTCTAGGTGAGGGACTCTGAGGAGACCTGAAGCTTCCAGGCTGTCATGAGAGATTTCTATCAGAGGAGAGCATATATAGAGAAGAGCACAGCCTGTGAGCTTGTTGTAAAAGATATAGATGTTGTGGCAGTAGAGAGTATAGCTCAATGGTAGAGCACACACTTAGCATGCATGAGGTGCTGGCTTTGATTCTCAGCACCACAAAAAAAAGGAAAGAAAGAAAATCAAAAGAAGAAGTAGGAATTGCCTTTTTTCTGTGAACATGCTTTGCCCACGGGTCTGTTTTTTTTTTTAATTGATTTATCAGCATTCTAGATGTTAGCAAAATTAATCCTACTGTGTGTCTTTTCAAACCATGAAAACCTTCCTTCCAGGTAGTTCACATTTATTTTTAAGTGAATTCCTTTCCTTTGTTGCTGATTTTGTCAACTTTTTCACTGTGTCTTCTAAAACTTAGTTCTGTATTTATGGAGGCCGTTGATTTCCAAGTACTACTTTTTCACCCAGACCATTTCTGATTTCTTCTGTTGATCATAATGGTGCTTCTGAAAAGCTGACTTCTGGAAATAATGTTGTGTGAGAAAAAATACTGTAGTAAGAGGTGTGTGAGCCTCTCCCACTCCACCTACCCCCCTGATTGGGGCAGGCCTGGACCAGGATGTGGGTTTTAAAGAAAGCAGTGCACAGGACTGAGTGTGAGATTTCTAAGAAAACAAGTGATCCTTTTTGAAAGGAGAAAGAATAGTGATTCCAACTAGTGACACTCCGCTGAAGTACGAGAGGACAGTTAACAAGTCTGAGCTTCCTTCTTCACAGGCCCACTTACATTCTTTCTTTTTTAAAAAAAAAAAATCTCTACTTTTTTTTCAGTTTGCAAAAATACATGTTACAGGACAAAGGGAGATAATGTAAAAAAGTAATAATAAAAAGTCCCCTCAATCTATAACCCCACAAAATCATCACTTTTAATCACTTGGTTTATTTTCTTAAGACCCATATATATTCTTGTACACATAACTTTTATTAATAGGTTAGTTATGTTTATTGCTCTTTTATATAAATGGCATACAACAAGTAATGCTTAAAATTTGTAGTTTTCATTTAACAAATAACTTCAACTATAGTGACATACTATATCTAGGAAAACCTTAGTCTAGAATGATCCATCCTATGAAGGTACCATAATTTGTCTTGTCAATCAAAACAGTGACATTTAGGGCTGGAAACAGCAGTAATAATTGCAGGTGAAAATCTGTAAATGCTGGTTGCTCCGTGCTCTTCTGCCCATTTATTCCCCACATCCTGAGGTGAAAAGGAAGTCCAGGTTTCCAGACCTCGGCGCTTTGGAGCTGTTTTATTTTTTGAAGGTTTATTTTTTGTCATTCTCCCTTTGATCATTTCACTGAATCATACATCAAGGATGTGGTTTCTGATCAGTTCTTTTCTTTATGTCTTCAGCATGGCGCTTTGCACTTCTGTGGATTTAAAATTCTTGCCCCTCAGATCAGTTTTGCTCCTGAGTTTTCATCAGAAGAAGAAAGAAAAGCAATGGTGGCATCTTGGGCCCAACGATTAAAGAGCATCTGGGAGGAAGAGCCCATCCGCTGCACACCCCCTTGGTACTTTGGGGAATAACACTGTGTGTCCCATGTACATCGTGTGCGTGATGCAGTTAAGAATACATGCAAGGAGATGGTACTGTCAAAAATAAAATTAGGGGCTGGGGATGTGGCTCAAGCAGTAGCACGCTCGCCTGGCATGCACAGGGTGCTGGGTTCGATCCTCAGCACCACATAAAAATAAAATAAAGATGTTGTGTCCGCTGAGAACTAAAAAATAAATATTGAAAAATTCTCTCTCTCTTTCTTTAAAAAAATAAATAAAATTAGAACAAAGTGAACTGGATAGAGTTAATAATCACTATGAAGTCACTATGAATGAGTGATCTCAAGAGTTTTATACAGCTGTTATAGTTAAAGCTTCGTCCCAGGGTTTCATAAACTGACTTCCAGACCACTCATGTATAATCGAATCAAGCCTTTATTGTAGCACACTGGTGGCGACTAACCAGAACATAAAGCTGTTCCCCTGATCAGCCCTGAACAATTGCAAGGGCACTCCTTATAAGCTTGAAAACCGCAAAAGGGATGTTCAGGGGGTCTAGCCAATACAAGCAAGCCAGGTTATAGAAGCGGGACAGTGCAGTCAAGCGGAGGGAAGCCTAACCAATCACAGTTAGCCCAGTCACCCCAGTTACAGAAACAGAGCCCCGTTACCCTAGTTAAAGAAACAATACCCCATAAGGTAGTTTTGTGTTCTTAAAGGTTTCTATAGCAAAAGGAAAAGAACATCTTGCCCCAGTCATGACTCTTCTACTTGGCATGGTTGTTTTACAGGATGAAGTCATAAAACAAAATGGAGTCACATTTGCTCCTACTATCACGCAGCCAGATCAGATATTGCAATCATCAGTTTACTGTATTGAATTCTGCTGACTGGAAATTATTTTCTTAAGCTTTCATTTCTTTAATGTGTGTTTAATATCTATCTTGCTATGTTCAACCTTCATGATAATTTTAATTTTCAGATAGTTCTCTGGACATGAAACTTGATTTGTATTTTTCTGTTTGTTTTTGTTTCATAACTCAGCTGGCATAACTCAACTAGAGAATTTTTGCTTTTTCCCCAGGAAGCTTAATCCATTCGTAGCTAATGTTTTAGTTCTTTATTGGGATATATCTCCCCTATTTTCTTTTCACTTGCATTATTACTATGAAGTTTTAATTGAACAGCTGGTTAGCATGTACTTGGAGCCATTATGTGCTGGTTACAGTGAAAATTTCAAAGCATTAGCTGAACGGCATTCTGCCGCTATGCACATGGTCCCGTGACACCACTGCTAATTATCCTGAAGCACAGGAACAGGTAGATGGAGGAATCTCTCTGAATGCAAGTTTAAGGGATCACATATTCATCGTCATCATCATTCCTTCCCCCTGTTGTCACTACTGAACAAAGAGCCTGTGCCCAGGGGCCCTTCTTCCTTAACCTTCCCAAAGCCACTCTTAGCCACCCTCATTGGACTGCTCAGACAGCTTCCTGCTGGAGTTACCATCTTGGTCCTCCTGTCCTCTGCGTCTTCATCTTGCTCCTCACCTGCGTCCCTCCCCCTCTTCAGCAGCATCTTCAGACCCTTTTCCAGCTGCATTTTCTAGCAGATACTTTTCCAGATACACCTTCTCTTCTGAGTCTTCACACTCTCTTCAGGGCTTTCCTCACTGAACATTCATCATCTTCAGATAATGATCTTTCCAAGCCATTTTCTTCTCCCTGTTTTCAGGATAATTTTTCAGTATTATTTTTGGAGCCATCTTCAAGTTACTTTTCAGAGTAGTCTTTAGACTTTCTGAGGAATCTTCAGACTTTTTCCAAGTACCTTCTTAGAACTATCTTTTGGGGCTTCTTTTCAGGGGCTAACTTCTTTAGCATTTTTTTTTCAGAAGCATTTTCTTCAAAATCTCCCCATCTTCTGCTTTTTTTTCCCCCAAGCATTTTTTTCATGAATAGGTCCTTTAAATACCATTTACTGTGGCCTCTTGAACATCCATCCTGGATGTGCTAGGGTACCCCAAAAATGCTTTACTTTAGAAAGTCCTGCTCTTTAAGAGGTAAAGATGAAATTGTAACCCTGAATGCCTTTGTTGGCCCCAAGGGTATTAAAAGAAGTCTCCCACCCTCTTAGCTTTGCAGTCTCTTCAACCCTGTCCTCAGCAGATCCATCCCATGCCTTGAGGGGAATTTCTAGCCACCAAACTACCATCCACCAAAATTTGAATGCAATGACCCAGGATGCATTCCTCCAGGATGCAGAGGTTGACCACTGAGGCATCTGCCAAAGAGGAGGAGCCTCCTAAATGACCCAAACTTCACCTAGTCCCAGGAGGTGCGCCCTCAGCATTTATTGGAGAGCAAGGGCAGCACCCTCCTTATGCATCCAGCCCTGGATCACAGACAGCAGATTGTGACTCTTAGCAAGAGTCTAGCACCCTGTATAATGGGCATGCATCTCCAGGGGGAAGAAATTGTGGACTTCAGGCCAATCAGATATGTTTAGTGTATATTGCTTATTCCCACAAACTGGCCCTGGCTCTTGATAGGAAACTGTAGGTTAGGAAGACCAGACAAGGCCAGAGAGACCCAGAAGAAATACCCTAGACAGATCCTTTCTCCCTGTTGCCTCAGGATATATTTAGCAGCATAACTCCCCTCCCCATCCCTTGCTCAGTGGCCTGCAGCTTCCAAGAGCCTAGCAGGTAGAAAGACTACAACACTCACCCTTTAGAGTCTCATCCTAGGATCCTTGTAGGTTGCTGGACCCAGACTATGAACAATTAGGAAGTCCTCCATTCTCTCTTAACAACTCCAAAGTGTCAGGGTGAGAAGATGGGAATTTCAAAGGTAGTACTTCCCACTGCTGTACTAGTTCCTCAAGACCTATTGCCCTGAGAGATGATGTCTTTAACTTGGCCTTGCATATGCCAAGAGCATTAATTCTGCCTCCCAAGCAAAATTGCTTGCAGTTTGAGAACTGAGACCTTACTTAGATCCCATCAGCTCATCACCTTCCTATACCAATCACTGTTTCTTTAAATCTTATTGCTGAAAAACTTAAAAAGAAAATAACTTGAGCATCACCAGGGCAGCAGAAAATTATGGTAATAACTGTTTGAAAAAGAAAAGGAAATGACTGAAGACTTGGCTGTGTAATAAAACTCCATTTCTCTCAAGCACAGGCCCCTGGTGGACTTACAATAGTCTCTGGTAGTTGAGTGTCTGGGTGGAGGTTGGTAAAAAAAAGAGGAAGGATATGTATGTTGCTTAATGTAAGAAAATCTCAGGAATTGGGGGGAATTTTGGTGACTCCGGAGCACAGTTGTTGCCTTATACCCTGAGGAGACAGCAGTGGGCATAAGTCTCAAGACAAGGTAAACAGCCCCAGAAAATCATGACAGGACAGGGATGAGGAAGGAGGTGGTTTGTGAGCTGTTCAACCCGTCCTGTCCCACACAGCCCTCCCACTGACAGGTGTGTGCTCAGGTGACTGTTTTCCCCTTAAAGGTTTCTGAGGGGGTGGGGGGAGCTGGGGTTGTAGCTCAGTGGTAGAGTACTTACCTCATATGTGTGAGGCCCTGGGTTCAATTCTCAGCACCGCATATAAATAAATGAAAAAAACCAAAGATTGATTAACATCTAAAAAATTAAAAAAAAATGTGTTTCTCTTCTTAGAATATTCCAATACAAGGCATTTGCCTGGTACGGTATTAATTGGCTCAGTACTGCAGAGAGCAGTCTGTCAAGAAAAAAGAGTTTGACCACAGCAGACCATTCTGTTTACAGGAATGAATTCTAGGACTGGAGTTGCGGTTCAGTGGTAACATTTGCCTAGCATGTGCTAAGGCCCTGGGTTCCGCACCTAGCAGTGAAAAAAAAAAAGGAAGAAAGAAAGATTCATTCTAGGGAAGTAGAAAGTTGCCGGAGTACGGTTGCAGCAAAATAACCGGGGGGTGACGAATAACTTGTGTACGTTGATACAGCAGGAGTAGGAGCCGTTTATTGCAGGACAGGAGCAGTATTTATACATTCCACACAGCTTATCTAATTAGCATAAACTAGATACATCAGTCAACCAATCAGGAATCTCCACACTTAATGGCTCGCTTTTGTTACTTCTCAAACCACTCCCTCTGGCATTTTGCCAGGCACCATCCAGACTTGTTTACGAACTCTAACATTCCCCTGGCAAAATGCCAGGTGTTATTTTGACTTGTTTACAGACTCTAACAGAAAGTAATTTTATTAATTAAATATTTTGTTCTTTAGCAATGCTGTTTACAATAGAAAAAAATAGCCGATGTAAATACTTTACCTGTGTTAATAGCTCATTTAATGCTTGTAACATCCCCATGAGCCCTATGAACAAGTTGCTATCCCTACTTACAGGTGAGGCAGAGTTAGGGTCATAACTTGCCCAAGGGTCATAACTATAGAGAGGCAGATGTAGGCTTTGAAAACAGACCATGGCCACCAATTGTGCTGTTATGTGGCAGATGTTAGGAACAGTTATCTTTACCTGTCCTACATTGTTTCTGTTCCTTTTGATGGCAACATTCTGATCTTCCTTGGGGAATTGTCCTTTTGACAAGACTCATGTTTATGGGCGCGACCTCTCCTCTACCTAGGAGCAGCCCCTGACAGACCTTATCAATCACAGTGAAACCAGAGTTTCTCTGCTTCTCCTCGAGGGTGGGGTCCGCATAAGCTGAAAGCATCTACAGCCATGAAAGGCTGTTTCTTCTCCTACCATTGAGCAACATGGTGCAACTCTCAATGACACGCTATGCCCTTCAGTGTTGCAGCAGACCCCAGTAGCTTGCTGCCAATTTCTTCTGTCTGGGTTCTTGTCTTGTGAATTCAAAGAATGAAATCCAAAGACCCATTGATGCAGAGGAGTGTAAAAGTAGAATTTATCAAGTGTGAATAGATGCACAGCTCCCACGGGCAGCAGGACCTGGTAGAGGTTGCAGCTTGAGAGTGCTAGTCTCAGGGTTTATATAGCACTTGGGTCAATGCTGTTGGTCCCAATTTATGCTAATCAGAGTTTGGGAATGCACTAGCTTCTGTTGGTTAAGAGTTACGCTAATCAGATTTGGGGAAAGTTAATGCTATTGGTTAACCCTTGAGTTCTATTCAGGTCTGCTCCACTTCCATTTTCTCATTGTTTGCCTTCAGTCCCAGCTGCCCAGGAGGTTGAGGTTGGTAGATCATGGATGCTTAGGGGTTCAGAGCTGCAGTACTGTGTAGAGTGGGCATCTGCACCAGCCCAGACTGGGCCTGGCTACCACTGTGCAACAAGTCAGAGTGCCCTGGATCACACCCTCAGGCTCACACTAGCCATGGTGGGCTCTTCATGACAGGGCCCATGCTCAGTGCCCCACTCCAGCCCACTCTGTCTGCCATCTCACAGCTCCCAGACAAGGGCTCGGCTTCCACAGTATTCCATTGCCCAGCAATAACCTAAGCAGACAATGAGATTAAATGCGGGGATTAATTGGATCTACTGGGCAAGAGAAGCCTTTCATGATTTGGGACTGGAAGCTGTGAAATCCAATATAGAGGGTGTCATCCTGCAACCAAAGTCCACACTGAGGCAAGCTTATCCAGGCTTTTAACCCCAGGAATGAGTTAAAATTGTGTCTGGTGACCCTGACACAGGCTCTCAACAATTCCTTCTTTGTTATGTGGGACTGATATGCTAAAATGCAATGCATACAGTCATTTGTTTCATGAAAATGTACTGAGAGTAAAGCTTATCAGGAATCAGATCAGGTGTTATTTTCACTCAGTTTTGACCTTTGTGCTGATTTCTCCCAGCATGAGCTAGCAGTCTGTGAGATGGATTTATTATTATCTCCACTTTACAGATGGGTGAGCTGAGACTCAGAGTTGAAACAACTTGACCAGCATCTCACCATTACAATTGGCTGATCAGAGATTAAACCAAAACCATTTTTTTTCCAGAGGTTGTGCTCTAGATCACCCAGGCTAAGGAACCCGTCAGTGGGAACAAAGTCATTTTTAGGAAATGACCTTCATTGATTCTTAGGGAAGTTCATAGTAAGACCAGGAGGAATCAAAGCTGCCACCTCCCCCCGCAAAACAAGGGACTAATGTTTTGTGGGTTGGAGTTCTTTTGCCAAGTGGCTGGAATGGGGGGAGGGGTCATGTGAAGAAGTGAGGAACTTCCTTTTGGTGGAATGAGAAGGACATCATTACCTTAGGTACATATATGATTGAACAAATGGTGCAACTCTACATTGTGTACAAGCAGAGAAATGAAAAGTTGTGCTCCATTTGTGCACAATGAAACATTGTGCATTCTGCTGTCATGTATAACTAATTAGAACAAATTTTTAAAGAACCTGCCAGCTTTCATTTCCTGTTCTGTGGCAGACAAGGATTTTGAAAATCCATTCCACAGCAGCATGTAAAATTTACATGCCAGAAAAAAACAGAACATTACTAAGATCATGGGAAACATCCAAGCATATTCCCCAACCTCTCACCCCCGCCAAAGAAAACTAGCTTCCTATAGCAGAGTGGTAAGCAAGTGTGGAAGCTTAGGCTGCCTCAGGGTCTAATGCTGACACCAATAATCTGCAAAAAAATGGGAGTGAAAGCAGATGTTGGATGTGTGTAATGTGGGCAGCTGAGTCAAGACCCTGCACGCAGGGGCTCCACCCTTATGAAGAGGTGTGAAGAATACCTCTGCTCTTAAAAGGTGACAGGCAGGTAGCTTGTCTTATCTCTTTCTCAGCTCTGGGTAGAAAAAAAAAATCTGTATTATAGAATCTTGGATTAGACTTTATTCTACCCACATCTATGAAGTCAGGGAAAATCTAAAGAAATTACGTGGCTCCAAATGATAGCAATCAATCATTGGTACAGGTTAAAATTCTTTCTAGAGGAAAGCATCACCTCATGCCTGTGAGGATATCTGCTGATTAAGATCAGCTTAATATAAGCCCTCCAAAATTACCAAACACGTGAAGAAACAAAAACATCATGAATGTGATGCAAAAACATCAAGCCAGGACCTTCAAATATTGGTATTATGAGATCTGGAACATAAAATAACCGTGTATAAAATGTTTGAAGACCACCAAATCTGAAAAATAACTGAATATAACATCTATAATTGAACTACATAAACATTGAACTTAAAGACTGACTAGGTTGATGTTAGATTAGACACAGATGAAAAGAGAATTAGTTAAATGAAAGATCTGAATAGATAAGGAAAGAAATGAGAAGAATGAAGGATTAAGAGGCATGGAGAATAGATTAAAAGACCCAATCTTGTTTTAACTAGATGTCTAGAATGAGAAAATGGGGGAGTACCATATTGCAAAAAAGACAATAGCTGAGAATTTCCTAGGATTTATTGAATACATTAGTACTCAGATTTAATATGTGCTACATATTAAATGTGCTGCAAGTAGGACAGATAAAACCAATATCAGACATACATGGTAAAACTGTCTAACCAGGTGCAGTGTTGCACTCCCAGAATCCCAGCAGCTCAGGAGGCTGAAGCAGGAGGATCCCAAGTTTGAGACTAGCATCAGCAACTTAGTAGGGCCCTTAGCAACTTAGCAAAAACTTGTCTCAAAAATAAAGCAAAACAATCTGAGGATGTAGCTCAGTGGTGAGGTGCTGCTGGCTTCAATCCCTAGTACCAATAAATAAATACCAAAACTGTTCATTGTAAAAGAACACATAGATCACCTATGACAACAATTTAACTGACAATAAATTTCTCAAGAGCAATAATGGAAACCCAAAACAGTAGAATAGTATAATGGATATATTGAAAAAAAAGAGAGAAATAACTATAAATCTAGACCTGTGTTTGAATTATTAGAATAAAATGAAGGCTTTTCACAAAAATAAAAAAATATAGTTTGCTATGAACAGACATTACTAAAGGAATTCTAAAAAATTGTACATCTTTTAGGACAATACTTCTATAAGTTGTTCTAAAATGCAAGAAAAAATAGTGAACATGGTTGAATGTATACAATGATTATATAAAACAAAACCAACAAGATTTTATTCATAGGGTTGAAAATCTAATATAACACTCTGGATAAAAATAACATAAGATAGAAGGTATAATCTATATATTAAAATAGCTGATTCTTCCTTTTCTCTGGGAGGAGGATAAAATTAAAACCCTAACTATAGGTTTTAATTGATATTTGTGTTTTCCAGTTTCTAAGGCAAACACTAAAATGATAGAAATCAAGTACCAAATTAATAGAGGGGGGGAAATGGAATAAAAAATGCAATCATCCCAAAAAAGGTAAGAATGAAGGGGAAAAAATGGTAAAATCAGGACAAATTGACGGTACAAAATATGATGGTAGAAAAAATTCTAATATATCAATAATCACTAAAAATGGTAAATGGACAAACACATCAGTAAAAGGATTAGATTGTATTTAAAAAATGGAATTTAGCCGCCCACAGTTTATAAGAGACATATCTAAAACAAAAATCCAAAAGGCAAGGAAAAAGAAACACTGCAAATGTAGTCACACAGCAAGCAGCACTTCAGTCCCTGCGAGACCACACATTTGACAGTAGTCCTAAGGTACAATGGAGTTGAAAACCTGCTGCTACCTAGTGACCTGATAGCCTTTGTCAGGTTGTAGTGTAGCACTTTCCTCATGTTTATAGTGAGACTGTAGAGATTTGTGCTTTCAGACATATCTTTGGTAAAGATAGACAATTTAATATTTAAATCCATGTAAACTTTTAACTGATATGTTACCCTTTTAGTGCTTATAGATATATTTGGATTTTTTCCACCATCACATTTCATACCTTCAATGTATCCTGCGTTTACTATTCATTTTTCCTCCCATTCTAATCTTCTTTTGGATGACTGTAGTTTTTTTAAAATTATTATTATTATTTAGTTGTAGTTGGACACAATACTTTTATTTCATTTATTTTTATGTGGTGCTGAGGATCGAACCCAGGGCCTCGCACATGCTAGGCAAACGCTCTACTGCTGAGCCACAACCCCAGCCCTGGATGACTGTAGTTTTTAAATTCCATTTTTTTCTCTACTAATTTGGCTGCCAATTTCCTTGGTCTTAGGGCTCATCTTATCTAGAAACTTGAATACACATATATCACTTGAAAACCACAGTTAACCATGAACTTTAGCCTCCTACATGAACTGCAGTTCCTGTTTACTTCACCTCCAGTCGTATAAAAGTGCAGCACATACAGCATGAACAGTAGAGGGTACTTGATAATGATAGGAAACAACTGCTACTGGTTTATGTGTTTTCTATACTTTATTGTTATTCTAAAATGTACTCCTCCTATTCATGAAAGAAAAGTTTAGGAATGGGGATGTAGCTCAATGGTAGAGAGTCTACTAAGGCCCTGGCTTCCTTCCCCAATGCTAAAAGACAAACAAAACATCAACAAAAAAGAATTGTCAGGTAGTATGCTGTGTTATGCCAGCAGCAGCCTCCTCCATCTACATTTACCCTGTCCTTCGATTGCACCAAGAATGATGACCATAAATGCGTCATCCAGGTTTACATAAGTGAACTCTGTAATTTTTGTACAATAATGAAGCCACCTAATTGCAGGTTTCTCAGAACTATCCCCATCCTTTATTGGGGGTGGGGGAAGTACTGGGGATTGAACTCAGGGGCACTCAACCACTAAGCCAAATCCCCTGCCCTATTTTGCATTATATTTAGAGACAGGGTCTCACTGAGTTGCTTAGCACCTTGCTTTTGCTGAGGCTGGCTTTGAACTCAGGATCTTCCTGCCTCAGCCTCCCAAGCCACTGGGATTACAGGCGTATGCCACTGCACCTGGCAGAAGTACCCCCATCTTTATCAACATATTCCTTTACCAACCTACTTAACTCAAAAGAAGGAGGATAGTTGTATGAATCTGTTAAGTCCCAAGTTTTCAATTCTGTGCATATTTTAATGAAATTGACAGAGGTGCTCTAAAATAGGTGGAAATCATAATCTAGCATTTATTACATAATTTATTATCAATAATATTAATAGTGTTATTAATATTAATGAATGTATCACTAATCAATCATCTACTCCTTTTCTCAAAAGAAAAATATTTAAAAACATAAATATTGGCTGGGCATGGTGGCGCATTTCTGTAACCCCAGCAGCTTGGGAGGCTGAGGCAGAAGGATTGCAAGTTCAAAAACAGCCTCTATAACTAATTGAGGCCCTAAGAAATTTAGCACGACCCTGTTTCAAAATAAAAAATAAAAGCGCTGGGGATGTGGCTAAGAGGTTCAATCCCTGGTACCAAAACAAAACAAAACAAACCATAAATATTTATTTCAAAATTGCCATCAGTGGTACATTTTGGGGTGTTCTGTAAATGGGACAATCAAACATAATGAGTTAATATCAAAAAAAATTAGACAATAGAACAAACCATTATTAGAGATGAAAGTCTCTGTAATGATGAGAATTTTGATTCAATTTGAAGTTAAATTGATTATAAACTCTTATCTATCTGGTAAACAGCTTTGAACTACATAAAACAAACATTAAATTGTAAAAAGAAGCACAACAAATCCACTATCAGAGTGGGAAATTTCAACAGATTTCTAGTAAGTGCTAGTAAAATACATAAAAGAATAAATAGCTGAACTAAATTGATGTAATAGGTATATAAAAATCACTGCACAGCACAGTAGAAAAATTCATATTTTTCTCAAGTATTTACTGAAAAATTATAAATATTCTGACATCAACAAATGTCAAACAATCTGTAACACACAGAAAACGTTCTTTGATAAAAGTTTAATGAATCAGAAATGGGAATAAAGATAACTTAAAAAAAATGCCTAGCGTGAAACTTGACAACCTTCTTTTCATAACTCTTGGATAAAAGTGGACATTACAGTGGAAAATTTAAAAATTGCTTAGAAGTGAATATAATGAAATTACTGCATTATTAAAATGTGGACTAATCTCAGACAGCCTTAAATGCTCATTAGTGAAAAATAAAGACTGAAAATAACCAAGCTGAATGTCATATTCAAGAGATAATAAAAGAATACATACACACTCACAAATAGAAAGTATTTCACACAAGATACACACATTAGATGCCACTCTAATTATTAAAAGGAAATTCAAATTAAGAGCACAATGCTATACCATTCTGCATCTACCAGTCTAGCAGAAATCTTAGTTTAGACAGCCCCAAGTATTAGTGAGAATATGGATCAACAGAATTATAGAGTATTTTCACATCTTACTACTAATCAAAAATTAGTTAACCATAGGCACACATATCAAGATGTATGTATTTAATAAGTAAAAAGTTGAGTGAAAAACGCAGGATATAGAATATCCCTTAACAAAGAATAAACACACTTCAAAGAAAAAGTTACTCAAAAATACATACTGATGTGGTAAAATTACAAATATTCAGGATAGTTGTGTGTTGGGAGGGGACAGGCTTTTAAAGGTATTATTAATGTTCTATGTCCTTAGGTGATGAGTACACAAGTGTTCATTTTACTGTTTTTGAAGTGATAGTTGTAGAACACTTTCACATAGGTGAAATCATTTGTGCTGAGTAATAATAAGATAAATCTAGATACATGTTTTCTAAAAAAACTTTGGTTACAGAACCTCCGGTATGATAAGTGTGTGCACTACCATCAAACAGTGCACATACACATTATTTTAAAATCCCTTTGACACCAAGGCAGGCTGGGGAAAGGTTGCATGAATATGAGCGAGTTGCCCCTCTGGAGTCCACATGGGCATTCTCTGGGGGTTGGAAGGGCTCTGATCTATCAAGGCAAGCCCATCCCACAAGCCATACAGGTCATAAGCCTCACAGTGAACCCAAACAGCAGGGTCAGAAAGATGAGTGCTAAAGGCCAGGTCAGACTTTTCAATTCACGAATCTTTTGAGGTTTGGAAGCAAAAGTCCTGAGAAAATCCCCAGGGGTTCTTGTACAATTTAGAGTAGGAGCAGGGAGCCCAGCTACTGAGGACATTGGGGCACATGTAATTAAATGGAAGAAAATACATTCTTTGATTTCTAAACTGATAGAGCAGATGACACCAAGTGACTTTGATATGGGGCTGCTTACTGTGCCATAGCCACACATAACCAGCAGGCGACAACAGGGCCCTGTGATAATCCTAAGGCTGTTAAGGACACTGGTTCCTCCTATTCAGGTTGAGAACACACCTCACACCTCTGCTCTATCAAAGTGCACCCCAGGAGAAAGGGGTTATAGCTGCCAAAGAACCCAGAGCTGTCAGGAGATCCTCCTCTTGGATTCCTCTAAATCAGTCATAAATAAAATCTTCAGGAAATAAACAAACAAACAAAGCCACTCTTGAAAGACTTGAAACATAACTTTGGGAATCAGGATTTAAAATAATAACAATATTTGATTTTCAACTCCAATGCTTGTAAAAAGCGTAAAGCAGATTATTTGAGCATCATGTACAGCATTTTCTCTTTAGGGCCTGAAAAGATCATTTTAACCGGGAATTTACTATTTTAATTGTCATTGCCCTGGCTCACACTTCAGCATGGTGGAAATATTATAAATATTTTTAACTTCTGGACAGAGGATATTTGCTATTTCATCTTCCAGAAGGACAATACGCTTTTCAAGGATTTCTGGAATGTAATGCTCCACATCAGGGAGAGGTGAGGTGAAGGCGGAGGAAGTGGAAGAGAGCACGGAGGAGAAAGAGGCAGCCAAGATGTGTTGCTTTGTGCTTTGAAATGTATTTCCTTTAGCATTTTGGAGAAATACAGTACTGGGATTAGTTTTTAATAACTTCTAGTTAATTGTGGTTTTCTTTGTATAATGTGAGGCTTTGTCTTAATTTGTTTGTAGCACTATAACAGAATACCACAGACTGGGTGATTTCTCATGAACAAAAATATATTTGGCTGAGGGTTCTGGAGTCTGGGGAACTCAAGATGGAGAAACCACTTCTTGCTGTGTCATTCCATGGCAAAAGGCAGAAAGGTAAAGACATAAAGAAAGCAAAAGAGAAGACGGAGAGGGGAGAATGAGGTTGCTCTGGCCCTTTTATAAGGAAACCCCTCCCTCAGTACCAGCATTAATCCATTCCTGAGGGTAAGTCATCACATAACCCAAACACTTTTCAACAGGCCTTATCTCCACATTGAGAATCAAATTTCTAACACATGAACATTGGGGAACACATTCAAAGCACATCGGCCTGGTACGCGTGGTTCCCTGAAATGTTTTATTATGATATGGTCACCTCCTAACTGGATGCCTAACTTCTAATGAAGTATCTTTTATTAAGAGCTACAGCAGGCACTGTAGCAGATTTTTACAGCAATCCTCTTATCCATCAGATGCATCCCAGGATCCCCAGTGGATACCTGTAGCCACAGATAATACTAAACCCTATAGATACCATGTGTTTGCCTTAGGTCAAGGATTTCAACTCCTCACTTAAATGAAGGACTGTAGAGCTTCTCTTTGGTGTGTTTGAATTGTCAGCATCATTACTCTTGTACTTTGAGGACATTATGAAGTAAACTAAGGGTTATTTGAACCTTAGTTGTACAACCCAAGGATTGATTGCCATGCTGTCATGTTAAGTATGGCCACTAAGTGATTAGTAGGCAGGTAGACCATACAGTGTAGATCCCCTGGACAAAGGGATGATTCACATTCCAGGCAAGACAGAGCAGGATGGTGTGGAATTTATCATGGTACATAGAATGGTGCACAAGTTCATTGAATAATTTTCAAAGCTGGTTGACTGCAGGCAACTGAATCCACAGAAATAAAAACCATGGATAAGGAGTACTAATACACTGGTGGTTCAGGTTTCTGCCACAGTCATTCCTAAGAGCATATGATGTACCAGTGCTGACCTTCAGACAGAGCCCACTAAAAAAATAAAACCACAACAGTTATTTGAGCAGAGGAGATTTAATATAAAATTGTTCTTTAGGGAAAGGAGAGAAATAGCATGAGAAAAAGGGGAAGCTGTAACCTCAGGCCAATGACAAGTGAATGATGAACAGTCTGGGGTCACCAGGGACCTACATGCACACACATACGTAGACTTCAGGATTTTAACTAGGACAAGGTTGCCATGGGAACAAGCTGACCTCTGGCAAAGGCACTGACCTGAGGGCAGCTGGTCCACAGAAGCTGTCTGCCACAGCAGCAGGGTATGGGCAGGCTAGATGGAGCTGGTCTATACAAACAATTTGCCAAGTAATCATACAGTTGATTGAGGTTGCAGCATTGTGACTCCTGAAATGGCCATTGCACAGGGACAGCTTGAGGATGAGGCTAGAGATGGTCACTGTGGATTGTTGGGCACCTACCCTGATTATTCCCTTCCAGAACCTGAAAGGGAAGTGCCTTTCCACTAGGTCCTCACAGCGTCTCACCAGTGCCTTCTACTGCAATGCTGGCAGACAGAGAGCAGAGTGCAGGGAGACAAGCAGTGAGCTAGTGCTGGCCTGGTCAGGTCTCTGAGTGCTGGTGGACCAGTCTGTAAGCTACTTGTTCTAAAATCTAAACTCAGTGGTCTTGTGAGAGCCACCATCCTGTCTTGGCTTTGGTTTCCCTTTCCTCTGGTGGCATTTCTGGTGCTAGCTAGGTTTTGGCTTTTTCTGGCGGCTGCTTCTAGGCAGCCTGTTTGGTGGCAGCATCAGTTTGGCCATTCCATTTTTTGCCACTGGACCTTTGTAGTGGACAATGCCACCTCCTTTGGTTCCCATACTATTTATGGAAGTTCTAAAATTTTCAGCTAGGTTCTTGGTCCCTATTTTTCTGTGGTAAGGAGTCCTCTTCCCTTGTTTAAGCTCCATGGACATGAGGAGTAGGAAGTCATCCCCAGACTTGGTGTAGACATTGGCTCAGTGTTGGCTCACTGGTCTTGGCTGAGTTCTAATGTCCTGTTAATGTCCATAATTCTGCTCTTTGTGCTGACCATCCTTGGAGAAGTGACTCCATTTCCATCCCTTTAGAGTCATACACCATAGCATATCCACCATCCTTTTTTTATCTTCTATTAAATTGCTTTTATTAGTATAAAGGACCAAGTCTGGGTTTTGGAGTGGGCTGTCAGTCAGGTCTGATCTGCTGGAAATTATTTTATCTAGCATTTCCAAACAGTTATGCTCAGGGGCCCTGCCTCACCAACTAGGAAGGTAGCTGACTTTAACGTTTGTATAACTTGCAGTTTTATGAGTGAATTCTCATGGAGTGACCCTTGAGATCAGGTCATTTGTGAAGTATGAGCACATGGTGACCTTTGTGCAATAGAAGCACATGGTGACTTTTGTTATCCTTCAGGGTTACAACTCAGTGTGGGACTTTAGCATTGAGGTTTTGTTGAAGTCTCAGCTTGTCAGCTTCCCTTATCAGCAAAGTAGTGACTGTGGGCGGGGGGGGGGGGCTCTAACTCAGGGCCCCATCTAGCTGTGACTGAGTTAGTTTGTTTAGATAACTACCCCAATGGCCTTTGCCAAGATCCCAGTTCTTGGGTAGGGACTCCCAAATTCATTCTGTTCTTGTCCTGAACAAAGAGGTTGAAGTCTCTGGGCTGGGGCCTCAAGATTTTGGCCTTGATTATCTGAAAGACCACCTCCTGGTTTGTTCCTCACTTAATGAGACTTTTTTCCCCCTCCTTTCAAGGTCTCCTACAGGGGTCTGTCTAAGTTTGAAAATCCAGTCTCTATATTTTGCAGCATCCTGTTGTTCCTAGGAACTCTCAGACTTTTCACAATGGTGGGGGTAGGGATGGTAAAAAATGCACATTGTTTTTGTTGTTGTTATTGTTTCTTTTTTTAGATCCAGCATTCACCATCCTTGTATCATGTTAAAACCTAATGATTTAATTTGTCTCTGACAGATTTGTGTCTTTATTTATTTTGATATGCAATATCTTGCTCCTGTTAGTAGGGAAAGGAGGACCTTTTTTCCTTCTAGGCATTGAGCCTCTGTTGAGCTGGCCATCAGAAGGATATTAACATGTTGTAACATGAAAGACAGGAGTTTCTGTCCTGGAAACCCAGTCAAGTCAGTGGCTAAGCCTCTGCTGAAGAGTGTAGGGGAGTTCTTGCATCCTTGAGGGAGTCTCATCTAAGTGAGTTGTTCCTTAGTTCCTGTTTGTGGGGTTTTCTTTCCTCCTCCTCCTCCTCCTCCTCTTCTTCTTCTTCTTTTCTCTCTCTCTCTCTCTCTCTCTCTCTCTCTCTCTCTCTCTCTCTTTATAAGGCAAATAATGTTAAAACTGAGTTGTGGAAGGCTCACACTGATACTGATATCATCATGTTATTTTTTAATTTTAGTTTTATTTCCCTGATAACATTTAGTCAAAATATAGTCTTCTCAAAATATGGTCTTTTACTTGTGAGTCAGCAAACACTGGGCAACTTTTGACACCTGGACAACTTGTATTTTATTGAGAGAGAATGGCTGAGGAATCATTACATTTAGGGACTGAGAGCTCCTGCAAAAGAAGATGAGGAAGAATGGCCGTGGGAGGGAAGAAGAAAGCAAGGACATGTCTATTTTTTGGTGGGGGAGGGGTTGTACTTAGAAAATCTCTACTGTATTTCCCCCTTTGATGTTTGGGTCCTTTTAGGGTTAAAGAACATCATCCTGATTTAATTGTTTATATTTCCTTAACATCATGACATGAGTGGCTGTCATGTGCACATTATGTGAAAGTTCTCACCTTGAGATGGTGTCTCACAACACCTTGGTCTGCCTGGTCACTCTATTTGTAGAGATTTAGGTGCCTCTTTGCATCAATTAAATGTGCATCATTTAATATAAGCGCCTGACCTGGACCAACTTCCCAGGGAGGGACTTTCGATCCCCTTAGCTTGGTAGTGCTTTAAGCTTATGAGGTCACCATGGAACCACAATCAGGACTCACTCAGGCTCCATAGTCTGAAGATGGTGGACCAAAGACTATGTCGCTCAGGTCACATGCATGCACATAACAGAACTGACAGACAGACCTCCCCAGTAGGCAAACCTGTACTGAGTGACACTTCAGTCACTCGAAAGTGATTAGGTTCCCTTTCCACTTCAGGCAGCTCCGAACTTGGGCTAATGCTTTTGGGGGACTAACCAGTTTAATTTCCTGTCATGAAATCTGCTTCTTATCTTCTTCTGAGTTCATTCAGGAAGTAGTGAGAGTCAGGGCCATCATAGCTCCAGTGAGAGTAGGATCTGGCATGTGACCAGGCGATGCCTATCCCTCTGTCAAGTTCCTAAACAAAGCTCCCAGTATATGTTATGCAAAATATGGAAAAATACCAAAAATAATGTTCATGGAAAGACACAAGCAGCACTTGGAGAAATAGAAGAGCAAGGTTTCTTCAGTACTGCTGCAGCTCAGCAGAGTCTTCTCCAAAGGCTGACCACTGCCCTTTGTTCTCAGCATCTTTTATACAGTACAGACTTCTGGGTTTCAACACTTTCTCATGCAAGTAACCTTGAGGTCTCCCCCCTTCTCTAGGCTACTCTGGTTCCTTCCATAGCTGCTGAGCAAGCATGTTAACAGAAAGAAACTGACAGGTTGCTATTTTCTATTAATTGAGTTTTATCTATTAACAGAAATAGAAGAAACATCTTAGGAAGGAGTTGCTGCTTCAGTGGCATCAACATAACCCAAAAACTTGTTAGAAATTGAAAAACTCAAACATCCACCAGACCCTCTGAATCTGCTTGTTGTTTGTCCAAAGATCCCAGATACCATATACATATGTCTGTCATCTATCAGTCTATCTATCTATCAATCTCTCTGTCTCTCATCTCATTAGTTTGTTAGGCTTCCATAACTGTCACATGCTGGTTGGTTGGCTGAAACAACAAAAAATAATTTTCTCACAGTTTGGATGCCTGAAGCCCAAGATCAAGGTGTCAGCAGGTTTGTTTTCTCCCGAGGCCTCTCTCATTGACTTGCAGCTGCCCACCTTCTTGCTCTGTCTCTGGAGGTATGTCTGAACTATTCTGCTTTTGAGAACATCTGTCAGATTGGATAATGCACATTCTAATGGGCTCATTTTAATTTAGATAGCTCTATAGAGGTTCTATTTCCAAATTCAGTCATTTTTCCAGGATCTGGTGCAACCAGAAACCCTTGGTGTTCCTGGGTGTGTAAGTGCATCTCTCTGGGCTTGCTCATCTTCATGTGACACTTTCCCTGTACTACTGTCTTCACAGATCACCTTCCTCTCTGTGTCTGTGTGTCTGTTCTTGGAAGGACACCAGCCCACTGGCCAAAGGACTCCCTACTTCAGCATAAGCTCCACTTAACTAATTATGAGGGCAGTGACACTATTCCCAAAACAGGACACACTTTGGGGAATTGGCACAGAAACTATCCACCCCATGCAGAACCCACCAGAGGCCTATGATCAGAGGTGACAGGATGTGGCTTGTTTCCAGAAGCATCTCTCTGACTATGGGTGCTAATTCTGATGTGTCACAAGACCCCCAGTCCTTGGTGTTCTCATGAGTACCACTTGAGTCATATCAACTAGAACAAACTTAATGTCCCTCCCTTCCTGACTCCTGTGCATTCCCTCTGCAGTCATTCTTGACCTGGTTCAGGCTCCAGCTGTGTGGTGCATACTACATTCCCACTAGTCTCAAGTGCCCATGCCAACTAACAAACATCCACTCCCACGTAGGTGCCAACATTTCCAGCTCTGCCATCTGGAGTCCTCAAGGGATGCTGAGGCTCTGTCACCTGGTTGAGCAAACAACATATTCCAGTTCTGGTGAATCATTTTCCATGCTTTTCTCCCTGAGGTGGTGGATGGCAGTGGCTCTTTCCTGTTTACTACCTCAGTGTGAGTCTTTGCACTCACTTTGGGACTGGATGGAGGCCCATGTAGTGGGGACAATTCTACTTACTGGTGCAGTGGTGTTTGGATATAGGCCAACTTCTAGATCTAAGCACCACAATGCATGGACCCCTTGACCCTTCAGGAGGGAAGTGAAGTAAGTGACCTGGAGCAGACCAGAGAATGTGGAGGGACTCACACCATCATGGTGGCCATTCTTTAGGTCCATACATCTGTACATGAGAGCCCCAGTGTGCATCATTTTCTTTAGAATTAAAGAGAGACACAGGTGACCCTTGGCCATGGGGCCACCAGTGCTCCTCAGGGCCAGTGCACTGACCACAAAGCCCAGGTTCTCTGCATTCCATCACTACGAGCTTCAGCCATCTTTATGCCTTCTACAGCAAGACACAGGGAGCTCAGCCATCAGGAGAAATGAGCCATGTGGAAAGGAGGCAGAGAAGAACAACTGTACTGGGGATGTGCTCTCATCCAGGAATGCAAGCCACATTTCTCCATGGCCTATATACTCAGCAAGGGCTCCAGGCTGTGGAGCTCCCTGCTCCTCTCAGCCCAGACACCCAGAGTGTTTGCACAGAGCCTTGGGCGCACACAAGGACATCTCAAATAATGAAAAGATCACAAACTGTCAAGTAACTTCAGGGTGGATTAAATCACTAATCATGTTCCTAATCACTAATCAAGTTCCTGGTGATGTAAACACTCAGGAGTCACTCCAGGGAAACTGAAATAACTGGGCTGCATGAAATATCCACACAAGAGACAAAAATACCTTTTTCTTTGGGGGTTCTGTGACAGCACTTCTGATCTTAAGGGTCCACAAAAAGAGAGAGGGAGAGAGCCCACACATACTGACCTCTTTTATTGATGAGAAGCCATTCAAATAAGGTAATGAGTCAGGTTGCAGGGGGCTGAGTCTAGCTTCATGGTGTCTACTGTCAGCAGATTGACTGACACCTGGATAGGCCACACCCAAGGGCAGAGTAAGAGAAGGGGACTCACAAAGGGCATTTCCATGAAACATTCTATCCCAAACATGGCAAGGGGTAATATCATAAAGGAACAGGTGAGCATAGCTCCACCCATGGGGCTGCAGGAAGGCACACCCATGCACAAAGACACATCTCCATTTTCTCAGCCCTAAAGATGGGGCTACTATCTTTGGTTACCTAAGCAACCAGATCACAGGGTGACCGACAGAGCCACACCAATCAAAAAGGGAGGCAAATATTGGTCACATGCTATGTTGGCCTCCCACAATCTGGGTCAAGATAGTGCTTGTGCCTAGTCACTTCCCTTGGCTGCAAAATAACTGTACAACCCATCATTGGTTGTGTGATTTTCAGAGTTGACTTTTAAAAACTCGGGCAGCACCTAGGCCCGGAAGATGTCTGTAAATAACTCACAGGAGCGAGGGTGTCAGAGTGAAGGAGAAAACCACCTGGAGGTCACACTTATGGTCACTTTTACTCCTTAAAAATCTGCAGAGCTTCCTTCCTTTTTGGCCAAGGAAAGTTGCCAACTGTGTCCTATTGTCTCCAAGTCACATAACCACATGTATGGATGTGCACTCTGAAAGGTGGCAACAAGCTCCCCTGTCCCATTAGTGGACAAGAACCCATGTTTTCCACCTGATTTACACAACCCAGATTATGGGGTTGGTTTGCTAAGGGCCTTATACCTGGGGATGCCAGGGAGCTTCTACTCTCCATTAAACCAGCTGTTTGTTGGGTGACAGGGGATGAAGGGTGACCCTGAAAGCAGGGGTGAGAGCTGGTCAGCTGATAACACTTTGGGGGCCTCACCAATGCCTCTCTGTCATGAAATGGGAAGGGTGTCCAAATCTCAGCTTATGCCTCCCAGAAGTAAAGGAGTACTTAACCGGGGGTAAATGCATGAATGGGGAGCTTCCTGAGATGGCTCTAGTCCAGGTCTCACCATTTCTGCCAGGAATCTGGACAACAGTTGGCTTTGTGAAACCTCATAGATCCAGGAACAGAGCAGCTGCAGCCCAGGCGCACAGCAAGCCGGCCACAGTGTTTCCACAGAGGAACTGGTGGCAGTGTAATGGGGAAGATGGATCAGGCAAGGTCAGTGAGAAAGAGATCAAATTATTTACACCACCTTAAAGGAGGGAAGGTCTGAGATACTCACACTGCAAATGAGGCCTTGAAAATTGGTCTGAGAGCCACCAGTGCCAGAAGAAAGGGAAAGAGGCAGACTCCCTCTACCTAGCTTTGGACACCCTCTCCCAGGTCATCAGTGTTGCCAGAAAGCAGAGAACCCACAGGGACCCAATGGAGCACCATGGAGAGAAAGCACCTGCACAAGCTTTGGCTCCATGCAGAGCAGAGCTGAGGCACAGGCAGGTGGGCAAGGAGGTTAGGCAGGGAGGCAGGGATTCTCCCATGAGGCTTGGAAATTGGGAGTACAGGAAGCTCCCTTGGGAGTGAATCAATCATTTTTAAAAGCAATTTTTTGCATAAGTAGCTTATTGACATGGTTCAAGATACAAATGCTCTGCAAGCCCCCTAGCACTGTCCCTCAGCCACCCAGTCTGCTTATCTCTCTAGCACGTTCAATGCACACATGGACACAAATCCTTATGCTCACCTTGCTGTGTGCACAGGGTGCTAGGTCAGCACCAAGCTGAGCACCTTTCTCTTTGTCTCTTTATCACAGATCTGGGGGGCCTCTTCCATCTTGGGAAATAAAGTTACATCCTTATCCTCAGCAGTACACCATGACAGACTGCAATGGCATCCACTATATTTAACCAGTTCCCACCAATGGATATTGAGGTAAAAGATATGAAATAAGCAAAAAATATACCACATGGTACCCTGATGGAATTCGATATCCTAAAAAATGACAGAAAAGCTTCCTGTTGGTGAAAATTGATTCAAGGATTCAGGGAAGACAGAGGCAATAGCTATATCCTCTGTGTACATCTGGGGTCTCTGCCAACTATTCTGTAGCTTATGCCAGCAAAGAGAATGCTGGCCCATGGCAGGTTCCTTGTGAAAGTCCCGAGGTCCTACATTCATCAGCATGGACAACTATGGTCATTATGGCTAGGCATTTGGTATCACAGACTTTGGTTTAGTGTGGTGTGTCTGACACCACCTCCATCTGGGTTTGGATGAAATATCTGGAGATGGAGGAAGGTGGGGTGAGTCCTGTCCACACTGAAGCTCCCTGCCCCTCTGTTCCTTTCTGCAAGTGGTGCCCAGGCAATCCTGCCAATAGTCATGTATCTCAGACTCATAGAGGAGAGCAAATCCTAGAGCGAGGATGAGATGAAACCACCATGTAAGGATTCTGGCTGTGGAAATGTACAAGGCAGTGTTCCTCTGGTGAGCAAACTCCCAGGGTGTAAGAGACGCCCTGTTTTCCACACTTGGAATATTCTACAGGTTCTCTGTGGAACTCATAAGATGACTAATACATGCTCAATACCTAGCTGCTGTGGTAATGTCCTTTGAGAGGAGGCTCTGTGCTAGAGTCTTATCAGCCTCAACCTTAATCTCAGATACTCAGCTTTTGGGAATAAAGGAACTCTCTTAGACAACACCAATGTGTCCCTATGCCTAAACCTGCCCACATAACGGTAACTTTATACAATGAGCAATATGTACTAATGATGTCAATGACCTAATGTAACCTATGGATATATATAAAGCTGGCAGCCCAGATGAGCAGCACTTTTACTTTGCTCCTGCACCTTGCTTCTATCTCCTTTTGTTTTCTTTACACCACTGCCCTTTTGGTTCACTGTACTTTCACCCTTCAGGCTGTTAGGGACAAGTGCCTGTGCCTCCTGATTCTGATGCTGATGCATACAGCAGCAGGGGTTCCTCTTGGGCGAATACCAGCAGGTAAGCAGCAGCAGCAGCTCATGCAATCACCATGCTGCTGCTACCCATGCTGTGTCTGCACCTTAAGGACACAAAATATCCCAGGGTCACCCATCCAGAGTCCATGGTGGGAATGGTCCAAGGAGTTCCAGCCCTTCAATGGCTGAGTATGCAATTATAATACCAGCCCTCAAGTAACTTCTGACTAATAGACTTCGTAAGTACTGGGTGTGAATTGCCATCCCCATCTCCAGCACACCCAGGGCATGAGACAGCCATGGGGAGACCATGGAGGCCAGGTCAAGGGGGACTGGCCATCCTGTGTCCCACTCACCTGCCTTCTGAGGCTTGCCACCTCCTACCTCATTCCCATATCCCCTTCCTCCCATGCAGGGTGCCATATAAGATGGCTGCTCATCAAATCTGAATTTGTGAAAAATGCAAGAATCTTTAAGGGACGAGTGTGCCCCATGCAATGTTTGGGTGTTGTACATTTCATATGGCAAGACCACTGTTAGGGCAATCTTCAAGGATGGGCTTGGAGTTCAAAAGAGATGAACAGGACAACTAAATGTCCAGTTGGTATTTTGGACACCCCAAAGCCATCAGAGCTGTCATGTGACTCCAGCCTTGGCCAGCAGTGTAGATGTGGGCTGCCTTTTGCCCTTGCCCATCTTCTGGGTGTCTGCCTTGATTCCGTCCAAGGATGGCAGTGTGGTACTGAGAGTGCCTGGTGACTTACTGAAACTGGCAGGGGGCTTCTCAACTCCTAGACCCTACTTTTAATTTCCTCATTTTCAAGACATCTTTTTCTGTCTTTAGACCTAATAGGAAGTGATCAGCTCAGTAGAAGACAGTCCCTGCTAGTGCTCTGTGGAGAAGTGCCTAGATGGTGACACATGGCACAGAACACACAGAGAACTACATGCAGAAGTCTGTCCAACACCTCTTAGTTCTGACCCCAATGGAGATTTTCCTACAAACACTAGTGTTGCTCTCCTGTGCTGCCTGGAGAAATGGCTCAGGCCCAAGGAGTGTGCCAGCTGTCACAGGGATAGCTGTTCTAAGCTTCACAGCAAAGCTTCAGATTTTAGCCACAGAGGGTTGTGGACATGGCTTACAGTGTCTTGTGCTTCCCTGTAGTCCTTCATCACCTGTGTCCTGGGCATCTGTTGGTGATAGGATGATCTGCCTGTGTGCTCTGCTTGCTATTGTATGGGAGGTGCCCCCTCCATGTGTAGGACAGCCATCTACATGCTGGGTAGGCAGCCCCTCCCTGGGCTTGCAGTGGAAAGTGGGTGCTAGCTTACAGGGGGTGTGGGGACTGACTGGACAGGTGTCACCAAGTGACTGTGAGACCACGGAGCCCCATAGGAATATTTTACTAAGGCCCTAGTCTCACCCTAATGAGAAGCCCTTCTCCAGTCATAGTGTCTGGGTCCCCTCAGCTCAGGAGCCTCCTGGGGTCCAGGCAAGTTGGCCTTTGTCCTGCTAGGCTGAGATGGCTAGAGACCAGGGCAGCCGTTTCACCAGGAAGAGATGTGTGAGCCCAGCTTGTCACTCAGAGTAGGCCCCACACCATGCCAGCTTCCAGAGTAGACCCCCAATCCACTCACACTGTGTGGAGGTGGCTAAGCAGGAAGCAGATGAGGAAATGTGACTCCTCTGCTAGAGGCTCTGAGTGCCCACAGCCACTCCCTGTCCTGGCTTCCTCCCCTTGACACAGGTACACAAGCTCTGCTTGCTTCATCCTTTTTAAACCTTTTCCACAGATGTCTTTGTGGTTGTGTCAAGCACCCTGGTGAGAGCCTGGAGGAAGGACGCTCACTAGCTTCAGTGGTAAAGCATGGATGCTGGGTCCCAGGCCACCCAGAGCTGCCAGCCCACAGAGCTTAGGGAGTATCGAATTGTGATGGACTTACAAGGAAAACTGTTAAATCTTTTAAAATTTGTTGTTGTTGTTGTTGATAATGAATCTTTATTTTATGTGCAGTGCTGAGAATTGAACCCAGTGACTCACACACACACGTCAGGCAACTGCTCCACCATGGTGCCCCAGCCTCAGCCCCTAAACCATTTAATCTTTCTCTTGGTTCCCATGTAAAATTAGATTATTCCTAATTTGCAAAGGATATTTAAAGCCATGGGTTGCTGTAAAGCACCATGAAAAACTATGCAATAGAACATCCAGAAAACCATTTGCTAGAATAAGGTCATGGTGAAATACATTTTGGTGAATCCCTTAGCTGCACTGGAATTTTTACCAGCTTTGATTTGGCTTGGAGTATCCATTTAAATGCTCATGGCCCAATTCCCAGGGCTCAGTAAGAAATACAGACCTTGAGCTTGAGTACTTGCTCAGAGTAATTAAGAAAGGCAAGATTTTCAAAAATAAAATGTGTCACAATATATTACAAAATTTGGTAAATAATGAATTTGTGTCTAGAAATAATGAAGACAAGAGTACACCATAAAAAGAAAAGGCCTGTGTCAACAATTGGGGCCATGGCTATGGTAGTCTGCAGGTCACTGGCATGTGCTGAGGCTGGCTCTGAGGTCTCTTATGTCCAAGGCTAAGACAGAAGCCTGGGTCCCATGAGAGCTATTACCTGACAAAAGTCAGCATAGCAGCATTTTAAAAGAAGTTGATGTTCAGGTATTACCTTGTAAAAGGGTTTCCATGTGGGCCTAAGCAGAGAAGATGAACCAAGCAGAGTGGGCCCTGTCTTGGAGGGGTGGCTTGGTTTCTTTCTATGGCAGGGTGATAAAAACCGAGGGCCCTCTCTAGGGAGGTGGCTGTGGACAGGTCTGAGCAAGGCAAGCTCCTGGGGCTTGAGCAAAGAGCTTTTGAATGGTTTGGGCTTGGTCGTTTGCTGCCTCTCCAGGAGACTGGAGCCTTCTACTCCTCGGTCTGCACCCCACAGCCTCCATAAAGCTGCTCCAACTGGCATTATTGACACAGCAAGGTAAAGTGCTCAAAGTGTTTTACTGAAGTGAGAGAGATGCTAGAGAAATACCTGATGCAAAATAAGAGTGAGAGAAGACTCTTCTAGTTTTATGTCCAAACCAAGAGCAAGAGAGGACTTTCCCTCCACCTCCATTTCCAGGCCCGAGTCTAGGTGGCTGCCTTGTCGCTGGGCCCCAACTCCAGCCACCACAGACACTGTCTCAGAGATCCCTGAGCACCTTGTCCCAGGCCTGTGATACAAAACACCTGATTCTGGGGCTGGAGGTGGCACCTCTCTTCCTCCCCCACTTGGCTCCCCTCCTCCTGGTGTCAACACCCCAGAAGAGGCAGGGAATGCAGGAAGGAGTGCATCTGCTGGAATGTGAGTCTAAAAGGTGAAAAGTCAAGGGTCAATCCACCCCAGGACCTGAGGCCTTCTGACAGACTCCAATATGTCAGCTCCTGAGGGCTGTGGCTGGTGATGGGTGCTCCAGAGTGGGCAGAGCTTGAACCACAGGTTAACAGAGGGGCTCAGAGAACCCTGTCCTGCAGGTTCCATCCAGTGGTATGTCTTTTTGGTTTTATTTTGTTTTTGTTTTATTATTTTGTTTTCTTTTTTAATTAATTAATTAATTAATTATTTTTATTTTTTAAAATTTTTTATTATTATTATTATTTATTTTATTTTTTTATTATTTTGTATTTTGTTTTCATAGCCAGGACACACTAAACCACTGAGCTAAGTCCCCAGGCTTTTGTATTTATTCATTTTTGATTTTGAGACAGGGTTTCCTGTGTTGCTTAGTGCTTCACTACATTGGTGAGGCTGGCTTTGAATTTGCCATCCTCCTGCTTCAGCCTCCCGAGCTGCTGAGATGGGACGAGTGTACCAACAAGCCCGGCTCAGCCTGGTGTTGAGAACATACCTCTTGTCCTAATTTGTAAATGTTTCCAGGCCACATGTCCTTCAGCTTGTCCCTCTGGCTCATCTCTTTCACTAGGGAAGACTGCCAACACAGTGCACCCTCACCTCTCTTCCCTACTCCCTCCCTTTTTCTTGATCATTCTGTTTGCAGACATTAGGTCAAACGAAAACCTACCAGGGCTTTCCCACCAGTTGCTTTGCAAAGTAAGAATTTTCACTCAGGAATTCACAAGCCCAGTCTTTGTCCACTGCGATTTATTGACATCTGCCTATCTGGCACTTCTGGCAGAATGAGCCCTCTTAGAAGAAAGGTCCTTTCTTTCCAACTTGAAGCAGAGCTGGGTTCTCCCCTCCAGCTCTGGACCTGAAATGTGACCAGTGACAGTGGTAGAGAATTTGAAAATGTGACATCACATTCACAAGAACTCACCTGCATGTGAACCCGGAGTGCACATGTGGTTCCCATGTGTTCAAGTGCATGCCAGATCCATGCACGCAACACGGAGGAAAGCATGACATCCTGGAAGCAAATTCAGGACATGCCCATTGGATATGGATAGAGAGCCAGGGCCTCATGCACAGTCCCCTGGTGAGCAATGCCATTGGCCATGCTGTCCTCCATCCAGAGCTCTTCACTGCCCCTCCCTCCTCTGTCCACACTCCTCTGGCTCCATTTCAAGGCCCGGGGTTCAGTGAACATATTGATTCAGCCTCCCAGCAACCTTTCCTGAGACTCAGTCCTCTTGGTTTAACTTCCCACACTAAGCCGATAGATGCCAAGTAGGCTTATCTTGCCTCAGATGATTCTTGTCACACAAGGAATGTATCTTGTTAACAAACTAAGAAAAACAAGCATTTATCATGAAAATACAAGCATTGTTCTGGATACAGCTGAAGAAACAGTGCCCAGGAGAGCAGAACTTTGCTCTTGAGAAGGTTCCATTCTTCTCCCCACTGTGCAATGAGTCCATGGTGGTCAGCTGTGGTCAGGGCTACAAGATAGAATCATGCACTGTTGTGTGTGGGGAGGAAGCACCAAGCTTCCCTGGCAAGGAGAAACTTGCAGGAGGAGCTCAGCCTGTTATTTCAAAAGAGTTGACCACCACAGATGCAGCCTGGGAACGCAGGACAGCATGTGGGCCTGGGGTAGATCACTGTTGCACAGACACCAAGTTAAGGACGATGGGTTTCCTCTAAGCAACAAGGGACTCTGCGCTAGTTTCCTAGGTGGTGATCTGAAGCAAAGTACCACAAAAGTGGGTGGCTGTAAAGCGGTAACCTGGATCCATATGGTGGATTGTCATCTCCTCTCCTGAAATGCTGTGCAATCCCTGTCCAGTACCTTTCGCAATTAATGAGATGATTTGGGGTGAGGGGCTGTGTGGCAGGGGGTGAGGCACCCACCACTTCTCCTGCTAGGCTGCCCCTGCCCACTGCCCAGCTCTTCCTTCCCTGCACACAGTATCATGAAGTTGATGTAAGAGGACACTGAGACGTCCCCCGCCTTCTCATATGTGACTTCTCCAATAGTTGCCACCCACTCAGTACACAACACACAGGGAGGGGTTTTGGTCAAGATCACAGCTAAAAGTCAAGACTACACTGACTCAAGGGGAGAGTCCATCCATCCAGGTCAGGGGGAGTGGGCCTGTCTGCCCTAAGTCAAAGTAAGTGAATGCTCTACACTGGCTCAAGGCAAGTGAGTTCCATCTGCACTGGCTCAGGTATGTGAGTCTCTCTGTTTGTGTTTGGGGAGTGCCTTGCTACACTGATAGGATACACATGGTTCACCCTGCCTCAGCCATGGGTGCTGTAAGATTTGCTTGACCATGAGCCACTTCTTGGGGTTCACATTCAGTATTTTGTGGATGAGCTTTCATGCTTTGATGGGAACAGAGTAAGGGACAAGGTACCCTAAAATATGTGTATAATTAGAAGTCCTTTCATCTGCCTCATCAGTAATAAAGTCTTCCCAAATGCTTTTATTCAAATCACTTGATTTTCTTGAACTGGACCTCAACATTCATACCAAAAGTCTGTGCCAATGGAGGCTGCCATGTGGGAATGAGGCTAAGCACACAAGCAGTTACAAATGCTGTTCTGGCATTCAGACTGCTCGCCTTAACCTCTTGCTCCACCAGATTCACCCTTCATCTCAGACCACAGCACTCTATCTTCCTCACACCTACTCTCATGTTCTTTCATAAAGAGCCTGCCCCCCATATAACAGGAAAAGGGAACTTTTGATTCAGAAATGGTAGGAACAAAACTGAACCAAGGCTTGGGAGCACATGCAGGGAGGGCTTTAATTGTGGAATAAGTAGGACTTCCACTGAAGGGAAACAGCATGATGGAGGAACCAGACAGCTTCCCTAACAAAGGGAGATGGAAGGTTTTAATTGACATGCTGGGGTGGGCTACAGTCTGGTATTTTACCACTGGTCCAGGGCATAGTTCCCGAAACTATTTTTTGTATGAGACTCAGACACCAGGCAGTACCAGTAGAGTTGTACCAGGATCAGCTGACCTACTCTTGAAGCTGCCACCATCATCTGTGCAAATGTCCTGGCCTTGTGGCTTGATCTGGGTCTTAGGAAGGACCCTGGATGCTTGTGCTGCTGCAGCTGGTGGAAAAGCACCAGGGTGGCAGAGTAGAAGAAAACACAGAGCAGCTCTCCCCACCAATCAGTGTGTCCACAAGCAGAGCTGAGTGGAACTGACCCAAGTGCTAAGGCAGCAAAGGGGGCAGAGATTAGCATGAAGACAGAGATAACCAGCCTTTGCATTCCATTCCACTCACCTATCAGACATCTACTGCAGGCCCAATGAAGTCAGTATTTTCAACAAAAGTGGCCCTCAGGTCCCTGAAAAGTAACCTAGGCCACCTTTATCATTATAACCCACATCAGAGGTGTCATCTACAGTAAAGCTACTAGGAAAACAATAATGTATCCACCCAGCTGTGTGACCTCCAAAAATTTACTGATTTTTAAGTTGACTAGGAACAGGCAAAGCTAGAGGGTTTGCTTAGTAATAATTCCATCTTGTGTAAATATTCAGCTTCTGTTTTCATCAGAGTCTTGATGATTGAACTGTTGTCAAAAGCACACAAGATTGAGGAACACATTGATTTACTGCCTTCTAAAGTAACAATAAAAGTTGAGACTCAAAATAATTGGTTATAGTTTTAATGGCTGATTATCTCTGAGTGGTTTACATGTTTTTAAGTTTGATATTTTTTTCTTGTGCCTAAATTTCATTAATTTACTGCCAAATAACTTACTGGGTTTTGATTTTGGTGGCATAATTAACACATATTCCCCAAGGTCCCTGAATTTTTGCAACCCTCAAATAAATCAGGGAGAGGAACTTCTGGCAGAAAAACTCCCTGTGAAATCAGCACCTCCATCTAACAGAAATATCTATTAAGAATAAGTGTAGAATTTGGAATTAGATTTTTTTAAATATATTTAATGCCACTTAAAATCTCATGAAACAAAAGCAATGTGTTTATCAAACTTCATAGTTCAAAATTTGAAACTATATCTGCTGTAGTTTGTAGTGCTCAGTTCTATTCCCCTAACGATGAATTTGAGAGTATTGCTACTTTTTGATAATGTTAGGTTAGAGGAAACTTACTCAGGATCCTGTAAGTTTGTCTTGCTCTAGGGCCAATAGATGACAGAGAGCATGTTGGGAAAGGAAAGAGGAAAGTGTGTGAATAAAGAGGCAAATTTCTAGAGGCCCTTTGATAAGACTTATCCCAAATCCTTAGAGGCATGATACTACCTTGGAGACATTCTGTTGAAATAATTGGACTGTATAAAATTTAATAAATGTTTGCAAAAAAAAAAAAAAGCACACAAGAGTAGAGAAAAATATGCTGTGCTACAGAGGGTAACAGTTTATTGTACCCAGGAGTTTGTTATTGTCTCATGTTTTGTCTCCCCAAGTTCTCAAAATCATCATATAAACTGATCACACTCCCCCCCTGAAATCCTTGTTCTGAGTGCCATTATTTCTTCAGAAAATACCCAGAGTGTCATACAGAGGAGGGAGAAGGATGATATTGTTTGATGTGATTTTCCCCACAAAGGTTCCTGTAATGGAGGCGTGGTCCTCAGTGTGGAAATGTTGAGATGGAGAGAAGCTTTAAGAGGTGGGGCCTCGAGGGAGGCAACCAGTTCATGAGGGCACCACCTTTGAAAAAGATTAACACAGGTCTCAGGCAACTGGGTTAGTTCCTGTGAGAATGGGCTGTTATTTGGGAATCTGGCACCTCCACCCTCCACTTGGCACTTATGCATATGCTCCCAATGCTATGATCTCAGTCACCATGAGTCCCTAGCCAGAGCCAAGCAGAATGTAGCACCTTGCTCTTGGCCTCCAGAAATGTAAGCTAAAAAAATAAAAAAAAAAAAAAAAAAAAAAAAAACTATTTAAAAAAAATCAGTTTTCTCAGTCTCAGGCATTTCATTATAGTAACAGAAAACAAACTAAGACTGAATGTGAAACCAGCAAGCCCTTGCTTCCCATCCAACTTCCTTTCCTCACTTCAGTCCTGATTTCCATGTTCCTTGATGCTCACCAATTCCATTCTGTCACCACAGCTTGGGCATCACAGGGAAAGAGGACCAGGTGCAGAATGAGCATGAGACTAGCAGCAGTGAAGTCAGAGGGCGACAGTGGTCATCCTCCCCATCATGCCCATCAGTTTCTCCCTGTAATGCTGAATGCTACAACTGCATTGCCAGCAAGTAACACAACTGGCTGCAGAAAACTTAGCCACTTTTTTTTTTTTTTTATAATATGTGCCATGAAGAAATCCACCTGGTATGTAATCACACAGTTGTTGTAAACCACCTTACTGTGAATGGTTAGGTATACCTCTGACCCCTGGGAGCAATTTAACTTTACAAGACAGGGGGCAGTGTGTGTGTGAATATATCCATTCCCCATCACAACACAGGAAAGTAGAGATGCACGTGGAAAAGGGACTGATTTCTCACTGGCCCAAGTTACCCACTCTCCCACCTCCATGGAGTCTTCCAGAAAGCTCACAGAAATTTTAGAATTTTTGAGCTCCCCACAAGAGGTTCCTGAGATGAGCCCTCACCCCTCACACCTCCTCATAGCTCTCAATTCTACTCTAGACTCCCACTAAATATGGGATGAGATTTTTATGCCACAGTGGAGAAGAGAGAAGCACCACTCCACAGTTTGATACCAACAGATACTCTGAAATTTTTCTAATTCCATGCAACAGGCACAGCTGAGGGAGCTCCCTAGTTCTCTGGCACAGCACACCATTCTGGATCAAATGCAGTAAACCAAAGACATATCTGCTGTCACTTTCTGTCTCCACCTTGTCGAGCTTGCCTGAACTAGACCTCAGCCCCAACAGTCTCCTGCCCTTGGCTCCTCAGACATGTCCTTGGCCAGAATTTGGCACACTTTTTCCATAAATGGGCAAACACTAAATATTTTGGCGTTTGTGCCATAACTACTGGATTCTACTGTTGTGACACATATAAACAAGTAAGTATGTGTGTGCACCAACAAAACTTTATCTGATAAACATGATATGGGCCGGCTTTGGCCCACAGGCCTCAGGGTGCTGACCCCACCTTATTCAGTTTCTCTGCATTCCCCTCCAGGACCCATGGTCTCCAATCTTATAATAGAAAAGAATCCAATCTTGGTAATTTAATGACTCACTAAATATATAATTATGTTCCTAAGCTTAATCTTGTTTAGATATGAGGAATCCAAATGAAAATCCTTATCAACTTAAAATCCATGCCCCTGGAGACACCCCTAGCACACACTCTGTGGGCTGGTATAGTCAACCCCTTCTGCAGCTCCACCCTCTCCCTCCACTACACAAAGCTAGGTAAACTGCTTCACCACTCTGAATCCAGCAGAAGCCATGTGAGAGCAGTTCTGGCTTCCCTCTGAATACAATGGCAGAACCTCCAAAGAAGGCCTTTTGCTCTCCATCATCTGTCCTTCCTGACCCATCCTGCCTGGACAGTGGAGGCAGTATCTGAGCCCTCCTGTGAGCAGGAGGAAGAGGCCACAGGCTGAGGGGGCAGAGCAGGGAGAGCTGGTTCCCAAGAGCCTCACCCCAGTGCCACATCAGTCCTGGGTTCTCCTCTCCTTTGGGCCTCCTGGGTGGTGAGATGAGTTGTGCAGAGATCTGGGGCTTCCGTTTTTTAGAGTTGAATGAAGCCCTAACACACATATTGTTAAAAATGAATTTCAAGGAGAAAAAATCATAT
This sequence comes from Marmota monax, assembly GCF_021218885.2. Classification (NCBI taxonomy): domain Eukaryota; kingdom Metazoa; phylum Chordata; class Mammalia; order Rodentia; family Sciuridae; genus Marmota; species Marmota monax. The sequence goes on along the minus strand of NW_026693024.1, from coordinate 3,612,686 downwards.
CTGGGGGAAAACAGGACAGTTCATTTCAGAATAAATCTCAACACAAAATGTATGTCTTGGAAAACTGAAGGTTCAGATCCAAGTGGATGAGGAAGATCTAACTTATGGTCAGTGATCAAGAACATGTTAGTCCATCCTGTCAGATTTGCAGCATGTCAAAAAAAATCTCTATAATTAAAAAGACTTTTTAAAAATTGGATTCTGTGAGAGAAAGACACCAGGCCATCTGCAAACACCTTCCAAGTTGAAGGTGGTTAAACTCAAGAGTCTAATTCTGTTTATGTATCCCTTTGCTTGTTTTTAAACAAAAATATGTACTGGTGTTATCTTTACAAACAAAAGAAGACTGAAGATCAGTGATTGGTTCAGTATTTCCTGAGCACCGGCTATTATAACTCCTTGATAACTTCCAACTGCCTACAGGTCAAGCACTTATATGACAGCCATCTGCCCTGGGATGGTTTTTCAACCAAAGTAAAAAGTCCTTCAACCACTGCTATGTCTACTAGGGACCAGCAGGGGTTATAGTGACAGCTTAGATAAAGGGGCAGATACCAGGTGGGGCTTCCAGTGGGGACACAGCAGTTAAGAAAGGGGTGTGAAGGTACAGAAGCAAATGGGGAGGATCCAGGTCTGCGAGGACCCTCAGACACCAAATTTGGAGTTTGAACTTTATCTCAAAAGTTCTGAGAAGCCAAGAAAGACCTAAAGTTAGCCTGAGAGCTACACCATCAGATTTGCCTTGGAGATTAACACACCAGAGAAAGTATGGCAGGTGAAAGTAAGGGGGAACATCCGAATAGAACCCTTGGTGACATACAAAAGGAGGAAGCTCATGAGAGAAAGGCCCCAAGGCATGGGGATTCCTTGCTGCAGGGCTACCCTATGCCTTGAAAGGCACAGGCTCCATGTGGTGGCCTTCATGATCTAGAAACCACCGAAAACACAGGCCCTATGTCTGGGAATCTCCTTTGTTACTATGCAACATTCACCTTGCTGACTTTAAATGGTCTCTCCTTGGTGAGCTCTTTGTCAAACTGTTTATCCCAGTTTCCTTTGAAGTAGATGGCATTCACAAGAACCAGTTTAGTGTTTGTATTCAATGAACCTGGAGACAGCAACTCTGTAATTTTATCTAAAAGGAAAAATTAAAGAACCAGTTAGCTAAGAGTTTGCTGATTTGTGCATCAGTGATGATACGGAGAGGGGCCCACCTCCTCAAATAGTCAAGCACAGAGGTAAAGGATCACATATGCCCTAAATAATATAAATAGACATTTGTCATTAAAACAAAGCAATATCCCTGGCATTGAAATACATGTTCTAGGAAGAAAAATACCATCATTTGCATAAAATATAAAAGGAAAAAGTAGATATTAGTAAGTGAATTCATACCACAAGAGATAGAAAGAAATGATTGGTGCCTCAAACTAAAGAACTTAAAATACTGTTACAAGGAGTGATTATAAATTTAAACTTAAATGTTTGAGGTGCTGATATGTTCACTCTGATTTAAACATTACACACATTATATATGCATTGAAGCATATATAATACATATATTGTACAATATACATGATTTTGTTATTATCAACTAAAAATATTTAAGATTTTAAAAAGATGTTCTTTATAAATGTAAAGCACGATTTAGCTAGACATGGTGGTACATGCCTGTAATCACAGAGACTTGGGAGGCTGAGGCAGGAGGATTGTAAATTCTAAGCCAGCCTTAGCAACTGAGGCCCTAAGCATCTTTACAAGACCCTATCTCTAAATAAAATTTTTATTTAGGACAAATATCCCATTACATTATTTAAGGATGGGGCTTGGTATTTAAGTCCCTCTGATTTGAATCCCTGGTACCAAAATTGAAAAAAAAAACAAAAAAACAAAGCACACAGTTTACATTAAAAACCACAGGTCCATGAGGATACCACCAAGCAATTTGCAACAATGCATGAAAACTGGGGAGCATGAGCTCACACTAGAGAGGACACAGCTGAGACCTGTCAGGTGAATTTTTCTTTATGTGATTGGTGAAAAGGAAAAAACAAACAAGAGCAAAGACATTACAGTGTGGATTGTTCTGGAAGAGGGGTGCTGACTAGGGGGAAACATTATGGATACACTGAGAAGAGCAGGGAAGACCTAGAGAAAATGTCATCCACTGACAGTATTTCAGAAGCAGACTTTTAAAGTCTGAAATTATTTGAGAACAAACACATCATTCCTGTTCATATTTGACAATCTTGTGAAGGAACTGACAATAAGACTGATGTAAATACTATTAAAAACAGAACAATAGGCTGGGACTGTAGCTCAGCGGTAGAGCATCTGCTCAGCATGCCCAAGGCCCTGGGTTGGATCCCCAGCACTGCCAACAAAGGAACTAGCAAAGCAACTACAACCCCACCATCACCAGAAACAACAAATAAAAACTATGTTTTTACCTTCTGTATCTTTAGCTACCCAGATGTTTATGTGTTTTCTGGACTCCTTGGTAGCATTCAGAAAGTCAAGCTCTTCCATCTGTGCTTGGTAGAATTTCTGACAGGAATCTTTAAAAGACTAAGGCAGAGCAATATAATTGCATGGTTCCAAAGTAATTAACAAGTGTACTTCATTAATCTACCAAAGCAGAAACTCAATGATGTGCTGATTTAGAGAGGTAATTTACAAATTACTACGTAGAATGAACCTAAAATTCACCTTCTCAGTTTTGGGCTATCTTTAATGTCCCGAGTATCACATAAATTTCATGAATGGCTGGATCTTTATGGGAGTTGCTGAGCCTCAAGAGGTATCTGGGAGGAAGCTGAGATGCAATAACTGTGGAGAGAAAGTTAACCCAGCAAGAGCTAGCACTCCTCTGCACTCTGAAATAAGGGACACTGAACACAGAAAGTAGAACATAGGAAAATGAGCCATTCTGCACCACCCTGCCACCACAACTTCCTGTGATAACAGAAAAATGAGCACCATCAAAAATGGTGTCATAGGTGATTACAGAGCATCTGAGATCAGGTCAGTGCAGCTGCAGAACTGAATATTATCTTTTATTTTATTTTGATTAATTACTTGTGTCTAGAGATTGCCAGTGCTGCTGAACATCTCAGTTTGGAGTAATAAGCAATTCTCAAAAAACGAGTAGGGCTATGATTCGGCTCAGTGGTAAAGCATTTGCTCAGCATGGGAAAAGCCCTTGGTTGTATCCTCAGCATCACAAAAAAAGAAAGGGAAAAGAAGTTCAAAGTGTTTTACTAACATATCCTATGAAATGATAATGACATTGATGAACACATACATTCTACCATGTTAAAATAGAAAATTTGTGGAATATAAGTGTGCTTACAACCCATTACAATGGCAATGCACTATGAAATTATTTCCTAATCTTCCTTTTGAACAGTTTATGGCTCCATATTTGATTTCTATTTATTTATAAGGAAAGATTTCACATTTGTCCTTCAGTATTGCACAGACACAGGTGTTAGGAACACAAGTTCTTTGATTTGTTAGCTGGGTGGCTTTAAAAAGGTTAATTAGTGTCTCTGCCTCTTTGTTTGCCATGGAAATGAGACAGCACTGGCTGTATGAAGCTCCCAGAGTTACTTTGAGGCCCAGCTGAATTACTTTCATTATTACTACTTCATCCAATGTTACTGAATTCTCAACATATTGTGGGCACTTAAAAGGAGAACTTCCTGTATCATTCCATTCCATTCTCACATAGTTCTTGCTTTACCAATTTCACTGTTCTGTTTTTTAAAAATTTTAAATCTTTCAATCTAAGAAAATAGTCTGAAAGCAAACTGGTCACTCAAATATTGATAACTTGCCACACACTTGTGTGTGAATTTTACAACTTTTAAACACCCTAGGAAATAACTACGGGCTATTCAAGTTACTATTATAAAAACAATGAATAATCAAACTCAAGGAATATGTGATTTTACATCATGGTTGGTATTCAATTTTTGGAAGTTTAAAAAAATGAATGACAAATATTTCTAATTTCCTTATTTTGTATACTAATATAAATTTTTAAATATCAATAGTTTTCTTAAAATATCCACCCCAAAAATGAAAGAAAATTAAATCAGCCAATCATGTGAGTATGTTGGAATTTCTGTTCATAAAAAGGCTTAAAGAGGGTGATGATACCTATAAAGTAGCTAAGACTAATTAAATAAGTAAAACAGATTATAAAAAATCATACTGTGATATATAGTTGTTATCAATATTTGAACCTATGCTTGTTTATGTTCATTTATATCACTTCCTTTTAAAACATTTAATGTAGTTTAAAACAGGTTTGAAAAATGAGAAAAAAATCATAGAAAACGTTGAAATCTCACACATACAAAAACTCGTATAAATCAATAAGAAAAGGGAATACAGATCAAGAGATAAATGTGCACAGAATATGTAAATAAACAACATACAGAAAACATATACAGGTTGAATATCCCAAAAGGTACATGTGCAGAAATATTTTACATTTTGTCACTTTCCAATTGTGGATTTGGGGATTATGGATACTCAGATTGTCCATGTTCAAAGAGCTTAAGTTCAATCTCATAAGTAATCAAGATTCAAAAGCTACAAACATGCAGTGTTGATCATGGTAGATGGAAACCGACATTGTGCTTATATCCCTGAAAAGAACAGATACATCACTTTGGAGAGACATTGAAAAATATAATATATATTATAATTTCTAAGCTCTATTTCCTTCCTCCCTCCACAAATCTACCTGGGAGCAGCACACACACACATACATGCACAAAAGTCACAGTCAATAACACTGTCTGTAACAACCCAGACTGGGTATGACCTAAAGCCCATCCATGACCAAGTATCTTTCTATGTTACAATGTGTCCAACTTAGAATTATTAGATGATGGTTCATAATAGTAATGTAGGGCTGGGGATGCACTCAGTGGTAGAGCTCATGCTTATTTATATTTGAGGATTCAATCCCCAGTGACACATAATGGTGATGATGATGATCATGATAACAACACTGAAGTAGATCCACATACACTGAGATGGGAAGAACAAGAGAAAGATATTTCAAAACAACGTGTATTGGATAAAGGCATAATGCAGAGAAAATTACTACAAATCAAGAATCACTACATGTGCAGGAGGATACATATCAAATCTATGAAAGCTCTTATTCTGGGAGGGATGATGGGTTGTGGGAAGGAGGTTGATGTGGCTCTTTGCTGGCCCTATTGCATTCTGCACAAAAATGTACTCACCTGTGACTTGAGTAGTTTTCTGATTTTTTTAAATGAAAGGTGTGAACAAATACATGAGTAAACAGAAACCTGAGTGAATTAACAGCCCAGGCTCTTTCAGCTGCACCACGAGTTTCCCTCCTCCCTACCACCTTGCTTCATCAAAAGCAGCGAGTATGACTTACTGAGAGGAAATCATAAGACTTTTCTGCAAAAAGCCCGTTGGCTGTTCTAAGCAAGCACCCTGTGTCTGTCTTGTTCACTTCAGTGAGAAGGGACTGGAAACCTCTGTGGATATCTGCACCTCCAGTGCTGCTGCTTTTATTTAAAGAATGTACCTGAAATCAGAAACACAACTAAAATACACCATTGCAGTAGGCCCTGACTACAGGGAACAAGCAAACTATACTAAACTTGGCCTAAGAACTGTGCAGATTCAAACCACCATCCAACTAGAGACAAAAAGTATCTTGAAAGCTCACTCTCCAGTGTCCCTCCCAGGATCCCTTTCTGTACCCTGTCAGTATTGTTCTGAGGAGAAATGTCTCTCCACAACCCAGGCTCTTTGTATCTAGAGCCTAGCTGGAGACAGAGGTATCACTAGACCTCCCATCTCTGCAAACACAGGATGCTCCAGAAAATTCTAAGGTAAGGTCTCTCCCTGCCCTTAGGTCTGTGAAGGCTTTGACCAGCAGAATACAGCACAAGCAATGCTGTCCAGGCCTGAGCCTTAAAAGCCTTGTAGCTGTCATGTTCACTCTCTTGCACTCGCTGCCATGATGGAAGGAAGTCCAAGGTATCCCCTTGGAGGATGTGCTACCATATAGGCTGAGTTGCTGGGAAGAGAACCAAAGCCCCATCCAATAGCCATCACCAAGACACCCCATGTGAGAGAAAGCCTCCTTGGACCCTGCAATCCAGCTGTGTATTGCAACAGTAGCATGAGTGGCTCCAGCTGTCATCACAGGGAGCATAAGAACTGCCACTGGATCTGAGAAATAATCCACCATGATTATTTCGAGCCACTAATTTGGGGGATGGTTTGTTTTGCAGCAACAGATGACATGTGCAGCAATTCAGAAGTGTTCCGTCATAACAAAAATAAACAACTTGATGCTGGCTTTGGAAATGGGTAGTTGACAGAGGCTGGAGGGCCAGGGATGAAATTACTACCGCTGTCTGAAAAAAGAGGTAAGGTGATAAGGTAGGCATTCACCAGAGAAGTGAAGATGTTCACCTGTAGCAAGAGGTAAGATAGGACACGTTCCCAGTGAATGCCCACAGCTGTCTAAGATATCCAAGAAGTGTGTGTCTTCCTTTTAGCTGCCTAACGTAGAGTGTGGGAAGAGAGAGATGAGCTAAAGAAAGAATTATTGCATTTTCAAGCAGAATTTAAAGGAACTATTTATAACCCAGGTCTTGATAGGTATAACATAAAGGTGTTTCTTCTCTCCCCACTCTCCAGTTGACAACATGATTCTCAACCGAAGAAATGGCCTCAAGGTAAATCTAAAATCCTTGGCCTCAGGAGCAAGATCAAGATCCACTTTGTAAAAACCTTTGGACAACAAAGGCAGCATCTCATAGACCTGTAGAGAAAGGGGCTTCTTAGCAACTCAAGAACATTGCCCCACAGCACCCTTACTTCCAACCTGACACAGTCTTGTCTCAAACAGGCTTGTACTGATAGACCCAGCCTGATTGCCTCTTAAAATTTGGAGGCATCTCACCACAAAGCCATGAAAATCTAATTTCGGCTTTACTCTAAATTACTGCAAATTCTGAACTTGCTTAGAATGCCTGCCCATGCCTTGAACTCACCCATGCCTGGTTCTCTCTAACCACATAGCAGCCCTCTCTGAAACTTTAGTGATGCCTCATAAATCTTGGCCTTCCCTGGCCAGATAACCATCCTCTCTGAGGCTCTAATGACCTTCATAAATTCTGATGTCTGGCCAGCAAAAATGTAAACTAGCCTTTGTGTTATGCTCCTCAGAGTTTTGTTATCTATAACTCACCCTTTGTGTAAATTTCTGGGCTATAAAGCTGGGCTGCAAGAAAGCTGTGGGCTGTCTTGTTCCCATGATTTTTGGTGGGAGAGGCAGCCTGGCTGGTCGAAATAATAAGCTTGCTTTAATTTGATTTTAATTGGAGTCAGTGGTCTTTTCTTATGTCCTGGTCAAACAGTACATGCGGCTTGGTCCAGTGCAGCAGGCTGTAAGTTGAAACACAGAAATCCTACAATGGTTTTAAAGGAGTTATGAAATATTGAAATTAAAACGCAAGACAGTTCAAAGTGAAGGGGTGGACTTGGGTCCCCAACTCTCTTTTGGCAGGAGAAAGGCTAAGAGAGAAACAAACATGAAACATGACCCATTTCTTCTGGAAAAGGATGGGAGTTGCCAAGCACTAAGCCCAGAATGCACAGGGAGGTGCCATGACCTGACATGTGGAGGACAAGGAATGCTTCCCAGGAAACCCAGGTGGAGCCAATCAAGGAATATTCCCACCCTGAGGACAGAGGAGCCTGGCATACACACCTGGCTGGATTTGGAAATTGCTACAGTTCAGGGACTGCAATGTGCTCACAGGGGTGCTTAGCAGGGGTAGCATGTGCTTCTTGTCAGCTCTCCATCCACACCTCTCTGATACCCTCTGATATCCATCCACAGCAATCCCTGTTGGGATTTGAAGTGTGGAGAATTAGCTCAATTGACAACTATCAGCATTTACTATTACTCCCAAAGGACACCAGGTACCTGAGCCATCTGGACTGTGGTGGTTCCCTTTGCCCCCAAAAGGACCATGGCCAGGGCCGAGGAGATGCTGATGGGTGAGTAAAACACATTTCTTGAACTGTCTTCACCCAGCGTTTTCAGAAGGTTTAAGGCAAAGGTGCTGTTTGCTTCTAACAGAGGATCCATGATGGTGAGCCTGGAACGATGGACTTCAGATCAGTATCACATGAACACAGGCTCACAGGTCAACTGCACTTTCCCTCCTTTTAACTCCACGGCTGCTGTGGTGCAATAAGCAAACAGATGCACACAGAACTCTGAGGGTCTTTTTGGGGTCACAAGATTATTTTATGTCCTAATATTAAATGAAGAAGAAGAGTAAAATTTAATACTATGATCCTGTTGTGTGAAGACCTGTATCTGCACACTTCTTTGTGTGCATGGGCAAAGTGTGGGTGGGACACATGCACCTCCTGGATAGGGTAAGAGAAAGGGTGATTGACTTTGGCTTCCATGTCTGTATTCTTCAGTGTGTTGTAAGAGCTTATTGTATCATTTAATTTGAAAATCATTTAAAATTACAAATTTACTCACAAAGTTACAAAGACAAGATATTCAGTCTTTTTATAATGTGGGGAAGTTCCCCATTTTAGGGTAACTGAAGCCTTAAAATAAATTTGGGAGGTAAAGCCACATGAGACCCTTCTCTCCTCTGAATCAAATACCCACCCATCACCCCCAACAGATGAGGGTGCTCACTCAGGTATGCTCAGCAGGGCACCATTTAATCCTCAATTCTTCTAGGGAACCTATGCATGTGACAAAGCCCAAATCTAAGGTCATGTTAAGGGCCTCTGCTGTCATAGGCAAGGGCACTTGGCCCATGTCTCACAACTCTTCCTCATCTCTGGTCAGTTGTGACTGCCCATGTCCACCTCCACACACTCAGAGCTCAGGGGAGTCTGGAGCTTTTCCAGAAGTGCATTTGGCAATGCCCTGGCAGCCCTGGCAAGGTCAAGGGCAGGAACACAGTTAACCAGTCAGAAGTGAGTGGGGTGGAGGTGTCTTCAGGCCAGTTGGAATCACAGAATCACAAAATGTTATATAGCACAGCAGGACTTCAGTGATCCCTATTCACAATTTTCCATTTTCAACAGGGATCAGGAAGTTCACCAGGGTGAATTGATTGCAGCTGAGGAGCACTCGGACTGAGTCTTTCCAATACACTTGGAGAAGTCATGAACTTCAGGAAGAGCCTGAAGGAATCAGGCAAGAGGACAAGAGGAAAGAAAGAGCTCAATCAGCCAGGAAGTCTGCACATGCACTGGAGCAGCCCTGGTGCACTGTGGGCACAGGGCCTGTCTGTTCCAACACGGTTCACAGATGTTTACCAAACTCATTTCCCCAGCTGGAGAATGCTAATATTCTAAGACAGTCCCCATGATTCCCCTGAGCAGTGGGTGGAAACCCCTGTCAGAACAAGGAGGAAATGAGTGTTTCAGAGTACACAGGAGTGGGAAGGTGTACCTATATAAGGGACTGTTGACAAGAACATGAAGCATCCCTTTGTATAACATCCCATTCATATAGCTGTGGTCCATAGAACAAGGTCCCCAGACATATCTAGGTCCTAATCCCTGGAACCTGTGAAAATTCCCTCATATGACAAAAGAGACTTTGCAGCTGTATTTAAGAATCTTCTGATGGAGAGAATATCATGGACCATTCAGGTAGCCCCCAAATGTAATCATGTAGTCACACGTAGTTTATAAAAGGGGGGTGTCAACATGAATAAAAAAGGAAAGAAACTCAGAGAGAGTCTCTCTAAAACAAAAGATTTACATTGAGATTAGCAAAGGGTTGCAAACCATAGTGGGCAGATTATGAAAATCAAAAACTCATGGGAGTGGAGAAGATGAGACCAAGAGGCAATTTGTCAGAGCTAAGCAGCCAGGTGTAGTGGCACATGCCTGAAATCTCAGTGGCTTGGGAGGCTGACGCAGGAGGATCACAAGTTCGAAGCCAGCCTTGGCCACTTAACTAACTCTTGTCTCAAAATAAAACATAGAACAGGATGAGGATGTGGGTAAATGTGGGGTAAATTGCCCCCTGACTCAATCCCTGGTACCAAAAAAAAAAAAAACAAAAAACTAAGCTCCTGAGCAAATTTTATTTTATACCTATGCTTTAATGTAATTGTTTCCTGGGATGGAATTAACCTCAGGGGACCATTTCCTGTCTACACAAACAAGGGACCAGGGCTTACTGGTTCATGGTCATTGTGCCCCACCCCCCCAGATGTTGCTTGACACTGGGTGCTCACAGTTTTTATAACCAAGCACATTTGTGTAGTTAGTAGACCTCTGGGCTTCAGTCTCACTTTCAATGGAATTGACAAGGCCTTGGCCAAACATGAAATTGCAGTTTCTTGTAATCCCATGTGTTGCCTTAAAGGAAAGTAATGTTTGGGTTTTTCTCCAGCTGAGTTGCAAAGCCTGCAGTTCTTGCACATATCTTGGCTCTAAGTCTTTTGGTTTAACTGTTTACACCTTTAGGTTGGTTTATGGACTGTTCATTCACCTAGGAACCTGTAAAACACTAAACTGTTTATATGGAAATCCTAGATGGAATGCAAACATCACTGAATCCTGTTACTTTTTATTTATTTTTAATTCTAATTTGTTATATATGACAGCAGAGTGCATTGCAATTCATATTACACATATAGAGAACAAATTTTCACATCTCTGGTTGTATACAAAGTATATTCACAACATTTGTGTCTCCATACATGTACTTAGGGTAATGATATCCATCTCATTACACCATCTTTTTACCCCCATACCCCCTCCATTTCCCTCCCAGACCACTGCCCTATCTAGAATTTGTCTTTTATTGCTAAGTAATATTCCATTCTGTATATATACCACAGTTTCTTTATCCTTTCATCTATTGAAGGGCTTCTAGGTTAGTTCCACAATTTAGCTGTTGTGAATTGTGCCTGTATAAACATTGATGTTGCTGTGTCCCTGTAGTATGCTATTTTAAGTCCTTTCAGTGTAGACGGAGGAGAGGGACAGCTGGGTCAAATGGTGGTTCCATTCCCAGCTTTCCAAGAAATGTCCATGCTGTTTTCCATATTGGCTGCACCACTTTGCAGTCTCATCAGCAGTGTATGAGTGTGCCTTTTTTTCCCCACATCCTTGCCAACTTTTTGTTGTTTGTCTTCATAATACCTGCCATTCTGATTGGAGTGAGATGGAATCTGAGTAGTTTTGATTTGAATTTCTCTAATTGCTAGCATTGAAAAACATTTTTATTTATATTTGATGATTGATTCTATATCATCTTCTCAGAAGTGTCTGTTCAGGTACTGGGCCCATTTATGCATTGGGTTATTTGTGTTTTTTTTTTTTTGGTGTTTAACTTTTTGAGTTCTTTATATACACTAGAAAAAAGTGCTCTATCTGATGTGCGAGTGGTAAAAATTTGCTCTCAAGATGCAGGCTCTCTCTATTCATTCACCTCAAAGATTGTTTCTTTTGCTGAGAAGAAAATTTTAGTTTGAATCCATCCCATTTATTGTCTTGATTTTAATTCTTGCACCAAAAGAGTCTTATTTAGGAAGTAGGGGCCTAATCCCACATGATGGAGATTATGACCTACTTTTTCTTCTATTAGATACGGGGTCTCGGGTTTTATTCCTAAGTCCTTGATCAATTTTGAGTTGGGTTTTGTACATGGTGAGAGACAGGGGGTTAATTTAATTTTGTTGCATATAGATTTCCAGTTTTCCCAGCACCATTTGTCGAAGAGGCTATCTTTTCTCCAATGCATGTTATTGGCACCTTTGTCTAATGTAAGATAATTGTAGTTTTGTGCGTCATTCTTTGTGTCCGCTATTCTGTACCATTGGATTACCAGTCTGTTTTGGTGCCTATGCCATGCTGTTTTTGTTACTATTGCTCTGAAGTATATAATTTGAGTTCTGGTATAGTGATACCACCTGCTTCACTCTTCCTGCTAAGGATTGCTTTACCTATTCTGGGTCTCTTATTTATCAGATGAATTACATGATTGCTTGTTCTATTTATAAGAGGAATGTCATTGGGATTTTAATCAGAATTGCATTAAATCTGTATAGTGCTTTTGGAAGTATGTTCATTTTGATAATATTACTTCTGCTTACCCAGGAGCACTTTAGATCTTTCCATCTTCTAAGGTCTTCTTTGACTTTCTTTATTTAGGGTTCTGTAATTTTCATTATATAGATCTTTCATCTCTTTCATTAAGTTGATTCCCAAATATTTTTTGAGGCTATTGTAAATGGGGTAGTCCTTCTCATTTCCATTTCTGAGGATTTATCACTGATATACAGAAATGCATTTGATTTATGGGCATTGATTTTATATTCTGCTACTTTGCTGAATTCATTTACTAGTTCTAGAAGTTTTATGGTGGAATTTTTAGGGTCTTCTAGGTATAGAATCATATCATAAGCAAATAGTGCCAATTTGAGTTCTTCTTCTCCTCTGTGAATCCCTTTAATTTCTTTTGTCTAGTTGCTCTGGCCAGTATTTCAAGAACTATATCAAATAAAAGTGGTGAAGAGGGCATCTCTGTCTTGTTCCAGTTTTTAGAGGGAATGCCTTCAATTTTTCTCCATTTAGAATGATGTTGGCCAGGGGCTTAGCATAGATAGCGTTTATGATGTTGAGATATGTTCCTATCATCCCTAGTTTTTCTAGTGTTTTGAACATAAAAAGAGGTGCTACATTTTGTCAATTGCTTTTTCTGCATCTATTGAGATAATCATATGATTCTTATCTTCAAGTCTATTGATGTGATGAATTACATTTACTGATTTCTGAATGTTGAACCAACCTTGCATCCCTGGGATGAATCCCACTTGATCATGATGCATGATCTTTTTGATATGTTTTTGTATTTGATTTGCCAGAGTTTTATTGAAAATTTTTTCCATCTATATTCATTAGAAATATTGTTCTGAAGTTTTCTTTTTTTGATATGTCTTTGCCTAGTTTTGGAATCAGAGTGATATTGTCCTCTCAGAATGAGTTTGGAAATGCTGCCTCTTTTTCTATTTCCTGAAATAAATTGGACAGTATTGGTATTAGTTCTCCTTTAAAGGTCTTGTAGAACTTACTTGTGTATCTGTCCAGTCCTGGGCTTTTCTTTTTTGGTAGAATTTTGATTGTGTCTTCTCTTTCGTCACTTTAAATTGATCTCTTTAAATTGTGTATACCATCCTGATTCAATTTGAACAAATTATGTAACTCTAGAAATTTGTTGATGCCTTTGATATTTTCTGTTTTATTGGAGTGCGAGTTTTCAAAATAATTTCTAATAATCTTCTGTATTTCTGTAGTATCTGTCGTGATATTTCCTTTTTCATCACATATGTTAGTAATTTGAGTTTTTTTCTCTCCTTCTGTTCATTAACATGACTAAGGGTCTGCCAATTTTATTTATTTTTTTCAAAGACCAATTTTTTCAATTGTTTTTTTTTTGTTGTTGTTCAATTTCATTGATTTCAGCTCTGATTTTAATTATATACTATCTTCTACTGCTTTTGATGTTGATTTGTCCTTCTTTTTCTAGGGCTTTGAAATGTAATGTTAAGTCATTTATTTGTTGACTTTTTCTTCTTTGAAGGAGTGAACTTCATGCAATGAACTTTCCTCTTAGTACTGCTTTCATAGTGTTCCAGAGTTTTTCATAAGTCGTATCTGTGGTCTCATTCACCTCTAAAATTTTTTTCATCTTCTCCTTGATGTCTTTTGCAACCCATTTTTTGTTCATTCAGTAGCATATTCTTTAGTCTCCAGGTGTTGGAGTGGCTTTTATTTCTTATTTTATCATTGATTTCTAATTTTATTCCATTACGATCTGATAGAATGCAGGGTAGCATTTCTACTTTTTTATATTTGCCAAGAGTTGCTTTGTGGCATAGCATATAGTCTATTTTACAGAAAGATCCATGTGCTGCTGAGAAGAAAGTATATTTTCTTGTTGAAGGATGAAATACTCTATATATGTCAGTTAACTCTAAGTTATTGATTGTATTATTGTGTTCTATAGTTTCTTTGTTCAGCTTTTGTTTGGAAGATCTATCTAGTGATGAATGAGGTGTTTTAAGTTACCCAAAATTATAGTTTTGGGTTCTCCTTGACTCTTGAACTTGAGAAAGTGTGTTTGATGAACGTAGATGCTCCATTGTTTTGGGCATAGATATTTATAATTGTTAAGACTTGTTGGTGTATTGTTCCCTTGAGCAGTATGCAGCATCCTTCTTTATCCTTTTGTATTGACTTTAGCTTGAAGTCTACTTTATTTGATATGAGAATGGAAACCCCTGCTTGCTTCCAAAGTCCATTTTCTTGGAGTGCTTGGAATTTCCCCAACCCTTCACCTTCAGTCTGTGGATGTCTTTTCCTATGAATCTCTTTGAGGCAGTATGTTGTTGGGCCTTTTTTCTTTGATCCAATCTGCTAGTCTATGTCTTTTGATTTGTAAGTTTAGACCATTAACATTCAGGGTTATTATGGGAGAACTGATTTGTATTCCCAGCCCCCCCCCTTTTTTAATTTTTGGTATTTAATGTGACTTGGTTTCTCCCCTGATTAGATTTTCCTTTAGTGTAATCCCTCCCTCTGCTGATTTTCATCATTGTTTTTCATTTCCTCTTCATGGAATATTTTGCTAAGGATGTTCTGTAGTGCAGGCTTTCTATTTGTAAATTCTTTTAACTTTTGTTAATCATGGAAGGTTTTTATTTCATCGTCAAATCTAAAGCTTAGTTTGCTGGGTATCTATTTCCTTTAAGAGCTTGGTATATGTTGTTCCATGATCTTTTAGCTTTGTGGGTCTGGGTTGAAAAATCTGCTGAGATACGCATTGGTCTCCCCCTATATGTGATCTAATTTCTCTGTATTATGGATTTTAGGCTGAGGATGTGGCTCAAGTGGTGGTGCATTTGCCTAGCATGTGTGAGGAACTGGGTTCGAGTCTCAGCACCACATAAAAACAAAATAAAGATGTTGTGTCCACCTAAAAAGAAACTAAAAAATAAATATTAAAAAAGATTCTATCCTTATTCTTTATGATAGGCATTTTCATTATAATGTGACTTGGTGTAGATCTGTTGTAATTTTGTACATTTGGTGTCCTGTAAGCCTCTTGTGTTTGGTTTTCCAATTCGTTCTGTATGCTTGGGAAATTTTCTAATATTATATCACTGAAGAGATTGTGCATTCCTTTGGTTTGAAAATCTGTGCCTTCCTCTATACCAACAACTCTTAGATTCGGTCTTTTGATGCTGTCCCATAATTCTTGGATGTTCTGTTCATGGTTTCTTACTATCTTCATGTGTGATCAACTTTATGTTCTAGATTGTATACTTTGTCTTCATTATCTGACTTCTTCCTTTCAAGTGATCTCGTCTATTTGTTATGCTTTCTATTGAGTTTTTTATTTGATTTATGTATCCTTTATTTCAAGGATTTCTGACTTTTTTTCAGAGTCTGTACCTCTCTCTTGATGTAATCTTTTGCTACCTCTATTTGCTGGCTTATCTCTTTGTTGGAGTTATCATTTTTTGCCTGTATTTGCTCAGTTAGGTCATTCCTTAATTCACAGATCATTTTAATTATGAACCTTCTGAACTCCTTCTCTGACATTTCATCAACTTCACTGTCCATGGGTTCTGTTATTTCAGTGTCCTGGTTTGTTTGGGGAACTTTCCTCCCTTGTTTTTTTCATGTTGTCTATGTGTCTTCCTTTCTTGCAGTGTGGATCTGGGATATTACAGTTTCTTCCTTATATGTTTGCAATACCCCTTGCAGATTGTCTGTACCTCACCTTGATGTTGGGCTTCAAGACCCTGCAGGTGTCCTTCAGTGTGTGCTACTGCATCTAAGATTGGTGGCAGCAATAGCCCAGGTAACTTGAGATAATAGTTATGGTGTCCCAAGATGGAAGCAATGTCTTACAGAGATGGGGCTACAAGAGTGGACCTCACACTCCCTTTGGGATGCCTTCTCTGAGATGCAGCTGCTTGTAGGCCCTGTCTGTTGTCAAAAAAGTAAGGGGCTACTGTATGGGGGAGGCTATGGTGATGAATCTAGTGTCCCAAGATGGAAGTGGGTTAGGCTTAGGCTCCCAGGTGGGGGTTAGGGGGTGCAAACTCAGACCTACCCTGGACCTGGGTCCTGCGCAAATCAAAGTGGACAGATCTGGGCCAGACCTGATACTCTGCTGGTTGGAAGAGGCCGTCCTGTGCTGGAAGCTGGGCTGCGGTAGTACCTGCTGGTGGAGGGGTGGACCCAGGCCTACTATGAGCCTGGGTTCTTCCCAGGCAGGTATGGGTAGATCTGGGCTACTGGGCTTGACCTCAAATTGTAGTCTCCTGGTTGAAAGGGGTAGTCCTGTTCCAGAGGCTAGTCTCTGGCAGGTGTCTGCCCCACCAGTGGAGGGGTGAACCTGGGGCCCATACAGGCTGGTGTGGAGTGTGCCCTTTATCCCACATCATTGCCAACACTTATTGTTCTTTGTATTCTTAATAGCTTCTATTACAACTGGAGTGATATGAAATCTTAGAGTAGTTTTGACTTCCACTTTTCTAATCCTAGAGATGTTGAATATTTTTTTCACATATTTGTTGGTTGTTTGTATATCTTCTTCTAGAGGTGTCTGTTTAGTTCATTGGCCCATTAATTGATTGGGTTATTTGTTTTTTTTTTCTGTTGTTTAGCTTTTTAATTCTTTATATAACCTAGAGATAAGTGCTCCATCTGATGTGTGAGTGGTAAAAATTTGCTCCCAAGATGTAAGCTTTCTATTCACCTCTTTGATTGTTTCTTTTGGTGAGAAGAAGCTTTTTAGTTTGAATCCATTTCATTTATTGATTCTTGATTTTAATTCTATCACCAAAGGAATCTTGTTAAGAAAGTTAGAGCCTAATCCAACATGATGGAGATTTGGGTGAATTTTGTTACTTTTTAAGCCTTGTCTGCCTCATCTGAACTGATTAATGGACTCAGGGTTTTTTATAAACAATATTATATAAACAATTTTATAAACAATATTTCAATTAACTGACATTTTTTTCTTGGTGCTCAAATTATCCTAACTTGGCTCGTGGGGAGCTCTTTAAATTGGTTATTTTATCCCCAGCTGTTGGTCTCAAATATCCTTGCTTTATGGCAACAACAGGGCCTTATGGGTCCATGTTGAATTTTTCTAGTCCAACAATGTGGTATTGAGATTGGATAGAAAAACTAAAAGATAGGTAAAAAGTAGACAAAAGGAAAGACAAAGAGAGATTAAAAAGAGATTTTAATCTGAATGTCTCATGCCTGATGCTAAAGTTTTGCATGTTTCTTCCCAGGTCTGTCACTCCCCAAGCCAACTGGGCTAATTTCACTCCCAAATTTCTGGGCAATCTTACAGTTGTTGGAAATTTATCCAGTTATGAAAATTATCTTGTGCACTGTGGAGTGTCTTATGTAAGAAACAGATTAAGCCAAGAGAGAGAGACAATATTTTAAGAAACTTATAACCTAGGGTACTTTCCAATGTGATTTATTGGTCACTTAACATAGACCACATCAGTCTAAGAATGCATTGTAAACCATCATGTGATCATCAGACTGATGTCATCCTCACATACTTTCCCATGTTCACCCCTCACCAAATTCCTTTAAAAGAGCCTGAGAACCCCCAAAAGCATCTGTGTCAATATGACTCACATTCTCAATCAATCTCTGCCTTAGACATGTACTTCAACTTATTTCTGCACATTTATCAAGAACCCCACTCATCCTAAGTTCAGGACCACCTCTCCGGAAACTCCTCAGACTTCTTCCAGTGACAGTATACCTATCTCCTGGTTTCTCTCCATCAAGGATTGTAAAGTACAAAATCTTAAGACTCGAGAAGCAGATGAGTATTGGTGCTGAGAGAAAATAAGTTGCTGCTATTGAGCACACCAGTGGCAAGCTGGGACTGATATTTCCCTTTTAGTCCTTCATGTATCATGCTATAAATTATATCACCACTGAAAGATGAACCTGACTCTACTAAAACATGGATGCACTTAGCAGCTTTCATCTGGACTGAACTCTACACTTCTTTCATTACACCTATGTGTCACACCAACCAGTGTTTATCAGCACATTTCTGACACAACTTCTTTATTGGTCCATCAATCTGTGTACTGCCCAGGCCCCTGGGCAGACTTATCCCTTAGGCAATAACATCCTTCATTTTGGACCCCAATGTCTTCCTGCTTCATGGTTGCCTCTCTTATTTTGATGGAGAAAAGGATCTAATAGCTTTCTGAGACAAAATTTAGGTTTTTTGATTTGTTACATGTCTGAGAATGTGTTTATTCTACTACTCCATGCCAATGAGAGTTACACAGGTCTATAATGAGCTGCACAGCATTTTACATCCAAAGATTTGAAGTAGCACTTCATAGCTTCCCTATCTTCAGCTCTGCTGTTAAGAACTCTCATGACATTCTGACCCCAGCTCATCTACCCCACAACACCCCTACTCTTTGAAGCTTATGAAATCTTATCCCCATCTCTGATATCCAGAAATGTCCCAGTAATGTGTCCTTCTCTGGGTCCAGTTCATTCTTTTTGGTGGAGATTTGGAGGGCCCTTTCAATGTAGCAATTTAAAACTTTCTCCTTTCTACTCAGGTAAAATAAATTAAAGTGCTTTCTCATTTCCTGCAGAATCTGTGTTCTCTGCTTTTTTACCTCTTATTTATCAGCACTAAAAGTCTTGGAATGAACTCATGTGGGACTTTCCAACCTTCTGAATGTCACAGCACACACGAAGAATGATACCAGTACTATACTTTGGGGAAAGGTTACTTGCTGTAGAGGTGTCCAGCTCAAATCTCCAGCCACCAGGCTGCCCCCTCCAGCTGACCTGAGTTGGAGAGGTCAACACTTTGACAATGCCCCAACACACAGTAAAAAGTTCTACTCAGACTTTTACTTCTCTTGTGTTTTCCGTAACAATTACATTTTGTCCCATTTTCTGGAGAAAGTCCATTATCTTCCAATCTTTCTATTGATTTTACTGTTGTTGTTTTTGTTAATGTCAATTGTTATACTTTTTAATTTCCAAGGACTTTCTTGAGCTTCTTTTGCACCCTGAGTTGCCTTTCCCTGGTGTTTTTCTATTGTTGTTGTGGTAGTGGTGGTTGGTGATTGTTTTATTTTATGTAGGTTTCTCTTTTATGCTTAGTATTCCCAAAAGTGCCCACCAAACCCTGGGTGTCAGTCCATATTTAGGGGAAAACACAAAAGACTGCTTGAAATTCTGTTTATACAAGTGGGACTTGTCAGCTGGGGACTTCTCTGATCAAGGAGTCACAGTAGCTTTTCTGCTGAAGAATGGCAAATAGAAAAAACCTTGATCCAGCTACTGGAGCTGATGTGTAAGTAGCTGGAATGGAGACTGGGGTGCTTCTGCTGGATCCCTTCTACCCTCATTTCAGCCCAGTGCTTTTTCCACCACTCAGTGTCTGGGGGACCCTGACTTGGAGCATCAGTTCTTGCAGGGCTGAGACCTGTCCTCCTATTAGGGGGCTGCTAGGCAACAGGGGGGCTGCCTGGTTTCCAGAGCAGAGGGGATGACATCTCACATTCAAACCACTCCATAAACAGACTTTGTACCAAGGGCCCTACTGCCACCTGCACTTCACCCTCCCTCTCCAGGGACTCCAAGGTTGACAATGTCAGCTGCTTCTGGGCTGCTCCTCCCTCCTCCCTCCACAGACACTGAGCTCCTTCCTCTAGCCACTTTCCTGCTCAAAACTCTGCTGGCATCTCTTGTCCACTGCTTAGCTCCTCTCTCCTTGTCTTGTCCTTGGTTTTAATGATTTAAAGGGCTCTTTGTTTGTTGGGTTAGCAGGGCTTTATGTGCAAGAAGATGAATACATATGGCTACAAATATACAAACTATTTTTGTGAGCAAAGTAGAATATATGTGAATGTTTAAAAGCACATTCCTTCAGGTTTTACTTAGTCTCTCTTTTAATTGTGAAATGTGTTCAAGCATTATATCCCATGTATTAAAACCTTTATTTGTCCTGAAGCATGAATTTGAAAATAACATGGCATTACTATATAATCATAAAACAATTTTCATTTTCACTTTGCAATAACATATAAATCCATAACAGTCAGTTATAAAAGGATTGGAGAGTTCCAGTCCTGAAAAGAGAAAATAATCCAAATTAAAAATTTACCAATCACTAAAATATTCCAAATAACAAAGAAAATCATTAACCTAGTAAAATTTTTCAATTAAGGTCTTTCTCTTACCTATTGATGTTCCAGTAACAAGGATACATATTTCACTGATCGCATTGCAAACCCAATGCCTAACAATGGCCTTCCAAGTGCCTACTTCCACAGCTACAGGAAATAAGATGTGGAAACTTCACACACACACACACACACACACACACACACACACACACACTCACACAAAATTCATTATACAGTTCAAAATTACTCACTGCTTTGAAAATAATATTTCATTTACAAATAAAAATTGTAATAATTGACATAAAAAACAGAAATTCGGTTTTCTTAATGAGCTATTCTATACATATTTTAAAAATCTAATAGATCTATCCTAGGGTCATTTTATCCCCTGAATCATCACCAGTAACTTTGAGCAGTTCATGTTCACAACTGAATTTGATCAAGTCTAAAAATTTTTAAGGTGTCACTTTTTAATTGTTTTCTTGACTTCTTTGACTAAGGATGCATTCATTTTCTAAAAAAATATAACCATGAAAAGGGTTGGTTTAAATGGAAAGTTGTGTTTCTGCTTTGACTCTGCTTTCCTTCTTGAGCAGTTATAGGTGTGTCTGGGTATTTGTGGCTGAGTGTAACTTCTCTGAGCACCTGATGCCTAATAGGTAATAAATATACATTATTGTCTTCTGATGTATTCTTGTCCCAATCCCTGGTATGGGAAGCCTGGAAATGTAAGGTGTGTGGGATTCCATGTGATCCTACAACATCCACCTGGCTACCCTTATGATCAGATATAAGGAGGATAACATTGATGCAGTTCCTTCTAATTTCATTCTACTGTTACTGGTCTGAGTTAAATGGAATTCACTGACCTATAATAAAATGCCTTGGACTGGAGTCTTAAATACAGTAATTACTAAGTATCTGAGGGGCATTTGTTCCAAGACCTCCATGCAAACTAAAGCCCTCAGCTGCTCAATTACTTATTATAAAATAACATATTATTTAATATAACCTGTGCACATCCTCCTGAATTCTTCAGATCACCTCTAGATTACTTATGACAGCTAATACAACGTACGTGCCCTGTACACAGTTGTTAAACCATAATGTTTAGGGAATAACAAGAAAACAAGGCTGCATATGTTCAGTAGAGAATCAATATTTTCCATCCACTGTTGGTTAAGTCTGTGGATAGGTAACCTGTGGATATGCAGAGCCAACTATATTTTGTTTATGGAACCAAGTACTCCCTTTCTCTGTCAAGGCATCAAATCATAACAGATGCAGTTACTCAAGAGAAATTATGAACCACTCGTAGACACCCAATATATACTGATGACTGCAGTCATTCAGGGTAATCACAGTGTATGTTACTGAGCCTCAGCACTGCAATTCCCCACCCACAGGCCCTGAATCCAAAGTTACTTAATTCATCTGAATTTATCCCAGCAATCTAACCCACAGCAAGAAGGAAGCAGGCAACCCGGATCATTTTTCTTACATCAGTGCAATGGCACCCCACACAAGCAACAAGGTGCCAAACCAGACCCAGCTTCCCTCTGGCATCTGAGTATTCCTTACCACATGTAAATGTTAATCTTCCATAAAGTCTGTCAAAATTGAGCTTAAAGGTGAGTAGAAACTAAGTGCCAATTTCATCCAACACACAAACCCCAAACATAAGTAAAACTTTCTGAAAGGACGCTGCAAAGTCCATGCAAAATCCAAAGACCACGCCACACACCCAAACCTCATGCAAGAGATTTGTTGTCAGTAGCACAAAGCAAACCAACAAGGCTGTCCCTCCAAGGTGAGCCCCAGCGTGTAGGCACTCACACAGCAGCTTTATAGCCCTCAGGAGGTTTTTCATAAGCTGCTTAGGAGTTGTGTCATAAACTGGGGTGGGGTTGATCTTAGCAGGCACATGTCCTTAAGGAAGTTCAGCAGCATGCCTCAGAATGGAAACTTTGAAGCCTCCAGATAAAATGTCTCCCGACCAAAAATGGTGAATCTGATGCCAACATTGATCTGATGCCAATACTTTCCCCATATCATCTTATCCTTCAATAGGCCAAATCTTATAACATTTTGCCTAGAATAAATTTAATTAAAAAAAAAAAAACAGCCTCAACCAGTTCTGAAAGGATCCCTGAGATTATCTTTGCAAGCTTGAAAACCTCAAAACCACACGCCCTGTGTGTGTGTTAGAACTAATGTCTAGGTGCGGACCAGGCTAGCGCAAGAGGGGAGACTATGGCTACTGCACAGAAAAGGCATGGAGGGAGCCCGGTGCAGCCACCCTTGGCACCGACCCCTTGGCCTCTAGGCACCGACCTCTCTAGCCTCCAGCCCTCTGGGTTCCCAATGCCCAGCTCCCTGATTCAGGAGCTAGTGGCCTCCAGGTCTCCAGGAGATAGCTGCCGCAGTCTGGCTGGGCACAGAATCACAAGCCACTCAAGCAGGAACAAACTTTATTTCTGAAACTGCCGCCAATGCCCCGTACGCTCCTGGGAAATATGCCAACAGACACACATAGCGTTCTCCTGGAACCCAACAGGAAGTCCCTCCTCTGGAATTCCCTCCTACCATACTTCCCCAACCAATGGGAACTCTCCAGGAGTCCCATAGTAGGCTGAGGTGGACAGCAGGGGTCCAATATCCATATGAATGCAGATCTTAACATAATCACCTTTCAACCAAAAATGCCATGCTCATATTACTTGGCTGTGGCTCTTAGCATCTCCCCCTTCTGTTTAATTAAGCAACAAGCAATGTGGCTAGGGACTGTGCCTGTTAGGTTGTCCAATTCAACATATGGTTCTTACCCGTCATCGGATGAACTGACCTCTAGGTGTCAGCCTCCTGTCTTAGGTTGATACCACTGCAATTGGATCATACCCGTCACTGACTACCGGTCCAGTATATAGCCATTCTTGTGTATAGGCCTATGCACCAGTGGGGGGGTGAGGTTCTTTGCCTCACCTCTGTTGGCCCCCCAAATTAGACCATCACTAGTAGAAGGGAGGAGGATACAGAAATGCCACGACACTAAGCCAATTGATGGCTCCTTAGGAAAAATTGCATCACTGGTGACACATCAGCAAAGATACGCCAGCACTACCATAATTCGCTGCCTCAACAGATAGATCACAATGCATACAAGTGATATATAGTCCAGGCAAGTTCTGCAAGCAGTTCAAAGCAGAGGAATCTATCAATATGTCCATTTCCTCCCAAAATAAATCGACTCCTTGAATGAGCATTACTTGTTGAGTTATTATTCATTGATGCATCAGTTTATACAGTTTGTTGTGATAACTATCGAAGAAGCTGTAGTTTGGTTTCATCTTTGTCTTCACCAGCAGTGGGATGAAGATAGGAATTCTGACAATGATGCTAAAAAAAATTATGTAACATTCCAACAGGTACTAAGAAAACAATTTTCTGAACAATTTACATTATCCTGAACAGAATTATTAAACATAATGAAAAGGAAAGGTGAAAGTAAACAAACAGATCTGTTAACCTGCTTATTTGTACACATATTAAAACAATCCTCAACAGCTGTTTACCCAATTTAAATTAAACCATTAAAATCACGTGAATAGTAAAAAAAATTCAGATCCATTTATTCATGATCCATTTATTCCTCATATATGATATATGGACATATGCACATACAGACATACAACACAAAACAGAAGTGTGCACACATAACATACCACACATAAGACAATAGTAAAGGCCTTGTAGCTTTACATAGGTGAAATCTCCATTGCAATGTTTAAAAACTCCACAGTCAAAAAATAGAACTGATCAGAAAAACATTAACCTAGGTCTGTATGAGCTCAAAAATAAAATAGAACTTTATGATGTGGGAAAAAGCAATAATAAAATAGATATTGAAAAAAGCATCCTGGTTAATCACTGTTGCAGATGTAAGAATAGCCAAGCTGGAGCTCTGGATATCAGCTGTTATGGATTTGAGTCAAATCATCTTCTTTTTGGTCTGTAGAAATTGTTTTGGTTAGTCTCTCTGGAATCCAAATCGGCTGCTGTTCTCCCTGTGGAAACACACAAACAGAACCCCGACTCCAGACAATCACTGGGTCAGGACCTTTCCATTGTCCTGTTAGAATATCCTTCCAAAGTACCTTAGGCTTATGTACATTTTTTTGGATACAATGTCTTTCCGCAGCACTAAGCCATGATGAATCCAAATTTAAAAAGTTTAGAGTAAAAAGGGTTATTTTAAGTTTATCTTTGGGGGATATATACCCCTTTCCAATTCCCTCCTTTTGTTTTAATAAGTACATTTTAATAGTTTGATGAGCTCTTTCAACTATGCCTTGTCCCTGTGGATTGTATGGAATTCCTGTTATGTGAGTAATGCCAAATGATGAGCAAAATTGTTTAAAAGAGGTAGAAGTATAGCCAGGACCATTATCTGTTTTTAACTGTTTTGGAATGCCCACAGTGGCAAAATTTTGTAAGCAATGAGCTATAACATCTTTAGTTTTTTCTCTGGCATGAAGGGAGTCCATCAAAAATCCAGAAGAAGTATCAACTGTAACATGCAAATATTTTAATTTTCCAAATTCTGGCAAGTGTGTGATGTCCATCTGCCAAATATGGTTAGGTATCAGTCCTCTAGGATTGACTCCAAGATTAACTTGTGGTAAAAAGGTCACACAATTTTGACATTGTTTTATTCTATGTCTGGCTTGTTCCTTAGTTATTTTAAAACATGTTTGTAAAGTATTAGCATTGACATGGAACCTTTTATGAAAACTTATAGCTTCTTCTATTGTGGAGAAAATATGTATGTCATGTGTAGATTTATCTGCTAATTCATTGCCCAAACTAAGGGCTCCAGGCAATCCTGTATGTGCTCTGATATGTCCTATAAAAATGGATCTTTTCTGTCCCAGATTAGACTTTGTATAGTGGAAAACAAAGAGAAAACAGTAGAGGAAGGGGAAATCTTACCAGCATCTTCAAGAGATACTATAGCATTAACTACATACTGACTATCAGAAAATAAATTAAATACAGAATCTTTAAACATCACAAAAGCTTGTAATACTGCATTAAGCTCTACATTTTGAGCTGATTGTTTGGGTACTAAAAATGTAAAAGTTTGATCAGGGGTAACTACTGCTGCTGTACCATTATTTGACCCATCAGTGAATATATTTGGAGCATTTATGATAGGGTTTTTTTTTTGTCATTTTTGGAAAAACTACAGGATGCTTAGACCAAAAAGACAACAAAGGATTAGATGGTAAGTGATTATCAAATGAAACATTAGATTTACACATGATTATTGCCCAAGTATTTAACTCATTAGCTAACTCATCAATTTGATCCATAGTATATGGAGTAATAATTTTATTGGGAGAAATCCCAAACACTCCCTTGGCTGCTCTTATTCCTTTGAGTATTAATTGTCCTACAGCCTCAGGATACCTAGTAAGAATAGTGTTAGGAGAATAAGATAAATGTATCCACAATAATGGACCTTCTTGCCAAAATACTCCTGTAGGAATATTTTTTGTTGGTAGTACAATAAATAATAAAGGCAAACTTATATCAATTCTATCCAAATGCATATTTTCCATATATATTTCAATGATTTTTAATGCCTTTCTTGCTTCAGGCATTAACATGTGGGGTGAATTTGGATCTGATGGACCTTTTAGGATATCAAATAAATGTCCTAGATCTCCTGTTGGTATGCCTAGATAAGGCCTTATCCAATTTATGTCTCCCAATAACTTTTGAAAGTCATTAAGTGATTTGAGTTGATCTACTCGTATTTGAATTTTTGGTGGACGGACCATGTTTGAGGATAATAGAACTCCTAAATAATTAATTGGAAGATTTAATTGTACTTTATCTATTGCTATCTCTAGATTATAATTTTTTAATAAATTTGTAAGTGTGGCATAACATTCTAGCAATGTGTTTTTATCTTTATGTGCCAATAATACATCATCCATATAGTGAAATATTTGTAGTTCAGGATTTTGATTTCTAAGTGGCTGGATTGCTTTGTTAACATAAATTTGACACATAGTTGGACTATTAGCCATCTTTTGAGGGAGTACTTTCCATTCATATCTCTGATCAGGACCTTCATGATTTAGTGCAAGGATAGTAAATGCAAAACATGGACTATCCTCAGGATGAATTGGAATTGAAAAAAACAATCTTTAATATCTATAACTAAAACATACCAGGTTTTTGGCAAAGCAGACAATTGGGGAATCCCTGATTGAGCAGGTCCCATAATAACCATCTCATTATTAATGGCTCTTAAATCTTGCAATAATCTCCATTTACCAGTTTTTTTTAAATGACAAAAATGGGAGTATTATGGGGAGATACGGAAGGTTGTATATGTCCCTCCGCTAATTGTTGTTTGACCAGGTCATGGGCTACTTGTATCTTTTCTTTAGTCAGGGGCCACTGAGGAACCCACACTGGTCTTTCTGATTTCCAAGTAATTTTGATTGTCTCAGTGGCCCTTTCTGAAAACCCAATCCATGTCTATTTATTCCTTGATCTATTTGAATTGGTGCTGCTATACCTTGTTCTTGTTCTCTTAATCTTTTTTCTTTCCGAAAGCCTTGTCTAGCCCTAGTAGTGGGCACGTTAGGATTGATGTTATTTGTTAATGTCAAACCTAATTGATCTAGGACATCTCGTCCCCATAAATTTATAGGAAGATGATCCAATACATATGGCTGTATAGTTCCTTCACATCCTTCAGGATCCTTCCAATCTAATACCATTGCACTTCTATGGGAATTAGTTGCCACTCCTAGGCCTTGAAGCGTTTGAGTGGCTTGTTGTAATGGCCAATGTTTTGGCCATTCTTGATGGTATGTTTTGGCCAATTATGATGCTAAGGTCAGCTCCTGTGTCCAGTAGTCCATTAAATTCATGTCCTTGAATATTTAGATTTAGCATTGGGTGAGAATCTAAATTTAAAGACAGCATAGCCCAATCCACACCTGTGGAGCCTAATCCCCTGGAACCTCTTTCTACAGTATGCCTGGAAAATTTATCATGCAGGTTGGGTATTATTAATAACTGTGCTATTCTATCTCCTGGTGAAATTACTGATATACCTTTTGGAGAACTAGCTATAATTTTTATTTCACCTACATAATCGGGATCAATTACCCCAGGACTTATCATAAGTCCTTTTAGTGTAGAAGAACTGCATCCCAATAATAAGCCTACTGTTCCTTGGGGAAGAGGTCCTTTTACTCGTGTGGGAATGATTTGAACTCCCATCTCTGGAGTTAGTACTGCTTTGGTGGAAGCACAGATGTCCAACCCTGCGTTCCCTCTAGTTTGTCTGATGAGGGATTTAATGGATAATGTGTCCTGGGCACTACACTTATGGTGTTGTTGGGTTCCTCCATTGCCCCATATATTTGTGGTTGTGGGCCCTGGAGCATTGGGCCCCCTAGTACCGTAGATCCTAAGATTGGGCATTTCCAACAAGTTCATCTGTGGCTAGCATCCTGCTGCTCCACAGACCAAACTTTGAATGGCAAGCTCTTAATGTCAATATGATTTTGTAACAGTGGAGAATTATCCACTAATCCAGATTTCCATATCCCTAAAAGGAAATTTTCAGGTCAAAAGATAAATACTCATGTTTTAGGTGTCAAATTCCCTTTCATAACCAGGCCTGGTGGTACACACGTCTAATCCCAGCAGCTCAGGGGACCGAGGCAGGATGATTGCAAGTTTAAAGCCAGCCTCAGCAACTTAGCAGGACCCTATCTCAAAATAAAAATGGCTAGGTATGTGGCCCACTGTAAAGCACCCCTGGATTCAATCCCTGGTTCCAAAACCAAAATTTCCCTTCACAGAGACTGTGTCATTTTGTTCTTGACAAAAATTATCTGCTTGACCAAATCTTCCTCAGCCTTCTGAACTTTCTCCTACATTGTCAAGTTCAGTTTTAACCAAAATCCTGCCAAATCAGTTTAGCCAGAAATCACCAATTTCAATGTCTGACCAGCCTTTATCTGAACAGTTTCCTTATTACCTGTCTTCAATAAGAATCCTATTAGGTCAGTACAACCAAAATACCCCTTACCCTGATTTTTCCTCCTAGGAATTTTCCATTCCCAGCCTTCACACTACTCTAGACTCTAAAAGCCCACTTGCACATACCATATTCAGAATTGAACCCAATCCCTCTTACTCTACTGTACAACTCCATTGCACTGATATCTAATACTTAATGGATAAAGTTTTTCTTTCCATGCTTTACAAATATCATTGAATAAATTTTTTCTCCAACATGTCTCACCAGCTGTATCCCCAGCCTTACTAATAGAGTTACTGTCAAACTTCTTGATTTTTGCCAACATGATAGGAGAGAAATATTAAATCAGTGTAAGTCTAGTAAACATTTTCTTTTTCTTTATTTTATGTCTTAAAATGATATTTTGTTGGTGCTGGGTATTAAACTTGGAGTCTTTCACGGGTTGAGCCGGGACTCTAGCACTAAGCTCCCACCCCAGCCCTAACATTTTGTTGTTAGGAGTGAGAATGGGCCAGATGTGGTGGCAAATGCTTGTAATCCCAGTGACTGGTGGGGCTGATACAGCAGGATCACAAGTATAAGGCCACCATCAGCAATTTAAAGAGATCCTGTCTCAAAATTAAAAGATAAATTGGGATGTTGCTCAGTGCTAAAGCACCTTGGGTTCAATCCTCAGTCCTGGGGGTGGGGGGGATTGAACACCTGTACATCTTTCATGTATCTAAAAGGCATCGCCTCATTTCTGTTTGGCTTTCTTTGGGGTTATTCCTGACCTATGTTCACTTTTAAAAATTATTTCTTTTCTTTTTTGGTACCTGAGATTGAAGCTGAGGTGCTTAACCACTAAGCCACATACCCAGGCCATCAGCCCATTTTTTGCTTTTGTTTTGTTTTGTAATTCTAGGAGAAAGAGTCTCATTAAGTTGCTTAGGGCCTTGCTAAATTGCTAAGGCTGGCTTTGAACTTGTGATTCTCTTACTTCAGCCTCCTGAGCTTCTGAGATTACAATCATGTGCAAGAATCTTCTTTGATTCTTTGTATATCCTTATGTATAAGCATAATTAGTGCTTTGTATGAATCACATTCTCCTCAATCCCCATCCCACATATCAACTGTTTTCTGAAGTTGCTTCTGGTGACTTTGGCATACAATTTTTCATGAAATCAAATTTAGTGACTTTCCTTTATTATTTCTGGATTTGAGTCATAGTTAGAAATTCTCTGTCTAGATTGCCAATTTCATCCTTTATTTCCCCAAGTATATGGCTTCACTTTTTATATTTAGATTGTTGGTTCATTTAGAGTTTATTCTGACTTATCAGAAATAGAAATCCAACTTTAACTCATTTTGAAATGGCTTTCCAGTTTTCCCAGTTCTATTTATTAAAAAGATCATATTTTTACTATTGGTTTGACATGCTATTTTCTTACATACCAAATTGCTATATATACTTGAGTCTGTTTCTGGACTTTATATTTCATCACACTCTCAATTTCAGAAGTTTAATGATATGGCTTAATATCTCAGAGCTAGTCCCCTTAATTGCTCTTCTGTTTCAGGTTTTCCTGGCTGTACTTTCTGCTATTTCCCCCCACACACAAACTTGAGAGTCAACTTTCTTAGCTCTAGTTTAATAAAAAGGAGGGCGGGCTGGGCATGGTGGTACATGACTGTAATCCCAGTAATTTGGAAGGCTGAAACAGGAGGATGTCAAGTTCAAAGCCAGCCTCAGCAATTTGGCGAGGCTCTAAGCAACTCAGCAAGACCCTGTATCTAAATAAAACATTAAAATAGGGACTTCATACATTACTTTTTACATATACATGTACATGTGTATATACATGACTTTATACATTTCTTTTTGTGAATTAACATTTGTACCTTAATATAGCTGTTCTAAGAAAGGCCTTCTGAGTATATTGAGCAAATAATTTTGGGGGAGGAAACTGTGTCTACTGAGCATGTATAGTATAACAATTATCTACCCAATATTTACATTGTATTGGGTATTAAAAGTAACACAAAGTGATTTAAATACATGGGAGAAGTATAGACTCTGCAAATACTATTCCATTTTATATAAGTGACTCAAACTCATGCAAATTTTGATGTCTGCAAGAGGTCTATCTAAAATCCATGAATGACTGGTTCTAGGACTAGTTCTAATTTGAAAGATTGATTCTAATTATTTAAATTAATATTTCCAAGTCACATAGGTGAATAAATGAAGTTCAGAAACCTTCTAAAAATCTTTTTTAGCATAAAGTTTTTTAGCACATTTCCCCCACTTTTTATAACACAATCCTAAAAGGCTTAGAGTATAAAACAGAATAAAAATCAAAAGTAACCAGATTTTTAATCATACATGATAGGAGTACACAGTTGGAAAACTATTCCAATGAATAAGTGATTCAGGTATTCATGTGATGACAAATGTCTAGGTCTATGGTTGTCTATAACACAACATGAAAATCAGTTTGATGTAGCACCACCAGAGATGCTTATAAGGCCTTTCTCCCTCTCTTTTTAGCCACTTACTGCAGGAGGTGGGGTGATGGCAGTGCTGGATTCTCCCTGTTTTTTTCTGTTTTGTTTACTTCCTTTGTTTTCATGCTGGGGATTGAACCCAGGACCTCCTATGTGTTAAGTGCATGCTCTACCAGTGAGCTTCACTCCCACAGTTGCTGTGCTGGAAATCTGTAATATGACTGTTGGAAAATCAGTTTCCATATAGACAATAAAAGTAACCACTCACAGTAAAGAGTAAATGCTATTGCTTACTATCTCAGAACTTTTCTGTTATTTTTTCCTCTTTCCCTCTTCCTCAATTAATGAGGAACTTAACAATTGGTAAATATATTTCTTTCCTTCACTGGGATCTAGAAAGATGAAGTGAAGACGTGCAGGAACAAAACCATGAGTCAGGCCCAGCCAGGTGGTCAGAGGAGGAGAGCATCCCTGGCCCCATGTGTGGAGGAAGAGAGTGACCATGCTGAGGCCCCCCACCTACAATATGTGGCTCTCCCAGTCCACTTCCATCTAGAGACAACAGCCAAGACCTGGAAGACCATCACCAAGGTCTCTGTAGGCCTTGTTACCCCAGAGGGATCCCTGCTAACCTACTTCCCTTTCTTCCTCTTTTACTCTTCCTATGATCTAGTACCTCTATATTCTCATCTGTGACCTCATAAACCCCACTTTCTATGCTCCTTCCCCTCCTCTTTTTCCACATTAGAAACTGTGCACCCTTATGCAAAACTACTATTTATATTGTTGATACTAATCAAACACATAATTTCTGTGTATTGTGACAAAACTGTAATTGTCTCAATAGGAATTATTTGGTTTAAGGCTGTATATTGTTTACAATGGGTGCTGTAATATTGATCTCCCCTTAAAGGCAAAGTACTGGTAACCTGCAGGGTCACTACAAGATTATATGGTAGAAACTGTAATATCTCAATCTGTGCTTCTAGAAAGAAAGTAACCAGGTTTTTAATCATACATGATAGGAGTACACAGTTGGAGAACTATTGCTGTGAATAAGTGGTTCTGGTGTTCATGTGATGACAAAAAAAAAAAAAAAAAAAAAAAGGAAAAACAAGGGAAGAAAGAACCCCAAACAAACCACAATTCAGCAATAATAGAATCCATTTACAGCACAGTATGTGAAATTCCATAGAAGAAGTTCAGAAAATACATAATTAAAATGATCTGCAAGTCAAATAATCACATAAGAGAGCAAATACATGCAAAAATTGATCATTCCAACAAAGTATAAGAAAGCAAATATAGGTAGGAAAAAATTACTTCAAGAAAGACACAGAGAGGGCCTGGTGTTATGCTCAGTGGTAGCACACTTGCTAATATGTTTACCATATTTGGAACATAATTTTCTTTATGTATCAATATGTGCAGGACAATGATATATGAATGCTGTTTTACATTTTTGTTCTACTCTTATGTCTTTAATTTTTTCTCTTTGTTCATATACTTCCTCTCACTTATCTATTTTCTTGGACATTCTTTCCAATGTTTCTCCAACAAACACCAATCTCTTTCAGCTCCCCTTCCACTTTTCCTGTGAATTTTACTCCTAGCTTCTCCCTTCCTCCCTCACGAACATCTTGTACTATACTTATATTACCTCAGTTCTCTCATCCACCATTTGAAATTGTGAATAGTTTTAACAAATTTTTTTTGTTTATGCTATTGTTAGTTATTGAACCCATCATTTTGGGTAGAGCCTTAGTGGGAACTATTAAGACTATATATTGTTTACACTGGGTGCTATTGATATTGGTCTCACCATTAAATGTGAGATGCTAGAAACCTTCAGGGACATATGGGTCTATAGGTTAGAATTTGTGCTTCCTTAGATTCGTACTTCTAGATGGGATGGGAAAACACACGAAAAACATGAAAAGACAAAGGAATAAGGCACCCCAAATAAATTGAGATGCTTCAACAACAGAAGTCACTGAGAAAACAGTAGAAGAAATGCCCATGAAGGAGTTCAGAATATACGTAGTTTGATTTACCTGTGAAGTAATGGACTGTGTAAGAAGTGACAACAAAGAAAAAATACAGGAGGTGAAAGACCACTTCAATAAAGAATTAGAGATCATTAAAAAAAACAAGCAGAAATCCTTAAAATGAAGGAATCAGTAATCCAAATTATAAATTCAATAGGAAGAATCACCAACAGATTATACCACTGGGAAGAGAGAACCTCAGACAATGGAGACAAAATATATAACCTTGAAAGTAGAGTTGAACATGTGGAGAAGATGGTAAGAAACCATGAACAGAACATCCATGAAAAGACCAAATTTGAGTTATCAGAATAGATGAAGGAGCAGAAATGCAAACCATAGGAATGCACAATCTTTTCAATGATATAATAGGAGAAAATTTCCAAAACCTAAAGAATGGAATGGAAAATAGAATACAAGAGACTTACAAGACCTCAATATAAAAAAAATTACAGCAGACCCACACCAGGAAACATTACAATGAGAATGAACATCAAAGAGAATAAAGATAAAATCTAAAAGGATTTGAGAGACAAAAATCAAATAATGTGTAGTGGGAAATCAGTTTGAATCTCAACTGATTTTTCAACCCAGACACTTAAAGCTAGGGAGTCCTGGAATAATATATTTCAAGCTATGATAGAAAACATATGCCAACCAAGAGTTTTATATCCAGCAAAATTAAGTTTCAGATTTGAAGACAAAATTAAACACTTCCATGATAACCAAAATTGAAAGAATTCACAACTACAAAGCCTACACTACGGAACATTTTCAACAAAATATTCCATGAGGATGAAGTGAAGAAAAAGTGAAAACCAATAAAGGGAGGATCTACACTAAAGTGACATTCAACCAAGTGAGAAACTAAGAAAAATCAAAAACCAGAAATAAATCAAAATGATAGGGAATATAAATTATATCTCAATATTAACCTTGAATATTAATGGCCTAAATTCATCAATCAAAATACATAGATGGGCACCTGTAATCCCAGTGGCTCGAGAGGCTGATAGAGGAGGATCAAAATTTCACAGCCAACCTCAGCAATGGAAAGGTGCTAAGAAACTCAGTAAGACCATGTCTCTAAATTAAATACAATATAGGGCTGGGGATGTGGCTCAGTGGTTGAGTGTCCCAAAGTTCAAGCCCCAGTACAAAAAGAAAAGACCTTGGATTAAAAAGCAAGACCCAACAATATGCTGTCTTCAAGAAACTCACCTCATGGCAAAGACATACACAGGCTGAAGGTGAAAGGATGGGAAAAAACTTATCACTTACATGGACTGTGTAAGCAAGCAGAGGTTTCCATTCTCATCTCAGATAAAGTAAACTTCAAACCAAAGTTAATCAGAAGGGACAAAGAAGGACATTTCATACTTCTTAAGATAAGTATATATAAGCAGGACAAATCAATTATAAATATTTATGCCCAAACAATGGAGCATCTGTGTTCATCAAACAAACCCTTCTCAATTTCAATAGTCAAATAGACCACAATACAATAGTACTAGGTGACTTTAACACACCTCTCTTACTACTGAACAGATCTTACAAACAAAAACTATTAAGAAAACTATTGAAATAAATAATACAATCAATAATTTAGACTTAACAGACATATATAAATTATTTCACCCTCAATGAGAAAATATCCTTTCTTCTCAGCACCACATGGCCAATTCTCTAAAATAAACCATATATTATTCCACAAAGCAACCCTTAGTAAATTCAAAAAAGAGAGATAATACCCTGCATTTTATCAGACTACAATCGAATAAAATTAAAAGTCAATGATAATATAAAAAACACAAGCTACTGTAACAAATGGAGACTAGATAATACACTATTGAATGCTGAATGGATAGTAAAATAAATCAAGAATGAAATAAAAAAATTCATAGAGGTAAATAAAAATACTAATAAAACATATCAAAATCTCTGGGACACTATAAAGGCAGTACTAAAAGGAAAGTTTATTGCACTGAGCACACACATCTAAAGAATAAAAAATCAACAAATAAGTGACCTAAAACTACATCTCAAAGCCCTAGAAAAAGTAGAACAAATCAACACCAAAAGCAGAGGATAGGAAATAATTAGAATCAGAGCTGAAATCAATGAAATAAAAAAAAAGAAACAATTGAAAAAAATGACAAAAGAAAAAGTTGGTCCTTTGAAAATACAAATAAAATAGACAAGGCCCTGTCCATGCTAATGAAGAGAAAAAGAGAGAAAACTCAAATTACTAAAATACAAAATGAAGAAGGAATATCACAATGGACATGTCTGAAATACAGAAGATAATTAGAAACTATTTTGAAAATTTGTATTCCAATAAAATAGAAAATATCAACAACATCAACAAATTTCTAGAGACATATGACCTACCCAAACTGAATGAGGAGGTCAGACATGATTTAAACAGATGAATTTCAAGTAACGAAATAGAAAATGTCATCAAAAGCCTACCAACAAAGAAAAGCTCAGGACCAGATGTATTCTCAACAGAGTTTTACAAGACTTTCAAAGAATAATGAATACCAATACTCCTCAAAGTACTCCATGAAATAGAAAAGGAGGAAACCCTTCCAAACCCATTTTATGAAGCTAGTATCACCCTGGTACCAAAACCAGATAAAGACCCATCAATGAAAGAAATATATCCCCAATGAGATGAACATACATGCAAAAATTCTCAATAAAATTATGGCAAATCACATAAAAACATATTTAAAATATAGTACACCACAATCAAGTGGGGTTCATCCCAGGGATTCAGGATTGGTTCAATAGACAGAAATCAATAAATATAATTCATCATATTAATAGACTTAAAGATAAGAATCATGATCATCTCAATAGATGCAGAAAAAGCTTTTGACAAAATACAGTGCAATTTCATGTTCAAAACACTAGAAACACTAGGAATAGAAGGAACATATCTCAACATCGTAAAATCTATATATGCTAAATCCAAGGCCAGCAAGACAAGTATATCCTCTTTAACCCCTTTTATTTAACATCATCCATGAAACTCTAGCCAGAATATTTAGATAAAAGAAAGAAATTAAAGGGATGCAAATTGGTAAAGAAGAACTCAAACTATCACTATTTGCTGATGACATGATTCTATATCTATAGGATCCAAAAAATTCCACCGAAAACTTCTACAACTAAGAAATGAATTCTGAAAAATAGCATATATGTATAGAAGCAACACCCATAAATCAAAGGCATTTCTGTATATCAGTGACAAATCCTCTGAAAAAGAAACAAGGAAAACTACCCCATTTACAATAGCATCAAATAATAAATAAAACACTTGAGAATCAACAAAAGAGGTGAAAGACCTCTACAGTGAAAACTACGGAACACTAAAGAAAGAAATTGAAGAAAACCTCAGAAGATGGATAGATCTCCCATGCTCCTGGATAGGGAGAATTAATATTGCCAAAATGGACACACTACCAAAAGCATTATACAGATTTAATGCAATTTCTTTTAAAATCCCAATGACATTCTTCATAGAAAGAGAAAAAGCAATCCTAAAATTTATTTGGAAAAATAAGAAGCCCAGAATAGCTAAAGTAATCCTTAGCAAGAAAATGAAGCAGGAGGCATCACAATAACAGATCTTAAACTATACTATAGATCATTATTGTATTGGCACCAAAATAGACTTGTATACCAATAGTACATAATAGATGACACAGAGACAAATCCACATAAATACAATTATTTCATATTAGACAAAGTTACCAAAAACATTTACTGGAGAAAAGATAGCATATTCAACAAATGGTGCTGGCAAAACTGGAAATTCATATGCACCAACATAAAATTAAACCTATGTCTCTCACCCTCAAAAATCAACTCAAAGTAGATCAAAGAGGCACTATAATAGAGATCCTGCACATAATAGAAGAAAAAGTGAGACCAAATCCTCACCATTTTGGCCTAGAATCTGACTTTCATAACAAGACTCCTGAAGCACAAGAAGTAAAATCAAAAATCAATAAATGGGATGGATTCAAATTAAAAAGCTTCTTCTCAGAAAAGGAAACAATCGATAATGTGAAGAGAAGGCCTACAGATTGGGAGAAAATCTTTACCATATGCACCTCTGATAAAGCATTAACCTCTAGGATGTATAAAGAACTCAAAAAACTTAACACCCCCCCCCAAAAAAAAAAAAAAAAAAACCAAATATCCCAGTCAATAAATGAGCCAAGGAACTGAACAGACATTTTTCAGAAAATGATATACAATCCATCAACAAGTATATGGAAAAATGTTCAACATCTCTAGTAAGTAGAGAAATCTGAATCAAAACTATTCTAATTTCATCTCACTCCAGTTAGAATGGTAATTATCAAGAATATGAACAACAAGGGGCCCAGTGGCCCGCCTGCGTGATAGACCACCACAGCTGGAGGAGGAGCCCAGCCTCCCGTCTCCCGCCTGCATGGTAGGCAGACCACGTGACCCGGAGAAGGGGCTCAGCAGCCCGCCTGCGTGGTAGACAGAACTCCCCAGCTGGAGGAGCTCAGCCTCCCACCTGTGCGGTAGACAGACCACCCCAACTGGAGGAGGGGCACTGCCGCCTGCCCGTGCGGTCACCTGACTGAGCTCTTGACAAACATAAGGATTCCCCAGCACCCCCACCTCATCAAACACCTTATGAGAAAAACTGATGGAACTCATCTTTGAAAATCCCACCAACACTTAAAACCATCCAACCCGTTGGCGTGGCTACCAGTGTGGTTCTGCAGCGGATCAGGAACCTGGTTTACATCTCAGAGAATAAGAGTAGAGAGGCCACAGGTGGAAGCTCAATTCCTCTCACACTGACTACCACCACCATCCTGAACCCAGAGACTCAAGCTAGGAATAGACAACACCACCAACTGGAAGAAATGAAAACAAAGTTCTGAGAGACATTTTGTTTCTTTCTTTTTTTCTCTTCTCTCTCTCTTTTCATCCATTCATCCAGTCTCCTCTACCCTTCCCCCTCTGGTCCTCGCAACCTCAACATATGTGAAACCAAAAATTGTGCATGAAAAAGGTCTTTAACAACTGAATCACCAGAATAATATACTATAGAAGAATTGCATATGCCCCACCTCCCTCCCCCCTTTTTATTTCTTTTCTTTTTTCTCTTATTTTCTTTTTCCCGCTCTGTTTTTTCTCTTCCTTTCCTTGTTATTTGTTTTCCTTCCTCTTACTCCCTTTATCCCACTTGCAGACCCCTAAATTTTACTATTCATAAGTAGGGTAATCTTATAAATACAGATAGGAATTTGAATCTATACATTCTTCCATAAATTACCCATCTATTGGTTAGAGCTTTCCAAAGTTACTAAGTTAGATTAACCCCTTACTCTCACTCCTTTCCCCATAAACATAACATCCTACATCTGAAATTCAGTTTTCTTCAAGCTACCAGAAATGGTATGCCTTTCATGAAACTAATGACTATATTTGTAAATGATAATCGAAACCAACTTTTGTAGACATACAGTCTAGCTATAAATGTAGTAATAAGGAAAACGTGTGCTTAGATGATGTACTATTGATATTGAGAACTGTTAACATTGGCTTTCTCCACAAAAGGGAGACTTTGCAACTATACAAGAGCAATATAAATATATAGGGGGGAAATTCAATAACACAACAGTTTCACAAAGCAGAAAGAAACATGAGCAGTATGAAAAGACAAGGAAAGAAAGGACCACAAGCAATGCAAGTCAACTCAGCTTTAAAAGAGGTACTATCTGCAGCAGATGGAATGTCAGATAAAGAATTCAAGATATACATGCTTCAGATGATCTGGAGTCTCAAGGAAGACATTAGACAGCAAAATCAGACAATGAAAGATCACTTTGAAAATGAATTACATAAACAAATCCAAGAAGCAAAAGATCAACTATACAGGGAGATAGAGGTTATAAAAAACAAACTAACAGAAATCCTAGAAATGCAGGAAGCAGTAAACTAAATTAAAAACTCAAATGAGAGTACTACCAGCAGAGTAGAACACTTAGAAGATAGAACATCAGACAATGAAGACAAAGTATTTCAACTTGAAAAGAACATAGACAGCTCAGTGAGACTGTTAAGAAACGATGAGCAGAACATCCAAGAAATATGGGATAACATAAAGAGACCAAACTTAAAGAGTTATTGGGATACAGGAAGGTTTAGAGGTCCAAACCAAAGGAATGAGCAATCTGTACAATGAAATAATATGAGAAAACTTCCCAGACATGAAGAATGAAACAGAATCCCAAATCCTAGAAGCCTACAGGATGCCGAATGTGCAAAATTATAAGAGATCCACACCTAGACACATTACAATGAAGATGACCAACATACAGAATAAGGAGAGAATTTTAAAAGCTACAAGAGAAAGGAAGAAGATTACATTTAGGGGTAAACCAATCAGGATAACAGCTGATCTTTCAACACAGACTCTGAAAGCTAGAAGATCCTGGAACAATATATTTCAAATGCTGAAAGAAAATGGGTTCCAACCAAGAATTGTGTATCCAGCAAAATTAAGCTTCAGGATGGAAGATGAAATTAAAACCTTCCACAATAAACAAAAGTTAAAAGAATTTACAGCTAGAAAACCAGCTCTTCAAAACATCCTCAGCAAAACATTACAGGAAGAGGAAATGGAAAATAACAATGAAAACCAATAGCGGGAGGTACTACAGTAAAGGGAAAAAAATAATCAAAGAGGAAAAACAAACCATGTTAAGTAACATAAATAAAAAAAAAATATGGCTGGAAGTACAATCCATATCTCAATAATAACCCTAAATGTTAACGGCTTAAACTCACCAATCAAGAGACACAGGCTAGTAGAATGGATAAAAAAATCCCACAATATGCTGCCTACAGGAGACGCATTTGGTAGGAAAAGACATACATAGACTAAAGGTGAAAGGTAGGGAAAAATCATATCACTCATATGGACATCGGAAACAAGGAGGAGTGTCCATACTCATATCAAATAAAATAGACTTCAAGCCAAAGTTAATCAAAAGGGATAAAGAAGGACACTACATACTGCTCAAGGGAACCATACACCAACAGGACATAACAATCATAAATATATATGCCCCAAACAATTGTGCAGCTATGTTCACCAAACTCTTCTCAAGTTCAAGAGTCTAATAGACCACCATACAATAATTATGGGAGACTTCAACACACCTGTCTCACCACTGGACAGATCTTCCAAACAAAAGTTTAATAAAGAAACTATAGATCTCAATAATACAATTAATAACATAGACTTAACTGACATATATAGAATATACCAACCAACATCAAGCATTTGACAAAGTACAGCATCCCTTTATGTTCAAAACTCTAGAAAAACTAGGGATAACAGGAACATACCTCAATATTGTAAAAGCTATCTATGCTAAGCCTCAGGCTAGCATCATTCTATATGGAGAAAAATTGAAGGCATTCCCTCTAAAATCTGGAACAAGACAGGGATGCCCTCTCTCACCACTTCTGTTCAACATAGTTCTTGAAACACTGGCCAGAGCAATTAGACAGATGAAAGAAATTAAAGGCATAAAAATATGAAAAGACAAACTTAAATTATCACTATTTGCAGTTGACATGATTCTATACCTAGCAGACCCAAAAGGGTCTACAAAGAAACTACTAGAGCTAATAAATGAATTCAGCAAATTGGCAGGATATAAAATCAACACGCATAAATCAAAGGCATTCCTGTATATCAGCGACAAATCTTCTGAAATGGAAATGAGGACAACCACCCCATTCACAATATCCTCAAAAAAAAAAAAACTTGGGAATCAACCTAACAAAAGAGGTGAAAGACTTATACAATGAAAATGACAGAACCCTAAAGAGAGAAATAGAAGAAGATCTTAGAAAATGGAAAAATATACCCTGTTCATGGATAGGCAGAACTAACATCATCAAAATGGCGACATTACCAAAAGTTCTCTATAGGTTTAATGCAATGCCAATCAAAATCCCAATGGCATTTCTTGTAGAAATAGAGAAAGCAATCATGAAATTCATATGGAAAAATAAAAGACCCAGAATAGCAAAAGCAATTCTAAGCAGGAAGAGTGAATCAGGCAGTATAGCGATACCAGATTTCAAACTATACTACAGAGCAATAGTAACAAAACAGCATGGTACTGGTACCAAAACAGGCGGGTGGACCAATGGTACAGAATAGAGGACACAGAGTCCAATCCACAAAATTACAATTATCTTATATTTGACAAAGGGGCTAAAAGCATGCAATGGAGGAAGGATAGCATCTTCAACACATGGTGCTGGGAAAACTGGAAATCCATATGCAACAAAATGAATCTGAATCCCTTTCTCTTGCCATGCACAAAAGTTAACTCAAAATGGATCAAACAGCTTGATATCAAATCAGAGAGTCTGCGTCTGACAGAAGAAAAAGTTGGCTCCAATCTACATATTGTGGGGTCGGGCTCCTAATTCCTTAATAGGACACCTATAGCACAAGAGTTAATAACAAGAATCAACAAATGGGACTTACTCAAACTAAAAAGTTTTTTCTCAGAAAGAGAAACAATAAGAGAGGTAAACAGGGAGCCTACATCCTGGGAACAAATTTTTACTCCTCACACTTCAGATAGAGCCCTAATATCCAGAGTATACAAAGAACTCAAAAAATTACACAATAAGATAACAAATAACCCAATCAACAAATGGGCCAAGGACCTGAATAGACACTTCTCAGAGGAGGACATACAATCAATCAACAAGTACATGAAAAAATGCTCACCATTTCTAGCAGTCAGAGAAATGCAAATCAAAACCACCCTAAGATACCATCTCACTCCAGTAAGATTGGCAGCCATTATTAAGTCAAACAACAACAAGTGCTGGTGAGGATGTCGAAAAAGGGTACACTTGTACATTGCTGGTGGGACTGCAAATTGGTGAGGCCAATTTGGAAAGCAGTATGGAGATTCCTTGGAAAGCTGGGAATAGAACCACCATTTGACCCAGCTATTCCCCTTCTTGGTCTATTTCCTAAAGACCTAAAAAAGCATACTACAGGGATACTGCTACATCGATGTTCATAGCAGCACAATTCACAATAGCTAGACTGTGGAACCAACCTAGATGCCCTTCAATAGATGAATGGATAAAAAAAAATGTGGCATTTATACACAATGGAGTATTACTCTGCACTAAAAAATGACAAAAATCATGGAATTTGCAGGGAAATGGATGGCATTAGAGCAGATTATGCTAAGTGAAGCTAGCCAATCCCTAAAAACACAAATGCCAAATGTCTTCTTTGATATAAGGAGAACAACTAAGAACAGAGCAGGGAGAAAGAGCATGAGAAGAAGATTAACATTAAACAGGGACGAGAGGTGGGAGGGAAAGGGAGAGAGAAGGGAAATTGCATGGAAATGGAAGGAGACCCTCATTGTTATACAAAATTACATATAAGAGGAAGTGAGGGGAAAGGGGAAAAAAAGGGGGGGGAGAAATGAATTACAGTAGATGGGGTAGAGAGATAAGATGGGAAGGGAGGGAAGGGGAGGGGAGGGGGATAGTAGAGTATAGGAAAGGCAACAGAACACATCAGACACTAGTATGGCAATATGTAAAACAGTGGATGTGTAACCAATGTGATTCTGCAATCTGTATATGGGGTAAAAATGGGAGTTCATAACCCACTTGAATCAAATGTATGAAATATGATATGTCAAGAAGTATGTAATGTTTTGAACAACCAATAAAAAAAAGAAAAAAAAGAAAAAAAAAGAGGGCATGTGTGGAACCATTTGGAAACTCCCTCTCATAGAGGAAGGAACAACATGCACCCAGCAAGAGGGTTCTCCATGGATGCCAGAGCACTCTTGGGCCAATGGAAAGGCCACCCAGGCAGTCTTGCCTGGTTTCCTCGGCCTCTGCTGCCCCCCTGTGGCTAGAATGTGATAGAGGGAAAGGACAGTTCCCATAAGTAAGACAGAGAGAGGGTATGGAGGTGCAGACAAGAAATCTTAAAAAAAAAAAAAAAAGAATATGAATAACAATAAGTGTTGGTCAAGATGTGGAGGAAAAGGTAGACTCATACATTGTTGATGGGACTGCAAATTAGTGCAACCACTATGGAAAGCAGAATGGAGATACCTCAGAAACCTTCAAATGGATCCAACATTTGACTCAGCTATCCCACTCCTTGATCTATACACAAAGGACTTAAAATCAGCATACTCCTGTGACACAGCCACATCAATTTTTATAGCAGCTCAATTGACAATAGCTAAACTATAGAATCAACCTAGGTGCCCTTCAACAGATGAATGCATAAAGAAAATATGGTACATAGACAATAGAATATTATTCAGTCTTAAAGAAGAATGAAATTATGGCATTTGCAGGTAAATAAATGGAACTAGAGAATATCATGCTAAGTGAAATAAGCCAATCCCAAAAAAACAAAAGCAGAATGTTTTCTCTGATAAACAGATGCTGATCCATAGTAAGGAAGGGAGATAGGGAAGAATGAAGGAACTTTGATTTGTGTAGAAGGGAATGAGAGGAGGAGTGGGGCTGTGGTGATGAGAAGGATGGTAGAATGAGACAGACATTATTACCCTATATAAGTGTATGATTTCACTACTAGCATGGCTCTGAACCATATAGAGCCAGAGGAATGAGAATTTATGCTTCATTTGTGCACAAAATGCCTCCTACTGTAAAATAAAGAAAGAAAGAAGTAAAGAAATCCATGAGTGTGCAGTATCATCTGCATCTTAAGTTTTCCTCAAGACTTTTGTGTTGGACATGTATCCATGGAATGTTCCCAGGTGTATCTCCTGGAAGTTGAGTTTGGAGGACCTCTAAGCCATTTCAGTAGCAGGCAATAAAATATAACAAAGAATTTATTTTCATCGATGTAAAGATAAGTGTGGATTCAAAGATGAACAATCTTTAAGTGATTCTGTCTGTCAAAACATGTGCAACTTATGAGTCCTTTCCCAGAGTGCTTGCTCTGAGTTCTGGGAATCGAAGATGAAATCTGAATATGCTCACAGATTCATTAGGGAGGAGGGCAGTGCCACTATCAGAAGACAAGAAGCAGTGGAATGCAAGGGTTCCTTCTCATTTGCAGTTATTCAGTGGTACTCAGTGATTCGTTGGTGTCTAATACAAAGAAAATTCACTACAAACATGTCAACTGAAAGACCTGATCCCAAGAAAGTTCTTTCTCTAACTTCAGATTAAAATGGTCCCTGATGCTAACAATGATGAGTAGCAGCTCTTACTTCATAACAACTTGACAATTCCTTTTCTCAAACATCCCTGGATGGGGGTTGGTTCCACATGGTTTTTGAATGGATTTCA
Organism: Marmota monax; assembly: GCF_021218885.2. Lineage (NCBI taxonomy): Eukaryota > Metazoa > Chordata > Mammalia > Rodentia > Sciuridae > Marmota > Marmota monax. Next base: position 3,568,374 of record NW_026693024.1, on the reverse strand, counting down.
GTACTCCATGAAAAATAAAAGTAAACAAAGTCTTCTTGGGTAGCTAGACAGCAATCTGCATTTGCAGTCTTTAAATTGGCAATAAAGATTTACCAGGAATCTGGGTCATGAGTACTAACACTGTTGTGGGCCAGGCTATATGGCCAATGACCAAACAGACTCCATTGTACCCTAAGACTCCATATCATGTAAGAAATGCTTCTTCCATGAGAAAATTCCACCTCTGCCATCCAGATCCTACTTACCACACCCTGCTTAGAAATGCAAATGTTTCTATTCTTTTTACACTAGGTTAAATTGTTCTATTTTTGGTTCCCATTTCTCTTAAGCAGTGTTTCCTATGTTAACATTTGTCTAGACATTAGTAACCATTCCTTGACTTGTACTCAGCTACCATGGTTTTCACCCATTTCCCCTTCTGCCTATGATTTTAGATCCCATGATGTTTGTTTGTAGTTTTGAATCACAGCAACAGCCACTTATAATTAATGTACTGACATGATTTACTTATGTTATAAAAGGTGTTCTCTAACCCATGGAGGGGGTTGAAGTTTGTGGACTTGCAGCATGCTTCTTGACCTGCTAGCTGGTGAAACTGGACCAATAACTGGTGAAAAATGGCCCATATCCTGCTTTAAGATTGACTCAGTGATTTATTACAATCTTTCTATTCCAACACACCTTGTTTTACTTCTGTATTTGGGATTTTTTTAAATAAATATTTTGTTTTGCAGTGTTGTGTTCTGTACATTCTCTCTCTCTCTCTCTCTCTCTCTCTCTCTATATATATATATATATATATATATATACACACACACACACACACACACACAAAATCCAGGGCCTGAGGCATGTTGAACATGTGCTTTACCACTGGCTCTGCTACATGGTATATTTGTAAGCAAATGTTAGATTGTTAGATATTATACATTGACAAAGACACATTTGAAAAGAATGTTGCCTCCCATATTTAGCTTATTGAATTCAAAGTGGATTTGGCATCAGAGCATAACATTGGAACTCACATATGATCAGATCAAAGCATAGAAACTAGCTGGACATGGTGACATGCATGTAGTCCCACCCACTTGGGAGCTGAGGATGTATGATCCCTTCATCCCAGGAGTTTGAGACCTACCTGGGCAACACAGCAAGACCTCATGAAAGAAACCAAGATGGAAGGAAGGGAAGCAAAGAAGGAAAGGAAGCAAAGGAAGGAAGGAAGGAAGGAAGGAAGGAAGGAAGGAAGGAGGGAGGGAGGGAAGGAAGGAAGGAAGGAAGGAAGGAAGGAAGGAAGGAAGTTTGTCTATAAAAAAGCAATTATTATAAAAAATTATTAAAGAATAAATAAAGGGCTTGGAATGTGACTTGTTGATTAAGTGCCCCTGGGTTCAATCCTTAATACCAAAAAAAATAGTAGCAATTATTACCAATTTTTATCCCAAACTGGAGTCATTTTTTCCCTCTTGGGAATACAGAACCAATAAATAAGCTCAAATCCAACTGACTGAGAAGTAAGAAAAATGCATATTCTTGGTGAAAATATAGAAGAAGCAGACCAAGTCCTTGAATATCAGTTTCTTGGCTCATTGGGTATGGAATAGCCTAGATATTGGATAAAATAAATGAAGCAAGAATATTCCTCTCCTTTATTGAAGTGGGACAGAAGAGGCTGAACATCTGAAGAAATTTTAGGAAGCAAGTTGATTGTCTGTAGGGTTCAGAGGTGGCTTAGGACTAAGAATTTTTCCTTTGAACAAAGATTTTGAAAATTTTTGAACTTTATATCCATTGATGGGGAATGGGGAGGCTTGGAGGTCTACCTGAGAAGTGCTCTCTGTTCCATCTCCTAGATCAGACACAGGTTTCACAGTTTTGTTGTTGTTGTTTCTTTCTATAAACCTGATGTTTACAAAAAGAGGAAACTACCAACAACAATATTACCTGTATGTGGACGTTCTGGTGAGATAATGCTTTCTGAAGAAGAGGAAATTATAGTTTATAAATATAGTGGGGGTTTCCACTTAATTTTGGTATGGGTCTTCTGGCTGGGGGTCTCTTGCTTGCTTCATTATAAGTCTATCCCTCCTCCCTTCTAGAAATTTGGGCACCACCTGTTTTTGTTCCTTTTATGGTTCTTTCTGGCCATGATATTGGTGACTGTAGACCTTCATGGAAGTGGAGAGTGTGATTTACTCTGCAGATGGAATTATAATGAATTTGTAATTCCAACAGCCATTCTAGATCCATCCCATTTTGGCCAGCCCACCTGAGGGGGATTTCTGGTCTTCAGATTTCCTGTCTTTAAATATGAGCAAGATTAGGGTGAGAACAAAATTTAGCTGGGTCATGTAGGCATCAACTCCTCACCATACCACACGCTTCACCCAGCTCACAAGTTATTTTCCACGTTTCATCTTCAGGGGTTCTGAAGGGCAAAGTTCTGTCTTCTGTAACATTTTCAAGCTGAGTATGGGTAATGCCAAGGGGCCCAGTAGAGGAGTGAAGCATTTCCTAGCTAATCGTAAACATGCTTGGTTATCACCTGGTCATAGGCCTTCCTCCCCCTTCTCTGAGAGACTGTGGTTGTAACCACACAGGCTCCTGCCTTTCACTTTTAAATGTGGCCAGACAGTTAAGAATACATGGCCCAAATCCACAGGACGAGCAGGATAACTAGTGTGTAGGGGCCACAAAAAAGGTTCAAACCAAGTAATGTTTGATAAAGCCAAATAGATACTTAAACAGACTTTAACTCTTTAAGACAGTTTCCCTAAGTAATAAAAAGCTAACAAATACAATGGAAAACACAGGAAATTATCCTGATCAAATACAAAATGTTTGGTCTTCAAGCCAATTCTTCATAAATTTTAATAAGGGCAGATCCATATTTTAAGAAAATTTATTGTTCAAAACATAAAAGCTGGGCATGGTGGCACACACCTGTAATCTCAGTGGTGCAGGGGGATGAAGCAGGAGGTTGGCAGGTTCAATGCCAGCCTCTGCAACTAAGCAAGACCCTGCCTCAAATTAAAAAGTAAAAAGGGGTTGGGGACGTGGCTCAGTGGTTGAGAGCATCTGAAGTCAATCCCTGGTACAAAAACAAAAATAAGTAAATAAATAAATAAAATCATAAAAATCTAGATTCTGGTGTTAAGTTTGAGATTAATTTTTACTTTTGAAAATGCTGCAAATAGTTTTTCTTAATTATAGCCAGCATAATTACGTGTATATTTCCTTTCAGAAAATTTGTACTCACAAACCTGCAAACTCCTTAGACAATCTGCAACTTGTTTAAACCTTCAGCTTTTGAGATTTTGGCTATCTTTCTTCCCATTTTGAATCAATCCAGTCTTTTTTAAAAAATATATTTTTAAAGCTATTGATAGAACTTTATTTTATTTACTAACATGTGCTGCTGAGAATCGAACCCAGTGCCTCACATATGCCAGACAAGTGCACTACCACTGAGCCACAATCCAGCCCTCAATCCAGTCATTTTACTTTAGGACAAACATCGTACTTTACCATATACAATCCTTCTTCATTCAAAAACACTCTCTAAAAGATATCCTCATCCTTATAACTTTATTTGTATCTTTTTCCCTGAGCTTTTTGTTTAAAGTAAGAAGAAAGGTTTGTTCTGCCTTGTTTCTCTATTATTTTTTTAAATGTTTTTTTTAGTTGTAGTTGGACACAATATCTTTATTTTCTTTATTTTTAATAAAGAAAATAAAGGTATTGTGTGGTGCTGAGGATCAAACCCAGCATCTTGCATGTGCTAGGCGGGCGCTCTACCGCTGAGCTCCAGCCGGAGTCCCATTTCTCTCTGAAATTTAAATTTATTTTAAACAATCCATATAAACTCTTTAAGTTTAGACAAATCACTCCTTTTTAATAAGATAAAATACTACACTTTCCAATATTTTCATAAAAATGCAGATTAAAGTCTTTCTTTCTTCCTATCTTTATTTCTTTATAGAATTGCACACCAGTATATGTTAATTAGAGTATTAATTAGAAAGCTTTTTTGAGTTTGTTTGTTTTGGTACTGGGATTGAACCCAGGGAGGTTCAACCACTGAGCCACACATCCCCAGCCATTTTTTTATATTTTATTTAGAGAGAGAGTCTCACTAAATTGCTGAGGCTGGCTTTGAACTTACAATCCTCCTGCCTCAGCCTCCTGAGCTGCTGGGATTAGAGGTGAGTGACACTATGCCTGGAAAAGCCTTATTTTTCAGTAAAGATCCAGAGAAAAACAGTAGTAAGTTGTTTTTCTGTATACCAACAGTTTATAAAAACACATTTAATTAATAGGTAGATAGAATCTTGTTTTAACTTCAGGAATCAAGACAGCTTGAATTTATATTTAGCACTTGAATTGTCAGTATTGTAATATATAAATGACTCAAATGTTTTATCTACATCTATATAAACATTTACTCCCTATATTTACCTAATTTGCCCATTTTTAGATTACTCTTGAAAATCAAGATATCAGACAAACATAGTCAACACCTTATTTCTTTGTTAACCTAAAAGTTGATATTGTATTTAAAACATACAAAGCAATGGACATTGCATTTTAAACACCTTACAGAGACAAATATAATCCTGAATCACCAGCAACCAAGGCAAAAAAAAAAAAGTAAACAATTTTTGACATCTTTAAATTTTATTTTCCAACAAATTTAAACCAACTCATTTGTCAGATATATACTTACATTAAATTCTATTTATGATGCAGAGTAATATGGTAATATATACTTATTAACTTATAAAAGGAGAGCTGAATATAAATTATATTTATGACAAACTGAACCAAACCAAGATCATCTATTTATATGACTATTGTCATTTGGATCAGGAATGTCGCCCAAAAGCTCATATGTTGAAAGGTTGGTCCCCAGTGCAGCAATGTCCAGAGATCAGGTTTTGGGGAAATGATTGGACCATAGTTGTTCTGACCTCATCAGTGCATTAATCCATTTGAAGGATTAATGACATTCAACTAGTGGGAGGAAATAGAAACTGTAGGCAGGTGGGGCATGGTTGGGGGAAATAGTTCACTGGGAATGTGCCTCTTACCCCTGGTACCTTCCCTACTCTCCCCGCTCACTCACTGTCTCCTTCCTGGCTGCCATGAGCTGAGCATCTTCCCTCTGCTATACCTTTCTACCATGACAGTTGTGCATTGGAGCAAGCCAACCATGGACTGAAACCTCTGAAACCATATGCCAAAATAAATCCTTCATCCTCTAAGTTGTTTGGGTTGGATATTTTGGTCATAGCAATAAAATACTGACTAATACAATAATTAAACCCTATGATTTTTTTATTTACAAGTCTTAGGTAAGCCTTGAGCCACATTTTTCACATGAAAACAGCTTATACAGAAACTTGGTTTTTATGAAAAACTTTCTTTTATGATCTCCATTTTCTTCATTCTCAAATAAGGCAAGGAGTTAATTCTTCATGTTTTGTAGGTGGGCTGAGTTTAAAAGCCACCCCCCCCCCCAAATCTCCAAGCAACACAAGTACTTCCTATTTTTGTGTAAACAGAAAGCAGAAGAGAAAAAAATAGGTTGTTAGAAAGCCAAAAGATGTTACATATTAAGCTTACAATTGCAGTGGCCCAGACATGAAATCCCAGCAACTCAGGAGGCTGAAGCAGTAGGATCACAAGTTAGAGGTCAGCCTGGGCAACTTAATGAAACCCTCTTTCAATACAAAAACTTAAAGGGCTGAGAATGTAATTCAGTTGTAAATCACCCCTGGGTTCAATCCCCAGTACCACCCGAGCCTCCCCCCCTCCACACACACATACATTATTTTAAAAGGCTCACAAGAAATGTTTTCACTTAAGCATGCTGATAAAACAAGAATATCTACTTAAGTGCATATAACACAAAAGTGAATTTCTCATAAAAAGTACCATAAGATATGAAGGTAAACCCAATAGAATTAATTCTGGAAAGCTCTCTGCCAAAAATACAGTAGTCAGGGATATCCTAGCACTAAGAATTCCAAGGGCAGTTGAAATTGGTGGATGTTGAATTAAGGTATGTCCAATTTTATCTCCAGAACTCATTTTTGTGAGGGGCTCTCTAGTGACAGGAGAAAGAGTCAGTGAAATAACAAGACTGTCATTGCAGCCATCAAATGCATCTCTTAGTCTCTATAAAAGTAAAATAGAACCAATCTAATAGACAAAAATATATAAAATAACTACATGTAGCCAGAATGCTCTTCCAGATCATATCAGGACAAGACAAGATATCCCAATGTCCCAAAGAGTGTGACATGCCATAAGGTAGGGTGTGGCCTGGCAAACCAAAGAGGCCTTCAGTCCTAAGACCCCCCCCAAAAAGAATTTCTTCTGCCCAATGTACTTACAGTGGGCCCTGATCCCACAGATGCTCAATCAGAGGCACCCTTCTGTCTGCCTTTATTCTATCAGAAAAGTGTGAAGACATGGAGACCAGAACTGAGAACAAGCTGCCCAGAGTGTGATGGAAAAAAAACAGAAGAGAATGTTCTTAGAAGACCATGGCCAAGGACAAGAGGAAGCCAGTGTTGGACTGAGAAGAGTGCACAGGAAGAGAGGCTCTGAAGAAAGTAAATGGACACGAAGAAGCTGCAATTAAGACAAAGACCAGTAGATAAAGGTAAACGGGGTCTCCCCAGATGGTTCCCCTGAGGGAAGGAAGATTCCTAATGAAAGAGATAAAGACAGAGCTTTGGGAGCAAGAGAAGAAAGTGGAGTCAGTAAAGAAGAAGGAATGGTTTTACTGATATAAGAACCAGTTACAGAGAAGAGTGAAAGGAAATGACAGAGCCCAGAGACTGGGGTATTAAGTAGCTAGTTAGCCATGATGGGTTGTGATAGTAAAAGCAAATGTGACTCCATTTTTTTTTTTTTTTTGTAACTCCAACCTATAAAACAACCATGCCAAGTAGAAGGGTCATGACTGGGGCAAGATATTCTTTTCCTTTTGCTATAGAAACCTTTAAGAACATGGAACTACCTAAATGGGGCATTGTTTCTGTAACTAGGGTAACCGGGCTCTGTTTCTGTAACTGGGGTGATTGGGCTAATTGTGATTGATAAGGCTTCCCGCTGCTTGACTGCACTCTCCTGCTTCTGTAACCTGGCTTGCTTGCATTGGCTGGACCCCCAAACATCCCTTTTGTGGTTTTCAGGCTTATAAGAAGCACTCCTGAAATTGTTGGGGGCTGATCAGGGGAACAGCTTTATGTTCTGGTCAGCCACCACCAGTGTGCTTCAATAAAGGCTTTATTTGATTATATGTGAGAGGTCTTGAAGTCAGTTTATGAAACCCCAGGATGAAGCTTTAACTATAACATCTGGGGGCTCATGCAGGATCCATTTCTTCCCTACCCTCATGCCAAATTTGCCTCCAATGATGGTTCTTTGAACCTTGGCCCTGGAGTAGAGGGGAGCTCCTGAAAGATTTTCCTCAGCCTCACTCTGAGGATGATTCCGATTCATCCTAGGACACTCTGAAAAGCCTCCTGCTGGCCTGTCAGATCTGGTGAGTGGACTCCTCTGGGGACAAGGTCAGATTGGAGGCAGTCACTTACACTGAGTCCCTGGGCAGGAGGAGATGTTGTCACTGTCTCCCTGGAGGCCTCCCAGTGGGGCCTCACCTGTGCCTGGGGACAGAACGAGTCATCATCTCTGTCCCACTGGAGGCCTCCCTGTGGGGCCTAATCTGTGTCTGAGGGCAGGATAGACATGATCTCTGTCCCACTGGAGGTCTCCCTGCAGGCCCTCTTCAGTTCCTGGGGGCAGGAAGCAATGTGGTCTCTGCCCCATTAGAGGTCTCCCTGTGTGACCTCGTCCCTTGTTGTTTGTCCCGTGTCTGTTCTGCTGTTTGTTGTTTCTCCAGCTTCTACCTTGCTGTTTGTCATTTGTCCAGTGTCTGATTGCTAGCTGTTTGCCCTGTTTGTCTACTCATGTGTTGTGCTTGGGTCCTTTTCTTGTTCTCCTAACGGCTCTTCTTTCATCAGGCCTCCCTCACTCCACCAACATCATGGGACAAGGAAGTTCTACAGAGATTTCTATCTGTACCCCTTTACTTTTTTTTTTTTTTTTTTTAACAATTTTCAGGACTTTGTTGGTTTGTTTGTGTGTGTTCCCTTTGTATTCTGTGTTAATTTCTGCCTCAGTTTGTTTCTAATGTTAAAAAATTGTTAAAAATGTTTTAACTGTGCTCACTAATGCTTGCATTAAAATGTAAAGGGCTGACAACAGGAATAAAAGAATTGTCAAAAGTAAAAGCTAGGAGAGATCCAACATGGCAGCGGGCTCTGAGAGATCAATTCTGTGACCTCTTCAGCTGCGCGGGCAAAGGGAGTCTTAAACCAACTGAATGCTGTTTGCTCAGGATCACTTGGCAATGCTGGGCTGAAGTGGACCTGGGACGAGCAGTTTGCGCCCCTCAGAGCCCACACTGAGCTCAGAGTGGGTGAATTGAGGCTGCCCACGAGCAGGCTCTGGATGATTGTGTGTGTCTCACCGCCAAACCGTCGCGACTCAGCGCTACAGACGCTCCAGCGGAATAGAGAAACAACTCTTCAGTTCCTTCGTGAAACTTTTGAGGTGATGCCAACCAAGCCTCCATAGGCAGTGGGCCCAGAATTGAGGTGGGACCTGGGAGAGTCGGACCGGACCCACCCTTCGCATTGGACACCACCATGGCAGAGAACTGACGTCACCAGAATTCTGCAGAGGGGATAGCTTCATCGAAACTGGCGACTGCAGGTGTGTGACCCTGGGGCCTATCATCTCCACACAGCGGGGAAATCTCAAGCCCCCCCCCCCCCCAGCTCTCCCGTGAGCGTGATTGTCAAACCAAGGGAGTCAGGAGCTGCGCCTGACCCCAGGCTACCGCTCCCACCAGCGCGGACAACTGAGGTCTCCTGCACCAGCTCCTGGGGGCGTGGCTACTGGAGGGAAGCAGGCAAAATAAGCTGACAGTTCCCAGCCCCGCGCACCACAACCTTGGGGTCTGGGGAAATGGCAAACAGAGAGAGTGTGCCCAGTCATTCAAGAAAATAGGGCTCCCGGGCATGGCAGACCCGGTGTGTAGCCAGTTTTGTGGTGAACGCCACCAGTGAGTGGGGCCTGGCTGGAGGAAAAGTGGGGAAGTGGCTGGAGACCAGGAAAGCCCTGGGTGCCCAGGATTGGAGAGCAGCCCAGTGCGGGAGGAGGAGCCACCTCACAGGAGAAGCTCGGCCCGGTGGGCACAGCTCCACCTACTGGAAGAGAAGTTAATCAAACTTTAAGACTGCATTATTTTTTTCTTTTGTCTTTTCATTATTTTGTTTTTTGTTTCTTGTCTTTTCAATTTCCTTATTCCACTTTTCTTGAATTCTACCTATTTACTCTCATTCTCTTTAGTGACTTCTTTCCTCCCCTTCTAATACCTTTCCTCCCAAGCATTACGACGCTGTTTATGTGTAATTTACTAAATGTGTATAGGTAAATGTTCTGAGGTGTTATATAGTGCTACCAATTCCCTAGGTACTCCCAAATACTCGGGGCAATTCTCCTGTTAATATCCCTTGTCAGTAGAGCAATCTTCCAAGGTTGCCAAGATATACCAACCTTTATACCATCACATCACTTGACCTAAACGTAAGTCCCAAGACCAAACCACAGATCGATATATGCCATCAGAATCCGTACGCATTTTATGAAACAAATGAATCTGCTTTAAAGTGCAATAAAATTCATCACCTAAAGAAATACAGAAGATAATTAGAAATTATTTTGAAACCCTATATTCCAATAAAATAGAAGACAGTTAAGACATCGATAAATTACTTAAGTCATATGATTTGCCCAGATTGAGTCAGGAGGATACACACAATTTAAACAGACCAATATTAATGGAGGAAATAGAAGGGAAGCCATCAAAAGACTACAAACCAAGAAAAGCCCAGGACCAGATGGGTATACAGTGGAGTTTTACAAAACCTTTAAAGAAGAACTAATACCAATACTTTTCAAGTTATTTCAGGAAATAGAAAAAGAGGGAGCTCTTCCAAATTCATTCTATGAGGCCAACATCACCCTGATTCCGAAGCCAGACAAAGACACTTCAAAGAAAGGAAATTACAGATCAATATCTCTAATGAACCTAGATGCAAAAATCCTCAATAAAATTCTGGCAAATTGGATACAGAAACATATCAAAAAGATCGTGCATCATGATCAAGTAGGATTCATCCCTAGGATGCAAGTCTAGTTCAATATACGGAAATCAATAAATGTTATTCACCACATCAATAGACTTAAAGATAAGAACCATATGATCATCTCAATAGATGCAGAAAAAGCATTCGACAAAGTACAGCATCCCTTTATGTTCAAAACACTAGAAAAACTAGGGATAACAGGAACTTACCTCAACATTGTAAAAGCTATCTATGCTAAGCCTCAGGCTAGCATCATTCTATATGGAGAAAAATTGAAGGCATTCCCTCTAAAATCTGGAACAAGATAGGGATGCCCTCTCTCACCACTTCTATTCAATATAGTTCTCGAAATACTGGCCAGATCAATTAGACAGATGAAAAAAATTAAAGTCATAAAGATAGGAAAAGAAGAACTTAAATTATCACTATTTTCAGGTGACATGATCCTATAACTAGAAGACCCAAAAGGGTCTACAAAGAAACTACTAGAGCTAATAATTCATTCATTATTATTATTCATTCAATAATAATTCATTCATAATAAATGAATTCAGCAAAGTGGCAGGATATAAAATCAACATGCATAAATCAAAGGCATTCCTGTATATCAGCGACAAATCTTCTGAAATGGAAATGAGGACAACCACCCCATTCACAATATCCTCAAAAAAAAATACTTGGGAATCAACCTAACAAAAGAGGTGAAAGACTTATACAATGAAAATGACAGAACCCTAAAGAGAGAAATAGAAGAAAATCTTAGAAAATGGAAAAATATACCCTGTTCGTGGATAGGCAGAAATAACATCATCAAAATGATGATAGTACCAAAAGTACTCTATAGGTTTAATGCAATGCCAATCAAAATCCCAATGGCATTTCTTGTAGAAATAGATAAAGCAATCATGAAATTCATATGGAAAAATAAAAGACCCAGAATAGCAAAAACAATTCTAAGCAGGAAAGGTGAATCAGGCGGTAGAGTGATACCAGACTTCAAACTATACTACAGAGCAATAGTAACAAAAACAGCATGGTACTGGTACCCAAACAGGCAGGTGGACCAATGGTACAGAATAGAGGACACAGAGACCAATCCACAAAATTACAACTATCTTATATTTGACAAAGGTGCTAAAAGCATGCAATGGATAAAGGATATCATCTTCAACAAATGGTGCCGGGGAAAACTGGAAATCCATATGCAACAAAATGAATCTGAATCCCTTTCTCTCACCATGCACAAAAGTTAACTCAAAATGAATCAAGGAGCTTGTGATCAAAACAGAGACTCTGTGTCTGATAGAAGAAAAAGTTGGCTCTAATCTACATATTGTGTGGTCCGGCTCCAAATTCCTTAATAGGACACCCATAGCACAAGAGTTAAAAACAAGAATCAACAAATGGGACTTACTCAAACTAAAAAGTTTTTTTCTCAGCAAGAGAAACAATAAGAGAGGTAAATAGGGAGCCTACATCCTGGGAACAAATTTTTACTCCTCACACTTCAGATAGAGCCCTAATATATACAAAGAACACAAAAAATTAAACAATAAGAAAACAAATAACCCAATCAACAAATGGGCCAAGGACCTGAACAGACACTTCTCAGAGGAGGATATAGAATCAATCAACAAGTACATGAAAAAATGCTCACCATCCTAGCAGTCAGAGAAATGCAAATTAAAATCACCCTAAGATACCATCTCACTCCAGTAAGAATGGCAGCCTTTATGAAGTCAAACAACAACAAGTGCTGGCGAGGATGTGGGGAAAAGGGTACACTTGTACATTGCTGGTGGGACTGCAAATTGGTGAGGCCAATTTGGAAAGCAGTATGGAGATTCCTTGGAAAGCTTGGAATGGAACCACTATTTGACCCAGCTATTCCCCTTCTTGGACTATTTCCTAAAGACCTTAAAATAGCGTACTATAGGGATACAGCTACATCGATGTTCATGGTAGCACAATTCACAATAGCTAGACTGTGGAACCAACCTAGATGCCCTTCAATAGATGAATGGATAAAAAAAATGTGGCATTTATACACAATGGAGTATTACTCTGCACTAAAAAATGACAAAATCATGGCATTTGAAGGGAAATGGATGACATCAGAGCAGATTATGCTAAGTGAAGCTAGCCAATCCCTAAAAAACAAATGCCAAATGTCTCTTTGATATAAGGAGGGCAATTCAAAACAGAGCAGGGAGGAAGAGCATGAGAAGAAGATTAGCATTAAACAGAGTCAAGAGGTGGGAGGGAAAGGGAGAGAGAAGGGAAATTGCATGGAAATGGAAGGAGACACTCATTGTTATACAAAATACATATAAGAGGAAGTGAGGTGAAAGGAAAAAAAAACAAGAGAGAGAAATGAATTACAGTAGATGGATGGGGTAGAGAGAGAAGATGGGAGGGGAGGGGAGGGGAGGGGTGATAGGAAGGGAATAGGAAAGGCAGCAGAATACAACAGACACTAGTATGGCAGTATTTAAAAACGTGGATGTGTAACCGATGTGATTCTGCAATCTGTATATGGGGTAAAAATGGGAGTTCATAACCCACTTGAATCAAATGTATGAAATATGATATGTCAAGAGCTTTGTAATGTTTTGAACAACTATTAAATAAATAAATAAATAAATAAATAAAGCCCAGTACTCATAAAAAAAGTAAAAGCTAAAGGTGGGGAAAAAAAGTATTCTGGAGATTGCCTTCATTTATGTAGGAACTGGGCCAGGTGGCCAACTGAGTAGATTGTGTCAGTGCCTACATAGGACAAATTAAAACTAAAGTGTTTTATAAAATTATTATTCCTAAATTGTATAACAAAAAGCATAATTTTGCCTAGGAAATTTGGATTTTGTCTCTCAGTATTTTCAAGCATGAATAACTCTGAACTATTAAAAAAATGGTCCAAATATATTTCACTGTCAGGCTAAAGTTTGTTTGCCACTATCCAAGAAACCAGAAAAAACAGTTTAGAATGGGACCCCAACCTGGGGGACTCTCCCAAGGAGACGAATAGAGCTGCATCTTTGGGTAGTTCCTTCAGGAAAGAATAAGACCTCTGCATTTGTCTATGTTCCCTTAACTCTTTTCAGCTTTGATGAGCAGGACACCTCAGGAAAAAGGTCAGAAACACTTTTAAAATTCTATGTTCATTAAATATATAATTTTGATCCAATCCACCTAGGTTAATATGATTTTCTGATTACACTTTATTTTAAGGCCAATTTAAAAGGGTGAACTCTCAATCTAATATGTTTTTTTTAAAAAAATAACCTACAAGGCTTTTGTTTGTTTGCTTTGTGTGGGTGCACCGGTGTACTGTCCATCTACATGTATTGCCATGTCTACATATATTTTGTACAAAAAAATTGACATATGAGCTCATAAATTAGAATTTTAAAAAATGGATCCAAATACCTTTGGTTAATGTGATTTAAAAGGTTCAAATTAAATTGGAAAAATAAATAAAAGTAAAAACATTTTTAAAGTTACTAATGCACAGTTTTCTTTCTAGGTGGTTAAACAGTTGTTAAAATATTAATGTTTATAAAGTGTCTCATATCCATTGTCTCTAGGATTTTTCTTCAACAGGAAAAAAAATTACCAATGCTATTTAATGCACTTGTCTGATACCTTGTTTTTTAAAAAAGATATGTGAATTACATCTAAACGTATACAAAATTATCATGGATGTGTTGGTTAGAGACATCTGATTGGTTTACAAAGTTAAAATACTAACTGTTAAATATAATATCAAGTACTCTTAACTCCTTAAATTCCCTAAGGTAAAATACTTAAACACTTTTGGTGTTTTCACAAATTGGTAAACTAAAAAGAAATTTGAAATTATTTTGTGTCACCATGAAAACAAGATTACTATAAATTAAAAGTTCCAACAGGTATAATTCTATACATAAGGAGTCAAGAGGTTTCAACTGCATTTCAATTAAAGTACTATGGATAACAAAATATTTCATCTTATCAAAATGGATTAATTCATAAGAGTTATGTCAAGGTACAAACAGAAAGAAGAATCAATGGATTAAAAATTATTAAAAGGTTCTAAATATAAAAATATATTTAGTAAAAAAAATATTTCCAGGTTAAAAAAAAAGTCTAAGTGGTAAAGTATACTTATAATACATCTAAGTATATGACAAAAGGATCTAATTAAGTAATATAAAGGTCTATAAATAAAAGAAATATTAAAAGGCCTATATGTAACTAAGTTGGTTATATCTGTAAAACCAATAGTTAAAACTATTCAAGGTTGTTCCCTAAAAACAAATATTAATTTACTGATATATTTATATGTTAAAATGACAAGAACTTCTAAAAACATTGTGTCTGCTAAGTTTTATCCCCTAGAACAACTAATCTTGGAAAAAATTAAAGTTTGTACATCTGTAGTTAAACAGCAACTGTTATTTTAAAATATTGTCCTACATTACAGAGAATAGGTTTTTCTTTAAAAGCTAACCTTGGTTAATATAAAAACACAATAAAAGTGTAGTACATCACTCTTCTTTACAGATTAAATGTGCTCATATCTTTCAGGTAGACAAGCTCTTAAGGTAAAAAATTTAAAAATACATTTTTATGAAGCTGGTGTTCTCCAAACTAAAGTTGTCTGTAATGGTAATTTTAAACTTATAAAGATAATAAATTTTATTGGGGATTTATTTGTATCATTTGATGTTTTGTAACCAAACCTTATGTTACCTTTTACATTGGGATATAAAAATTTAAAGGTATTTTTAAAAGTAATGAAAGCCTGATATATTTAAAGGTTAATATTTTAAAAAATTTTTGTCACTTTTCCACACAAAAGAAAAGTTAAGAGGTCTCAGCCCTTCCTTGGTTGATGTTTCAGATGTGTGTCATATTGTGTTAGCTAACATTCATACAGACTCAGGAAACAATATATGTAAACTTTATAAAATGATATCTAAAAGGAGAGATAAAGAACAGCTTCAGAACTAAAACACTTTACCTAAGATTATGAAGAGCCCTGCCTTCGCTGAGGTAAGGCTGCCTCCCACCTTACAGCATGTAAGAATAACTGCAAAGTAGGCCAGATTTAAGTTGATTTAAAGTTATATTCAAATATTGATTTTATTGAAAAGATTACTGTGATCTCAAATAAGGGATATAATGTATAATTTAGCCAAGGTTCAAAATTATATACATGCTAAATATGTTTTTACTGTTGTTACTTTCACTTTGTATTTTCATTACAACTGAAAGGAAAGTGACCACCACACTCAGAGTGACCAGAGAATAGAGGGAGAGAGAGAAGAGAGGGGGAGAACAAAGAAAGAGAGTGGGAGGGAGAGGGAAAAAGAGAGAGAAAGCAAGAGAAGAGAGAGCAAGAGAGGGGGGCCCAACAGAAGAGAGTTTTATAGCCAAAATCTAATGGGGTCTCTGGGTCTCCAAGCTGCCTTGTTGGCGTACAGTGATTGGGTCATACAGTAGCTGCTAAGGGTGTCATCTTCTGCCTTCAGGCAGACCAGGCAGGGGTCAGATGTAGGTTTCTGTTGCTCCAGATGGGTGGAAATTAAGTGTTCAACCTTAAGTGGGGTTGAATGTTCAGCCTTGAGTGGGGTTGAGTGTTCAGACTTCAGGCAAAAAATCAAAGCTAACATTTGTTCAGCCTACTCCACAACTAACAATAATTGATGCCTGTTAGTGTTTTACAGAGGTAATACTTTATGAACACACAACCTATTTTAATTTGAGATATTAAGCCATCATCTGTAGACAGAATTATTAAAAGAGATTAAATTAACTGTAAAGGGGCTAAAGTTATGGCTTAGCAATAGAGTGTTTGCCTTGCATGTGTGAGGCACTGGGTTTAATCCTCAGCATTACATAAATTAATAAATAAAATAAAGAAAATGTCTTATGTAAAAAATTAACTGTAAAGTTATAAACATTAAAGTTAAAGCCCAGCAATCTTAGTTTAACACTGGTAAAACTGACTTGCTGGATGATTAAGGCCAAACTTAAACATTAAGGTTAAAATAAAGGGGCCAAGAAAACCAATATTTGGCTCTTTCCCTGTGAGTCAGTATGAACCCAGGACAGGGGGAAAAGCTTTGCAACTCCAGGCCACATAACCTCCCAATAAGGGAGATTAATGAGACCACTGGAGAACAGAAAGCCAATGAGTCTACATGCTGCAAAAGAGGAGGGTCATTGAAATGAAAAGATATGCTTAATGCTTCCAAGGGAAGCCATGTTGTCAGCAAGACCTTGACCCATACTTATGCAGATGACACTAACAGAGCTGAAATGCTGCTCAAAAGTTCCCCAAGGGTGTCCTGAGAGGAGGTGATGTGCAGTGGGCAAGCAGTTTGTTGACTCTTATCAATAGATAAAAGCAAGTTCAGTTTGACCAGCTTGGTCTTAAACACCTAGCAAAAACAGTTAAAACCAAAGCACAGCCATTCCTGGACATTTAAAAAGAAAAAAACAGTTATTTTAATGTAACTTAAAATGTACACTTGTGTTAAAATCCCTCAAAATGAGTAAGACTGGAGGCAACAGAAGAGATTCTTAGTCAAAAATGCCTGATAACTATCAATAAAAACTGCGAGAAGTTTTTAGTCAATTTAAGGCCTACAGATCTTCCTAACCTCCTACACAGGCAGATGTAATAAATGTTTATTAATATAATTATCTAGCCCTAAGTAACAAAGGCATCTTTACTAAACACAGGGGTTATGCCAATAAAAAGATATCTTACAAAAATCAGATGACGTTAACTAACTTAACTAAATGTTGTGTCTACATTCCTGATAATTCTGACAATGTTAAAGATTTATGTTCCCTAAAAAAGGTCCTTATTAGGCTTTGTGAGGCCTTGATATGGGGACAATTTCTAAGGTCTTTCATCTCCTGGTAAACAATTGTTATTTTTTATTATTTTAATTATATTCATGGACAGGTTTCAGATGTTACAACTGCTATTTTGCATTAATCTTATTTCGGTACTCATGTTTTTGTTTCTCTCACAGAAGTGCCCACTTCCAGGTGAATTTACAACCTGTTCCTCCTGAATCAGATTTTTACCATTATCTCCTTGACCCTCTCACTTTCTAAAAAGGGGCTCCAAACTCCTTGCCCACTGCACATCAGCCTCTCTCAACTGGAAGCTGCAAGAACAATCATTGTCCTTTTTCCTTACAGCAGTAGAGGGTCCCTAACATTAGAGGGAAAATTACAGTCAATATAGATTTTTGCCAATATGTCTAGCTCAGGAAGATGTACGTGGGGAACTACTCCCAAGATCACCCTGGGTGATCTCCCAGAAAGAGACACTTGCTTCCACAACCCAACTTATAAGAGGGACAACCACTCACCAAAAATTGTGCTTCCCAGGTCCACTTTGAACTCTTTGCCTAAATCTCCATACTGTCAATAACTCTGAACTATGTAACCTACAATTTTGATGGAGCAAAAGAAAGAAAAAAAAAACACAAACATCTGGCCTTCTGCTCAGGTCCCACTGATTTATCAACATAGACTGGCTGCCCCCATTTTAGTTCCCCTCCTGGCTGATATGAGAATAGCTAGATATACTGCTTTAGGAACTGCAGCTCTTATCACAGGCTCTAAAAATTTTAAGTCCTTCAGCCATCAAATAGATATAGATTTAGGAAAACTAGAAAGGTCAATCTCCAAACTAGAGGTTTTACTAGAGTCTCTGACAAAAATAGGCTTACAAAACAGATGAGGTCTAGATCATCTCTTTCTAAAACAGGATGACTTTGTAGGGCTCCAGGAGAAATTTGTTGTTTCTATGCAAACCATTCTGGGATAATAAAGGACAGTTTGGTGCTACTGAGAAACAGGTTAAAGGAAGGAAAGAAAGCACATGAAACTTCAGCAATTGGTTCCAAAACTATTCTCATGATACCCTTGGTTGACTACCATCATTTCAGCCATAGTTGCGCCCCTAGTCCTTCCCCTGATTGGGATGTCTGTAGGACCCTGCTTCTTAAAAACCCTCCCAAACCATATACACAAGAATGTTGGTGAGGTCTGACTTATGGTCTTGCAAACCCAATATGGTCCCTTAGACACAGAAGGATGGAAAAGAAACTGAGGCCTAATGATGTGCAAGATTGACATCAAATCTACTAAAACCAGTGGGGAATGTGATAGTAAAAGCAAATGTGACTCCATTTTGTTTTGTGACTCCATTCTGAAAAACAACCATGCCAAGTAGAAGGGTCATGACTGGGGCAAGATGTTCTTTTCCTTTTGCTATAGAAACTTTAAGAACACGGAACTACTTAATGGGGCATTGTTTCTGTAACTAGGATAATGGGGCTCTGTTCCTGTAGCATGGGTGATTAGGCTAACTGTGATTGGTTAGGCTTCCGACACTTGACTGCACTCTCCCACTTCTGTAACTTGGCTTGCTTGCATTGGCTAAACCCCCTAACATCCCTTTTGCAGTTTTCAGGCTTATAATTGGAGCTCCCTTGCAATTGTTTGGGGCTGATAAGGGGATCAGTTTTATGTTCTGGTCAGTCACCACCAGTGTGCTTCAATAAAGGCTTGATTTGATTATACATGAGTGGTCTGGAAGTCAATTTATGAAGCCTCGGCCTGAAGCTTTAACTATAACAGGTGAGCAGGGAAGTGATATGAAAAGAGATTGAAAACTACTGAAGCATTTTCTGAGAGGCAGGCACTTGGAAGATAGGAGGCTAGTATGTCACAGGCATGGTGGCAAATGCCTGTAATTCCAGTGGCTCAGTAGGTTGAGGCAGGGGGATCACAGATTCAAGGCCAGCCTCAGGAACTTAAAGAGGCCCTAAGCAACTTAGCATGACCTTGTCTCTAAATAAAAAATTAAAAAAGCTGGGGATGTGGCTCAGTGAAAAAGTGAATTCCATCCCCCGTATCTCTCCTCCCAATAATACCTTCCCCAACCATAAATAACTATATACTCTGAAAGAAAAACTTGTTTCAACATCATGTCACACCCTACATGTGACCTGGATCCTCTCTTTTCACCAAAACTCTGTCACAGCCACCCCAAACACTTCTTGTGACCAGGACAACTCAAACCCTCACCAAAAAAAAAAAAAAAAAAAAAAAGTTTACTGGGGTCCATTCAAAGAGTAATAAACAGATTAAAGGAGCATGAGAAATGGAGCCCAAAACAATGGGACCCAGAATTTTTTTACATACCTCTTTCTAAGAGGACTCACTCTCTCCCTTGACAGTGTCTTCTTTTCCCTTTTCCCATTCCTTCAATAAACTTAGCCTGCAACTCTGAGTGGGATGTCTGGAATCTTTCTGGCATGATCACATGAACTGGTGAGAAAAATGGCTGCCTGAGCTCCAAGGCTGGCGTTTGCCCCGTAATCAACAGCACCAGCAGCTGGCACAGAGGAAGAGGAGCATTTGAATTAAAGGTGGTGGACCTCAGTGAAGGTCACTTCTTATTGCCATACCAACAATCATCTAGTGGTAGTGGATGGCATGGACACCAAAGTGAGTGGGACACAGGCATGGGAAGAGACACATGGAGGCAGCCTCTTAGAAAACCCAGGAAACTTGGCTGTGAAGAATGAGAGCCAGACTGCCACCCAGAGCTGGAGGTGGGCTGGAAAGAGGATTGTGTTTTAAGGACACAGCAGAGTTGAGCATGTCATTTGTCTCATTTCTCAAATCTTAGACTGCTCACCCATATCCTGCACAGGCTATGAAAGGTGGGTTTCCCTTGCATGAAATATACTGACTGAGAAACAAGGCAAAAAATCACAGGACACAGAAATAATTTTGAAAAGTGAGGGCGGGACGGCTTTGCCACTTTAGGGGCCCTGCATCCTTCCACACTGGAAGGAGAGAGAAAGAGAAAAGGACACATTTTTTTAAATACAAGGGGGATTCAAAGGATTTCAATTGAATACTCTTTTGCCAGATAAGGTAGGAAGTGGGCTGTCCAAGCCTAATGGGTAACACCCTAGTCCGGAGCTACAGAGCAGCATCTCTAGCTCTTCGAAGACTAAGGTTATGTGCTCTGCAGTATAAGCACAAGATGACTTGCAATGCCAGACCAAAATCTCCTTGGATCCAAGGCCAAGTAGAAGCTATTCAGGTAGCTCAAAGGTGGCCCCAGACATTCATCAATACTGACAATCAGAAATAACTAGAAGAATATTAGGAAATGAGGAAGTTGTGTGATTTAAAGGAAAACCTACTGAAAAGTAGTTGCTTTATCAAGAGTATAATGGTAAAGCAAAGCAATGCCATTTATTTTTATGCTAACAAGTTTTTATCATATTTTTATTTTTGCAGATAGTATGCTCTGAGTTACATCTCCAGCCCCCTCACCTTTAACTTATATCACCATTAATCCAATGGTCTCAATCCCTTTCCCCACACCTTAAATCATTTGCTTTTATATCCCACAAATACACCTAAAACCCAGCCTCAGGGAAGGATATTTGAGGCTTGGTCTTCTGGTCCATGCTCAGCCACTTTGGGAATAAACTCTCTTTTGCAAAAACTCATTTTTAGGCATTCTGAGCTGCAGACAAAAACAGACCTGGTTCAATAGCAGGCTTCTCCTTCTCTTTCTTTTTCTATAATAAAAGACACTCATCTTCTTATCTGGACTAGAATTACTGGGTGATCCTTTTAAAAATGCAAGTGGAGACCCAAGTGAGCCAGTGCCCACTGGGTCAGGAAAGGACAGTGCAGCTTTTCTGTACAGTTCTAGGCCATTGCTCAAGGGAACTGGGATAATTTACTAAGGAGCTCAAGATCCGTAATTTTAAAGGCCAAAGTAGAGAGACCTAACATGATCTGGGAATGGTGGCACATACCTCTAATCCCAGCCACTCCAGAAGCTGAGGCAAGAGGATTGCAATTTCAAGGTCAGCCTCAGAAATTTAGTGTGACCCTAAAAAACTTAGTGAGATCCCCTTTCAAAATTAAAAATAAAAAGTGCTGGCATGTAGGTGAGAAATAAAGAGCCCTTGGGATGAATTCCCAGGAGGGAGGGAGGGAGGGAGGGAGGGAGAGAGAGAGAGAGAGAGAGAGAGAGAGAGAAAGCTGGTATGTTTGACCAGAATAGTTTTGACCAGGGCCCTGTGATAGTCAAATTCCTAAAACTAAAGATAAAGGAAACAAAACCTGTTGAGAATAGGTTCAAAGATTATGATACTAATTTCAGTTTTCCTGTGGTTTAGAGCCATGGAGCTTGAAGCCCCCCCCAGATCCTGCCATCTTGGCACTCAGGGTACTCTGGGAGACAGGGACTAATATTGAAACTTGCATTCTAGTAAGGTGGCCTTGGTCAGGGTGGCTCAGAAGGGTGCTTCCTTGATCAAACTCAATGCTGCCCTTGACAGAATCAAGGATGATGGATTTGACACAAAGGGCAAGAAGTTCAATTTCAAATTACAGGCTTGGGCATTACCAAGTGACCACAGAAGGAGGCACAAGATCAACATGTTCATTATTCTTCCTTGGTGAAGGGTGGCCAGAATATTTGCATCTTTTTAAACAAAGGTGAGCAGCTCACTTTCTTTCAAAGTTCCTGTTTTAGTCTATTTACTGTTGTTTGAATTGAATATCTGAGTACAGAAACTTTATACAGAATAGGCGTTTACTTAGCTCATGGTTCTAGAAGCTGGGAGGTCCAAGGTAGTGGGGCTGCGTTCACTAAGGGATGGGGTTGGGAGAGCTGGAATTCCAGGGTACCAGGGGCTGTGAGGAGCTGGTTTCAAAGAAGGATCACTTGGAATGAATCACTAAGGCCCCAAGGGCGTAGAAGACGGTCAAGTGAGAACTTTGGTACACCCTATTATTAGATAATTGAGATCTCCCCTTGTTAGGATGGCCTTAGGCCTGAGCCTAAGCAACTCCACATTAAAAACTTCACTTTGAAATGGGCAGTTTCACTAGACACACGCACAGAGCCCTCCAGTAGGGCCTCAAACAAGTTACTTCCCCTCACCCTGATAAACAGAGTGAAGCCCCTGGCAGGCTGTTCTCACTTGATAAGATGGAAAGGCCAGAAGATCAGGATGTAGACCACCAGGTCAGATGTTTCTGACCCTAGGGTAAATGATGTCACTGAGAAATCCAGTGGTAGCTGATAAGGATTTATAGGGGGATCAAAGAACCCCAGAATTTAGTATAAATGATAGAGCAAATGAACAGGGATTCAGCCAGATGAAACAAGGATTCACTTGAGCAGAAGAGCCTGATGAGGACCTGACATTCTATCACTTGTCATTGTTTCCTGAGCCTCTGCATGATCCTCATGGCTCTCAGACTCTACCGCCTCATCTGGACCTTGGTGAGAACCACAACTTCTCCCTAAAACCCTCTCCTCCACTGGTCATCAACTCCATGCCAGGAAAAGCCTGCCTTGGTTCAGTATCTGGTCATCTTGGTCTGAGTGAGTGTGCATCTGCTGGACAGAAAGCCTAAGGCTTAAGACTTTTGAACTTACCATGCAGAGGAAATGTCTGTCATTAGCCTATCATGATTGTGTTTTGCAGAGCTTAGAATTAATCTAGAAGTGTTTGCTGTGAATTAATTAATCTAGAATTGTTTGCTGTGAATTGATTATGTCTATTGTAGTGCCTAGCATTAAGGATTGTCATTTTCTTGTTTAAGAACCTATAGAGTGAAATTCCATTGAGTGATTTATGTGAATAAAGCATTGAAAGGGGCAGAAGCATGTGGACATTCTTTATTTCTCCCCTCAAATGCATATGTTACAATTTTGCCCCCTCGCAACACCCCTCCACCTTAGACCATTTTTATAGCAGTTTCCAAAATAACACAAGATATAAATAATTAAACGTCAACAGGAAAGTTTCCAGTATCATATGCAGATCATTAAAATACTATATGCATCCTGAAGTTTTGCTAGTCAGTCACTTTAGTATACTCTTCTCAAAGCGTGCCAAGTAACTATGGTAAAGCTTACTATTCACCTTGGTTGGGGAAACAGACCTCAAATTCCAGAGCTGATCTTCCTGTCTGGCTGCTAATGTCCCTAACTAAACACCCTGGGTGATAAAACACAACTTGGGGGCCCAAGTGCATGCTGGAACTGGCCTAGGGTTTTCTTGGAGCTCTCTCCATCTTTTATAGTGTTCTGTGAATGTTTGGATACATAGTATAGTTGAGTTGATCCCAGCTTTCCATTTTAAACAGACACACTTTATCTATCTATCTATCTATCTATCTATCTGTCTATCTATCTATCTATCTATCTATCATCTATCTATTTTGAGCACTCTTAGATTCACAGCAAAATTGAGAAGGTAGAGATTTCCCAAATCCCTTCTGTCCCTTCCCCATTGCCAACATCCCCCACCCCAGAGTGGTACATTTGCTAAAGTGGATGAACCTAAATCCACACATCATTGTCAGCCACAGTTCTGGAAAGCTTTTTGTCTTTTTAGTATTAACTGGTAGGTTTTCCAGCCCACTAGAGTTTCCCTTCTGGTTTTCTAGTGGGATTAGCATTCATGTATATTTTAAAACATTTTCCATTTCAAGGAATGTGGATGGCAAAGCTTCACATGCTTGCTTACCATCTTGCAACAGAATTTTTTCATCAGGTTCTTAATTCTGTAAATGTGAGACTCTCCCCTTCCACACCAATCTCAGCACAGAGGACTGCACTATATATACTTTAAAAGTGTTGCAAACACAATGTGTGTCCCTGTAACAAAGTCAAGAAATCCAGACTTACAGAAAGTAAAGCATGAAATGTGCCTCTCCTTTCTCCCCCAGACACCCATGTGTACATTAACATATATATTTGTAGAAACATCTACAAACATCTATAATATTTTCACAAAAATAAAACCAAAATATTTGTAAAGGAAGTGTTGGCGCAAAAAAAAAAAATCAACCTGGACACAAAAAACAACTCCAGTAGCAAGCGAGATCCCTTCAGACACAACACTGAAAGAGTTTTACTTTCTCCTGGCAACAAATGAGTTCACAGAGAATGATTATCATCTACTATGACCCTAAATAATAATAATAATAATAATAATAATAATAATAATAATAATAATAATTTAAAGAAGATATGTATGTATAACCAATGAACAATCAAAAAGACAGGCTCTATACATTTGTACTAAAGAAGAAAATATAACATCAACAAAATTCCCACAATTAGCCTCTTGGATTGAGACATTTAAAATAAAAATATGTATGTGCACAAACACACATATTCATATGTGTGGGTTTGCGTGGACTACAATTTATTTTGCAGCCATTTTTGACACCAGCCTTCCATTTGAATCTGTTTCCCTCATTTGTTGATAAGTTCCAGGACTCCAGGAGAATAGGTGGCCAGGATCTGCTTTTGTTGGACAGTGAGTTCCCTGGGCCCCAAACAGTGACTGACACAGTAAATGACTGCCTGAATGAATCTTACTGATCTGAACCTTCTACAATGATCTTTTTAAAAATAGGTTTGTTGAATTTAATGTAGCATGTCTAAAATCTTGTAACTGTCAGCCTCTGAGATAGTGTAGTGGTGGTCTTCCTCCATTCCAGCTGTTTCCATGGTCCTAATTTATTTGTTCCTTGCTTCTCTTTTGGTTCACAATGATACACAACTTTTAATTTGTTAGATCACAAGATACTTTTTTAGTAGTACTAAATGCAACATAATGATAGATGCAAAATATTTCTTAAAGATATTGTAAAATAATTGCTGTAATTTTTTACTTTTGGTGTTAAGGCATAAAACCATTCTTTAGTTTTGTAATACAGGACCAAGATTTGACCCAGAAAGGAGACACTTTTGTACTGATTCATACATTGTCCATGTCAAATTGAGTCTCACTTTATCAATGGATATGGAAAAAAATCTAGATTAATACAATCAATCTAAAGTTAGAATAATAGCTGATGGATTGCCAAAAAGAAATTATGTATTAGGGTTTTAAAAAAACTTACAAAAAAATTTTGGGAAGATCTTATTATTACTAAGACTATGTTCTTAAAACTAACAGCTTATGCAGTGACATAATACAATAGAAATTTGCCCTGTGCAGTGGCATATCCTGTAATCCCAGGGGCTCCTGAGGCTAAGGCAGGAGGTTAGCAAGTTCAAACCAGCCTCAGCAAATTTGTGAGGCCCTAAGGAATTTAAGGAAATCCTGTCTCAAATAAAAAGTTGGGGGCTGGAGGGCTTTGCATGTGGCTCAGTGATTGAGCACCATCTGGGTTCAATCCCTGGTACCAAAATAATAATAGTTATACAAGACATTTATTCTTCTATCTCATAAGTTTTTATATACTGGGGATTGAACCCAGAGATGTTTTACCACTAATCTCTCTCCTCAGCCTTTTTTTCAATTTTTAGTTTGAAGCAGGGTCTCACCAACTTGTTGAGGGTGGCTGCAAACTTGCAATCTTCCTACCCTAGCCTCCCAAATTGGTGGGATTAAAGGCATGTACACCATGCCCACCTAGCTCATAAGATTTTTAAAAGCAGGGATTTTCATGTAACTCAAATTTTACACATAGTAATTATTTAAATACAATTTTTATTTTGGAATAATTTTAGAATCCCAGAAAAGTTGGAAGAATAGTTCAAGGAACCCCATATTCTCCCAATGCAATTTCCCCTGATGGTCACATCTTATATTGCCATGATACCTTTGCCAAATCTAAGACACCAACATTGATTTATTGTTATTAACTAATCTTCTGACTTCATTTGGACATCACTAGTTTTTCCATCAATGTCAGCATAAGTCTTTTAAAAGTCATCAGCAGAAAAAAGAGATTTAATTTTTTAGTGAAAATACAAATGATAATATTTTTTAGTTCTAATCAGTTATACATCACAGTAGAAAGCTCTTCAATTCATTGTACATGAATTGTATACTTCCCTGGTTTTACAGGAATTAGAGTCACACCATTTGTGCAATCATACATGTACACAGGGTAATGATGTCCATCTCATTCCACCATCTTTCCTACCCCCTTGTTCCCTCCCCCCACCCTTTTCCCTATCCAAAATTTCTCCACTTATCCCATGCTCCCCCCACATTGTGGATTCACCTCCTCTTATCACAGAAAATATTCAGCCCCTGGTTTTGGGGGATTGACTTATTTCACTTAGCATTATGTACTCCAACTCCATCCCTTTACTTACAAATGCCACTATTTCATTCTCTTTTAATACTGAGGAATATACACTTGTGTATATGTACCACAGTTTATTTATCCATTCATATATTGAAGGGCATCTAGTTCAGCAATTGTGAATTGAGCTGCTATAAACATTGATGTGGCTGCATCACTGTAGTATGCTATTTTTAAGACCTTTGACCCAGGAGTGGGTTAGCTGTGTCAAATGGTGGTTCCATTCCTAGCTTTCCAAAGTATCTCCATACTGCTTTCCATATTGGCTGCACCAACTTGCAGTCCCACCAGCAATGTATGAGTGTGCCTTTAACACACATCCTCACCAACACTTATTGCTGCTTGATTCTTGATAACTGTCATTCTGACTGGAGTGAAATGAAATCTTTAGGGTAGTTTTGACTTGCATTTCTCTAATTACTAGAGATGTTGAATTTTTTTTATATATTTGTTGATCAACTGTATATCTTTTTCTGAGAAGTGTCTATTCAGTTTCTTAGACAATTTATTTGATTGGGGTGTTTGTGGGGTTGTTTTTGTTGTTGTTGTTTTTGATATTAAGTTTTTTTTTTTTTTTACTTCTTTATATATCCTGGAGATTGGTGCTCTAACTGATGTGCATGTGGCAAAATTTGCTCCCAAAATGTATCCTCTCTTCAGAAAAAAAGTAGACCCAAACATTATCAGGTTGGATTAGGCCCCAACTTTGTTAACAAGTCTCCTAAAACACAAGAAATAAAACCAAGAATCAATAAATGAGATGGATTCAAACTAAAAAAGCTTTTTTTTTCCTATTAGGCATAGGGTCTCTAGTCTAATTCCTAGGTCTTTGATCCACTTTGAAATTAAAACCCTATCTCTCACCTTGCATAAAACTCAACTCATTTTGCTACATCTGGATTTCTAGTTTTCCCAGCACCATTTGTTGAAGAGGCTATCTTTTCTCCAATTATGTTTTTGATGCCAATATGAGATAACTGTATTTATGTGGGTTTCTCTCTGTGTCTTGAATTTTGTACCATTGATCTACATGTCTGTTTTTATGCCACACCATGCCACTTTGTGGGGACAAGTGCATGGAGTACTTCATACATGGCATATGTTTAAGGGCATCTGAATGGCAAACCACAACCACCCCGCCCAGTGCTATGCATGTGAGCAGCAAACCGCTTACCCCCTAGGCACAGCACTGGGTGTGAGGCTGCATGTTGCAATCCCTGTGCTTGCTCCACAGCCTGCTCCTCCATTGGTCACTGCAGGGACAGTTAGCCAGAACTTGCATTGGTGGCTGCCTGTAATCTGCTTAGCTACTGCCTGAGTATATATACATGGTAAATGCACAATAAAATCAGACCTGCTTTCTGCTTGGTCTCTGGAGGTCTTGATTAGTGACTCCACAGCCACACTCTCCTCTACCGAGTTCCGTGGAACTCCTCGCTGGACAAGAGAGAGTCCATGCACCATTGTGGTTACTATAGCTTTCTAGTACACTTTAAGTTCTGGTAAGGTGATGCTTCCTGTTTCACTTTTCTTGCTAAAGATTGCTTTGGCTATTCTGGGTCTCTTATTTTCCAACTGAATTTCATGATTGCTTTTTCTATTTCTATCAGGAATGATGTTGGGATTTTAATTGAAATCACATTGAATCTGTATAGTGCTTTGGGTAGTATGGCCATTTGACTGTATTAATTCTGCCAATCCAAGAACATGGCAGATCATTCCATTTTCTAAGGTCTTCTATTTTTTTCTTTAGCGTTGTGTAGTTTTTATCATAGAGAACTTTCACTACTTCTGTTAGGTTGATTCTCAAATACTTTATTGTTATTTCCTTTGAGGCTATTGTGAATGGGGTAGTTTTCCTAATATTTCTTCCAGAGGATTCATCACTGATGTATAGAAATGCATTTGATTTATGGATATTGATTTTGTATCCTGCTACTTTGCTGAATTCATTTATTAATTCTATGGGTTTTCTGTTGAATTTTTTTGCATCCTCTAAGTATAGAATCATGTCATTGGCAAATCATAATAGTTTGAGTTCTTCTTTTTCTATTTGAATACACTTATTTTCTTTGTCTGTCTAATTGTTCCGGCTAGAGTTTCAAGGACTAGTTTAAATAGAAGTGCTGAAAACAAGTAGTGTCTTATTCCAGTTTTTAGAGACAATGTTTCCAGTGTTTCTCCATTTAGAATGATATTTGCTTTGGGTTTAACATAGATAGCTTTTACAATGTTGAAGTATGTTCCCACTAACTCTAGTTTTTCTAGTGTTTTGAACATGAAGTTGCACTGTATTTTGTCAAATACTTTCTTTGCATCAATTGATATAATCATACGATTCTTATCTTTAAGTCTATTGATGTGATGATGAATTATGTTTATTGATATCCATGTGTTGAACCAATCTTGCATCCCTGGAATAAACCCCACTTGATCATGGTGGAGTGTCTTTTTAATATTTTTTTGTATTTGATTTGCCAAAATTTTATTGAGAATTTTTGCATCAATGTTCATCAGGGATATTGGTCTGAATTTTCTTTCTTTGAGGTGTCTGGTTTTGGTATCAGAATGATACTAGCTTCATAGAATGACTTTGGAAGGTTTACCTCCTTTTCTATTTCATGAAAT
This sequence comes from Marmota monax, assembly GCF_021218885.2. Taxonomy (NCBI): domain Eukaryota; kingdom Metazoa; phylum Chordata; class Mammalia; order Rodentia; family Sciuridae; genus Marmota; species Marmota monax. Next base: position 3,539,338 of record NW_026693024.1, on the reverse strand, counting down.
AACTTGAGGAGTATTGGTATTAATTCTTTCTGAAGGTCTTATAGAACTCAGGTGCGAATCCATCTAGTCCTGGGTTTTCCTTCATTGGTAGTCTTTTGATGACAACTTCTATCTCCTTGCTTGAAACTGATCTGTTTAATTGTGTATGTCCTCCTGGTTCAGTTTAGATAAATCATATGCCTCAATTAATTTGTCAGTGTCTTCAGGATCTTTTATTTTACTGGAGTCTAAATTTTCAAAGTAGTTTCTCATTGGATTCTTTATTTCAATAGTGTTTGTTGTAATATTTGCTTTTTCATTACGGATTTTGAGTTTTCTCTCTCCGTCTTTTCTTTAGGGTGGCTAAGGGTTTGTCATTTTATTTATGTTATTTATGTTTTCAAAAAAACAAGCTCTTTGTTTTGCCAATTTGTTCAGTTGTTTCTCTTCTTTCAATTTCATTGATCTCAGCCCTAATTTTAATTATTTCCTCTCTTCTACTACTATTGGTGTTGGTTTTATCTTCTTTTTCTAGGGCTTTCAGATGTAACAACAGGTGGTTTATTTGTTGACTTTTTATTCTTTCAATGAATAAGCTTAATACAATGAAGCACTGCCTTCATTATGTCCCAGAGATTTTTATATGTTATATTGGAGTTCTTATTGACCTCTAATAATTTTTTTATGTCCTCCTTATGTCTTCTGTTACCCATGTGTCACTCAATACTGTATTGATTAGTCTCCAGGTGTTGAAGTAGCTTTTATTTTTTTTCTTTTATCATTAATTTCTGATTTTATTTCATTAAAGTCAGAATTCAGGTTAGTATCTCTATGTTTTGCATTTAGTTAGACTTGCATTGTGGCATAACATATGATCTATTCTAGAGAAGTATCCATGTGCTATTCATTGATAAGTGGAATATTTTATATATATATATATATATATATATATATATATATATATATATGGAGAGAGAGAGAGAGAGAGAGAGAGAGAGAGACTAAACTATTAATTGTCAATTATTGAGTTCTATATTTTCTTTGTTTATACTTTGAAAGATGTATCCAGTGGTAAGCGAAGAATGTTAATGTTTCCCAGTATTATTGTGCTGTGGTCTATTTGATTCTTGAAATTTAGAAGAGTTTGTTTGATATACATAGATGCCTCATTGTTCGGGGCATAGATATTTACAATTGTTATATATTATTGATGTATGATTCTCTTAAGTAGCATAAAATAACCTTTTTTATTCCTCTGACTAACTTTGGTTTGAAGTCTACATTATTTGCCATGAGGATGGAAACCCCTGCTTGTTTACATGGTCCATTTGAAGGGTATGTTTTACTTCATCCTTTCACTTCAGTCTGTGGATGTCTTTTCTTGTAAGAAGAGTCTCTTAAAGTCAGCATATTGTTGGATCTTTTTTTAAATACAATATTTCAGTCTCTGTTTTTTAATTGATGAGTTTAGGCCATTAACATTCAGGGTTATTATTGAGATATGTGTTGTATTCCTTGTCATTTTGATTTATTTTTGGTTTTTCACTTGACTTGGTTTCTCCTTTCATTGGCCTTTTCTTTAGTGTAGTTCCTCCCACTGCAGATTTTCATTCCTGTTTTTCATTTCCTCTTTATAGAATATTTTGCCAAGAATGTTCTGTAGTGCAGGCGTTCTCACTGCAAATTCTTTTAACATTTCTTTATCAAGGATGCTTTTTATTTCATCATCAAATATGAAGCCCAATTTTGTTGAGCATAAGTTTCTTGGTTAGCATCCATTTTCTTACAGAGCTTGGTATATGTTGTTCCAGGATTGCCTGGATTTGAGGGTCTGGGTTAAAATACCTGCTGAGATATGAATTGGTCTCCCCCTATATGTAATCTGATTTTTCTCTCTTACAATCTTTTTTTTTAAATTTTTATTGTTGGTTGCTCAAAACATTACATAGTTCTTGATATATCATATTTCACACTTTGATTCAAGTGGGTTATGAACTCCCATTTTTACCCCGTATACAGATCGCAGAATCACATCAGTTACACATCCATTGATTTACGTATTGCCATACTAGTGTCTGTTGTATTCTGCTGCCTTTCCTATCCTCTACTATCCCCCCTCCCCTCCCCTCCCCTCTTCTCTCTGTACCCCCTCTACTGTCATTCATTTCTCCCCCTTGTATTATTTTTCCCCTTCCCCTCACTTCCTCTTGTATGTAATTTTGTATAACCCTGAGGGTCTCCTTCCATTTCCATGCAATTTCCCTTCTCTCTCCCTTTCCCTCCCACCTCTCATGCCTGTTTAATGTTAATCTTCTTCTCATGCTCTTCATCCCTACTCTGTTCTTAGTTACTCTCCTTATATCAAAGAAGACATTTGGCATTTGTTTTTTAGGGATTGACTAGCTTCACTTAGCATAATCTGCTCTAATGCCATCCATTTCCCTGCAAATTCTATGATTTTTTCATTTTTTAATGCAGAGTAATCATCCATTGTGTATAAATGCCACATTTTTTTTTATCCATTCGTCTATTGAAGGACATCTAGGTTGGTTCCACAGTCTTGCTATTGTGAATTGTGCTGCTATGAACATCGATGTAGCAGTGTCCCTGTAGCATGCTCTTTTTAGGTCTTTAGGGAATAGACTGAGAAGGGGAATAGCTGGGTCAAATGGTGGTTCCATTCCCAGCTTTCCAATAAATCTCCATACTGCTTTCCAAATTGGCTGCACCAATTTGCAGTCCCACCAGCAATGTACAAGTGTACCCTTTTCCCCACATCCTTGCCAGCACTTGTTGTTGTTTGACTTCATAATGGCTGCCAATCTTACTGGAGTAAGATGGTATCTTAGGGTGGTTTTGATTTGCATTTCTCTGACTGCTAGGATGGTGAGCATTTTTTCATGTACTTGTTGATTGATTGTATGTCCTCCTCTGAGAAGTGTCTGTTCAGGTCCTTGGCCCATTTGTTGATTGGGTTATTTGTTATCTTATTGTCTAATTTTTTGAGTTCTTTGTATCTTACAATCTTTAAAATTGTATCCTCATTCTGTATGCTAGGCATTTTCATTATAATGTGCTGTGGTGTCAATCTGTTGTAATTTTGTACAGTTGTTGTCCTGTGCTCCTCTTGTATTTGATTTTCCAATTCATTCTTCATGTTTGGGAAATTTTCTGACATTATTTTGATGATGAGATTGTGCATTACTTTGGTTTGAATATCTGTACCTTTCTCTATCCTGATAAATCTTAGATTTGGTCTTTGGATGCTATCCCATTATTCTCGAATATTTTGTTCATGGTTTTTTACCATCTTCACTGTGTGATCAACTTTATTTTCAAGGTTGTACATTTTGTCTTCCTTGTCTGAGGTTCTGCCTTCCTATTGATCTAGTTTGTTGGTGATTCTTTCTATAGAGTTTTTTTTTTATTTGGTTTATTGTTTCCTTCATTTAAAGAATTTCTGAGTTTTTTTTCAGAAACTCTCTTTCTTGAAATAATCTTTTGCTACTTGTATTTGATCTCTTATCTCTCTGTTGGAGTGATCAATTTTTGCCTGCATTTTCTCTCTTAGGTCATTGTTTAATTTTCAGGTCATTTAATTATGTACATTCTGAACCTCTTTCTAACATTTCATCTACTGTGCTATCAATGAATTCTATTATTATAGTACCTTGGTTTGTTTGGGGGAAATTTCTCCCTTGTTTTTTCATATTTCTATGTGTCTTCCTCTCTTCCCTTGCAGCTATGAGATATCATAGATCCTACCCTATAATCTTGTAGTGTCTCTGCAGGTAACCAATACCTCATATTTAGAGTGGAGGTCAATGCTTACAGCACCCAATGCAACCAATATGCAGCCATAGATTAATTAGCTTCTATTGAGACATTTATAGTTTTATTGGTATAAACAAATATGATGAGTTAGATTATCTTTTACCCTATAGCCAGTAGGTTTACATAAGGGTTTACCATTTCTAATTGTGGACAAAGAGAATGTGGAAGAGGTTGTGATTTTTATGATGTAAGATGTAAGAATAAAGAGGTATTAGATTATATGACAAGTGGAAGGGGAATCAAAAGAAATTGGATATTAGCAGGAGAAAAAAGAGAAATTCCGCCCCATACAAGGCTCCCTGTTGCCTCCACAACAGGATGGTGTCTGTTAGCACACCCAGTAGGGATAACTCTGGTGCAACCATGCTCAAGGGGACTTTGGTGATGGTCTTCCAGGTTCTGATTTTTGTCACTAGACGGAAGCAGTCATGTCCCTAGATGGTGACAGCAGTAGCATCAAGCCTATAGGTACCTTGATGTTATGCTTCCAGCCCCCATTTGATGTCCCATGATGGAATCTGCCCCAACTAAAGATGGAAGAAGAGGCAATGGAGATAACCCAAGATGGTGGTGGAGGTGTCCAAAGATGGAGACAACCACTTTCAAAAATGGGGCTGAAAGTATGAGTCATATGATGGTGTTGGGTGGCCTGTTCAATGATGCTGCATTCTTGTGTGCAGTGCTGCAATTGGCAGTTGCCACCTTGCCCTGTCCATTATCCCATTCTTAACTGCTTTATGTCAGTTAAATTGTGGGGGTGGGAGCACTAGAGATATAACTCATCTGTAGAATGCTTGCCTCACATGCACAAGGCCCTGAGTTAAAACCCCCAGTACCACACACAAAAATAAAAAATTGTGTGTGGGGGGAAGGGGATGACTGTATTAATTGAAAAGGGAAGATTTGAGCATCCTTTCATTATATTATATCATGATGAAATGTAAAAGGCAGTATGGAATATTATATATCATTAACAAGGCAATTTATCTACTTGAGTCAGTCTAACCATTTAGGGAGGACACCTGTGAATTAATTCAGAGTATTCACTCCATATTAAGCCATGGAGAAGTCCCCTTCTTCTGGGGACATCCTCAGGGCTCATTCTATGACAGTTGCATAATTTCTGTAAGTGGGTGGAGTGACGCAAGGAGGGGAGGGGGAAAGGGCTTGAAAAGATGAATGTTTTGAGTGTAGTGAATATGTTCATTATCTTGATGATGGTGATGGTTTTACTGGAGCATACAATGTCAAAATTCATTGAATTGTACATTTAAGTGTTATACCTTAATAAAAATGTTACAATGTGTTTTAAAAATTTGAGGAGGACATGAAATAGATAAAACTTTCAGTTATAAGCTTTGCCATTCTCTATATCTTTTTTTGCCAAATCCAGTTTGGTAAGTGTGTCCCCTAAAATAAATGTGGTCTTAAGGGGAACATGGTCTGGCTTGGTAAATTTTTAGAGGATGTGGTAGAAGTCATTATCACAGTTCATTTGAGTTTGATTTCTCTTTCCAGAATCCAGATGACATCAGGCCATATTTTGGTGGAAGGGACTCACTTCAAGACACATTTGAAGATTTTTAGAGAAGCAAAGAGGTGCCCTAGAAAGCAGAAGCTATGATGCCACTGGTTTTTTTCTCTGTGTTCAGGGGATAAACAGCATTTGGACCTGGATTTCCTTGCTTTGATAAGGCTTTACTTCAACTTCCTCTAAAACTAAATTACAGAAAATCACCACAAAAAAGATGTTCTAGAATTGTAGAGAAAGTTAGAGAAGATGGCCAAAACTCTTAAAAACTCTTAATGATCAATGGTAAAGAGTACCTGCTATGTTTGGATTACAAATAATTCAGTGCATGCATTGATATAAATATGAAACTATCACAAGCACCATTTGAAGATTAAGAGATAAATTTTTTGAAGGCATTGTCACAGGATACTAGCATTCTGAGAAGCTGTGGCAGTCTCAGAGACCTCCAGATTAGCATTTTCCCTCAGGGAACCTGTTTCAGGAGTCTGCAAGCTGTGTGGTCCCTTTGATTTGACACTCTGCTGTCCACATCCTGAAATCTGAACAAGAGGCCTTTCATTTGCACTTTGCACTGGGCCTCATAGATGACACAGCCATTCCTGGAGCTAGGTGCAGGGTTTGCAACTATAGGAGACCACCCTCAGCAAACTAGAAAAAGAAGAGGACTACCTCAACCTAATAAAAGAAATCTACAAAAAACAAAGCAAAAGAAAGCAAAAACCCATAACTACCATACCTAATGGGGAAACGCTGAATAGTTTCACTCTATAAGCAAGACCAAAGCAAGGATTTCTGTCCTCATAACTTCTATTCAGTATTGAGCTAGAAGTATTAACCAATGCAATGAAGCAAGAAAAATAAACTAAAGGCATCCAATTGTGCAGCAAAAGCTAAAGTTTCATTTATTCATAGACAACATGACCATCTATGTAGAAATTCTAAGAAATATGAAAAAAGCTACTGAAACTAATATTTAACAAAATTTTAGTAAAGTAACAAAATTTTACTATGCAAAATATATCTATACATTTCTGAGTAACCAGAAATTGAAAATAATTTTCAAAAAATAACTTTCTATATAATTAGCATGGTAACTTTCTATAGAATTAGCATGAAATAATTAGAAATAAAATTGTTGAAATATATGTAAAACCTGCACACTGAAAACTACAATCATAGCTCAGAGAATAAAAGGTGAGAATGTGCTTATTGATCAGAAGATTCAAATTGTAAATTTTTCAATTCTCCCTAAATTAATCTATTGATGAATGCAATTCCAATCAAAATCTCAGCAGCCTTCTTTATAAAAATCTAGAAGCTCATTCTAAAATTGACATGGAAATGCAAAGGACCTAGGATAATACTATTTAAGCAAACTTAGAAAATATGTTAAACTTGAAAGATTGAAACTATCTTATTTTAAGGCATATTAAAGCTCCAGTAATCAAGATGGTATGGTACTGAAATTAAGGAGATATACAGATTCTTACAAATGTGTATATATTGTATAGACATGTGGAACAGAATAGAGTCTAGATATAGACCCCATACATGTACAATGAATCACTTTAAAACACATGTGCCAAGCCAAGTTCTTGGGGAAAGTGCAAGCTCTTCAACAGGTAGCCATGGGACAACTGGACACAGATATTTTCAAAAATGGCAATCTCAATGTTTATTCCTCTTATGCAATTTTAATATCAAAAATTTACTACCAAAGAAAGCACAAATCCAAATCTTAGAGCTAAAAAAAATGCATGGTTTTCAAAATGAAATACAAGAAAAAAATCTGAATAACATTAAATTTGACAAAGATATTTTTAACATGGCATTAAAAAACAAAAGGATTGAATTATAAATAAAAGCACAATACATTGGTTTTCATTAAAAGAAATGAAAACAAAACAAACACTTTTTGCTTTTTGAAAGCAAGTCATAGGCCAGGGCAAAATACTTGACAAAGGATGGTTTTCTAGTATGTAAAACATATTTCATAGTAGAAAGACAAATACTCAAAATTTGTGAAGTGGGGGAAAAGATGTGAACAAGCCCTACAACAAGGAAATGACAAACGCACTAAAAATGTTCAATACCATTAGTTATTAAAACCAATGATTAAAATGAAAAAGACTGATCACACAGCTGGTGGAAATGTAAACTAGTGCACTACTTTGGAAAGCAATTTCCTAAAATGATAAAAAATAGCTAGGCATGGTGGTGCACACCCGTAATCCCAGTGGTTTGGGAGGCTGAGACAGGAGGATTGCAAGTTCAAAGCCAGCTTCAGCAAAAAGCAAGGCATTAAGCAACTCAGTGAGACCATGTCTCTAAATAAAATATAAAATGGGGCTGGGGATGTAGATCAGTGGTCAAATGCCCCTGAGTTCAATCCCCAGTACCAAATAAATAAATAAAAATAAAAATAATAAAATGTTAAAAATACACCAGCTATAGGTCCCAGCCATTAACTTTTAGCTATTTACTAGAAAGGAAAACATATATCTACACAAAGATTTGTAGACAATAGTTCATAAGTTTTACTTATAATAGCAAAAAATTGAACAGAATTTATCAATAGGTGAACAAATGTCAATCAGCAGACAAAGGAGTAAACAAACTGGTATATCCATGCAGCAGAATAGTCCATTATTGACACACTCAATAACAAGGTTGAATCTCAAACTAAAGTATCTTAGTCCATTTTCTGTCACTATATCATGGTGACACATATTGGGTAATTAGTAAACAATACAAATCTACTTGGCTCACAGTCCTGGGAGTGGGAGGCCCAAGATCATGGTGCTGGCTTCTAGTGAGGGCCTTCATGCTGCATCATAATATGACTAAGGGCAAGTAAGCACAGCAGACAGGAAGGATCCTGAATTTACCCTTTTATCAGGAACCTGCTCCTACACCAATAGCATATACCTGATCAAGAGTTCTCATCCAAGGTAATTTTGCCCCCAAACCTTAGGGGACTCTTGGCAGTTCCTGGACACATTCTTGTTTGTCATTATCGGGGGCAGATGTACCACTGACATCTAGTGGGTGGAGGTCACAATTTTGCTACAAATCAACAATACATTACACTCTGCCTATAAAAAAAAAAAAGTGATCTGACTCAAAATGCCAATAGTGCTATGACTTAAAAACCCAGTTTTCTAGAGAAGCAGAACTGTTGAAGCTTCTTCTTCTCCCCAGAATTCTTGCTTCTACCAAGTGTACCTCCTGACACACTGCTGACCCTCTAAGTCCCCTATCAAAGGCCTGCTCCATTTGCATCTTGACCTTATTGAGAGTTATCCTCATTCACATTCTTGACCCTTAGTTCCTTTATCTGGCACCTCCTTTAACACTTATAACATACTTCTTTGATATACCTTTGATGTTCCTGTCTGAAGTTGCAGAGACTGACTGACCATAAGCTCCTTGAGGACAGAACCATGTCTTATTCATCTTGGTATTTTTTAGATCCTGGTAATTTGATTAAAGTATGAATCATACCATGAAAAGTGCCATAATAACCCTTGTTGGTTGGTTCACTCTTATCAGGAGAGTTCTCCCAGGAGATAGTTTTGAGCATGGCAGTTATTAGTGAATTTTCTCTCTGACATAAAGTATCAACCTTTCAATTACAATGTGTAAGTGTTTAAAAAAATTTTTTGTAAAAGGTTAAGGACCACACCTAAATTACAGAGTATAGCAATGTGCTCTAGAGATTGTTTGAGCCTGCTTTTTATGCCTACATCTTTGGTAATAAATAGCATTGCTCAGCGGGGAATTATAGGCCCCTGGGATCAAGTACATTATGATGATTGTGAAATAGTCTCTATGTATCTGAAATGGTCACCCTCTCATGGATTAAGAAAAGCTAACATCTAGGACAGTTGGCAGCCTGCATTTACATAATCATGGCCTCTATAGGTTCTTACAGTTCCTAGAATTGTACTCATCACACTGTCTTGGAGTTTTCTTCTTTCAGAAACTTCAAAATCTTTCACAAAAGTCTTAGCAGAGACTAAAGGGGTGGGGGGAGTGACAGGTCAAATCCCTGGTCAGAAACCTCCCAACCATGCCTTGCCTCTTCCCAATTACTGTCTCACAAATGACACTTCACCCCCAAGCTACCACCTGTGTCACCTTTTGACTTCCATGTCTGAAGACTCCCAGGTGTCTCAACCCCCACCCATCCTCACCCCATGATGAGAGATCTCATTTTCTCTATTGGGCATATGATAACACTTTGGTAACAGTTCACAGTATAGAATTTTAATCTGGGAAATTTACTCTTTTTAAAAATTTTCTTCTAATTAGTTATACATGGCAGTAGAATGCATTTTGACACATCACACATAAATGTAGTATAACTTCTCATTCTTTTGGCTGTACATGATGTAGGATCACACTGGTCGTGTAATCATTTATGCACAGTATTACTGTCCAATTCATTCTATTATCCTTCCTACCCCCACCATACCCCCTCTCCTCCCTTCACTCTCCTCTGCCTAATCCAAAGTACCTCTATTCTTCCCCAGTGCCTCCCCTTTTATGAATTATCATCTGCATATCAGAGAAAACATTCAGCCTTTGGGTTTTGGGGGTTGGTTTATTTACTTAGCATATTCTCCAGTTCCATCCATGTACCCACAGATGCCATAATTTCATTCTTCTTTAAGGCTGAGTAATATTGTATATATGCCCATATTTACCTCATTATCTTTATCCATTCATCTGTTGAAGGGCACCTAGTTTGGTTCCATAATTTAGCTACTATGAATTGAGCTGCTATAAACATTGATGTTGCTGTATCACTGTACTATGCTGATTTTAAGTCATTTTGGCATAAACTAAGGAGTGGGATAACTGGGTCAAATAGTGGTTCCATTCCAAGTTTTCTGAAGAATTTCCATACTGCTTTCCATACTGGTTGCACTAATATTCAGTCCCACTAACATTGTATGAGTGTACCTTTTACCCCACATCCTCGCCAACTTATTTTTTCCTCTCAGAAATTATTTATTAAAGCTCTAGGTTTTGCTAGGCCACTGGACACAACTATAAATAAGACAGACTTGTTCCTGTTTTTGTGGAGCTTAAGGTCTTCTACTGGGAAAGACAAGACACAAAAGTAAACAAATGAATTTATTGCAAATCATGAAAAATTTAGGAAAGAAGCATACCATGGCCAGGGGTAGAAGATATCAGGGGGACACTTCTGTTATATGGGGTGGTTATTCATCTCTGCAGAAATGATACATGAGCTGAGACTGTGGGGCAAGGATTCAGCCACTTAAAAAGCAGGAAGTCCAGAGTTCTAAGGAGAAGAAATGGTGCATGAAAAGGCCAAAATCCTGGAAACCAGAGAAGACCAGTGTGGCTGGAGAGCAATGAGCAAGGGAGGGTGGCCTCACAGGAAGGGCAAGGTTAATGTGGACCCAAATGGCACTCAACTGTTTTAAGCAACCATGTTAGCTGCTAGGGATACCATAGAAAATACTACAGATTAGGTGACTTCAACAAAAAAAAACATATATTAGCTCGTTCTGGAGACAGGAATTCTAAGATCAGTGGGTCATCAGCATTAGTCTCATGAAGCTTGTCTCCTTGGATTGCAGAGGGCTGCTTCTCAGCATTTTCACATGAACTATTCCCATGCTTGAACATCCCTCATGTCTCTCTGTAGATTCTAATTTCCTCTGATAAGTACACCAGTTCTGTAGAATTAGGCCCACTCAAGCCCTCTTTGACCTGGGCATGGTGGCACATGCCTGAAATCCCAGCAATACGGCGGCCTGAGGCAGGAGAATTTCAAGTTCAAGGCCAACTTCAGCAACTTAGCAACATCCTCTCTCAAAACTTAAAAAATTAAATTTAAAAGGATAGAAAAAAAAACCTCTTTTTAATCTTAATTACTTCTTTAAAGGGCTTCTCTCCAAATACAGTCACATTCTGAGGTTATAGGAGCTAAGGCTTCAACATATGGATTTTGGTAGGACATGGTTCAGTTTATAACAATGCCTTAAAATATTTTTACTCTTCTTAAGGGAGAGAGCCTTTAAAAAAATTTTTATTTGTTCTAATTAGTTATACATGACCAGAGAATACATTTTGACACATCATACATAAATGGAGAATAACTTCTCATTCTTCTTTTTTGTCATAATGTAAGATCACACCTGTTGTGTAATTATATATGCACATATGGGAATAATGTCTGATGCATTTAACTACCCTAACCTACCCTCATACCCACTCCCCTTTCTTCAGTCCCCTGTCTAATCCAAAGTACCTCTATTCTTCCCTAGCATTCTCCCACCTTATTGTGAATTAGCATTTACATACCAGAGAAAACATTCAGCCCTTGGTTTTTTGGAACTGGTTTATGTCACTTAGCATGATATCCTCCAGCTTCATCCATTCATCTCCAAATGCCATTTCATTGTTCTTTAAGTCTAAGTAATATTCCATTGTGTATATATACATTTTGTTTACCCATTCATCTGTTGAAGGGCACCTAGATTGGTTCCATAGTTTATCTACTATGAATTTAGCTGCTATAAACAATGGCTGTGTTGCTGTCTTATGTGATTTTCAGCTTTTTATGTATAAACCAAAGAGTAGAATAGCTGGGTCAAATGGTGGTTCCATTCCAAGTTTTCTGAGGAATATCTTCCAGTTTTCCATAATGGTTGCACCAGTTTGTAGTCCCACTAACAATGAATGAGTGTACCTTTTTCCACATCCTTGCCAACATTTATTGTTGTTTACATGATTGATAATTGTCATTCTGACTGCAGGGAAATAAAATCTTAGAGTAGTTTTGATTTGCATTTCTCTAATTGCTAGAGATGTTTAACATTTTTTCATATATCTGTTGATCAATTGTATTTCTTCTTCTGTGAAGTGTCTTTTCAGTTTCTTAGACCATTTATTGATTGGTTATTATTGGTGTTAAGTGTTTTGAGTTTTTTATATATCCTGAAGGCTAATGTGGGCTGAGCATGTGGCTCAGTGGTGCACTTGAGGTCAAAACAGAAACCCTGGTAACAGAACAAAACAATTTTTTTTTCTAAATGTAGAAACCCAGATTCTGGTTTTACATCCAGTGGATTAAATTTTTATTTTTGAAAACTCTGCAAATAATTTCTCTTAACTATATCCAGTATAATTACATGTACATTTCTTTTTAGGACATTGGTCCTTCACAAACTTGCAACCCACTTAGATTATCTGCAACTTGTGTAAATCTTTAGGTCTTGGATTTTTGGCCTATCTTTCTTCCCATTTTGAAAGAATCCAGTCATTTTACTTTAGGACAAACATCATACTTTACCATACAAAATCTTTCCTCATTCAAAAACACTCTCTAAAAGACATATCCTAATCCTTATAACTTTGTTTGTATCTTTTCACCCCAATTTTTTGTTTAAAATAAGAGAAAAGATTTGTTCTACTTTTTTTGTCTCTTTTAAAATTTACAGGTTGAAACAAAACATATAAATTTTTAAAATTTAGACAAATTAATACCTTTTTAAAAAAAATTCTACACTCCTCAATATTTTCATCAAAATACAGCTTAAAATTCTTTCTCCCTTTCTCTTTCTTTCTGTATAGAATTGTGCATGTTAATTAGAACATTCACTCTTAAAAGACTTTTTTTGTACCTGAGATTGAACCTAGAAGCACTCAACCAGTGAGCCACATATCCCAGTCTTTTATATTTTATTTAGAGACAAGGTCCCAATAAGTTGCTTAGGTCTATGCTAAATTGCTGAGGTTCGCTTCAAACTTGCAATCCTCATACCTCAGCTTCCCTAGCCACTTGGATTTCAAGTGGGTGCCACTGCACCTGTTAAAGCCTTATTTTTAAATAAAGATCCAGGGAAAAGTTATTTTCCTATATACCAAGAGTTTATAAAAATTCATTTTATAGATAGACACTTGGTATAATTTAGAAATCTAAGACTTCTTGAATTTGTATTTAGCAATTGATTTATCAATATTTTAATATGTAAATGATTCAGATGTTTTATCTCCATCTATATAAACATTTACTTTCTTATATTTACCTAATTTGCCCATTTTTAGATTACTCATGAAAACCAACATATCAGACCAGCATAGTTAACACATTATTTCTTTGTCAAACCTAAAAGTTGATGTTGTATTTTAAACATAAAAAGCAATGGTCATTGCATCTTGAACACCTAACAGAGATAAATATTATCCTGAATGGCCAGGAATATGGGGAAAAAAAGTTAGCAATTTTAGACTTTTTATGTATTTATTTATTTATTTTTGTGGGTGGGTACCAGGGAGTGAACTCAGGGGCACTTAGTCACTTAGTCAGATCCTCAGCCCTATTTTTTTTATTTTATTTAGAGGCAGGGTCTCTCTGAGTTGCTTAGTGACTCACTTTTGCTGAGGCTTGCTTTGAGCTCACAATCTGCCTGCCTCATTCTTCCCAGCCGCTGGGATTACAGGTGTGAGCCACTGCTTCTGGCTAATTTTAGACATTCTGAATTTTATCTTATCAACAAATTTAAATTAATTCATTTGTGAGATATCTACTTACATTAAATTTTATTTATGAGACAGAATACTATGGTAATATGTACTTATTAATTTGTAAAATGAGAGTTGAATACAAATTACATTCACAAGAAGTTGAACCAATCTAAGGTCATATGTTTATATGACTGTTGTCATTTGGATCAGGAATGTCCCTCCAAAGCTCACATGTTGAAGGCTTGGTCCCCAGTGCAGCAATGTCCAGAGGTCAGGTTTTGGGGAAGTGATGTACTCATAGTCATTCTGAATTTATCAGGGGATTAATGCATTTGATGGATTAATGACATGAATGAACTACTGGGAGGAGTTACAAACTGTAGCAGGTGGGGCAAGTTTGGAGGAAATAATTCACTGGGCATGTGCCTTTGGAAACTACTTGTTATCCCTTTCTCTTTCTCTCTCTCTCTCTCTCTCTCTCTCTCTCTCTCTCTCTCTCTCTTTCTCTTTCCTGCCATGAGCTGAGCATCTTTCCTCTGCCATGCCTTTCTACCCAGATGTTTCTGCTTTGGAGCAAGCCAACCATGGACTGATACCTCTGAAACCATATGGCAGAATAAAATCTTCTTCCTCTTTTGGATATTTTGATCATAGCAATAAAATACTAACACAACAAATAAACATTATGATTTTTTGTTTGCACACCATACTAAGCCTTGAGTCAAAATTTCCACATGAAACAGCTTATTCAGAAAAAAAACTTTCTAGTCTAATCTCTATTTTCTTCAGTCTCGAATAAGGTAAAGAGTTAATTTTTTGATTGCATTTTGCAAGTGGGCTGAGATTAAAAATCAAAACCCAAAAAACCTCCAAGCAACACAAATAACTTCCTATCTTAGTGAAAGGAAAGTGACCACAACACTCGGAGTGACCATGAGATCTTTACTGCAGCAGTGCAACAGAGGAGAAAAGAAAGAAAGAGAAGAAAAGAGAGAGAGAGAGACAGAGAGCAAGAGCAAGAGAGCAAGAGAGAGAGGGGCCCGGCAGGAGGGAGTTTTTATAGCCCAAATCTAATGAGGTCTCTGGGTCTGCAAGCTGCCTTGGTGGCACAAGGGGGGTTAAGTGTTCAGCCTTGTGGGGGGATGGCAAGGGGGGATTGAGTGATCAGCCTTGAGCAGGGGCTTGGGCATTTGGGCTTGAAGCAAACAGGTGATAAAGAACCAGGCAGAGAGTTTGAGTGGCCAGATCATTCTGCAGCTAACTTTGTTTGGCATGCCCTGCAGACAACCTATTCAGCCTGTCCTGCACCTAACACTTAGTATAAACAGAAAGCCAAAGAGATAAAAATAGGTAGATAGCCATAAAGCCAAAAGCTTTTACATGTTATGCTTATGATTGCAGTTTAGGAATCATTTTAAACCTGGAGTAGTGGACCACACATGTAATCCCAGCAACTCAGGAGGCTGAGGCTTGAGGATCATAAGTTGGAGGTGAGTTTGGGCAACTTAGTGAGAGACCTTGTCTCTAAATAAAACAAAACAAAACAAAACAACAACAACAACAACAAAAACAACAGAGGATGTAGCTCAGTGGTAAATCACAATTGGGTTTAATCCCCAGTTCCACACACACATACACACAAATAATTTTGAAGGGCACATAGAAATGTTTCAACTTAAGCATGCTGGTCAAACAAGAGTATCACTTAAGTGTGCATAACACAAAAATGATTTTATGATAAGAAGGGAAATAAAATGGAAGGTGAGCTCACTAAAAAAATAATTCTTGAAAAAAAATCTGTCAAAAATAAAACAGCTGGGTATATCCTAGCCCTAGGAATTCCAGGGGCAGTTAACCTGGGTGAATGTTTGATTAGGATGTGTTCAATGTTATCTCCAGAACTCATTTTGTGAGAGAGCTCTCGGGTGCTGGAGCAAGAGTCAGTGAAATAACAGGACTGTCACTGAAGCCATCAAATACACCTCTTAGCCCCTATAAAAACACAGATCCAAACTAATAGATAAAAACCCATAAAACTCCTAGTGTTGCCCTCCACCATATACTCCCTCCATGTCTCCAGGATTTTCACAGACAAATGAAATAAAGTAAGCATTAGAGATACTGTTGAAGGAACATACAAAGAAGCCCAACTATTCACAACTGGGGAGTAGCTCAAATGAAGAACCTTGAAGGCTATGTGGGATTTGCCAATCTCCCAAATCAAGTTTACAGATTATCAGAGAAGAGAGGGTCTGAATTCACATATGGTAGTAGGTGAATCTGGACTAGGAAAATCAACATTAATCAACTCATTATTCCTCACAGATTTGTATTTTCCTGAGTATCCAGACTGCTGGTGGAAAGATACAAAGATTTAATCAAAGTAGTTGGTGCTCAGTTGCTGCTCACAATAGTTGATACCCCAGGGCTTGGAGATGCCGTGGACAATAGTCATTGCTGGCAGCATGTTATTGGTGACATTGATAGTAAATTATCCTTATAGGATTACCTAAACACAGAATGTTAGTGAACACACATCAGATGCCTGATAACAGAAGTACAGTATGGTTATACTTCTTTGCTCCTTCAGGACATGGACCATTGGATTCTGAGTTTATGAAGTGTGTGCATGAAAAAGTGAATAGCATTCCACTTACTGCCAAAGCAGACATACTCCCACTGAGGAATGCCAAAAGTTTAAAAAACAGATAATGAAAGAAATTCAGGAACATAAAACATATGAATTTCCAGAAACAGAAGATAAGGAAGAAAATAATTGGTTAAAAAGATAAAGGGCCATTGACCTCTTGCTGTGGGAGGCAGTAATACTATTATTGAAGTTAATGGCAAAAGGGTCAGAAGGAGGCAGCATATCCTTGGGGTGTGGCTGAAGTTGAAAATGGTGAGCATTTTGATTTTACAATACTAAGAAATATGTTGATAAGAACATAGATGCAGGATTGAAAAATGTTACTAATAATGTACACGATGAGAACGACAGAAGCAGAAAACTTGCAGCTGGAACTTACAATGGAGTTGATAAAACAAGAATAAAGGGCAGCTTATGAAGAGCTCTCTGGCACAAAGGGAAGGAGAAAGGAGGGAGCATGTAGCCAAGATGAAGAAGGTGGAAATGGAGATGGAGCAGGTGTTTGAGATGAAAGTCAAGGAAAAGTTAAAAAATTGAAGGACTTTGAAGCCGAGGTGTAGTGACGCCATGAGCCAATGAAAAAGAATTTGGAAGCCCAACATAAGGAACTAGAGAGGAAATGATGTCAGTTTGTGAAGGAGAAAGCAAACTGGGAAGCTAAGCAATGTACTTTAGAGCAACATAACTCCTCAGGGACCTTGGAAAGAAACAAGAAAGGAAGATCTTTTAAACTCTCTATTGACCTCCCGTTATGTATTAGTTGCCAATATGCCAGCTTGGACATCAGTGTTTGTGGGCTCCATTTGACCAATTTGTACCACTTTTATCCATAATGATGAATTTAACAGTAGACAAAATTTTTTTATTGTTGTTGTTGTTGTTGATGGAGATTAAGATGCTTTGAAAATTGGGTAGGGGATTGTGTACTTACAAAGTAACAGCTCTAAGTAACTTTATACATTTTCTTTTCCTTTTGAAACTTTTTATTCAAAAGATCTCTTCAATTTAATTCAACAGAACATTTTTAGCGTTGTACAATCATACTGTGGTGGTCTAATTGTTTACAGGATATTCCAAAATAAAGGTACTCCAGAAGGTTTTTATTGAGTATAAATTGCCACAAAATCATGCAAACTATGCTTCCCTAGGATAATTATAATACAGCTATATTATGCAGTTATATTATGCAGTCTATACAATAATGTAATTTAGTCTAACACAGTTGACCCTAATTTTTGACACTTCCATTGTTTAAAAATACACATGGAAAAAACCCCAATATCCATACAATGCACCAAAAGCTTTTTAATAACAACTGATTTTTGTTTTGGATTCTTTACATACATATTATTCTCATTTAGTGCCCTCTTTAGCCTGAATCTCATAACTCCTTCATATTTGTAATAACATTTCATTTCCTTATTTTCCATATACTGGCCCTGCTAAAATAGAATATAGTGTAGGCTCTGATCCCACAAATGCCCAGATGTTCTTCTGTCTGCCTCTGATTTATCAGAAAAGGGTAAAGACAAAGATACCTAGAATCTGGGAACCAGCTGCTCATTATGAGGGGGTGGGGGACAGAAGAGAATGTTCTTAGAAGACCATGGCCAAGGGCAAGAGGGAGCCAGGGTTGGACTCAGAAGAGTGCACAGGAAGAGAGGCTCTGAAGAAAGTAAATGGACATGAAGTACCACTTACCAGAAGCTGCAGTTAAGACAGAGACCAGAAGATAAAGGTGATGGGTCTCCCCAGCTGGTTTTCTCAGGGGTGAGGGAAGAAAGATCCTTAATGAAAGGGACATAGATGGAGCTTGGGGAGCTAGAGAAGAAAGTGGAGTCAGTAAAGGGGGGGGGGTGATTTTACTGGTTTAGGAACCAATGTTTGCCTAGAACATTGAAAGGAAAAGACAAGCCCAGAGACTAGGGTGTTAAGTAGCTAGTCAGCCATGATGGGTGAGCAGGGCAGGGACAAGGAAGGGAGATTGAAACTAAGGCTGGCCAAGGCCCTGAAGGATGGGTGAGACTCCCCTCCCCCTCCCCCCTTTCTTTCCCCACCCTCCCTGGATAACTTGATGGTGGCAGTGACTGGTCTGACCCAGGACCCAGGACCCTGTGGGCTGCTGGTCTCCTAGCCCACTCTTGCCATCCCAGCCAAAGCCGATGCTGAGGACCTGGTGCCTTCAGGAGGTAGCAGGCAGGGCGTGGATGGTGCTCATTCTGCAGAGGCCAGCCAGGGCTTGCAGGGCCCAAGAAGGCACGTGCAACATGTTAGGAAGTTGAATCACACAGACCAGAGCCCTCAGTGACCGCTCCTGCTGGCTCCTGGAGACCACACCTTGTCCAACAAGGCAAAGGCCTTAACCACTCTGGAAGGTGAGAGAAGCCCCTGAGGAAGACAGATAGAACCATCAGCCAACCTCAACCTCTTCCTTCTCTACCACAGAGAACCAGAGGAACATACTCTATTTGGCCAATGGGAAATGCCCACTACTTGTTGGGATGATTTAGTGCCCTTTGTAGACGACCTGTGTGTATAATAGGAAAAAGTTGCTCTCAGCCTCCCCTGCCCTGCCTTGTGCTAAATGCTTCTGCTGCAAAATAACTAAGCACACAGGGGGAGTCTTTAACCCTGGAAAGGACCAGTGAAGCTCAGCCAGTGAGGGGGTGGGGCAGGGGGTGGTGGGAGAGGACTAGTGGAAAGGAAGGGTTTTCTAAGGAGAGGATGGCACTGTAGTTTGGTCTGGTATGTCCCCCAAGGTCCATGGGTTGAAGGTGTATTCATCAGCCTGTGGGGATCCTGAGAGGGGGGAAATCTTTGGAGGTGGGGCCTAGTGGAGGACGTTAAGCCATTAAGCACCCAGTGGTCACCGAGGGCCCTGGTCAGCTTGTCTCTGATGCCTAACAAGTGACCAAGCTCTTGGGTATCCATGCACCTTCATGGGCCCTGAAAACCCTGGCTGGCCTTTGGGCAAAGAGCACCATCAAGGCCACATGGTGCCTCCCAAAGGTGCCACATCTTCAGAGTCCTCAACGTTGTCCTCAGCTGGGATGGGCAAGATTGGGCTAGGAGACATGCAGCCCACAGTGTCCTGTGTCCAACCTGTCAATGCCACCATCAAGTTATGTGGGCGAGGGGAGGGGAGTCTTTCCCATCCTTCAGGGCCTTGGCCAGCCTCAGTTTTCAAGGATGAGGAATCTTTGGAGGTGGGGCCTAGTGGAGGAAGTTAAGCCATGGGTGGTGTGTCTTGGAAGGGAATATTCAGGACACCAGCCACCTCCTCCTTTGCTTTCCAGGCCACAGTGAGTGAGCATCTTTGCTCCATCACTTACTGCCACCATGATGAACTATCCTGACACAGGCCCAAGAGCAACCAAAGAGGCCAACCAAGCCTGAAACTTCTGAAACTGTGACCCACGATAAATGGTTCCTCCTTTTATGTTGATTATCACAAGTACTTTGTCACAGTAATGGGAAGCTAACTATGTACAGCCCCAGAGAAAAGGCAGAGTGTGGAGTAGTTGGAAACTACAAAAAATTTTGTAAGGCTGGAGTGAAGGATTACATTGAGAAATGGCAAATGAGAGAGGATAAAAGGTTAAATCAGGAACTACCGGTTAGCTCTAAAAAAAAAAAAAAAAGCTTAATCTTCATCCTAAAAGCAATGAAAAACTATCAAATCTTATCACCAGAGAGTGGCCCCCCATAGCATGAATGTAGCTGGACCACTTATTCTAGGCTTTTTGCAATCAGCTGTGGGACATTGTGTTAGTCAGCTCTTCATTTCTGTGGCTAAATCATCTGACCAGAATGACCAGGAGAAGGAGATTTCCTTTTGGCTCCCAGTTGCAGAGTCTCCGTCCATGGTTGGCCAGCTCCAGGGCACTGGACCAGGGATGAGGCAGAGCATCCAACACCATGAAAAGAATCACCTTTAGTGTGTTCATGATTTTTAAATAAAGAAAACAGAAATAACAAGTGTATGTGAGGATATGTAGAGAAACTGGAATCTCATACATTGCTGGTAGAAATGTGACATGGTTCAGCCACTGTGGTTGGTGATTCTTCAAAAGTTAAATAGAATTATCTTATGAACAACAATTCTATTTCTAAATTTATATATAAACAGAACAGTGTAAATAGGTATTTAAGCAAATTCTCATAAAAAGGAATAAAATACCAATACATGCCACAACAAGACTCAACCTAGAACACATCACACTAAGTGATGAAGCCAGACACAAAAGGTAGTATATTTTATGATTAAGTCTATATGGAATATGCAGAACAGGGAAATCCATGGACACAAAAAGCAGAATCATGGTTGCTAGTGGCTGGAGGGAGGAAGGGATGAGGATTCACTGCTTAGTAGATACAGGTTTTTCTTGGAGGCAATGAAAACCTTTGGGCACACAGTAAAACTTGTGGTTGCACAACACCTTTGAGCCATGTATTAGATGGCTCAGGACTGTGAAAATGTGAATGTCATTGGGATAAAAATATCTAAAAGGAACAACAAAGTTGGTGATGTTCAACAACTAAAAAATTACTACAGAGGTCATATAGGATCAAATTATTTATTACCACACTATAGCATGTAGAATATAATCACAAATCTTGGAGACTTTACGGCCCAGTCCAAAGACTAAGAACAAAAATGATTAATAAATAAGCAATGCATCTATCATGGGCAGTTATTGTGAAAGTTCAAAGATGTATATCTTATTATGGAGAATGGGAAAATGTCTTGAAAGATGACATTAATGGAAATTTAAGGGCTAATGGCATGTAAGTGTTTGGGTTGGAGGTAAAGAAATACAGTAACACCAGGCAAGGTTTCCTAGTTGCAAGGGGGGTATGTGGTAGATCAAAGCTATTCAACTGTCCAATCTGGTTGACATAAACACTGTATAAATTGGGAACACATATTAAAGAGCAGGTGTCAAAGGACCATGACTCTGTCCCCTTGTGTTCCTAGTATATATTGTAATGATATGCATTGCAATGGTGAATGTCAAAGATAGACACAATGTTTGTTAAAGTTTTGGGTTTTTTTTTTTAGTTATAGACACAATAACTTTATTTTATTTATTTTAATTTATATGTGGTGATGAGAATCTAACCCAGTGCCTCACACATGCTAGGCAAGTGCTCTACCACTGAGAAACACCTTCTGACTAAAAATTGTTTCTCTATAAACTTGGATAATACTAACAGTATATTCCAGCATTTATTACTATTGTGGCATTCAGACTAAGATAGGTGTGTGACAAATTTGAAGTACCAGGAAAGCACAGTATAAGTAGAATAATTGCATTAAAAATCAGTTAGAAATGTGTTTGGGGCCATCTGGGGAAAGTTTGCAGGCTATCCTATGCAATCTGTACTCCATGCATAATACAACAAGAAATCAGGACAGCCTACTGGCCATAACCCTGGTTCTATGGTACAAATAAGTGGGCAGTATGGGGACAGCTGAGTGTGGTGCATGATGAGATCACACTGGCAAGTTGTTCAGAAGACTTAGGACCCTGCCCTCATTTTTCAACTTGGTGTTCAAATAAAGGCCCATCCTTATGAACTGTAGTGAAATTTTGGGGACATGTAAAGAGGGAAATTCTCCATGGAGAGGAAGTACAACCATTAGGGAGATGAGAACCTGCCACAGAACAGAACAGTGTTAGTTTCATTATGCCTGATGAAGAAAAGGAAGGGGTGGTTAGCACAGAATGTTGGTTTACATGATGAGCCGAATAGCACTATGTTTACGGCTGTGGCTGCCACAGCCTCAGTGCCTTCTTTATTCACCTCCATGACATTCTTGTGCACAACTTTGGACAGACACAGGTCTGTCTCAGTTGACATGGCAGACAAGTCAGCCTGGCCCGGTTGAAAGGCATCGACCATTCCCAAACGCTGAAGCACAGACTTCATTTCATAATCCTCCTGCAGTTTAAATCTTGGAAGGAAAACTTCCACTTCAGTATTCTGCAAAGAGGCTGCCTTGGTCCAGGCTATGAATTTCTCAAAAGTCAGGTTATTTTCCACCTGAAAGACCAGAATCACAGGTTCATATTCAGACTATTGTGGATATCGACAGACACAGACATTTCCATGAACATTCCTTGTTAACTGTCCACACAGGACCAGCAGTGCCTTCAGCAGCCTAGAAACTTGTGAGAGATCTGACTTGCCCACCACCCCACGTGCTATCCCATATATGATTTCACTGCAGGAAGACTGTGGCTGTCCCTCCTTATTCATCCACTAGCAAACCATGTTTATTTGTGAAAAACATCTATGCCTAGTCAATGGTGCTTTTCCAGTGGTATTTGTTGCTTTGAATGAGGCTTAGTTTTCACATGATAAACCATTGCTGGCAAGCCAAAGAGACTGGGCAAAGGAAGGGCTCTCAGCATGAGACTCTTCAGGAGAGGGACATCTGCCTAAGGTGGAATGAGGCACTGTTTGTTGAAATTCATCATCACAGTTAGGGACCTGGACAGAGGGAAAGCCCATGGGAGCTGCTCTGCTCTGAGTGACCATTTAGGTCATCACAGTGCACTGCAACCATTGATAGAATGGTTGACTCTCTTGCAATAGGGATCATATCACAAGGAATCAAGGAGGACAGGGCTGGGCCATTTGGGCTTTGGGTTGGAGATACTGTGAAAGAAAGGCACAGGGTGTACCCACTTCTTCCCACAGAAATTGTGAGTTCAAAGGAGTGCAGTCCCTCCCAACTCACCACACTGAAGTCCACATCCTCATCTGGGAGCAGGATGATCATGCTCAGCATCTTGCCAGCATAAGGCAGCTCCACCACCTGTGTCTGGGCCTCACTTATGTAGATGAAGTTAAAATTGGCTTCCTGCCACATCATCTGCACTGGCCTTTCCTCCTCCTGAGAGGAATGACCACATGAACACAGCATTTAATGGTATAAAAAGGGCAAGAAAACTCTCAAATCTGCTGGGGTCCAGCACTGCTAGAAATTAATGAATAATTATCTGAAATATGCCTTATAAATAAGGGGAGGAATTTAATGCATACAAGCTTCCTTATTGCATTACATTGCATCTTAAGGGTTTACAGAATTTAGCCAACTATACTAATATCAGTTTTACTTAAAGTTGACTAGGGCCTTTGCAGTCATTTTTATTAATACGAAGCTGCAGATGTTGAATCAATAATGATAAAGTATGATTAACAACAATTCAACTGTGAGATTATTTAAAAAATATTTTTAGTTGTAGTTGGACATAATAACTAGTTGTTTTATATGTTTATTTATATGTGGTCCTTAGGATTGAACCCAGAGGCTTGCACATGCTAAGCAAGTGCTGTACCACAGAGCCACAACTCCAGTACCTGAATGTGAGATTATTTTAATTAAAGAATAATAGATTTAAAATCTGGGGTGTAACTTCATGGTACACCACTTGCTTAACATGTACAAGCTCTGAGGTTGATCCCTCATTGCACAAAAATGTAAAAACGAAACAAAAATCGTGATTCAATATATGTGTTTTCACATTCCCTCTTTGTACTCTGTCTCATGTCTGATATATATATATATATATTGCATACATATGTATGCCACCTCTTTTTGCTTTTTATTTAAGCAACTTGTGTCTATAAGGAGGTATTTGTGTCCAGAATAAGGTTAAACCAATACATTATGAGACTTCATCAGAGGCATTTAGAGCGCTAATAGGCTGTAAACCATAATAGATAGCAAGTATTATTTATTCAAATCATTTTTCCACTGAGATTAAAATTCGCTAAAAGAGATGATAAGTTTGAAATTGTGATTAACCAATTATGCCTTTAAAAAGTTAAATTTTCTATTCAATTTCTTCCTCAGACTAGCATAATTTTTGAAAGTCTCTCCCTACCTGGTTTATTTTGAAAGGCATTTCTTTTGTGCATGATTTGTCAAATGGCTCATTCCATGTTCCTTAGAAGTAGATGGCATTGACAAGAACCAGCCTGGTCTGCTCATCAATCGAGCCCATTGGTAGCAACTCTGGAATTTTGCCTTTCAAGAAAAGCACAAATTCTGTCAGTGGCTTTTTCTGAACCCATGGTGAATAAACATGACAACGATGTCTTGGAGATCCAAACATTCTGGTTTCAAATGTGCTGAGTTTGGATGATATGTATAAAAGTCAAAATCCCAGCTGTGAATGGTATTCATGATGATATACACTGGAAGAGCCACCAAATTGAAGATGGTGAAAGACTTCTATGTCACTGGAGGAAAGCAGGTTGGGACAAAGCAGAAACTTGACACCAGGTTGGAGAAGAAGACAAGCAGCAAAGGAGAGAGGGGCTGGGTAGGAGCTGACATTACTTGCTGTGGGTAAGAGCAGTGTCAGGTCTAAGGCCCTGTGGTCAGGCCCAGTTCTAACATTGTACAGCTACCTGCAACAATCCTGCGGCAGATAGAATTGAATAGCTCCAGAGTAGGGACATAGGAGGAGTTTCTGGAAGCTACAGAAGAGATGATATGATTGCATCCCCCTGGCACCTGGAATCCCTGGAACAAATAATAATTTGGGTAGGTGAAGGTATGTCCTTCTTTCCCCATATATCAAGTGGTATGTTTCCAAGAAACTAAGAGCATCCCTGCTAATTTGCTGCCTCTAGAGGGCACCAGAAGAGAAGACTCCAAGAAGAAGTAGTGGAAAGAACTACCTCTATTTTTCACTATCTCATTTGTTAGCAGAAATAGGGACATTCCTAGAGATGTGTAAGTGCCTGATGGTTCAAACATCAAACCATTATTGATCTAGAGGACCAAAGTTAGAACTTGTCACTCTCTAAAACAGAAATGAATACATTTTAACCTCACAAGCAGGGCATTTTCAATCTCTGGAATGGATCAGCCCTGAGAGAGGCTCTGTAGTTGACTAATCAAGTCTAGGCTTCTCAAGTCTGCTGAAGGGCACTTACGTGAGAGATAGGAAAGAAGAAGTAGGAGAACTCATCTTAACATGTAAAAGTGGGAGAAGTGAAGTCCAAACTGACCCCAGGAAGAGGAGGGCCAAGGTCATGACTTGGGACGATCTGGCCATCGATCTGTTCTCATAGATGACAATCATAGGCCATTGACATGTTAAGTATTACATGGGAAATCTGACCTACAAATTTCTATTGACACTTGCATCAGCCACTCTGGCCCTGGGAAAACAGACAGCATTAATTCTCTGGTTTTGAAAACCTGAGCACTGATCAGATCTTCTGTGAGCCATTAGGTTCACAGGCACCAAGAGGCTCAGCCAGGCAACCTTGCTCTGATGGTTCTGCAACACCAGTGACATTAGCAGTGAGGAGGAGAGGTAGAGGAGAGAAGAGAGGAGAACAGAGGTGGGGTGGGAGGAGAGTGAAATAACTTATAATTCTGACCTTCCGTCTCTTTTGAGACCCAAGTATTTATATGCTCCCTGGACTTCTCTGTAGCTTCAGCAAAGGACAGCAGCTCCAGCTCCGCATGGTAAAACTGAAGACAGGACTCCTTAAATGTCTTTGGAGAGAAATAATTCAAAGGGCCAGGTTGCTCAATAAAATGACAGTGAGCTTCAAAGCATTCTGAAGGCTATCTTTAGGTTGTTCTTAAAATTAAAGACATGATCAAATCTTAAGCTAATTAATGGTGAAATATTTCAGTTTGTTAGGAGATATTTCCTGAGCTCAAGAGAAAATAAATGAAATTTTAGATATTGCCAAAATTGAAATAATACAAGTTTTGATTGTAGAATTGGTCTTTATAAAAAATAGTTTACTGTGAGTTTCTCAAGTTCTCTAGAATATTGTTCTTTTATTTAACTATTTATGCATTTAATTTTTTGTTTATTTATTTATTTTTGCTTGGTTTTGCAGTACTGGGGATTGAGCTCAGGGCCTTGAGCATGCTAGGCAAATGCTGTACCACTGAGCTATGTCCCAAGGCAGTTTTCCATTTTGTTTTTGAATCAAGGGTGTCACTAGGTTGCCCAAACTGGCCACTAACTCTCCATCCTCTTGTCACAGCCTCCCAAAAATGTCATACTGCCTGGTCTCTAGGGTCTCTCTTCTGGATTGTATATCACCAAGTATTTTAAATATAACTTTTATTGTTCTGCTGATTCAACTTGCTGAGAGGAAATCATAGGTCTTCTCTCCAAAGAGCCTGTTGGCTGTTGTAAGCAAGTACTTAGACCCAGGCTTGTTCACTTGGGTGAGAAGCATCTGGAAGCCCTTATGGATGTCTTCCTCTGTGTTTAAAGACATTGCCTGTGAAGGAAAGCAAGAAAACCCTCTCAGTTTTGATCTTGATCTCCACAAGTATTTTCAAGCAATATTCTTCTCAAATACTGCATGAATTTATCCTTTGAGAGGAAGTTGATTCTAATTGAGAAGTGACACTGGTGGGATAGGTGGAGAGAGGGGCCAGGAAACTGCTGAGTAAGATACGGGTTTTGTACCTGCACAGAGCTCTCTGCATTGTTTATAGATGAGTGAGCAATATTACAAAACGAAAGGGGCAAGAGAGATTCAGAAAAGGGACCTATATCCCATGGAAACCATAAATTGTCAGAAATAGAGAAAAACTTCCCTGTATTTATGTACAAAATGATGCGTTTCAAAACACTAATATAACTTGCCTTTATTTATTTACAAAGATGCAGTTCAAAAAACTAAAAGTCCATGAAAAATTTGGACAGTAATGCAATCATCATGATAACATTTAAAAGGAAATAAAAGTATAAAATGAGCAATATGATTAATAAGAATAAATCAGTTCTTAAACAGTATCCTAGAGAGAGATAATATATGTTTACTATATGATACTTTATATTTCAATAAAGTTGTCATATTCAACAAGGGAGTTTCATTTGACTCTGAAATACATAAATCACACAGTTTATATTTAATGACATCAATGTAGGAAACTAAAAATCAATAACACTACAAATAAAATACCAACAACATGGAAATTAACCTACTAACTAATTATTAAAAACAATTTATAAAGAAATAACTTTCCTATGTAACAATCAAATAACTAACATGTTGTCTTTTTTTCTTTAGTTTTACTCAGCACTAGCTGTTGACATGGTATAAATAAGTGACAAAGCAGCACAACTTTGGGATGCGATCTTAAATGACAGTACTCAAAAAAAATCTATAAAACTCATATTTCTAGAATTTGTAATGTGACTTCTGTTTCACAACATAATTAAATTTAAGCTACATATATTTTTCTCAGTCTTCCAGTTGGTCAATATACCTTCTTTTTTGCCTAGATATTAGCCAGAAATTAACAAGAAAAGTCCTGTAACCTGGCAAAGATGTACAACCAAATTACCAAACCTTTTACTTTGTAGCTGGACTGCCGTCTAATGGAATATAGAAGGTATTCATCAAAAAGGTCAATGTGACTTGGTTTGACATGTTAATTTGACAGAAAAAATATAAACATCTTATATCCCACACAAACTGAAGTTTCCTGAATAATTTAAAACCAGAAAGAAAAACCTTTTAGTAAATTAATTTTGACCATGAAAGAAATTAGCAGAATGACAATTCTACAAGAAACCAATTAGAATCATTTTCAAAAGTGGTTATACAGGTTTGTGTAGCTCCAGTCTTTTCAACCTTAGAGGCAGATCTGAAACAACAGTAGTAACAGGCAGGAGCAACAGGCATAATGTAATGGCAATCTTTTGAGAATATTTGTGTATTAACACAATCATATTTTTGTTACTCTATTCACTCCACAGTTATTTTCTTATGAATAAACATGAGTCATAGTAGACACATAGATCATATCAGTTAAGTCTTTTGTCACAACAAGCATTAGAACTTTTTGGAGCTGTTTCTTCTGTGAAACATGATTTTGAGTAGCAAATTGTTTTTCCTCTGTGGCTCATCCCCAGGCCTGAGATTTGCAGTAATGTAGGAGCAGTTTATCATCACTGCCCAAATATCCCTCATCTGGGGGAGGAGCAAAGGACTGATTCCCATAAGTGAACAACTGTTCCAAGGCCACAAGTTTAAGGAACTTCTTGATGAAGTCAATTAGTGCTTGCATGATTCAGGTTCTCTCTACAACGCACATTTTGTTTTCATTATAGGGGTACCCCACAGCCTTTAGAACTATGTCCATTTTTATCTTGGTGTCACTGGAAGGCCCTCTCCCTGGCAAGACTGTAGCAGAAGAAGGGGACTCTGGAGTGGCTATATTTGGGGAGACATCTGTAAGTCCTTCATGTCAGCAGCAGCAGTTTAAGAGAGTTTCCACACTGACCTTGATGATTTTTAATAAAGTAAATACTAAAAATGTTTGTCCTCTTCTAAAGAATGATTCTAATATTTAATATAATATTTAAATATATGACTTATAATTTAGAAAATAATATGAATGTTCTATTACCAAACCAAGTAATTTCATCAAAAAATAGTTAAGCAGCATTAATTATTTTAATGTTCCAAAGGAAATAATGATATAACAAAACTCCCAACACACAATGTTAGAAAAGGGAGAAAAAAAATCCTGAGGAATTTAGGGAAAAACACAAAATGCTCATGAGTCCAAGAATTGATCTTTTCCAAGAAAGCACACATATCTACCCAACATAGACTGACATCAGCAATTGTAAGAAAAATTTATCAATACTCACAAGAAAAGGTATAAACGAAAAAGAGATTACACAGTAACCCCTGCAAGCAACCACCACAACATTTCACTGGAGGAAACACCTCACCTCTCTCCTTCCCTTCATTCTGTACCCTCTCCCTGAAATGGTCCAGGCTCACCCCTCCTTCCTCAAGAGTTCTGGAAAAACTCAAGGAGGGTATAAAAGACAACCTTGCAGACCAGTCTCTCCTCCTGAGTGACAGGTGAGCTTACCTGAGCCATCTGGTCTTTGGTGTTGCCCTTTGCCCCCAGGAGGACCATGGCCAAGGCAAAGGAGATGCCCAGGGGAGAAAAAAACACATTTTGTGAAGGTCTGTCTTGACACAGCATCTTCAAAACCTGGATGGCAAAGGTGCCATTTGCTTTTGAAAGAGAATCCATGATTCAGGGTCTGGGGGCAAAGAAGACAGAGAAACACAATGAAATGGGGCTGAGGACACTGTGTGTGCTCTCTGCTTGGCTTTCATTTTTCTTGTGAATTCAGAAAATTTCAGAGTACCAGTGAAAGCTATGGGAGTAGATTAGACATGTGAGGAAGGGGCTGGTGTCTGTAGAACATCAAACTGTCAAGGAAAAGAAGAGCAGAAAAGCATGCCTAGGAGAACAGAAGTTGACAGGTTGAAGAAGAGTGAGTAGTCAAAGCAAGAGCAAGGAGGTGCTGCTTGAGCCAGAGACAGTGGATTTAAACACCATGGGTCAGCTGTATGCAGTGAGACCCTCCCTCACCAGGGGAGGGCCTTAGATCCTGGGAAACCTCCTTGACAACTTCCCATTTCTCAAAGATCCCCTCAAATCCATGCCCAAGCAAGCCTTAAGTACCCTCCCAAATCATTATATCCTACTCCACTTCTCTAACCCCTGTGATCCTGTGCCTAGTACACCACATATCTCCACCGAAGAGCCTCTGACCTCCATGACCATGAGATCCCAAGTACAATCAGCACTTGTTTACTAAAATGCAAAGCAAGTGGACTGGGAAGTATCAGAACATGGGCTTCCCATGTTCTGATAAGAACAAGAAGTGGTTTCTTGATCCTATGAGCTCTCCCTTAAATCTCCAGTGGTGCTTGGGAGAAGCTCAAAATGTGTTTGTAGATGGCATTCCACCTGCCTGGCCCGGTAGTTTGCTGCAGTTCTCCTCTATCACAGCCTCCACCTCTACACACCCTGATCCCCCCATTTACCTTTGAGCCTTGGCAAACAATGATATACAAATTAAGAGGCTCCCCATCCCATCTCTGTCACCAGGCTCAAATCACTCATTGCTCTCTCCTAGGCTCAGCACAAAGAGGCACCAGATGTCCTAGTCTAGAGCTCCCTCCTACCCACCCTGACTCATCACTGCAAATTGTAATTCCTTTTCTCATTTATTGTTGGACCCACAAGACTGGCCTCTGTCTGCAGGAAAGGTACCTGGCATCCTGATTCTAAGCACCTGCAAGTATGCTCAGGAAACAGCAAGAGCTCCATCATTTAGGGAGAAACCTCAGATAAATAAAGGGTGCACTGGTTCTGAACTAGATACTGGAGATTTTAAAAGCACAGTGAAAGGTAAGGCAGAAGTTATTCTGTGACTACCTGAGGAGAGAGGAGAGGTGAAAAAATAGGGCCAATAGGCGGGAGTGGTGTTGGAGCATGAACACCCACCATGGAGAGGTCCAGAGCCAGCCAGGGGCAGGCAAGAGGCAAGCAGAGAAGCCAGGAGGCTGTGCAGCACCTTTGTCTTCTTGGAACCATGCTGCCCTACTCTGGGACTTGCCCTAACCAAGGAGACCCCCATGATCTCCCAAGAAGCTCTTTCTAAACACAGCAATGACACTGACTTTTTTAGATTGTCTTTTCTCATCTCAGTCTCTGGCATCCCTTCTCCCAGTGGTGACCTGGGGTTTCTAAACTTGCCTGGCTTGGTCCATTCCAGCCCCTGTACAGAGAAGTCCTCACCTGCCACCTTCCACAGAGTCTCTCCCTCAGGTCTCAGTGCTGCTAGCCTTGTGCTGTCTTCTGAATCACAGGACCAGGATCTACAGCTGTGCCTCTCTCAGGTCCACTCTGGGGCCTCTGTACTCCCAGGGACCTTTTACCAGGCCTGATTAGCTCTTGGAATTCCTACCTTCCAATCAGCATTTAGTGCCCCAGGGAAGAAATCCATGGGACCTGAGTCAAGTCATGAATTCCCTTGCTCTTGTGCCCCTAGCCTGGCCTCTGTCACCCACTGGTTTGCACTGGAACACCAAGGGAGACACTGGGGTGGAGTTGCACACAGCATGTTTTCTAGAGGATTCTGAAAGTGAAAGCACTCTAAACTGACAGCCAAAGGCAGGCTGCAATGTCCCCTGGGAAAAAAACAGTGGGGACTGGGGAAGGACACAGAGCCTACAAATCTGGGCTTCCCTACTTCCAGAAAGCAAAGACAGAATGACAGGCTGATATTTTAGGGGAGGAAAGTCCTACAGGTCTGTATTCTGAGCCTCCTGCCTGACACAAAGGAGAGATTCAGCTAAATGGAATGTGTCCCTTTCCCTTATATGCTGTTGGTGGGAATGTAAATTAGCCCCATCACTATAGTAAATGGTAAGGAGTTTCCTCAGGAACCAAAGGTAGTGCTACCTACCATATGATCCAGTTATACCACTCTTCTCTGTGTACACGTTAAGGAATCAAAGTCAGCATAGTATAAGAGACAGCTGCATACCCAATTTTGTCCCAGCACAGTTCACAAAAGCCAAGTTATGGAATCCGCCGAGGTGCCCATTAGCAGATAAATTCATCAAAAAAAATGTGGTAAGTATATATGTAAAGTAGAGATTAATTTATCCATAAAAAGGAAGGAAATGTGATTTATATGATTTATATGTCCAAAATCTGAGCAGCTGATCCCTTTTCCAACTTCTGGTGCTTAGGCTGTGGAACTGGTTTATAAGCAGACCTACTCCTCATTGGCAATGTGACAGAAAAAGAGACTGAATCAAAATGGCTCAGGTCCTCAAGTGTGTCCATCAGCAGTATCTGAGGCAGGGACCACCTGGAGCATATTGGGTTAGTAGTTCATGTCATCCAAGGTCCACACACTTCCCCATCCCTCTTTGTACCAGCTTCAAGCAATTGGAAGTACTTCATGTTGACATGTTGTCCCAATAAGAGAGCAGACCAAATGTCTCTTCCTCTGAAGCAGGGAACTTTTTCTAGAAGTTTGTCCATCAGCAGATACCTGTTTTTTTTTCAAATTAATGAAAATTAGTTTTCTCTCCTGAGTGCCTGAATTAGGGTGAGGCAAAATATTCATCAGGCACACTTTCTTAGGAGCTAACCCTCCATTTATATGACCCCGAGAATGAGGGCTTCCATAAATTTTCACTGAAGGTTCCATGCCATTTTTTTTAATAACACCATTATTCCTGCCACAGGCCTGTAATCCCAGCAGTTAGGGAGGCAGAGTCAGGAGGATCTAGAGTTCAAACCCAGCCTCAGCAAATTAACAAGACCCTGTGTCAATCAAAAAATAAAAATATCTGGGGATGTGGTTCAGTGGTTAGGTATTCCTGGCTTTATTCTCTGTATACAAAAATAAATAAATGAATACACATGAAAATAAAGAGATAAATAATGCTTTTAAAAAGGTGAATATGCATACCATAATATTCATAAGAGAAGGAATCTGAGACATTCTAAATTCAGTTATAAGTAGGATGAAGGAAAGAAAAGATAAGAGTTTAACTGATAGTTTCAAGCTAAACCAAGAAAGAAAAAAATAACTGTAGCATATTTCTTTCCCATATTTTTAAGATCAGCCATTGAGACAAAATTTTATTTTGTTTATTGACTCAACCAACCAAGAGGCTACAGAAACATGTCTCTACTGACTCTCTTCCTGTCCCAGTCATATCCCTCTTCTCTCTATATATTGTAGATTTAATGAAAGTAATCTGCACCTCCTGCTCCCTGTATTTTTACAACAAAATATCTTTAGATCCAGTGGACATTTTTCCAACTGCTACATGATAATGCTGCTTGTGACTTAGGGAATTTGCCCTAGGACCAGGCTAACAAAATGCACAGTTTGTATTTCAGAGATCTCTCCATCTCAAAACTATGGTTTAACAATACTCACCCCTTGAAATCATTCAGTATTGAGTATTCACAGAACTGTACAACTGTCACCACTATCTTAGTTCAGAACATTTACATCACTTCAAAAACAAATGGGATACTCATTTATAATTATTCTCCAATACCTGCTCCCTCTTCCCCAAGCTCTGGAAACCACTAATCCATATTTTCCTCTATGTGTTTGCCTATTTAGAGCATTTCGTGTAAGGAATCATACAGTCTGAGGTATTTTGTTTCTGCCTGATTGCAATCTCCAGCTTCTGTAACTTGGCTTGCTTGCATTGGTTAAACCCCCAAACAACCCTTTTGTGGTTTTCAGGCTTAAAAGGGGCACCCTTACAAATGTGAGCAGTGGGAACATGAGGTTAAAGGAATAATTCTATTATGTGTGTCCATGGTAACAACTTCCTAGTGCTTTATTTTTTAAAAAGCAATTTGCCTCCAGTTTTGCCTGGCCTAAGTTGTCAGAATATGTCACATTCCTCAGAATACTATCTGTTATCTGTAGGAGAAATACAGGCCAGAAATGCCAATAAAGGTTCCCTGAAGGGGAACATTTGTGATCCTTATAAAGACCAGTTTGGAGAGCTCAGGGAGATAAGGATCATTCCCCCTAACCATGACTTCTGGACCAAGTGACCTAGAATTGTAATGGTGGAGACTTTTAAAATCTGATGTTGTCCTGTTTTCAGTGAAAACTCAAGAGGTGGACCTGGCTGGGACTTTCTATAAACTTCCTGGGATACCCCCAATACAACTGTAGGGCAGGAGAAGAGTGTCATCTTCTTTCCTGAGAGGACACCCTTCCACAAGAAAGAGTGTCTTCTTTTCCCTTTTTTTGTCCCTTTTAATGAACTCACACCTGTTACTCTGAGAGACATGTCTGAAATCTTTCTGGCACAATTGTAAGAGTTGGGGTTTGAAGAGGGGATTCTGAGACTGCCTCAGCTTCTCAGCAAGCCATTGTTCTGTAACAACATCTTCCAAAAAGTGTTCCTGTTAATCCTCACATGGTGCTGGTGATAGTTTCACATTTCTGTTGGTGCATAGGATGAACTACCTGTTATCCTAGCATAGCAGCTACTCCTTCTCATTGCTCATTAGGAACTGTGGCCATCTTTGCTAACTTCTACTGGACCATTGGTACAGAAGAGAGGACACAGAGACTAATCCAGAAATTTACAACTATCTTATATTTGATAAAGGGGCTAAAAGCATGCAATGGAGGAAGGTTAGCATCTTCAACAAATGGTGCTGGGAAAACTGGAAATCAATATGCAACAAAATGAAACTGAATCCCCTTCTCTTGCCATGCACAAAAGTTAACTCAAAATGGATCAAGGAGCTTGATATCAAATCAGAGACTCTGCGTCTGATAGGAGAAAAAGTTGCCTCCGATCTACATATTGTGGGGTCGAGCTCCAAATTCCTTAATAGGACACCAATAGCACAAGAGTTAATAACAAGAATCAACAAATGGGACTTACTTAAACTAAAAAGTTTTTTCTCAGCAAGAGAAACAATAAGAGAGGTAAACAGGGAGCCTACATCATGGGAACAAATTTTTACTCCTCACATTTCTTCACCATTCTTTGCTGGGAGCCATTAGCCAAGTAGGTATGACAATTTCCTTGCCAGCGTACCCCATGTTGCTTAGTGGAAGGACTTGTGGAAATAGGACATTTTGCAGTGACACTGCATGTAAGGTGACCTTGCTCAAGGACCAGGGCGGATCTGGGTTTAGGGTGTTCCTGGTTTAGGACAATCCGGGTTTAGGGCGTTCCCGGTTTAGGACAATCCGGGTTTAGGGTGGTTCCAGGTTTAAGGTTATTCCTGCTGGGAATAGGGCATATCCTGCTGCCTGAGTTCCTCTTGAGTTCTCATGGGATTCAGACAGTATTTTTTGGGAAACAGAAGCCCAGTGGGGGTGGATTTGGGCAGAGAACGTGGATTTCCCCAGAATGTGATTGTAGACAGCTGGTGTGAGTTTGGGAATAAAGAGTTGCTGTTTGAATCTACAAGCTGTGTGGTGGCTCGTGATTTTGTGCCCAGCCAGACTGCGGCATTTGGTGGCACGTACGGGGAACGTCTGAAACTTGGAGGTAAGTGAAATTGCTCACCCCTGAGGTTAGGCGAGAGAATGGGTGACCATTTCAAAAAACAGTGCGTTCTTGTTTTGATTTATTTTGTTTTTGTTTCAAGCTGCCTATCCCTAGAAATTTCTCAGGCAAACTGGGAAAAATGGTTGGCTAAAGGTTTGAAGTTTGTCGGCCCTGAGGAAGAGAAAATTGATACAACGATTTTTTTTTCTGTTTTTGTTTCATTCAGTTTCGGTTTAGTTTTGTGTTATCTTATTGGGTTGTGTTATCTTTATAGTAGATTAGAAATTAGTAAAAAACAAACCGAAAAGATGTTAATTAAATTGTTAGAGGTTCAGACCATGGAGAAAGACATTTTAAATCAAGCAAAAGAGAAGGTCTCTCGAGCTAGTCAGACAAAGGAAAAAAATTTAAAGGAAAAGGGGTTCTTAGGAAAAAGGCCACAACAGGAGGCTGTTACTAACTCCGTTTTATCACAAAAGGGTGTAATTCAACCAACAGCCCCACCGATGGAGACAGCTGAGTGGCCCTCAAACCCCATAGTTGATAAATGGGATCCTGAGACAGGACCTCAAAGATTAGCATGCCCTGTACTTGAACAGGTAGGAGGGTAGCAAATTCACCGTGCTTTAGATTTCAAAACAGTGAAGCAGTTAAAGGAGGCTGTAACAACCTATGGTCCCCAAGCTCGCTTCACGGTAAGCATGGTCGAGTCCATTACTAACTTGGACATGATGCCAGCAGATTGGGCTAGCATGTGTAAATCTGTACTAAATGGAGGACAATATTTGTTATGGAAGGTTGTCAATGAGGAATTTTGCGCGGAGACAGCTAGGTGAAATGCAGCAGCCGGTTACCCTCAAAGAAATCTAGATATGTTGTTAGGAAAAGGACCTTATGAGGGTCAACGGCAACAAATTGAATATGATCCTGCTATATATGCACAAATTGCTGCAGACGCAGTTAGGGCATGGAAGACTTTACAAGGACATGGAGATTTACAAGGTCAGCTATCTAAGGTAATACAGAGAGCTAATGAAACTTACGCTGACTTTGTAGATAGGCTAATTCAAACGGCTGCCAAAATTTTGGGGGATACAGAACAAGCAATGCCATTAATAAAACAACTGGCTTATGCCCAAGCAAATCGTTGCTGCAGAGAGGTTATTAGACCATGGAGACATGAAGATTTAAACACATATATTAAATTATGTAGAGATATTAATGAACAAGGGCAAGTCTTGGCAGCTGCAGTACAACAGGCTTTAGATGCCAGGCCAAAAACATGCTACAATTGTGAACAAACAGGACATTTTAAAAGGAATTGCCCCATAGGAGGAGGGTTTAACAAAAGTAGGTATCAAAGGAATAGAATACTGGGTATTTGCCCACAATGCCGTAGAGGGAGACATTGGGCTAATGAATGCCGTTCTCAAACCACCATAGAGGGTACTCCCTTATCAAAAAACAGATATCGTGGAGAAAGGCATCAAGCTCCATTGCCAAAAAACGGACAGGGGGGCCCAATGCTCCGGGGCCCACAACCACAAATCTACAGGGCATTGGAGGAACCCAGCAACACCATCAGGGTAGTGCCCAGGACACATTGTCCATTAAATCCGTCATCAGACAAACCCGAGGGAGCGCAGGGTTGGACATCTGCGCCTCTGCCAGAGCAGTATTAACTCCAGAGATGGGAGTTCAAATCATTCCCACAGGAGTAAAAGGACCTCTTCCCCAAGGAACAGTAGGCTTATTATTGGGACGTAGTTCATCTACATTAAAAGGACTTATGATAAGTCCTGGGGTAATTGATCCCGATTATGTAGGTGAAATAAAAATTATAGCTAGTTCTCCAAGAGGTATATCAGTAATTTCACCTGGAGTTAGAATACCACAGTTGTTAATAATACCCAGCCTACATAATAAATTTCCTAGTCATAGTGCAGAAAGAGGTTCCAGGGGATTAGGCTCCACAGGTGTAGATTGGGCTATGTTGTCTTTAAATTTAGATTCTCGCCCAATGCTAAAACTAAATATTCAAGGACATGAGTTTAATGGACTACTGGACACAGGTGCTGACCTTAGCATCATATCTCGTCAAGAGTGGCCAAAACATTGGCCATTACCACAAGCCACTCAAATGCTTCAAGGCCTAGGAGTGGCGACTAATCCCCATAGATGTTCTATGATATTAGATTGGAAGGATCCTGAAGGATGTGAAGGAACTATACAGCCATATGTATTGAATCATCTTCCTATAAATTTATGGGGACGAGATGTCCTAGATCAATTAGGTTTGACATTAACAAATAACATCAATCCTAATGCACCCACTACTAGGGCTAGACAAGGCTTTAGGAAAGAAAAAAGATTAGAAAAACAAGGGCAAGGTATAGAAGCACCAATACAAATAGATCAAGGAACAGACAGACATGGGTTGGATTTTCAGAAAGGGCCACTGAGACAATCAAAATTACTTGGAAATCAGAAAGACCAGTGTGGGTTCCTCAGTGGCCCCTGACTAAAGAAAAGATACAAGTAGCCCATGATCTGGTCAAACAACAATTAGCGGAAGGACATATACAACCTTCCATATCTCCCCATAATACTCCCATTTTTGTCATCAAAAAGAAATCTGGTAAATGGAGATTATTGCAAGATTTAAGAGCCATTAATAATGAGATGGTTATTATGGGACCTGCTCAATCAGAGATTCTTCAATTGTCTGCTTTGCCAAAAACCTGGTATGTTTTAGCTATAGATATTAAAGATTGTTTTTTTTTTCAATTTCAATTCATCCCGAGGATAGTCCACGTTTTGCATTTACTATCCCTGCATTAAATCATGAAGGTCCTGATCAGAGATATGAATGGAAAGTACTCCCTCAAGGGATGGCTAACAGTCCAACTATGTGTCAAATATATGTTAACAAAGCAATCCAGCCACTTAGAAATCAAAATCCTGAACTACAAATATTTCACTATATGGATGATGTATTATTGGCACATAAATATAAAAACATATTGCTGGAATGTTATGCCACACTTACAAACTTATTAAAAAATTATAATCTAGAGATAGCAATAGATAAAGCACAATTAAATTTTCCAATTAATTATTTAGGAGTTCTATTATCCTCAACCATGGTCCGTCCACCAAAAATTCAAATACGAGTAGATCAACTCAAATCACTTAACGACTTTCAAAAGTTATTGGGAGACATAAATTGGATAAGGCCTTATCTAGGTATACCAACCAGAGAGTTGGGACCTTTATTTGATATTCTAAAAGGTCCATCAGATCCAAATTCACCCCGCATGTTAACTCCTAAAGCAAGAAAGGCATTAAAAATTATTGAAACATATATGGAAAATATACATTTGGATAGAATTGATATAAGTTTGTCTTTATTATTTATTGTACTACCAACAAAAAATATTCCTACAGGAGTATTTTGGCAAGAAGGTCCATTATTGTGGATACATTTATCTTATTCTCCTAACACTATTCTTACTAGGTATCCTGAGGCTGTAGGACAATTAATATTCAAAGGAATAAGAGCAGCAAAGGGAGTGTTTGCAATTTCTCCCAATAAAATTATTACTCCATATACTATGGATCAAATTGATGAGTTAGCTAATGAGTTAAATACTTGGGCAATAATCATGTGTAAATCTAATGTTACATTTGATCATCATTTACCATCTAATCCTTTGTTGTCTTTTTACTCTAAGCATCCTGTAGTTTTTTCTAAAATGACAAGAAAAACACCTATCATGAATGCTCCAAATATATTCACTGATGGGTCTAATAATGGTAAAGCAGCAGTAGTTACCCCTGATCAAACTTTTACATTTTTAGTACCCAAACAATCAGCTCAAAAGGTAGAGCTTAATGCAGTTTTACAAGCTTTTGTGATGTTTAAAGATTCTGTATTTAATTTATTTTCTGATAGTCAGTATGTAGTTAATGCTATAGTATCTCTTGAAGATGCTGGTAGGATTTCCCCTTCTTCTACTGTTTTCTCTTTGTTTTCCACTATACAAAGTCTAATCTGGGATAGAAAAGATCCATTCTTTATAGGACATATTAGGGCACATACAGGATTGCCTGGAGCCCTTAGTTTAGGCAATGATTTAGCAGATAAAACTACAGATGACATACATATTTTCTCTACATTTGAAGAAGCTACAAATTTTCATAAAAGGTTTCATGTTAATGCTAATACTTTACAAAAGTGTTTTAAAATAACTAAGGAACAAGCCAGACATAGAATAAAACAATGTCAAAATTGTGTGACATTTTTACCACAAGTTAATCTTGGAGTCAATCCTAGAGGACTGATACCTAACCATATTTGGCAGTTGGACATCACACACTTGCCAGAATTTGGAAAATTAAAATATTTACATGTTACAGTTGATACTTCTTCCGGATTTTTGATGGGCTCCCTTCATGCCGGAGAAAAAAACTAAAGATGTTATAGCTCATTGCTTACAAAATTTTGCCAATGTGGGCGTTCCTAAACAGTTAAAAACCGATAATGGTCCTGGCTGTACCTCTACCTCTTTTAAACAATTTTGCTCATCATTTGGTATTACTCATATAACAGGAATCCCATACAATCAACAGGGACAAGGCATAGTTGAAAGAGCTCATCAAACTATTAAAACGTACTTATTAAAGCAAAAAGAGGGAATTGGAAAGGGGTATATATCCCCCAAAGATAAACTTAAAATAACGCTTTTTACTCTAAACTTTTTAAATTTGGATTCATCAGGACTTTGTGCTGCGGAAAGGCATATGTATCCAAAAAATGTACATAAGCCTAAAGTACTTTGGAAAGATATTCTAACAGGACAATGGAAAGGTCCTGACCCAGTGATTGTCTGGAGTAGGGGCTCTGTTTGTGTCTTTCCACAGGGAGAAGAGCAGCCGATTTGGATTCCAGAGAGATTAACTAAAACAATTTCTACTGATTGAAAAGAAGATGATTTGACTCAAATCCATAACAGCTGATATCCAGAACTCCAGCTTTGCCATTTTTACATCTGCAACAGTGATTAACCAGGATGCTTTTTTCAACAGCTATTTTATTATTGCATTTTTGCACATCATAAGGTTCTATTTTTATTTTTTGAGCTCATACAAACCTAGGTTAATGTTTTTCTGATCAGTTTTATTTTTTGACTGTGGAGTTTTTAAACATTACAATGGAGATTTCACCTAGGTAAAGCTACAAGGCCTTTACTATTTTCTTATGTGTTGTACGTTTGTGTGCACTCTTGTGTTTTGTGTTGTATGTCTGTATGTGCGTATGTCCATATTTCTTATATGAGGAGCGCTCATGAAAAAATGGATCTGAATTATTATTATTATTTTTATTCACGTGATTTAAATGGTTTAATTTAAATTAGGTAAATAGCTGTTAAGGATTGTTTTTAAAGTAGGTTAACAGATCTGTTTGTTTACTTTCACCTTTCCTTTTCATTATATTTAATAATTCTTTTCAGGATAATGTCTCTTTAGCATCATTGCCAGAATTCCTATCTTCATCCCAATGCTGGTGAAGACAAAGATAAAACAAAACTACAGCTTCTATGATAGCTATCACAGTAAACTGTATAAACTGATGCATCATTGAATACAACTCAACAAGTAATGCTCAATCAAGGAGTCAACTTACTTTGGGAGGAAACGGATTTTGGGAGGAAACGGACATATTGATAGATTCCTCCGCTTTGAACTGCTTGCAGAACTTGCCTGGACTATGTAACTATCGTTTGGTGCAGCGAATTGTGGTAATGCTGGCATATCTTTGCTGATGGTGTCACCAGTGATGGAATTTTTATTTCCTTGCCAGTGCACCTCATGTTAATTGTGGTAGTGCTGGCATATCTTTGCTGATGGTGTCACCAGTGATGCAATTTTTCCCAAGGAGCCGTCAATTGGCTTGGTGTCGTGGCATTTCTGTATCCTCCTCCCTTCTGCTAGTGATGGTCTAAAATTTGGGGGCCAATGGCTATATGCTGGACCGGTAGTCAGTGACAGGTATGATCCAATTGCAGTGGTATCAACCTAAGACAGGAGGCTGACGCCTAAAGGTCAGTTTTTCCCATGACGGGTAAGAACCATATGTTTAATTGGACAACCTACCAGGCACAGACCTTAAGCCCATTGCTTGTTGTTTCAT
The DNA here is from genome assembly GCF_021218885.2 of Marmota monax. NCBI lineage: Eukaryota > Metazoa > Chordata > Mammalia > Rodentia > Sciuridae > Marmota > Marmota monax. Next base: position 3,497,746 of record NW_026693024.1, on the reverse strand, counting down.
TAATCAGAAGGGGGGAGATGCTGGGAGCCATTAGCCAAGTAGGTATGACAATTTCCTTGCCAGCGTACCCCATGTTGCTTAGTGGAAGGACTCGTGGAAATAGGACATTTTGCAGTGACATTGCATGTAAGGTGACCTTGCTCAAGGACCAGGGAGGATCCGGTTTTAGGGTGTTCCCGGTTTAGGACAATCTGGGTTTAGGGTGGTTCCAGGCTTAAGGTTATTCCTGCTGGGAATAGGGCGTATCCTGCTGCCTGAGTTCCCGTTGAGTTCTCACGGGATTCAGACAGTATTTTTTGGAAGACAGAAGCCCAGTGGGGGTGGATTTGGGCAGAGAATGTGGATTTCCCCAGAACGTGTTTGTAGACGGCTGGTGTGAGTTTGGGAATAAAGAGTTGCTGTTTGAATCTACAAGCTGTGTGGTGGCTCGTGATTGTGTGCCCAGCCAGACTGTGGCAATTCTTGACAAATTTCTTTGTGGTGATTTCTATGTCATTTATTAGTTTTGCAGGACTTTACATGAATTTGAAGTTGCTCATCCCATGCCTCCATGTGACATAGAAGCAAATGAATGAGGCCCCCCTACCTACAGAGCCAAGTGAAATATAGGCTGTATCATATCCATAAAAATCCATGTCCAAATGCTGTTAATCCCCTAAAAGCAGAGGAAAAAAAAAACAGCCACAACATGGCCTCTGCTTTCCAAGACAGCTTTTTGTTCTCAAAATTCTCAAATGGCCTTCAAACAAATATAACAAAAATGGGTCCCTTCCACCCAAATGTTGCCTGAAGTCATCATCTGGATTTAGGACTAGGGAATGATTTCCACCCACGTCCTTCTTTGCCACGTTTGGCATACATGTATCATTTATAGCATCTGAAAATTTCTTCTTATGTCTCAGCCATTTGTTTGGAATTTACTCTCTGGGTCCTCTTTATTTTCAGAATTTTATCTGGATGCCACGTTAGTGCCAGTTTCTGATATGTCTTTTGGATCGCCTTGAGTGAGTCATGTCTCTGCACACCTAGAACTTCATAGCAACACATTGCTTTAACAAATTGTTGGCACATGTTTGAGGTCTCTGGTGCAGGCAGCAGGAAGGACAAAAGACACAGTGGACCTCCTCGTTTTCCTCATGGCTCCTCCCACTTTCCTCTCTGTTCCTCCTTATTTTTCATCATCTATAAATTACTTATTGAAAACTTAGATGATTACAATGATTTGTATTAGGTGCTAGACCATAATGAATACCCTAACTATTCTCTCATACCCTTTCTTGAAAATGGTGTTGTGGAGATAAAAATTGGGTACATTTTGAAGCTTCTCCCAAGTTGGTCTCCAAAATGTTTTGCCACTTTTCAGTCCCATGGACACTACCTCTTACACTATGAACAGTGGTCTGACTTATTTTTTCTGAACTGGGCTGCCCAGTATCTGCTCCTGGCTCTTAATTTGGACTCACAGTTCACAACCTGTTAAACAAGCCATTCATAATACAGCTCTCACTCAAAATGTACCAAGCTAGACCATGTTCGCCCTTAGACCACATTCATTTTAGGCGACACACATTTCAAGCACTTAGAGAAGACAGCCAAGTAGATTGGGCAGAAAATAAATCCACAGAACCACAAAGCTTGTAACTGAAAGTTTTTAATTCATTTTCTTCTCTAATTTTTAAAACATGTTCCTAAAATTTTATTAAGTATAATTGACATGATAAACACTTGAATGTCTAATTTAAATTTCACAAATTTCAACATTGTATTCTCCAGTAAAACCCTCACCACCATCAAGATAATGAGTATATTTATTACACTCCAAACATTCCTTCTTTGCAATCACTTGTTCAAACTTCTTTGCATCACCCACTCACATACTTTCAGAAATCATACAACTGTCACAGGAGAAGCCCTAAGGATATCCTGTGCCGGGAGAAGGGGACCTCAAATCAGCTCAGGTAGGTTTTGACTTACACCACAGAAAGATATTGCAGGATGCATCAAAAGCAAACAAGTAAAAAATGATTTAGGAAAGCAATGTTTATTCAAAGGAAGCAAACAATAGAGCAGGATAACACCCAAAGGGAGAAGGAGTGTAAGTGCTCCTAAGTGAGGCGGGAATTTGGTTTCATATTCCTTCTTCTATATTTTTACCAAATTGCAACTATCAGATTTTTTTGTTTTCTCATTGTATTTTTATTATCAAATATGAGAAATATTATTATTAGATTTTATAATTATATATGTTTTGTATTTGAATATGAGGAAAAGACCATTCTTTCTCCCCTGAATTACAATTTCAAGTTGGCCAAAAATCAATGGATCATATATATTGGGGCTATTTCTGTGATATTTTGCATTGTACTTGGATTCTGTCAGCAAGTAGTTCCTTAACCAGATAAGAACACTTGAATTCTGATAAGAAATGTGACCCAAAATAAACCCCCTTTTTTCATAGCAAACACAGTCTTTGTTATTGCATTATTAGCAACAGAAGTTGGACTAAGACGTGGTACTAAGAACAACTGATGCAGAGGCATCTAAATGGTTCACACATCAGGCCATCATTAATCTCAGGGGCCATGGTTCAAACAAGTCATTCTCTGAAAAAGAAATAAATGAGGTTTGAACCAAGAAGAAGGGTATTTTCAATCTGCAGAACTGCTCAATCCTGAGGAGGAATCTGCAGTTAATATATCAAATCTAGTAATTTCAAGTCCAATTAAGGGAGCTTATATTGGAAACATGTAATAAGTAGTCCCCTTAACATGTAAAGGTGGCAGGAAAAGTGACACACACTCTAGGAGGGGCATCCCAAGTGTATGAGTTGGGAATAGATAGGTCCAACAGTCTCTGTCTCACAGACATTCCAATCAATCCTTAAGATTGAGATTCTTATCAATCCAAAACCAAAGGCTTAATGATATTTGTTCTCCTAGGACCAGAGTGGCTAATAAAAGGGTTAAAGAAACTCATTGGCCAGATTTCCCTTTTAATACTTTACATGAGAATAAACTGTCACTTGCCTGGAATTTTAACATGGCAGCTGACTGTCATCTCTGTGAGAAGATCAATGGCCAGATCTTATCCAAGTCATGTCCTTGACCCTCCTCTTCTAAGGCCAATTTGGACTGCATTCCTCCAATTTTCACATGTGAATGTGAGTTCTCCTACTGCTTCTTTCCTGTCTGTCACTTAAGCACCCTTCATCTGACTTGAGAAGCCTAGACTTGATTAGTCAGCTACAGAGTCTCTCTCAGGGCTGCTCCATTCCACACACTGAAAACACCCTCCATGTGGGGATAAAACTTACCTGTTGCTCTTTCAGAGTGTGACAAGTTCTACGCTTGGTCCTCAAGATCAATGATGGTTTGATATTTAACCATTTAGATACTTTTGCACCACTAGGAACATCCCTATTTCTTCTAATAAATGAGAACATAAAAATAGAGGTAGTCCTTTCCACTATTTCTTCTTGGAATCTTTAAGTCTTGTGTCCTCTTGAGGCAGAAAATTCCTTGGTATCCTCTAATTTTTTTTGGAAAGTACCACTTGATATCCAGGTTGAAAAGAATATAACTTCATCTACCCAAATCATTACCTGTTCCAGGGATTCCAGGTATCAGGAGGATGCAATCATAATATCTCTTCTAGTACTCTTCAAAAACTTCTTCTATGCCCCTGGACTGGAGGTATTCAATTTTGTCTGCTGCTGAAATTTTGCCAGGTAGCTGTACAGTGTTAGAACTGGGCCTGACCACAGGGCCTTAGACCTGACACTGCTCTTACCCACAGCAGGTAACATCAGCTCCTACCCAGCCCCTCTCTCCTTTGCTGCTTGTCTTCTTCTCCATCCTGGTGTCGAGTTTCTGCTTCATGTCACTCTGCTTTCCTCCAGTGACTTAGAAGTCTTTCACCATCTCCAACTTGGTGGATCTTGCAGTGGCTGTTGTCATAAATTCAAACCCATAGATGGAGTTTTTAACGTTTGTACTTAACCTTCCAACTCAGCACATTTGAAACTCTGCCTGTTGAAGAAGAATACAGCAGTCCCCTGAACAGGAATAGAACCATGTTTCTGTGGAGTGAACAAAAGAAATGGGGAAGTTTTTAGGTCATTGCTTCAGCATTTCTGTATGCCCACACACACCACGCTAACTGTCTGTCATGCAGATGTCTTCAAGACCTCTGAGATCTATATTCATTTCATTCATCCATAAGGAATAAAGAAGAGATGGAAGCTTCCATTTGCATCTTTCCCTTCCCTCTTCACCTGGGCCTTCACAAATACAGTGTTACCGTGACAGCTTCTCAGACATTAACTCTGTCCACGGCCTCTCATAATTCTCTTACTAGCTGTGGCTTGTGGTAAAAGCATTTTGAACTCATAGGAGAAACCAGGTAAATCAGGAAGCCCCTACTTCAGCATTCTGTACAGTGGTGTGCTGGAGCTGCTGATAACTGCTGGTTTCTGGTGAGGAGTCCTGCTTTCTCACATTTTGAAATATAACATTAGGGAAGCACCCTGGGGCAAGCATGTAAAACAGGGTTTATTTAAAAGGGGTAACATTGACTTCTCTCGGGAAGGAGAAGGGGGCCATCGCTGGTATCCTTGCATCTCAAGAAGTGAGGCTTCCCTTGTTCCCCTACTCTCCTCCCTTTCTCTCTCTTTCCTGAATACATGACTAGGCCCAGAAGGTGCTCAGTGGGATGGTCAAAATGTGAGAAGCAGATGGGCTGGAAGGGGCCAAGGCAGAGTGATCTGGGAAGGAAGGGGACATAATTAACAACTTTTATAACTCCCTGTAGGGAGGGACAATCCCTGAGACAAGTTACCTTAGCAAAAGTTTGGAGGAGGGGCAGGTTATCTTGATAATAGTGGAGGAAGGGCTTTGAAGGCATATCAGTTCCTATGGGGGCAGTCTCCAACTTCTGAACTCACTCAAATTGGCCTCTTTGATCTGATCTGACTCAATTTACCTATCTATATTGACTGTCTGTCTAATTTTGTCTTTGCTTCCTCTTATCAATGGCCAGAGTTGATTGTTAAACTGTAGTAGTTGGATACGCCAATGGTTAAAGTATTAGTGATCTAAGGTCAGCCATTGTGGGAGCATTCTCACCATGAAAATAAGTCAACTTTACCAATCAAGGCTTCTATTTTACCCAGAGAGCAGTTTGGCCAGCACAGTATACTGATCCTGTACCTCCTATCACTCAAGTTTACTATCACCCTACACAGTTCCCTTTTCCACTGTGGAAGAAGACTTTCTCTTTTTGTTCAAGGAGAATAGCTCAGATTTACATTAGACCCTTGCAACTCAAGGTGTGGTCAATGGACCAGCCTTGTGTTGTTCCTTGGGAACAGCTTGCCTATGTGCTTACAATGAGGCCATAGTTGTTCCTTACATCTATGGGTTTTGTTTCACTTTGCTGAGTATGTGGTGTATATAAAGGACAAATGAATCCTAATCTACCTTATTATTAATTAGCATCCTCATATTAGAGAAAACATTTGGCCTTAAGTTCTTTGGGATTGGCTTATTTCACTTAGCATATTGTTCAGCTCCATCCATTTACCTGCAAATGCCATACTTTCATTCTTTTGAAGGCTGAGTAATATTCCATTGTATATATAAACCACATTTTCTTTATCCATTCATCTACTGAAGGGCACCTAGGTTTGTTCCCTAGTTTAGCTACTATGAATTGAGCAGCTATAAACATTAATGTGGCTGCATCACTGTAGTGGTTCTGTTTCAATTTTTCTAAGGAATCTCCATAATGCTTTCCATAATGGTTGCATCAATTAGCAGTCCCACCAACAATGTATGAGTGTACCTTTTCCCCCACATCCTCTCCAACATATATTGTTGTCTGTATTCTTGATGATTGCCATCTGCTTTGGAAGGTGAGTGAAGCCCCTGAGAATAGTGGGTGGAACCATTATCCACCCTCTGGTGGTGCATCTTCCTTCTACCATAGAGAACTAGAGGAACATATCATATTTGGCCAATGGGAAATGCTGACCACCCATTGGGAAGATTTAGTGGCCCTGTGTAGAAAGCTTGTGTGTATAATAGAAAAAAAAAACTGCTCTCAACATGCTCCCCAACCTTTTAAAACTTTTTCTACAAATGAAAATTTGAAATGTCAAGAGGTTGCTGAGTCACAATAAAGTGAGAAAATAACATCTTGTAAATACCCATTTATTTTTTTAAAATCCAAAATATTTTCAGAAGTGATTTGAAATGCAGTTGTAAGGCCCCCTCTAGGAGACACGCATGTTCACATTTGATCAGTGGGTTGAAGGACATGAAGAATACTTTGACCCTGAAAAGGAGAAGGAGGTCATATGCCAGAGTGGTTATACCTAAAAAAACATTTTTTCATATTATAAACATCATTTTGTGTGTGCATTTTATTCATTACTGTATATATAGTTGACAATGCTAAGTATTTTTTTTAAATATCTAGACTTTCAAAGGTTTAAAGTGCCTGATAAAGTGGAAGTGGTAAAATATAACACATTTTGTAAATTTTTTTGGTTAAAATTCTCATGAAATATGTTGGGGAGGCAGTAGAAAACCTCTTGTTGAGAAGTACACAGCTGTTTTGGTCCTTGGGAACACCTTGCCAACGTGCTTACAATGAGGCTAGAGTTGTTCCTTACATCTATGGGCTTTATTTCACTTTGCTGAGTACGTAGTGTATATAAAGGACAAATGAGTCCTAATCTACATATAGTCTTTCTAGATGTTAAAGAGGTTGCCAGTGTATGACAAAAGTAGAATTAGTAAACAAGTTTTATTTGTGTGTGTGTGTGTGTTGTGTTAAAATTCCTAGGAAGTATTGTCTTCTGAAAATTTTACCATTATAGCCCACCAGGAGGGTAAAGGTTCAGAATGCTAATATTTTGAAGACATTTTCAAATTAGTACTATTGTTACATGTGTGTAGTTTATTCCAGACTGTCATATACAAAATGGACGAGTTGAGTCCCTACTTAAAACATCCAGTCTGTCTGGATGTTTAGAGGTACCCAATATATGTTAAATATAGAGGTAGCAAAAGATCACTTCAGAATATTTTTTTGCTAAACTTCATATGAAATATTGTCTTTTGGGAATGGAACTCTTAAACCACCTCTGTGAGCAGTATAGTACTGTCTGTACATATTCAGTGATGTAGAGGAGGTGGGAGGGATGCAATTGCAAAAGGTAATATGTTCGTGTGTTCACACATGGACATTTTCAGACATCAGTTTGCTGGATGCTTTTTTGCATTTTGTTTTGCAGTGTATTTAGTTTATATAGTGGACAAATGAATCACCAATTGCAACATCTAGTCTCTATGTGTTAAAGAGGTTGCCAGTGTATGACCAAGTTGTTAGTAAAATGAGTACATTTTTTATTGGAATTCATAAGAAAGCTTGTCCTCTGTAAATTACTGTTGGACATAAAGTTGTTCAATCATCTTTAAGTGTTATGTATGCCTGTATTGTCCACTGGACAAAAAGTAGAGAGAAGGAAGTGAGAAGGGAAGTGTTCAAGGACAAATGGTCTTATTAGAAAATAACTCAGATTATAACCATTGCTGTGTGTGCAATTTTATTTACCAGTGCTGTGTGCATAGAGGACAGCTTCTTATGAGAAGTGTCTAGTCCTTCTATATATTTAGAACTGCTTGACACATTTAAAAGTAGAAGTAATTGAATAAAACTTTTTTAAAATAGCTCTTAAAAACTGATTTGAAATACTATGCTTGGAATTGTTAAACCACTTCTGAATGGAATTGTTAAACCACCTCTGAATGGTTTACTGTCTATTATTGTTCACTGGGCTAAGGAGGTGGAAGGGAATAGGCTACACAAGGTTTTTTTGTGCTAGAAAATCTCAGCTTACTCCTTGCCCTGTAAGGTGTGTTTCATTTAACATTGCTGTACTGTATATAGTATGTATATCCTGGAAATGAAGTTCCTAATTTTATAATGTTTAGTCTCTAGAAATGAAAAAAGTTGACAGTATATGACAAAAGTAGAGTTGGTAAACTAATACATTTTCTATAGTGTATGATAAAATTCATAGAAAGGCATTCTTCTGAAAAGAACTTTTGTAAGTGAAATTATAACATCACATCTGAGTGACACATGTGCCTATGTCAGATGTGACATAGGAGAAATAAACAGGAAGAAATGAAGGATTCTAGGCCAGAACAATCCAACTTTGAAGATATTTTCAGATATAAACATTGTCATGTGTGAAGTTTATTCAACACTACTGGACAAACTTAAGTCCTTATTTGAAAAATGGTGGTTATGCCCCATGGAGGACCCCATTCATCTTTTGTCACTGCCTGGATGCTGTTCCCAGCCATGCTTTGCAAGATGGGCTTTGCAGTGCTATTAGTGAACTATCGTGGCTCCACGGGCTTTGGTCAGGACAGTACCCTTTCCCTCCCAGGCAATGTGGGCCACCAGGATGTGAAGGATGTCCAGTTTGCAGTGGAGCAGGTACTCCAGGAGGAGCACTTTGATGCAGGTCGTGTGGCTCTTATGGGTGGTTCCCATGGTGGGTTTTTGTCGTGCCACTTGATTGGTTAATACCCTGAGACCTATGGTGCCTGCGTGGCCCAGAACCCTGTGATCAATATAGCCTCCATGATGGGTTCCACTGACATCCCTGACTGGTGTGTGGTAGAAGCTGGCTTCCCTTATAGCAATGACTGCCTGGCAGACCTCAGTGTATGGGCAGAGATGCTGGACAAGTCACCCATCAAGTATATCCCTCAGGTAAAGACCCCGCTGTTACTAATGCTGTGACAGGAGGACCGCCATGTACTCTTTAAGCAGGGCATAGAGTATTACCATGCTCTAAAGGCCTGGAACATGCCCATTCAGCTCCTGCTCTATCCCAAAAGCACCCATGCACTATCAGAGGTGGAGGTGGAATCAGACAGCTTCATGAATGCTGTGCTCTGGCTGCACACACACTTGGGTAGATGAAGCCCTGCCAATCTGCATGAGCTGGAATGTCATATTTGTTCTTGGGGAGCTCCAAGATCTAACAGAGCAGTGAGGGGCCTCCTGGGCTCTGGACTCTGAATGAGTGGTGGGGGAATGTGGGATATTTAATAATAAATAAGGACACAGAAAAAAAAAGAAAAATATAGTCTTTCTGGATATTTAGAAGTCCACAAAGTGTGTTAAAAGTTGAGGTAGTAAATGAAATATTTTGTAGATATCTTTGTTTTTAAAAATCATGAGGAGATAACTGTCTTTTGGAAATGGAATGATCAAAACACTTCTCTGAGCAGTACATGTTATATTTGTGCTGTTTTTGGGGGAAAGAAGGATAAAAAATGCAAAAGGTCAGCAGACACCACACCCCTGGAAAACACTGATCTTTTTACCATGTCTGTGGTTTTACCTTTCCCAGAGACATTAGACTATGTACCTTTTCAAATTGGCCTCTTTCACTTAGAAATATGTGTGCAAATTTCCTTGATGCCTTTTTGTGGCTTGATAGGTTATTTCTTTTTAAGGCTGAGCAATTACATTGTGTGGTTGTCAACCTCAGTCTTTTCCTCTTGAGGACTTCAGCTGATTAGTTGAGTTCCATGAGCACTGTGGAAGGCAACCTGCTCACATAAATGTTCATTATTTCTAAGGAACACCTTTACAGCAATAGCCAGACTGGTGTTTGATTGACTTTTGGGGTATGATGACCAAGTTGACACACAAAAGTAATCAACACAGAAAGTGGTTTTCTTTTTGTCCTCTGTCTTTGGTCTCTGGGTGAACACCAAATGATTCGAAAAGGGGAGAAAAATTATCACAACTGTGTTTTAGAAAGATGCCCAGGCTACATTATGAAGAGTATATCATGGAAGGCCGCTGTCATGGTCAATGGTGAGAAAGAGGAAAGATGAAATGAGGTCAAGGCAGGCAGGATGCAGAAACCTCAGCCACCAGTAAGAACACAGTTCCCAGGGAAGTCCCAGCTTCTCCCATGTCATTCACAGATCCTCAGCCAAGACTTGGGTATATCTAGTCAAAGATAAATAAAACCAGTCAAGGTTTTAATCAATATTATATAATGGCAGTAGTGAATAAGGTCCAACAAGAACCAAATTCAACTTTGTGCAGAGATGACTGGATATTTTAAATGGAGATTTGAACTAGTAAGAGGGAGGATGGGAGAAGGGCTGAGGAACAAAAATTTAAAAATAGAAAGTATGATTATGCACGTTCAGGTTCTGTCCTCCCACAGAGACTAAGGCAGAGGCCCTTTCCTTCCTGGTGATTGCATTCCAAAGGACTGGTTTTCAGGGCCTTGAGAAATGCACTCCTGGGTTGTAGGAGATGCACATTTCTATAGGCCAAGGGACAGAGGGAAGACTCACAATGGTAAACCCTTTAGAGTAAATGCTTTGGGAAAGTGAGGGCATGCCTTTTCATGAAATGTTAGCTGTAACAAATGGTGAATTCTTTGAGCAGTCTTGAGTTTTCTGAGGCAGGTACTTTAAGGGGAAGGGCTAGGTTCATCCTGCAGATATAGCCTTGAACTATTGGAAACCATATTGGTGTTTGTTTGAGTCTTTTAATGTGGAATAGAGCAATAAACATAATCATGTGTGCTGTTTTTATAAGCCATAGTTGAGGCCTAGTTGAGAAGGAAGTTCAGCAGAGCCTGCCTGCTTGGTCCAGAAGAGAGTCTGTATGATACACTGTTGCTCATCCCCCAGTCAACCTTGGACATAGTTTTCCAATTCCCTCATCTTCAGATTTTGCAGTACTAAGGAAACCCTCAGGCTGGGCTTCCAGCCTCAGACTTCTGCTGGCCCAGGGGAGGAATGGAGCCAGATAGCATCTGAGCCCCAGGATGGGTTAAAATAACTTGACTCCTTGTGGGTGAGATAAAGAAACCCTATGCCTGAAAAAGAACAGGTAGGACTAGTCATGCAGCAGCATATGTGGTTTCCAACTAGGTCTCAACTTTTACACTCAATGATTGGCCAGGTTCTTCAGCAGTGGCCACTCCCTATGTCCATGCCTGTACACTTCCATCAGATTTACAACATGGTTTCAAAGAGGCATGCGATAATCACCTGTTAATTAAACCCAGGAGAAAACCTTATACGATGCAGAAGCTTCAAAGTGCTAAGTTTCAAAGTTGACTGTGCTTCTTGTGTCTTCCGGGGGAGAGGAATGGTGAAGGAGTCTTTGGGATTTGATCAGGATCCCATGGACACTTTGTGGAAGAAACAAGTCCAAGGTCCCTGTGTCCTCCTTGCCAGAACAGAACTTTCTCTTTCAAGCCCTGTGGAATAATATTACACAAATCTACCAAAGTGTTCCCCATATTCAGTGAGGAGAGAAGAGTATAATTATGATGAGATGTACTGATACAAATCAGGGGCCAGAGTAGGAGCACAGCTCAGTGGTAGACACAAGCTTAGCCTATGTGAGGCCCTGGGTTTCCTCTCCCCCAACCCTGGAGGAGGAGTTGGAGGAACAGGAGTAGGGGGCATATGAAGAGGAGGTTGTTAGTTGAGAACCTTGTAAGGAATGGAATTTTCATTTTCTCCAAGACCAGCCAGGCTGAACGGCTTGTTCTATGTGATCTGTGAAGCCATTTTGTAGAAGCTAAGTTGCTATTTCAAAGAAAAATGATATGTACTTTTTGATGCCAATTTGATTGGGTTCAGTACAGCTATATTAAGGTGTATATTCAATTGACCCAAATCTCTTCTCTCTTCATACCACTCTATTTAAATGATTATAGAACCTTCTTAGATACTGCTTGGTGAGTCCATAGAATTGATGCATCATTTATTTAAGATCTACTGCTGTCCTTTTTTATCCTCTGCCACATTTAAATTAATACTCTTCAGCATCAACACAGGCTGAAAGTTGAGTCCTCAGCTATAAAGTGGTCATGTAGATAATCCAAAACATGCTAATATGAAAATATTTACAATGTTCCCTACATGAGAACATGCTGTTAGAGAGAAAGGAAGGGAACTCATCACTGACCTAGGAATATAATGGGTACCTCAATTTGAAAGCATCATATTAGTTACTTTTTTGGATTGTGTATCTGAAGGAAATTGTGAGAGAAACAAGTGTTTCCTCACGTGACACCATCAGGCATCTGCCATTGCTATTCTGTCCATTAACTAAGGGAATCTCTGCAGGTATCAAATGACAAGGTTTGGGAAGATAAAAAGGGGGATCTGTTTGTTTTCTAAATATGTCCATTACTTTCAGGGTTCCTTGATTGGGTTGTCTACAGATAGAAAACTTACATAGGAAATGTGATTCTCATATTCTCTTGGACTACAGCATATCAACAGGATGACCATGCAACCTGCTTTGTCTGAGATCTCAGTTGTACTTGTGACCATGGTGTCCTTCCCATTTCAGCACTGGACATGGTTTTTCCATTTTTAATGGAGTATTATTTGTTAATAGCTACATGAGAGAGTGTGATAGATCTTTACAGCAGTCCTCTTATCCATCAGAGGGATCCCAGGTTCCCCAGTGGATACCTGTAGCCACAGATAATACTGAACCCTATAGATACCATGTGTTTTCCTTAGGTCAAGGATTTCCATCTACTCACTTAAATGAAGGACTGTAGAGCTTCTCTTTGCTGTGTTTGACTTGTCAGCATCATTACTCTTGTACTTTGAGGACATTAAGAAGTAAACTAAGGGTTATTTGAACCTTAGTTGTACAACCCAAGGATTGATTGCCATGCTGCCATGTTAAGTATGGCCACCAAGTGATTAATAAGCAGGTAGACTATACAGTATGGATCCCCTTGGCAAAGGGATTCACATTCCAGGCAGGACAGAGCAGGATTTTGTGGGATTTATCATGATACATAGAATGGTGCTCAAGTTCATTGAATAATTTTCAAATCTGGTTGGCTGCATGCAACTGAAACCACAGAAATAAAAACCATGGATAAGGACTACTAATACACTGGTGGTTCAGGTTTCTGCCACAGTCTTTTTTAAGAGCATATGATGTACTGTGCTGATCTTCAGGCAGGGCCCACTCAAAAAACAACAACAACAACAACAACAAAAAAACACATCAGTTATTTGACCAGAGGAGATTTAATATAAAATTGTTCTTTAGGGAAAAGGGAGAAATAGCATGAGAAATAGGGGCAGCTATAACCTCAGGCCAATGACATGTGAATGATGAACAGTCTAGGGTCACCAGAGACCTACATGCACACACATACACAGACTTCAGGCTTTTAACAAGGACAAGGCTGCCATTGGAACAAGAAGCTGACCTCTGGCAAAGGCACTGACCTGAGGGCAGTTGGCCCACAGAAGCTGTCTGCCACAGCAGCAGGGTATGGGCAGGCAAGATGGAGCTGGTCTGTACAAACAATTTGCCAAGTATTCATACAGTTGTTTAAGGTTTCAGCATTGTGACTCCTGAAATGGCCATTGCACAGGGACAGCTTGAGGGTGAGGCTAGAGATGGTCATCGTGGATTGTAGGGCCCCTACCCTGATTATTCCCTTCCAGAACCTGGAAGGGAAGTGCTTTTCCACACTTCCTCATCCTCACAGTGTCTCACCAGTGCCTTCTACTGCAATGTTGGCAGACAGAGAGCAGAGTGCAGGGAGATAAGCAGTGAGCTAGTGCTGGCCTGATCATGTCTCTGAGTGCTGGTGGACCAGTCTGTAAGCTAGTTGTTCTAAAATCTAAACTCAGTGGTCTTGTGAGAGCCACCATCCTGTCTTGGCTTTGGTTTCCCTTTCCTCTGGTGGCATTTCTGGTGCTAGCTAGGTTTTGGCTTTTTCTGGTGGCTGCTTCTGGGCAGCCTGTTTGGTGGCAGCATCAGTGCAGCCATTCCCTTTTTTGCCAGTGGACAATTGCCACCTCCTTTGGTTCCCATACTACTTCTGGAAGTTTTAAAATTTTTAGCTGGGTTCTTGGTCCCTATTTTTTCTGTGGTTAGGATTCCTCTTCCCTTGTTGAAGATTCCATGGACATGAGGAGTAGGAAGTCATCCCCAGACTTGGTGTAGACGTAGGCTCAGTGTTGGCTCGCTGGTCTTGGCTGAGTTCTAATGTCCTGGTTAATGTTCATAATTCTGCTCTTTGTGCTGACCATCCTTGGAGAATTGACTCTATTTCCATCCATTTAGAGTCATACACCATAGCATACCCACCATCCTTTTTTTTTAATCTTCTATAAAATTGATTTTATTAGTATAAAGGACCAAGTCTGGGTTTTGGAGTGGGCTGTCAGTCAGGTCGGGGGTCTGCTGGAAATTATTTTATCTAGTATTTCCAAACAGTTATGCTCAGGGGCCCTGCCTCTTGGAAGGTAGCTGACTTTAGAGTTTGTATAACTTGCAGTTTTATAAGTGAATTCTCACATAGTGACCCTTGAGATCCGGTCATTTGTGAAGTATGAGCACATGGTGACTGTAGAGCATGATATAACATGTGGGGCATCAGAAAAGAGGAAACCTAACTGGCTACCCACTTCCCAGTCCTGGGGCCACATGTGGCTAGATGACGCCTGGCAATCAGCCAGGAGGCGGTGCAGTGGGTGGTGATGAAAAATCAGACCACCTCTAGGATAGGCTCAGAACTCTCCCTGCTGACTTTTATCCTGATTGGCTCCTGTGCATTATGTTAGCTGTGTGTGCTTCCTCAATCAATGAAATCCTGCTTTGACTCTTCTTCCTGGCCTGTCTGATTGTACTCTCCTGAGGGAGAGCTAGGTGCGGCAGCCAGTCTACCTATGCCTTTCTTGGCTCCTCCTGGTCGGGGCATGCTTTCCCCATCTCTCCCACAGGTCAGGAGGAAACAGGGGGCTAAAAACCCTGGCATGTGACCTTTGTTTACTATAAACACATGGTGACCTTTGTTATCCTTCAGGGTTACAACTCAGTGCGGGACTTTAGCATTGAGATTTTGTCCCAGCCTCAGCTTGTCAACTTCCCTTACAGCAAAGTAGTGACCGCTGGGGGCTCTGACTCAGGGCCCCATCTAGCTGTGACTGAGTTAGTTTGTTTAGATAACCACCCCACTAGCCTTTTCCAAGATCCCAGTTCTTGGGTAGGGACTCCCAAATTTATTTTGTTCTTGTCCTGAACAAAGAGGTTGAACTTTCTGATTACATCAGGAAGTCCCTGGGCTGGGGCCTCAAGATTTTGGCCTTGATTGTCTGAAAGACCACCTCCTGTTTTGTTCCTCACTCAGTGTGACTTTTTTTTTAAGTCTGAAAATCTAGTCTCTATACCCTGCAGCATCCTGTTGTTCCTAGGAACTCTCAGACTTTGTGACAATGGTGGGGGTAGGGATGGCAAAAATTGCACATTGTTTTGTTGTTGTTATTGTTTCTTTTTTTTTTTTTTTTTAGATCCAGCATTCACCATCCTTGTATCATGTTAAAACCTAGCTATTTAATTTGGCTGTGACACATGTTCGGATGTGCAATCTGGAAGGTGGCAACAAGCTCCCCTGTGCCATTAGTGGACAAGAACCCATGTGTTCCACCTGATTTACACAACCCAGATTATGGAGTTGGTTTGCTAAGGGCCTTATACCTGGGGATGCCAGGGAGCTTCCACACACCATTCAACCAGCTGTTTGTTGGATGACAGGGGATGAAGGGTGACCCTGAAAGCAGGGGTGAGAGCTGGTCAGCTGATAACACTTAGTGGGCCTCACCAATGCCTCTCTGTCGTGAACTGGGAAGGGTGTCCAAATCTCGGCTTATGCCTCCCAGAAGTAAAGGAGTACTTAACCGGGGGTAAATGCATGAATGGGGAGCTTCCTGAGATGGCTCTAGTCCAGGTCTAACCATTTCTTCCAGGATTCTGGACAACAGTTGGCTTTCTGAAACCTCATAGATCCAGTAACAGAGCAGCTGCAGCCCAGGGGCACAGCAAGCCGGCCACAATGATTCCACAGAGGAACTGGTGGCAGTGTAATCAGGAAGATGGATCAGGCAAGGTCAGTGAGAAAGAGATCAAATTATTCACACTGCCCTAAAGGAGGGCAGGTCTGAGATACTCACACTGCATATGGGGCCTTGAAAATTTTTCTGAGAGCCACCAGTGCCAGAAGAAAGGGAAAGAGGCAGACTCCCTCTAGCTCACCTGTGACACCCTGTCCCAGGTCATCAGTGTTGCCAGAAAGCAGAGAACACACAGGGACACAATGGAGCACCATGGAGAGAAAGCACCTGCACAAGCTTTGGCTCCATGCAGAGCAGAGCTAAGGCCCAGGTAGGTGGGCAAGGAGGTCAGGCAGGGAGGCCTTGATTCTCCCATGAGGCCTGGAAATTGGGAGTACAGGAAGCTCTATTGGGGAGTGAATCAATCATTTTTAAAAACAATTTTTTGCATAAGTAGCTTATTAACATGGTTCAAGATACAAATGCTGTGCAAGCACCCTCAGCCCTGTCCCTCAGCCACCCAGTCAGCTTATCTCTCTAGCACGTTCAATGCACATATGGACACAAATCTTTATGCTCACTTTGTTGAGTGCCCAGGGTGCTAAGTCAGCACCAAGATGAGGGCCTTTCTCTTTGTCTCTTTTTCATGGATCTGGGTGGCGTCTTCCATCTTGGGAAATAGAGTTACATCTTTATCCTCAGCAGTACACCATGACCCACTGCAATGGCATCCACTATATTTAACTAGTTCCCACCAATGGATATTGAGGTAAATATATGATATAAGCAAAAAATGTACCTCATGGTACCCTAATGGAATTTGATATCCTAAAAAATGACAGAAAAGGCTTCCTGTTGGTGAAAATTGATTCAAGGTTTCAGGGAAGACAGAGGCAATAGCTATATCCTCTGAGTGCATCTGGGGTCTCTGCCAACTATTCTGTAGCTTATGCCAGCAAAGAGAATCCTGGCCCATGGCAGGTTCCTTATGGAAGTCCCGAGGCCTACATTCACCAGCATGGACAACTATGGTCATTATGGCTAGGCATTTGGTATCACAGACTTTGGTTTAGTGTGGTGTGTCTGACAGCACCTCCATCTGGGTTTGAATGAAATATCTGGAGATGGAGGAAGGTTGGATGAGTCCTGTCCACACTGATGTTCCCTGACCCTCTGTTCCTTTCTGCAAGTGGTGCCCAGGCAATCCTGCCAATCGTCATGTATCTCAGACTCACAGAGGAGAGCAAATCCTAGAGTGAGGATGAGATGAAACCACCATGTAAGGATTCTAGCTGTGGAAATGTACAAGACAGTGTTCCTCTAGTGAGCAAACTACCAGAGGGTATCAGGCACGCAGTTTCCACACTTGGAATACTCTACAGTTTCTCTGTGGAACTAGTAAGATGACTAATACTTGCTCAATGCCTAGCTGCTGTGATAATGTCCTTGAGAGGAGGATATGTGCTAGAGTCTTATCAGCCTCAACCTTAATCTCAGTTACTCAGCTTTTGGGAATAAAGGAACTCTCTTAGACAACACCAATGTGTCACTATGCCTAAACCTGCCCACATAACAGTAACTTTATACAATGATCAATATGTACTAATGATGTCAATGACCTAATGTAACCTATGGATATAAATAAAGCTGGCAGCTCAGATGAGCAGCACTTTTACTTTGCTCCTGCACCTTGCTTCTATCTCCTTTTGTTTTCTTTATACCACTGCTCTTTTGGTTCACTGTACTTTCAACCTTCAGGCTCTTTAGGGACAAGTGCCTGTGCCTCCTGATTCTGATGCTGATGTATACAGCAGCAGGGGTTCCTCTTGGAGGAATACCAGCAGGTAGACAGCACCAGCTTATGCAATCACCATGCTGCTGCCCCCCATGCTGTGTCTGCACCTTAAGGACACAAAATATCCCAGGGTCACCCAACCAGGGTCCATGGTGGGAATGGTCCAAGGAGTTCCAGCCCTTCAATGGCTGAGTATGCAATTTATGATACCAGCCCTCAAGTAACTTCCGACTATTAGACTTCTTAAGTACTGGGTGAGAATTGCCATCCCCATCTCCAGCACACCCTGGGCATAAGACAGTCGTGGGGATACCATGGAGGCTAGGTCAAATTGGAACTGGCCAACCTGTGTCCTACATACCTGCCTTCCGAGGCTTGCCACCTCCTACCTTATTCCCATCTCCCCTTCCTCCCATGCAGGGTGCCATATAAGATGGTTGCTCATCAAATCTGAATTCCTTAAAAACTACAAGAATCTTTTCTGGAAGAGGGTGTCCCATGCAATGTTTGTGTGTTGTACATTTCATACGGAAAGACCACTGTTAGGGCAATATGGAGGGATAGGCTTGGATTTCAAAGAGATGAACAGGACACCCAAATGTCCAGTTGTATTTTGGACACCCAAAGCCATCAGAGCTGTCATGTGACTCCAGCCTCAGCCAGTGGTCTAGATGTGGGCAGGCTCATGCCCTTTCCCATCTTCTGGGTGTCTGCCTTGATTCCATTCAGGGATGGCAGTGTGGTGCTGAGGGTGCCTGGTGACTTACTGGGACTGGCAGGGCAGCTTCTCAACTCCTAGCCTCTACTTTTAGTTTCCTCATTTTAAAGACACCCTTATTCTGTCTTTAGATCTAATAGGAAGTGATCAGCTCAGTAGAAGATAGTCCCTGCTAGTGCTCTATGGAACAGTGCCTACATGGTGACACATGGCACAGAGCACACAGAGAACTCCATGCAGAAGTCTGTCCGAAATGTCCTATTTCATTTCTGCCCCCACAGGGATTTCCCTACAAACACTAGTGTTGCTCTCCTGTGTTGCCTGGAGGAATGGCTCAGGCCAAAGGAGTGTGTCAGCTGTCAAAGGGCCAGGTGTTCTAAGCTCAGGTCAGAGTCAGACTTGAGCCCTAGATGATTATGGGCACTGCAGAGAGCTCCTTGGGTTTCCCTGATTTTCTTCACTGCCAGCATCCTGGGCATCCTGGTTGTTGGTGACATGGTGGATGATGTGCTTGTGTGCTGCCACTGCACTCTGCTTCCTGTTGTGTGGGAAGGTCTCCAGGTACACAGGCAGGACAGTCATCTACATGTTGGGTAGGTAGCTACGTCACAGGGCTTTCAGTGCGAAGAGGGTTCTAACTCAAGAGTGGGCATGAGGATTGACTTCACAGTGCCACCCAGTGGCTTCTAGGCCAAGGATCCCTGTAGGAACAGGGCCCCTAGGCTCACCTTCATAAAAAGACATTCTCTAGTCACTCTGTGGGTCCCCTCAGCTCAGGAGCCTCCTGGGGTCCAGACAAGATTGTCACCAGCCCACCAGGCTGAGGCAGCTAGAGACTATAGACCAGGAAAGCATGTTCATCCAGGCAGGTGTGTGGAGCCCAGAGTGTCAGCTCAGTGTAGCCCCTCACACCGCACCAGCTTCCAGAGTAGACCAACAATCCACTCACATATTCTGGAGATGGTTAAGCCGGAAGTCGAGGAGTAAATGTGGCTCCTCCTGGGGTTCTGAGTGCCCATGACACTCCCTGTCCTGGCTTCTTCCCTCTGACCCAGGTGAAGCAACCCACCTCTCCTGGATCATCGCCCTCTTGCTGTGATGCCCACACTCAGCCCACATTGCAGCCCTTCCTGCTCCCTGGCCTGTGGGGAATGGGGATGCTGTCTGGCTGATGCAGGACAATGGTGAGTGTCCAGAGGCCAATTATGTGACCCACTTTCCTGGACCCCCAGGCACTAGCGATAAGCAGGCAGCCACTGTCGTGGTCACCAGCCTCCAGCCAGCCGCAGCATCAGTCAGTGGGCAGGTGCTTGAATGAGGGAAATGAGAGAGAGACCAGGCTGTGAAGACTATGCTACATGTTCTAGGGCTGAATTATATTCTCTGAGTGTCTTGTGTTTGTGAGAAACCCAGAGAGAACTTATTTCAACACCTCCCAGAAGGTCTGAGAGAGTTCTAGAATTTTAGTGAACATTGCAAATGAATAACCTAGAATATAAACTAACTTCTCAAAACTCATTAGAACTTACCCTTTCTTTTCTTTTCCTTTCTTTCTTTCTTTCTTTCTTTCTTTCTTTCTTTCTTTCTTTCTTTCTTTCTTTCTTTCTTTCTTTCTTTCTTTCTTTCTTTCTTCCTTCCAGGGATTAAATTCAAGGGTGCTTAAGCACTGATCCACATCCACAACCTTTTTTAAAATTTTTATTTTGTGACAGGGTCTCACTAGGTTGCTTACAGCATCTCTAAATTGTGGTGGCTATCTTTGATTTTGTGATCCTCCTGCTTCAGCCTCCTAAACTGCTGGGATTACAGGTGGGCACCACCACACCTGGAATGAGAATCTTCAGAAAAATGTATCTGCTAAAAATACAGGAAGTGTGATAAATAGCTCTACAAAATTGTAAAATTGCTCTGTAGATGTTTAACATGATTGCAATAAGAATGTTGGTTTTCTTTCTCCATGAGACACATGAATAATTGCTCTAATTCCCTTCTTTATAGTCACATAAAAATTATTCTCGGGCAAACAAAGTCTTTGTCAAAAATTGTACAAAGATAACAAAGAGCCAATGAATAACAAATACTGAATTCCAAGGAATGACTTCAACAAGGAACCCTGGGATAATAGATAGCTTTAGATGAAATTACTTCTTGGGTACATTCTTTTTTCCAAAGACAAAACATGTTGGAAAATACTCATTCTTATGTGTTTGGTAGTTTCTTTTGGAGTGTATGCTTATAGTTAGTTGCCTTATCCAGAAGTGGTGTTTTAATGCTGGATTCCTGATGCTGGCTTCACTAAGCTCCCTTGAGTTTATACTGCATGACAAGCCATGTCCTCATACCTGCTGTGGTGCCCAGCTGAAATCCTAGCAAATTGGGAGGCTGAGGCAGGAGGATTGCAAGTCGAAGGCCATCCTCAGGAATTTAGCAAGACCCTGTCACAGGGCTTGGGAAGACCCAATTCCCCCATGATGTGGAAACAGAAATATCAAGAAATGAGGAGGTTCAGAGGGAGAGGGGAGAAGGCTGCAGGAGAGACTAGTATGTTTCTAAGTGGTAAGAGGAGACAAAGAGCTGTGGACACCAAGCATCACCCTGGGATGGCTTCTGCTGGTTCAGCTCTGGTTTACCTATTTGATATGTGGTTGGATCTTACAGGAGCTGTGCCAGCCACACTTGTGAAATTGCACTGAGAATAGCATCTGCTATCAATGCTCTGTGCAATGGGAGGATCGAGAGAATGGCCTTCTGATTCTGTGCAGAGTGAGGCTTCCTGCAGCTTTTTCTTGTTCTCCTCCCAAGCTCTGATACTGGTGAGGGTCTCAACCCCACTCTTTCAGGAAGTCCTGGTGCACCTCCCTGCTGCTGAGAGATTGATGGCCCTAAGCCACTCACATGCAGTGTCCTTATTGCAAGAGGGCCTGTTGCTAGTAGTTGGGAACCCAAGGTGGCCTTGAGCCCACAGGTCCTCAGCAACCAGCCACATAATTCTTGTGCATCTTCCCTGCCCCCTCCTCTGACAGGCTGTTCTTGTTTCCATAGAGAAGCCTCTACCTGGAGGATGACATGGGGGTAGGAACGTTCAGCATGCTGTATGGCGCTGTGCTCCTGTCCCCCATGTTCCTCCCACCCATCCTCATCAAGAGATGTGGCTGCAAGTGGACCATTGTTGGCTCCACGGGCTGCCTCGTGGCCTTCTATCTGGGAAACTTCCATGCCAGCTGGTGCCACCCCTCTCAGCCCGCCCACATCTGTGTTTGCAGGCCCAAGTTGGCACCTTGACTGCAGTCATCCGTGCTCGGTTCCCTGTAGTTTCTGCAGGAAGAATGATTGGCAGGCTCCTTCCCACATTCCCACCAGGACTTCCCTGCCTTCCCTGCTGGCTCCTCTCTTGCTCCTGACTCCCACACTGACCTCTTCCTGTGATCTCTCTGTAGCCCTCAATGTCCCTTGCACACCTGACTCTCATGGCCCCAGTAATGGCAGCTAGAACCTAACTCAGTTGAGGAGGGTGAACCTCAGAGAGATGTGGCCAGGATGTGACTGATGACCAGAAACTGTTCCTTTACCCCCTTCAAGGGTAGGGAGGAAGGTGCCACCCACTAGCTTCTATTGCAGGTACACCCTGATCCCCAGCCCCATGTTGCTGGGGCCAGGAGCAGCTCCCCTGTTGTTGGCTCAGTGCACCTACCTCATGGTCATGGGGATCACACACGCACAGGAAGTGGGCAAGCCGGATGGTGATGTGGGGAACCAGTAGTTTGGCATGTTTGTTCTCATATTCTGGTCCTTGGGTGTGTGGGGCAACTTGATCTCCTCTCTGGTGTTTGGCCAGACTCCCACTTAAGGTACAGAGAAGAGTGGTGAGCAAGTTGTTTTGACAAGGTACAGGGTCTCCTTGGTGACCACTGAGAAGGCTGATAACCATATACATACTTGTATTTGTGGCCAAGGGCAGCCCTCAGCCTCCCTGTGTTGTGGAGGCAGGTAGAACCTTCTCCTCCAAGGACAGTCAGGGGTCTGAAGATGCATCCCCACAGGGTGTCCCTTCCAGGGGAACAAGTGTCCATGGAGTCATGGCTTACTTTTGAGGCTAAGCACAGTTTGCCTGATTATTTCCTTATGGACTTAATCCACTAAGCAGCTTTTTAAAATTCTATGCTCAACCCCTTCCTGTAATGAGGGGCCCACTCATGGCAGAGCCCTCCTGCACCTGCCTCACAAGACCTTGCCCAGCCATGATGTGAAACAGGCGTGAGTTGCACACCACTGTGCTGAGGATCTGAGACTGGCCAGGGGAGATCAGTCCTTCAGTTCTCTCAGGAGCCCCGCCCAGGGTAAAAAGCTCTGGCCATGCTGCTGCTGTCAGGGTGGATTCTCTCCTGCAGCCTGGCCCAGCCACCTGCTCTCCCAGATGGAGCCCACCATTGTGAAGCTCTGTAGCCAACGCTTCCTGCTCTTTCCCTGAGCGTGGTCATCACTGGCTACATGCATCCCCACAGGGAAACCACAGTGTCTCAGGTGCCGCTGATGCTCATTCTTGGTGTCCCACCACAGTGAGGGCTCAGTCTGTGCAGCTGGGACAGTGGAGGAGCAGCTCACTGGACATTCAGGCCAGGAGCTAAGGTCAGGAACTGAGGGCACATGCATCCTCAGGGCTGCAGGGTTTCTGCACCACCTTGTGCCCTCAGCTTCCACTGCCTTCCATTTCCTCTGCCGTACCTCTCACCAGCCCAGAGGATGCTGCAAGGCTGATGTCATGAGGTTTGCATCATGAAAACCATCAAACCCTGATTGTGTTATGTAAGGAAAGTGGGATAACAAGTAGCCAGGTCCCACTCCATGTCTGTTTTTCTCTGGGTCTTGAGGGAATGCTGATCTGATTCTCTACCTTCCAGACAGAGGTCTTGACATCAAGTCGCAGACAGTGTGTCTCAGCCTGAGTGGGCCCTGGAGTCCTTGTCAAATACAGCCAGGTCTCTCTAGTTCCTGCCTCAGAGGCTCCACCACCCTCTCCCTGATGCTTCCCATTAGGCGCCCTCATTCTATCACAAGTACTCTCATCTGGGCTGTGTGCTCCTGACTCCACAGAGGCCACCCAGAGGAGCACCTGGACTATTGTGGTGCCAATTACTGCCTGCTGACCATAGCGTCCAACAACAATATCTACCACCCTTCCCAGGAGCTGATCTATCCTCTTCTGTGCATCTGCACTGGAATGTGCCCTCGGCCTCAAGGCAGGGTCCTGAGCAAAGCAAAGCCCAGCCTCTTCCTAGGTTGAAGAGAAGCATCCACAGATCCCAAGCCAGCTGTTTCCATTTAGTGTCTCTTCCCTGTGTAGGCCTGTGTGGTCCTGAGAGACTTCCCTTAGGAAAACAGGCACCATGGGCCAGGGCTATCCAGTGGGGTACTCATGACACCTGAATCTCCCCACATCCCCAGAGTCCCATGAAGTAGCCATCAGCCAATGTAGTTATTTGCATTCTAACTAATCAAAACCCAAAGTCTGTTTCTAAGTCTCCCCAGCCACACTCCACATGTTCAATGGCCCCACAGGACTAACAGCTACCATAACAGATACTACCCAGGGGAACAGGGCATTGTGGACCAACATGCCCAAGTGACTCTGAAAGATCAGATTCTCTGGAAATTATTATTTCCTCTGAGGAAAGCATTTGACCCTACTGGCACCAAGATGATCTCTGGGTATCTGCATTGTTGTCACCAAACCACTGAGGGTGCATAGACTTTGCACATTCACAAATAAGTGCTTGTCAAGAGAAATTGTCACAATGAATCTTATTCTCAGAGATACAACAAAATGAAAAACTTATATGGAGAGATTTCTTCAAGAATTTATGCATATTCATAGATTCATTACTCATTTGAAAAGAATACATTTGAATCCTTCTAAAAACCATTTTGAAAGGTGTTTACATGTATCCTCTGTCACTCTTGAATTTTGGAAGTCCAAAAGGCCTTGGGATGTGTCCTTAAAGATCAAAGGTCTGAGGCTATTGTGAATGATGTAGTTTTCATAATTTCTCTTTCAGAAGATTCATCACTGGTGTATAGGAATGCATTTGATTTATGGGTGTCGATCCTGCTGCTTTGCTGAATTCATTAACTAATTCTAGAAGTTTTCTGATGGAAGTTTTGGATCCTCTAAGTATAGAATCATGTCATTGGAAAACAATGATAGTTTGAGTACTTTTTTTCCTATTTATATCCCATTAATTTTTTTCATCTATCTAATTGCTCTGGCCGGAGTTTCAAGGACTATGTTGAATATATGTGGTAAAAGAGAGCATCATGTCTTGTTCCAGTTTTTAGATGGAATGCTTCCAATTTTTCTCCATTTAAAAATGATGTTGCTTTGGGTTTAACATAGATAGATTTTACAATGTTGAAGCATGTTCCTACTATGCCTAGTTTTTCCTGGTGTTTTGAACATGAAAGGTGCTGTATTTTGTCAAATGCTTCTTCTGCATCAATTGATACAATCATATGGTTCTTATCTTTAAGTTTATTGATGTGAAAATTATGTTTATTGATTTCCATATGTTGAACCAAATTTGCACCACTGGAATGAACCCCACTTGATCATGGTGCATTATTTTTTAATATGCTTTTGTATTTGATTTGCCAGAATTTTATTAAGAGTTTTTCCATTAATGGTCATCAGGAATATTGGTCTGAAATTTTCTTTTCTTGATGTGTCTCTGATTTTGATATTAGGATGATACTAGCTTCATAGAATGAATTTGGAAGGGTTCCTTCCTTTTCTATTTCATGGAATAATTTGAGGAGCTCTGGCATTAATTCTTCTTGGTAGGTCTTGGTGAACTCAGCTATGAATCCATCTGGTCCTGGACTTTTCTTGGTTGGTAGGCTTTTAACAGAGCCTTCTATTTCCTTGCTTGAAATTGATCTGTTTAAATTGTGTATATCCTCTTAACTCAGGATGGGTTGATCATATGCCTCTAGAAATTTGTCAGTGTGTTCAAGGTTGTCTATTTCACTGGAGTATGAATTTTCAAGATAGTTTCTAATTGTCTTCTGTATTTCAATAGTGTCTGTTGTTATATTTCCTTTTTCATCACAAATTTTAGTAATTGGGGTTTTCTCCCTCCTTCTTTTTAATAGGATGGCTAAGGTTTTGTCAATTTTATTTATTTTTTCAAAGAAGCAGTTTTTTTGTCAATTTTTTGAATTGTTTCACAAAAGAGGTGAAAGATCTCTACAATTTTGAAATTGTATGGATTTGAAATTGTATGGATTTTAAAATGAAAACTACAGAACACTAAAGAAAGAAATAGAAGAAGACCATAGAAGATGGAATGATCTCCCATGCTCTTGAATAGGCAGAATTAATACAATCAATGGCCATACTACCCAAAGCACTATACAGATTCAATGTGATTCCAATTAAAATCCCAACATCATTTCTTATAGAAATAAGAGATCCAGAATATCCAAGGCAATCCTTAGCAAGAAGTGTGAAAAAGGAGGCATCACAATACCAGACCTTAAACTATACCACAAAGTTGTTATAACAAAAATGGCATGGTATTGGCACCAAAACAGACATGTAGACCAATGGTACAGAATAGAAGACACAGAGACAAACTCACATAAAAACAGTTATCTCATATTAAACAAAGGTACCAAAAACATACATTGGAGAAAAGGTAGCCTCTTCAATAAATGGTGCTGAGAGAACTGGAAATTTATATGTAGCAAAATGAAAATAAATCTGTATCTCTCACCATGCACAAAACTCAACTCAAAGTGGATCAAGAACCAGGAATTAGTCCTGAGACCCTGCTCCTAATAGAGGAAAAAGTAGGCCCAAATCTTCATCATGTCAGAGTAGGCCCCAACTTCCTGAACAAAACTCCTAATGCACAATAAATAAAATCAAGAATTATTAAATGAGATGGACTTAAACTAAAAAGCTTCTTCACAGAAAAAAACAACAACAACAACAATCAATGAGGTAAAGAGAGAGCTTACAATTTTGTTAGCAAATTTTTGCTACAAGAACATCAGATAGAGCACTAATCTCTAGGATATATAAAGAACTCAAAAAACATAACACCAAAAAAACAAACAACCCAATAAATTAGTGGGCTAAGGAGCCGAAGAGACACTTTTCAGAAGAAGATATACAATCAACCAATATATGTAACATGTTCAACATCTCTAGTAATTAGATAGATGCAAATCAAAACGATTCTAAAGATTTCATCTCACATCAGTCAGAATGGCAGTTATCAAGAATACAGACAACAATAAATGTTGGCAAAAATGTGGGGGAAAAGGTTCACTCATACATTGCTGGTGGGACTGCAAATTGGTGCAACCAATGTGGGAAGCAGTATGGAAATTCTTTAGAAAACTTGGAATGAAACCACCATTTGACCCAGCTATCCCACTCCTTGGTCTATACCCAAAGGACTTAAAATCAGCATACTATAGTAATGCAGCCACATCAATGTTCATAGCAGCTAAATTAACAATAGCTAAACTGTGGAAACAACATAGATGTCCTTCAATAGATGAATGGATAAAGAAACCATGGTATATATACACAATGGAATATAACTCAGCATTAAAAGAAAATAAAATGATGGCATTTTTAAATAAATTGATGGAGTTAGAGAATATCATGCTAGGTGAATTAAGCCAATCCCCCAAAACCAAGGGCCAAATGTCCTCTCTCATAAGTGGATGCTAACCCTTAACAGGTGGGGGGCACACATGGGAAAAATGGAGGAACTTTGATTGTGCAAGAGGGAGGGAGGAGGTGGGGAGAGTGCATGGGGACAGGAAAGATGGTAGAATGAGATGGACATCATTATCCTAGGTGCACGTATGATGCACATATGGTGTGATGCTATATCATGTACAACCAGAGATAAGAAAAGTTGTGCTGCAATTGTGTACAAGGAGTCAAAATGCATTCTTCTGTCATATATTCATAATTAAAATGAATTAATTAATGAAATAAATAAAAGATCAAAGGTCTGACGTGGAACTGAGTCCTGCACTCTATGGAACTGGATGGTCAGGAATTTGAGCACACATGGTGGAGTGTTGTCTTCATGCAGAGACAAGCTACATCACACTCAGGTACCCTTGAGCTGCCCAAGTCAGAGGTACTGAGCTCATCAATGAACAATCAATGAACAAAGCCTAGGGGCTCTAGCTTTATAGCTAGTGTAACTGACAGCTCACAGTGACATGTGCCATGCAAAATTCTAGGCAAAGACAGCAAGAAGGCACCTTCCAGTCATCTTAGAGCACTAGTCTCTACTAGTGCTCTGTGGAACAGTGCCTAGATGGTAACACATGGCACAGAACATACAGAGAACTCCATGCAGAATCGGTCCAACATCTCTTAGAGTGTGGAGGAGGGGATGAAGTCACATTCTGCTAATCTGAATGTAACAGAACTTGAGCTCCTCAGAGCTGCCAGGTGATGCTCCTGGAATCTGTTCTAGGGAACCTTCTAAGAGAGGCTGTCCCCACACTTGCTCTTGAATACTAGGCAGAGGTGCTAAGGGCAGAAGTAGAGGGGAGGGAGGTGCAGGGACATCTGTGACTTGGGGGTAGCATGATGGGGTATCAGAGACAGGTAGTCAGACTGGTCAAGGCTGCTGTGAAAGAAGGTCTGAACCAGGGCCAATATGTTTCCTGTGCAGATTCTCTCATCAACCTGGTTTGGAGGTGGAGGAAAGCTCGTGGTGGCCATTCATCTTGGAGCCAAAACCCAGAGGAACAACAAGGGGCACTGGAAGCATGGGGATCATGAAAACAAGACCTGGGGATGTGCCTGCAGACACAGTGAGGAGAGAAATGTTGTGTGTGTGGAGGAAGCACCCAGCTTCCCTGGCAAGGAAAAACTTGCAGGAGGAGTCCAGCCTGTTATATCAAAAGAGTTGACCACTGCAGTTGCAGCCTGGGAACCCAGGGCAGCATGTAGGCCTGGGGTAGATCACTGTTGCACAGACACCAAGTTAAGGACGATGGGTTTCTTCTAAGCAACACGGGACCCTGTGCTAGTTTCCTAGGTGGTGATCTGAAGCAAAGTACCACAAAAGTGGGTGGCTGTAAAGCAGTAACCTGGATCCAAATGGTGGATTGACATCTCCTCTCCTGAAATTCTGTGCAATCCCTGTCCAGTACCTTTCACAATTAATGAGATGATTTGGGGTGAGGGGCTATGTGGCAGGGGGTGAGGCACCCACCATTGCTCCTGCTAGGCTGCCTCTGCCCACTTCCCAGCTCTTCCTTCCCTGCACACAGTACCATGAAGTTGATGTAAGAGGACACTGAGACATCCCCCGCCTTCTCATATGTGACTTCTCCAATAGTTGCCACCCATTCAGTACACAACACACAGGGAGGGGTTTTGGTCAAGGTCATAACTAAAAGTCATGTCTACACTGACTCAAGGGGAGATTCCATCTACCCAGGTCAGGGGGAGTGAGCCTGTCTGCCCTAAGTCAAAGCAAGTGAATGCTCTACACTGGCTCAAGGCAAGTGAGTTCCATCTGCACTGAATCAGGTATGTGAGTCTCTCTACACTGCAGAAGGAGGCACAGTGCTCTAGGCCTTGGAGAGGATGGAGGTGGGCCTCTGCCCTCATCCTGAGGCCCCACCTTTCTTTCAATCAGCCAGTATTTTAATCTTTGGAACAATAATTTTATGATACAATTGGTCTGAAACAAATTTATTCAGAAACATCTCAGAAGAATGGGGAAAAGGAAGAAGGGCCGAGCAGGGCAGGGCAAAGTGTCTCAGGCAGAACAGTCTGACGTCTTCCACAGGTGGAGGCAGAGGAGACTCAGGCCCTGTGCTGGTGTCTCCTGGCTGAGCTCTGCACTCCTTGGAGCCTCACTATTTATGGACGTGGCACATTTCTTCTCTCTGTCTTTGGAGCCACTTGATTGCTGCCATGGCCTGCAGCAGCAGAGGCTTCAGGCACAGGTAGTGGTCCTCCTTCTCACCCACTTCCAGGCATTTCTGTGGCCATGGCCTGGGCCTGTGGGTGTATCTTGGGAGGAGTGGTTGCTGCCTGTCCTGGCCCACCTAACGAACATCGTCCAGGGATTGGACAACTAGGACCCAGAGTCAGACTGGGAGGCTCCCCTGGGAGTGAGGGCCCTGCAGGCAGGAAGTGGAGAGGAATGGCAGGCAGGAAGTGGAGAGGAATGGCAGGCAGGATGGCACATTTGATGCCCTTCTGGCCTGGCTCTTGGGCCTCCTCAGGCAGCTGAGTGTCAGGGGGCAAGGGGCAGTTGTGCAGGGCAGGCTCACTGGTGCTCCTCCTGGGGAGGACAGGGCCATCAGAGAGATCCTCAGTGCATGGATGATGCATGACCCTGGGAAGCACAGGCTTCCCCTGGAATGTGCACCCTCCCACCTGACCTTTCCAGTGATGGAGGATCAGGTAGGTGGCCATGCCCACTTGGAATTTTCTCTTGGCCAGACACACCCAGGTTTTGTATGTATCAAAGCCCATGTCAAACAGGATGGTCATGATTGTGGTGGGTTCTGGATGTTTGTGTTTGGGGAGTGCCTCGTTACAGTGACGGGGTACATATAGTTCACCCTGCCTCTTCCATGGGTGCTGTAAGATTTGCTTGACCATGGGCCACTTCCTGGGGTTTGCATTCAGTATTTTGTGGATGAGCTTTCCTGCTTTGATGGGAACAGAGTAAGGGACAGGTACCTTGCAAAATGTGCATCATTAGAAGTCCTTTAATCTGCCTCATCAGTAATAAAGTCTTCCCAAATGCTTAATTCAAATCACTTGATTTTCTTGAACTGGACCTCAACATTCATACCAAAAGTCTGCCATGTAGATGGTGGGAAGGAGGCTAAGCACACAAGCAGTTACAAATGCTGTTCTGGCATTCAGACTGCTCACCTTAACCTCTTGCTCCACCAGATTCACCCTTCAGCTCAGACCACAGCACCCTACCTTCGTCACACCTCCTCTCATGTTCTTTCCTGAAGAGCCTGCCCCCATATAACAGAAAAGGGAACTTTTGATTCAGAAATGGTGGAAACAAAACTGAGCCAAGGGGGAGCACATGCAGGGAGGGCTTTAATTGTG
Source organism: Marmota monax (assembly GCF_021218885.2). Lineage (NCBI taxonomy): Eukaryota > Metazoa > Chordata > Mammalia > Rodentia > Sciuridae > Marmota > Marmota monax. Next base: position 3,467,162 of record NW_026693024.1, on the reverse strand, counting down.
GAATAAGTAGGACTTCCACTGAAGGGAAACAGCATGATGGAGGAACCAGACAGCTTCCCTAACAAAGGGAGATGGAAGGTTTTAACTGATATGCTGGGGTGGGCTAGGGTCTGGTAGTTTACCACTGGCTCAGGTCATAGTTCCTGAAACTAAGTTTTACATGAGACTCAGACACCAGGTAGTAACAGTAGAGTTGTCCCAGGATCCGTTGAGCTACTCTTGAAGCTGCCACCATCATCTGTGCAAATGTCCTGGCCTTGAGGCTTGATCTGGGTCTTAGGAAGGACCTTGGATGCTTGTGCTGCTGCAGCTGGTGGAAAAGCACCAGGGTGGCAGAGTAGAAGAAGACACAGAGCAGCTCCCCCCACCAATCAGTGTGTCCACAAGCAGAGCTGAGTGGAACTGACCCAAGTGCTAAGGCAGCAAAGGGGGCAGAGATTAGCATGAAGACAGAGATAACCAGCCTTTGCATTCCATCCCAGTCACCTATCAGACACCTACTGCAGGCCCAATGACGTCAGTGTTTTCAACAGAAGTGGCCCTCAGGTCCCTGAAAAGTAACCTAGGCCACCTTTATCATTATAGCCCACATCAGAGGTGTCATCTACAGTAAAGCTACTAAGAAACCAATAACGTATCCACCCAGCTGTGTGACCTCCAAAATTAGTGATTTTTAAGTTGACTAGGGACAGGCAAAGCTAGAGGGTTTGCTTAAGTTTTTCCCCCAGTAATAATTCCATCTTATATAAATATTCAGCTTCTGTTTTCATGAGAGCCTTGCTGATAGATCTGTGGTGAAAAGCACACAAGAGTAGAGAAAAATATGCTATGCTACAAACGGTGACAGTTTATTGTACCAGGAGTTTGTCATTGTCTCATGTTTTGTCTCCCCAAGTTCTCAAAAATCATCATATAAACTGATCACACTCTTCCCCTGAAATCCTTGTTCTGAGAGCCCTTATTTCTTCAGAAAATACCCAGAGTGTCATACAGAGGAGGGAGAAGGATGATATTGTTTGATGTGATTTTCCCCACAAAGGTTCCTGTAATGGAGGCGTGGTCCTCAGTGTGGAAATGTTGAGATGGAGGGAAGCTTTAAGAGGTGGGGCCTTGTGGGAGGCAACCGGTTCATGAGGGCACCACCCTTGAAAAAGATTAACACAGGTCTCAGGCAACTGGGTTAGTTCCTGTGAGAATGGGCTGTTATTTGGGAATCTGGCACCTCCCCCCTCCACTTGGCACTTATGCATATGCTCCCAATGCTATGATCTCAGTCACCATGAGTCCCTAGCCAGAGCCAAGCAGAAGGCAGCACCTTGCTCTTGGCCTCCAGAAATGTAAGCTAAAAAAAAAAAAAACCCTATTTAAAAAAAAATCAAGTTTCCAGTCTCAGGCATTTCATTATAGTAACAGAAAACAAACTAAGACAAAGAATGTGTGTGAAACCAGCAAGCCCTTGCTTCCCACCCAACTTCTTTTCCTCACCTCAATCCTAATTTCTATGTTCCCCGATGCTCACCAATTCCATTCTGTCACCACAGCTTGGGCATCACAGGGAAAGAGGACCAGGTACAGAATGAGCATGAGACTAGCAGCAGTGAAGTCAGAGGGCGAGAGTGGAGGTCCTCCCCACCATGCCCATCAGTTTCTCCCTGTAATGCTGAATGCTAAAACTGCATTTCCAGCAAGTAACACAACTGGCTGCAGAAAACTTAGCCACTTTTTAAAATAATATGTGCCATGAAGAAATCCACCTGGTATGTAACCACACAGTTGTTGTAAACCACCTTACTGTGAATGGTTAGGTATACCTCTGACCCCTGGGAGCAATTTAACTTTACAAGGCAGGGGGAAGTGTGTGTGTGTGAATATATCCATTCCCCATCACAACACAGGAAAGTAGAGATGCACTTGGAAAAGGTACTGACTTCTCACTGGCCCAAGTTACCTGCTCTCCCACCTCCATGGAGTCCTCCAGAAAGCTCACAGAAATTTTAGAATTTTTGAGCTTCCCAAAGGAGGTTCCTGAGATGTGCCCTCACGGCTCATTCCTCCTCACAGCTCTGCATTCTACTCTAGACTCTCACTAAAAATGGGATGAGATTTTTATGCCACAGTAGAGAAGAGAGAAGCACCACTTATCTTCTTATGCCTGGAGAAGGGCCAACGGTGATGGCAGTTATCTGTCCACAGTGAAGCCACAGGGTCATTCCCAGCTGCAATGGGGTGGGTAACAGCATATCCCCAGGAGGGATGAATGAACCCAGCAGCCAAGGTGACCATAGACCCACAGAGAGGGGCAATTTCAGATCCTGGAAAAACATCTCACATGAAAACAGTAGTTGACATGGGTCTCCAAAATGGCCCTTTATTTCTGAATTGTTACACTGCACTGATAAGGTCACTTGGGTCACAGGCCCATGGTGGAGTGTGGGAAGAAAAGTGGGTCAGAGGGTGAAAGCAGAGGACTGCGCTCAGGGATGACTGTTTCCTCATGGAGAAGAAACTCGGCCGCAGAACAGAATCCCTCTGGTCCTGCTGTGCTGGATGAAGAAGAGGAAGGGGTGGTCTGCGCAGAAGCGCTGAGTTAATCTTTTGCACAGCAGCCTGCATTCAACAGCTGTGGCGGCTGCAGCTTCAGTGCCCTCCTCATTGACCTCCACAAAGGACTTGTGCACGACCTTGGACAGATACAGGTCTCTCTTCAATGACATTCCAGAAAAGTCTGCCCTGGCCTCATCGAAGGCATCTGTCATGCCCAGGTTGCGAAGGACTTCCTCCAAATCATAATTTTCCTGTAGTTTAAACCGAGGGAGGAAAACCTCCACCTCCTCTTTGTACATCTTGTCTGGGCTGGTCCACTCTATGTATTTCTCATAAGTAAGTTCCTTCTCCACCTAGAAGAGAGTTGAACAGGTCAAGACCTATCAAGTGCTGTCACACAGGGCCACATGTGGTTATACAGATGTTCCATATTGTGAGTGGGAGCCTCGCTTTGGCCAGAGGTGGTGCTAGTGGTAACCGAGGTAACTGGGCAGAGCTCAGGGACAGCTCAGCTGGAGAGCTTGCCTAGCATCTGCAAGGTCCTTGTTCCACCTCCAACACAGACACAAACAATAAAATTAAATTAAATTTAAAAAAATAAAAAGCTAACTGGGAACGGGGGAAAGCAGCTACACCAGAAACCCAATGCCCTTCCCCTGCCATCACGGCCTCGTTATGGCTTAGTGCTCCTTACCGTTTTCAAGTCAATGTGCTCATCGGGCAGCATGATGATCATATTCAGCTCCTCGCTGACGTAGGGAAGGACCAGAATCTTGGTGCATATTTCCCGTATATAGGTCATTTTAAAAGTAGACTCCTTAAACATCATTTGCACAGGCTTCTCCTCATTCTGTAAGGAAATGGACAACTGTTAAGTAGAAACATGACCCAGCTGGCACAGTGGACTAATTCCACAGAGGTAGTCCCTGTGGGCCCCAGGAACACTCTTGACCCAGCTTCTAGGACAGGCCATGAGGTTCCTCCTAAACCCCTCTTATGGTTAGACACCAAGTGTCCCCAGAGGCCAGTGTGTTAAAGGTTTTATCTACAGTGTGGAGCTATTGGGAGGCGGGGCCTAGTAGAAGTTAGGTCATTCGGGCAAGTCCTTGGAGGGGACTCTGAGAACCAAGCCCTTACTCTTTCCTTCATTTCCTGACTAAGGTGACCAGTTTTGCTTGATCAACTGCTCCCAACTTTGCCATCCACCACCCCCATGCCTAAGAGCAAAGGGTCTGCCTCATCATGGATGGGAAACTTAAATTTTGAGCTCAGATGAATCTGTCCCTTTTTAAGTGGATTATCTCATTATTTGGCACACTGAAAGAATGCTGACTAACAAACGGCTCAACACCAAGGTGCCCAGACTCACACACAACACCTTTCTTGGTGACTTCACCTAGTCTTACTACTTTGAACTTAATCCACGAATTTACAGTTCTAGCCGGGACCTCTCCCCTGGTCTCCAGGCTCATGTGTTATACTGGCTGCGTGACACCCACACTTAGACTAAAAGAAAGTCCTAATGTCACACATGACTGTGGGATCCTTATATCCCCTTCCTGCTCCACCTACACCTCTGCCCATCACAGTGGGCAGTGACACCATGCATCTAGTTGTCAAAAGCCACGGTCCGTCCTTGCTCATGTCTTTCTCTTACACTCTGCATCTCACTCCTAAGCAAATTATGGTGGCTCCAATTTTAAATACAACCTAAATCTCATCTGTTGTTCTTTCTTCCACTGCCATCACCCTATCCCTGGAATACAGAGATGACCTCAGAGGGATCCCAGTGAAATGTAAGTCAGATCACACCCCTCTGACTGGACACCATTCCATGACACCCCTTCTCCTAGGAGCAAGATCTGAAGTGCTCAGTACATCCTATAATCACAACAGCTCATCTCCCATTCCTTGTCTCTCCTACCTCCTACTACTCTCCCTGGTTCTTACACTCACAGGGGTCTCTATGGAAAATCAGGGTCATTCTATCCCTCCCCTGTCCACTCATCCCTACAACCTTGAGGGTGTAGCCTTTGCCTCTTCCTGGTCTTTACTCAAGTATCACCCTCTCAGTGAATGCTTCCTTGATAGACCTGACCTGCAACTGTACCCCCAACCACAGCTTCCTGTCTGCTTCCTTTGTGTCTCTGTAGCACTTACCACTGCCTAATAACTACTAATGTCTTATTTAAGATTCTGGTTTCTCCCTCAAGAAAATGTAAGTTTCATGGGGCAGACATGTTCAGCTAGTCAATACCTGGCACATAGTAGGCACTCAATTAACATCAGCTGAATAAATGAATAAACAAACTGATTAGCAGAAATAGCAAAGGGCCATCCTCAGACCATGAGAAAAAGACAGAGGACAGTCACCACATCCTACCCTACAATACTGCTTAACTCATGAGTACACCACAGTTTGATACCAGCAGCTACTAAAAATTTGTTTTTAATTCCATACAACAGGCACAGCTGAGGGAGCTCCCTAGTTCTCTGGCATAGCACACCATTCTGGATCAAATGCAGTAAACCAAAGACATATCTGCTGTCACTTTCTGTCTTCGCCTTGTCAAGCTTGCCTGAACTAGACCTCAGCCACAACAGTCTCCTGCCCTTGGCTCCTCAGACATGTCCTTGGCCAGAACTTGGCACACTTTTTCCATAAATGGGTGGACACTAAATATTTTGGTGTTTGTGCTACAGACAGTTTCTCTCATAACTACTGGACTCTACTGTTGTGACACATTTAAACAAGTAAGTATGTGTGTGCACCAACAAAACTTTATCTGATAAACTTGATATGGGCTGCCTTTGGCCCAGAGGCCTCAGGGTGCTGACCCCACCTTATTCAATTTCTCTGCATTCCCCTCCAGGACACAAGGTCTCCAATCTTATAATAGTAAAGAATCCAATCTTGGTAATTTAATGACTCACTAAATATATAATTATGTTAGTAAGCTTAATCTCCTTTAGAAATGAAGAATCCAAATGAAAATCCTTATCAACACAAAATCCATGTCCCTGGAGACACCCCTGCCACACACTCTGTGGGCTGGTACAGTCAACCCCTGCTGCAGCTCCACCCTCTCCCTCCACTGCAGAAAGCAAGGTAAACTTCTTCACTGCTCTGTATCCAGCAGAACCCACGTGAGAGCAGTTCTGGTTTCCCTCTGAATACAATGGCAGAACTTAAAAGAAGGCCTTTTGCTCTCCATCATCTGTCATTCCTGCTCCATCCTGCCTGGACAGTGGAGGCAGTATCTGAGCCCTCCTGTGAGCACGAGAAAGAGGTCACAGGCTGAGGGGGCAGAGCAGGGAGAGCTGGTTCCCAAGAGCCTCACCCCAGTGCCACATCAGCCCTGGGTTCTCCTCTCCTCTGGGCCTCCTGGGTGGTGAGATGAGCTGTGAGCTAAACTGCAGAGATCTGGGGTGTCCGTTGCTTACAGTTGAATGAAGCCCTAACATACATCTTGTTAAAGATGAATTTCAAGGAGAAAAAAATCATATTTTAGGGGAAAACAGGACAGTTCATTTCAGAATACATCTCAACACAAAATGTATGTCTTGGAAAACTGAAGGTTCAGATCCAAGTGGACGAGGAAGATCTAATTTATGGTCAGTAATCAAGAACACATTAGTCCATCCTGTCTGCTTTGCAGCATGTCAAAAAAAAAACCCTCTATAATTAAAAAGACTTTTTAAAAATTGGATTCTGTCAGAGAAAGACACCAGGCCATCTGCAAACACCTTCCAAGCTGAAGGTGGTTAAACACAAGAGTCTAATTCTGTGTATGTATCCCTTTGCTTGTTTTTAAACAAAAATATGTACTGGTGTTATCCTTACAAACCAAAGAAGACTGAAGATCAGTGATTGGTTCAGTATTTCCTGAGCACCGGCTATCATAACTCCTCGATAACTTTCTGCTACAGACAGGTCAAGCACTTATATGACAGCCATCTGCCCTGGGATGGTTTTTCAACAAAAGTGAAGTCCTTTAACCACTGCTATGTCTCATACTGTCCAGCAGGGGGCGTAGTGACAGCTTAGATAAAGGGGCAGATACCAGGTGGGGCTTCCAGAAGGGACACAGCAGTTAAAAAAGGAGTGTGAAGGTACTGAAGAGAATGGGGGGGGGGGTGTGTCCAGGTCTACGAGGACCCTCATACACCAAATTTGGAGTTTGAACTTTATCTCAAAAGTTCTGAGAAGCCAAGGAAGACCTAAAGTTAGCCTGAGAGCTACACCATCCGATTTGCCTTGTAGATTAACACACCAGAGAAAGTAGGGCAGGTGACAGTAGGGGGTGCCAAACAGAACCAAAGCCTTGGTGACATACAAAAGGAAGAAACTCATGAGAGAAAGGCCCCAAGGCATGGGGATTCCTTGCTGCAGGGCTACCCTATGCCATGAAAGGCACAGGCTCCATGTGGTGGCCTTCATGATCTAGAAACCAACAAATACAGGCCCTGTGTCTGGGAATCTCCTTTGTTACTATGCAACATTCACCTTGCTGACTTAAATGGTCTCTCCCGTGTGAGCTCTTTGTCAAACGGTTTATCCCAGTTTCCTTTGAAGTAGATGGCATTCACGAGAACCAGTTTGGTGATTTTATCCAATGAACCTGGAGACAGCAACTCTGTTATTTTATCTGAAAGGAAGAATTAAAGAACCAGTTAGCTGCGAGTTTTCTGATGGGTGTTTCAGGGATAATATGGAGAGGGACCCACCTCCTCAAATGGTCAAGCACAGAGATAAAGGATCACATATTCTCCAAATAATATAAATAGATATTTGTCATCAAAACAAACCAATATCCCTGGCACTGAAATACATGTTCTAGGGAGAAAAATACCATCATTTGAATAAAATGTAAAAGGAAAAAGTAGATCTTAGTAAGTGAATTCATACCACATGAGATAGAAAGAAATAATTGGTGCCTACAAATTAAACAACTAAAAGTACTATTAAAAGGAGTGATTATAAATTTAAACTCAAATGTTTGAGGTGCTGATATGTTCACCCTGATTTAAACATTACACACAATATATATGCATTGAAGCATCATGTATAGTTTTGTTATTATTCCTAGTCCAGCATATTGAACAATATTATTTTTGTACAATATATATGATTTTGTTATTATCAACTAAAAATATTTAAGATTTTAAAAAGATGAGCTGTTACAAGATGCTCTTTACAAATGTAAAGCACGGTTTAGCCAGACATGGTGGTACATGCCTATAATCATAGTGGCTAGGTAGGCTGAGGCAAGAGTATTGTAAATTCTAAGCCAGCCTTAGCAACTGAGGCCCTAAGCATCTTCACAAGACCTTGTCTCTAAATAAAATATTTATTTAGGACAAACATCCCATTATATTATTTGAGGATGTGGCTTGGTATTTAAGTCCCTCTGGTTTGAATCCCTGGTACCAAAATTGAAAAAAAAAAAAAAAAAAACAAAGCACACAGTTTACATTAAAAACCCAGGTCCATGAGGATACCACCAAGCAACTTGCAACAATGCATGAAAACTGGGGAGCATGAGCTCACACTGGAGAGGACACAGCTGGGACTTCTCAGGTGAATTTTTCTTTATGCGACTGGTGAAAAGAAAAAACAAACAACAGCAAAGACATTACAGTGTGGATTGTTCTGGAAGAGGGGTGCTGACTAGGGGGAAACATCATGGATACACTAAGAAGAGCAGGGAAGAGCTAGAGAAAATGTCATCCACTGACAGTATTTCAGAAGCAGATTTTTAAAGTCTGCAATTATTTGAGAACAAAAACATCATTCCTATATATATTTGACAATCTTGTGAAGGAACTGACAATAAGACTGATGTAAATACTATTAAAAACAGAACAACAGGCTGGGACTGTAGCTCAGCGGTAGAGCATCTGCTCAGCATACCCAAGGCCCTGGGTTGGATCCCCAGCACTGCAAACAAAGGAACTAGCAAAGCAACAACAACCTCACCATCACCAGAAACAACAAATAAAAACTATGTTTTTACCTTCTGTCTCTTTAGCTACCCAGGTGTTTATGTGTTTTCTGGACTCCTCTGTAGCATTCAGAAAGTCAAGCTCTTCCATCTCTGCTTGGTACAAATTCTGGCAGGAATCTTTAAAAGACTAAGGCAGAGCAACATAATTGCATGGTTCCAAAATAATTAACAAGTGTACTTCTTTCATGTACCAAAGCAGAAACTCAATAATGTGCTGATTTAGAGATAATTTACAAATTAATACGTAGAATGAACATAAAATCAACCTTCTCAGTTTTGGGCCATCTTTAATGTCCCTAATATCAAATAAATTTCATGAATGGCTGGATCTTTATGGGAGCTGCTGAGCCTCAAGAGGTAACTGGGAGGAAGCTGAGCTGCAATAACTGTGGAGAGAAAGTTAACCCATCAAGAGCTACCACTCCTCTGCACTCTGGAATAAGGGACACGGAACACAGAAAGAAGAACAAAGGAAAATGAGCCATTCTGCACTATCCTGCCACCACAACTTCCTGTGATAACAGAAAAATGAGCACCATCAAAAATGGTGTCCCAGGTGACTACAGAGCATCTGAGATCATGTCAGTGCAGCTGCAGAACTGAATATTCTCTTTTATTTTATTTTGATTAATTATATGTGTCTAGAGATTGCCAGTGCTGCTGAACATCTCAGTTTGGGGTAGTAAGCAATTCTCAAAAAATGACCAGGGTTGTGATTCGGCTCAGTGGTAAAGCATTTGCCCAGCATAGGAAAAGCCCTTGGTTCAATCCTCAGAATCACAAAAAAAGAAAGGAAAAAGAGGTTCAAAGTGTTTTACTAATATATCCTATGAAATGATAATGATGTTGATGAACATATACATTCTACCATGTTAAAATAGAAAATTTGTGGAATATAAGTGTGCTTAAAACTCATTACATTGGTAATGTACTATGAAATTATTTCCTAATCTTCCTTTTGAACAACTTACGGCTCAATATTTGATTTCTTATTATAAGGCAAGATTTCACATTTCTCCTTCAGTATTGCACAGACACAGGTGTTAGGAACACAAGTTCTTTGATTTATTAGCTGAGTGGCCTTAAAAAGGTTAATTAGTGTCTCTGCCTCTTGGTTTGCCCTGGAAATGAGACAGCACTGCTGTATGAAGCTCCCAGAGTTACTTTGAGGCCCAGCTGAATTACTTTCATTATTACTACTTTATCTGATGTTACTGAATTCTCAACATATTGTGGGCACTTAAAAGGAGAACTTCCTGTATCATTCCATTTCATTCTCACAGAGTTCTTGATTTACCAATTTCACTGCTCTGTTTCTGAAAAATTTTAAATTGTTCAATCTAAGAAAATAGTCTGAAAGCAAACTGGCCACTCAAATATTGATAACTTGCCACACACTTGTGGGTGATTTTTACAACTTTTAAACACCCTAGGAAATAACTACCTGCTATTCAAGTTACTATTATACAAACAATGAATAATCAAACTCAAGGAATATGTAATTATACATCATGGTTGGTATTCAATTTTTGGAAGTTTAAATTAATGAATGGCAAATATTTCTAATCTCCTTATTTTATATACTAATATAAGTTTTTAAATATCAATAGTTTTCTTAAAATATCCACAAACAAACATGAAAGAAAATTAAATCAGCCAATCATGTGAGTGTGTTGGAATTTCTGTACATATAAAAGGCTTAAAGAGGGTGATAATACCTATAAAGTAGCTAAGACTAATTAAATAAGTAAAACAGATTATAAAAAAATCATATTGTGATAATAGTTGTTACCAATATTTGAACCTATGCTTGCTAATGTTCATTTTATATCACTTCCTTTAAGAACAATTAATGTAGTTTAAAACAGGTATCAAAAATGAGAAAAAAAATCATAGAAAACATTGAAATCTCACACATGCAAAAACTCTTATAAGTCAATAAGAAAAGGGAATACAGATCAATAGAAAAAGGTGCACAGAATATGTAAATAAACAACGTGCAGAAAACATATACAGGTTGAATATCCCAAAATATACATGTGCTGAAGTATTTTACATTTTGGCACTTAACAATTTTGGATTTTGGGATTATGGATACTCAGTTTGTCTATGCTCAAAGGGCTTAAGTTCAATCTCATAAGTAATCAAGTTTCAAAAGCTACAAATATGCAGTGTTGATCATGGTAGATGGAAACCAACATTCTGCTTATATCCCTGAAAGAAACAGATACATCACTTTGGAGAGACATTGAGTAATATATATTGAAATCTCAAAGGTCTATTTCCACTCCCTCCACAAATCCACCTGGGAGCAGCACACACACTTATACATGCACAAAGTCACAGTCAATAACACTGTCTGTAACAGCCCAGACTGGGTCTGACCTAAAGTCCATCCATGAGCAAATAGCTTTCTATGTTACAATGTGTCCAACTTAGAATTATCAGATGATGGTTCATAATAGTGATATAGGCTGGGGATGCACTCAGTGGTAGAGCTCATGCTTATTTATATTTGAGGTCCTGGGTTCAAAACCCAGTGCCACATAATGGTGATGATGATGATCATGATAACAACACTGAAGTAGATCCACATACACTGAGATGGGAAGAACAATAGAAATATATTTCAAAACAACATGTATTGGATAAAGGCATAATGCAGAGAAAATTACTACAAAAAAAATTTCTACATGTGCAGGAGGATGCCTGTCAAATCTATGAAAGCTCTTATTCTGGGAGGGATGATAGGTTGTGGGAAAGAGGTTAATGTGGCTCTTTGCTGGCTTTATTGCATTCTGCACAAAAATGTACTCACCTGTGACTTGAGTAGTTTTCTGATTTTTTAAATGAAAAGGTTTGAACAAATACATGAGTAACCAGAAACCTGAGTGAATTCACAGCCCAGGCTCTTTCAGCTGCACCACGAGTCCCCCTTCTCCCCACCACCTTGCTTCATCAAATGCAGCGAGTATGACTTACTGAGAGGAAATCATAAGACTTTTCTCCAAAGAGCCTGTTGGCTGTTCTAAGCAAGTACTCTGTGTCCATCTTGTTCAATTCGGTGAGAAGGGACTGGAAGCCCTGGTGCACATCTCCACCTCCACTGCTGCTGCTTTTATTTAAAGAAAGTGCCTAAAATCAGAAACACAACAAAAATACACCATTGCAGTAGGCCCTGACTACAGGGAACAAGCAAACTATACTAAACTTGGCCTAAGAACTGTGCAGATTCTTACCACCAAACAATTAGAGACAAAAAGTATCTTGAAAGCTCACTCTCCAGTGTCCCTCCCAGGATCCTTCTCTGTACCCTGTCAGTATTGTTCTGAGCAGAAATGTCTCTCCACAACCCAGGCTCTTTGTATCTGGAGCCTCACTTGAGACAGAGTTACAACCAGACCTCCCATCTCTGCAAACACAGGATGCTCCAGAAAATTGTAAGCTGCAATCTCTTCTTGCCCTTAGGTCTGTGAAGGCTCTGATCAACAGAATTCAGCACAAGCAACACTGTCCAGCCTTATAAAGCTTTGTAGCTGTCATGTTCACTCTCTTGCACCCTGCTGCCATGATGTAAGGAAGTCCAAGGTATCCCCTTGGAGAATTTGCTACGACACAGGCTGAGTTGCTGGGAAGAGAACCAAAGCCCCAGCCAATACCCATCATCAAGACCCCACATGTGAGAGAAAGCCTCCTTGGACCTTGCAATCCAGCTGTGTATTGCAACAGTAGCCTGAGTGACCCCATCTGTCATCACGGGAAGCATAAGAACTGCCTCTGAGGCCACTGGATCTGAGAAATAATCCACCATTATTATTTCAAGCCATTAAGCTGGGGGATGGTTTGTTTTGCAGCAACAGATAACATGTGCAGCAATGCAGAAGTGTTCCATCATAACAAAAATAAACAACTTGATGCTGGCTTTGGACATGGGCAGTTGACAGTGGCTGGAGGGACAGGGATGAAATTACTACCACAGTCTGCATTGTAGCAAGAGGTAAGATAGGACACGTTCCCAATGAATGCCCACAGCTGTCTAAGATGTCTGGGAAGTGCGTATCTTCCTTTTAGCTGCCTAACTTAGAGTGTGGGAAGAGAGAGATGAGCTAAAGAAAGAATTATTGTATTTGCAAGCAGAATATCAAGGAACTATTTCTAACCCAGGTCTTGATGGGTAGAACATAAAGGTGTTTCTTATCTTGGAGCTCCCTCTCCAGTTGAAAACCTAATTCTCAACCTAAGAAATGGCCTCAAGGTAGAGCTCCAATCCATGGCCTCAGGAGCAAGATCAAGATCCACTTTGTAAAAACCTATGGACAACAAAGGCAGCATCTCATAGACCTGTAGACAAAGGGGCTTCTTAGCAACTCATGGACACTGCCCCACAGCACCCTTACTTCCAACCTGACACAGTCTTGTCTCAAACAGGCTTGTGCATGTGGCTTTTTCCAGTGCAGCAGGCTGCAACTTGAGACACAGAAATCCTACAATGGTTTTAAAGGAGTTATAAAACCTTGTAACTAAAAGGTGAGACAATTCAAAGTGAAGAGAGGCCCTTGAACCCCAACTCTCTTTTGGCAGGAGGAAGGCTAAGAGAGCAACACACATGAAACATGACCCATTTCTTCTGGAAAAGGACGGGAGTTGCCAAGCGCTAAGCCCAGAATGCACAGGGGGGTGCCATGGCCTTACATGTGAGGGACCAGGAATGAGTCCCAGGAAACCCAGGTGGAGCCAATCAAGGAATATTCCCACCCTGAGGGCAGAGGAGCCTGGCACACACACCTGGCTGGATTTGGAAATTGCTACAGTTCAGGGACTGCAATGTGCTCACAGGGGTGCTCAGCAGGGGTAGCATGTGCTTCTTGTTAACTCTCCATCCACACCCCTCTGATACTCTCTGATGTCCATCCACAGCAGTCCCTTTGGGATTTGAAGTGTGGAGAATCAGCTCAATTGACAACTACCAGCATTTACTATTATTCCCAAAGGACACCAGGTACCTGAGCCATCTGGACTGCGGTGGTTCCCTTTGCCCCCATGAGGACCATGGCCAGGGCCAAGGAGATGCTGATGGGTGAGTGAAACACATTTCTTGAACTGTCTTCACCCAGCGTTTTTAGAAGGTTTAAGGCAAAGGTGCCAGTGGCTTCCAACAGAGGATCCATGATGGCGAGCCTGGAACGATGGACTTCAGATCAGTATCACATGAACACAGGCTCACAGGTCAACTGCACTTTCCCTCCCATTAACACCACTGCTGCTGTGGTGCAATAAGCAAACAGACACACACAGAACTCTGAGGGTCTTTTTGGGGTCTCAAGATTATTTTATGTCCTAATATTAAATGAAAAAGAAGAGTAAAATTTAATACTATGATCCTGTTGTGTGAAGACCTGTATCTGCACACTTCTTTGTTTGCATGGGCAAAGTCGGGGTGGGGGGGGACACAGGCACCACATTGCTGCAGTCACTTCCTGGAGTGGGTAAGAGAAAGGGTGATTGACTTTGGCTTCCATGTCTGTATTCTTTGGTGTGTTATAAGAGCTTATTGTATCATTTAATTTGGAAATCATTAAAAATTACAAATTTACTCACAAAGTTACAAAGACAAAATACACAAGTGTTTTTATAATATGGGAGAGTTCCCCATTTTTGGGTAACCTGAAGCCTTAAAATAAATTTGGGAGGTAAAGCCACATGAGACCTTTCTCTCCTCTGAATTAAATACCCACCCATCTCTCCCAACAGATGAGGGTGCTCACTCAGGTATGCTCAGCAGGACACCATTAAATCCTCAATTCATCTAGGGAACCTATGCATGTGACAAAGCCCAAATCTAAGGCCATGTTAAGGGCCTCTGCTGTCACAGGCAAGGGCACTTGGCCCATGTGCTCACAACTCTTCCTCATCTCTTGTCAGTGGTGCCTACCCATGTCCACCTCCACACACTCAGAGCTCAGGGGTGTCTGGAGCTTTTCCAAAAGCGCATTTGGCAATGCCCTGGCAGCCCTAGCAAGGTCAAGGGCAGGAACACAGTTAACCAGTCAGAAGTGAGTGGGGTGCAGGTGTCTTCAGGCCAGTTGGAATCACAGAATCACAAAATGTTATATAGCACAGCAGGACTTCAGTGATCCCTATTCACAATTTTCCATTTTCAACAGGGATCAGGAAGTTCACCAGGGTGAATTGATTGCAGCTGAGAAGCAGATGGACTGAGTCTTTCCAATACACTTGGAGAAGTCATGAACTTCAGGAAGAGCCTGAAGGAATCAGGTGAGAGGACAAGAGGAAGGAAAGGGCTCAATCAGACAGGAAGTCTGCACATGCAGTGGAGCAGGCCAGGTGCACTGTGGGCACAGGACCTGTCTGTTCTAACATGGTTCACAGATGTTTACCAAACTCATTTCCCCAGCAGCAGAATGCCAAAGTTCTAAGACAGTCCCCATGATTCCCCTGAGCAGTGGGTGGAAACCCCCAGAACAAGGAGGAAATGAGTGTTTCAGAGTACACAGGAGTGGGAAGGTGTACCTAAATAAGGGACTGTGACAAGAACATGAAGCATCACTTTGTATAGCATCCCATTCATATAGCTTTGGTCCATAGAACAAGGTCCCCAAACACATCTAGGTCCTAATCCCTGGAACCTGTGAAAATTCCCTCATATGACAAAAGAGACTTTGCAGCTGTAATTAAGAATCTTCTGATGGAGAGAATATCATGGACCATTCAGGTGGCTCCCAAATGCAATCATGTGGTCACATGTAGTTTATAAAAGGGGGTGTCAACATGAATAAAAAAGGAAAGAAATTCAGAGAGAGGCTCTCTAGAACAAAGATTTACATTGAGATTAGCAAAGGGTTGCAAACCATAGTAGGCAGACTATGAAAATCAAAAACTCATGGGAATGGAGAGGATGAGACCAAGAGGAAATTTGTCAGAGCTAAGCAGCCAGGTGTAGTGGCACATGCCTGTAATCTCAGTGGCTTGGGGGGCTGAGGCAAGAGGATCAGAAGTTCAAAGCCAGCCTCAGCCACTTAACAAGCTCTTGTCTCAAAATAAAACATAAAAAAGGATGAGGATGTGGTGCAGGGGTAAATTGCCCCCAAACTCAATCCCTGGTACAAAAAAACAAACAAAAAAACAAAACTAAGCTCCTGAGCAAATATTATTTTATACCCATGCTTTAATGTAATGGTGTCCTGGGATGGAATTAACCTCAGGGGACCATTTCCTGTCTACAAAAACAAGGGAGCAGGGCTTATTGATTCCTGGTCATTGTGCCCCACCCCTCAGGTGTTGCTTGACAATGGGTGCTCACACTTTTTATAACCAAGCACATTTGTGTAGTTAGTGGATCTCTGGGCTTCAGTCTCACTTTCAATGGTATCGACAAGTCCTTGGCCAAACACCAAATTGCAATTTCTTGTAATCTCGTGTGTTGCCTTAAAGGAAAGTAATGTTTGGGTTTTTCTCCATCTGAGTTGCAAAGTCTGCAGTTCTAGCACATACCTTGGCTCTAAGTCTTTTGGTTTAACTGTTTATACCTTTAGGTTGGTTTATGGACTGTTCATTCACCTGGGAACCTGTAAAAACTAAACTGTTTATACAGAAATCCTAGATGGAATGCAAACATCACTGAATTCTGTTACTTTTTATTTATTTTTAATTCTAATTTGTTATATATGACAGCAGAGTGCATTGAAATTCATATTACACATATAGAGAATAATTTTTCACATCTCTTGTTTTATACAAAGTATATTCACAAAATTTGTATCTTCATACATGTACTTAGGGTAATGATATCCATCTCATTCCACCATCTTTTACCCCCTTGCTCCCTCCATTTCCCTCCCACCCCATTGCCCTATCTAGAATTTCTAACCCTCCCATGCTCCCCTTCCAAACCCCACTATGAATCAGCCTCATTATATCAGAGAAGACATTCCACATTTGTTTTTTGGGGATTGGCTAACTTCACTTAACGTTATCTTCTTTAACTCCATCCATTTACCTGCAAATGCCATGATTTTATTCTCTTTTATTGCTAAGTAATATTCCACTCTGTATATATACCACAGTTTCTTTATCCTTTCATCTATTGAAGGGCATCTAGGTTGGTTCCACAGTTTAGCTATTGTGAATTGTGCCTGTATAAACATTGATGTGGCTGTGTCCCTGTAGTATGCTATTTTAAGTCCTTTGGGTATATACTGAGGAGAGGAACAGCTGGGTCAAGTGGTGGTTCCATTCCCAGTTTTCCAAGAAATGTCCATACTGTTTTCCATATTGGCTGCACCACTTTGCAGTCTCATCAGCAGTGTATGAGTGTACCTTTTTCCTCATATCCTTGCCAACACTTATTGTTGTTTGTTTTCACAATATCGGCCATTCTGGCTGGAGTGAGATAGAATCTGAGTAGTTTTGATTTGCATTTATCTAATTGCTAGCATTGATGAACACTTTTACCTATATATATTGATTGATTCTATATCATCTTTTCAGAAGTGTCTGTTCAGGTACTGGGCCCATTTATGGATTGGGTTATTTATTTATTTATTTATTTTTGGTGTTTAACTTTTTGAGTTCTTTATATAACCTAGAGATGAGTGCTCTATCTGATGTGTGAGTGGTAAAGATTTACTCTCAAGATGCAGGCTCTCTATTCACCTCACAGATTGATTCTTTTGCTGAGAAAGTTGGAGTCCATCCCATTTATTGATTCTTATTTTAATTCTTGCACCAAAGTAGTCTTATTAAGGAAGTTGGGGCCTAATCCCACATGATGGAGATTAGGGCCTACTTTTTCTTCTATTAGACACAGGGTACCTGGTTTTATTCCTAAGTCCTTGATCCATTTTGAGTTGGGTTTTGTACATGGTGAGAGATGGGGGTTTAATTTCATTTTCTTGCATATGGATTTCCAGTTTCCCCAGCACCTTTTGTTGAAGAGGCTATCTTTTCTCCAATGCACGTTTTTGGTGCCTTTGTCTACTATAAGATAACTGTAGTTTTGTGGGTTATTCTTTGTGTCCACTATTCTGTACCATTGGACTACCAGTCTGTTTTGGTGCCAATATCATGCTGGTTTTGTTTCTATTGCTCTGTAGTATATAGTTTGAGTTCTGGTATATTGATGCCACCTGCTTCACTCTTCCTGCTAAGGATTGCTTTAGCTATTCTGGGTCTCTTATTTTTCCAGATGAATTACATGCTTGTTCTATTTATAAGAGGAATGCCATTGGGATTTTAATTGGAATTGCATTAAATCTGTATAGTGCTTTTGGAAGTATGGTCACTTTGATAATATTAATTCTGCTAACCCAAGAGCACGATAGATCTTTCTATCTTCTAAGGTCTTCTTTAACTTTCTTTACTTAGGGTTCTATAATTTTCATTATATAGATCTTTCACCTCTTTAATTAAGTTGAATCCCAAATATTTTTGAGGCTATTGTAAATGGGGTAGTCCTCCTCATTTCCATTTCTGAGGATTTATCACTGATATACAGAAATGCATTTGATTTATGGGTGTTGATTTTATATCCTGCTACTTTGCTAAATTCATTTACTAGTCCTAGAAGTTTTGTGGTGGAATTTTTAGCGTCTTCTAGGTATAGAATCATATCATTAACAAATAGAGCCAATTTGAGTTCTTCTTCTCCTATATGAATCCCTTTAATTTCTTTCATCTGTCTAATTGCTCTGGCCAGTGTTTCAAGAACTATGTTAAATAGAAGTGGTGAAATAGGGCATCCCTGTCTTCTTCCAGTTTTTAGAGGGAATGCCTTCAATTTTTCTCCATTTAGAATGATGTTGGCCTGGGGCTTAGCATAGATAATCTTTACGATGTTGAGATATGTTCCGGTTATCCCTAGTTATGTTCTAGTGTTTTGAACATAAAAGGGGGTGCTGCATTTTGTCAATTGCTTTTTCTGCATCTATTGAGATGATCATGTGATTTTTATCTTCAAGTCTATTGACGTTATGAATTACATTTATTGATTTCTGAATGTTGAATCAACCTTGCTTCCCTGGGATTTATCCCACTTGATCATGGTGCACAATATTTTTGATGTGTTTTTGTATCCGATTTGCCAGAGTTTTATTGAGAATTTTTTGCACCTGTATTAATTAGAAATATTGGTCTGAAGTTTTCTTTTTTTGATGTGTCTTTGCCTAGTTTTGGAATCAGGGTCATATTGTCCTCACAGAATGAGTTTGGAAGTGCTGCCTCTTTTTCTATTTCCTGAAATAAATTGAAGAGTATTAATATTACTTCTCCTTTAAAGGTCTTTAGAACTTACTTTTGTTTCTATCTGGTCCTGGGCTTTTCTTGGTTAGTAGAATTTGATTGTGTCTTCTCTTTCGTCACTTTAAATTGATCTCTTTAAATTGTGTATACCATCCTGATTCAATTTTAACAAATTATATGACTCTAGAAATTTGTTGATGCCTTTGATATTTTCTGTTTTATTGGAGTGCAAGTTTTCAAAATAATTTCTAATAATCTTCTGTATTTCCGTAGTGTCTGTTGTGATATTTCCTTTTTCATCACGTATGTTAGTAATTTGAGTTTTCTCTCTCCTTTTGTTTGTTAGCATGGCTAAGGGTCTGTCAATTTTATTTATTTTTTCAAAGATCCAATTTTTTCAATTGATTTTTTTCTTCAATTAATTGATTTCAGCTCTGATTTTAATTATCTACTGTCTTCTGCTTTTGATGTTGATTTGTTCTTCTTTTTCTAGGGCTTTGAAATGTAATGTTAAGTCATTTATTTGTTGACTTTTTCTTCTTTGAAAGAATGAACTTCATGCAAGGAACTTTCCTCTTAGTACTGCTTTCATAGTGTCCCAGAGATTTTGATATGTTGTATCTGTGTTCTTATTCACCTCTAAAATTTTTTTAATCTCCTCCTTGATGTGTTTTGCAGCACATTTTTGTACATTCAGTAGCATATTATTTAGTCTCCAGGTGTTGGAGTGACTTTTATTTCTTATTTTATCATTGATTTCTAATGTCATTCCATTATGATCTTATAGAATGCAGGTAGTATCTCTACTTTTACTAGATATTTCCCTTTCAATCCCTCATGTATCATGCTATAAATTAGATCACCACTGAAAGATGAACCTGACTCTACTAAGACATGAATGCCCTTAGCAGCTTTCATCTGGACCCAACTCTACTCTTCTTTCATTACACCTATGTGTTGCACCAGCCAGTGTTTATCAACACATTTCTGACACGACTTCTTTATGGATCCATCATTCTGTGTACTCCCCAGGCCCCTGGGCAGACTTATCCCTTAGGCAATAACATCCTTCATTTTGGACCCAATGTCTTCCTGCTTCATGGTTGCCTCTCTTATTTTGGTGGAAAAAAGTGTCCAATGGCTTTCTAAGAAAAAAAGACAGTGTTTTGATTTGTTGCATGTCTGAAAATGTCTTTATTCTACTACTCCATGCCAATGAGAGTTAGGCAGGTCTATAATGAGCTGGACAGGATTTTACATCCAAAGTTTTTCAGTACCACTTCATAGCTTCCCTACCTCCAGCTCTGCTGTTAAGAACTTTCCTGACATTCTGACCTCAGGTCCATCTACCTCACAACACCCCGACTCTTTCAAGCTTAGGAAATCTTATCCACATCCCTGATATCCAGAAATGTCCCAGTGATGTGTCCTTTTCTGGCCCAGTTCATTCTTTTTGGTGGAGATTTGGAGGGCCCTTTCAATGTAGCAATTTAAAAATTTCTCCTTTCTACTCAGGGAAAACAAATTAAAGTGCTTTCTCATTTCCTGCAGAAGCTCTGTCCTCTGATTTTGCTTCCTATTTGTCAGGCACTAAAACTCTTGAAATGAACTCATCTGGGACTTTCCAACCTTCTGAATGTCACAGCACACACAAAGAATGATACTAGTACTATACTTTGGGACAAGGATACTTGCTCTAGAGGTGTCCAGCTCAAATCTCCAGCCACCAGACTGCCCCCTCCAGCTGCCCTGAGTTGGAGAGGTCAACACTTTGACAATGCCCCAACACACAGTGAAAATTTCTACTCACACCTTTTACTTTGCTTGCCTTTTCCATAACAATTACATTTTGTCCCATTTTCTGGAGAAAGGCCATTGTCCTCCAATTTTTCTATTGATTTTTTTTTTTGTTAATGTCAGTTGTTACACTTTTTAATTTCCAAGGACTCCCTGATTCCAATTATCAAAGAACATCCACTATAGTTCTCTTGAGCTTCTTTTGCACCCTGCCTTGCCTTTCCCTGGTGTTTTGCTATTGTTGTGGTGGTGGTGGTTGGTGATTGTTTTATTCTATGTCGGTTTCTCTTTCATGCTTAGTATTCCAAAAAGTGCCCACCAAACCCTGGGTGTCAGTCCATATTTAGGGGAAAACACAAAAGACTGCTGGAAATTCTGTTTACACAAGTGGGACTTGTCAGCTGGGGGCTTCTCTGCTGATGTGATCAAGGAGTCACAGTAGCTTTCTCTGTTGAAGAATGGCAAATAGAAAAAAAAAAAAAAAACCCTGGTCCTGCTGCTGGCTCTGATGTGTAAGTAGCTGGAGTGGGGGATGGGGTGCTTCTGCTGGATCCCTCTCCCCTCATCATCAGTTCTTGCAGGGCTGAGACCTACCTCCTATCAAGGGGCTGCTAGGGAAGAGGGGGGCTGCCTGGTTGCCAGGGCAGAAGGGATGACATCTGAGGTTCAATCCACTCCATAAACAGACTTTCTATGAGGGGCCCTGCTGCCACCTGCACTTCACCCTCCCTCTCCAGGGACTCCAAGGTTGAGACTGTCAGCTCCTCTGGGCTGCTCCTCCCTCCTCCCTCCACAGACACTGAGCTCCTTCCTCTAGCCACTTTCCTGCTCAAAACTCTGCTGGCGTCTCTTGTCCACTGCTCAGCTCCTCTCTCCTTGTCTTGTCCTTGGTTTTAAGATTTAAAGAGCTCTTTGTCTGTTGGGTTAGCAGGGCTTTATGTGCAAGAAGATTTGACTACATATGGCCACAAATATACAAACTATTTTTGTGAGCAGAGTAGAATATATGTGAATGTTTAAAATCACATTCCTTCAGGTATTACTTAGTCTCTCTTTTAACTGTGAAACATGTCTAAGCATTAAATCCCATGTGTTAAACTCTTTATTTGTCCTGAAGTGTGAATTTGAAAATAACCTGGCACTACTATGTAATCATAAAACAATTTTCATTTTCACTTTGCAATAACATATAAATCCATAAAAGTCAGTTAAAAAAGGATTGGAGCATTCCAATCCTGAAAAGAGAAAACAATCCAAATTAAAAATTTACTAATAACTAAAATATTCCAAATAACAAAGGAAGTCATTAACCTAAAGATTTTTCAATTAAGGTCTTTCTCTTACCTATTGATATGCCAGTAACAAGGATACATATTTCACAGATCGCATTGCAAACCCAATGCCTAACAATGGCCTTCCAAGTGCCTACTTCTACAGCTACAGGAAATAAGATGTGGACACTTCACACACACACACACACACACACACACAATTCATTATGCAGTTCAAAATTATTGCTTTGAAAATAGTATTTCTTTTACAAATAAAAAAATGAATTCATTGACAATAAAGAGATAAGTTTTTCTTAATGAGCTATTCTATTCATATTTTAAAAATCTAATAGATCTATCCTAGGGTCATTTTATCCCCTGAATCATCACCAGTAACTTTGAGCAGTTCATGTTCACAACTGTTTTTATTCATCTGATCAAGTCTAAACATTTTTAGGGTGTCACTTTTTAATTTTTTTCTTGACTTCTTGACTAAGGATGCATTCATTTCCTATAAAGTATAACCATGGAAAGGGTTGGTTTAAATGTTATTTTATAACATAGTATTAATATACTATATAAATACTATGTGTCATAAACTGGGGTGAGGTTGATCTTAGCAGGCACAGGTTCTTAAGGAAGTTCAGCAGCATGCCTCAGAATGGAAAATTGGAAATTTTAAATGGAAACTTGGGTTCCTCCTTTGTCTCTGCTTTGCTTCTTGAGCAGTTATAGGTGTGTCTGGGTATGTGTGGCTGAGTGTAACTTCTCTGAGAAGCTGATGCCTAATAAGTAATAAGTATACATAATTTTCTTCAGCTGTGTTCTTGGTCCAATCTATGGTATAGCAAGCCTGGAAATGTAAGGTGTGTGGTCTTCCATGTGATCCTACAACATCCACGTGGCTAACCATATGATCAGATATAAGGAGGTTAACATTGATGCTGTTTGTTCTAATTTCATTCTACTGTTACTTGTCTGAGTTAAATGGAATTTACTGACCTGTAATAAATTGCCTTGGACTGGAGTCTTCAATACAGTAATTACTAAGTATCTGAGGGGCAATTGTTCCAAGACCTCCATGCAAACTAAAGCCCTCAGATGCTCAGTTACTTATTATAAAATAGCATCATATTTAATGTAACCGGTGAACATCCTTCTGTAGTCTTCAGATCACCACTAGATTACTTATGACAGCTAATACAACATAGGTGCTCTATAAAGAGTTGTTAAACCATAATGTTTAGGGAATAACAAGAAAACAAGGATGCATATGTTCAGTAGAGAATCAGTCCCCGCCCCTGAATATTTTCCATCCACTGTCGGTTAAATCTGTGGATAGGTAACCTGTGGATATGCAGCACCAACTACATTTTATTTATGGAACTAAGTACTCCCTTTCTCTGTCAAGGCACCAAATCATAACAGATGCAATTACTCAAGAGTAGTTATGAACCACTGGTAGACCCCCAGTATCTACTGATAACTGCAGTCATTTAGGGTAATCACAGTGTTTGTTACTGAGCCTCAGCACTGAAATACAACCCCCCCCACCCTGACCCTGAATCCAAAGTCATTTAATTTATCTGAATTTTTTTTTACAGCAATCCTAACCCACAGCAGGAAGGAAGCAGACAACCAGGATCATTTTCCTTACATCAGTGCAATGGCACCCCACCCAAGCAACAAGGTGCCAAACCAGACCCAGCTTCCCTCTGGCATCTGAGTATTCCTGACCCCATGTAAATGCTAATCTTCCATAAAGTCTGTCAAAATTGAACTTACAGGAGAGTAGAAATTAAATGCCAATTTCATCCAACACACAAACCCCAAACATAAGTAAAACTTTCTGAAAGGATGCTGCAGAGTCCAGGCAAAATCCAAAAACCATGCCATACACCCAAACCTCATGCAAGAGATTTGTTGTCAGTAGCACAAAGCAAACCAACAAGGCTGTCCCTCCTAGGGATGAGCCCTAGCATGCAGGCACTCACACAGCAGCTTTATAGATCTCACGAGATTTTTTCATAAGATGCTTACGAGTTGTGCCATAAACTGGGGTGGGATTGATCTTAGCAGGCACATGTCCTTAAGGAAGTTCAGCAGCATGCCTCAGAATGAAATCTTTGGAGCCTCTAGATAAAATGTGTCCTGACCTAAAATGGTGAATCTGATGCCAACATTGATCTGATGCCAATACTTTCCCCATATCATCTTATCCTTCAATAGGCCAAATCTAATAACATTTTGCCTACAGTAAATTTAATTAAGAAAAAAAAAAAAAAAAACAGCCTTTTCAAGTTGTGAAAGGATCCTCGAGATTATTTTTGCAAGCTTGAAAATCTCAAAACCACAACCCTGTGTGTGTTAGAACAAATGTGTAGGTGCAGACCAGGCCAGCACAAGAGGGGAGACCATGGCTCCCGCACAGAAAAGGCAGCATGGAGGGAGCCCGGTGCAGCCACCCTTGGCACCGACCCCTTGGCCTCTAGGCACCCACCTCTCTAGCCTCCAGCCCTCTGGGTTCCCAATGCCCAGCTCCCTGCTTCAGGACCCAGCGGCCTCCAGGTCTCCAGGAGGTAGGGATCTCCACTGGCGGCAGGACGGGCGGGGTCACCTACAATTCGGTCTGGGAGCTGCTGCTGGGCTCCCTTCGCGCCCACCCATCGGGCTGCAATAGCCTCGCCCTGCGCTGAGCCTGCACTACCCGGATCCCGGTGGTCTACCGCGTCAAGAGCCGGCAGCGGTGGCGACAAGGTCTGAGGCTGCCACCGCGATCCAGAAGGTAACCTGAGTTGGGGGCCTGTGCCCAGCCCAGCCCCACTTTTCCAGGTTCCGGTCTCTGCGTCCCAGCCCCGCGCATCCCCAGCCGCAATTTCCAGCCGCCTCTTCTCCCGAGTTGGAGTGGATAGGCCACCCCCGCGTGCCACAGTGATTCCCCTCAGACACATACATCAGATTCTCTGCGCCACGACCCACAGGGAGCAGAACCAAAGGAGGAAGAACCAGGGGCTTCCAGGCTTTAAATACTGGCAGGGTGTGTATGAGGGTGGGGTTCTGGAAAGAGCCTGCATGCCACAGGGCCAGCAGCTGCCTCCGCAGAGGGAAAGAAGGGAGAGGCCCCAGGTGTGCACAGGTACCCACTGCACTTTTATTTTTTTTCATTTGTTCTAATTAGTTAGACATGGCAGCGGAATGCATTTGATTCATTGTATACAAATGGAGCTAAATAACTGTTTATCTTGTTTTTTTCCATTCCATATGCTATGAAAATCCTTCTAATCTGGTAGCAGATCTTTCCTCTTTTGTTTCCTGAGGGCACAGTATTCCTTTGCCTTTTGGAGTGTTTCCAATCTTATGTCTTTTTAAAATAATGCCACCATAAGTAACCAAGTAAAACTCTCCTCAGACTTTAGGGCACAGCTGGAGATGTTGTCAAAATGCAGATGCCAATACAGTAGATCCTAAGATTGGACATTTCTAACAAGTTCATCTGTGGCTACCATCCTGCTGGTCTACAGACCAAACTTTGAATGGCAAGCTCTTAATGTCAATATGATTTTGTAACAGTGGAGAATTATCCACTAATCCAGATTACCAGATTCCTAAAAGGAAATTTTCAGATCAAAAGATGAATACTCATGTTTTAGGTGTCAAATTCCCCTTCATAGCCTGGCCTGGTGGTACACACCTGTAATCTCAGCAGCTCAGGGGACTGAGGCAGGAGGATTGCAAGTTCAAAGCCAGCCTCAGCAACTCAGCAAGACCCTATCTCAAAATAAAAAGGGCTAGGTATGTGGCTCAGTGTAAAGGACCCCTGGATTCAATCTCTGGTTCCAAAACCAAAATTTCCCTTCACAGAGACTGTGTCATTTTGTTCTTGACAAAGATTCTCTGCTTGGCCAAATCTTACTCAGCCTTCTGAACTTTCTCCTACCTTGTCAAATTCAGTTTTAACCCAAATCCTGCCAAATCAGTTTAGCCAGAAATCACCAACTTCAATGTCTAACCAGCCTTGATCTGAACAGTTTCCTTATTACCTGTCTTCAACAAGAATCCTGTTAGGTCAATTCAGCCAAAATACCCCTTATCCTGATTTTTCCTCCTAGTAATTTTCCATCCCCAGCCTCTACACTACTCTTGACTATAAATGCTCACTTGCACATGCCATATTCAGAATTGAACTCAATCTCTCTTACTCTACTGTACAACTCCATTGCACTCATATCTAATACTTAATGGATAAAGTTTTTCTTTCCATGCTTTACAAATATCATCGAATAATTTTTTTTTTCTCCAACATTTTCTCACCAGCTGTATCCCCAGCCTTACTAACAGAGTTACTGTCAAACTTCTTGATTTTTGCCAACTGGATAGGAGAGAAATATTAAATCAGTGTAAGTCTAGTAAACATTTTCTGTTTCTTTATTTTATGTCTTAAAATGATATTTCGTTGGTGCTGCATATTAAACTTGGAGTCTTTCACAGGCTGAACAGGGACTCTAGC
Organism: Marmota monax; assembly: GCF_021218885.2. Taxonomy (NCBI): domain Eukaryota; kingdom Metazoa; phylum Chordata; class Mammalia; order Rodentia; family Sciuridae; genus Marmota; species Marmota monax. The sequence goes on along the minus strand of NW_026693024.1, from coordinate 3,440,778 downwards.
ACTAAGCTCCCACCCCAGCCCTAACATTTTGTTGTTAGGATTGAGAATGGGACAGATGTGGTGGCACATGCTTGTAATCCCAGTGACTGGTGGGGCTGATACAGGAGGATCATAAGTATAAGGCCACCATCAGCAATTTAAAGAGATCCTGTCTCAAAATTAAAAGATAAATGGTGATGTTGCTCAGGGCTAAAGCATCTTGGGTTCAATCCTCAGTCCTGGGGGTCGGGGGGGGGGGATTGAACACCTTTACATCTTTTCATGTATTTAAAACACATCACCTCATTTCTGTTTGTCTTTCCTTTTGGGTTATTCCTGACCTATGTTCTCTTTTAAAAAATATTCCTTTTCTTTTGGTACCTGGGATTGAAGCTGAGGTGCTTAACCACTAAGCCGCATACCCAGGCCATCAGCCCATTTTTTGCTTTTGTTTTTGCTTTTGTATTTATAAGAGAAAGAGTCTCATTAAATTGCTTAGGGCCTTGCTAAATTGCTGAGGCTGGCTTTGAACATGTGATTCTCTTGCTTCAGCCTCCTGAGCTTCTGAGATTACAATCATGTGCAAGAATCTTCTTTGATTCTTTGTATATCCTTATGTATAAGGATAATTAATGCTTTGTATGAATCACATACTCCTCAACCCCCATCCCACATGTCACCTGTTTTCTGATGTTCCTTCTGCTGACTTTGGCATACAATTTTTCATGAAATCAAATTTAGTGACTTTCCTTTATTGTTTCTGTATTTGAGTCATAGTTAAAAATTCTCTGTCTAATTTGCCAAGTTCATCGTTTATTTCCCGCAGTATATGGCTTTACTTTTTATATTCAGATTGTTGGTTCATTTAGAGTTTATTCTGACACATCAGAAATAGAAATCCGACTTCAAGTCATTTCTAAATGAGTTTCCAGTTTTCCTAGTTCAGTTTATTAAAAAGATCATATTTTCATTATTAGTTTGACATGCCACTTTCTTACATGCCAAATTGCTATATATACTTGAGTCTGTTTCTGGATTTTATATTTCATCACACTCTCAATTTCAGAAGTTTAATGATATGGCTTAATATCTCAGAGCTAGTCCCCTTAATTGCTCTTCTGTTTCAGGTTTTTCTGGCTGTCGTTTCCGCTTTTTCCCCCCACACAAACTTGAGAGTCAACTTACTTAGCTCTAGTTTAAAACAAAAGAGAGATGGGGGGGGGGGGCTGGGCATGGTGGTACATGCCTGTAATCCCAGTAATTTGGAAGGCTGAAACAGGAGGATGTCAAGTTCAAAGCCAGCCTCAGCAATTTTCGAGACCCTAGGCAACTCAGTAAGACCCTGTATCAATATAAAATATTAAAATAGGGACTTCGTACATTACTTTTTACATATACATGTACATGTGTATATACATGACTTTATACATTTCTTTTTGTGAATTAACATTTGTACCTTAATATAGCTGTTCCAAGCAAGGCCTTCTGGGTATATTGACCAAATAATTTGGGGGAGGAAACTATGTCTATACTGAGCATGTATAGTATAACAATTATCTACCCAATATTTACATTGTATTGGGTATTAAAAGTAACCTTAAGTGATTTAAATACATAAGAGAAGTATGGACTCTGTAAATACTATTCTATTTTATAAAAGTGACTCAAATTTATGCAGATTTTGATGTCTGCAAGATGTCTATCTAAAATCCATGAAGGACTGGTTCTAGGACTAGTTCTAATTTGAAAGATTGATTCTAATTATTTAAATTAATATTTCCAAGTCACATAGGTGAATAACATGAAGCTCAGAAATCTTCTAAAAATCTTTTTTAGCATAAAGATTTTTAGCACATTTTTCCCACTTTTTATAACACAATCCTAAAGGCTTAGAATGTAAAACAGAATCAAAATCAAAAGTAACTAGGTTTTTAATCATACATGATAGGAGTACACAGTTGGAGAACTATTCTAGTGAATAAGTGGTTCTGGTGTTCATGTGATGACAAGGCCTAGGTCTATGGTTGTCTATAACCCTACATGAAAATCAGTTTGATGTGGAACCACCAGAAATGCTTATAAGGCCTTTCTTCCACTCTTTTTAGCCATTCACTACAGGAGGTGGGGTGGTAGTGGTGCTGGATTCTCCCTGTTTTTCTGTTTTGTTTGCTTTTTTTGTTTTTATGCTGGGGATTGACCCCAGGGCCTCCTATATGTTAAGTGCATGCTCTGAGCTGCCTCCCCACAGTTTCTGTGCTGGCAATCTGTAATCTGACTCTTGGAAAATCAGTTTCCATATAGACAATAAAAGTAACCACTCACAGTAAAGACTAAATGCTATTGCTTGCTGTCTCAGAACTTTTCTGTTATTTTCTCCTATTTCCCTCATCCTCATAATGAAGAACTTAACAATTGGTAAATATATTCCTTTCCTTCACTGGGGTCTAGAAAGATGAAGTAAAGACCTGCAGGAACAGATCCATTAGTCAGACCTAGCAAGGCGGTCAGAGGAGGAGAGCATCCCTGGCCCAATGTGTGGAGGAAGAGAGTGACCATGCTGAGGCCCCCTACCTACAGAGTGGGGCTCTCCCAGTCCTCTTCCATCTAGAGACAACAGCCAAGACCTGGAAGACCATCACCAAGGTCCCTGCAGGCCTTGTTACCCCAGATGCATTCCTGCTAACCTACTTCCCTTTCTTCCTCTTTCACTCTTCCTATGATCTAGTACCTCTATATTCTCACCTGTGACCTCATAAACCCCACTTTCTATGCTCCATCCCCCTTCTTTGTCCACCATTAGAAACTCTGAACCCTTATGCAAATCTACTATTTATATTGTTGATACTAATCAAACACATAATTTCTGTGTATTGTGACAAAACTGTAATTGTCTAAATAGGAGTTATTTGGTTTAAGGCTGTATATTGTTTACATTGGGAGCTGTAATATTGATCTGCCCTTAAAGGCAAGGTGCTCATAACCTGTGGGGACAAGATTATAGGGTAGAAACTGTAATATCTCAATCTGCGCTTCTAGAGAGAAAGACACATGAACACCATGAAAAAAAAAAGAGAAGAAAGCACCCCAAACAAACCACAATGCTATAATAATAGAATCCATTTACAGCACAGTATGTGAAATGTCAGAGAAGGGGTTCAAAATATAATAATTAAAATGATCTGCAAGTCAAATAATCACAAAAGAGAGCAAATACATGCAAAAATTGATCATTCCAACAAAGTATAAGAAAGCACATATAGGTAGCAAAAGTTTACTGCAAGAAAGACATAGAGAGGGCCTGGGGTTATAGCTCAGTGGTAGCACACTTGCTAATATGTCTACCATATTTGGAACAGGATGTTTTTTATGCATCAGTTTGTGGGGGAGAATGATATATGAATGGTGTTTTACATTTATGTTGTATTCTTATGTCTTTAATTTTTTCTCTTGGTTCATATACTTCCTCTCTCTTGTCTATTTTCTTAGACATTCTTTCCAATATTTCTTCAACAAACACCAATCTCTTTCAGCTCCTCTTCCACTCTTCCTGTGAATTTTACTCCTAGCTTCTTCCTTCCTCCCTCACAAACATCATGTACTATACTTATATTACCTCTGTTCTCTCATTCACCATTTGAAATTGTCAACAGTTTTAACAAATTTTCTGTTTATGCTATTGTTAGTTATTGAAGCCATCATTTTGGTTTAATGTGAGAAAGCAGTAGATGCCTTAGTGGGAACTATTACGTTTAAGAATGTATACAAATTATATCTCAATTACACTGGGTGCTTTTCCTTTCACTACTGGAGTGGCTCTATACAATGTACAGCCAGAGGGATGAGAAGTTATGCTCCATTTGTGCACAACATGCATTCTACTGTAAAATAAAGATAGAATGAAGGAAATAAATCCATGAGTGTGAAGTATCACCTGCATCTTAAGTTTTCCTCAAGACTTTTGTGTCTGGACATATACCCATGGAATGTCCCCAGGTGTATGTCCTGGAAGCTGAGATTGGAGGACCTCTAAGCCATTTCAGTGTCAGGCAATAGCTGGAGGAGTGCAGTGCCACTATCAGAAGACAAGAAGTGGGGGAGTGCAAGGATTCCCTCTCATTTGCAGATCACTAGCAGTTTTCCAGTGGTACTCAGTGATTCCTTGGTGTCTAATACTAATAAAATTCACTACAAACATGTCAACAGAAAGACCTGATCCCAAGAAAGTTCTTTCTCTAACTTTAGATTTAATTGGTCCCTGATGCTAATGATGATGGACAGCAGCTCTTACTCCATAACAACTTGACAATTCCTTTTCTCAAACATCCCTGGATGGGGGTTGGTTCCATTTGGTTTTGAATGGATTTTAGTACTCCATGAAAAATAAAAGTAAAAAAGCCTTCTCTCGGGCAGCTAGACAGCAATCTGCATTTGCAATCAGTAAATTGAAAATAAAGATTTACCAGGAATCTGTGTCATGAGTACTAACACTGTTATGGGCTAGGCTATATGGCCAATGACCAAACAGACTCCATTGTACCCTGAGACTCCATGTCATGTAAGAAATGCTTCTCCCATGAGAAAATTCCACCTCTGCCATCCAGATCCTGCTTACCACACCCTACTTAGAAATGCAAATGTTTCTGTTCTTCTTACACTAGGTAAAATTGTTCTCTTTTTGGTTCCCATTTCTCTTGAGGAGTGTTCCCTAATGACATAAAATATTGACATTTGTCTAGATATTAGTAACCATTCTTTGACTTGTACTCAGTGACTGTGGTTTTCACCCACTTCCTCTTCTGCCTATGATTTTAGATTTCATGATGTTTGTTTGTAGTTTTGAATCATAGCAATAGCCACTTATAATTAATGTACTGATATGTTTTACTTATGTTATAAAAGGTGTTCTCTAACCCATGTCGGGGTTTGAAGTTTGTGGACTTGCAGCATGCCCTTTGGCCTGCCAGTGGTAAAACTGGACAAATAACTGGTGAAAAAATGGTCCGATTTCTGCTTTAAGATTGACTCAGTGATTTATTACAGTCTTTCCATAACAACACAGCTTGTTTTAATTCTGTATTTGGGATTGTTTAAAGTAAATATTTTGTTTTGCAGTTTTGTGTTCTGTACATCGATATATATATATATATATATATATATATATATATATAATATACCTACATATATAAAAGTATATATATATATTTAATCACAGGGACTGAGGCATGTTGTACAGGTGCTTTACCACTTAACACTGGGCTATACTCATAGCCCTTGCTATGTGGTATATTTGTAAACAAATGTTAGATTTTTAGATATAATACATTGACAGAGACACATTTGAAAAGAATGTTGCCTCCCATATTTAGCTTATTGAATTCAAAGTGGATTTGGCATCAGACATAACATTGGAGCTTACATATGACCAGATCAAAGCATAGAAACTAGCTGGACATGGTTCCATGCACCTGTAGTCCCACCCACTTGGAGCTGAGAATGTATGATCCCTCCATCCCAGGAGGTTGGGACCTACCTTGGCAACACAGCAAGACCTCATGAAAGAAAGAAAGATGGAAGGAAGGGAAGGAAAGAAGGAAAGGAAGCAAAGGAATGAAGGAAGGATGGAAGGAAGGAAGGAGGGAAGGAGGGAAGGAAGGAAGGAAGGAAGGAAGGAAGGAAGGAAGGAAGTTTGTCTATAAAGAAGAGCAATTATTATTAAAAAATATTAAAGAATAAATAATGGGCTTGGAATGTGACTTGGTGATTAAGTGCTCCTGGGTTCAATCCCTGATACCAAAAAAAAAAAAAAACCCAAAAACAAATAGCAGCAATTATTACCAATTTTTATCCCAAACTGGAGTCATTTTTCCCTCTTGGGAATACAGAACCAATAAATAAGACTCAAATCCAACTGACTGAGCAGTAAGAAAAATGTTTATTCTTGGTGAAAGAATAGAAAAACAGAGACAAGTCCTTGAATATCACTTTCTTGGCTCATTTGGGTATGGAATAGCCTAGATATTGGGTAAAATAAATGAAACAAGAATATTCCTCTCCTTTATTGAAGTGGGACAGAAGAGGCTGGACATCTGAAGAATTTTTAGGAAGCAAGTTGATTGACTGTAGGTGGCTTATGACTAAGAATTTTTCCTTTGAACAAAGATAGTGATAAATTTTGAACTTTATATCCAGTGGTGGGGGTGGGGATGCTTGGAGGTTTACCTGAGAAGTGCTCTCTGTTCCATCTCCTAGATCAGACACAGGTTTCACAAGTTTTGTTGTTGTTGTTGTTTTCTGTAAACGTGACATTTACAAAAAAAAAAAAAAAGAAACTACCAACCACAATATTACCTGTATGTGGAAGTTTTGGTGATAGAAAGCTTTCTGAAGAAGAGGAAATTATAGTTTATAAATATAGTGGGGGTATCCACTTAACTATGGTAAGGGTCTTCTGAGTGGGGGTCTCTGGCTTGCTCCCTTCTAGAAATTTGGGCACCACCTCTTTTTGCTCCTTTTATGGTTCTTTCTGGCCATGATATTGGCGACTATAGACCTTCATGGCAGTGGAGAGTGTGATTTACCCTGCAGATGGAATTATAATGAATTTGGAGGGCATTCCAACAGCCATTCTAGATCCAACCCATTTTGGACAGCCCACCTGAGGAGGATTTCTGGACTTCAGGCTTCCTGTCCTCAAAGGTGAGCAGGATTAGTGTGAGATCAAAATTTAGCTGGGTCACGTAGGCATCAACCCCTCACCACACCACCTGCTCCACCCGGCTCACAAGTTACTTTTCACTCCTCATTTGAGGGGTTCTGAAGGGCAAAGTTCTGTCTTCTGTAACATTTTTAAGCTGAATATGGGTAATGTCAAGGGGCCCAGTAGGGGAGTGAAGCATTTCCTAGCTAATCATCAACAGGTTTGGTTATCACCTGGTCATAGGCCTACCTACCCCTTCTCTGAGAGACTGTGGTTGTAAACACACAGGTTCCTGCCTTTCACTTTTAAATGTGGCCAGACAGTTAAGAATGCATGACCCAGAGCACAGGAGGAGCAGGATAACTAGTGTTTAGGGGCCCCCCAAAAGGTTCAAACCAGGTAATGTTTGATAAGGCCAAATAGATACTTAAACAGACTTTAGTTCTTTAAGACAGTTTCCCTAAGTAATAAAAAGCTAACAAATACAGTGGAAAACACAAGAAATTATCTTGATCAAATAAAAAATATTTGGTCTTCAAGCCAATTCTTTGAAAATTTTAATGAGGGCAGATCCATATTTTAAGAAAATTTATAGTTCAAAACATAAAAGCTGGGTATGGTGGCACACACCTATAATCTCAGTGGTGCAGGGGGATGAAGCTGGAGATTGGCAGGTTCAATGCCAGCCTCAGCAACTTAGCAAGACACTGCCTCAAAATAAAAAGTAAAAAGGGGTTGGGGATGTGGCAAAGTGGTTGAGAGCATCTGAAGTCAATACCTGGTATAAAAACAAAAATAAATAAATAAAATCATAAAAATATAGATTCTGGTGTTAAATCTGAGGTTAATTTTTATTTTTTTGACACATGGAGGCAGCCTCTTAGAAAACCCAGGAAACTTAGCTGTGAAGAATGAGAGCCAGAGTGCCACCCAAAGCTGGAGGTGGGCTGGAAAGAGGATTATGTTTTAAGGACACAACAGAGTTGAGCATGTCATTTGTCTCATTTCTCAAATCTTAAACTACTCACCCGTGTCCTGCATGAGCTATGAAAGTTGGGTTTCCCTTGCGTGAAATATGCTGGCTGAGAAATATGGCAAAAAAATCACATGACCTGAATAATTTTGAAAAGTGAAGGTGTGACGGATTTGGCACCCTAGGGACCCTGCATCCTTCCACATTGGAGGAGAGAGAGAGAAAGAGCAAAGGACCCGTGTTTTGTTTTGTTTTGTTTTAATACAAGGGGGATTCAAAGGATTCCAATGGAATATTCTTTTGCCAGATAAGGTAGGAAGTGGGCTGTCCAAACCTAATGGGTAACATGCAACTACAGAGCTACAGAGTAGCATCTCTAGCTCTTCGAAGACTAAGGTTATGTGCTTTGCAGTATAAGCCACAAAATGACTTGCAATGCCAGACCAAAATCTCCTTGGATCCAAGGCCAAGTAGAAGCTATTCAGGTAGCTCAAAGGTGGCCTCAGACATTCATCAATACTGACATTCAGAAATAAGTAGCAAAATACTGAGAAATGAGGAAGTTGTCTGATTTAAAGGAAAACCTACTGAAAAGTAGTTACTTTTTCAAGAGTACAATGGTAAAGCAAAGCAATACTGTTTATTTTTATGCTGACAAGTTTTTATCATTATATTTTTATTTTTGCAGATAGTATGCTCTGAGTTACATCTCCAGCCCCCTCACCTTTAACTTATATCACCATTAATCCAATGGCTTCAATCACCTTTCCCCACACCATTAATCATCTTGCTTTTTTATCCCACAAATGCACCTAAAACTCATCCTCAGGGAAGCATATTTGAGGCTTGGTCTTCTTGTCCATGCTCAGCCACTTTGGGAATAAACTCTGTTTTGCAAAATCTCATTTTTAGGCATTCTGAGCTGCAGACAAAAACAGACCTGGTTCAATAGCAGGCTTCTCCTTCTCTTTCTTTTTCTATAATAAAAGACACTCATCTTCTTATCTGGACTAGAATTACTGGGTGATCCTTTTAAAAATGCAAGTGGAGACCCAAGTGAGCCAGTGCCCACTGGGTCAGGAAAGGACAGTGCAGCTTTTCTGTACAGTTCTAGGCCATTGCTCAAGGGAACTGGGATAATTTACTAAGGAGCTCAAGATCCGTAAGTTTAAAGGCCAAAATAGAGAGACCTAACATGAGCTGGGAATGGTGGCACATACCTGAAATCCCAGCCACTCCAGAAGCTGAGGCAAGAGGATTGCAATTTCAAGGTCAGCCTCAGCAATTTAGTGTGATCCTAAGCAAGTTAGTGAGATCCCCTCTCAAAATTATAAATGAAAAGGGCTGGCATGTAGGAGAGTAATAAAGTGCCCCTGTGATCAATTCCCAGGAGAGAGAGAGAGAGAGAGAGAGAGAGAGAGAGAGAGAGAGAGAGCCTGTATGTTTGACCAGAATAGTTCTGTCCAGGGCCCTGTGACAGTCAAATTCCTGAAACTAAAGATAAAGGAAACAAAACCTATTGAGAATTGGTTCAAATATTATGATACTAATTTTAGTTTTCCTGTGGTTTAAAGCCATAGAGCACCAAACCCCTGTAGACCCTGCCATCCTGGCACTGATGGTACTCTGGGAGACAGGGAATAATATTGAAATTTGCATTCTAGTAAGGTGGTCTTGGTCAGGGTGGCTCAGAAGGGTGACTCCTTGATCAAACTCAATGCTGCCCTTGACAGGATCTCCTTGAAGATGTGTTTGTATTTGACACAAAGGGCAAGAAGTTTAATTTCAAATTGTAGGCTTGGGCATTACTGAGTGACCACAGAAGGAGGCACAAGATCAACATGTTCATTATTCCTCCTTGGTGAAGGGTGGCCAGAACATTTGCATCTTTTTAAACAAAGGTAAGCAGCTCACTTTCTTTCAAGGTTCCTGTTTTAGTCTATTTACTGTTGTTTGAACTGAATAGCTGAGTCCAGAAATTTTATACAGAATAGGAGTTTACTTAGCTCATGGTTCTAGAGGTCCAAGGTAGTGGAGCTGTATCCTAAGGGACGGGGTTGGGAGAGCTGGAGTCCAGGGCACCAGGGGCTGTGAAGAGTTGGCTTCAAAGAAGGATCACTTGGAATGAATCACTAGGGCCCCAAGGGCATAGAAGTGGGTCAAGTGAGACCTTTGGTACACCCTATTATTAGATAATTGAGATCTCCCCTTATTAGGATGGCCTTAGGCCTGAGCCTAAGCAACTCCATTTAAAAAACTCCACTTTGAAACCTGCAGTTTCACTAGACACACCCACAGAGCTCTCCAGTAGGGCCTCAAACAAGTTTCTTCCCCTCACCCTAATAAACAGAGTGAAGCCCCTTGCCTTTCCTGATGAGAGGGAAAGGCAAGAAGAATAGGATGTAGACCACCAGACCAGATGTTTCTGACCCTAGGGTAAATGATGTCACTGGGAAATCCAGTGGTAGCTGATAAGGATTAAAAGGGGGGTCAAAGAACCCCATAATTTAGTATAAATGATAGAGCAAATGAACAGGGATTCAGCCAGCTGAAACAAGGATTCTCTCAAGGTGGAGAGCCTGATGAGGACCTGACATTCTATCACTTGTCATTGTTTCCTGAGCCTCTGTGTGATCCTCATGGCTCTCAGACTCTACTGCCTCATCTGGACCTTGGTGAGAGCTGCAACTTCTCCCTATAACCCTCTCCTCAACTGGCCATCCACTCCATGCCAGGAAAAGCCCACCTTGGTTCCAGACCTTGTCATCTTGGTCTGAGTGAGGGTGCATCTGCTGGACATAAAGCCTAAGGCTTAAGACTTTTGAACTTAGCATGCAGAACAAATGTCTATAATTAGCCTATTATGATTAAGTGTGTTTTGCAGTGCTTAGAATTAATCTAAATTGTTTGCTGTGAATTAATTTATCTAGAATTGTTTGTTGTAAATTTATTATGCCTATTTCAGTGCCTGGCAAATGATTGTTGTTTTCTTGTTTAAGAACCTATAGAGTGGAATTCTATTGAGTAATTTGTGTGAATAAAGCATTGAAAGGGGCAAAAGTGCATGGCCATTATTTGTCCCCTTGATGCTTACATCACAATTTTGCCCCTTCGCAACACCCCTCCACCTTAGACCATTTTTTATTGCAGTTTCCAAAATAACACAAGATATAAATAATTAAACATCAACAGGAAAGTTTCCAGTATTATTTGCAGACCATTAAAATATTGTATGCATCCTGAAGTTGTAGTCAGTCACTTTAGTATACTCTTCTCAAATTGTGCCAAATAAATATGGTAAAGCTTACTATTCACCTTGGTTGGGGAAACAGACATCAAATTCCAGGGTTGATCTTCCTGTCTGGCTGCTAAGGTCCCTAACTAAACACCCTGGGTGATAAAACATGACTTGGGGGCCCAAGTGCATGCTGGAAATGGCCCAGGGTTTTCCTAGAGCTCTCTCCATCTTTTATAGTGTTCTGTGAATGTGGATCCATAGTATAGTGGAGTTGATCCCAGCTTTCCATTTTAAACAGACACACCTTATTTATTTATTTGTTTGTTTGTTTGTTTTGAGCACTCTTAGGTCCACAGCAAAATTGATCCCCCACCCCAGAGTGGTACATTTCATTTGCTAAAGTGGATGAACCTAAATAGACACATCATTGTCAGCCACAGTTCTGGAAAGTTGTTTGTGTTTTTAGTATTAACTGGGAGGTTTTCCAGCCCACTAGAGCTTCCCTTCTGGTTTTCTAGTGGAATTAGCATTCATGTATATTTGAAAACATTTTCCGTTTCAAGGAATGTGGATGGCAAAGCTTCACATGCTTGCTTACCATCTTGCAACAGAATTTTTCCATCGGGTTTTTAATTCTGTAAATGTGAGCCTCTCCCCTTCCACACCAATCTCAGCACAGAGGACTGCACTATATACACTTTAAAAGTGTTGCAAACACAATATGTGTCCTTGTAACAAAGTCAAGAAATCCAGACTTACAGAAAGTAAAGCATGAAATGTGCCTCTCCTTTCTCCCCCAGACACCCATGTGTACATTAACATATGCATTTGTAGAAACATCTACAAACATCTATAATATTTTCACAAAAATAAAACCAAAGTATTTGCAAAGGAAGTGTTGGTGGAAATAAAATCAACCCTGGACACAAAAACAACTCCACATAGCAAGTGAGATCCCTTCTGACACAACACTTTAAGAGTTTTACTTTTCCCTGGCAACAAATGATTTCACAGAGAATGATTATCATCTACTGTGACCTTAAAAAAATAAAATAATAATAATAATAATAATAATTTAAAGAAAATATGTATGTATAACCAATGAATAATCAAAAATACAGGCTCTATATATTTGTACTAAAGAAGAAAATATAACATCAACAAAATTCCCACAATTAGCCTCTTGGGTTGAGACATTTAAAATAAAAATATGTATGTGCATAAATACACACATTCATATGTGTGGGTTTGCATGGACTACAGTTTATTTTGTAGTCATTTTTGGCACCAGCTTCCCATTTGAATCTGTTTCCCTCATTTGTTGATAAGTTCCAGGACTCCAGGAGAATAGGTGGCCAGGATCTGCTTTTGTTGGGCAGTGAGTTCCCTGGGCCCCAAACACTGATTGACACAGTAAATGACTGCCTTAATTAACCTTACTGATCTGAACCTTCTACAATGATCTTTTTAAAAAACAGGTTTGTTGAATTTAATATAGCATGTCTAAAATCTTGTCATTGTCAGGCTCTGAGATAGTGTTGGGTGGTCTTCCTTCATTACAGCTTTGATTCTGTGGTCCTAATTTATTTGTTATTTGCTTCTCTTTTGGTTCACAATGATACACATCTTTTAATTTGTTAGAACACAAAAGAATTTTTCTAGTAATACTAAATGCAACATAATGATAGATGCAAAATGTTTCTTAAAGATATTGTAAAATAATTGCTGTAATTTTCTATTGTTGGTGTTAAGGCATAAAACCATTCTTTAATTTTGTAATACAGGACCAAGATTTGACCAAGAAAATAGACACTTTTGTACTAATTTATACATTGTCCATGTCAAATCAAGTCTCATTTTATCAATAGATATGGAAAAATAATCTAGATTAATACAATCAATCTAAAAATAGAATAATAGCTGATGGTTTGCCAAAAAGAAATTCTGTATTAGGGTTTTTTAAAAAAACTTACAAAAACAACTTTGGGGAAGATCTTATTATTACTAAGACTATGTTCCTAAGACTCACAGCATATACAGTTACATAAAATAATAGAAATTTGCCCTGTGCACTGGCATATACCTGTAAATCCAGTGGCTCCTGAGGCTAAGGCAGGAGGTTAGCAAGTTCAAAGCCAGCCTGAGAAAATTTATGAGGCCCTAAGCAATTGAAGGAAATCCTGTCTCAAATAAAAAGTGGGGTGCTGGGGGACTTTGCATGTGGCTCAGAGATTAAGCACCATCTGGGTTCAATCCTTGGTACCAAAATAATAATAGTTATACAAGACATTTATTCTTCTATCATAATTTTTTTATACTGGGGATTGAACCCAGAGATGTTTTACCATTAATCTATCTCCTCAGTCCTTTTTTCAATTTTTAGTTTGAGGCAGGGTCTCACCAACTTGTTGAGGGTGGCTACAAACTTGCAATCTTCCTACCTTAGCCTCCCAAATTGGTGGGATTAAAGGCATGTACCACCATGCCCACCTAGTTCATAAGATTTTTAAAAGCAGGGATTTTCATGTAATTCAAATTTTACACATAATAGTTATTTAAATATAATTTTTATTTTAGAATAATATTAGAATCCCAGAAAAGTTGGAAGAATAGTTCAAGGAACCCCCATATTCTCCCAATGCAATTTCCCCTGATGGTCACATCTTATATTGTCATGATACATTTGCCAAATCTAAGACACCAACATTGATTCATTGTTATTAACTAATCTTCTGACTTCATTTGGATGTCACTAGTTTTTCCATGAATGTCAGCATAAGTCTTTTAAAAGCCATCAGCAGAAAAGAGAGATTTAATTTTTTAGAGAAAACACAAATGATAATCCTTTTTTTAGTTCTAATCAGTTATACATTACAGTAGAAAGCTTTTCAATTCATTGTAAATGAATTGTTTGCTTCTCTGATTGTACAGGAAGTACAATTACACCATTTATGCAATCATACATGTACACAGGGTAATGATGTCCCTCTCATTCTACCATCCTTCTTAGCCCCTTATTCCCTACCCCCTCCCCTTTTCCCCATCCAAAAGTTCTCCACTTATCCCATGCCCCCCAAACACATTGTGGATACACCTCCACTTATTACAGAAAACATTCAGCCCCTGGTTTTGGGGGATTGGCTTATTTCACTTAGCATGATGTACTCAAACTCCATCCATTTACTTACAAATGCCACAATTTTATTCTCTTTTCATGCTGAGGAATATTCCATTGTGTATATATACGGTTTATTTATCCATTCATATATTGAAGGGCATCTAGTTTAGCAATTGTGAATTGAGCTGCTATAAACATTGATGTGGCTGCATCACTGTAGTATGCTGTTTTTAAGACCTTTGACTGAGGAGTGGGATAGCTTGTCAAATGGTGGTTCCATTCCCAGATTTCCAAGGAATCTCCATACTGCTTTCCATATTGGCTTCACCAACTTGCAGTCTCACCAGCAATGTATGAATGTGCCTTTTCACACACATTCTCACCAACACTTATTGCTGCTTGATTCTTGATAACTGTCATTCAGATTGGAGTGAGATGAAATCTTTAGGGTAGTTTGACTTACATTTCTCTAATTACTAGAGATGGTGAATTTATATATATATAATCAACTGTATATCTTTCTGAGAAGTGTGTATTCAGTTCCTTAGCTCATTTATTGATTGGGGTGTTTGTGGGGTTATTTTTGTTGTTTTGTTTTTGTTTTTTGGTGTTAAGTTTTTTTTTTTTCTTATTTATATATCCTGGAGATTGATGCTCTAACTGATGTGCATGTGGCAAAATTTGCTACCAAAATGTAGCCTCTCTCTTCAGGAAAAAAAGTAAACCCAAATCATTATCATGTTGGACTAGGCCACAACTTCATTAACAAGTCTCCTAAAACACAAGAAATAAAATCAAGAGTCAATAAATGAGATGGATACAAACTAAAAAGCTTTTTTTTTTTCCTATGAGGCAGAGGGTTTCTAATCTAATTCCTAGGTCTTTGATACATTTTAAAATTAAAACCCTATCTCTTTCCATGTATGAATCTCAACTAATTTTGCTACATATGGATTTCTAGTTTTTCCAGCACCATTTGTTGAAGAGGCTATCTTTTCTCCAATGTATGTTTTTGGTGCCAATATGAGATAACTGTATTTATGTGGGTATCTCTCTGTGTCTTGAATTTTGTACCATTGGTCTACATGTCTATTTTTATGCCACAACATGCCATTTTGTGGGGACAAGTGCATCGAGTACTTCATACATGGCATATGTTAAAGGGCATCTGAATGGCAAACCACCCCCCCATCCCCATGCTAGGCATGTAAGCAGCAAACCACTCACACTCTAGGCATAGCACTGGGTGTGAGGCTGCATGTTGCAATCTCTACACTTGCTCCACAGCCCACTCGGTCACTGCAGGGACAATTAGCCAGAAATTGCATTGGTGGCTGCCTGTAATCTGCTTAGATACTGCCTGAGTATATACACATGGTAACTGCACAATAAAATCAGACCTGCTTTCTGCTTGGTCTCCGGAGGTCTTGATTAGTGACTCCGCAGCCACACTCTTCTCTACCCTGTTCTGTGGACCTCCTCGCTGAACAAGAGAAAGCCCATGCATCATTTTGGTTACTATAGCTTTCTAGTACACTTTAAGTTCTGGTAAGGTGATGCCTCCTGTTTCACTTTTCTTGCTAAGGATTGCTTTGGCTATTCTGGTGTCTTTTTTTTCAACTGAATTTCATGATTGCTTTTTCTATTTCTATAAGGAATGATGTTGGGATTTTAATTGGAATCACATTGAATCTGTATAGTGCTTTGGGTAGTATGGCCATTTGACTGTATTAATTCTGCCAAAAAAGAACATGGGAGATCATTCCATTTTCTAAGGTCTTCTATTTCTTCCTTTAGTGTTGTGTAATTTTTATTATAGAGGACTTTCACTTCTTTTGTTAGGTTGACTCCCAAGTACTTTGTTATTATTTCCTTTGAGGCTATTGTGAATGGGGTAGTTTTCCTAATATTTCTTTCAGAGGATTCATCACTGATATATAGAAATGCATTTGATTTATGGATATTGATTTTGTATCCTGCTACTATGCTGAATTCATTTATTAATTCTATGGGTTTTCTGGTTAAATTTTTTGGATCCTCTAAGCATTGAATCATGTCATTGGCAAATAATAATAGTTTGAGTTCTTTTTCTATTTGAATACATTTATTTTCTTTGTCTGTTAAATTGTTCTAACTAGAGTTTCAAGGACTAGTTTAAATAGAAATGCTGAAAACAAGTAGAGTCTTGTTCTAGTTTTTAGAGACAATGCTTCCAATGTTTCTCCATTTAGAATGATATTTGCTTTGGGTTTAGCATAGATAGCTTTTACAATGTTGAGGCACGTTCCCACTAACCTAGTTTTTCTAGTGTTTTGAACATGAAGTTGCACTGTATTTTGTCAAATGCTTTCTCTGCATCAATTGATATAATCATATAATTCTTATCTTTAAGTCAATTGACGTGATGAATTTTGTTTATTGGTCTCCATGTGTTGAACAAATCTTGCATCCCTGGAATAAACCCCACCTGAGCATGGTGGAGTGTTTTTTTAATATTTTTTTGTACTTGATTTTCCAAAATTTTATTAAGAATGTTTGCATCAATGTTCATCAGGGATATTGGTCTGAATTTTCTTTCTTTGAGGTGTCTGTCTGGTTTTGGTATCAGAATGATATTAGCTTCATAGAATGAGTTTGGAAGGTTTCCGTCCTTTTCTATTTCATGAAATTACTTCAG
This sequence comes from Marmota monax, assembly GCF_021218885.2. Lineage (NCBI taxonomy): Eukaryota > Metazoa > Chordata > Mammalia > Rodentia > Sciuridae > Marmota > Marmota monax. Next base: position 3,424,096 of record NW_026693024.1, on the reverse strand, counting down.
GAATATTGGTATTAATTCTTCTATGAAGGTCTTGTAGAACTCAGGTGAGAATCCATGTAGTCCTGGGTTTTTCTTCATTGGTAGTCTTTTGATGACATCTTCTATCTCCTTGCTTAAAATTGATCTGTTTAATTGTGTATGTCCTCCTGGTTCAGTTTGGGTAAATCATATGCCTCTATTAATTTGTCATTGTTTTCAGGATCTTCTATTTTACTGATATCTAAATTTTCAAAGTAGTTTCTCATTGTTTTCTTTATTTCAATAGTTTGTTGTAATATTTGCTTTTTCGTTATGAATTTTATTAATTTGAATTTCCTCTCTCCCTTTCTTTAGGGTGGCTAAGGGTTTGTCATTTTATTTATATTTTCAAATAAAAGCTTTTTTTGTCAATTTGTTCAATTGTTTCTCTTGTTACAATTTCATTGATTTCAGCCCTGATTTTAATTATTTCCTGTCTTCTACTTCTATTGGTGTTGGTTTGCTCTTCTTTTTCTAGGGCTTTTGGATGTAACATCAGGTTGTTTATTTGTTGACTTTTTATTCTTTCAATGAATAAGCTTAATATGATGAACTTTCCTCAGAGCACTGCCTTCATTATGTCCCAGAGATTTTAATATGTTATATTGGCATTCTCATTGACCTCTAAGAATTTTTTTTAATCTCCTTCCTTATGTCTTCTGTTACCCATGTGTCACTCAATACTGTATTGTTTAGTCTCCAGGTGTTTAAGAAGCTTTTATTTTTTTCTTTTATCAGTGATTTCTGATTTTATTTCATTAAGATCAGATAGAATGCAGGTTAGTATCTCTATGTTTTGCATTTGCTTAGTCTTGTGTTGTGGCATAACATATGATCTATTTTAGAGAAGTATCCATGTGGTACTCATTGATGGATGGAATATTTTATATATATATATATATATATACACACACACATACATGTTAAGACTAAATTATTGAATGTCAATTATTGAGTTCTAGATTTTCTTTGCTTATACTTTGGAAGATCTATCCAGTGGTGAGGGAAGTATGTTAATGTCTCCCGATATTATTGTGCTGTGGTCTATTTGATTCTTGAAATTGAGAAGGGTTTGTTTGATATACATAGATGCCCCATTGTTTGGGGCATAGATATTTACAATTTTTATATCTTATTGATGTATGATTCTCTTAAGTAGCATGAAAATGACCTTCTTTATTCCTCTGACTTATCTTTGGTTTGAAGTCTACATTATTTGCTCTGAGGATTGAAACCCCTGCTTGTTTACATGGTCCATTTGAAGGGTATGTTTTTCTTCATCCTTTCACCTTAAGTCTGTGGATGTCTTTTCATGTAAGATGAGTCTCTTAAAGGCAGCAATTGTTGAGTCTTTTTTTTAAATACAATATTCCAGTTTATGTTTTTTAATTGATGAGTTTACGTGATTAGCATTCAGGGTTATTATTCAGATATGTGTTGTATTCCTGGTCACTGATTTATTTTGGTTTTTCATTTGAATTGGTTTCTTCTTTCATTGGCATTTTTTTTAGTATAGTTCCTCCCTCTGCATATTTTCATTCCTATTTATCATTTCCTCTTTATGGAATATTTTGCCAAGAATGTTCTGTAGTGCAGGCTTTCTCACTGTAAATTCTTTTAACTTTTCTTTATCAAGGATTTTTTTTATTTCATCAAATATGAAGCCCAATTTTTCTGGGCATAATATTCTTGGTTAGCATCCATTTTCTTACAGAGCTTGGTATATGTTGTTCCACGATTGCCTAGATTTGAGGGTCTGGGTTAAAATACCTGCTCAGATATGGATTGGTCTCCCCCTATATGTAATCTGATTTTTCTTTCTTATAGTCTTTAAAATTCTATCCTGATTCTGTATGGTAGGCATTTTCATTATAATGTGCCATGGTGTAGAACTGTTGTAATTTTATACAGTTGGTGTCTTGTGCTCCTCTTGTATTTGATTTTCCAATTCATTCTTCATGTTTGGAAAATTTTCTGATATTATTTTGATGATGAGATTGTGCATTACTTTGGCTTGAATCTCTGTACCTTTCTCTATCCTGATAAGTCTTATATTTGGTGTTATCTAATTATTTTTGAATGTTTTGTTCATGATTTTTTACCATCTTCACTGTGTGATCAACTTTATTTTCAAGGTTGTACATTTTGTCTTCCTTGTCTGAGGTTCTGTCTTCCTAGTGAACTAGTCTGTTGGTGATTCTTTCTATAGAGTTTTTTTTTATTTGGTTTATTGTTTCCTTCATTTAAAGAATTTCTGAGGGTTTTTTTTTCAGAATCTCTATCTCTTTCTTGAAATACTCTTTTGTTACTTGTTTTTGATCTCTTATCTCTCTGTTGGAGTAATCAATTTTTGCCTGCATTTTTCTCTCTTAGGTCATTGTTTAATTTGCAGATCATTTAATTATGTACATTCTGAACCTCTTTCTAACATTTCATCTACTGTGCTATCAATGAATTCTATTATTATAGTACCTTGGTTGTTTGGGGGAAATTTCTCCTTTGTTATTTCATATTTCTATATGTCTTCCTCTCTTCCCTTGCAGCTGTGAGGTATCATAGATTCTACCCTATAATCTTGTAGTGTCCCTTCAGGTTACAAATACCTCATCTTTAAAGTGGAGATCAATGTTTTTACAGCACCCAATGCTGTAGGGCATGATGTAACATGTGGGGCATGTTGCATCAGAAAGGAGGAAACCTAACTTGATGTAGGGCATGCAACATGTGGGGCATGTTGCATCAGAAAAGAGGAAACCTAACTTGCTACCCACTTCCCTGTCAGTCCTGGGGCCACACGTGTAAGATAGCCCCTGGCGATCAGCCAGAAGGCATTGCCTAGGGTGTGAGGAAAAAATCAGACCACCTCTAAGATAGGCTTAGAACATTTCTGCCTTCATGCCTGTAGGATGGATGTACACATGAACTCTCCCCAACCTGCTGACCTTGATCCTGATAGGCTCCTGTACATTATATTAGCTGTGTGTGTTTTCTCAATAAACTGAGATCCTGCTTTGACTGGTCTTCCTGACATATCTGTCCTCTCTGGGAGGGAGTGGGTGGGAGGGCTGGGTGCAGGCAGTCAGTTGACCTTTTCCTTTCTTGGCTCATCCTGGTCAGGGCATGCTCTCTCCAATCTCTCCCACAGGTCAGGAGGGAAGGGGGGGCTAAAAACCCCGACACAATGCAACCAATATGCAGCCATAGATTAATTAGCTTCTATTGAGATATTTATAGTTTTTTTGCTATAAACAAATATGATGAGTTGGATTATCTTCTACCATATAACCAGTAGGTTTGCATAAGGGTTTACAATTTCTAATTGTGGACAAAGAGAGACTGGGGAAGAGGTTGTGATTTTTACGATGTAATATGTGAAAATAGAGAGGCATTAGATTATACAACAAGTGAAAGGAGAATCAAAAGAAGTTTAGTATTAACAGGAGAAAAAAGAGAAATTCAACCCCAAGCAAGGCTCCCTGTTGCCTCCACAACAGGATGGTGTCTGTTAGTACAACCAGTAGGGATAACTCTGATGCAACCATGCTCATGGAGACTTTGGTGATGGTCTTCCAGGTTCTGAGTTTTGTCACTAGATGGAAGCAGCCATGTCCCTAGTTGGTGGCAGCAGTAGCATCAAGCCTATAAGTACCTTGATATTATGCTTCTAGGCCCCAGTTGATGTCCCATGACGGAATCTGCCCCAACTAAAGATGGAAGAGGAGGCAATGGAGAAAGCCCAAAATGGTGGTGGAGGTGTCCCAAGATGGAGACAACCACTTTCAAAGATGGGGCTGAAAGTATGGGCCATGTGACATTGTTGGGTGGTCTGTTCAATGGTGCTGCACTCTGGTGTGCAGTGCTGTGATTGGCAGCTGCCACCTTGCCCTGTCCATTGTCCCATTCTTAACTGCTTTATATCAGTTAAATTGTGGGGTGGAGGCACTGGAGATATAGCTCATCTCTAGAATTCTTGCCTCATATGCACAAGGCCCTGAGTTAAAATCCCAAGTACCACACACACACAAAAAAAAATTGTGTGTAGGGGGAAGGGGATGACTGTATTAATTGAAAAGAGAAGATTTGAGCATCCTTTCATTACATTATTGTTAGACCAGGATGCAAGAAAAGACCACTGACTCCAATTAAAATCAAATTAAAGCAAGCTTATTATTTTGACCAGCTGGGCTGCCTCTCCCACCCAAAACAGCAGGAACAAGACAGCCCCACAGCTTTCTTGCAGCCCAGCTTTATAGCCCAGAAACCTACACAAAGGGGGGTTACAGATAACAAAACTTTGACAAGCATAACATTTTTGCTGGCCCTGACATCAGAATTTATGAAGGTCATTAGAGCCTCACAGAGGGTTGTTATCTTGAAAAACCAGCCTCTATCTCAGAGCAAAGCCTGTCCAAGGAAGGGACATGACCTTTGTCCTTGGAAAGACCCACAGAGTGCTCCTAGGCACATTCCCACCCTGCTGAGTTGTTTATCTACAAATAACAGGAGAGATCTGCTGTGCCAGGTGTCCCTGATATCAGTCAGGCTAGGTGGGGATCCATAGTAACCCCCTAGCAGCCACCAATCAGCATGAGACAGGGAAATACCTGGGATGCCAGATGACCCTCCCAGTAGTTTATGGTGGTTGATAACCTGTTGGGAAACCATGTAGTTCAGCCATACACCCCTCATGGCTTAAACCAATCAGTTCAAATAAATCCCCCTCTTGTAGTAACCAATTACCGCTACCCAACTTGTTCCCGCCAGTGAATGTTAATCATGTTTTAGAGTAGTTATTTGATTTTCCCGAAGTGTGTGATGATTTGCTAAGAGATGCTATGATGCATGTGGGGGTCCCTGCCTTCTCCAAAGAATGTATAAAACTGCTGCAAACCCTGGGCTTGGGGCCTCTCAGCATCACCAGTTGCTGTGTGTGTGCACGGAGGACTGAGCTAGCTCGCAATAAACACCTCTTTGCTGTTTACATCTATCTTGGTCCCTGGTGGTCTTTTGGGGGTCCCGAATTCGAGCATAACAATCTGGCCAGAGAAGACCAAGATTTCTGAGGCCTCACTGAAGTCTCAGAGATGGCTGCTATCTAGTCAGAGAGACAGGCATGGGTGAGTTCAAGGCACAGGCAGGCATTCCAAGCAGGTTCGGAATTTGCAGTAATTTATAGTAAACCTGAAATTAGCTTTTCATGGCTTTGTAGCAAGATGGCTCCAAATTTTAAAAGAAAATCAGGTTGGGTCTATCAATTATATCATGATGAAATCTAAAAAGCAGTATGGATTATTATATATCAATAACAAGGCAGTTTATCCACTTGAGTCAGTCTAACCATTTAGGGAGGCCACCTGTGAATTAATTGAGGGTATTCACTCCATATTAAGCCATGGAGACTTAGGTTTTCCCTTGGGAAGTATGCTGGGTCACCCAAGCACATTAGAATGCCCAAGGCACTTGATCTCCATCTCTGCTCTACAGGGAAAAAGCTAGAATATTACACTCAGGAATATCAGTAGACAGCAATATCTACTAAGAATTTAATAAGATCACTTTGTTTTATTCAATGTATTTTTCCACTTACTGTGTATTTATGACAAACAATTTTGGTGTCCAGTCTATGTGACAAAACTGTATTTCCTTTAAAACCATATTTTATATTAAAAAGGGAGAATCAATGGAAAGATATTTCATAAAGAATAGTGAATATATAGCAGTAACTATGACAGTAGTATGAGAACCAATTAAAGTTTAGGAAATACTGGTGTAGTTGAGAATCCTTGAACTCAGGTGCCACCACTTCTATGGTATGTGACTTTACTAACTCCCTGAATTTCTCTGTGATGCTATGCTCACATTTGAAATAACATTAGTCTCTGTTTTGTCAGTAACAGGTAATATTATGTCAAGCAAATTATTAAAAATACAAAAATTCAATATACTGAAAATAGAGGTACTAATGATCATATGTGCCATATCTTAAAATTTTACTGATAAGGAATTCATTTTAGAAAATCTTGTGAAAAACTAACCACTGGCACCAAGTAAATTCTCAGTAAATTTCAGCAAGTGTTCTTAAAGCTCATACTACCTTTCTGTGCTCTCTTATAAAATTCATACAATAAAGTATTTAATGACTTCCCATTGGGGAGAAATACAAGAGGAAACAAGGCACACACTAAACACATGCCCAAACCAGCTTTTACATCAGACTAACTCTCAAGATAATCCATTAATTCAGAATTGTCTTGGTTTGAATGGAATAATAATTTGGTTCATTAGGTTGGAACTAAATGAACCTACTAAATGTCTCACCAGCTTCCATTTCTTAATACTTTACAAGGAGAATTCATTCAACATGAATTCCAGAGGGCATAGATAAACCCCACTCAAGCCCTAGAGAAGCACTAGGAATATTCACCTTTCTATTAACATAGGAGACATAAAAGATGAAGGGTAGTGTTTCCCTTGGGACTGAGCAATTATTTTTCTTATTTCTCTGTGGAATCTTTACCATTTATGTCCTCTTAAGGCAGTGTATTAGCTAGGATGCTCTTATATCATTGACAAGGCACCACTTGATATCCAGAGGGGAAGTCAGTATGGGACTACCTTAAGTAGCCTAATATGTATGAAACAGATATCTACTAGGGAGGAGGAAGACAGAGGAAATGTTTTAAGAAATGATCACTAAAATGTCCAAATTTGATAAAAATTATATACTATTGATCCAAAAACCTCAACAACCCCCAAAAACAAAAGACATGAAGAAATATACTCCAAGGTACATCATAATCCAATTGTTCAAATCCAAAAGGTCAAAAGTGACTCAGTAATGCAAGAATGGTTGAATGTTGGGAAAGTAAAACAATATAATTTATACTATTACCAACTTGGAAGAAAATATGATCATTTGGAAGATACAGAAATAGCCCTTGACAAAATTGTACATCCATTCCTGTTTAAAAACCTCATTATTGGTTTGGGGTTGTAGCTCAGGGGAAGAGTGCTTGCCTTGCATGAGTTAGGCACTGGGTTCAATCCTTAGCACCACATTATAAATACAGAAAAAAGAACTTAAAAGTTATTTTTAACAATCCACATTAAATTAGAAATAGAAGGAAACTTCATCAACCTGATAAAGAACATCTATGAAAACACATTAGCTAACATCATAAATAATGATGAAAGACTATATGCTGTGTTTTGGGTTCTATCCAGTGCAATAGAGCAGGAAATGGGGACAAAGTCATTCAAATTGGAAATTAAGAAGAAAATGTGTCTATATTAGCTGGAGATAAAATTGTCTGTATAGGAAATCCAATGTAATCTATTTTGAAAAGCTACTATAAGTTACTTTAGCAAGTCAACAAGGTTGAAATACAATATATATATATGTATCATATTCCCAGCAACACATAATCAGAAAATCAGATAAAAAATAACATCATTTATAACAGCACCAAAGGCAGAATATCCTTGGAAAGAAACCTGAGAAATGATGTGAAATATCAATACATAACAACAAAATAACTTTGTGAAAAAAATAAAGAACATGCTACAAAATGGAGAAAAATGTCTGGTTCATGGGTTTGAGTTTAAATATTGTTAAGACAGCTGCTCTGTCCACTTTCATGTTTAAATTCAACAAACAACAACAAAAACCTCATCAGGCATTTTTACATATGGACAAGCTGAATCTCAAATACTCAGGGAAATTGAAAGGACCAAAAACAGCCTAAACAATTTTGACAATAAGGATCCAAATGTGGCAGCACCACCTGTAATTCCATCAGCACAATGTATGAACAAAAAGATCTAATAAATTCAGTGATATTATAAAAGAAGGGGACCGAGACCCCAATGTGTGCCTCACCTTGGAGCACCCACACTCCTCCCTCTGGGTGCATATCCTGCTCTATTGTTTGCTTTCTTTGAATAAATCTCCTTGCTTTCCTAAGTAATTCTCAATTGGTTCACTTTCTGATGTATCCTGAAATTTCTTTCTGTGGTGTGAGTCCAGAGCCTGCCTGAGCTGAGTTGAAGTCTCCTCCCTTCTGGGGACATCCTCAGGGCTCATCCTGTGACAGTTGCATGATTTCTGTAAGTGAGTAGAGTGATGCAAGGAGGGGAAGGGAAAAGGGCTTGAAAAGATTAATGTTTTGTGTGTAGTGAATATGTTCATTATCTTGATGGTGGTTATGGTTTGACTGGAGCATACAATGTCAAAATTCATTGAATTGTAAATTTAAACATTATACCTTAATAAACATGTAACAATGTGTTTTAAAAATTAGAGATGAAAAAAATAAATAAATCTTTCAGTTATAAGCTTTACCATTCTCTAGATCTTTTTTTTTTTTTGCCAAATCCACTTTGGAAAGTGTGTCCCCTAAAATGAGTGTGGTCTGAGGGGGAACATGGTCTAGCTTAGTAAATTTTTAGAAGATGTGGTGGAAGTCTTTGTCTCAGATCATTTGAATTTCACTTCCCATTCCAGAATCCAGATGATGACATCAGGCAATATTTTGGTGGAAAGGGTCCATTTTCAATACAATCATTTCAAGACACATTTGAAGATTTTTCAGAGAAGCAAAAGGGTGGCCTGGAAAGCAGAAGCCCCCATGCCACTGTTTTTTTCTCTGCTGTCAGGGGATAAACAGCATTTGGAGGTGGATTCCCTTCCTTTGATTGATGCTTTAGTTCAACTTTTCTAAAAGTAAATGGCAGAAATTCACCACAAAGAAAATGTTCTAGAATTGTAAAGAAAGTTAGAGAAGATGTTCAAAATCCTTAACGATCAATGGAAAAGGGTAGCTGCTATGATTAGATAACAAATAATTCAATGCGTGCTTTGATAGAAATGTGAAAATATCACAAGCACCACTTGAAGATTAAGGTAAATTTTTTTGAAGGTGTTGTTACAGGGTACTGGCTTTCTGAGAAGCTGTGGCAGCCTCAGAGACCTCCCCAGATTAGCATTTTTCCTTGGGGAACCTGTTTCAGGAGCCTGCAAGATGTGTGGTTCCCTTGATTTGACACTCTGCTATCCACATCCTGAAATCTAAACAAAAGGCTTTTCATTTACCCTTTGCACTGGGCCTTATAGATGACACAGTCATTCCTGGAGCTAGGTGCAGGGTTTGCAACTATAGGAGACCACCCTCAGCAAACTAGAAAAAGAAGAGGACTGCCTCAATCTAGTAAAAGACATCTACAAAAAACAAAGCAAAAGAAAACAAAAAAACACACAGCTACCATACTTAATGGGGAAAGGCTGAATAGTTCCACTCTTTAACTAAGACTAAAGCAAAGATTTCTGTCCTCATTACTTCTATTCAGTATTGTACTAGAAGTTTTAACCAATGCAATGAAGTAAGAAAAAGAAATTAAAGGCATCCAATTGTGCAGAAAAAACTAAAATTCCATTTATTCATGGAAAACATGACCATCTATGTAGAAATTCTAAGAAAGATAAAAAAGCTACTGAAACTAATATTTAACAAAATTTTAGTAAAGTAACAAAATTTTACTATGCAAAAACATCAATTATATATCTATGCATGCACACTGAATATTCAGAAATTGAAAATATTTTTCAAAAATTCACTTTCTGTAGAATTAGCATGAAATACTTAGAAATAAATTTGTTGAAATATATGTAAGATCTGCACACTGGAAACTACAATCATAGCTCAGATAATGGGTAGACACCAAAATAAAAAGTGAGAATGTGCTATGGATCAGAAGATTCAATATTGTTAATTTTTCAATTCTCCCTAAGTTAATCTATTGATGAATGCAATTCCAATCAAAATCTCAGCAGCCTTCTTTATAAAAACTTGAAACTTGTGGTGAGCCGCTTCTGCCGTTTCTGCAGATTATGGTCGCCATTACAAGATGACGCTGGCTCCGCTGTGGTCTGTGACAAACAACTCCTTATCTGGGAAAGTTGGCACATGATTTTTCACCACCCTGTGAGAAAGCTCCACGCGGCAGCTTTGCATTGGGGCTTGGGATGCTTTATTAAGGCTGGGAGGGGCATCCGAGAGGGAGAGAAGAAGAAATATCAAGGGCCTGAATAAACTGTTGAAAGAAGATTCCCGAGTTGCGTCTTCCTTGCGGGCAAGGGGTCGAGACAGAAACTCATTCTAAAATTGGCATGGAAATGCAAAGGACTTATGATAATACTATTTAAGCAACCTAGAAAATAAGTTAAAATTGAAACTCTCTTATTTTAAGACATATGAAAAGTCCAGTAATCAAGAACGTGTGGTGGTACTGAAATTAAGCAGATATATAGATACCTACAAATGTGTCTATATTATGTAGACATGTGGTACAGAATGGAGAGTCCAGATATAGACACCACACATGTACAATGAATTACTTTCAAACACATATACCAAGACAAGTTCTTGGGGAAAGTGCAATCTCTTCAATAGGTAGCCATGGGACAACTGGACACAAATATTCAAAAATGTGAATCTCCATGTTTATTCCTTTTATGCAATTTTAATTTCAAATATTTACTACAAAAGAAAGCATAGACCTAAATGTTAGAGCTAAAAAAATACAGTTTTCAAAATGAAATACAAGAAAAATATATGAATGACATTGAATTTGTCAAAGATATTTTTAATGTGACATAAAAACAAAAGAATCAAATTACAAAATAAAAGCACAATACATTTGGCTTTATTAAAACAAATCAAAACAAAACATACACTCTTTGCTTTCTGAAAGCAAGCCATAGGCTAGGGCAAAATACTTGTAAAACATATACTTGACAAAGGACATTTTTCCTAGTAGATAAAACATATTTCATAGTAGAAAGACAAATACTCAAAATTCGTGAAGTGGTGGAAGAGATGTGAAGAGGCTTTAAAACAAGGAAATGCCAAACACACTAAAAATGTTCAATACCATTAGTCATTAAAAACAATGATTAAATGAAAAAGATTGATCACAAAGCTGGTGGAAATGTAAACTAGTACACTACTTTGGAAAGCAATTTCCTAAAATGATAAAAATAGCCAGGCATGGTGGCGCACAACTTTAATCCCAGTGGCTTGGGAGGCTGAGACAGGAGGATTGTGAGTTCAAAGCCAGCCTCAGCAAAAAGCGTGGCACTAAGCAACTCAGTGAGACCCGATCTCTAAATAAATACAGAATAGGGCTGGGGATGTGGCTCTGTGGTCAAGTGCCCCTGAGTTCAATCCTAGTACCAAATAAATAAATAAAAATAAAAATAATAAAATGTTAAAAATACACCTGCTATAGGACCCAGCCATTAACTTTTATCTATTTACTAGAAAAGAAAGCATATACCTACACAAAGATTTGTAGACAATAGTTCATAAATTTTACTTATAATAGCAAAATTTGAACAGAATTTATCAATGGGTGAATTAATGTCAATCAGCAGACAAAGGAGTAAACAAACTGGTATATTTATGCAGCAGAATAGTCCATTATTGACACAGTCAATAACAAGGATGAATCTCAAATTAAAGCATCTTAGTCCATTTTCTGTCACTATATCATGGTGACACACATTGGGTAATTAGTAAACAATACAAATCTATTTGGCTTACAGTCCTGGGAGTGGGAAGTCCAAGAACATGGTGCTGGCTTCTGGTAAGGGCCTTCATGCTGCATCATAATATGACTAAGGGCAAGTGAGCACAGCAGACAGGAAGGATCCTGAATTTACCCTTTTATCAGGAGCCTGCTCCTACACCAATAGCATATATCCATATCAACAGTTCTCATCCAAGGTAATTTTGCCCCCAAACCCTAGGGGACTCTTGGCAGTTCCTGGACACATTCTTAGTTGTCATTATTGGGGGCAGATGTGCCACTGACATCTAGTGGGCAGAGGTCACAATTTTGCTACAAATCAACAACACATTAGACTCTGCCTATAACAAAAAGTGATCTGACTCAAAGTGCCAATAGTGCTATGACTTAAAAACCCAGTGTTCTAGACAAGCAGAATTGTTGAAGCCTCTTCTTCTCCCTAGAATTCTTGTTTCTACCACGTGTACCTCCTGACACCCTGCTGACCCTCTAAGTCCCCTATCAAAGGCCTGTTCCATTTACATCTTGACCTTATTGAAAGTCATCCTCATTCACATTCTTGACCCATATTTGCTTTATCTGGCATCTCCTTTAACACTTATACATCTTTGAGATACCTTTGGTGTTCCTGTCTAAAGTTGCAGAGACTGACCATAAGCTCCTTGAGGACAGAACCACGTCTTATTCATCTTGGTATTTTTCAGATTCTGGTAATTTGATAAAGATATGAAGCATACCATGAAAAGTGCTATAATAACCCTTGTTGGTTGGTTCATTCTTTCAGAAGAGTTCTCCCAGGAGATAGTTTTCAGCATGGCTGTTATTAGTGAATTTTCTCTCTGACATAAAATATTTCAATTACAATGTGTAAGTGTTTAATTTTTTTTTTTTTTTGTAAAAGATTAAGGACCACTTCTAAATTACAGAGCATAGCAATATGCCCTAGAGATGGCTTGAGCCTGCATTTTATGCCTACATCTCTTGGTAATAAATAGCGTTGCCCAGCTGGGAATTGTAGGCCCCTGGCATCAAGTACATTATGATGATTGTGAAATAGTGTCTATGTAGCTGAAAGGGTCACCCTCTCATGGATTAAGAAAGTTAACATCTAGGACAGTTGGCAGCCTGCATTTACATAATCGTGGCCTCCATAGGTTCTTACAGTTCCTAGAATTATACTCATCACACTGTCTGGGAGTTTTCTTCTTTCAGAAACTTCAAACTCTTTCATGAAAGTCTTAGCAGAGACTAAAGGTGGGGAGTGACAGGGCAAGTCCCTGGTCAGGCACCTCCCAACCATGCCTTGCCTCTTCCCAATTACTATCTCACAAATGACACTTCACCTCCAAGCTAGACACCTGTGTCACTTTTTGACTTCCATGTCTGAAGACTCCCAGGTGTCTCAACCCCCATCCAGCCTCACCCCATTAATAGAGATCCCATTTTTTTCTATTGGGCATATGATAACAGCCCCACACTTTGGTAACAGTTCACAGTATAGAATTTTAACCTGATCATTTTGCTCTTTTTAAAAATTTGTTCTAATTAGTTATACATGACAGTAGAATGCATTTTTTTTAAAAAAAAGTTTATTTGAGAACAAAAGTGAAAGCTTTTGCACACCTGACAAGGCAGCTTTGTTCTGATAACAGATGCCATCCATATTCAGCTCCACTGAGATCACAATGAACATATTTCTTCTTACAAAGAGATGGGCATACATAAAGGACTATGACTAAACAGAGTCACGGAAAGGCAAGGCCCAAATCTTAGAATGATTCACAGCATAACACTTAATCAAAAGTATTCAGTTTCCTAATGCAGTGGCTCTCCACGTGGCTTCTTATCAGCATCACCAGGACCCTTTGAAAGAAATCCTAGTAAGCAGGCTGTATGGACCCTAGGGTCTCTGGGAGCGGGGCCCAGACATCAGCATTTTTAGGGTTCCTAGGTGATTACAATCTGCTGCCAAAGTAGGTGACCACTGCACTGAATCAAGCACAATCATCAGCAAGTTCCTCTGCCTACTGAACCCTGCAAGGACAATGTCCCTGGGGGTAGTGCTGGCTCTGCTGATGCTACCTTTCACTCCGCTCAAGAACCTTACATTATCAGCTTCTGGTGGAATTTTGAGACTTTCCATTCCCTTGGTGATTTTTACAGCAATATTTAATCAGGTGATTACTAACAAAAAGATGGGAAAAAAGAAATTTCCAATAAGGCATGATATGAATAAATAAGTAAAAAACAATCTCAGGTTTAAAAGTAAAGCATGAGAAGTCAAAGCCTGTGAAATTTTATTTATACAAAAGAATAAAAATATCTATTTTAAAAGAACTGATTTTAACTTGTGTTTTTCCGCTTTTCCTGTTCCTTGAACATGAAACTGCTTTCAACTCAAAGATTTAAGATAGGTAATTTTTAAATAAACACGCTTTACCTTCCTCCTGCAAGAAAACAAAGAGCCAAGTTTCCCATTTTACTATGGTAAGCCACATTATTTTCAGTTGGAATATTGGCAACTGCATGAAATAGATTACCAGATATGTTGGCAGGAAGGTATGAGCTGTACAAAGGCATTACAAAAAGTCCCCAAAGAAAATGAGATGGTAAAATAACAACAGAAAATAAAACACAACAAAGTAAGAGAATGCCAGATATTTACAGCCTACATCATTGTGACTTGTGTTCTACTTAGCATAAAAGAAAACCAGAGAATATTTCTCAACAGGGATCACGGATGTGGCTGGCAGCAGCCAGTTTGGGGAAAAATGTTCATTCTAAGAAGGGAGAAATGCACAGTTAACAACTTGCTGCGATTATAACCATGTCTTGGTCTTCTTGCAGCTCTGTTACTAAAAATGACACAAAGCAAATGATCCGATGTCTTACAGAAATGACTTGTTTGTCACAACATTTAGAACAAACTACTCAGAGTCACAGGCACTGGGTCTGGGAGAGCAGAGGTGGATGGCCACGCACTCAGGTGAGGGATGTTTATCTTTATCTGTATGAGGTCGGAGAAGGGAAGCAGAGCTCTACAGCCTGGAGGCTTCTGCACTAACGAGTCTTCTAATAGTCAGCTCGTGGTTTTTTGTTTAACTTCAGATCAATTCTGTGCTGGTTTTTATTCTTCCGTTTTTTATGGCTGCTGTGATGACTCCCCGAGGAAGGAGAAGAAGCAGCCTTCTGAGGTTTCACTCCCTGCACAGATCCATCCAGATCCTCAGGGTCCTCATGGCTGGGCTCATTTTCCTGATTGTGGAAGTCTGGAGAAGTATCACTTTCTGTCCCACTTCCTGGCTCCCTCTTTTCAATGAGCTGGTCCTGAACTCCTGCCAATGCACTTACTGCAGATGCCAACGTAACTGAGGATTTACTGAAGAGCCGCTCAGCTTCCTTAAACTTCCGATTCCTTCTATCATTTTTGCTATTGGAGTTTTTTTGGTTGGTCAGATACCGATCCCAGCCACGAATAATATTGCCATACATCTGAGTGTCTTCCAGGTAGCTTCCTTCAAAAGCATAGATCTGTCTCTCCAAGTTTGCCAGTGTTTCCGCCAACTCCTGCTTCCGCTTCACGAGCTCTGCCAGCTCCCACTGGGTGTCCGGGATCTGCGGTGGTGCCGCCTTGTTGTGCATCACCATGTTGGGCGAGGCGGCGGCGGCGCCAGTAGAATGCATTTTGACACATCATACATAAATGGAGTATAACTTCTCATTCTTTTGGCTGTACATGATGTAGGATCACACTTGTCTTGTAATCATTTATGCACAGTATTACTGTCCAATTATTCTATTATCCTTCCTACCCCCACCATCCCTCCTCTCCTCCCTTCACTCCCTTCTGCCTAATGCAAAGTACCTTTGTTCTTCCCGGTGCCCCCTTTTGTGAATTATCATCTGCCTATCAGAGAAAACAATCAGCCTTTGGGTTTTGGCAGTTGCTTATTTACTTAGCATATTCTCCAGTTCCATCCATTTACCCACAGATGCCATAATTTCATTCTTCTTTAAGGCTGAGTAACATTGTATATATGCACATATATACCACATTATCTTTATCCATTCATCTGTTGAAGGGCACCTAGGTTGGTTCCATAATTTAGCTACTATGAATTGAGCTGCTATAACACTGATGTGGCTGTATCACTGTAGTATGCTGATTTTAAGTCCTTCTGGCATAAACTAAGGAGTGGGATAACTGGTTCAAATAGTGGTTCCATTCCAAGTTTTCTGAAGAATTTCCATCCTGCTTTCCATACCGGTTGCACCAATTTTCAGTCCCACCAACAATGTATGAGTGTATCTTTCCCCCACATCCTCACCAACATATTTTTTTTTTCTCTCAGAAATTATTTATTAAAGGGCTAGGTTTTGCTAGGCCACTGGACACAGCTATAAATAAGACAGACTTGTTTCTGTCTTCGTGGAGCTTAAGGTCTTCTACTGGGAAATACAAGACACAAAAGTAAACAAATTAAGTTATTGCAAATCATGATAAAATTAGGAAAGAAACACACCATGGCCACAGGTAGAAAATATCAGGAGGGAACTTCTGTTATATGGGGTGGTTCTTCATCTCTGCAGAAATGATACAGGAGCTGAGACCTGTGGCAAGGATCTAGTCACTTAAAAAGCAGGAAGACCAGTGTTCTGAGGAGAAGAAATGGTGCATGGAAAGGCCAAAAGCCTGGAAACCAGAGAAGACCAGTGTGGCTGGAGGGCAATGAGCAAGGGAGGGTGGCCTCACAGGAAGGGCAAGGTTAATGTGGACCCAAATGGCACTCAGCTGTTTTAAGCCACCATGTTAGCTGCTAGGGATACCATAGAAAATACCACAGATTAGGTGACTTCAACAAAAGAAATATATTTTAGCCAGTTCTGGAGACTGGAAGTCCAAGATCAAGGGGTCAGCAGCATTAGTCTCCTGAGGCCTGTCTCTTTGGATTGCAGAGGGCTGCTTCTCAGCATTTTCACATGAACTATTTTTGTGCTTGAAAATCCCTGATGTTTCTCTGTAGAGCCTAATTCCCTCTGATAAGTACACCAGTCCTATAGGATAGGGCCCACTCAAGCCCTTTTTGACCTGGGCATGGTGGTACATGCCTGAAATCCCAGCAATATGGGAGTCTAAGGCAGGAGAATTGCAAGTTCAAGGCCAGTCTCAGCAACTTAGCAACAACCTCTCTCAAAATTTAAAAAATTAAATTAAAAGGGATAGAAAAGACTCTTTTTGATCTTAATTACTTCTTTAAAATGTTTCTGTCCACATACAGTCACATTCTGAGGTTATAGGAGCTAAGGCTTCAACATATGGATTTTGGTAGGACATGGTTCAGTTTATAGCAATGACTTAAAGGATTTTTACTATTTTTAAGGGAGAGAGCCTTTTTAAAAAACTTTTTATTTTGTTCTAATTAGTTATACATGACCAGATAATGCATTTTGACACATCATACATAAATGGAGAATAACTTCTCATTCTTCTTTGTTGTCAGAATGTAGGATCACACCTGTTGTGTAATTATATATGCACATATGGGAATAATGTCTGATGCATTTAACTACCCTAACCTACCCCCATGCCCACTCCCCTCCCTTCAGTCCCCTGTCTAATCCAAAGTACCTCTATTCTTCCATAGCATTCCCCCACCTTATTGTGAATTAGCATTTACATACCAGACAAAATGTTCAGCCCTTGGTTTTTTGGAATTGGTTTATGTCACTTAGCATGATATCCTCCAGCTTCATCCATTCATCTCCAAATGCCATTTCATTGTTCTTTAAGTCTAAGTAATATTCCATTGTGTATATATTCATTTTGTTTACCCATTCATCTGTTGAAGGGCACCTAGATTGGTTCCATAGTTTATCTACTATGAATTTAGTTGCTTTAAACAATGGCTGTGTTGCTGTCTTATGGTGATTTTCAGTTTTTTATGTATAAACCAAAGAGTAGAATAGCTGGGTCAAATGGTGGTTCCATTCCAAGTTTTTTGAGGAATATCTTCCTGTTTTCCATAATGGTTGCACCAATTTGTATTCCCACCAACAATGTATGAGTGTACCTTTTTCCACATCCTTGCCAACATTTATTGTTGCTTATATTCTTGATAATTGTCATTCTGACTGCAGTGAAATAAAATCTTAAGAGTAGCTTTGATTTGCATTTCTCTACTTGCTAGAGATGTTCAATATTTTTTCATATATTTGTTGATCAATTGTATTTCTTCTTCTGTGAAGTGTCTGTTCAGTTTCTTAGACCATTTATTGATTGGGTTATTTTTATTATTATTGGTGTTAAGTGTTTTGAGTTTTTTACATATCCTGAAGGTTATTGTGGGCTGAGCATGTGGCTCAGTGGTGCACTTGAGGCCAAAACAAAAACCCTGGTAACAGAACAAAACAAATTAAAAAAAATGTAGAAACCCAGATTCTGATTTTACACTCAGTGGGTTAAATTTTTATTTTTGAAAACCCTGCAAATAATTTCTCTTAATTATAGCCAGGATAATTACATATACATTTCCTTTTAGGACATTGGTCCTTCACAAACCTGCAACCTGCTTAGACTATCTGCAACTTGTTTAAACCTTTAGTTTTTGAATTTTTGGCCTATCTTTCTTTCCAGTTTGAAAGAATCCAGTCCTTTTACTTTAGGACAAACATCATACAAAATCTTTCCTCATTCAAAAACACTCTCTAAAAGACATATTCTAATTCTTATAACTTTGTTTGTATCTTTCCCTTCCAATTTTTTGTTTAAAATAAGAGAAAAGATTTCTTCTACTTTTTTTGTCTCTTTTTAAAATTTACAGGTTGAAACAAACCATATAAATTTTTAAAATTTAGACAAATTATTTCTTTTTAAAAAAATACTACACTCTCCAATATTTTCATCAAAATGCAGCTTAAAAGTCTTTCTCCCTTTCTCTTTCTTTCTGTATAGAATTGTGATTGTTAATTAGAACACTAACTCTTAAAAGACTTTTTTTTGTACCTGAGATTGAACCCAGAGGCACTCAACCAGTGAGCCACATATCACAGTCTTTTATATTTTATTTAGAGACAGGGTCTCAATAAGTTGCTTAGGTCTTTGCTAAATTGCTGAGGCTGGCTTTGAACTTGCAATCATCATGCCTCAGTTTCCCTAGCCACTTGGATTACAGGTGGGTACCACTGCACCTGGTAAAGCTTTATTTTTAAGTAAAGATCCAGGGAAAAGTTATTTTTCTATATACCAACAGTTTATAAAAATACATTTAATAGATAGATACTTGGTATAATTTAGAAAGCTAAGACTTCTTGAATTTATATATAGCAATCGATTTATCAGTATTTTGTAAATGATTCAGATGTTTTATCTCCATCTATATTGACATTTTCCTTCTTATATTTACCTAATTTGCCCATTTTTAGATTACTCATGACAACCAACATATCAGACCAGCTTAGTTAACACCTTATTTCTTTGTCAAACCTAAAAGTTGATGTTGTATTTTAAACATAGAAAGCAATGGACATTGTGTCTTGAATACTTAAAAGATAAATATTATCCTGAATGGCCAGGAGTATGGGCAAAAAAAAACAGGTTAGCAATTTTAGACTTTTTATGTATTTATTTTTGTAGGTGAATACCAAGGAGTGAACTCAGGGGCACTCAGCCCTTAGTCAAATCCTTAGTCAAATCCTCAGCCCTATTTTTTATTTTATTTAGAAACAGGGTCTCACTGAGTTGCTTAGTGACTCGATTTTGCTGAAGCTGGCTTTGAACTCACAATCCTCCTGCCTCATTCCCCCCAGCCTCTGGGATTACAGGTGTGAGCCACTGCTTCTGGCTAATTTTAGACATTATGAATTTTATCTTATGAACAAATCTAAATTAACTCATTTGTGAGATATCTACTTACATTAAATTCTATTTATGAGACATGATAATGTGGTAATATGTACTTATTAATTTGTAAAGTGAGAGTTGAATACAAATTACATTCACATTAAATTGAAACAAGCTAAGGTCATATGTTTATATGACTGTTGTCATTTGAATCAGGAATGTCCTCCCAAAGTTCACATGTTGAAGGCTTGATGCCCAATGCAGCAATGTCTGGAGGTCAGGTTTTGGGGAAGTGATGTATTCATAGTCATTCTGACTTTATCAGTAGATTAATGCATTTGATGGATTTATGACATAAATGAAATACTGGGAGGAGTTACAAAGTATAGGAAGGTTGGGGGGGGGGTGGAGAGGGATGTGCCTTTGGAAACTACTTCTTATCCCTGTCCCTTCTGACCCTCTCTCTCTCTCTCTCTCTCTCTCTCTCTCTCTTTCTTGGCTGCCATGAGCTGAGCATCTTTCCTCTGCCATGCCTTTCTACCCAAATGTTTCTGCTTTGGAGCAAGCCAACCATGGACTGATACCTCTGAAAACATATGCCAGAATAAATTCTTCTTCCTCTTTTGCATATTTTGATCATAACAACTAAACATTATGATTTTTTGTTTGCACACCATATCCAAGCTTTGAGTCAAAATTTCCACATGAAACAGCTTATACATAAAAACCTTTCTAGTCTAATCTCTATTTTCTTCAGTCTCAAATAAGGTAAAGAGTTAATTCTTTGATTGCATTTTGCAAGTGGGCTGAGATTAAAAACCAAAACCCAAAAAACCTCCAAGCAACACAAATAACTTCCTATCTTAGTATAAACAGAAAGCCAAAGAGATAAATATAGGTAGACAGCTATAAAGCCAAAAGGTTTTACATGTTATGCTTAAAATTGCAGTTTAGAAATCATTTTAAACCTCGAGTGGTGGAACACATATGTAATCCCAGCAACTCAGGAGGCTGAGGCCAGCGGATCATAAGTTGGAGGTCAGTTTGGGCAAATTAGTGAGAGACCTTGTCTCAAATAAAAAATAAAAAAACCTAAGGATGTAGCTCAGTGGTAAAGCACCATTGGGTTTAATCCCCAGTTACACACACACACACACACACACACACAAATAATTTTGAAGGGCACATAGAAATGTTTCAACTTAGGCATACTGGTCAAACAAGAGTATCACTTAAGTGTGCATAACACAAAAATAAATTTATTATAAGAAAGGCCATAAAATAGAAGGTGAGCTCAATATAAAATAATTCTGGGAAAAAAATCTGTCCAAAATAAAACAGCTGGGTATATCCTAGCCCTAGGAATTCCAGGGGCAGTTAATCTGTGTGAATGTTCGATTAGGATGTGTTCAGTGTTATCTCCAGAACTCATTTTGTGAGAGGGCTCTCGGGTGCTGGAGCAAGAGTCAGTGAAATAACAGAACTCTCACTGCCGCCATCAAATACATCTCTTAGCCCCTATCAAAAACACAGATCCAAACTAATAGATAAAAACCCATAAAACCCCCACCCTCATACCCCACCGAATTTTCCCTCCGTGTCTCCAGGATTTTCATAGACAAATGAAATAAAGTAAGCATTAGAGATACTGTTGAAGGAACATATAAAGAGGCCCAACTATCCACAACTTTGGAGTAGCTCAAATAAAGAACCTTGAAGGCTATGTGGGATTTGCCAATCTCCCACATCAAGTTTACAGAATCTCAGAGAAGAGAGGGTCTGAATTCACATATGGTAGTAGGTGAATCTGGACTGGGAAAATCAACATTAATCAACTCATTATTCCTCACAGATTTGTATTCTCCAGAGTATCCAGTTTTCATCAAAGTAGGTGGTGCTCAGTTGCTGCTCACAATAGTTGATACCCCAGGGCTTGGAGATGCTGTGGACATAGTCATTGCTGGCAGCCTGTTATTGGTGACACTGATAGTAAAAATGAGGATTACCTAAATGCAGAATGTTAGTGAACAGACATCAGATGCCTGATAACAGAAGTACAGTATGGTTACACTTCCTTGCTCCTTCAAAACATAAACCATTGGATACTGAGTTTATGAAGTGTGTGCATGAAAAAGTGAATAGCATTTCACTTATTGCAAAAGCAGACACACTCCCACTGAGGAATGCCAAAAGTTTAAAAAACAGATAATGAAAGAAATTCAGGAACATAAAATCAAAACATATGAATTTCCAGAAACAGATGATGAGGAAGAAAATAAGTGGTTAAAAAGCTAAAGGGCCGTTGACCTCTTGCTGTGGGAGACAGTAATACTATTATTGAAGTTAATGGCAAAAGGGTCAGAAGGAGGCAGCATATCCTTGGGGTGTGGCTGAAGTTGGAAATGGTGAGCATTTTGATTTTACAATACTAAGAAATATGTTGATAAGAACATAGATGCAGGACTCGAAAAATGTTACTAATAATGTACACTATGAGAATGACAGAAGCAGAAAACTTGCAGCTGGAACTTACAATGGAGTTGATAATAACAAGAATAAAGGGCAGCTTATGAAGAGCTCTCTGGCACAAAGGGAAGAAGAAAGGAGGGAGCCTGTAGCCAAGATGAACAAGGTGGAAATGGAGATGGAGCAGGTGTTTGAGATGAAAGTCAAGGAAAAGTTAAAAACTGAAGGACTTTGAAGCTGAGTTGTAGCGACACCATGAGCCAAGGAAAAAGAATTTGGAAGCCCAACATAAGGAACTAGGGAGAGATGATGTCAGTTTGTGAAGGAGACATCAAACTGGGAAGCTCAACAATGTACTTTATAGCAACATAACTCCTCAGGGACCTTGGACAGGAACAAGAAAGGGAAGATCTTTTAAACTCTCTATTGACCTCCCATTATGTGTTAGTTGCCAATATGCCAGCTGGGACATCAGTGTTTGTGGGCTCCATTTGACCAACTTGTGCCATTTTTATCCAGAATGATGGATTTAACAGCAGACAAAAATTTGTTGTTGTTGATGGATATTAAGATGCATTGGAAATTGGGTAGTGGATTGTATACTTACAAAGTAAAAGCTCTAAGAAACTTTCTATATTTTATTTTCCTTTTGAAAGTTTTTATTTGAAAGATCTCTTCAATTTAATTCAAGAGAACATTTTTACTGTTGTGCAATCATACTCTGGTGGTCTAATTGTTTACAGGATATTCCAAAATAAAGGGACTCTGGAAGGTTTTTATTGAGTATAAATGGCCACAAAATGATGCAAACTATGCTTCCCTAGGATAATTATAATATAGTTATATTATATAGTTATATTATGCAGCCTATACAATAATGTAATTTAGTCTAACACAGTTGACCCTAATTTTTAACACTTCCGTTGTTTAAAAATAAACATGGAAAAAAAGCCAATATCCTTACAATGCACCTATAGCTTTTTAATAACAACTGCTTTTTATTTTGGATTCTTTACATACATATTATTCTCATTTAGTGCCATCTTTAGCCAGAATCTCATAACTCCTTCATATTTGTAATAACATTTAATTTCTTTATTTTCCATATACTGGCCCTGCTAAAATAGAATATAGCATCTTTCATACAATAGAAACCAACAAATAAAACTTTTATTTTAAAACAAATAAAACTTGTGGTTGCACAACACCTTTGAGCCATGTATTAGATGGCTCAGGACTGTGAAAATGTGAATGTCATTGGGATAAAAATATCTAAAAGGAACAACAAAGTTGGTGATGTTCAACAACTAAAAAATTACTACAGAGGTCATATAGGATCAAATTATTTATTACCACACTATAGCATGTAGAATATAATCACAAATCTAGGAGAGTTTAAGGCCTAGTCCAAAGACTAAGAAGAAAAGTGATTAATAAATAAGCAATGCATCTATCATGGGCAGTTATTGTGAAAGTTCAAAGATGTACATCTGATTATGCAGAATGGGAAAATGTCTTGAATAAGATGACATTAATGGAACTTTAAGTACTAATGGCATGTAAGTGTTTGGGTTGGAGGTAAAGAAATACAATACCACCAGGCAAGGTTTCCTAGTTGCAAGAGGGGTATGTGGTAGATCAAAGCTATTCAACTGTCAAATCTGGTTGACATAAACACTATATAAATTGGGAACACATATTAAAGAACAGGTGTCAAAGGACCATGACTGTGTCCCCTTGTGTTCCTAGTATATATTGTAATGATATGCATTGCAATGATGAAAGTCAAAGATAGACAAAATGTTTGTTAAAGTTTTTTTAGTTATAGATACAATATCTTTATTTTATTTATTTTAATTTATATGTGGTGATGAGAATCTAACCCAGTGCCTCACACATGCTAGGCAAGTGCTCTACCACTGAGAAACACCTTCTGACTAAAACTTGTTTCTCTATAAACTTGGATAATACTAACAGTATATTCCAGCATTTATTACTATTGTGGCATTCAGACTAAGACAGGTGTGTGACAAATTTGAAGTACCAGGAAAGCACAGTATAAGTAGAATAATTGCATTTAAAATGTGTTAGAAATGTGTTTGGGGCCATCTGGGGAATGTTTGCAAGCTATCCTATGCAATCTGTACTCCAAGCATAATACAACAAGAAATTAGGACAGCCTACTGGCCATAACCCTGGTTCTATGGTACAAATAAGTGGGCAGTATGGGGACAGCTGAGTGTGGTGCATGATGAGATCACACTGGCAAGTTGTTCAGAAGGCTTAGGACCCTGACCTCATTTTTCTACTTGGTGTTCAAATAAAGGCCCATCCTTATGAACTGTAGTGAAATTTTGGGGACAAGTAAAGAGGGAAATTCTCCATGGAGAGGAAGTACAACCATTAGGGAGATGAGAACCTGCCACAGAAAAGAACAGTGTTGGTTTCATTATGCCTGATGAAGAAAAGGAAGGGGTGGTTAGCACAGAATGTTGGTTTACATGATGAGCCGAATAGCACTATGTTTACGGCTGTGGCTGCCGCAGCCTCAGTGCCTTCTTCATTCACCTCCATGACACTCTTGTGCACAACCTTGGACAGACACAGGTCTGTCTCAGTTGACATGGCAGACAAGTCAGCCTGGCCTGGTTGAAAGGCATCGACCATTCCCAAACGCTGAAGCACAGACTTCATTTCATAATCCTCCTGCAGTTTAAATCTTGGAAGGAAAACTTCCACTTCAGTATTCTGCAAAGAGGCTGCCTTGGTCCAGGCTATGAATTTCTCAAAAGTCAGGTTATTTTCCACCTGAAAGACCAGAATCACAGGTTCATATTCAGACTCTTGTGGGTATCGACGGACACAGACATTTCCATGAACATTCCTTGTTAACTGTCCACACAGGACCAGCAGTGCCTTCAGCAACCTAGAAACTTGTGAGAGATCTGACTTGCCCACCACCCCACATGCAATCCCATATATGATTTCCCTGCAGGAAGACTGTGGCTGTCCCTCTTTATTCATCCACTAGCAAACCATGTTTATTTGTGAAAAGCATCTATGCCTAGTCAATGGTGCTTTTCCAGTGGTATTTGTTGCTTTGAATGAGGCTTAGTTTTCACATGATAAACCATTTCTGGCAAGCCAAAGAGACTGGGGAAAGGAAGAGCTCTCAGTGTGAGCCTCTTCAGGAGAGGGACAAGTGCCTAAGGTGGAATGAGGCACTGTTTGTGGAAACTCATCCTCACAGTTAGGGACCTGGACAGAGGGAAAGCTCATGGGAGCTGCTCTGCTCCCAGTGACCCTTTAGGTCATCACAGTGTACTGCCACCATTGATAGAATGGTTGACTCTCTTGCAATAGGGATCATATCACAAGGAATCAAGGAGGACAGGGCTGGGCCATTTGGGCTCTTGGGTTGGAGATACTGTGAAAGAAAGGCACAGGGTGTACCCACTTCTTCCCACAGAAATTGTGAGTTCAAAGGAGTGCAGCCCCTCCCAACTCACCACACTGAGGTCCACGTCCTCATCTGGGAGCAGGATGATCATGCTCAGCGTCTTGCCAGCATATGGCAGCTCCAACACCTTTGTCTGGGCCTCACTGATGTAGATGAAGTTAAAATTGGCTTCCTGCCACATCATCTGCACTGGCCATTCCTCCTCCTGAGAGGAATGACCACATGAGCAAAGCATTTAAAATGGTATAAAAAGGGCAAGAAAACTCTCAACTCTGCTGGGGTCCAGCACTGCTAAAAATTAATGAATAATTACCTGAAATATGCCTTATAAATAAGGGGAGGTATTTAATGCAAGCTACCTTATTGCATTACATTGCATCTTAAGGGTTTACAGAATTTAGCAAACTATACTAATATCCGTTTTACTTAAAGTTGACTAGCGCCTTTGCAGTCATTTTTAATAATATGAAGCAGCAGATGTTGAATCAATAATGATAAGGTATGATTAACAACAATTCAACTGTGAGATTATTTTTTAAGATTTTTTTAGTTGTACTTGGATACAATAACTAGTTATTTTATTTGTTTATTTATATGTGGTCCTTAGGATTGAACCCAGAGCCTTGCACATGCTAGGCAAGTGCTGTACCACAGAGGCACAACTCCAGTACCTAAATGTGAGATTATTTTAATTTAAAGAATAATAGATTGAAGATCTGGGATGTAGCTTCATGGTGCACCACTTGCTTAACATGGACAAGGTTATGAGGTTGATCCCTCATTGCACAAAAATGTAAAAACAAAACAAAAATCATGATTCAATATATGTGTTTTCACATTCCCTCTTTGTACTCTGTCTCATGTCTGAGATATATATATATATATATATATATATATATATATATATATATATATATACACATATACATATATATATAACATACATACGTATGTCACCTCTTTTTGCTTTTTATCCAAGCAACTTGTGTCTATAAGGAGATATTTGTGTCCAGAATAAGGTTAAACCAATACATTATGAGACTTCATCAAAGGCATTTAAAGCGCTAATAGGCTGTAAACCATAATAGATAGCAAGTATTATTTATTCAAGTCATTTTTCCACTGAGATTAAAATTCATTAAAAGAGATGATAAGTTTGAAATTATTATTAACCAATTATGCCTTTACAAAGTTAAATTTTCTATTCAATTTCTTCCTCAGACTAGCATAATTTTTGAAAGTCTCTCCCTACCTGGTTTATTTTGAAAGGCATTTCTTTTGTGCATGGTTTGTCAAATTTCTCATCCCATGTTCCTTGGAAGTAGATGGCATTGACAAGAACCAGCCTGGTCTGCTCATCAATCGAGCCCATTGGTAGCAACTCTGGAATTTTACCTTTCAAGAAAAGCACATATTCTGTCAGTTGCTTTTTCTGAACCCATGGTGAATAAACATGACAACGATGTCTTGGAGATCCAAACATTATGGTTTCAAATGTGCTGAGTTTGGATGATATGTATAAAAGTCAAAAATCCCAGCTGTGAGTGGTATTCATGATGATAGACACTGGAAGAGCCACCAAATTGAAGATGGTGAAGGACTTCTATGTCACTGGAGGAAAGCAGGTTGGGACAAAGCAGAAACTTGACACCAGGTTGGAGAAGAAGACAAGCAGCAAAGGAGAGAGGGGCTGGGTAGGAGCTGACATTACTTATTGTGGGTAAGAGCAGCTTCAGGTCTAAGGCCCTGTGGTCAGGCCCAGTTCTAACGTTGTACAGATACCTGGCCACATTCTTGGGGCAGATAGAATTGAATAGCTCCAGAGCAAGGACATAGGAGGAGTTTCTGGAAGCTATATAAGAGATGATATGATTGCATCCTCCTGGCACTTGGAATCCCTGGAACAGGTAATAATTTGGGTAGGTGAAGGTATGTCCTTCTTTCCCTGTATATCAAGTGGTATGTTTCCAAGGAACTAAGAGCATCCCTGCTAATTTGCTGCCTCTAGAGGGCACAAGAAGAGAAGACTCCAAGAAGAAGTAGTGGAAAGAACTACCTCTATTTTTTACTGTCTCATTTGTTAGCAGAAATAGGGACATTCCTAGAGATGTGTAAGTGACTGATGGTTCAAATATCAAACCATTATTGATCTAGAGGACCAAAGTTAGAAGTTGTCACTCTCTAAAACAGAAATGGTACATTTTAACCTCACAAGCAGGGTGTTTTCAATCTGTGGAATGGATCAGCCCTGAGAGAGGTTGACTAATCAAGTCTAGGCTTCTCAAGTCTGATGAAGGACACTTACGTGAGAGATAGGAAAGAAGAAGTAGGAGAAGTCATCTT
This sequence comes from Marmota monax, assembly GCF_021218885.2. Classification (NCBI taxonomy): domain Eukaryota; kingdom Metazoa; phylum Chordata; class Mammalia; order Rodentia; family Sciuridae; genus Marmota; species Marmota monax. Next base: position 3,396,383 of record NW_026693024.1, on the reverse strand, counting down.
AACATGTAAAAGTTGGAAAAGTGAAGTCCAAACTGACCCCAGGAAGAGGAGGGCCAAGGGCATGACTTGGGAAGATCTGGCCATTGATCTGTTCCCATAGATGACAGTCACCTGCTGTGTGAACAATACAGGCCATTGACATGTAAAGTATTATATGGGAAATCTGACCTACAAGTTTCTATTGACACTTGCACCAGCCACTCTGGCCCTGGGAAAACAGACAGCATTAATTCTCTGGTTTTGAAAACCTGAGCACTGATCAGATCTTCTGTGAGCCACTAAGGTTCACAGGCAGTAAGAGGCTCAGCCAGGCAACCTTGCTCTGATCGTTCTGCAACACCAGTGACATTAGCAGTGAGGAGGCAAGGTAGAAGAGAGAGGAGAGGAGAACAGGGGTGGGGTGGGAGGAGAGTGAAATAACTTATAATTCTGACCTTCCGTCTCTTTTGAGACCCAAGTATTTATATGCTCCCTGGACTTCTCTGTAGCTTCAGCAAAGGACAGCAGCTCCAGCTCCGCATGGTAGAACTGAAGACAGGACTCCTTAAATGTCTTGGGAGAGAAATAGTTCAAATGGCCAGGTTGCTCAATAAAATGACAGTGAGCTTCAAGGCATTCTGAAGGCTATCTTTAGTTTGTTCTTAAAATTAAAAACATGATCAAATCTTAAGCTACTTGATGGTGAAATATTTCAGTTTGTTAGGAGATATTTCCTGAGCTCAAGAGAAAATAAATGAAATTTTAGATATTGCCAAAATTGAAATAATACAAGTTATTTTTGTAGAATTGGGGTCTTTATAAAAAACAGTTTACTGTGAGTTTCTCAAGTTCTCTGGAATATTGTCCTTTTATTTACCTATTTATTTATTTATTTATTTATTTGTTTTCTTATTTATTTATTTTTGCTTGGTTTTGCAGTACTGGGAATTGAGCTCAGGGCCTTGAGCATGCTAGGCAAATGCTGTACCACTGAGCTATATCCCAAGGCAGTTTTCCATTTTGTTTTTGAGACAAGGGTGTCACTAGGTTGCCCAAGATGGTCTCTAACTCTCCATCCTCTTGTCACAGCCTCCCCAAAATGCCATACTGCCTGGTCTCTAGGGTCTCTCTTCTGGGTTGTATATTTCCAGGTATTTTAAATTCCACTTTTATTGTTCTGTTGACTCAACTTACTGAGAGGAAATCATAGGTCTTCTCTCCAAAGAGCCTGTTGGTGGTTGTAAGCAAGTACTTAGACCCAGGCTTGTTCACTTGGGTGAGAAGCATCTGGAAGCCCTTATGGATGTCTTCCTCTGTGTTTAAAGACATTGCCTGTGAAGGAAAGCAAGAAAACCCTCTCAGTTTTGATCTTGATCTCCACAAGAATGTTCAAGCAATATTCTTCTCAAATACTGCATGAATTTATCCTTTGAGAGGAAGTTGATCCTAATTGAGAAGTGACACTGGTGGGATAGGTGGAGAGAGGGGCCAGGAAACTGCTGAGTAAGATACGGGTTTTGTACCTGCACAGAGCTCTCTGCATAGTTTATAGGTGAGCAATATTACAAAACGAAAGGGGCAAGAGAGATTCAGAAAAGGCACTATTCTTAAGTCCTCTATCCCATGGAAACCATAAATTTTTCAGAAATAGAGAAAAACTTTCCTCTATTTATGTACAAAATAATGCAGTTCAAAACAGTAATATTACTTGCCTTTATTTATTTACAAAGATGCAGTTCAAAAAACTAAAAGTCCAAGAAAAATTTGGACAGTAATGCAATCATCATGATAACATTTAAAGGAAATAAAAGTATAAAATGAGCAATATGATTAATAAGAATAAATCAGTTCTTAAACAGTATCCTAGAGAGAGATAATATATGATTACTATATGATACTTTATATTTCAATAAAGGTGTAATATTCAACAAGGGAGTTTCATTTGACTCTGAAATACATAAATCACAAAATTTATATTTAATGATGTCAATGTAGGAAACTAAAAATCAAAAACACTACAAATAAAATACCAACAACATGGAAATTAACCTACTAACAAAGTATTAAAAACAATTTCTAGAGAAATAACTTTCCTATGTAACAATCAAATAACTAACATATTGACTATTTTTTCTTTATATTTACTCAGCACTAGCTTTTGACATAGTATAAATAAGTGACAAAGCAGCACAACTTTGGGATGCAATCTTAAATGACACTACTCAAAAAAATCTATAAAACTCATATTCCTAGAATTTGTAAAATGACTTCCGTTTCCCAACATAATTAAATTTAAGCTACATATATTTTTCTCAGTCTTCCAGTTGGTCAATATACCTTCTTTTTGCCTAGATATTAGCCAGAAATTAACAAGAAAAGTCCTGTCACCTGGCAAAGATGTACAACCAAATTACCAAACCTTTTATTTTTTAACTGGAATGCCATCTAACGGAATATAGAAGGTATTCAGCAAAGGGGTCAATGAGACTTGGTTTGACAAGTTAATTTGAAAGAAAAAATATATAAACATCTTATATCCCACACAAACTGAAGTTTCCTGAATAATTTAAAACCAGAAAGAAAAACCTTTTAGTAAATTAATCTTGACCATGAAAGAAATTAGCAGAATGACAATTCTACAAGAAACCAATTAGAATCATTTTCAAAAGTGGTAATAAAGTTTTGTGTAGTTTCAGTCTTTTCAACCTTAGAGGCAAATCTGAAACAACAGTAGTAACAGGCAGGAGCAACAGGAATAATGTAATGGCAATCTTTTGAGGATATTTGTGTATTAACACAATCATATTTTTGTTAGTCTATTCACTCCGCAGTTGTTTTCTTATGAATAAGCATGAGTCATAGTAGACACATAGATCATATCAGTTAAGTCTCTTGTCACAACAAGCATTAGAACTTTTTGGAGCTGTTTCTTCTGTGAAACATGATTTTGAGTAGCAAGTTGTTTTTCCTCTGTGGCTCATGCCCAGGCCTGAGATTTGCAGTACTGTAGGACCAGTTTACCATCACTGCCCAAATATCCCTCATCTGGGGGAGGAGCAAAGGACTGATTCCCATAAGTGAACAACTGTTCTAAGGCCACAAGTTTAAGGAACTTATTGATGAAGTCAATGAGTCCTTGCATGATTCAGGTTCTCTCTACAACCCAAATTTGTTTTCATTATAGGTGTACCCCACAGCCTTTAGAACTATGTCCATTTTTATCTTGGTGTCACTGCAAGGACCTCTCCCTGACAAGACTGCAGCAGAAGAAGGGGACTCTGGAGTGGCTATATTTGGGGAGACATCCGTAAGTCCTTCATGCCAGCAGCAGCAGTTGAAGAGAGTTTCCACACTGACCTTGATGATTCTTAATAAAGTAAACACTAAAAATGTTTATCCTCTTCTAAAGAATGATTCTCATATTTAACATAATATTTAAATATATGACTTATAATTTAGAAAATAATATGAATGTTCTATTACCAAACCAAGTAATTTCATCAAAAAATAGTTAAGCAGCATTAATTATTTTAATGTTCCAAAGGAAATAATGATATAACAAAACTCCCAACACACAATGTTAGAAAAGGGAGAAAAAAAATCCTGAGGAATTTAGGGAAAAACACAAAATGCTCATGAGTCCAAGAATTGATCTTTTCCAAGAAAGCACACATATCTACCCAACATAGACTGACATCAGCAATTGTAAGAAAAATTTATCAATACTCACAAGAAAAGTTATAAATGAAAAAGAGATTACAAAGTAACCCCTGCAAGCAACCACCACAACATTTCACTGGAGGAAACACCTCACCTCTCTCCTTCCCTTCATTCTGTACCCTCTCCCTGAAATGGTCCAGGCTCACCCCTCCTTCCTCAAGAGTTCTGGAAAACTCAAGGAGGGTATAAAAGACAACCTTGCAGACCAGTCTCTCCTCCTGAGTGACAGGTGAGCTTACCTGAGCCATCTGGTCTTTGGTGTTGCCCTTTGCCCCCAGGAGGACCATGGCCAAGGCAGAGGAGATGCTCAGGGGAGAAAAAAACACATTTTGTGAAGGTCTGTCTTGACACAGCATCTTCAAAACCTGGATGGCAAAGGTGCCATTTGCTTTTGAAAGAGAATCCATGATGCAGGGTCTGGGGGCAAAGAAGACAGAGAAACACAATGAAATGGGGCTGAGGACACTGTGTGTGGTCTCTGCTCCGCTTTCATTTTTCTTGTGAATCAGAAAATTTCTGAGTACCAGTGAAAGCCATGGGAGCTGATTAGACATGTGAGGAAGGGGCTGGTGTCTGTAGAACATGAAACTGTCTAGGAAAGGAAGAGCAGAAAAGCATGCATAGGAGAACAGAAGTTGACAGGTTGAAGAAAGAAGAGTGAGTAGTCAAAGCACGAGCAAGGAGGTGCTGCTTGAGCCAGAGACAGTGGGTTTAAACACCATGGGGCAGCTCTATGCAGTGAGACCCTCCCTCACCCGAGGAGGGCCTTAGATCCTGGGAAACCTCCTTGACAACTTCCCATTTCTCAAAGATCCCTCCAAATCCATGCCCAAGCAAGCCTTCAGTACCCTCCCAAATCATTCTACCCACTCCACTTCTCTAGCCCCTGTGATCCTGTGCCTAGTACAAACCACATGTCTCCACTGAGAATCCTCTGACCTCCATGACCATGAGATCCCAAGTACAATCAGCACTTGCTCACTAAAATGCAAAGCAAGTGGGCTGGGAAGTATCAGAACATGGGATTCCCATGTTCTGATAAGAACAAGAAGTGGTATCTTGATCCTATGAGCTCTCCCTTAAATCTCCAGTGGTGCTTGGGAGAAGCTCAAAACGTGTTTTGTAGATGGCATCCCACCTGCCTGGCCCGGTAGTTTGCTGTAGTTCTCCTCTATCACAGCCTCCACCTCTACCCACCCTGATCCACTCAGTTACCTCTGAGCCTTGGAAAATAGTGATATACAAATTAAGAGGCTCCCCTTCAAATTTCTGTCACCAGACTCAAATCACTCATTGCTCTCTCCTAGGCTCAGCACCAAGAGGCACCAGATGTCCTAGTCTACAGCTCCCTCCTACCCACCCTGACTCATCACTGCAAATTGTAATTCCTTTTCTCATTTATTGTTGGACCCACAAGACTGGCCTCTGTCTGCAGGAAAGGTACCTGGCATCCTGATTCTAAGCACCTGCAAGTATGCTCAGGAAACAGCAAGAGCTCCATCATTTAGGGAGAAACCTCAGATAAATAAAGGTTGCACTGGTTCTGAACTAGATACTGGAGATTTTAAAAGCACAGTGAAAGGTAAGTCAGAGTTATTCTGTGACTCCCTGAGGAGAGAGGAGAGGTGAGAAAATAGGGCCAGTAGGTGGGAGTGGTGTTGGAGCATGAACACCCACCATGGAGAGGTCCAGAGCCAGCCAGGGGCAGGCAAGAGGCAAGCAGAGAAGCCAGGAGGCTGTGCAGCACCTTTGTCTTCTTGGAACCTTGCTGCCCTTCTCTGGGACTTGCCCTAAGCAAGGTCCTGCTGCACCATTCACCCCCATGATCTCCCAAGAAGCTCTTTCTAAACACAGCAATGACACTCACTTTTTAGATTGTCTTTTCTCATCTCAGTCTTTGGCATCCCTTCTCCCAGTGGTGGCCTGGGGTTTCTAAACTTGCCTGCCTTGGTCCATTCCAGCCCCTGCACAGAGAAGTCCTCACCTGCCACCTTCCACAGAGTCTCTCCCTCAGGTCTCAGTTCTGCTAGCCTTGTGCAGACTTCTGAATCACAGGACCAGGATCTACAGCTGTGCCTCTCTCAGGTCCACTCTGGGGCCTCTACACTCCCAGAGACCTTTTACCAGGCCTGATTAGATCTGGGAATTCCTACCTTCCAATCAGCATTTAGTGCCCCAGGGAAGAAATCCATGGGACCTGAGTCAGATCATGAGTTCCCTTGCTCTTGCTCCCCTAGCCTGGCCTCTGTCACCCACTGGTTTGCACTGGAACACCAAGGGAGACACTGGGGTGGAGTTGCACACAGCATGTTTTCTAGAGGATTCTGAAAGTGAAAGCACTCTAAACTGATAGCCAAAGGCAGGCTGCAAAGTCCCCTGGGAAAAACACAGTGGGGACTGGGGAAGGACACAGATCCTACAAATCTGGGCTTCCCTACTGACAGAAAGAAAAGACAGAATGACAGGCTGAGATTTTAGGGGAGGAAAGTCCTACAGGTCTGTATTCTGAGCCTCTTGCCTGACACAAAGGAGAGATTCAGCTAAATGGAATGTGTCCCTTTCCCTTATATGCTGTTGGTGGGAATGTAAATTAGCCCCATCACTATGGGAAATGGTAAGGAGTTTCCTCAGGAACTAAAGGTAGTGCTACCTACCACATGATTCAGTTATACCACTCTTCTCTGTGTACACATGAAGGAATCAATGTCAGCATAGTAGAAGAGACAGCTGCATACCCAAGTTTGTCCCAGCATAGTTCACAAGAGCCAAATTATGAAATCTGCCTAGGTGCCCATTAGCAGATAAATTCATCAAAAAAGTGGTAAGTATATGTGTACAGTAGAGTTTAATTTATCCATAAAAAGGAAGGAAATATGATTTGTACAAAACAGATGAAACTGGAAAACATCATGTTTAAGCAAAACAAGTTTCAGAAAAACAAGTATATGATGTTTTCTTTCATATGTGGAGTATAGAGAATGATATAAAATGACATGTAAGTAGAAGATGGACTAATGGGAAAGATAAGGGTTGAGGGAAAATACAAGGGGGGACAAGAGAGTGTTACAGGTAGGGTGGATTCAGTTAGAGCACTTTATATGCATGCATGAAATTGCTACAATTAAACAAATTTTTTGCATACTTACTATGAACTCATAATTATACAAAAATAAATTTTTAAAATTGTTGTTTCCAAGGACTGTGTATATAATTTAGTGGTAGTGTGCTTGCCTCATATACACAAGACTCTGGCCTTAATCTCCCACACCAGAAAAAATAAATAAAAACTTTGTTTTCCAGTTTCTCTACCACTCATTATTACCAGTGCAGCACCCTCTTAGAAAACACAGTGTCCAAAATCTGAGCAGCTGATCCCTTTTCCAACTTCTGGTGCTTAGGCTGTGGAACTGGTTTATAAGCAGACCTACTCCTCATTGGCAATGTGACAGAAAGAGAGACTGAGTCAAAATGGCTCAGGTCCTCAAGTGTGTCCATCAGCAGTATCTGAGGCATGGACCACCTGGAGCACATTGGTTTAGTAGTTCATGTCATCCGAGCTCCACACACTTCCCCATCCCTCTTTGTACCAGTTTCAAGCAATTGGAATTACTTCAGGTTGACATGTTATCCCAAGAAAAGAGTAGACCAAATATCTCTTCCTCTGAAGCAGGGAACTTTTTCTAGAAGTTTGTCCATCAGCAGATACCTGTGTTTTTTCAAATTAATGAAAATTAGTTTTCTCTCCTGAGTACCTGAATTAGGGTGAGGCAAAACATTTATCAGGCACACTTTCTTAGGTGCTAACCCTCCATTTAAATGACCCTGAGAATGAGGGCTTCCATAAATTTTCACTGAAGGTGCCATGCCATTTTTTAAAATGTTTTTTATTGTTGGTTGTTCAAAACATACATAGTTCTTGATATATCATATTTCACACTTTGATTCAAGTGGGTCATGAACTCCCATTTTTACCCCGTATACAAATTGCAGAATCACATCAGTTACACATCCATTGATTTACATATTGCATACTAGTGTCTGTTGTATTCTGCTGCCTTTCCTATCCTCTACTGTCCCCCCTCCCCTCCCCTCCCCTCCCCTCTTCTCTCTCTACCCCCTCTACTGTCATTCATTTCTCCCCCTTGTATTATTTTCCCCTTTCCCCTCACTTCCTCTTTTATGAAATTTTGTATAACCCTGAGGGTCTCCTTCCATTTCCATGCAATTTCCCTTCTCTCTCCCTTTCCCCCAGAAATAGAAGAAGATCTTAGAAGATGGAAAAATATACCCTATTCATGGATAGGCAGAACTAACATCATCAAAATGGCGATATTACCAAAAGTTCTCTATAGGTTTAATGCAATTCCAATCAAAATCCCAATGGCATTTCTTGTAGAAATAGAGAAAGCAATCATGAAATTCATATGGAAAAATAAAAGACCCAGAATAGCAAAAACAATGCTAAGCAGGAAGTGTGAATCAAGCGGTATAGCGATACCAGACTTCAAACTATACTACAGAGCAATAGTAACAAAAACAGCATGGTACTGGTACCAAAACAGGCGGGTGGACCAATGGTACAGAATAGAGGACACAGAAACCAATCCACAAAACTACAACTATCTTATATATGATAAAGGGGCTAAAAGCATGCAATGGAGGAAGGATAGCATCTTCAACAAATGGTGCTGGGGAAACTGGAAATCCACATGCAACAAAATGAAACTGAATCCCTTTCTCTCGCCATGCACAAAAGTGAATTCAAAATGGATCAAGGAGCTTGATATCAAATCAGAGACACTCCATCTGATAGAAGAAAAAGTTGGCTCTGATCTACATACTGTGGGGTCGGGCTCCAAATTCCTCAATAGGACACCCATAGCACAAAAGTTAATAACTAGAATCAACAAATGGGACTTACTCAAACTAAAAAGTTTTTTCTCAGCAAAAGAAACAATAAGAGAGGTAAATAGGGAGCCTACATCCTGGGAACAAATCTTTACTCCTCACACTTCAGATAGAGCCCTAATATCCAGAGTATACAAAGAACTCAAAAAATTAGACAATAAGAGAACAAATAATCCAATCAACAAATGGGCCAAGGACCTGAACAGACACTTCTCAGAGGAGGACATACAATCAATCAACAAGTACATGAAAAAATGCTCACCATCTCTAGCAATCAGAGAAATGCAAATCAAAACCACCCTAAGATACCATCTCACTTCAGTAAGATTGGCAGCCATTATGAAGTCAAACAACAACAAGTGCTGGCAAGGATGTGGGGAAAAGGGTACACTTGTACATTGCTGGTGGGACTGCAAATCGGTGCAGCCAATTTGGAAAGCAGTATGGAGATTTCTTGGAAAGCTGGGAATGGAACCACCATTTGACCCAGCTATTCCCCTTCTCAGTCTATTCCCTAAAGACCTAAAAAGAGCATGCTACAGGGACACTGCTACATCGATGTTCATAGCAGCACAATTCACAATAGCAAGACTGTGGAACCAACCTAGATGCCCTTCAATAGAGGAATGGCTAAAAAAAAATGTGGCATTTATACACAATGGAGTATTACTCTGCATTAAAAAAATGACAAAATCATAGAATTTGCAGGGAAATGGATGGCATTAGAGCAGATTATGCTAAGTGAAGCTAGCCAAGCCATGCCATTTTTTTAATAACACTATTATTCCTTGGCACATGCCTGTAATCCCAGCAGTTAGGGAGGCAGAGGCAGGAGGATCTAGAGTTCAAACCCAGCCTCAGCAAATTAGCAAGACCCTGTGCCAATCAAAAAATAAAAATATTTGGGGATGTGGTTCAGTGGTTAGGTATCCCTGGCTTTACTCTCTGTATACAAAAATAAATAAATGAATACACGTGAAAGTAAACAGATAAATAATGCTTGTAAAAAGGTGAATATGCTTACCATAATATTGATAAGAGAAGGAATCTGAGACATTCTAAATTCAGTTAAAAGTAGGATGAAGGAAAGAAAAGGTATGAGTTTAACTGATAGTTTCAAGCTAAACCAAGAAAGAAAAAATAATAACTGCAGCATATTTCTTTCCCATATTTTTAAGATAAGCCATTGAGACAAAATTTTATTCTGTTTATTGACACAACCAACCAAGAGGCTACAGAAACATGTCTCTACTGACTCTCTTCCTATCCCAGTCATATCCCTCTTCTCTATATATATTGTAGATTTAATGAAACTAATCTGCACCTCCTGCTCCCTGGATTTTTACAACAAAATATCTTTAGATCCAGTGGACATTTTTCCAACTGCTACATGATAATGCTGCTTGTGACTTACGGAATTTGCCCATGGACCAGGCTAACAACATGCACAGCTTGTATTTCAGAGATCTCTCCATCTCAAAACTGTGGTTTAACAATACTCACCCCTTGAAATCATTCAATTTCGAGTATTCACAGAGCTGTACAACTGTCACCACTATCTTAGTCAAGAACATTACATCACTTCAAAAACAAATGGGATACTCATTTATAATTATTCTCCAGTAACTGCTCCCTCTTCCCCAAGCTCTGGAAACCACTAATCCATATTTTTCTCTATGTATTTGCCTATTGAGAGCATTTCATGTAAGGAATCATACAGTCTGAGGTATTTTGTTACTGCCTGATTGCAATCTCCAGCTTCTGTAACTTGGCTCACTTGCATTGGTTAAACCCCCAAACATCCCTTTTATGATTTTCAGGCTTAAAAGGGGCACCCTTACAATTGTTTGGGGCTGATCAGGGGAACAGCTTTATGTTCTGGTCAGTCGCCTCTTGTGTGCTTCGATAAAGGCTTGATTCAATTACACATGAGTGGTCTGAAAGTGAATTTATGAAAGCCTGGGATGTTGCTTTAACTATAACAAAGGCTTTGGCCATTTGGAGCATTTGTGGGGCTTCTGAGTGGCTCTGACCACACCTACATACTGCACTTCCCAGGCTACGCACATTAATGTGGGCATTCTCAGGAGCTTCTCGGGGATTCCTGGAGCATCAGGGGCTCAGATGAGATGCTAATAAATACTTTAAGTATAATTACCCTAAAACTAAGGTTTGTTTGAAATAGGGAACAGAGAGATGTGAGCAGTGGGAGCATGAGGTTAAAGGAATAATTCTATTGTGTGTGTCCACAGTACCAACTTCCAAGAGCTTTATTTTTTAAAAAGCAATTTGCCTCCAGTTCTGCCTGGCCTAAGTTGTCAGAATATGTCACATTCCTCAGAATACTATCTGTTATCTGTAGGAGAAACACAGGCCAGAAATGCCAATAAAGGTTCCCTGAAGGGGAACATTTGTGATCCTTATAAAGACCAGTTTGCAGAAGTCAGGGAGATAAGGATCATTGCCCCTAATCATGACTTCTGGACCAAGTGACCTAGAATTGTAATGGTGGGGACTTTTAAAATCTGATGTCATCCTGTTTTCAGTGAAAACTCAAGAGGTGGACCTGGCTGGGACTTTCTATAAACTTCCTGGGATACCCCCAATACAACTGTAGGGCAGGAGAAGAGTGTCATCTTCTTTCCTGAGAGGACACCCTTCCACAAGAAAGAGTGTCTTCTTTTCCCTTTTTCTGTCCCTTCTAATGAACTCACACCTGTTACTCTGAGAGACATGTCTGAAATCATTCTGGCACAATTGTAAGAGTTGGGTATTGAAGAGGGGACTCTGAGACTGCCTCAGTTTCTCAGCAAGCCAGTGTTCTGTAACAACATCCTCCAAAAAGAGTTCCTGTTAATCCTCACATGGTGCTGGTGATAGTTTTACATTTCTGTTGGTGCATAGGATGAACTACCTGTTATCCTAGCATAGCAGCTACTCCTTCTCATTGCTCATAAGGAACTGTGGCCGTCTTCTCTAACTTCTACTTTTTCTTCACCATTCTTGACAAATTTATTTGTGATGATTTCTATGTCATTTATTAGTTTTGCAGGAATTTATATGAATTTGAAGTTGCTTATCCCATGCCTCCAAGTGACATGGAAGCAAATGAATGAGGCCCCCCTGACCTACAGGGCCAAGTGAAATATAGGCTGTATCATATCCATAAAAATCCATGTCCAAATGCTGTTAATCCCCTAAAAGCAGAGAAAAAAAACAGCCAAAACATGGCCTCTGCTTTCCAAGGCAGCTTTTTTTTCTCAAAATTCTCAAATGGCCTTCCAACAAATATAACAAAAATGGGTCCCTTCCACCAAAATGTTGCCTGAAGTCATCATCTGAATTTAGGACTAGGAAATGATTTCCACCCACATCCTTCTTTGCCACATTTGGCATACATGTCTCATTTATAGCATTTGAAAAATTCCTCATGTGTCTCAGCCATTTGTTGGAATTTGCTCTCTGGGTCCTCTTTATTTTCAGAATTTTATCTGGATGCCACTTTAGTGCCAGTTTCTGATATGTCTTTTGGATCGCCTTGAGTGATTCATGTCTCTGCACACCTAGAACTTCATAGCAATACATTGTTTTAACAAATTGTTGGCACATGTTTGAGGTCTCTGGTGCAGGCAGCAGGAAGGACAAAAGACACAGTGGACCTCCTCCTTTTCCTCATGGCTCCTCCCACTTTCCTCTCTGTTCCTCCTTATTTTTCATCATCTATAAATTACTTATTGAAAACTTAGATGATTACAATGATTTTTATTAGGTACTAGACATAATGATTATCCTAAATATTTTCTCATACCCTTTCTTGAAAATGGTGTTGTGGAGATAAAAATTGGGTACATTTGAAGCTTCTTTCAAGTTGGTCTCCAAAATGTTTTGCCACTTTTCAATCCCATGTACACTACCGCTTACACTATGAATAGTGGTCTGACTTATTTTTTCTGAACTGTGCTGCACAGTGTCTGCTCCTGGCTCTTATTTGGACTCACAGTTCACAACCTGTTAAAAAAGCCATTCATAATACAGCTCTCACTCAAAATGTACCAAGCTAGACCATGTTCCCCCTTAGACCACATTCATTTTAGGTGACACACATTTCAAGCACTTAGAGAAGACAGCCAAGTAGATTGGGCAGAAAATAAATCCACAGAACCACAAAGCTTGTAACTGAAAGTTTTTAATTCATTTTCTTCTCTAATTTTTAAAACATGTTCCTAAAGTTTTATTAAGTATAATTGACATGATAAACACTTAAATGTCTAATTTAAATTTCACAAATTTCAACATTGTATTCTCCAGTAAAACCCTCACCACCATCAATATAATGAATATATTTATTACACTCCAAACATTCCTTCTTTGCAATCACTTGTTCAAACTTCTTTGCATCACCCACTCACATACTTTCAGAAATCATGCAACTGTCACAGGAGAAGCCCTAAGGATATCCTGCACAGGGAGAAGGGGACCTCAACTCAGCTCAGGCAGGTTTTGACTTACACCACAGAAAGAAATTTCAGGATGCATCAAAAGCAAACAATAAAAAATGATTTAGGAGAGCAATATTTATTCAAAGGAAGCAAACAATAGAACAGGATAACACCCCAAGGGAGAAGGAGTGTAAGTGCTCCTAAGTGAGGCAGGAATTGGGGTTTCAGGTTCCTTCTTTTATATTTTTACCAAATTGCAACTATCAGATTTTTTTGTTTTCTCATTGTATTTTTATTATCAAATATGAGAAATATTATTGTTAGATTTTATAATTATATATATTTTGTATTTGCATGTGAGGAAAAGACCATTCTTTCTCCCCAGAATTACAATTTCAAGTTGGCCAAAAATCAATGGATCATATATATTGGGGCTATTTCTGTGATATTTTGCATTGTACTTGGATTCTGTCAGCAAGTAGTTCCTAACCAGGTAAGAACACTTTACCTCTGATCAGAAATGTGACCCAAAATAAACCCCCCTTTTTCATAGCAAACACAGACTTTGTTATTGCATTATTAGCAACAGAAGTTGGACGAAGACATGGTACTAAGTACAACTGGTACAGAGGCATCTAAATGTTTCATACATCAGGCCATCATTAATCTCAGGGGCCATGGTTCAAAGAGGTCTTTCTCTGAAAAAGAAATAAATGAGGTTTGAACCAAGAAGAAGGATATTTTCAGTCCACAGAACTGCTCAATCCTGAGAAGGATCTGCAGTTAATATATCAAATCTAGTAATTTCAAGTCCAATTAAGGGAGCTTATATTGGAAACATGTGATAAGTAGTCCCCTTAACATGTAAAGGTGGCAGGAAAAGTGACACACACTCTAGGTGGGGCATCCCAAGTGCATGAGTTGGGAAAAGATGGGTCCAACAGTCTCTGTCTCACAGACATTCTGATCAATCTTTAAGATTGACATTCTTATCAATCCAAAACCAAAGGATTAATGATATTTGTTCTCCTAGGACCAGAGTGGCTAAAACAAGGGTTAAAGAAACTCATTGGCCAGATTTCCCTTTTAATACTTTACATTAGAATAAACTGTCACTTGCCTGGAATTTTAACATGGCAGCTGACTATCATCTCTGTGAGAAGATCAATGGACAGATCTTATCCAAGTCATGTCCTTGACCGTCCTCTTCTAAGGCCAATTTGGACTGCATTCCTCCAGTTTTCACATGTGAATGTGACTTCTCCTACTGCTTCTTTCCTGTCTCTCACTTAAGCACCCTTCATCTGACTTGAGAAGCTTAGACTTGATTAGTCAGCTACAGAGTCTCTCTCAGGGCTGATCCATTCCACACACTGAAAACACCATCCATGTGGGGCGAAAACTTACCTGTTGCTCTTTCAGAGTGTGACAAGTTCTACACTTGGTCCTCAAGATCAATGATGATTTGATATTTAACCATTTAGATACTTTTGCACCACTAGGAACATCCCTATTTCTTCTAATAAATGAGAACATAAAAATAGAGGTAGTCCTTTCCACTATTTCTTCTTGGAATCTTTATGTCTTGTGTCCTCTTGAAGCAGAAAATTCCTGGGGATACTCTAATGTTTTTTTATGGAAAGTACCACTTGATATTCAGGTTGAAAAGAATATTACTTCATCTACCCAAATCATTACCTGTTCCAGGGATTCCAGGTATCAGGAGGATGCAATCATAATATCTCTTCTAATACTTTTCAAAGACTTCTTCTATGCCCCTGGACTGGAGGTATTCAATTTTGTCTGCTGCTGAAATTTTGCCAGGTAGCTGTACAGTGTTAGAACTGGGCCTGACCATAGGGCCTTAGACCTGACACTGCTCTTACCCACAGCAGGTAACATCAGCTCCTACCCAGCCCCCTCTCCTTTGCTGCTTGTCTTCTTCTCCATCCTGGTGTCGAGTTTCTGCTTCATGTCACTCTGCTTTCCTCCAGTGACTTAGAAGTCTTTCACCATCTCCAACTTGTGGATCTTGCAGTGGCTGTTGTCATAAATACAGATCCATAGATGGAGTTTTTAACTTTTGTACTTAACCTTCCAAACTCAGCACATTTGAAACCACAATGTTTGGATCTCCAAGACATCGTGTCATGCTTATTCACCACGGGTTCAGAAAAAGCAACTGATAAGAGTTTCTGCTTGTCTTTTTAAAATTTGTTTTATTTATATATGACAGCAGAATGCATTACAATTCTTATTACACATATAGAGCACAATTTTTCATATCTCTGGTTGTATACATATCATATTCATACCAAATTTTCTCTTCATACCTGTACTTTTGATAATAATGATCATCACATTCCATCATCATTAATAACCCCATGCCCCCTCCCTTCCCCTACAACCCCTCTTCCCCATCTAGACTTTGTCTATTCCTCCCATGCTCCTGCTCCCTATCCCGCTATGAATCAGCCTCTTTATATATCAAAGAAACATTATCTCAAAGAAACATTTGGCATTTGGGTTTTGGGGAATGGCTAACTTAGCATTATCTTTTCTAACTTCATCCATTTACCTGTAAATTCCATGATTTTACTCTCTTTTATTGGTGAGTAATATTTTATTGTGTATATATGCCACATTTTTATACATTCATCTATTGAAGGGCATCTAGATTGGTTCCATAGTTTAGCTATTGTGAATTGTGCTCCTATAAACATTGATGTGGCTATGTCCCTATAGTCTGCTGTATTTAAGTCCTTTGTGTATAGACTGAGGAGAGGGACAGCTGGGTCAAATGGTGGTTCCATTCCCAATTTTCCAAGAAATCTCCATACTGCTTTCTCTATTGGCTGCACCAATTTTCTGTCCCACCAGCCATGTAAGAGTATACATTTTTCCCCACTTCCTTGCCAACACTTATTAATAGCTGCCATTCTGACTGGAGTGAAATAAAATCTTAGAGTGGTTTTGATTTGTATTTCTCTAACTAGTGATGATGAACATTTTTTTTCATGTATTTGTTGACTGATTGTTCTGAGAAGTGTCTCTTCAGGTCCTTGGCCCATTTATTGATTGGATTATTTGGGGTTTTTTGTTTTGTTTGTTTGTTTTTGTTTTGGTGTTTAGCTTTTTGAGTTCTTTGTATACCCTAGAGATTGGTGCTCTATCTGATGTGTGAGGGGTAAAGATTTGCTCCCAAGATGTAGGCTTTCTATTCACCTCACAAATTGTTTCTTTTGCTGAGAAGAAACTTTTTAGTTTGAATCCATCCCATTTATTGGTTCTTGATTTTAATTCTTGTGCCATAGGAGTTTTATTAAGGGTCTCTAGTTATATTTCTAGGGCCTTGATCCATTTTGAGTAAAGTTTTGTGCTAGGTGAGAGATATAGGTTTAATTCTATTTTGTTGCATATGGATTTCCAGTTTTCCCAGCACCATTTGCTTAAGAGGCTATCTTTTCTCCAATGTATGTTCTTGGCACTTTTGGCTAATATAAGATACTTGTAGTTTTGTGGGTTGGTCTCTGTGTCCATTCTGTACCATTTGTCTACCAGTCTGTTTTGGTGCTGATACCATGCTATTGCTCTGTAGTATAGTTTAAGGTCCAGTATAGTGATTCCACCTGCTTTACTCTTCCTGCTAAATATTGCTTTAGCTATTCTGGGTCTCTTATTTTTCCACATGAATTTCATGATTGCTTTTTATATATCTATGAGGAAAATCATTAATATTTTGATTGGAATTGCACTAAATCTGTATAGTGCTTTTGGAAGTATGGTAATTTTGATAATATTAATTCTGTCTGTCCAAGAGCAAGATGGATCTTTCCATGTTCTAAGGTCTTGATTTCTTTCTTTAGGGATCTGCAATTTTCATTATATAGATCTTTCACCTCTTTTGTTAAGTTGATTCCCAAGAGTTGTTTTTTTTTTTATTTTCATTTTTTGAGGCTATTAAGAATGGGGTAGTTTTCCTCATTTCCTTTTCTGAGGATTTTTCACTGATATACAGAAATACCTTGGATTTACGGGTAATGATTTTATACCCTGCTACTTTGCTGAATTCATTCACTAGTTCTAGAAGTTTTCTGGTGGAACTTTTAAGGTTTTCCAGGTATAGAATCATATCATCAACAAATAGTGCCAATTTGTGTATAGCTTTAATGTATTTCATCTGCCTAATTGCTCTGCCAGTGTTTCAAGAACTATGTTAAATAGAAGTGGTGAAAGATGGCATCCCTGTATTGTTCCAGTTTTTACAGGGAATGCCTTCAATTCTTCTCCATTTACAATGATGTTGGCATGGGGCTTAGCATAGATAGCCTTTATGATACTGAGATATGCTCTTGTTATCCCCAGGTTTTGAACATAAAAGAGTGCTGTATTTTGTCAAATGCTTTTTCTGTGTCTATTGAGATGATCATATGAGTCTTATCTTTAAGTCTATTGATGTGATGAATTACATTTATTGATTTCCATATGCTGAACCAATGTTGCATCCCTGGGATGAATCCCAGTTGATCATGGTGCAGGATATTTTTGATATGTTTTTGTAGTCGATTTGCCAGAGTTTTGTTGAGATTTTTTTGCATCTATGTTCATTAGAGATATTGGTCTGAAGTTTTCTTTCTTTGAAGTGTCTTTGTCTGGTTTTGGAATCAGAGTTATATTGGCCTCATAGAATGAGTTTGGAAGTGCTGCCTCTTTTTCTATTTCCCAAAATAAATTGGAGAGTATTGGTATTAGTTCTTCCTTAAAGGTTTTGTAGAACTTGGCTGTGTATCGGTCCAGTCCTGGGCTTTCTTGGTAGGTACACTTTTGATGACATCATCTATCTCATCACTTGAAATTGATCAGTTTAAGTTGTGTATATCATCCTGATTCAATTTGGGAAAATTATATGACTCTATAAATTTGTCAATGCTTTTAATAATTTCTACTTTATTGGAGTACAAGTTTTCCAAATAATTTCTAATTATCTTCTGTATTTTTGTAGTGTCTGCTGTGATATTTCCTTTTTCATCACGTATTGTAGTAATTTGAGTTTTCTATCTCCTTCTCTTTGTTAGCATGGCTAAGGGTCTGTCAACTTTATTTACTTTTTCAAAGAATCAACTTGTTCTTCTGTCAATTTTTTCAATTTTTCTTTTATTTTGATTTTATTGATTTCAGCTCTGAATTTAATTATTTCCTGTCTTCTGTTGCTTTTGGTGTTGGTTTGTTCTTCCTTTTCTAGGGCTTTGAGATACACTGTTAAGTCACTAATTTGTTGACTTTTTCTTCTTTTAAGGAATGAACACCATGCAATGAACTTTCCTCTTAAAACTGCTTTCATAGAGTCCCAGAGAATTTGATATGTTGTATCTATGTTCTCATTCACATCTAAATTTTTTTTATCTCCTCTTTTATGTCTTCTGTAACCCCTTGTTCATTCAGTAGCATATTATTTAGTCTTCAGGTGTTGGAGTAGATTTTATTTCTTATTTTACCATTGATTTCTAATGTCATTTCATTATGACCTGATAGAATGCAGGTAGTATCTCTACTTTTTTGTATTTGTGAAGAGTTGCTTTATGGCATAGTATATGGTTTATTTTAGAGAAGGATCCATGTGCTTCTGAGGAGAAAGTGTATTCTCTCTTTGAAGGGTGAAATTTTCTATATATGTCAGTTAAGTCTAAGTTATTGATTATATTATTGTGTTCTATAGTTTCTTTGTTCAGCTTTTATTTAAGAAGATCTATCTAGTGATAAAAGAGGTGTGTTAAAGTCACCCAAAATTATTGTGTTATGGTCTCTTTGACTCTTGAACTTGAGAAGAGTTTGTTTGATGAACATAGCTGTTCCATTGTCTGGGGCATATATATTTATAATTGTTAAGTATTTTTGGTGTATGATTCCCTTGAGCAGTATGTAGTGTCCTTCTTTATCCTTTTTGATTGGCTTTAGTTTGAAGTCTACTTTATTTGATATGAGGATGGAAACCCCTTCTTGCTTCTGCAGTCCCTGTGAGTGGTATGATTTTTCCCAAAACCTCACCTTTAGTCTATGGATGTATTTTTCTATGAGATAAGTCTCTTGGAGTCAGCATATTGTTGGGTTTTTTTATTCAATCTGCTAGTTTATGTCTTTTGATTGGTGAGTTTAGGCCATTAATATTCTGGGTTATTATTGGGACATGATTTGTATTCTCAGCCTTTTCTGATTATTTTTGGTATTCAATGTGACTTGGTTTCTCCTCTGATTAGATTTTCCTTTGGTGTACTATATAATCCCTCCCTCTTCTGATTTTCATCATTGTTTTTCATTTCCTCTTGTAATGATTTGTGGAGAATGTTCTATAGTTCAGGCTTTCTAGTTGTAAATTCTTTAACTTTTGTTTATCATGGAAAGTTTTTATTTCATCATCAAATCCAACACAGTCCATAGATGCCTTTTTTCTTGTAAACACACCAATATTCTCTCCAAATTCTTGTGCCTTTTTCTTCTGCAATCTTTTGGGAAAGAGTAAAATAGCAGTAAAAAAAAAATGCCTGATACCAGCATAGATTTTTAACCAGAGCTACTTGCCCCAAACCTGTTTCAGATATTTATCTTTCACTTCCAAAAAATTCAAAATACATTGGTTGTATTTATCTTCATGTAATGTGTATACCCATGTATACACAATGTTCAATGATGTAATGCACATCTCTGTAAGTGGAGAACTAGTTTGGGGAGGAGAGACAAAGGTCACACACCAAAACTCTGCCTGTTGAAGAAGAATACAGCAGTCCTCTGAACAGGAATAGAGGCATGTTTATGTGGAGTGAACAAAAGAAATGGGGAAGTTTTTAGGTCATTGCTTCTGCATTTCTGTCTGCCCACACACACCATGCTAACTGTCTGTCATGCAGATGTCTTCAAGTCCTCTGAGATCTACATTTATTTCATTCATTCACAAGGAAGAAAGAAGAGATGGAAGCTTCCATTTGCATCTTTTCCTCCCCTCTTCACCTGAACCATCACAAATACAGCGTTACAGTGACAGCTTCTCAGACATTAACTCTGTCCACAGCCTCTCATAATTCTCTTACTAGCTGTGGCTTGTGGTAAAAGCATTTTGAACTCATAGGAGAAACCAGGTAAATCAGGAAGCCCCTACTTCAGCATTCTGTACAGTGGTGTGCTGGAGCTGCTGATAACTGCTGGTTTCTGGTGAGGAGTCCTGCTTTCTCACATTTTGAAATATAACATTAGGGAAGCACCCTGGGGCAAGCATGTAACAGGGTTTATTTAAAAGGGGTAACATTGACTTCTCTTGGGAAGGAGAAGGGGGGCATCGCTGGTATGCTTGCATCTCAAGAAGTGAGGCTTCCCTTGTTCCCCTACTCTCCTCCCTTTCTCTCTCTTTCCTGAATACATGACTAGGCCCAGAAGGTGCTCAGTGGGATGGTCAAAATGTGAGAAGCAGATGGGCTGGAAGGGGCCAAGGCAGAGTGATCTGGGAAGGAAGGGGACATAATTAACAACTTTTATAACTCCCTGTAGGGAGGGACAATCCCTGAGACAAGTTACCTTAGCAAAAGTTTGGAGGAGGGGCAGGTTATCTTGATAATAGTGGAGGAAGGGCTTTGAAGGCATATTAGTTCCTATGGGGGCAGTCTCCAACTTCTGAACTCATTCAGATTGGCCTCTTTGATCTGATCTGACTCAATTTACCTATTTATATTGACTGTCTGTCTAATTTTGTCTTCACTTCCTCTTATCAATGGCCAGAGTAGATTCTTAAACTGTAGGAGTTGGATAAGCCAATGGTAAAAGTATTAGTGATCTAAGGTCAGCCATTGGGGGAGCATTCTCACCATGAAAATAAGTCAACTTTACCAATCAAAGCTTCTATTTTACCCAGAGAGCAGGTTTGTCAGCACAGTATACTGATCCTGTACCTCCTACCACACAAGTTTACTATCACCCTACACAGTTTCCTTTTCCACTGTGGAAGAGGACTTTCTGTTTTTGGCCAAGGAGAATAGCTCAGATTTACATTAGACCCTTGCAACTCAAGGTGTGGTCAATGGACCAGCCTTGTGTTGTTCCTTGGGAGCACCTTGCCAATGTGCTTACAATGAGACCATAGTTGTTTCTTACATCTATGGGTTTTGTTACACTTTGCTGAGTAGGTGGTGTATATAAAGGACAAATGAATCCTAATCGGTATTATTATTAATTAGTATCCTCATATCAGAGAAAACATTTGGCCTTAAGTTCTTTGGGATTGGCTTATTTCACTTAGCATATTGTTCAGCTCCATCCATTTACCTGCAAATGCCATACTTTCATTCTTTTTAAAGCTGAGTAATATTCCATTGTATATATAAACCACATTTTCTTTATCCATTCATCTATTTAAGAGCACCTAGGTTTGTTCCCTAGTTTAGCTATTATGAATTGAGCAGCTATAAACATTAATGTGGCTGCATCACTGTACTATGTTCATTTTAATTCCTCTGGGTATAAACTGAGGAATGAGATAGCTGTGTCAAATGTTGGTTCTGTTTCAATTTTTCTAAGTAATCTCCATAATGCTTTCCATAATGGTTGCATGAATTTGCAGTCCCACCAACAATGTATGAGTGTACCTTTTCGCCCACATCCTCTCCAACATGTATTGTTGTCTGAATTCTTGATGATTGCCATTCTTCTTTGGAATATGAGTGAAGCCCCTGAGGACAGTGGGTGGAACCGTTAGCCACCCTCTGGTGGTGCATCTTTCTTCTACCATAGAGAACTAGAGGGACATATCATATTTGGCCAATGGGAAATGCTGACCACCCATTGGGAAGATTTAGTGGCCCTGTGTAGGAAGCTTGTGTGTATAATAGAAAAAAAAACTGCTCTCAACATGTTCCCCAACCTTTTAAAACTTTTTCTACAAATGAAAATTTGAAATGTCAAGAGGTTGCTGAGACACAATAAAGTTAGAAAATAACATCTTGTAAGTACCCATTTATTTTTTAAAAATACACAATATTTTCAGAAGTGATTTGAAATGCAGTTGTAAGGCCCCCTCTAGGAAGACACACATGTTCACATTTGATCAGTGGGTTGAAGGACATAAAGAATACTTTGACCCTGAAAAGGAGAAGGAGGTCCTATGCCAGAGTGGTTGTACCTAAAAAACATTTTTCATATTATAAACATCATTTTGTGTGTGCATGTTATTCATTACTGTATATATAGTTGACAATGCTAAGTATTTTTTTAAAATATCTAGACTTTCAAAGGTTTAAAGTGCCTGATACATGGTAAAAGTGAAAGTGGTAAAATATAACACATTTTGTAAATTTTTTTGGTTAAAATTCTCATGAAATATTTTGGGGAGGCAGTAGCAAACCTCTTGTTGAGTAGTATACAGTTGTGTTGATCCTTGGAAACACCTTGCCAATGTGCTTACAATGAGGCCAGAGTTGTTCCTTACATCTATGGGCTTTGTTTCACTTTGCTGAGTACGTAGTGTATATAAAGGACAAATGAGTCCTAATCTACACATAGTCTTTCTAGATGTTAAAGAGTTTGCCAGTGTATGTCAAAAGTAGAATTAGTAAACAAGTTGTGTGTTTGTGTTGTGTTAAAATTCCTAGGAAGTATTGTCTTCTGAAAATTTGACCGTTATAGCCCACCAAGAGGGTGAAGGCTCAGAATGCTAATATTTTGAAGACATTTTCAAATTAGAACTATTGTTACATGTGTGTAGTTTATTCCAGACTGTCATATACAAAGTGGACAAGTTGAGTCCCCACTTAAAACATCCAGTCTGTCTAGATGTTTAAAGGTACCCAATATATGTTAAATATAGAGGTAGCAAAAGATCACTTTGGATTTTTTTTCTAAACTTCATATGAAATATTGTCTTTGGGGAATGGAACTCTTAAACCACCTCTGTGAGCAGTATAGTACTGTCTGTACATATTCAGTGATGTGGAGGAGGTGGGATGGATGCAATTGCAAAAGGTAATATGTTAGTGTGTTCACACATGGACATTTTCAGACATCAGTTTGCTGGATGCTTTTTTGCATTTTGTTTTGCTGTGTATTTAGTTTATATAGTGGACAAATGCGTCACCAATTGCAACATCTAGTTCTCTATGTGTTAAAGAGGTTGCCAGTGTATGACCAAGTGGTTAGTAAAATGAGTACATTTTGTGTTGGAATTCATAAGAAATCTTGTCCTCTGTAAATTATGATTGGACATGAAGTCGTTCAACCATCTTTAAGTGTTATGTATGCCTGTATTGTCCACTGGACAAAAAGTAGAGAGAAGGAAGTGAAAAGGGAAATGTTCAAGGACAAATGGTCATATTAGAAGATACCTCAGATTTTAACCATTGCTATGTGTGCAATTTTATTTACCAGTGCTGTGTGCATAGAGGACAGCTTCTTATGAGGAGTGTCTAGTCCTTCTATATATTTAGAACTGCTTGACACATTTAAAAGTAGAAGTAATTGAATAAAACTTTTTTTTAAATAGCTCTTAAAAACTGATTTGAAATACTATGTTTGCAATTGTTAAACCACTTCTGAATGGAATTGTTAAACCACCTCTGAATGGTTTACTGTCTATTATTGTCCACTGGGCTAAGGAGGTGGAAGGGAATAGGCTACACAAGGATTTTTTGTGCTAGAAAATCTCAGCTTACTCCTTGCCCTGTAAGGTGTGTTTCATTTAACATTGCTGTACTGTATATAGTATGTATATCCTGGAAATGAAGTTCCTAATTTTATAATGTTTAGTCTCTAGAAATGAAAAAAGTTGACAGTATATGACAAAAGTAGAGTTGGTAAACTAATACATTTTCTATAGTGTGTGATAAAATTCATAGAAAGGCATTCTTCTGAAAAGAACTTTTGTAAGTGAAATTGTAACATCACATCTGAGTGACACATGTGCCTATGTCAGATGTGACATAGGAGAAATAAATAGGAAGAAATGAAGGATTCTAGGCCAGAACAATCCAACTTTGAAGACATTTTCAGATATAAACATTGTCATGTGTGAAGTTTGTTCAACACTACTGGACAAACTTAAGTCCTTATTTTAAAAATATAGTCTTTCTGGATGTTTAGAAGTACACAAAGTGTGTTAAAAGTTGAGGTAGTAAATGAAACATTTTGTAGATATCTTTGTTTTTAAAATTCATAAGGAGATAATTGTCTTTTGCAAATGGAAATGTTTGATCAAAACACTTCTCTGAGCAGTACATGTTATATTTATGCTGTTTTGGGGGGAAAGAAGGAAAAAATGCAAAAGGTCAGCAAACACCACACGCCTGGAAAACACTGATCTTTCTACCATGTCTGTGATTTTACCTTTCCCAGAGACATTAGACTATGTACCTTTTCAAATTGGCCTCTTTCACTTAGAAATATGTGTGCAAATTTCCTTGATGCCTTTTTGTGGCTTGATAGGTTATTTCTTTTTAGGGCTGAGCAATTCCATGTGTGGTTGTCAACCTCAGTCTTTTCCTCTTAAGGACTTCAGCTGATTAGTTGAGGTCTATGAGCACTTTGGAAGGCAATCTGCTCACATAAATGTTCATTATTTCTAAGGAATACCTTTACAGCAATAGCCAGACTGGTGTTTGATTGACTTTTGGGGTATGATGACCAAGTTGACACACAAAAGTAATCAACACAGAAAGTGGATTTCTTTTTGTCCTCTCTCATATGGTCTCTAGGTGAACACCAAATGATTCTAAAAGGGGAGAAAATTTTTCACAGCTGTGTTTTAGAAAGATTCCCAGGCAACATTATGAAGAGTATATCACGGAAGGCTGCTGTCATGGTCAATGGTGAGAAAGAGGAAAGATGAAGTGAGGTGAAGGCAGGCAGGATGCAGAGACCTCAGCCACCATTGAAAACACAGTCCCCAGTTAAGTCCCAGCTTCTCCTATGTCATTCACAGATCCTCAGCCAAGACTTGGGCATATCTATGTCAAAGATAAATAAAACCAGTCAAGGTTTTAATCAATATTATACAATGGAATTAGTGAAGAGGTTCCAACAAGAACCAAATTCAACTTTGTGCAGAGATGACTGGATATTTTAAATGGAGAATTGAACTAGTAAGAGGGAGGATGGGGGAAGGGCTGAGGAACAAAAATTTAAAAATACAAAGTATGATTATGCACGTTCAGGTTCTGTCCTCCCACAGAGACTAAGGCAGAGGCCCTTTTCTTCCTGGTGATTGCATTCCAAAGGAATGGTTTTCAGGGCCTTGAGAAATGCACTCCTGGGTTGTAGGAGATGCACATTTCTATAGGCCAAGGGACAGAGGGAAGACTCACAATGGTAAATCCTTTAGAGTAAATACTTTGGGAAAGTGAGGGCAGGCCTTTTCATGAAATGTTAACTGTAACAAATGGTGAATTCTTTGAGCAGTCTTGAGTTTTCTGAGGCAGGTACTTTAAGGGGAAGGACTAGGTTCATCATGCAGATATAGCCTTGAACTATTGGAAACCATTTTGGTGTTTGAGTCTTTTAATGTGGAATAGAGCAATAAACATAATCATATGTGCTGTTTTTATAAGCCATGGTTGAGGCCTAGTAGAGAAGGAAGTTCAGCAGAGCCTGCCTGCTTGGTCCAGAAGAGAGTCTGTATGATACACTGCTGCTCATCCCCCAGTCAACCTTGGACATAGTTTTCCAATTCCCTCAGCTTTAGATTTTGCAGATCTAAGGAAACCCTCAGGCTGGGCTTCCAGCATCTCTACCTCAGACTCTGCTGGCCCAGGGGAGGAGTGCAGCCAGATAGCATCTTAGTCCCCAGGATGGGTTAAAATAACTTGACTCTTTGTGGGTGACATAAAGAAACCCCATGCCTGAAAAAGAACAGGTAGGACTAGTCATGCAGCAGCATATGTGGATTCCAACTCGGTCTCAACTTTTACACTCAATGATTGGCCAGGTTCTTCAGCAATGGCCACTCCCTATGTCCATGCCTGTACACTTCCATCAGATTTACAACATGGTTTCAAAGAGGCATGAGATAATCACCTGTTAATTAAACCCAGGAGAAAACCTTATACAATGCAGAAGCTTCAAAGTGCTAAGGGGATTGTTGAGTGTGCTTCTTGTGTCTTCCAGGGGAGAGGGATGGTGAGGGAGTCTTTGGGATTTGATCAGGATCCCATGGACACTTTGTGGAAGAAACAAGTCCAGGGGCTGGGGATGTGGCTCAAGCGGTAGCGCACTCGCCTAGGTTGCATGCAGGCCGGGTTCGATCCTCAGCACCACATACAAACAAAGATGTGTCCGCTGAAAAATAAATATTAAAAAAAAAAAACTTCTCTCTCTCTCTCTCTCTCTCTCTCTCTCTTTAAAAAAAAAGAAAGAAACAAGTCCAAGGTCCCTGTGTCCTCCCTGACAGAACAGAACTTTCTCTTTCAAGCCCTGTTAATAATAATATTAACACAACACTACCAAAGTGTTCCCCGTATTCAGTGAGGAGAGAAGAGTATAATTATGATGAGATGAACTGATACAAATCAGGGGCCAGAGTAGGGGCACAGCTCAGTGGTAGACACAAGCTTAGCCTATGTGAGGCCCTGGGTTTCCTCTCCCCCAACCCTGGAGGAGGAGATGGAGGAACAGGAGTAGGGGAAAGAGGAAGAGGAGGTTGTTAGTTGAGAACCTTTTAAGGAATGGAATTTTCATTTTCTCCAAGAGCAGTCAGGCTGAATGGCTTGCTCTATGTGATCTGTGATGCCATTTTGTAGAAGATAAGTTGCTATTTCAACAAAAAATGATATGGACTTTTTGATGCCAATTTGATTGAGTTCAGTACAGCTATACTAAGATGTATATTCAATTGACCCAAATCTCTTCTCTCTTCATACCACTCTGTCTATTTAAATGATTATAGAACCTTCTTAGATACTTCTTGGAGAGTCCATAGAATTGATGCATCATTTATTTAAGATCTACTGCTGTCCTTTTTTATCCTCTGCCACATTTAAATTAATACTCTTCAGCATCAATGCAGTCTGAAAGTTGAGTCTTCAGCTATAAAGTGGTCATGTAGATAATCCAAAACATGCTAATATGAAAATATTTACAATGTCCCCTAAATGACAACATGCTGTTAGAGAGAAAGGAAGGGAACTCATCACTGACCTAGGAATATAGTGGGTACCTCAATTTGAAAGCATCATATTAGTTACTTTTTGGATTGTGTATCTGAAGGAAATTGTGAGAGAAACAAGTGTTTCCTCATGTGACACCATCAGGCATCTGCCATTGCTATTCTGTCCATTAACTAAGGGAATATCTGGAGGAATCAAATGACAAGGGATGGGAAGATAAAAAGGGGGATCTGTTTGTTTTCTAAATATGTCCATTACTTTGGGGGTTCCTTGATTGGGTGGTCTACGGATAGAAAATTTACATAGGAAATATAATCCTCATATTCTCTTGGACTACAGCATATCAACAGGATGACCATACAACCTGCTTTGTCTGAGATCTCAGTTGTATTTGTGACCATGGTGTCCTTCCCATTTCAGCACTGGACATGGTTTTTCCATTTTTAATGAAATATCATTTGTTAATAGCTACATGAGAAAGTGTGATAGATCTTTACAGCAGTCCTCTTATCCATCAGAGGGATCCAGGTTCCCCAGTGGATACCTGTAGCCAGAGATAATACTGAACCCTATAGATACCATGTGTTTTCCTTAGGTCAAGGATTTCCATCTCCTCACTTAAATGAAGGACTGTAGTACTTCTCTTTGGTGTGTTTGACTTGTCAGCATCATTACTCTTGTACTTTGAGGACATTATGAAGTAAACTAAGGGTTATTTGAACCTCAGTTGTACAACCCAAGGATTGATTGCCATACTGTCATGTTAAGTATGGCCACTAAGTGATTAATAGGCAGGTGGACCATACAGTATGGATCCCCTGGGCAAAGGGATTCACATTCCAGCAAAGACAGAGCAGGATGGTGTGGGATTTATCATGATACCTAAAATGGTGCACATGTTCATTGAATAATTTTCAAATCTGGTTGGCTGCATGCAACTGAAACCACAGAAATAAAAACCATGGATAAGGAGTACTAATACACTGGTGGTTCAGGTTTCTGCCAAAGTCTTTCCTAAGAGCATGTGATGTACCGTGTTGATCTTCAGGCAGGGCCCACTCAAAATAAAACCACATCAGTTATTTGACCAGAAGAGATTTAATATAAAATTGTTCTTTAGGGAAAGGGGAGAAATAGCATGAGAAATAGGGGCAGCTAATAGCCCAGGCAAATGAGAAGTGAATGATGAAGAGTCTGGGGTCACCAGAGACCTACATGCACACACATACACAGACTTCAGCCTTTTAAAGAGGACAAGGCTGCCATGGGAACAAGCTGACCTCTGGCAAAGGCACTGACCTGAGGGCAGCTGTCCCACAGAAGCTGCCTGCCACAGCAGCAGGGTATGGGCAGGCTAGATGGAGCTGGTCTATACAAACAATTTGCCAAGTAATC
This sequence comes from Marmota monax, assembly GCF_021218885.2. Classification (NCBI taxonomy): domain Eukaryota; kingdom Metazoa; phylum Chordata; class Mammalia; order Rodentia; family Sciuridae; genus Marmota; species Marmota monax. The sequence continues at coordinate 3,367,813 of NW_026693024.1, read as the reverse complement.
ATACAGTTGATTGAGGTTGCAGCATTGTGACTCCTGAAATGGCCATTGCACAGGGACAACTTGAGGGTGAGGCTAGAGATGGTCATCGTGGATTGTTGGGCCCCTACCCTGATTATTCCCTTCCAGAACCTGAAAGGGAAGTGCCTTTCCACTAGGTCCTCACAGCGTCTCACCAGTGCCTTCTACTGCAATGTTGGCAGACAGAGAGCAGAGTGCAGGGAGACAAGCAGTGAGCTAGTGCTGGCCTGTCAGGTCTCTGTGTGTTGGTGGACCAGTCTGTAAGCTAGTTGTTCTAAAATCTAAACTCAGTGGTCTTGTGAGAGCCACCATCCTGCCTTGGCTTTGTTTCCCTTTCCTCTGGTGGCATTTCTGGTGCTAGCTAGGTTTTGGCTTTTTCTGGCGGCTGCTTCTTGGCAGCATCAGTGTAGCCATTCCCTTTTTTGCCACTGGACCTTTGTAGTGGACAATTGCCACCTCCTTTGGTTCCCATACTAATTCTGGAAGTTTTAAAATTTTTAGCTGGGTTCTTGGTCCCTATTTTTTCTATGGTTAGGGGTCCTCTTCCCTTCTTGAAGGCTCCATGGACATCAGGACTTGGTGTAGACATTGGCTCAGTGTTGGCTCACTGGTCTTCACTGAGTTCTAATGTCCTGGTTAATGGTCATAATTCTGCTCTTTGTGCTGACCATCCTTGGAGAAGTGACTCTATTTCCATCCATTTAGAATCATACACCATAGCATACCCACCATCTTTTTTTTTAATCTTCTATAAAATTGCTTATATTAGTATAAAGGACTAAGTCTGGGTTTTGGAGTGGGCTGTCAATCAGGTATGGTCTGCTGGAAATTATTTTATCTAGTATTTCCAAACATTTATGCTCAGGGGCCCTGCCTCTTGGAAGGTAGCTGACTTTAGAGTTTGTATAACTTTCAGTTTTATGAGTGGATTCTCATGTAGTGACCCTTGAGATCAGATCATTTGTGAAATATGAGCACATGGTGACTGTAGAGCATGATGTAACATATGGGACATGTTGCATCAGAAAAGGAGGAAACCTAACTGGCTACCCACTTCCCAGTCCTGGGGCCACATGTGGCTAGATGACGCCTGGCAATCAGCCAGGAGGCGGTTCAGTGGGTGGTGATGAAAAATCAGACCACCTCTAGGATAGGCTCAGAACTCTCCCTGCTGACTTTTATCCTGATTGGCTCCTGTGCATTATATTAGCTGTGTGTGCTTCCTCAATCAATGAAATCCTGCTTTGACTCTTCTTCCTGGCCTGTCTGATTGTACTCTCCTGAGGGAGAGCTAGGTGGGGCAGCCAGTCTACCTTTTCCTTTCTTGGCTTGTCCTGGTCGGGGCATGCTTTCCCCATCTCTCCCACAGGTCAGGAGGAAACAGGGACTAAAAACCCTGACACATGACATTTGTGCAATATAAGCACATGGTGACCTTTGTTATCCTTCAGGGTTACAACTGAGTGTGGGACTTTAGCATTGAGGTTTTGTCCCAGTCTCAGCTTGTCAACTTCCCTTACAGCAAAGTAGTGACTGCCGGGGGCTCTGACTCAGGGCCCCATCTAGCTGTGACTGAGTTAGTTTGTTTAGATAACCACCCCACTAGCCTTTTCCAAGATCCCAGTTCTTGGGTAGGGACTCCCAAATTTATTTTGTTCTTGTCCTGAACAAAGAGGTTGAACTCTTTGATTATATCAGGAGGTCCCTGGGCTGGAGCCTCAAGATTTTGGCCTTGATTGTCTGAAAAACACCTCCTGTTTTGTTCCTCACTCAATGGGACTTTTTTAAGTCTGAAAATCCAGTCTCTATACCCTGCAGCATCCTGTTGTTCCTAGGAACTCTCAGACTTTGTGACAATGGTGGGGGTAGGGATGGCAAAAAATGCACATTGTTTTGTTGTTGTTATTGTTTCTTTTTTTAGATCCACCATTCATCATCCTTGTATCATGTTAAAACCTAACTACTTAATTTGTCTCTGACAGATTTGTGTCTTTATTTATTTTGATATGCAATATCTTGCCCCTGTTAGTAGGGAAAGGAGGACCTTTTTCTCCTTCTAGGCATTGAGCCTCTGTTGAGCTGGCCATCAGAAGGTTATTAACATGTTGTAACATGACAGACAGGAGTGTCTGTCCTGGAAAACCAGTCAAGTCAGTGGCTGAGCCTCTGCTGAAGGGTGTAGGTGAGTTCTTGCATCCTTGAGGGAATCTCATCTAAGTGAGCTGTTCCTTAGTTCCTGTTTGTGGGTTTTTCTATTCTTTTCTTTTGCTTTCTCTCTTTCTTTATAAGGCAAACAATGTTAAAAACCAAGTTGTGGAAGGCTCACACTGATACTGATTTCATCATGTTATTTTTTGATTTTAGTTATATTTCTCTAACAACATTTAGTCAAAATATGTCCTTCTCAAAAGGGAAGTCTTTTACTCCTTTTACTTGTGAGTCAGCAAACACTGGGCAATTTTTGACAACTGGACAACTTGTGTTTTATTGAGAGAGAATGGCTGAGGAATCATTACCTTTAGGGACTGAGAGCTCCTGTAAAAGAAGACAAGGAAGAATGGCCTTGGCAAGGAAGAAGAAAGTAAGGACATTTCTTTTTTTTGGGGGGGGGGAGATGGTGTTCTTAGAAAATCTCTACTGTATTTCCCCCTTTGATGTTTGGGTCCTTTTAGGGTTAAAGAACATCATCCTGATTTAATTGTTTATATTTCCTTAACACCATGACATGAGTGGCTGTCATATGCACATTATGTGAAAGTTCTCACCTTGAGATGATGTCTCACAACACCTTGGTCTGCCTGGTCACTCTGTTTGTAGAGATTTAGGTGCCTCTTTGCATCAATGTCAGGTTAGTATAAGCCCCTGACCTGGACCAACTTCCCATGGAGGGCCTTTGGGTCCTCTTGGTTTTGTGCTGTCTTAAGGTAATGAGGTCACCATGGAATCACAATCAGGACTCATTCAGGCTCCATAGTCTGAAGATGGTGGAGCAAAGACTAAGTCGCTCAGTCACATGCATGCACATAACAGAACTGACAGACAGACCTCCTCAGTATGCAAACCTGTACTGAGTGACACTTCAGTCACTGGGAAGTGATTAGTTTCTCTTTCCACTGCAGGCAGCTCCTAACTTGGGCAAATGATTTGGGGGGACTAACCAGTTTAATTTCCAGTCATGAAATCTGCTTCTGTTCTTCTTCTGAGTTCATTCAGGAAGTAATGAGAGCAAGGGCCATCATAGCTCCTGTGAGAGTCAGGATCTGGCATGTGACCAGGCGATGCCTATCCCTCTGTCAGGTTCCTAGACAAAGCCCCCCAATGTATGTTATGGAAAATATGGAAAAATACCAAAAATAATGTTCATGGAAAGAGACAAGCAGCACTTGGAGAAATAGAAGAGCAAGGTTTCTTCAGCACTGCTGCAGCTCAGCAGAGTCTTCTCCAAAGGCTAACCACTGCCCTTGGTTCTCAGAATCTTTTATAGAGTACAGACTTCAGGGTTTCAAGACTTTCTCATGCAAGTAACCATGAGGTCTCCCCCCTTCTCTAGGCATCTCTGGTTCCTTCCTTTGCTGCTGAACAAGCATTATAACAGAAAAAGAAACCGGCAGGTTGCTATTTTCTATTAACTGAGTATTATCTATTAATAGAGATAGAGGAAACATCTTAGGAAGGAGTTGCTGCTTCAGCATCAACATAACCTGAAAACTTGTTAGAAATTGAAGAAACTCAAACATCCACCAGACCCTTTGAATGTGCTTGTTGTTTGTCCAAAGAGCCCAGATACCATATACATATGTCTGTCATCTATCAGTCTATCTATCAATCTGTCTGTCTCTCATCTCCTCAGTTTGTTAGGCTTCCATAACTGTCACATGCTGGTTGGTTGGCTGAAACAACAAAAATTTATTTTCTCACAGTTTGGATGCCTGAAGCCCAAGATCAAGGTGTCAGCAGGTTTGTTTTCTCCTGAGGCCTCTCTCATTGACTTCCAGCTGCCCTTCTTGCTCTGTCTCTGGAGGTATGTCTGAACTATTCTCCTTTTGATTACATCAGTCAGATTGGAATAATGCACATTCTAATGGGCTCATTTTAATTTAGATAGCTCTATAGTGGTTCTATTCCAAATTCAGTCATTTTCCAGGATCTGCAGGCTCCAGGGCAGCATCACCCTTGCTTCCAGCTTCTGGTGCGACCAGCAACCCTTGGTGTTCCTGGGTGTGTATGTGCATCTCTCTGGCCCTTGCCCATCTTCATGTGACACTTTCCCTGTACTACTGTCTTCACAGATCACCTTCCTCTCTGTGTTTTGTGTTCATTCTTTGAAGGACACCAGCCCACTGGCCAAAGGGCTTCCTACTTCAGCATAAGCTCCACTTAAAAAATTATGAGGGCAGTGCCACTATTCCCAAAGCAGGTCACATATGGGGATCTAGAACAGAAACCATCCACCCCATGCAGAACCCACCAGAGGCCTCTGATCAGAGGTGAAAGGATGTGACTTGTTTCCAGAAGCATCTCTCTGACTGTGGGTGCGAATTCTGATGTGTCACAAGACCCCCAGTCCTTGCTGTTCTTATCAGTACCATTTGAGTCATATGAACTAGAACAACCTTAATGCCCATCCTTTCCTGACCCTGTGCATTCCCTCTGCAGTCATTCGTGACCTGGTGCAGGATCCAGCTGTGTGGTACATATTAGATTCCCACTAGTCCCAAGTGTCCATGCCAAATGACAAACATCCTCTCCCAAGTACATGCCAGCATTTCCAGCTGTGCCACCTGGGGTCCTCTAGGGATGCTGAGGCTCTGTCACCAGGTAGGAGCAAACAACATATTCCAGTTATGGTGAATTATGTTCCATGCTTTTCTCCCTGAGGTGGTGGATGGTAGTGGCTCTTTCCTGTTTACTATGTCGGTATGAGTCTTTGCACTCACTTTGGGACAGGATGGGGGCCCGTGCAGTGGGGACAATTCCACTTACAGGTGCAGTGATATTTTGGATTTAGCCCAACTTCTAGATCTAAGCACCACAATACATGGAACCCTTGATGCTGTCAGGAGGGCAGTGAAGTAAGTGTCCTGGAGCAGACCAGAGAGTTTTGGTTGACTCCACACCATCATGGTGGCCATTCTTTACGTCCTTACATCTGTACATGAGAGCCCCAATGTGCGTCATTTTCTTTAGAATTAAAGAGAGACACAGGTGACCCTGGGCCATAGGGCCACCAGTGCTCCTCAGGGCCAGTGCACTGACCACAAAGCCCAGATTCTCTGCAGTCCATCACTAGGAGCTTCACCATCTTTATGCCTTCTGTAGCTAGACACAGGGAGCTCAGCCATCAGGAGAAATGAGCCATGTGGAAAGGAGGCAGAGAAGAACAACTGTACTGGGGTGTGCTCTCATCCAGGAATGCAAGCCACATTTCTCCATGGTTCATGTACTCAGCAAGGGCTCCAGGCTGGGGAGCTCCATTCTCCTCTCAGCCCAGACACCCAGAGTGTGAGCACAGAGCCTTGGGCACACACAAGGACATCTCAAATAATGAAAAGATCACAAACTGTCAAGTAACTTCAAGGTGGATTAAATCACTAATCTAGGCAATCTGGTGTCATGTTCCCGGTGACGTAAACACTCAGGATTCACTCCAGGGTAACTGAAATAACTGGGCTGCACAAAATAACCACACAAATGACAGAAATACCTTTTTCTTTGGGGGTTCTATGACAGCTCCTCCGACCATAAGGTCCGCAGAAAGAAAGAGAGAGAGCCCACACATATTGACCCCTTTTATTGATGAGAAGCCATTCAAATGGGGCAAGAGGTCAGGTTTCAAGGGGCTGAGTCTAGCTTCATGATGTCTGCTATCAGCAGGTAGACTGACATCTAGGTAGGCCACACCCAAAGGCAGAGTAAAAGAAGGGGACTCTCAAAGGGCATTTCCATGGAACATTCTATCCCAAACAGGGCAAGGGGTAATATCACAAAGGAATAGGTAAGCATAGCTCCACCCATGGGGCTATAGGGAAGGCACGCCCATGCACAAAGACACATTTCCATTTTCTTAACCCAAAAGATTGGGGTTAATATCTTTGGTTACCTAAGCAACCAGATCACAGGGTAACAAACAGTGCCACAACAATCAAAAGGGGAGGCAAATGTTGGACACATGCTATGTTAGCCTCCCACAATCCAGATCCAGATATTCTTGTTCCTGGTCACTTTCCTTGGCTGCAAAATAAATGTACAACCCATCATTGGTTGTGTGATTTTCAGAGTTGATTTTTTAAAACTTGGGCAGCACCTAGCCCTAGAAGATGACTGTAAATAACTCACAGGAATGAGGGTGTCAGAATGAAGGAGAAAACCACCTGGAGGTTACACTTATGGTCACTTTTACTCCTTGTTTGTTAATTAGAAAATCTGCAGAGCTTCCTTCCTCTTTGGCCAAAGGAAGTTGGCCAACTGTGTCCTATTGTCTCCAAGTCACATAAACACATGTATGGATGTGCAATTTGGAAGGTGGCAACAAGCTCCCCTGTCCCATTAGTGGACAAGAACCCATGTTTTCCACCTGATTTACACAACCCAGATTATGGGGTTGGTTTGCTAAGGGCCTTATACCTGGGGATGCCAGGGAGCTTCCACTCCCCATTCAACCAGCTGTTTGTTGGGTGACAGGGGATGAAGGGTGACCCTGAAAGCAGGGGTGAGAGCTGGTCAGCTGATAACACTTAGTGGGCCTCACCAATGCCTCTCTGTCATGAAATGGGAAGGGTGTCCAAATCTCGGCTTATGCCTCCCAGAAGTAAAAGAGTACTTCACCGGGGGTAAATGCATGAATGGGAAGCTTCCTGAGATGGCTCTAGTCCAGGTCTCACCATTTCTGCCAGGAATCTGGACAACAGTTGGCTTTGTGAAACCTCATAGATCCAGTAACAGAGCAGCTGCAGCCCAGGGACACAGCAAGCCGGCCACAGTGATTCCACAGAGGAACTGGTGGCAGTGTAATCAGGAAGATGGATCAGGCAAGGTCAGTGAGAAAGAGATCAAATTATTCACACCACCTTAAAGGAGGGCAGGTCTGAGATACTCACACTGCAAATGAGGCCTTGAAAATTTTTCTGAGAGCCACCAGTGCCAGAAGAAAGGGAAAGAGGCAGACTCCCTCTAGCTAGCTTGTGACACCCTCTCCCAGGTCATCAGTGTTGCCAGAAAGCAGAGAACCCACAGGGAGCCAACAGAGCTCCATGGAGAGAAAGCACCTGCACAAGCTTTGGTTCCATGCACCTCAAGCTGAGGCCCAGGCAGGTGGGCAAGGAGGTCAGGCAGGGAGGCAGGGATTCTCCCATGAGGCCTGGGAATTAGGAGTACAGGAAGCTCCCTTGGGAGTGAATCAATCATTTTTAAAAACAAGAGTGGGCATGGGGATTGACTGCACAGTGCCACCCAGTGGCTTCTAGGCCAAGGATCCCTGTAGGAACACTTTAACAGGGTCCCGAGGCTCACCTTAATGAAAAGACCTTCTCTATCACTCTGTGGGTGTCCTCAGCTTGGGAGCCTCCTGGAGTTCAGACAAGATGGTCCCCATCCTGCCAGGCTGAGGCAACTAGAGACTATAGACCAAGAAAACATGTTCATCCAGGCAGGTGTGTGGAGCCCAGAGGGTCGCTCAGAGTAGGCTCCACACCGCACCAGCTTCCAGAGTAGACCAACAATCCACTCACATATTCTGGAGATGGTTAAGCAGGAAGTCAAGGAGTAAATGTGGCTCCTTCTAGGGGCTCTGAGTGCCCATGACACTCCCTGTCCTGGCTTCTTCCCTCTGACCCAGGTGAACCACCCACCTCTCCTGGATCATCGCCCTCTTGCTGTGATGCCCACACTCAGCCCACATTGCAGCCCTTCCTGCTCCCTGCCTGTGGGGAATGGGGATGCTGTCTGGCTGATGCAGGACAATGGTGAGGACCCAGAGGCCAATGATGTGCAGCCCTGTGGCCCACTGGCTCAGCCCCCCAGGCACTGGCGATAAGCAGGCAGCCACTGTTTTAGTCACCAGCCCCCACCAGCATCAGCATCAGTCAGTAGGCAGGTGCTTGAGTGAGGGAAATGAAAGAGACCAGGCTGTGAAGACTATGCAACATGCTCTGGGGCTGAAGTATATTCTCTGAATGTCTTGGGTTTATGAGAAACTCAGAGAGAATTTATTTCAACACCTCCAAGAAGGTCTGAGAGAGTTCTAGAATTTTAATGAACATTGCAAATGAATAACCTAGAATATAAACTAACTTCTCAAAACTCATTAGAATTTACCCTTTCTTTCTTTTTTTTTTTTTTGGTGGGGGGTTCCAGGGATTAAATCCAAGGGTGCTTAAGCATTGAGCCACATCCACAACCTATTTTTAAATTTTTATTTTGAGACAAGGTGTGGTTGCTTACAGCATCTCTAAATTGCTATGGCTATCTTTGAATCTGTGATCCTCCTGCCTCAGCCTCCTAAACTGCTGGGATTACAGGTGGGCACCACCACACCTGGAATGAGAATCTTCAGAAAAATTTATCTGCTAAAAATAGAAGAAGTGTGGTAAATAGCCCTCCCTACAAGTGTCTATAAAATTGCTCTGTAGATGTGTAACATGATTGCAATAAGAATGTTGGTTTTCTTTCTCCCTGAGACACATGAAAAATTACTCTAATTTCCTTCTTTATATTCACATAAAAATTACTCTTGGGCAAACAAAGTCTTTGTCAAAAATTGTACAAAGATGCTGAAGTCCAATGAATGACTTGAACAAGGAACCCTGGGATAATAGATAGCTTCCGATGAAATTACTTCTGAAAATTGTACAAGTTGGCTACATTCTTTCTTCCAAAGACAAACATGTTGAAAGACACTCAATCTCATGTGTTTGGTAGTTTCTTTTGGAGTGTGTGCTTACAGTTAGTTGCCTTATCCAGAAGTGGTGTTTTAATGCTGGATTCCTGATGCTGGCTTCACTAAGCTCCCTTGAGTTTATACTGCATGACAAGGAACATCCCCATATCTGCTGTGGTGCCCAGCTGTAATGTTAGCAACTTGGGAGGCTGAGGCAGGAGGATTGCAAGTTGAAGGCCAGCCTCAGGAATTTAGCAAGACCTTGTCACAGGGCTTGGGAAGACCCAATTCCTCCATGCTGGTGGAAACTCCCAGTGCTCAGAAATATCAAGAAATGAGGCTGTGCAGAGGGAGAGGGGAGAAGGCTGCAGGAGAGACTAGTATGTTTCTAAGTGGTAAAAGGAGACAAAGAGCTGTGGACACCAGGCATCACCCTGGGATGGCTTCTGCTGGTTTAGCTCTGGTTTACCTATTTGATCTGTGGTGGGATCTTACAGGAGCTGTGCCAGGCACACTCATGAAATTGCACTGAGAATAGCATCTGCTGTCACTGCTCTGTGCTATCAGAGGATGGAGACAATGGCCTTCTGCCTCTGTGCAGAGTGAGGCCTTGCCACAGCTTTTTCTTGTTCTCCTCCCAATCTCTGAGACTGGTGGGGGTCCTAACCACCACTCTTTCAGGAAGTCCTGGTGCACCTCCCTGCTGCTGAGAGACTGCTGGCCCTAAGCCACTCACATGCAGTGTCCTTATCGCAAGAGGGCCTGTTGCTAGTAGTTGGAAACCCAAGGTGGCCTTGAGCCCACAGGTCCTCAGCACCAAGCCACACAATTCTTGTGCATCTTTCCTGTCCCCTCCTCTGACAGGCTGTTCTTGTTTCCATAGAGAAGCCTCTACCTGGAGGATGACATGGGGGTAGGAACGTTCAGCATGCTGTATGGCGCTGTGCTCCTGTCCCCCATGTTCCTCCCACCCATCCTCATCAAGAGATGTGGCTGCAAGTGAACCATTGTCGGCTCCATGGGCTGCCTCGTGGCCTTCTCTCTGGGCAACTTCTGTGCCAGCTGGCACCACCCCTCTCAGCCCACCCACATCTGTGTTTGCAGGATGCTGCCATCCCTGCTTGGTTCCCTGTAGTTTCTGCAGGAAGAATGATTGGCAGGCTCCTCCCCATGTTCCCACCAGGACTACCCTGCCTTCCCTGCTGGCTCCTCTCTTGCTCCTGACTCCCACACTGACCTCTTCCTGTGATCTCTCTGTAGCACTCAGTGTCCCTTGCACACTCTGAGATTTCATGGCCCTAGTAATGGCAGGTAGAACCTAACTCAGTTGAGGAGGGTGACCCTCAGAGAGGTGTGACCAGGATGTGACTGATGACCAGAAACTGTTCCTTTACCCTCTTCAAGGGTAGGGAGGAAGGTGTCACTCACTTGTGTCTCTTGCAGGTACACCCTGATCACCAGCCCTATGTTGCTGGGGCCGGGAGCAGCTCCCCTGTGGTCGGCTCAGTGCACCTACCTCATGGTCGTGGGGAACACACACGCACAGGAAGTGGGCAAGCCCGATGGTGATGTGGTGAACCAGTAGTTTGGCATGTTTGTTCTCATATTCTGGTCCTTGGGTGTGTGAGGCAACTTGATCTCCTCTCTGGTGTTTGGCCAGACTCCCACTTAAGGCACAGAGAAGAGTGTTGAGCTAGTTGTTTTGACGAGAAACAGGATCTCCTTGGTGACCACTGAGAGGGCCCATAACCATATACATACTTGTACTGTTGCCAACGGAGGCCCTCAGCCTCCCTGTGCTGTGGAGGCAGGTAGACCCTTCTCCTCCAAGGACAGTCAGGGGTCTGAAGATGCATCCCCACACGGTGCCCCTTCCAGGGAACAAGTGTCCATGGAGTCATGGCTTACTTTTGAGGCTAAGCACAGTTTGCCTGATTATTTCCTTATGGAATTAATCCATTAAGCAGCTTTTTAAAATTCTGTGCTCCACCCCTTCCTGTAACGAGGGGCCAACTCATGGCAGAGCCCTCCTGCACCTGCCTCACAAGACCTTGCCCAGCCATGATGTGAAACAGGCGTGAGTTGCACACCACTGTGCTGAGGATCTGAGACTGGCCAGGGGAGATCAGTCCTTCAGTTCTCTCAGGAGCCCCGCCCAGGGTAAAAAGCTCTGGCCATGCTGCTGCTGTCAGGGTGGATTCTCTCCTGCAGCCTGGCCTAGCCACCTGCCCTCCCAGATGGAGCCCACCTTTGTGAAGCTCTGTAGCCAACGCTTCCTGCTCTTTCCCTGAGCATGGTCAGCACTGGCTACATGCATCCCCACAGAGAAACCACAGTGTCTCAGGTGCCGCTGATGCTCATTCTTGCTGTCCCACTACAGTGAGGGCTCAGTCTGTGCAGCTGGGACAGTGGAGGAGCAGCTCACTGGACATTCAGGCTGGGAGCTAAGGGCAGGAACTGAGGGCACATGCATCCTCAGGGCTGCAGGGTTTCTGCACCACCTTGTGCCCTCAGCTTCCACTGCCTTCCATTTCCTCTGCCGTACCTCTCACCAGCCCAGAGGATGCTGCAAGGCTGATGTCATGAGGTTTGCATCATGAAAACCATCAAACCCTGATTGTGTTATGTAAGGAAAGTGGGATAACAAGTAGCCAGGTCCCACTCCATGTCTGTTTTTCTCTGGGTCTTGAGGGAATGCTGATCTGATTCTCTACCTTCCAGACAGAGGTCTTGACATCAAGTCAGCAGACAGTGTGCCTCAGCATGAGTGTCCCCTGGAGTCCTTGTCAAATACAGCCAGGTCTCTCTAGTTCCTGCCTCAGAGGCTCCACCACCCTCTCCCTGATGCTTCCTATCAGGTTCCCACATTCTATCACAAGTACTCTCATTTGGGCTGTGTGCTCCTGACTCCACAGAGGCCACCCAGAGGAGCACCTGGACTATTGTGGTGCCAATGACTGCCTGCTGACCATAGCACCCAACAACAATATCTACCACTCCCAGGAGCTGATCTACACTCTTCAGAGCATCTGCACTGGAATATGCCCTTGGCCCCAGGGCAGGGTCCTGAGCAAAGCAAAGCCCAGCCTCTTCCTAGGTTGAAGAGAAGCATCCACAGATCCCAAGCCAGCTGTTTCCATTTAGTGTCTCTTCCCTGTGTAGGCCTGTGTGGTCCTGAGAGACTTCCCTTAGGAAAACAGGCACCATGGGCCAGGGCTATCCAGTGGGGTACTCATGACACCTGAATCTCCCCACATCCCCCAGAGTCCCATGAAGTAGCCATCAACCAATGTAGTATTTGCATTCTAACTAATCAAAACCCAAAATCTGTTTCTAAGTCTCTCCATCCCACTCCACATGCTCAATGGCCACACAGGACTAGCAGCTACCATAACAGATACTACCCAGGAGAACAGGGCATTGTGGATCAACATGCCCAAGAGACCTTGAAAGGTCAGACTCTCTGGAAATTATTATTTCCTCTGAGGAAAGCATTTGACCCTAGTGGCACCAAGATGAGCTCTGTGGATCTTCATCACTGTCACCAAACCACTGAGGGTGCATAGACTTTGGACTTTCACAAATAAGTTCTTACTAAGAGAAATTGTCACAGTGAATCTTATTCTCAGAGATACAACAAAATGAAAAAAAACATATATGTAGATATTTCTTCAAGAATTTATGCATATTCATAGATTCATTACTCATTTGAAGGGGATACATTTAGACATTTCTAAAAACCATTTTGAAAGGTGTTTAAATGTATCCTCTGTCACTCTTGAGTTTTGGAAGTCCAAAAGGCCTTGGGATGTGTCCTTAAAGATCAAAAGTCTGAGGCTATTGTGAATGAGGTAGTTTTCATAATTTCTCTTTCAGAGGATTCATCACTGATGAATAGGAATGCATTTGATTTATGGGTATTGATCCCGCTGCTTTGCTGAATTCATTAATTAATTCTAGAAGTTTTCTGATGGAAATTTTGGATCCTCTAAGTATAAAATCATGTCATCAGAAAACAATGATAGTTTTAGTACTTCTTTTCCTATTTGATTCCCATTAATTTTTTTCATCTGTCTAATTGTTCTGGCTGGAGTTTCAAGGACTATGTTGAATACATGTGGAAAAAGAGGACATCATGTCTTGCTCCAGTTTTTAGAGGGAATGCTTCCAGTTTTTCTCCATTTAAAATGATGTTGCCTTGGGTTAACATAGATAGATTTTACAATGTTGAAGCATGTTCCTACTATGCCTAGTTTTTCTGGTGTTTTAAACATGAAAGGTGCTGTATTTTGTCAAATGCTTCTTCTGCATCAATTGATATACTCATATGGTTCTTATCTTTAAGTTTATTGATGTGAAGAACTATGTTTATTGATTTCCATACATTGAACCAAATTTGCACCACTGGAATGAACCCCACTTGATCATGTTGCACTATTTTTTTGATATGTTTTTGTATTTGATTTTCCAGAATTTTATTAAGAGTTTTTGCATTAATATTCATCAGGGATATTGGTCTTAAATTTTCTTTTCTTGATGTGTCTCTGCCTGATTTTGATATTAGGGTGATACTAGCTTCATAGAATGAATTTGGAAAGGTTCCTTCCTTTTCTATTTCATGGAATAATTTGAGGAGCATTGGCATTAATTCTTCTTTGTAGGTCTTGGTGAACTCAGCTATGAATCCATCTCGTCTTGGACTTTTATTGGTTGGTAGGCTTATAACAGAGACTTCTATTTCCTTGCTTGAAATTGATCTATTTAAATTGTGTATGTCCTCTTAACTCAGGTTGGGTTGATCATATGCCTCTAGAAATTTGTCAGTGTGTTCAAGGTTTTCCATTTTACTGGAGTATGAATTTTCAAGATAGTTTCTAATTTTCTTTTGTATTTCAATAGTGTCTATTGTTATATTTCCTTTTTCATCACAAATTTTAGTAATGAGTTTTCTCCCTCCTTCTTTTTATTAGGATGGCTCAGGGTTTGTCATTTTTATTTATTTTTTCAAAGAATCAGTATTTTTGTCAATTTTTTTAATTATTTCACAAAAGACATGAAAGATCTCTACAATGAAAATTACAGAACACTAAAGAAAGAAATAGAAGAAGACCTTAGAAGATGGAATGATCTTCCATGCTCTTGAATAGGCAGAATTAATACAGTCAATGGCCCTACTACCCAAAGCACTATACAGATTCAATGTGATTCCAATTAAAATCCCAACATCATTTCTTATAGAAATAAGAGATCCAGAATATCCAAGGCAATCCTTAGCAAGAAGTGTGAAAAAGGAGGCATCACAATACCAGACCTTAAACTATACCACAAAGCTATTATAACAAAAATGGCATGGTACTGGCACCAAAACAGACATGTAGACCAATGGTACAGAATAGAAGACACAGAGACAAACCCACATAAAAACAGTTATCTCATACTAAACAAAGGTACCAAAAACATACATTGGAGAAAAGATAGCCTCTTCAATAAATGGTGCTGAAAAAACTGGAAATTCATATGTAACAAAATGAAAATAAACCTCTATCTCTCACCATGCAAAAAACTCAACTCAAAGTGGATCAAGAACCAAGAATTAGTCCTGAGACCCTGCTCCTAATAGTGGAAAAAGTAGGCCCGAATCTTTATCACGTCAGAGTAGGCCCCAACTTCCTTAACAAGACTCCTAATGCACAAGAAATAAAATCAAGAATTAATAAATGGGATAGACTCAAACTAAAAAGCTTCTTCCCAGAAAAAAACAATGATGTGAAGAGTGAGCCTACATTTTGTCAGCAAATTTTTGCTACAAGAACATCAGATAGAGCACTAATATCTAGGATATATAAAGAACTCAAAAAAAACTTAATACCAAAAAACAAACAACCCAAAAAATTAGAGGGCTAAGGAGCTGAACAGACACTTCTCAGAAGAAGATATACAATCAACCAATATATGTAACATGTTCAACATCTCTAGTAATTAGAGAGATGCAAATCAAAACTATTCTAAAGATTTCATCTCACACCAGTCAGAATGGCAGTTATCAAGAATACAGACAACAATAAATGTTGGCAAAAATGTGGGGGAAAAGGTACACTCATACATTGCTGGTGGGACTGCAAATTGGTGCAACGAATGTGGAAAGCAGTATGTAAATTCCTTAGAAAACTTGGAATGAAACCACCATTTGACCCAGCTATCCCACTCCTTGGTCTATACCCAAAGGACTCAAAATCAGCATACTATAGTAACGCAGCCACATCAATGTTCATAGCAGCTAAATTAACAATAGCTAAACTGTGGAAACAACATAGATGTCCTTCAATAGATGAATGGATAAAGAAACCATGGTATATATACACAATGGAATATAACTCAGCATTAAAAGAAAATAAAATGATGGCATTTTTAAATAAATTGATGGAGTTAGAGAATATCATGCTAGGTGAATTAAGCCAATCCCCCAAAACCAAGGGCCAAATGTCCTCTCTCATAAGTGGATGCTAACCCTTAACAGGTGGGGGGACACATGGGAAAAATGGAGGAACTTTGATTGTGCAAGAGGGAGGGAGGAGGTGGGGAGAGTGCATGGGGACAGGAAAGATGGTAGAATGAGATGGACATCATTATCCTAGGTGCACGTACGATGCACATATGGTGTGATGCTACATCATGTACAACCAGAGATAACAAAAGTTGTGCTGAAATTGTGTACAAGGAGTCAAAATGCATTCTTCTGTCATATATTCATAATTAAAATGAATTAATTAATGAAATAAATAAAAGATCAAAGGTCTGACGTGGAACTGAGTCCTGCACTCTATGGAACTGGATGGTCAGGAATTTGAGCACACATGGTGGAGTGTTGTCTTCATGCAGAGACAAGCTACATCACACTCAGGTACCCTTGAGCTGCCCAAGTCAGAGGTACTGAGCTCATCAATGAACAATCAATGAACAAAGCCTAGGGGCTCTAGCTTTATAGCTAGTGTAGCTGACAGCTCACAGTGACATGTGCCATGCAAAATTCTAGGCAAAGAAAGCAAGAAGGCACCTTCCAATCATCTTAGAGCACTAGTCTCTACTAGTGCTCTGTGGAACAGTGCCTAGATGGTAACACATGCACAGAACATACAGAGAACTCCATGCAGAATCGGTCTAATTTCTCGTAGAGTGTGGAGGAGGGGATGAAGTCACATTCTGCTAATCTGAATGTAACAGAAGTTGAGCTCCTCAGAGCTTCCAGGTGATGCTCCTGGAATCTGCTCTAGGGAAGCTTCTAAGAGAGGCTGTCCCCACACTTGCTCTTGAAGACTAGGCAGAGGTACTAAGGGCAGAAGTAGAGGGGAGGGAGGTGCAGGGACATCTGTGACTTGGGGGTAGCATGATGGGGTATCAGAGACAGGTGGTCAGACTAGTCAAGGTTGCTGTGAAAGAGGGCCTGAACAAGGGCCAATATGTTTCCTGGGAAGATTCTCTCATCTGCCTGGTTTAGTGGTGGAGGAAAGCTGGTGGTGGCCATTCATTTTGGAGCCACAATCCAGAGGAGCAACAAGGGGCACTGGCAGCATAGGGATCATGAAAACTAGACCTGTGGGATGTGTCTGCAGACACAGTGTGGAGAGAAATGGCTGAGGTATACCAGCCTGGGAGGCATTTGGCTCGAAGGGGCAGCACTCCTCAGACTGTACAATGGAGGTGTAGGGGTGGGTGTGGAGGCATCTTTAGAGGCTCATCTTTAGAGGAGGAGATGAGTTTTTAGGAAGGAAGAAGTAGGAAGGAATTTAGTGAGAACTGGACACAGCCTGGGCACACCAATGTTGATGGGCTGGGCAGAGCATGGGAGTCCTTGAAGAAGACAGAAAATGAAACTGGGAGTCTGGGAGGACCCACAGTGGCAGAAGCTGTAGGGAGTGGGTATGAGAGGGTCAATAGTGATGAAGACCCTGGAGGTTCAGGAGGGAGGGTGGACAGAGGGCCTTTGCCACCAAGAGACTGTGGACACCCTCAAGAGTGATGATGTTTGAGAACAGAGTGAGGGTTGGAGAACAGACTGGAAGGTGGGGAAGGAGTCAATGAGCAGAGGCCTCATTGGCCTGTTTTCCCGGAGTCTGCTGTTTCCATGGATGTGGTAGGGAGAGGTCATACAGGGCTATGCTTTCTGCTTTCCCTGTTTGCTTCCATTTCCTTTACACAGAGTGGAGGCCCAACTCATAGAATGCCTCCTGGTCCTGTTGCCCACGTACAGTGGACTGCAGCACGGATTCCTCTCCTGCGAGTACACTGGGTACCCCTGTGTGCATACCCCTGCTGCATCTGCCCCTTAAGAACACAGTATTCCAGAGCCACCCATGCAGGGCCCACAAAGTTCAAAGCCCTGCAATAGCTGAGTGTGTGGTCAAGATAGAAGCCTCCAAGTAACTTCCAACTAACGGGACTTCTTGAGTCCTGGGTAGGAGCCACCATCCTTGTACCCAGCACACCCTGGGTACCAGACAGTCTTGAGGCCACAGAGGCTAGGTCAAGGCTGGACTGGCCAGTCTGTGTCCCCTAACCTGCCTTCCTAGGCTTGCCCCATCCTGCCTCATTCCCATCTACACTTCCTCCCAGGCAACGCTGCCAACCCAGCACCATGTAAGGCAGCTGCCCATCAAATCTGAATTTCAGACAAAGTCCAAGAATCTTTAAAGGACGAGTGTTCTCCATGCAATGTTTGGGTGTTGTACCTTTCATACTGCAAGGCTGCTATTAGGGAAAACTAGAGGGATAGGCTGGAGGTCCAAAAGAGATGAACAGGACAACCAAATGTCCAGTTGGCATTTTGGATACCCCAAAGCCATCAGAACTTTCATGTGACTCCAGGATTGGCCAGTAGTCTAGATGTGGGCTGCCTCCTGCCCTTGTTCATCTTCTGGGTGTCTACCTTGATTCCATCCAGGGATGGCAGTGTGGTACTGAGGGTGCCTGGGGACTTACTGGGACTGGCAGGGCAGCTTCTCAACTCCTAGACCCTACTTTTAGTTTCCTCATTTTCAAGACATCTTTTTCTATCTTTAGACCTAATAGGAAGTGATCAGCTCAGTAGAAGATAGTCCCTGCTAGTGCTCTGTGCAACGGTGCCTAGATGGTGACACATGGCACAGAGCACACAGAGAACTCCATGCAGAAGTCTGTCCAACATCTCTTAGTTCTTACCCCAACAGAGATTTTCCTACAAACACTAGTGTTGCTCCCCTGTGCTGCCTGGAGAAATGGCTCAGGCCCAAGGAGTGTGCCAACTGACATAGGGACAGTTAATCTAAGCATCACAGCAAAGCTTCAGATTTTAGCCACAGAGGGTTGTGGGCATGACTTACAGCATCTTGTGCTTCCCTGCAGTCCTTCAGCACCTGTGTCCTGGGCGTCTGTTGGCGACAGGATGGTCTGCCTGTGTGCTCTGCTCGCTGTTGTATGGAAGGTGTCCAGTCCACGTGTAGGACAGCTGAGTAGGCAGCCCCTCCCTGGGCTTGCAGTGGAAAGTGGGTGCCAGCTTACAGAGGGTGTGAGGACTGACTGTACAGGTGACTCCAAGTGGCTGTGAGACCATGGAGCCCTATAGGAACACTTTATAAGGGCCTAGTCTCACCCTAATGAGAAGCCCTTCTCCAGTCATTGTGTCTGGGTCCCCTCAGCTCAGTAGCCTCCTGGGGTCCAGGCAAGTTGGCCTTTGTCCTGCTAGGCTGAGGCAGCTAGAGACCAGGGCAGCAGTTTCACCCAGGCAGATGTGTGAGCCCAGCTTGTCACTCAGAGTAGGTCCCATACCAAGCCCCCAACTTCCAGAGTAGACCCCCAATCCACTCACACTGTGTGGAGGTGGCTAAGCAGGAAGTAAATGAGGAAATGTGACTCCTCTGCTAGAGGCTCTGAGTGCCCACAGCCACTCCCTGTCCTGGCTTCCTCCCCCTGACACAGGTACACAGGGACTTTCTCTGCTTGCTTCATCCTTTTTTAAGGCATCTTTTCCACAGATGTCTTTGTGGCTGTGTCAAGCACCCTGGTGAGAGCCTGGAGGAAGCACACTCACCAGCTTCAGTGGTAAAGGATGGATACTGGGTCCCAGGCCACCCAGACCTGCCAGCCCAGCAGAGCTTAGGGAGTATCGAATTGTGATGGACTTACAAGGAAAACTGTTAAATCTTTTTTGTTTGTTTGTTTTTAATTTTTGTTGTTGTTGATGAACCTTTATATGCAGTCCTGAGAATCGAACCCAGTGCCTCACACACGTTAGGCAAGTGCTCCACCATGGTGCCCCAGCCTCAGCCCATAAACCATGTAATCTTTCTCTTGGTTTCCATGGAAAATGAGATTATTCCTACTTTACAAAGATATTTAAAGCCATGAGTTGCTGTAAAACACCATGAAAAACTAGTCCATAGAACACCCAGAAAACCATTTGCTAGAACAAGGTCATGGTGAAATACATTTTGGTGAATCCCTTAGCTGCACTGGAATTCTTACCAGCTTTGATTTGGCTTGGCGTATCCATCTTAAATGCTCATGGCCCAATTCCCAGGGCTCAGTAAGAAATACAGACCTTGAGCTTGAGTACTTGCTCAGGGTAATCAAGAAAGGCAAGATTTTCAAAAATAAAATGTGTCACAATATATTACAAAATTTGGTAAATAATGAAATTTTATCTAGAAATAATGAAGACAAGAATACACCATAAAAAGAAAAGGCCTGTGTCAACAATTGGGGCCATGGCTATGGTAGTCTGCAGGTCACTGCCATGTGCTGAGGTTGGCTCTGAGGTCTCTTATGTCCAATGCTAAGACAGAAGCCTGGGTCCCATGAGAGCTATTACTTGACAAAAGTCACCATAGCAGCATTTTTAAAGAAGTTGATTTTTAGGTATTACCTTATAAAAGGGTTTCCATGTGGGCCTAAGCAGAGAAGATGAACCAAGCAGAGTGGGCCCTGTCTTGGAGGGGTGGCTTGGTTTCTTTCTATGGCAGGGTGATAAAAACCAAGGGCCCTCTCTGGGGAGGTGGCTGTGAACAGGTCTGAGCAAGGCAAGCTCCTGGGGCTTGAGCAAAGAGCTTTTGAATGGGTTGGGCTTGGTCATTGCCTGCTGCCTCTCCAGGAGACTGAAGCCTTCTACTCCTCAGTCTGCACCCCACAGCCTCCATAAAGCTGCTCCAACTGGCATTATTGACACAGCAAGGTAAAGTGCTCAAAGTGTTTTACTGAAGTGAGAGAGATGCTAGAGAAATACCTGATACAAAATAAGAGTGAGAGAATACTCTTCTAGTTTCATGTCCAAACCAAGAGCAAGAGAGGACTTTCCCTCCACCTCCATTTCTGGGCCCGAGTCTAGGTGGCTGCCTTGTCGCTGGGCCCCAACTCCAGTCACCACAGACACTGTCTCAGAGATCTCTGAGCACCTTGTCCCAGGCCTGGGATACAAAACACCTGAATCTGGGGCTGGAGGTGGCACCTCTCTTCCTCCCCCACTTGGCTCCCCTCCCCCTGGTGTCAGCACCCCAGAAGAGGCAGGGAATGCAGGAAGGGGTGCATCTGCTGGAATGTGAGTCTGAAAAGGTGAAAAGTCAAGGGTCAATCCACCCCAGGCCCTGAGGCCTTCTGGCAGACTCCAACATGTCAGATCCTGAGGGCTGTGGCTGGTGATGGGTGCCTCAAAAGTGGGTAGAGCTTGAACCACAGGTTAACAGAGGGTCTCAGAGAACCCTGTCCTGCAGGTTCCATCTGGTGGCATATCTTTTTGGCTTATTTATGTATTTATTTTTATTATTATTCTGTTTTGTTTGGTAGCCAGGATTGAACACAGGCATACTAAACAACTGAGCTAAGTCCACGGGATTTATTTATTTATTTATTTATTCATTCATTCATTCATTCATTCATTTTTAATTTTGAGACAGGGTCTCCAATGATATTTCACTACATTGCTGAGGCTGGCCTTGAATTTGCCATCCTCCTGCTTCAGCCTCCTGAGATGCTGAGATAGCACGAGTGTACCAACAAGCCCGGCACAGCCTGGTGTCTTAAGAGCATACCTCTTGTCCTAATTTGTAAATGTTTCCAGGCCTCATGTCCTTCAGCTTGTCCCTCTGGCTCATCTCTTTCACTAGGGAAGACTGCCAACACAGTGCACCCTCACCTCTCTTCCCTACTCCCTCCCTTTTTCTTGATCATTCTGTTTGCAGACATTAGGTCAAATGAAAACCTACCAGGGCTTTCCCACCAGTTGCTTTGCAAATTAAGAATTTTCACTCAGGAATTCACAAGCCCACTCTTCGTCCACTGCGCTTTGTTGACATCTGCCCACCTGGCACTTCAGGCAGAATGAGCCCTCCTAGAAGAAGGGTCCTTTCTTTCCAACTCAAGGCAGAGCTGGGTTCTCCTCTTCTCCAGCTCTGGACCTGAAATGTGACCAGTGACAGGGGTGGAGACTGAAAATGTGACACCACATCCACAAAAACTCAACCGCATGTGAACCCGGAGTGCACATGTGGTTCCCACGTGTTCAAGTGCATGCCAGATCCATGCACGTGACACGAAGGAAAGCATGACATCCTGGAAGCAAATTCAGGATGTGCCCATTGGATATGGATAGAGAGCCAGGGCCTCATGCACAGTCCCCTGGTGAGCAATGCCATTGGCCATGCTGTCCTCCATCCAGAGCTCTTCACCGCCCCTCCCTCCTCTGTCCACCCTCCTCTGACTCCATTTCAAGGCCAGGGGTTCAGTGAATATATTAATTCAGCCTCCCAGCAACCTTTCCTGAGACTCAGTCCTGTTGGTTTAACTTCCCACCCTAAGCCGACAGATGCCAAGTAGGCTTATCTTGCCCCAGATGATTCTTGTCACACAAGGAATGTATCTTGTTAACAAACTAAGAAAAACAAGCATTTATCATGAAAAGCCAAGCACTGTCCTGGATACGGCTGAAGAAACAGTGCCCAGAAGAGCAGAACTTTTTGCTCTTGAGAAGGTTCTATTCTTCTCCCTACTGTGCAATGAGTCCATGGTGGTCAGCTGTGGTCAGGGCTACAAGATAGAATCATGCACTGTTGTGTGTGGGGAGGAAGCACCCAGCTTCCCTGGCAAGGAGAAACTTGCAGGAGGAGCTCAGCCTGTTATATCAAAAGAGTTGACCACCACAGATGCAGCCTGGGAACCCAGGGCAGCCTGTGGGCCTGGGCTAGATCATTGCTGCACAGACACCAAGTTAAGGATGGTGGGTTTCCTCTAAGCAACATGGGACCCTGTGCTAGTTTCCTAGGTGGTGATCTGAAGCAAAGTACCACAAAAGTGGGTGGCTGTAAAGCAGTAACCTGGACCCATATGGTGGATTGACATCTCCTCTCCTGAAATGCTGTGCAATCCCTGTCCAGTACCTTTCGCAATTAATGAGATGATTTGGGGTGAGGGGCTGTGTGGCAGGGGGTGAGGCACCCACCACTTCTCCTGGTAGGCTGCCCCTGCCCATGGCCCAGCTCTTCCTTCCCTGCACACAGTACCATGAAGTTGATGTAAGAGGACACTGAGACGTCCCCCGCCTTCTCATATGTGACTTCTCCAATAGTTTCCACCCACTCAGTACACAACCCACAGGGAGGGGTTTTGGTCAAGGTCACAGCTAAAAGTCATGACTACACTGACTCAAGGGGAGAGTCCATCCACCCAGGTCAGGGGGAGTGGGCCTGTCTGCCCTAAGTCAAAGCAAGTGAATGCTCTACACTGGCTCAAGGCAAGTGAGTTCCATCTGCACTGGCTCAGGCATGTGAGTCTCTCTACACTGCAGAGGGAGGCCAGTGCTCCAGAGGATGGAGGTGGGCCCCTGTCCTCATCCTGAGGCCCCACCTTTCTTTAAATCAGCCAGTATTTTAATCTTTGGAACAAGAATTTTATGATACAGTTGGTCTGAAACAAATTTATTCAGAAACATCTCAGAAGAATGGGGAAAAGGAAGAAGGGCCGAGCAGGGCAGGGCAAAGTGTCTCAGGCAGAACAGTCTGACGTCTTCCACAGGTGGAGGCAGAGGAGACTCAGGCCCTGTGCTGGCGTCTCCTGGCTGAGCTCTGCACTCCTTGGAGCCTCGCTGTTTATGGATGTGGCACATTTCTTCTCTCTGTCTTTGGAGCCACTTGATTGCTGACATGGTCTGCAGCAGCAGAGGTTTTGGGCACAGGTAGTAGTCCTCCTCCTCACCCGCTTCCAGGCATTTCTGTGGTCATGGCCTGGGCCTGTGGGTGTATCTTGGGAGGAGTGGCTGCTGCCTGTCCTGGCAAACATCGTCCAGGGATTGGACATCTAGGACCCAGACTCAGACTGGGAGGCTCTCCTGGGAGTGAGGGCCCTGCAGGCAGGAAGTGGAGAAAAATGTCAGGCAGGAAGCAGAGAGGAATGGCAGGCAGGCTGCCACTTCTGATGCCCTTCTGGCCTAGCTCTTGGGCCTCCTCAGGCAGCTGAGTGTCAGGGGGCAAGGGGCAGTTGCACAGGGCAGGCTCACTGGTGCTCTTCTTGGGGAGGACAGGGCCATTGGAGAGATCCTCAGGGCATGGATGAGGCATGACCCTGGGAGGCACAGGCTTCCCCTGGAATGTGCACCCTCCCCCCTGCCTTTTCTGAGGCTGGAGGATCAGGTAGGTGGCCATGGCCACTTAGAATTTTCTCTTAGACAGAGACATCAGGTTTTGTATGTATCAAAGCCCATGTCAAACAGGATGGTCATGATTGTGGTGGGATCTAGATGTTTGTGTTTGGGGAGTATCTCTCTACAATGATGGGGTACATATGGTTCACCCTGCCTCAGCCATGGGTGCTGTAAGATTTGCTTGACCATGAGCCACTTCTTGGGGTTTGCATTCAATATTTTGTGGATGAGCTTTCCTGCTTTGATGGGAACAGAGTAAGGGACAGGTACCTTGCAAAATGTGCATCACTAGAAGTCCTTTCATCTGCCTCATCACTAATAAAGTCTTCCCAAATGCTTGATTCAAATCACTTGATTTTCTTGAACTGGACCTCAACATTCATACCAAAAGTCTGCCATGTAGACGGTGGGAAGGAGGCTAAGCACACAAGCAGTTACAAATGCTGTTCTGGCATTCAGACTGCTTGCCTTAACCTCTTGCTCCATCAGATTCACCCTTCAGCTCAGACCACAGCACCCTACCTTCCTCACACCTCCTCTCATGTTCTTTCCTGAAGAGCCTGCCCCCATATAACAGAAAAGGGAACTTTTGATTCAGAAATGGTGGAAACAAAACTGAGCCAAGGTTTGGGAGCACATGCAGGGAGGGCTTTAATTGGGGAATAAGTAGGACTTCCACTGAAGGGAAACAGCATGATGGAGGAACCAGACAGCTTCCCTAACAAAGGAAGATGGAAGGTTTTAATTGATATTCTGGGGTGGGCTAGGGTCTGGTAGTTTACCACTGGCTCAGGGCATAGTTCCTGAAACTAAGTTTTAAATGAGACTCAGACACCAGGTAGTACCAGTAGAGTTGTCCCAGGATTGGCTGAGCTACTCTTGAAGCTGCCACCATCATCCTGTGCAAATGTCCTGGCCTCGTGGCTTGATCTGGGTCTTAGGAAGGACCTTGGATGCTTGTGCTGCTGCAGCTGGTGGAAAAGCATCAGGGTGGCAGAGTAGAAGAAAACACAGAGCAGCTCCCCCCACCAATCAGTGTGTCCACAAGCAGAGCTGAGTGGAACTGACCCAAGTGCTAAGGCAGCAAAGGGGGCAGAGATTAGCATGAAGACAGAGATAACCAGCCTTTGCATTCCATCCCAGTCACCTATCAGACACCTACTGCAGGCCCAATGACGTCAGTGTTTTCAACAGAAGTGGCCCTCAGGTCCCTAAAAAGTAACCTAGGCCACCTTTATCATTATAGCCCACATCAGAGGTGTCATCTACAGTAAAGCTACTAGGAAACCAATAACGTATCCACCCAGCTGTGTGACCTCCAAAATTAGTGATTTTTAAGTTGATTAGGAACAGGCAAAGCTAGAGGGTTTGCTTCAGTTATTCCCCTAGTAATAACTCCATCTTATGCAAATAGTCAGCTTCTGTTTTCATCAGTCTTGATGATAGTTCTGGGTCAAAAGCACACAAGAGTAGAGAAAAATATGCTGTGCTACAAAGGGTGACAGTTTATTGTACCAGGAGTTTGTCAGTGTCTCATGTTTTGTCTCCCCAAGTTCTCAAAAATCATCATATAAACTGATCACACTCTTCCCCTGAAATCCTTGTTCCAAGTGCCCTTATTTCTTCAGAAAATACCCAGAGTGTCATACAGAGGAGGGAGAAGGATGATATTGTTTGATGTGATTTTCCCCACAAAGGTTCCTGTAATGGAGGCGTGGTCCTCAGTGTGGAGATGTTGAGATGGAGGGAAGCTTTAAGAGGTGGGGCCTCGAGGGAGGCAACCAGTTCATGAGGGCACCACCCTTGAAAAAGATTAACACAGGTCTCAGGCAACTGGGTTAGTTCCTGTGAGAATGGGCTGTTATTTGGGAATCTGGCACCTCCCCCCTCCACTTGGCACTTATGCATATGCTCCCAATGCTATGTTCTGAGTCACCATGAGTCCCTCGCCAGAGCCAAGCAGAAGCCAGCACCCTGCTCTGGGCCTCCAGAAATGTGAGCTAAAAATCCGCTTTTTAAAAAATTCCAGTTTCCAGTCTCAGGCTTTCATTATAGCAACAGAAAACAAACTAAGACAACAGATGAGTGTGAAACCAGCAAGCCCTTGCTTCCCACCCAACTTCCTTTCCTCACCTCAATCCTAATTTCTATGTTCCATGATGCTCAACAATTCCATTCTGTCACCACAGCTTGGGCATCACAGGGACCAGGTGCAGAATGAGCACGAGACTAGCAGCAGTGAAGTCAGAGGGCAACAGTGGAGGTCCTCCCCATCATGCCTTGAAAAACAGAACCTAGCCCATCAGTTTCTCTGCTGAATGCTACAACTGCATTGCCAGCAAGTAACACAACTGGCTGCAGAAAACTTAGCCACTTGTTTTTTGTAATAATATTTGCCATGAAGAAATCCACCTGGTATGTAACCGCACAGTTGTTGTAAACCACCTTACTGTGAATGGTTAGGTATACCTCTGACCCCTGGGAGCAATTTAACTTTACAAGGCAGTGGGCAGTGTGTGTGTGAATATACCCATTCTCCATCACAACACAGGAAAGTAGAGATGCACTTGGAAAAGGGACTGATTTCTCACTGGCCCAAGTTACCCGCTCTCCCACCTCCATGGAGTCTTCTAGAGAGCACACAGAATTTGGGGATTTTTGAGCTCCCCACAGGAGGTTCCTGAAATGAGCCCTCACCCCTCACCCCTCACCCCTCCTCACAGCTCTGCATTCTACTCTAGACTCTCACTAAAAATGGGATGATATTTTCATGCCACAGTGGAGAAGAGAGAGGCACCACTTATCTTCTTATACCTGGAGAAGGGCCAATGGTGATGGCAGTTATCTGCCCACAGTGAAGCCACGGGGTCCTTCCCAGCTGCAACAGGGTGGGTGACAGCATATCCCCGGCACGGATGAATGAACCCAGCAGCCAACATGACCACAGACCCACAGAGAGGGGCAATTTCAGATCCTGGAAAAACATCTCACATGCAAACAGTAGTGAACATGGGTCTCCAAAATGGGCCCTTTATTTCTGAATTGTTACACTACACTGATAAGGTCACTCGTGTCACAGGCACATGGTGGAGTGTCAGAAGAAAAGTGGGTCAGAGGGTGAAAGCAGAGGACTGTGCCCAGGGATGACTGTTTCCTCACGGAGAAGAAACTTGGCCGCAGAACAGAATCCCTCTGGTCCTGCTGTGCTGGATGAAGAAGAGGAAGGGGTGCTCTGCACAGAAGCATGGAGGTCTGCACAGTAGCACTATCCTACAGGCTGTGGCGGCTGCAGCTTCAGTGCCCTCCTCATTGACCTCCACAAAGGACTTGTGCACGACCTTGGACACTTGCAGGTCTCTTCTGGATGACATTCCAGAAAAGTCTGCCCTGGCCTCATCGAAGGCATCAGTCATGCCCAGGTTGCGAAGGACTTCCTCCAAATCATAATTTTCCTGTAGTTTAAACCGAGGGAGGAAAACCTCCACCTGCTTTTTGTACATCTTGTCTGGGCTGGTCCACTCTATGTATTTCTCATAAGTAAGTTCCTTCTCCACCTAGAAGAGAGTTGAACGGGTCAAGACCTAGCAAGTGCTGTCACACAGGGCCATATGTGGTTATACAGATGTTCCACATTGTGAGTGGGAGCCTCGCCTTGGCCAGAGGTGGTGCTATGGGTAATCGAGGTAACCGAGGGACAGCTCAGCAGGAGAGCTTGCCTAACATCTGCAGGATCCTTGTTCCACTCCCAACATAGACACAAACAAAACAATTAAATTAAATTTAAAAAAATAAAAAGCTAACTGGGAACAGGGGACAGCAGCTACACCAGAAACCCAATGCCCTTCCCCTGCCATCACGGCCTCGTTATGGCTTAGTGCTCCTTACCGTTTTCAAGTCAATGTGCTCATCGGGCAGCATGATGATCATATTCAGCTCCTTGCTGACGTAGGGAAGGACCAGAATCTTGGTGCATATTTCCCGTATATAGGTCATTTTAAAAGTAGACTCCTTAAACATCATTTGCACAGGCTTCTCCTCATTCTGTAAGGAAATGGACAACTGTTAAGTAGAAACATGACCCAGCTGACACAGTGGACTATACCACAGAGGTTAGCCCCTGTGGGCCCCCGGAACACTCTTGACCCAGCTTCTAGAACAGGCCATGAGGTTCCTCCTAAACCCCTCTTATGGTTAGACACCATGTGTCCCCAGAGGCCAGTGTGTTAAAGGTTTTAGCTACAGTGTAGAGCTATTGGGAGGCGGTGGAACCTTTAAAAGGCAGGGCCTAGTAGAAGTTAGGTCATTAGGGCAAGTCCTTGGAGGGGACTCTGAGACCCAAGCCCTTCCTCTATCCTTCATTTCCTGACTGAGGTGACCAGTTTTGCTTGATCAACTGCTCCCAACTCTTCCATCCACCACCCCCATGCCTAAGAGCAAAGGGTCTGCCTCATCATGGATGGGAAACTTAAACTTTGAGCTCAGATGAATCTGTCCCTTTATAAGTAGATTATATCATTATTTGGCACACTGAGAGAATGCTGACTTACAAACCTCCCAACACCAAGGTACCCAGACTCATATCCAACATGTTTTTTGGTGACTTCACCTCTTCTTATTACTTTGAACTTAATCCACGAATTTACAGTTCTAGCCGGGACCTCTCCCCTGGACTCCAGCTCATGTGTTATACTGGCTGCTTAACACCCACAATTAGACCAACAGAAAGTCCTAATGTCACACATGACTGTGGGCTTCTTATATCCCCTTCCTGCTCCACCTACACCTCTGCCCATCACAGTGGGCAGTGACACCATGCATCCAGTTGTCAAAAGCCATGGTGTGTCCTTGCTCATGAATTTCTCTTACACTCTGCATCTCACTCCTTAGCAAATTATGGTGGCTCTACCTTTGAAATACAACCAAAACCTCATCTGCTTTTCTTTCTTCCAGTGCCATAACCCTATCCCTGGAATACAGAGATGACCTCAGAGGGATCCCAGTGAAACATAAGTCAGATCACACCCCTCTGACTGCACACCCTTCCATGACACCCCCTCTCCTAGGAGCAAGATCTGAAGTGCTCAGTACATCCTATAATCACAACAACAGTTCATCTCCCAATCCTTGTCTCTCCTCACTTCCTACTACTCTCCCTCTGCTGGTTCCTACACTCACAGGGGTCTCTATGGAAAATCAGGGTCATTCTATCTCTCCTCTGTCAACTCATCCCTAAAACCTAGAGAGTGTAGCCTTTGCCTTTTCCTGGTCTTTACTCAAGTATCACCCTCTCAGTGAATGCTTCCTTGATAGACCTGACCTGCAACTATACACCCATCCATAGCTTCCTGTCTGCTTCCTTTGTGTCTCTGCAGCACTTACCACTGCCTAACAACTACTAATGTCTTATTTAAGATTCTGGTTTCTCCCTCAAGAAAATGTAAGTTTCATGGGGCAGACATGTTCAGCTAGTCAATACCTGGCACATAGTAGGCACTCAATTAACATCAGCTGAATAAATGAATAAACAAACTGATGAGCAGAAATAGCCAAGGGCCATCCTCAGACCATGAGAAAGACAGAAGACAGTGACCACATCCTACCCTACAATACTGCTTAACTCATGAGTACTCCACAGTTTGATACCAGCAGCTACAATGAAGTTGTTTCTAATTCCATGCAACAGGCACAGCTGAGGGAGCTCCCTAGTTCTCTGGCACAGCACACCATTCTGGATCAAATGCAGTAAACCAAAGACATATCTGCTGTCACTTTCTGTGTCCGCCTTGTCGAGCTTGCCTGAACTAGACCTCAGCCACAACAGTCTCCTGCCCTTGGCTCCTCAGACATGTCCTTGGCCAGAAAGTGGCACACTTTTTCCATAAATTGGTGGACACTAAATATTTTGCGTTTGTGCTACAGAGACTTTCTATCATACCTACTGGATTCTACTGTTGTGACACATTTAAACAAGTAAGTATGTGTTTGCACCAACAAAACTTTATCTGATAAACTTGATATGGGCCGGCTTTGGCCCACAGGCCTCAAGGTGCTGACCCCACCTTATTCAATTTCTCTGCATTCCCCTCCAGGACCCACGGTCTCCAATCTTATAATAGAAAAGAATCCAATCTTGGTAATTTAATGACTCACTAAATATATAATTATGTTAGTAAGCTTAATCTCATTTAGAAATGAGGAATCCAAATGAAAATCCTTATCAACTCAAAATCCATGTCCCTGGAGACACCCCTGCCACACACTCTGTGGGCTGGTACAGTCAGCCCCTGCTGCAGCTCCACCCTCTCCCTCCACTGCAGAAAGCAAGGTAAACTTCTTCACTGCTCTGTATCCAGCAGAACCCACGTGAGAGCAGTTCTGGTTTCCCTCTGAATACAATGGCAGAACCTCCAAAGAAGGCCTTTTGCCCTCCATCATCTGTCCTTCCCGCTCCATCCTGCCTGGACAGTGGAGGCAGTATCTGAGCCCTCCTGTGAGCACGAGGAAGAGGCCACAGGCTGAGGTGGCAGAGCAGGGAGAGCTGGTTCCCAACAGCCTCACCCCAGTGCCACATCAGCCCTGGGTTCTCCTCTCCTCTGGGCCTCCTGGGTGGTGAGATGAGCTGTGAGCTAAACTGCAGAGATCTGGGGTTTCCGTTGCTTACAGTTGAATGAAGCCCTAACATACATCTTGTTAAAGATGAATTTCAAGGAGGAAAAAAAAATCATATTTTAGGGGAAAACAAGACAGTTCATTTCAGAATAAATCTCAACACAAAATGTATGTCTTGAAAAACTGAAGGTTCATATCCAAGTGGACGAGGAAGATCTAACTTATGTTCAGTGATCAAGAAAACATTAGTCCACCCTGTCTGCTCTGCAGCATATCAACAAAAAAAACTCTATAATTAAAGAGACTTTTTAAAAAATGGATTCTGTGAGAGAAAGACACCAGGCCATCTGCACACACATTCCAAGCTGAAGGTGGTTAAACTCAAGAGTCTAATTCTGTGTATGTATCCCTTTGCTTGTTTTTAAACAAAAATATGTACTGGTGTTATCCTTACAAACAAAGGAAGACTGAAGATCAGTGATTGGTTCAGTATTTCCTGAGCACTGGCTATCATAACTCCTTGATAACTTCCAACTGCCTACAGGTCAAGCACTTATATGACAGCCATCTGCCCTGGGATGGTTTTTCAACAAAAGTAAAAAGTCCTTCAACCACTGCTATGTCTTGTACAGACCAGCAGGGGGCACAGTGACAGCTTAGATAAAGGGGCAGATACCAGGTGGGGCTTCCAGTGGGGACACAGCAGTTAAGAAAGGAGTGTGAAGGTACTGAAGCAAATGGGGAGGATCCAGGTCTACGAGGACCCTCATACACCAAATTTGGAGTTTGAACTTTATCTCAAAAGTTCTGAGAAGCCAAGAAAGACCTAAAGTTAGCCTGAGAGCTACACCATCAGATTTGCCTTGGAGATTAACACACCAGAGAAAGTAGGACAGGTGACAGTGGCGCGGGGCGCGAGGGGGGAGCAAAGAGAACCGAACCCTTGGTGACATACAAAAGGAGGAAACTCATGAGAGAAAGGCCCCAAGGCATGGGGATTCCTTGCTTCAGGGCTACCCCACACCATGAAAGGCACAGGCTCCATGTGGTGGCCTTCATGATCTAGAAACCACCGCAAACACAGGCCCTATGTCTGGGAATCTCCTTTGTTACTATGCAGCATTCACCTTGCTGACTTTAAATGGTCTCTCCTGGGTGAGCTCTTTGTCAAACTGTGTATCCCAGTTTCCTTTGAAGTAGATGGCATTCTCGAGAACCAGTTTGGTGATTTTATCCAATGAACCTGGAGACAGCAACTTTGTAATTTTATCTGAAAGGAAGATTAAAGAACCAGTTAGCTGCGAGTTTTCTGATGGGTGTTTCAGTGATGATACAGAGAGGGACCCACCTCCTCAAATGGTCAAGCACAGAGATAAAGGATCACATATTCTCCAAATAATATAAATAGATACTTGTCATCAAAACAAGCAATATCCCTGGCATTGAAATACATGTTCTAGGAAGAAACATACCATCATTTGAATAAAACATAAAAGGAAAAAGTAGATCTTAGTAAGTGAATTCATACCACATGAGATAGAAAGAAATAATTGGTGCCTACAAATTAAACAACTAAAAATATTGTTACAAGGAGTGATTATAAATTTAAACTTAAATGTTTGAGATGCTAGATATGTTCTCCCTGATTCAAACATTACACACATTATATATGAATTGAAGCATCATGTATAGTTTTGTTATTATTTCTAGTCCAGCATATTGAACAATATTATTTTTGTACAATATATATGATTTTGTTATTATCACCTAAAAATATTTAAGATTTTAAAAAGATGAGCTGTTACAAGATGCTCTTTACAAATGTGAAGCAAGGTTTAGCCAGACATGGTGGTACATGCCTGTAATCACAGAGGCTTGGGAGGCTGAGGCAGAAGGATTGTAAATTTTAAGCCAGCCTTAGCAACTGAGGCCCTGAGCATCTTCACAAGACCCTGTCTCTAAATAAAATATTTATTTAGGACAAATATCCCATTAAATTATTTGAGGATGTGGCTTGGTATTTAAGTCCCTCTGGTTGGAATCCCTGGTACCAAAATTGAAAAGAAAAAACAAAACACACAGTTTACATTGAAAACCACAGGTACATGAGGATACCACCAAACAACTTGCAGCAATGCATGAAAACTGGGGTGCATGAGCTCACACTAGAGAGGACACAGCTGAGACCTGTCAGGTGAATTTTTCTTTATGCGACTGGTGAAAAGAAAAAACAAACAACAGCAAAGACATTACAGTGTGGATTGTTCTAGAAGAGGGGTGCTGACTATGGGGAAACATCATGGATACACTAAGAAGAGCAGGGAAGAGCTAGAGAAAATGTCATCCACTGACAGTATTTCAGAAGCAAACTTTTAAAGTCTGAAATTATTTTGAGAACAAAAACATCATTCCTGTTTATATTCCACAATCTTGTGAAGGAACTTACAATAAGGCTGTTGTCAATACTATTAAAAACAAAACAACAGGCTGGGACTGTAGCTCATCGGTAGAGCATCTGCTCAGCATGCCCAAGGCCCTGGGTTGGATCCCCAGCACTGCAAACAAAGCAAGAATAATCCCACCATCAACAGAAACAACAAATAAAAACTATGCTTTTACCTTCTGTCTCTTTAGCTACCCAGGTGTTTATGTGTTTTCTGGACTCCTCTGTAGCATTCAGAAAGTCAAGCTCTTCCATCTCTGCTTGGTACAAATTCTGGCAGGAATCTTTAAAAGACTAAGGCAGAGCAACATAATTGCATGGTTCCAAAATAATTAACAAGTGTACTTCTTTCATATACCAAAGCAGAAAATCAAAAATGTGCTGATTTAAAGATGTTATTTACAAATAAATACGTAGAGTAAACATAAAATCAACCTACTCAGTTTGGGCCATCTTTAATGTCCCTAATATCAAATAAATTTCATGAATGGCTGGATCTTTATGCGAGCTGCTGAGCCTCAAGAGGTAACTGGGAGGAAGCTGAACTGCAATAACTGTGGAGAGAAAGTTAACCCAGCAAGAGCTAGCACTCCTCTGCACTCTGGAATAAGGGATACTGAACACAGAAAGTAGAACATAGGAAAATGAGCCATTCTGCACCACCCTGCCACCACAATTTCCTGTGATAACAGAAAAATGAGCACCATCAAAAATGGTATCACAGGTGACTACAGAGCACCTGAGATCAGGTCAGTGCAGCTGCAGAACTGAATATTCTCTTTTATTTTATTTTGATTAATTACATGTGTCTAGAGATTACCAGTGCTGCTGAACATCTCATTTTGGGGTAGTAAGCAATTCTCAAAAAAACGACCAGGGTTATGATTTGACTCAGTGGTAAAGCATTTGCCCAGCATGGGAAAATCCCTTGGTTCGATCTGATCCTCAGAATCACCAAAAAAGAAAGGAAAAAGAAGTTCAAAGTGTTTTACTAATATATTCTATGAAATGATAATGACATTGATGAACACATACATTCTACCATGTTAAAATAGAAAATTTGTGGAATATAAGTGTGCTTAAAACTCATTACATTGGCAATGCACTATGAAATTATTTCCTAATCTTCCTTTTGAACAACTTATGGCTCCATATTTGATTTCTCGTTATAAGGCAAGATTTCACATTTCTCCTTCAGTATTGCGCAGACACAGGTGTTAGGAACGCAAGTTCTTTGATTTATTAGCTGAGTGGCCTTAAAAAGGATAATTAGTGTCTCTGCCTCTTCGTTTGCCCTGGAAATGAGACAGCACTGGCTGTATGAAGCTCCCAGAGTTACTTTGAGGCCCAGCTGAATTACTTTCATTATTACTACTTTATCCAGTGTTACTGAATTCTCAACATATTGTGGGCACTTAAAAGGAGAACTTCCTGTATCATTCCATTTCATTCTCACATAGTTCTTGCTTTACCAATTTCACTGTTCTGTTTCTGAAAAATTTTAAATCTTTCAATCTAAGAAAATAGTCTGAAAGCAAACTGGCCACTCAAATATTGATAACTTGCCACACACTTGTGAGTGATTTTTACAACTTTTAAACACCCTAGGAAATAACTACCTGCTATTCAAGTTACTCTTATACAAACAATGAAAAATCAAACTCAAGGAACATGTAATTATACATCATGGTTGGTATTCAATTTTTGGAAGTTTAAATTCATGAATGGCAAATATTTCTAATTTCCTTATTATATATACTGATATAAATTTTTAAATATCAATAGCTTTCTGAAAATATCCACAAAAATAACATGAAAGAAAATTAAATCAGCCAATCATGTGAGTGTGTTGGAATTTCTGTACATATAAAAGACTTAAAGAGGGTGATGATACCTATAAAGTAGCTAAGACTAATTAAATAAGTTAAACAGATTATAAGAAATCATACTGTGATAATAGTTGTTACCAATATTTGAACCCATGCTTGTTTATGTTCATTTTATAACACTTCTTTTAAAACAATTAATGTAATTTAAAACAGGTTTGAAAAATGAGGGAAAAAACATAGAAAACATTGAAATCCCATACATACAAAAACTCTTATAAATCAATAAGAAAAGGGAATACAGATCAATAGAAAAAGGTGCACAGAATATGTAAATAAACAATGTGCAGAAAACATATACAGGTTGAATATCCCAAAATGCACATGCGCTGAAGTATTTTACATTTTGGCACTTTCCAATTTTGGATTTTGGAATTATGGACTCAGTTTGTCCATGCTCAAAGGGCTTAAATTCAATCTCATAAGGAATCAAGATTCAAAAGCTACAAACATGCAGTGTTGATCATGGTAGATGGAAACCAACATTCTGCTTATATCCCTGAAAGAAACAGATACATCACTTGGAGAGACATTGAGTAATATATATTAAAATCTCAGTGCTCTATATCCTTCCTCCCTCCACAAATCCACCTGGGAGCAGCACACACACACATACATGCACAAAGTCACAGTCAATAACACTGTCTGTAACAGCCCAGACTGGGTCTGACCTAAAGTCCATCCATGAGCAAATAGCTTTCTATGTTACAATGTGTCCAACTTAGAATTATCAGATGATGGTTCATAATAGTGATATAGGCTGGGGATGCACTCAGTGGTAGAGCTCATGCTTCTTTATATTTGAGGTCCTGGGTTCAAAACCCAGTGCCACATAATGGTGATGATGATGATCATGATAACAACACTGAAGTAGATCCACATACACTGAGATGGGAAGAACAATAGAAATATATTTCAAAACAACATGTATTGGATAAAGGCATAATGCAGAGAAAATTAATAGAAAAAAAATTTCTACATGTGCAGGAGGATGCCTGTCAAATCTATGAAAGCTCTTATTCTGGGAGGGATGATAGGTTGTGGGAAAGAGGTTAATGTGGCTCTTTGCTGGCTTTATTGCATTCTGCACAAAAATGTACTCACCTGTGACTTGAGTAGTTTTCTGATTTTTTAAATGAAAGGGTGTGAACAAATACATGAGTAGCCAGAAACCTGAGTGAATTCACAGCCCAGGCTCTTTCAGCTGCACCACGAGTCCCCCTCCTCCCCACCACCTTGCTTCATCAAAAGTATCGAGTATGACTTACTGAGAGGAAATCATAAGACTTTTCTCCAAAGACCCTGTTGGCTGTTCTAAGCAAGTACTGTGTGTCCGACTTGTTCAATTCGGTGAGAAGGGACTGGAAGCCCTGGTGCACATCTCCACCATCACTGCTGCTGCTTTTATTTAAGGAAAGTGCCTGAAATCAGAAGCAAAACAAAAATACACCATTGCAGTAGGCCCTGACTACAGGGAACAAGCAAACTATCCTAAACTTGGCCTAAGAACTGTGCAGATTCTTACCACCAACCAATTAGAGACAAAAAGTATCTTGAAAGCTCACTCTCCAGTGTCCCTCCCAGGATCCTTCTCTGTACCCTGTCAGTATTGTTCTGAGCAGAAATGTTTCTCCACAACCCAGGCTCTTTGTATCTGGAGCCTCACTGGAGACAGAGTTATCACCAGACCTCCCATCTCTGCAAACACAGGATGCTCCAGAATATTGTAAGGTGCAGTCTCTCCCTGCCTTTAGTTTTGTAAAGGCTCTGACCAACAGAATTCAGCACAAGCAATACTGTCCAGGCCTGAACCTTAAAAAGCTTTGTAGCTGTCACGTTCACTCTCTTGCACCCTGCTGCCATGTTGGAAGGAAGTCCAAGGTATCCCCTTGGAGGATGTGCTACCACACAGGCTGAGTTGCTGGGAAGAGAACCAAAGCCCCAGCCAATACCCATCACCAAGACCCCACATGTGAGAGAAAGCCTCCTTGGACCTTGCAATCCAGCTGTGTATTGCAACAGTAGCCTGAGTGACCCCAAGTGTCATCACAGGGAGCATACAAACTGCCTCTGAGGCCACTGGATCTGAGAAATAATCCACCATTATTATTTCAAGCCACTAAGTTTGGGGATGGTTTGTTTTGCAGCAACAGATAACATGTGCAGCAATGCAGAAGTGTTCCATCATAACAAAAATAAACAACTTGATGCTGGCTTTGGACATGGGCAGTTGACAGTGGCTGGAGGGACAGGGATGAAATTACTACCACAGTCTGCATTGTAGCAAGAGGTAAGATAGGACACGTTCCCAATGAATGCCCACAGCTGTCTAAGATGTCTGGGAAGTGCGTATCTTCCTTTTAGCTGCCTAACTTAGAGTGTGGGAAGAGAGAGATGAGCTAAAGAAAGAATTATTGTATTTGCAAGCAGAATATCAAGGAACTATTTCTAACCCAGGTCTTGATGGGTAGAACATAAAGGTGTTTCTTATCTTGGAGCTCCCTCTCCAGTTGAAAACCTAATTCTCAACCTAAGAAATGGCCTCAAGGTAGAGCTCCAATCCATGGCCTCAGGAGCAAGATCAAGATCCACTTTGTAAAAACCTATGGACAACAAAGGCAGCATCTCATAGACCTGTAGACAAAGGGGCTTCTTAGCAACTCATGGACACTGCCCCACAGCACCCTTACTTCCAACCTGACACAGTCTTGTCTCAAACAGGCTTGTGCATGTGGCTTTTTCCAGTGCAGCAGGCTGCAACTTGAGACACAGAAATCCTACAATGGTTTTAAAGGAGTTATAAAACCTTGTAACTAAAAGGTGAGACAATTCAAAGTGAAGAGAGGCCCTTGAACCCCAACTCTCTTTTGGCAGGAGGAAGGCTAAGAGAGCAACACACATGAAACATGACCCATTTCTTCTGGAAAAGGACGGGAGTTGCCAAGCGCTAAGCCCAGAATGCACAGGGGGGTGCCATGGCCTTACATGTGAGGGACCAGGAATGAGTCCCAGGAAACCCAGGTGGAGCCAATCAAGGAATATTCCCACCCTGAGGGCAGAGGAGCCTGGCACACACACCTGGCTGGATTTGGAAATTGCTACAGTTCAGGGACTGCAATGTGCTCACAGGGGTGCTCAGCAGGGGTAGCATGTGCTTCTTGTTAACTCTCCATCCACACCCCTCTGATACTCTCTGATGTCCATCCACAGCAGTCCCTTTGGGATTTGAAGTGTGGAGAATCAGCTCAATTGACAACTACCAGCATTTACTATTATTCCCAAAGGACACCAGGTACCTGAGCCATCTGGACTGCGGTGGTTCCCTTTGCCCCCATGAGGACCATGGCCAGGGCCAAGGAGATGCTGATGGGTGAGTGAAACACATTTCTTGAACTGTCTTCACCCAGCGTTTTTAGAAGGTTTAAGGCAAAGGTGCCAGTGGCTTCCAACAGAGGATCCATGATGGCGAGCCTGGAACGATGGACTTCAGATCAGTATCACATGAACACAGGCTCACAGGCCAACTGCACTTTCCCTCCCATTAACACCACTGCTGCTGTGGTGCAATAAGCAAACAGACACACACAGAACTCTGAGGGTCTTTTTGGGGTCTCAAGATTATTTTATGTCCTAATATTAAATGAAAAAGAAGAGTAAAATTTAATACTATGATCCTGTTGTGTGAAGACCTGTATCTGCACACTTCTTTGTTTGCATGGGCAAAGTCGGGGTGGGGGGGGACACAGGCACCACATTGCTGCAGTCACTTCCTGGAGTGGGTAAGAGAAAGGGTGATTGACTTTGGCTTCCATGTCTGTATTCTTTGGTGTGTTATAAGAGCTTATTGTATCATTTAATTTGGAAATCATTAAAAATTACAAATTTACTCACAAAGTTACAAAGACAAAATACACAAGTGTTTTTATAATATGGGAGAGTTCCCCATTTTTGGGTAACCTGAAGCCTTAAAATAAATTTGGGAGGTAAAGCCACATGAGACCTTTCTCTCCTCTGAATTAAATACCCACCCGTCTCCCCCAACAGATGAGGGTGCTCACTCAGGTGTGCTCAGCAGGACACCATTAAATCCTCAATTCATCTAGGGAACCTATGCATGTGATAAAGCCCAAAAGGCCATGTTAAGGGCCTATGCTGTCACAGGCAAGGGCACTTGGCCCATGTGCTCACAACTCTTCCTCATCTCTTGTCAGTGGTGCCTACCCATGTCCATCTCCACACACTCAGAGCTCAGGGGTGTCTGGAGCTTTTCCAAAAGCACATTTGGCAATGCCCTGGCAGCCCTGGCAAGGTCAAGGGCAGGAACACAGTTAACCAGTCAGAAGTGAGTGGGGTGCAGGTGTCTTCAGGCCAGTTGGAATCACAGAATCACAAAATGTTATATAGCACAGCAGGACTTCAGTGATCCCTATTCACAATTTTCCATTTTCAACAGGGATCAGGAAGTTCACCAGGGTGAATTGATTGCAGCTGAGAAGCATATGGACTGAGTCTTTCCAATACACTTGGAGAAGTCATGAACTTCAGGAAGAGCCTGAAGGAATCAGGTGAGAGGACAAGAGGAAAGAAAGGGCTCAATCAGACAGGAAGTCTGCACATGCAGTAGAGCAGGCCAGGTGCACTGTGGGCACAGGACCTGTCTGTTCTAACATGGTTCACAGATGTTTACCAAACTCATTTCCCCAGCAGCAGAATGCCAAAGTTCTAAGACAGTCCCCATGATTCCCCTGAGCAGTGGGTGGAAACCCCCAGAACAAGGAGGAAATGAGTGTTTCAGAGTACACAGGAGTGGGAAGGTGTACCTAAATAAGGGACTGTGACAAGAACATGAAGCATCACTTTGTATAGCATCCCATTCATATAGCTTTGGTCCATAGAACAAGGTCCCCAAACACATCTAGGTCCTAATCCCTGGAACCTGTGAAAATTCCCTCATATGACAAAAGAGACTTTGCAGCTGTAATTAAGAATCTTCTGATGGAGAGAATATCATGGACCATTCAGGTGGCTCCCAAATGCAATCATGTGGTCACATGTAGTTTATAAAAGGGGGTGTCAACATGAATAAAAAAGGAAAGAAATTCAGAGAGAGGCTCTCTAGAACAAAGATTTACATTGAGATTAGCAAAGGGTTGCAAACCATAGTGGGCAGACTATGAAAATCAAAAACTCATGGGAATGGAGAGGATGAGACCAAGAGGAAATTTGTCAGAGCTAAGCAGCCAGGTGTAGTGGCACATGCCTGTAATCTCAGTGGCTTGGGGGGCTGAGGCAAGAGGATCAGAAGTTCAAAGCCAGCCTCAGCCACTTAACAAGCTCTTGTCTCAAAATAAAACATAAAAAAGGATGAGGATGTGGTGCAGGTGTAAATTGCCCCCAAACTCAATCCCTGGTACAAAAAAACAAACAAAAAAACAAAACTAAGCTCCTGAGCAAATATTATTTTATACCCATGCTTTAATGTAATGGTGTCCTGGGATGGAATTAACCTCAGGGGACCATTTCCTGTCTACAAAAACAAGGGAGCAGGGCTTATTGGTTCCTGGTCATTGTGCCCCACCCCTCAGGTGTTGCTTGACAATGGGTGCTCACACTTTTTATAACCAAGCACATTTGTGTAGTTAGTGGATCTCTGGGCTTCAGTCTCACTTTCAATGGTATTGACAAGTCCTTGGCCAAACACCAAATTGCAATTTCTTGTAATCTCGTGTGTTGCCTTAAAGGAAAGTAATGTTTGGGTTTTTCTCCATCTGAGTTGCAAAGTCTGCAGTTCTAGCACATACCTTGGCTCTAAGTCTTTTGGTTTAACTGTTTATACCTTTAGGTTGGTTTATGGACTGTTCATTCACCTGGGAACCTGTAAAAACTAAACTGTTTATACAGAAATCCTAGATGGAATGCAAACATCACTGAATTCTGTTACTTTTTATTTATTTTTAATTCTAATTTGTTATATATGACAGCAGAGTGCATTGAAATTCATATTACACATATAGAGAATAATTTTTCACATCTCTTGTTTTATACAAAGTATATTCACAAAATTTGTATCTTCATACATGTACTTAGGGTAATGATATCCATCTCATTCCACCATCTTTTACCCCCTTGCTCCCTCCATTTCCCTCCCACCCCATTGCCCTATCTAGAATTTCTAACCCTCCCATGCTCCCCTTCCAAACCCCACTATGAATCAGCCTCATTATATCAGAGAAGACATTCCACATTTGTTTTTTGGGGATTGGCTAACTTCACTTAACGTTATCTTCTTTAACTCCATCCATTTACCTGCAAATGCCATGATTTTATTCTCTTTTATTGCTAAGTAATATTCCACTCTGTATATATACCACAGTTTCTTTATCCTTTCATCTATTGAAGGGCATCTAGGTTGGTTCCACAGTTTAGCTATTGTGAATTGTGCCTGTATAAACATTGATGTGGCTGTGTCCCTGTAGTATGCTATTTTAAGTCCTTTGGGTATATACTGAGGAGAGGAACAGCTGGGTCAAGTGGTGGTTCCATTCCCAGTTTTCCAAGAAATGTCCATACTGTTTTCCATATTGGCTGCACCACTTTGCAGTCTCATCAGCAGTGTATGAGTGTACCTTTTTCCTCATATCCTTGCCAACACTTATTGTTGTTTGTTTTCACAATATCGGCCATTCTGGCTGGAGTGAGATAGAATCTGAGTAGTTTTGATTTGCATTTATCTAATTGCTAGCATTGATGAACACTTTTACCTATATATATTGATTGATTCTATATCATCTTTTCAGAAGTGTCTGTTCAGGTACTGGGCCCATTTATGGATTGGGTTATTTATTTATTTATTTATTTTTGGTGTTTAACTTTTTGAGTTCTTTATATAACCTAGAGATAAGTGCTCTATCTGATGTGTGAGTGGTAAAGATTTACTCTCAAGATGCAGGCTCTCTATTCACCTCACAGATTGATTCTTTTGCTGAGAAAGTTGGAGTCCATCCCATTTATTGATTCTTATTTTAATTCTTGCACCAAAGTAGTCTTATTAAGGAAGTTGGGGCCTAATCCCACATGATGGAGATTAGGGCCTACTTTTTCTTCTATTAGACACAGGGTATCTGGTTTTATTCCTAAGTCCTTGATCCATTTTGAGTTGGGTTTTGTACATGGTGAGAGATGGGGGTTTAATTTCATTTTCTTGCATATGGATTTCCAGTTTCCCCAGCACCTTTTGTTGAAGAGGCTATCTTTTCTCCAATGCACGTTTTTGGTGCCTTTGTCTACTATAAGATAACTGTA
Organism: Marmota monax; assembly: GCF_021218885.2. NCBI lineage: Eukaryota > Metazoa > Chordata > Mammalia > Rodentia > Sciuridae > Marmota > Marmota monax. The sequence continues at coordinate 3,326,021 of NW_026693024.1, read as the reverse complement.
GTTTTGTGGGTTATTCTTTGTGTCCACTATTCTGTACCATTGGACTACCAGTCTGTTTTGGTGCCAATATCATGCTGGTTTTGTTTCTATTGCTCTGTATTATATAGTTTGAGTTCTGGTATATTGATGCCACCTGCTTCACTCTTCCTGCTAAGGATTGCTTTAGCTATTCTGCGTCTCTTATTTTTCCAGATGAATTACATGCTTGTTCTATTTATAAGAGGAATGCCATTGGGATTTTAATTGGAATTGCATTAAATCTGTATAGTGCTTTTGGAAGTATGGTCACTTTGATAATATTAATTCTGCTAACCCAAGAGCACGATAGATCTTTCCATCTTCTAAGGTCTTCTTTGACTTTCTTTATTTAGGGTTCTATAATTTTCATTATATAGATCTTTCACCTCTTTAATTAAGTTGAATCCCAAATATTTTTGAGGCTATTGTAAATGGGGTAGTCCTCCTCATTTCCATTTCTGAGGATTTATCACTGATATACAGAAATGCATTTGATTTATGGGTGTTGATTTTATATCCTGCTACTTTGCTAAATTCATTTACTAGTCCTAGAAGTTTTGTGGTGGAATTTTTAGCGTCTTCTAGGTATAGAATCATATCATTAACAAATAGAGCCAATTTGAGTTCTTCTTCTCCTATATGAATCCCTTTAATTTCTTTCATCTGTCTAATTGCTCTGGCCAGTGTTTCAAGAACTATGTTAAATAGAAGTGGTGAAATAGGGCATCCCTGTCTTCTTCCAGTTTTTAGAGGGAATGCCTTCAATTTTTCTCCATTTAGAATGATGTTGGCCTGGGGCTTAGCATAGATAATCTTTACGATGTTGAGATATGTTCCGGTTATCCCTAGTTATGTTCTAGTGTTTTGAACATAAAAGGGGGTGCTGCATTTTGTCAATTGCTTTTTCTGCATCTATTGAGATGATCATGTGATTTTTATCTTCAAGTCTATTGACGTTATGAATTACATTTATTGATTTCTGAATGTTGAATCAACCTTGCTTCCCTGGGATTTATCCCACTTGATCATGGTGCACAATATTTTTGATGTGTTTTTGTATCCGATTTGCCAGAGTTTTACTGAGAATTTTTTGCACCTGTATTAATTAGAAATATTGGTCTGAAGTTTTCTTTTTTTGATGTGTCTTTGCCTAGTTTTGGAATCAGGGTCATATTGTCCTCACAGAATGAGTTTGGAAGTGCTGCCTCTTTTTCTATTTCCTGAAATAAATTGAAGAGTATTAATATTACTTCTCCTTTAAAGGTCTTTAGAACTTACTTTTGTTTCTATCTGGTCCTGGGCTTTTCTTGGTTAGTAGAATTTGATTGTGTCTTCTCTTTTGTCACTTTAAATTGATCTCTTTAAATTGTGTATACCATCCTGATTCAATTTTAACAAATTATATGACTCTAGAAATTTGTTGATGCCTTTGATATTTTCTGTTTTATTGGAGTGCAAGTTTTCAAAATAATTTCTAATAATCTTCTGTATTTCCGTAGTGTCTGTTGTGATATTTCCTTTTTCATCACGTATGTTAGTAATTTGAGTTTTCTCTCTCCTTTTGTTTGTTAGCATGGCTAAGGGTCTGTCAATTTTATTTATTTTTTCAAAGATCCAATTTTTTCAATTGATTTTTTTCTTCAATTAATTGATTTCAGCTCTGATTTTAATTATCTACTGTCTTCTGCTTTTGATGTTGATTTGTTCTTCTTTTTCTAGGGCTTTGAAATGTAATGTTAAGTCATTTATTTGTTGACTTTTTCTTCTTTGAAAGAATGAACTTCATGCAAGGAACTTTCCTCTTAGTACTGCTTTCATAGTGTCCCAGAGATTTTGATATGTTGTATCTGTGTTCTCATTCACCTCTAAAATTTTTTTAATCTCCTCCTTGATGTGTTTTGCAGCACATTTTTGTACATTCAGTAGCATATTATTTAGTCTCCAGGTGTTGGAGTGACTTTTATTTCTTATTTTATCATTGATTTCTAATGTCATTCCATTATGATCTTATAGAATGCAGGTAGTATCTCTACTTTATTATATTTGCTAAAAGTTGCTTTGTGGCATAGTATATGGTCTATTTTAGATAAGGATCCACGTGCTGCTGAGAAGAAAGTATATTTTCTTGTTGAAGGATGAAATATTCCAGATATGTCAGTTAAGTCTAAGTTATTGATTGTATTATGGAGTTCTATAGTTTCTTTGTTCAGCTTTTGTTTGTAAGATCTATCTAGTGATGAATGAGGTGTGTTAAAGTTACCCAAAATTATTGTGTTGTGGTCTCTTTGACTCTTGAACTTGAGAAAGTGTGTTTGAGAAATGTAGATGCTCCATTGTTTGGGGCATATGTATTTATAATTGTTAAGACTTGTTGGTGTATTGTTCCCTTGAGCAGTATGCAGCATCCTTCTTTATCCTTTTTTATTGACTTTAGTTTGAAGTCTACTTTATTTGATATGAGAATGGAAACCCCTGCTTGCTTCCAAAGTCCATTGGAGTGCTAGGATTTTCCCCAACCCTTCACCTTCAGTCTGTGGATGTCTTTTCCTATGAGTTTTTGTGAGGCAGCATATTGTTGGGTCTTTTTTCTTTGATCCAATCTGCTAGTCTATGTCTTCTGATTCCTAAGTTTAGGTCATTAATATTCAGGGTTATTATGGAGAACTAATTTGTGTTCCCAGCCATTTTTGCTTATTTTTGGTATTTAACATGACTTGGTTTCTCCTCTGATCAGATTTTCCTTTAGTGTAATCCCTCCCTCTGCTGATTTTCATCATTGTTTTTCATTTCCTATTCATGGAATATTTTGCTGAGGATGTTCTGTAGTATAGGCTTTCTATTTGTAAATTCTTTTAACTTTTGTTTGTCATGGAATGTTTTTATTTCATTGTCAAATCTAAAGCTTAGTTTTCTGGGTATAAGATTCTTGGTTGGCATCCATTTCCTTTAAGATCTTGGTATATGTTTTTCCATGATTTTCTAGCTTTGTGGGTCTTGTGGGTTGAAAAATCTGCTGAGATACGCTTTGGTCTCCCCCTGTATGTGATCTGATTCCTCTCTCTTATGGCTTTTATGATTCTATCCTTATTCTTTATGATAGGAATTTTCATTATAATATGCCTTGGTGTAGATCTGTTGTAATTTTGTACATTTGGTGTCCTGTAAGCCTCTTGTGTTTGGTTTTTCAATTTGTTCTTTTTGCTTTGGAAATTTTCTAATATCATTGAAGAGATTGTGCATTCCTTTGGTTTGAAACCCTGTGCCTTCCTCTATCCCAACAACTCTTAGGTTTGGTCTTTTGATGCTGTCCCATAATTCTTGGATGTTCTGTTCATGGTTTCTTACTATCTTTACTGTGTGATCTACTTTATGTTCTAGATTGTATACTTTGTCTTCATTATCTGACTTCTTTTTCCAAGTGATCTTGTCTGTTTTTTATGATTTCTATTGAGTTTCTTATTTGATTTATGTATCCTTTATTTCAAGGATTTCTGACCTTTTTATCAGAGTCTATATCTCTCTCTTGGAGTAATCTTTTGCTACCTCTATTTGCTGGCTTATATCTTTGTTGGAGTTATCAATTTTTGCCTGTATTTGCTCATTTAGGTCATTCTTTAATTCAAAGATCATTTTAATTATGAACCTTCTGAACTCCTTCTCTGACATTTCATCAACCTCACTGTCCATAGGTTCTGTTATTACAGTGTCTTGGTTCGTTTGTGGCACTTTCCTCCCTTGTTTTTTCATGTTGTCTATGTGTCTTCCTTTCTTGCAGTGTGGATCTGAGATATTAGTTTCTTCGTTATATTCTTGTAGTACCTGTGCAGATTGTCTGTACCTCACCTTGATGTGGGCTTCCAAACGCTACAGGGGTCCCTCAGTGTGTGCTACTGTATCTAAGGTTGGTGGCGGCAATAGCCCAGGTAACGCAAGATAATATTTAAGGTGTCCCAAGATGGAAGCAATATCTTACAGAGATGGGGCTGCAACAGTGGGCCTCACACTCTCTTTGGGATGCCTTCTCTGAGATGCAGCTGCTTGTAGGCCCTGTCTGTGGTCAAAAAAGTTAGGGGCTACTGTATGAGGAAGGCTATGGTGATGACTCTAGTGTCCCAAGATGGAAGTGGGTTAGGCTTAGGCTCCCAGGTGGGTTTAGGGGGTGCGAACTCAGACCTACCCTGGACCTGGGTCCTGCACAAATCAATGTGGACAGATCTGGGCCAGACCTGATACTCTGCTGGTCTGAAGAGGCAGTCCTGTGCTGGAAGCTGGGCTGCGGTAGTACCTGCTGGTGGAGGGGTGGACCCAGGCCTACTGTGAGCCTGGGTCTTTCCCAGGCAGGTATGGGTAGATCTGGGCCCCTGGGCTTGACCTCAAGTGGTAGTTTCCTGGTTGAAAGGGGCGGTCCTGTTCCAGAGTCTAGTCTAGCAGGTGTCTGACCCACCAGTGGAAGGGTGAGCCTGGGCCCCGTACAGGCTGGTATGGAGTATGCCTTTTACCCCACATCATTGCCAGCATTTTTGTTTTTTGTATTCTTAATAGCTTCTATTCCAACTGGAGTGACATGAAATCTTAGAGTAGTTTTGACTTCCACTTTTCTAATCCTAGAGATGTTGAATATTTTTTCATATATTTGTTGGTTGATTGTATATCTTCTTCTGAGAGGTGTCTGTTCACTTCACTGGCCCATTTGTTCATTGGGTTATTTGTTTTTCTGGTGTTTAGCTTTTTAGTTCTTTATATACCCTAGAGATAAGTGCTCTATCTGATGTGCGAATGGTAAAAATTTGCTCCCAAGATATAAGCTTTCTATTTACTTCATTGATTGTTTCTTTTGCTGAGAAGAAGCTTTTTAGTTTGAATTCATCCCATTTATTGATTCTTGATTTTAATTCTATCACCAAAGGAGCCTTATTAAGAAAGTTGGAGCCTAATCCAACATGATGGAGATTTCGGTGAATTCTGTTACTTTTTAAGCCTTGTTTGCCTCATCTGAACTGATTAATGGACTTAGGGCTTTTTATAAACAATATATTTCAATTAACTGACATTTTTTTCTTGGTTCTCAAATTGTCCTAACTTGGCTAGTGGGGAGCTCTTTAAATTGGTTATTTTATCCCCAGCTGTTGGTCTCAAACATCCTTGCTTTATGGCAACAACAGGGCCTTATGGGTGCATGTTGAATTTTTCTAGTCCAACAATGTGGTATTGAGATTGGATAGAAAAAATAAAAGAGGTAAAAACTAGACAAAAGGAAGGACAAAGAAAGATTAAAAAGAGATTTTAATCTGAAAGTCTCATGCCTGATGCTAAAGTTTTGCATATGTTTCTTCCCAGATCTGTCACTCCCCAAGCCAACTGGGCTAATTTCACTCCCAAATTTCTGGGCAATCTTACAGTTGTTGGAAATTCATCCAGTTATGAAAATTATCTTGTGCACTGTGGAGTGTCTTATGTAAGAAACAGATTAAGCAAACAGAGAGAGACAATATTTTAAGAAGCTTATAACCTAGGGTACTTTCCAGTGTGATTTATTGGTCACTTAACATAGACCACATCAGTCTAAGAATCCATCCTAAACCATCTTGTGATCACCAGACTGATGTCATCCTCAAATACTTTCCCATGTTCACCCCTCACGAAATTCCATTAAAAGAGCCTGAGAACTCCCAAAAGCATCTCTGTCATGATGAGTCACATTCTTAATCAATCTCTGCCTTAGACATGTTCTTCAATTCATTTCTGCACATTTATTGAGAACCCCATTCACCCTAAGTTCAGGACCACATCTCCAGAAACTCCTCAGACTTCTTCCAGTGACACTATAACCTACCTCCTGGTTTCTCTCAATCAAGGATTGTAAAGTACAAAATCTAAAGACATGAGAAGCAGATGAGTACTGGTGCTGATAGAAAATCAGTTGCTGCTGTTGGGCACACCAGTGGCAAGCTGGGACAGATATTTCCCTTTCAGTCCCTCATGTATCATGCTATAAATTAGATCACCACTGAAAGATGAACCTGACTCTACTAAAACATGAATGCCCTTAGCAGCTTTCATCAGGACTCAACTCTACTCTTCTTTCATTACACCTATGTGTCACACCAACCTGTGTTTATCAGCACATTTCTGACACAACTTCTTTATGGATCCATCATTCTGTGTACTGCCCAGGCCTCTGGGAAGACTTATCCCTTAGGTAATAACATCCTTCATTTCGGACCCAATGTCTTCCTGCTTCATGGTTGCCTCTCTTATTTTGGTGGAAAAAAGGGTCCAATGGCTTTCTAAGAAAAAAGATAGGTGTTTTGATTTGTTGCATGTCTGAAAATGTCTTTATTCTACTACTCCATGCCAATGAGAGTTAGGCAGGTCTATAATGAGCTGGACAGGATTTTACATCCAAAGTTTTGAAGTACCACTTCATAGCTTCCCTACCTCCAGCTCTGCTGTTAAGAACTTTCCTGATATTCTGACCCCAGCTCCATCTATCTCACAACACCCAGACTCTTTCAACCTTAAGAAATCTTATCCACATCCCTGATATCCAGAAATGTCCCAGTGATGTGTCCTTCTTTGGAACCAGTTCATTCTTTTTGGTGGAGATTTGGAGGGCCCTTTCAATGTAGCAACTTAAAAATTTCTCCTTCCTACTCAGGGAAAACAAATTAAAGTGCTTTCTCATTTCCTGCAGAATCTCTGTTCTCTGCTTTTTTACTTCCTATTTGTCAGGCACTAAAACTCTTGGAATGAACTCATCTGGGACTTTCCAACCTTCTGAATGTCACAGCACACACAAAGAATGACACTAGTACTATACTTTGGGACAAGGTTACTTGCTGTAGAAGTGTCCAGCTCAAATCTCCAGCCACCAGGCTGCCCCCTCCAGCTGCCCTGAGTTGGAGAGGTCAACACTTTGACAATGCCCCAACACACAGTGAAAAGTTCTACTCACACCTTTTACTTTGCTTGCCTTTTCCATAACAATTACATTTTGTCCCATTTTCATGAGAAAGGCCATTGTCCTCCAATTTTTCTATTGATTTTTTTTTTTTTTTTTTTTTTTGGTTAATGTCAGTTGTTACACTTTTTAATTTCCAAGGACTCCCTGATTCCAATTACCAAAGAACATCCACTATAGTTCTCTTGAGCTTCTTTTGCACCCTGCCTTGTCTTTCCCTGGTGTTTTGCTATTGTTGTTGTGGTGGTGGTTGGTGATTGTTTTATTCTATGTAGGTTTCTGTTTCATGCTTAATATTCCCAAAAGTGCCCACCAAACCCTGGGTGTCAGTCAATATTTAGGGGAAAACACAAAAGACTGCTGGAAATTCTGTTTACACAAGTGGGACTTGTCAGCTGGGGGCTTCTCTGCTGATATGATCAAGGAGTCACAGTAGCTTTTTCTGCTGAAGAATGGCAAATAGAAAAAAAAAAAAAAAAAAAACCCTGGTCCTGCTGCTGGCTCTGATGTGTAAGTAGCTGGAGTGGGGGCTGGGGTGCTTCTGCTGGATCCCTCTCCCCTCATTTCAGCCCAGTGCTTTTCTCATCAGTTCTTGCAGGGCTGAGACCTGACCTCCTATCAGGGGCTGCTAGGAAAGAGGTGGGGCTGCCTGGTTGCCAGGGCAGAAGGGATGGCATCTGAGGTTCAATCCACTCCATAAACAGACTTTCTATGAGGGGCCCTGCTGCCACCTGCACTTCACCCTCCCTCTCCAGGGACTCCAAGGTTGAGACTGTCAGCTCCTCTGGGCTGCTCCTCCCTCCTCCCTCCACAGACACTGAGCTCCTTCCTCTAGCCACTTTCCTGCTCAAAACTCTGCTGGCATTTCTTGTCCTCTGCTCATCTCCTCTCTCCTTGTCTTGTCCTTGGTTTTAAGATTTAAAGGGCTCTTTGTCTGTTGGGTTAGCAGGGCTTTATGTGCAAGAAGATGAATACATATGGCCACAAATATACAAACTATTTTTGTGAGCAGAGTAGAATATATGTGAATGTTTAAAATCACATTCCTTCAGGTATTACTTAGTCTCTCTTTTAACTGTGAAACATGTCTAAGCAATAAATCCCATGTGTTAAACTCTTTATTTGTCCTGAAGCATGAATTTGAAAATAACCTGGCACTACTATGTAATCATAAAACAATTTTCATTTTCACTTTGCAATAACATATAAATCCATAACAGTCAGTTAAAAAAGGATTGGAGAGTTCCAATCCAGAAAAGAGAAAATAATCTAAATTAAAAATTTACTAATAACTAAAATATTCCAAATAACAAAGGAAGTCATTAACCTAGTAAGATTTTTCAATTAAGGTCTTTCTCTTACCTATTGATATGCCAGTAACAAGGATACATATTTCAAAGATTGCATTGCAAACCCAATGCCTAACAATGGCCTTCCAAGTGCCTACTTCTACAGCTACAGGAAATAAGATGTGGACACTTCTCATACACAGGTACACACACACACACACACACACAAAATTCATTATGCAGTTCAAAATTATTGCTTCGAAAATAGTATTTCTTTTACAAATAAAAAATGTAATCATTGACAAAAGACAGATAAGTTTTTCTTAATGAGCTATTCTATACATATTTTAAAAATCTAATAATTCTACCCTAGGGTCATTTTATCCCCTTAATCATCACCAGTAACTTTGAGCAGTTCATGTTCACAACTGAATTTATTCATCTGATCAAGTCTAAACATTTTTAGGGTGTCACCTTTTAATTTTTTTCTTGACTTCTTTGACTAAGGATGCATTCATTGCCTATAAAGTGTAACCACGAAAAGGGTTGGTTTAAATGTTATTTTATAACATAGTATTTATATACTACATAAATACTATGTGTCATAAACTGGGGTGAGGTTGATCTTAGCAGGCACAGGTTCTTAAGGAAGTTCAGCAGCATGCCTCAGAATGGAAAATTGGAAATTTTAAATGGAAACTTGGGTTCCTTCTTTGTCTCTACTTTGCTTCTTGAGTAGTTATAGGTGTGTCTGGTATGTGTGGCTGAGTGTAACTTCTCTGAGAAGCTGATGCCTAATAGGTAATAAGTATACATAATTTTCTTCTGGTGTGTTCTTGGCCCAATCTATGGTATAGCAAGCCTGGAAATGTAAGGTGTGTGGTCTTCCATGTGATCCTACAACATCCACGTGGCTAACCTTATGATCAGATATAAGGACATTGATGCTGTTTGTTCTAATTTAATTCTACTGTTACTGGTCTGAGTTAAATGTAATTTACTGACCTGTAATAAATTGCCTTGGACTGCAGTCTTAAATACAGTAATTACTAAGTAGCTGACAGGCATTTGTACAAGACCTCCATGCAAACTAAAGCCCTCAGATGCTCAGTTACTTGTTATAAAATAACATAATATTTATGTAACCTGTGAACATCCTTCTGTAGTCTTCAGATCACCACTAGATTACTTATGACAGCTAATACAACATAGGTGCTCTATAAAGAGTTGTTAAACCATAATGTTTAGGGAATAACAAGAAAACAAGGCTGTATATGTTCAGTAGAGAATCAGTCCCCGCCCCTGAATATTTTCCATTCACTGTTGGTTAAGTCTGTGGATAGGTAACCTGCGGATATGCAGCACCAACTATATTTTGTTTATGGAACTAAGTACTCCCTTTCTCTTTCAAGGCACCAAATCATAACAGATGCAATTACTCAAGAGTAGTTATGAACCACTGGTAGACCCCCAGTGTCTACTGATAACTGCAGTCATTTAGGGTAATCACAGTGTTTGTTACTGAGCCTCAGCACTGAAATACAACCCCCCCCCCCGACCCTGAATCCAAAGTCATTTAATTTATCTGAATTTTTTTTACAGCAATCCTAACCCACAGCAGGAAGGAAGCAGGCAACCAGGATCATTTTCTTTACATCCGTGCAATGGCACCCCACCCAAGCAACAAGATGCCAAGCAGACCCAGCTTCCCTCTGACATCTGAGTATTCCTGACCCCATGTAAATGTTAATCTTCCATAAAGTCTGTCAAAATTGAACTTAAAGGTGAGTAGAAACTAAGTGCCAATTTCATCCAACACACAAACCCCAAACATAAGTAATACTTTCTGAAAGGACGCTTGCAGAGTCCATGCAAAATCCAAAGACCACGCCACACACCCAAACCTCATGTAAGAGATTTGTTGTCAGTAGCACAAAGAAACCAACAAGGCTGTCCCTCCGAGGCAGGGAGCTCTACCATGCAGGCACTCACACAGCAGCTTTATAGCTCTCAAGAGATTTTATCATAAGATGCTTAGGAGTTGTGTCATAAACTGGGGTGGGGTTGATCTTAGCAGGCACATGTCCTTAAGGAAGTTCAGCAGCATGACTCAGAATGGAATCTTTGGAGCCTCTAGATAAAATGTGTCCTGACCTAAAATGGTGAATCTGATGCCAACATTGATCTGATGCCAATACTTTCCCCATATCATCTTATCCTTCAATAGGCCAAATCTTATAACATTTTGCCTAAATTTAATTAAGAAAAAAAAAACAGCCTTTTCAAGTTGTGAAAGGATCCTAGAGATTATCTTTGCAAGCTTGAAAATCTCAAAACCACAAGACCTGTGTGTGTTAGAACAAACATCTAGGTGCGGACAAGGCTAGCACAAGAGGGGAGACCATGGCTCCTGCACAGAAAAGGCGGCGCGGAGGGAGCCCGGTGCAGCCACCCTTGGCACCGACCCCTTGGCCTCTAGGCACCCACCTCTCTAGTCTCCAGCCCTCTGGGTTCCCAACGCCCAGGTCCCTGCTTCAGGAGCCAGCTGCCTCCAGGTCTCAGGAGGTAGGGATCTCCACTGGAGGCAGGACGGGCGGGGTCACCTACAATTTAGTTCTGGGAGCTGCTGCTGGGGCTTCCCGCTCACCCTCCCGCTGCAATAGGCTCGCCCTGTGTTCTGAGACTGCATGACCCGGATCCCGGTGGTCTACCGCGTCAAGAGCCGGCCGCGGTGGCGACAAGGTCTGAGGCTGCCACCGCGATCCAGAAGGTGACCTGAGCTGGGGCCCCGTGCCCAGCCCAGCCCCACTTCTCCAGGCTCGGGTCTCTGCATCCCAGCCCCGCGCATCCCCAGCAGCAACTCTGTCCGCCGCTTCTCCCGAGTTGGAGCCCATAGGCCACCCCCGAGTGCCACAGTGATTCCCGTCAAACACGTACCCCAGATTCTCTGCGCCAAGACCACAGCGAGCAGAACCAAAGGAGGAAGACCCAGGGACTTCCTGGCTTCAAATACTGGCAGGGTGTGTATGAGGGTGGGGTACTGGAAAGAGCCTGCGTGCCACAGGGCCAGCAGCTGCCTCCACAGAGGGAGGCCTGGAGAGGGAAAGAAGGGAAAGGCCCCAGGTGTGCACAGGTAGCCACTGCACTTTTGTCTTTTTCATTTGTTCTAATTAGTTAGACATGGCAGCAGAATGCATTTGATTCATTGTATACAAATGGAGCTAATAACTGTTTATCTTGTTTTTTTCATTCCATATGCTATGACAATCCTTCTAATCTGGTAAAAGATCTTTCCTCTTCTGTTTCCTGAGGGCACCGTATTACTCTGCCTTTTGGAGTGTTTCCAACCTTATGTCTGTTTAAAATAATGCCACCATAAGTAACCTAGTGAAACTCTCCTCAGACTTTAGGGCACATGCAGATCATCTGAAATGTTGTCAAAATGCAGATGCCAATAAGTAGATCCTAAGATTGGGCATTTCCAACAAGTTCATCTGTGACTAGCATCCTGCTGGTCCACAGACCTAACTTTGAATGGCAAGCTCTTAATGTCAATATGATTTTGTAACAGTGGAAAATTATCCACTAATCCAGATTACCAGATTCCTAAAAGGAAATTTTCAGGTCAAAAGATAAATACTCATGTTTTAGGTGTCAAATTCCCCTTCAGAGCCTGGCCTGGTGGTACACACCTGTAATCTCAGCAGCTCAGGGGATTGAGGCAGGAGGATTGCAAATTCAAAGCCAGCCTCAGCAACTTGGTAAGACCCTATCTCAAAATAAAAAGGGCTAGGTATGTGGCTCATTGTAAAGCACCCGTGGATTCAATCCCTGGTTCTAAAACCAAAATTTCCCTTCACAGAGACTGTGTCATTTTGTTCTTGACAAAGATTTTCTGCTTGGCCAAATCTTACTCAGCCTTCTGAACTTTCTCCTACCTTGTCAAATTCAGTTTTAACCCAAATCCTGCCAAATCAGTTTAGCCAGAAATCACCAACTTCAATGTCTAACCAGCCTTGATCTGAACAGTTTCCTTATTACCTGTCTTCAACAAGAATCCTGTTAGGTCAATTCAGCCAAAATACCCCTTACCCTGATTTTTCCTCCTAGGAATTTTCCATCCCCAGCCTCTACACTACTCTTGACTATAAATGCTCACGTGCACATGCCATATTCAGAATTGAACTCAATCTCTCTTACTCTACTGTACAACTCCATTGCACTCATATCTAATACTTAATGGATAAAGTTTTTCTTTCCATGTTTTACAAATATCATTGAATACTTTTTGTCTCCAACATTTTCTCACCAGCTGTATCCCCAACCTTACTAATAGAGTTACTGTCAAACTTCTTGATTTTTGCCAACTGGATAGGAGAGAAATAGTAAATCAGTATAAGTCTAGTAAACATTTTCTTTATCTCTTAAAATGATATTTATTGTGTTGGTGCTGGGTATTAAACTTGGAGTCTTTCACAGGCTGGACAGGGACTCTAGCACTAAACTCCCACCCCAGCCCTAACATTTTGTTGTTAGGAGTGAGAATGGGCCAGATGTGGTAGCAAATGTTTGTAATCCCAGTGACTGGTGAGGCTGATACAGCAGGATCACAAGTGTAAGGCCACCATCAGCAATTTAAAGAGATCCTGTCTCAAAATTAAAAGATAAATGGTGATGTTGCTCAGTGCTAAAGCATCTTGGGTTCAATCTTCAGTCCTCGGGATGGGGGAGATTGAACAACTTTACATTTTTCATGTATTTAAAAGACATCACCTCATTTCTGTTTATCTTTCCTTTTGGGTTATTCCTGACCTATGTTCTCTTTTAAAAATTATTCCTTTTATTTTGGTACCTGGGATTGAAGCTGAGGTGCTTAACCACTAAGCCACATACCCAGGCCATCAGCCCATTTTTTGCTTTTGTATTTCTAAGAGAAAGAGTCTAATTAAATTGCTTAGGGCCTTGCTAAATTGCTGAGGCTGGCTTTGAACTTGTGATTCTCTTGCTTCAGCCTCCTGAGCTTCTGAGATTACAAACATGTGCAAGAATCTTCTGTGGTTCTTTGTATATCCTTATGTATAAGGATAATTAATGCTTTGTCTGAACCACATACTCCTCAATCCCCATCCCACAAGTCATCTCTTTTCTGATGTTGCTTCTGGTGACTTTGGCATACAGTTTTTCATGAAATCAAATTTAGTGACTTTCTTTTATTGTTTCTGGATTTGAGCCATAGTTAAAAAATTCTCTGTCTAGATTGCCAAGTTCATCATTTATTTCCCCCAGTATATGGCTTCACTTTTTATATTTAGATTGCTGGTTCATTTAGAGTGTATTCTGACTCATCAGAAATAGAAGTCTGACTTTAACTCATTTCTAAATGGCTTTCCAGTTTTCCCATGTCTGTTTATTACAAAGATCATATTTTCACTATTAGTTTGACATGCTGCTTTCTTACATGCCAAATTGCTATATATACTTGAGTCTGTTTCTGGACTTTATATTTCATCACACTCTCAATTTCAGAAGTTTAATGATATGGTTTAATATCTCAGAGCTAGTCCCCTTAAATGCTCTTCTGTTTCAGGTTTTCCTGGCTGTACTTTCTGCCTTTTTCCCCCCACACAAACTTGAGAGTCAACTTACTTAGCTCTAGTTTAAAACAAGAGGGGGGGGGTGGGCATGGTGGTACATGTCTGTAATCCCAGTAATTTGGAAGGCTGAAACAGGAGGATATCAAGTTCAAAGCCAGCCAGATGTGGTGGCATATGCTTGCAATTTGTGAGACTCTAAGCAACTCAGCTAGACCCTGTATCTAAATAAAATATTAAAATAGGGACTTCATACATTACTTTATACATATACATGCATATATACATGACTTTATAAATTTCTTTTTGTGAATTAACTTTTGTACCTTAATATAGCTGTTCTAAGCAAGGCCTTCTGGGTATATTGACCAAATAATTGGGGGAAGGAAACTGTGTCTATACTGAGAATGTATATTATAACAATTATCTACCCAATATTTACATTGTATTGGGTATTAAAAGTAACCTTAAGTGATTTAAATACATGGGAGAAGTATAGACTCTGCAAATAGTATTCCATTTTATATAAGTGACTCAAACTCATGCAGATTTTGATGTCTGCAAGAGGTCTATCTAAAATCCATGAAGGACTGGTTCTAGGACTAGTTCTAATTTGAAAGATTGATTCTAATTATTTAAATTAATATTTTCAAGTCACATAGGTTAATAACATGAAGCTCAGAAACCTTCTAAAACTCTTTTTTAGCATAAAGTTGTTTTGGCACATTTTTCCCCACTTTTAGTAACACAATCCTAAAAGGCTTAGAGTGTAAAACAGACTCAAAATCAAAAATAACCAGGTTTTTAATCATGCATGATAGTAGTACACAGTTGGAGAACTATTTTAGTGAATAAGTGGTTCTGGTGTTCATGTGATGACAAGGCCTAGGTCTATGGTTGTCTATAACCCAACATGAAAATCAGTTTGATGTAACACCACCAGAGATGCTTATAAGGCCTTTCTTCCTCTCTTTTTAGCCATTTACTACAGAAAATGGGGTGGTGGTGGTGCTGGATTCTCCCTGTTTTTCTGTTTTATTTGCTTTCTTTATTTTCATGCTGGGGATTGAACCCAGGGCCTCCTATGTGTTAAGTTCATGCTCTACCAGTGAGCTTCACTCCCACAGTTGCTGTTCTGGCAATCTGTAATATGACTGTTGGAAAATCAGTTTCCATATAGACAATAAAAGTAACCACTCACAGCAAAGACTAAATGCTATTGCTTACTATCTCAGAACTTTTCTGTTATTTTTTCCTCTTTCCCTCATACTCATTTAATGAAGAACTTAACAATTGGTAAATATATTCCTTTCCTTCACTGGGATCTGAAAGATGAAGTAAAATCAGCAGGAACAAATCCATGAGTCAGACCCAGCCAGGCGGTCAGAGGAGGAGAGCAGCCCTGGCTCCATGTGTGGAGGAAGAGAGTGACCATGCTGAGGCTTGATCAAATTAAAAATGTTTGGTCTTCAAGACAATTCTTTGAAAATTTTAATAAGGGCAGATCCATATTTTAAGAAAATTTATAGTTCAAAACATAAAAGCTGGGTATGGCGGCACACACCTGTAATCTCAGTGGCACAGGGGGATGAAACAGGAGGTTGGCAGGTTCAATGCTAGCCTCAGCAACTTAGCAAGACCCTGCCTCAAAATAAAAAGTGAAAAGGGGTTGGGGATGTGGCTCAGTGGTTGAGAGCATCTGAGGTCAATCCCTGGTACAAAAACAAAAATAAATAAATAAAATCATAAAAATCTAGATTCTGGTGTTAAGTCTGAGATTAATTTTTATTTTTTTGACACATGGAGGCAGCCTCTTAGAATACCCAGGAAATTTAGCTGTGAAGAATGAGAGCTGGACTGCCACCCAGAGCTGGAGGTGGGCTGGAAAGAAGATTATGTTTTAAGGACACAACAGAGTTGAGCATGTCATTTGTCTCATTTCTCAAATTTTAAACTACTCACCCATGTCCTGCATGAGCTTTGAAAGTTGGGTTTCCCTTGCGTGAAATATGCTGGCTGAGAAATATGGCAAAAAAATCACATGACCCGAATAATTTTGAAAAGTGAGGGCATGACGGCTTTGCCACCTTAGGGGCCCTGCATCCTTCCACTCTGAAGGAGAGAGAGGGAAAGAGCAAAGGACCCATGTTTTGTTTTGTTTTGTTTTGTTTTTAATACAAGGGGGATTCAGAGGATTTAAATGGAATATTCTTTTGCCAGATAAGGTAGGAAATGGGCTGTCCAAGCCTAATGGGTAACACCCAAGTCCAGAGCTACAGAGCAGCATCTCTAGCTCTGTGGAGACTAAGGTCATGTGCTTTGCATTATAAGCCACAAAATGACTTGCAATGCCAGAACAAAATCTCCTTGGATCCAAGGCCAAGTAGAAGCCATTCACGTAGCTCAAAAGTGGCTTCAGACATTCATTAATACTGACATTCAGAAATAATTTGCAAACTACTAGGAAATGAGGAAGTTGTCTGATTTAAAGGAAAACCTACTGAAAAATAGTTACTTTTTCAAGAGTACAATGGTAAAAAAAAAGCAATGCTGTTTATTGTTATGCTGACAAGTTTTTATCATTATATTTTTATTTTTGCAGATAGTATGCTCTGAGTTACATCCCCAACCCCCTCACCTTTAACTTATATCACCATTAATCCAATGGCTTCAATCACCTTTCCCCACACCTTAAATCATCTTGCTTTTTTATCCCACAAATGCACCTAAAATCCATCCTCAGGGAAGCATATTTGGGGATTGGTCTTCTGGTCCATGCTCAGCCACTTTGGGAATAAACTCTCTTGTGCAAAAACTCATTTTTAGGCATTCTGAGCTGCAGACAAAAACAGATCTGGTTCAATAGCAGGCTTCTCCTTCTCTTTCTTTTTCTATAATAAAAGACACTCATCTTCTTATCTGGACTAGAATTACTGGGTGATCCTTTTAAAAATGCAAGTGGAGACCCAAGTGAGCCAGTGCCCACTGGGTCAGGAAAGGACAGGGCAGCTTTGCCCTACAGTCCCAGGCCATTGCTCAAAGGAACTGGGAAAACTTACTAAGGAGCTCAAGATCCATAATTTTAAAGGCCAAAATAGAGAGACCTAACATGAGCTGGGAATAGTGGCACATACCTGAAATCCCAGCCACTCCAGAAGCTGAGGCAAGAGGATTGCAATTTCAAGGTCAGCCTCAGCAATTTAGTGTGACCCTAAGCAAGTTAGTGAGATCCCCTCTCAAAATTATAAATGAAAAGGGCTGGCATGTAGGAGAGTAATAAAGTGCCCCTGTGATCAATTCCCAGGAGAGAGAGAGAGAGAGAGAGAGAGAGAGAGAGAGAGAGAGAGAGAGAGAGAGAGAGAGAGCCTATATGTTTGACCAGAATAGTTCTGTCCAGGGCCCTGTGACAGTCAAATTCCTGAAACTAAAGATAAAGGAAACAAAACCTATTGAGAATTGGTTCAAATATTATGATACTAATTTTAGTTTTCCTGTGGTTTAAAGCCATAGAGCACCAAACCCCTGTAGACCCTGCCATCCTGGCACTGATGGTACTCTGGGAGACAGGGAATAATATTGAAATTTGCATTCTAGTAAGGTGGTCTTGGTCAGGGTGGCTCAGAAGGGTGACTCCTTGATCAAACTCAATGCTGCCCTTGACAGGATCTCCTTGAAGATGTGTTTGTATTTGACACAAAGGGCAAGAAGTTTAATTTCAAATTGTAGGCTTGGGCATTACTGAGTGACCACAGAAGGAGGCACAAGATCAACATGTTCATTATTCCTCCTTGGTGAAGGGTGGCCAGAACATTTGCATCTTTTTAAACAAAGGTGAGCATCTCACTTTCTTTCAATGTTCCTGTTTTAGTCTATTTACTGTTGTTTGAACTGAATAGCTGAGTCCGGAAATTTTATACAGAATAGGAGTTTACTTAGCTCATGGTTCTAGAGGTCCAAGGTAGTGGGGCTGTATCCTAAGGGACAGGGTTGGGAGAGCTGGAGTCCAGGGCACCAGGGGCTGTGAAGAGCTGGCTTCAAAGGAGGATCACTTGGAATGAATCACTAGGGCCCCAAGGGCATAGAAGTGGGTCAAGTGAGACCTTTGGTACACCCTATTATTAGATAATTGAGATCTCCCCTTGTTAGGATGGCCTTAGGCCTGAGCCTAAGCAACTCTATTTTAAAAACTCCACTTTGAAACCTGCAGTTTCACTAGACACACCCACAGAGCTCTCCAGTAGGGCCTCAAACAAGTTTCTTCCCCTCACCCTAATAAACAGAGTGAAGCCCCTTGCCTTTCCTGATAAGAGGGAAAGGCAAGAAGAATAGGATGTAGACCACCAGACCAGATGTTTCTGACCCTAGGGTAAATGATGTCACTGGGAAATCCAGTGGTAGCTGATAAGGATTAAAAGGGGGGGGTCAAAGAACCCCATAATTTAGTATAAATGATAGAGCAAATGAACAGGGATTCAGCCAGCTGAAACAAGGATTCACTCAAGGTGGAGAGCCTGATGAGGACCTGACATTCTATCACTTGTCATTGTTTCCTGAGCCTCTGTGTGATCCTCATGGCTCTCAGACTCTACTGCCTCATCTGGACCTTGGTGAGAGCTGCAACTTCTCCCTATAACCCTCTCCTCAACTGGCTATCCACTCCATGCCAGAAAAAGCCCACCTTGGTTCCAGACCTTGTCATCTTGGTCTGAGTGAGTGTGCATCTGCTGGACATAAAGCCTAAGGCTTAAGACTTTTGAACTTAGCATGCAGAACAAATGTCTGTAATTAGCCTATTATGATTAAGTGTGTTTTGCAGTGCTTAGAATTAATCTAAATTGTTTGCTGTGAATTAATTTATCTAGAATTGTTTGTTGTAAATTTATTATGCCTATTTCAGTGCCTAGCAAAGGATTGTTGTTTTCTTGTTTAAGAACCTATAGAGTGGAATTCTATTGAGTAATTTGTGTGAATAAAGCATTGAAAGGGGCAGAAGTGCATGGACATTATTTGTCCCCTTGATGCTTACATCACAATTTTGCCCCTTTGCAACACCCCTCCACCTTAGACCATTTTTATAGCAGTTTCCAAAATAAAACAAGATATAAATAATTAAATGTCAACAGGAAAGTTTCCAGTATCATATGCAGATCATTAAAATATTGTATGCATCCTGAAGTTTTGCTAGTCAGTCACTTTAGTATACTCTTCTCAAAGTGTGCCAAATAAATATGGTAAAGCTTATTATTCACCTTCGTTGGGGAAACAGACCTCAAATTCCAGAGTTGATCTTCCTGTCTGGCTGCTAAGGTCCCTAACTAAACACCCTGGGTGATAACATGACTTGGGGGCCTAAGTGCATGCTGGAAATGGCCCAGGGTTTTCCTGGAGCTCTCTTCATCTTTTATAGTGTTCTGTGAACACTATAGTATAGTATAGTATAGTATAGTATAGTATAGTATAGTATAGTATAGTGGAATTGATCCCAGCTTTCCATTTTAAACAGACACACCTTATTTATTTATTTATAGCACTCTTAGGTCCACAGCAAAATTGATCCCCCACCCCAGAGTGGTACATTTGCTAAAGTGGATGAACCTAAATCCACACATAATTGTATGGGTTTTCTGGTTGAATTTTTGAATCTTCTAAGTATAGAATCATGACATTGGCAAATCATAATAGTTTGAGTTCTTCTTTTTCTATTAGAATACAATTATTTTCTTTGTCTAATTGTTCTGGCTAGAGTTTCAAGGACTAGTTTGAATAGAAGTACTGAAAATAAGTAGTGTCTTGTTCTAGTTTTTAGAGACAATGCTTCCAATGCTTCTCCATTTATAATGATATTTGCTTTGGATTTAGCCTAGATAGCTCTTACAATGTTGAGGCATGGTCCCACTAACCCTAGTTTTTCTAGTGTTTTGAACATGAAGTTACACTGTATTTTTGTCAAATACTTTCTCTGCATCAATTGATATAATCATATGATTCTTATCTTTAAGTCTATTGATGTAATGATGAATTATATTTATTGATATCCATGTGTTGAACCAATCTTGCATCCCTGGAATATACCCACTTGATCATGTGTCGCGACCCCTTGCCCGCAAGGAAGACGCAACTCGGGAATCTTCTTTCAGCAGTTTATTCAGGTCCTTGATATTTCTTCTTCTCTCTCTCGGATGCCCCTCCCAGCCTTAATAAAGCATCTCAAGCCCCAATGCGAAGCTGCCACATGGAGCTTTCTCATAGGGTGGTGAAAAACCATGCGCCAACTCTCCCAAATAAGGAGTTGTTTGTCACAGACCACAGTGGAGCCAGCGCCATCTTGTAATGGCGACCATAGTCTGCAGAAACGGCAGAAGCGGCTCACCACAGTTCCCCCTTTCTGTTAAAACAATACAGGCGAGAGTAGAGGTCCTATCCCACTGTGCAGAAGTGGCTGCATAGTATGGCTCAGTCCTAAGGAGGGCCCTTCCCCAGATCTGAGGCCATATCAGCCGACGCCTTTTTTCGTGGGGCGGGGCGTGGACGCGTCGAACCCACATGCAATAGGACATGCTCTCCTTGAGGTCCACGTCAAGGATCACTCAAGTGCAGTGCCTTGCCTTGCATCCTGTATCGTGACGATGGTGGATGAAGGGAGATAGCTGAGGCTGAACTGTGGCTGTTTATAACGACAAACAAGTTGACAGTACCCTGAAAGAAAGGCACGGACTTTAAGGCGATAGAAAAGCACTAGTGTGGAAACCCATCTGCGTGCAATGGCAGTAAGACCGGCAGAGTGCAAGGGCTTTCCAACACTAAGAGAATAACAAGGAAAGTCATGTCGATCCCAGTGCAATGTTATAATAACTTGGGGTGTAACGACCATGTCAAAGGTTTACTGTTTAAGATGCGCAAGCCAGACTTGAGGTGAGTTGCCATTTTCTAAAGCTGCAAGAGCTTGTATGATCATAGCCTTATCGTGAGCACTGCGGGCCTTAAGGCAACAGAGAAGCCACAAACAGAGTACAACACTGAAGCAACACATTGCCCCAAAAATGCCTACCCCACCCACTCTTTGAAGAAGGAAAAAGCAGAAGATATCCAATCGGTGAATTGACCCAAAGTCACAGGATCGACACGGGTACTGTTCAAGACAGCTATCTGGGTTAGTTGAGACTGGATCATGTTTTCTGCTTCCATGGACCAGGTTTCGGATGGATACTCCCCGATTATGTGGGAGGCATTTCTGGAATCATAAAATCTGACAGAGGTTATACATAAATGTGCACGTTGATCAACACAACCCAAATGTACTAGGTCAGACAATTCCTCAACTTGAGCTTGAAGTAGATCTATCCTTTGATTAGCAGCCAGAATCCCAGATAAAATGTGTTGATTAATTCTACTTTGAGATTCAAGTATGGTGGATGTTTGTTGAATAACCTGATTAATAGTGGCAGCAGTTTGAACCTGGCTGGCCATGGCTACTCCAGCTGTAACTGCTGCAGCAGCAGATACCGCCACAGCTGTCACTATAGCTGCCGTAATTCCAAAATCTCTATGGGCTCTAATCAGTTCAACAATAGGAAATGACTCTGGATCTGCAGTAACCGGGATCAGGACAAAAGTTGGAATTTTCATAACCATTGCCATAGGCCAGGATCCATTCCAACACTCAGACAAATAACAGGTAATATTAGAACAATTAAGCATCCCCTGTAATGTATCATTAGCCAAAAGAAACAGGAATGGAGATTGGAGACAGACTGCTGCGGAGGGTAATGTAGCATTAGATAATTGTGAATTATTTGCAGAAATTTTAAGCCTCCTACCTCGCTCCGAGTCTTGGGTACTGCCAGAAACATTAAACAGCCAACTTTGGACTCCTAATATTTCCCTGGGGAAACACAAGCGCGGACTAGACTAGCCCAATCTGAGGGAGTCATGCAAAATCTAGTAAGTCCCTCCACCTGAGTGAGAGTGAAAGCGGCATCTATGCCATAAGTGCGGACAGATTCTGCCAAGGTTTTAATTATCTTAAAGTCTAAAGGCTCATGATATCTTCCCCTGTTATTGTCCTGAAATACAGGGTATGCAAGTCCCATATCTGTATTAACTGTCCTCCAAACTTGTGCATGAAAAGATCTCCCGGAACCTTGGCTCCCCCCCCCATACGGAGGTGGGGCAATCGGCACCATATCTTCTTCTAGATATTCTACCTCCTCCTCCTCAGAGTTTTGTTGACCGATGTTAACTCCCTTCCCCTTCTTACAGTAGGCCTGCGTGCCCTGTGTCTCCTTTTTCTTCTTTTTCATTTTTATCTTATGTAGTTGTTGTAACAATATATCAAGGTCCTCAGAACTCTCTGAGTCGCTTGTGTTCTCAGGCGTTTTTAATTTGGTCAAGTCTGGGTAGAGCCTTCTCCTATTTTTATCTTCAGGCTCTTTTGCCTTCTCACTACTGTTACTTTTAATACTCTCTGCCACTTCACTACATGATCCTTCAGATTTTTCCTCATGCAGTTGCTCAAGAATAGCTTGACCCTCACTCACAGCTTCCTGGCATTTACCATCTGTTATACATCCTCTAACTAACTTCCAAAGTGGTATAATGCCACCCTGCAAGGTACCTTGCTCATGAGCGAAATCTAGATCTTTCCCTAATTTGTCCCAGCTGGGAACCATAAGACTCCCTGAAAAAGCAAACCAAGGAGCCGCTATATCAGCTTCTCTTAAAAACATCTGCAAAGTACTCTGCTTTATCTTAAGTCCTTTTGAATGTAACAACCCATCTAGGGCCAACAAAATTGGGCTTGAAGAAGCAACGCCCATAATGTTTTTAGAGCTATAAAGAAAGTGAAAGTACAAAAGTCCCCGCTCTCTTCCTTTTACAGGGGAGCGTCCCTGTCGTCACAACAACAAAAGAAGCACAAAAAACAAAAGCGAAATGACACAACAAAAGAAACACAAAAAACAAAAGCAAAAGTACACAGTGCAGCTGCAATAAAATGTAATGCTCTCTCTTTCTTTACAGAGGAGCTGCCCCGCTTTGGTCGCGGATCCCACTTACCTGGGACTAACCCCGCTTTGATCGCGGATCCCACTTACCTGGGACTAACCGGTGCACCACCCCTGACTGCTGAAAGTTCTGGTTCCCGGGTTTCGGCACCACTTGTCGCGACCCCTTGCCCGCAAGGAAGACGCAACTCGGGAATCTTCTTTCAGCAGTTTATTCAGGTCCTTGATATTTCTTCTTCTCTCTCTCGGATGCCCCTCCCAGCCTTAATAAAGCATCTCAAGCCCCAATGCGAAGCTGCCACGTGGAGCTTTCTCATAGGGTGGTGAAAAACCATGCACCAACTCTCCCAAATAAGGAGTTGTTTGTCACAGACCACAGTGGAGCCAGCGCCATCTTGTAATGGCGACCATAGTCTGCAGAAACGGCAGAAGCGGCTCACCACAATCATGGTGCAGTGTCTTTTTAATATTTTTTTTGTATTTTATTTGCCAAAATTTTATTGAGAATTTTTGCATCAATGTTCATCAGGGATATTGGTCTGAAATTTTCTTTCTTTGAGGTGTCTGTCTGGTTTTGGTATCAGAATGATATTAGCTTCATAGAATGAGTTTGGAAGGTTTCCCTCCTTTTCTATTCCATGAAATAACTTCCGGAGTATTGGTATTAATTCTTCTCTGAAGGTCTTGTAGAACTCAGGTGAGAATCCATCTAGTCCTGGACTTTTCTTCATTGGTAGTCTTTTGATGACATCTTATGTCTCCTTGCTTAAAATTGATCTGTTTAATTGTGTATGTCCTCCTGGTTCAGTTTGGCTAAATCATATGCTTCTATTAATTTGTCAGTTTCTTCAGGATCTTCTATTTTACTGGAGTGTAAATTTTCAAAGTAGTTTCTCATTGTCTTCTTTATTTCAATAGTGTTTGTTGGAATATTTGCTTTTTTATTATGAATTTTATTAATTTGAGGTTTCTCTCTCCTTCTTTTCTTTAGGGTGGCTAAGGGTTTGTCATCTTATTTAAATTTTCAAAGAACAAGATTTTTGTTTGTCAATTTTTTCAATTGTTTCCCTTGTTTCAATTTCATTGATTTCAGTCCTGATTTTAATTATTTTCTGTCTTCTACTACTATTGGTGTTGATTTGCTCTTCTTTTTCTAGGGCTTTCAGATGTAACATCAGGTTGTTTATTTGTTGACTTTTTATTCTTTCAATGAATAAGCTTAATACAATGAACTTTCCTCAGAGCACTGCCTTCATTGTGTCCCAGAGGTTTTTATATGTTATATTGGAGTTCTCATTGACCTCTAAGAATTTTTTTTATCTCCTTCCTTATGTCTTCTGTTACCAATGTATCACTCAATACTGTATTGTTTAGTCTCCAGGTGTTGAAGTAGCTTTTATTTTTTTCTTTTATCATTGATTTCTGATTTTTTTCCATTAAGTTCAGATAGAATGCAGGTTAGTATCTCTATGTTTTGCATTTCCTTAGACTTTTGTTGTGGCATAACATATGATCTATTTTAGAGAATTATCCATGTGCTGCTTATTGATGGATGGAATATTACATTATATATAATATATAATACATATATATATATATATATATATATATATATATATGTATACATGTTAAGAATAAATTATTGATTGTCAATTATTTAGTTCTATATTTTCTTTGTTTATACTTTGGAAGATCTATCCAGTGGTGGTGAGCGAAGTTTGACAATGTCGCCTGGTATTATTGTGCTGTGGTCTATTTGATTCTTGAAATTGAGAAGGTTTTATTTGATATACATAGATGCCCCATTGTTTGGGGCATAGATGTTTAAAATTTTTATATCTTATTGATGTATGATTCTATTAAGTAGCATGAAAATGACCTTCTTTATTCCTCTGACTAACTTTGGTTTGAAGACTGCATTATCTGCTATGAGGATGGAAACCCCGGCTTGTTTACATGGTCCATTTGAAGGCTATGTTTTTCTTCATCCTTTCACCTTCAGTCTGTGGATGTCTTTTCTTATAAGATGAGTCTCTTGAAGGCAGCATATTGTTGAGTCTTTTTTTAAATACAATATTCCAGTCTATGTTTTTTAATTGATGAGTTTAGGTGATTAACATTCAGGGTTATTATGGAGATATGTGTTGTACTCGTGGTCATTTTGATTTATTTTTGTTTTTTGACTTGTCTTGATTTCTCCTTTCATTGGCCTTTTCTTTAGTATAGTTCCTCCCTCTGCAGAATTTTATTCCTGTTTCTCATTTCCTTTTTATGGAATATTTTGCCAAGAATATTCTGTAGTGCAGGCTTTCTCACTGTAAATTCTCTTAACTTTTCTTTATCAAGGATATTTTTTATTTCATCATCAAATATGATGCCCAGTTTTACTGGGCATAATATTCTTGGTTAGCATTCATTTTCCTACAGAGCTTGGTATATGTTGTTCCAGGATTGCCTGGATTTGAGGGTCTGGGTTAAAATACCTGCTGAGATATGAATTGGTCACCTCCTAGATGTAACCTGGTTCTTCCCTCTTACAGTCTTTAAAATTCTATCCTCATTCTGCATGCCAGGCATTTTCATTATAATGTGCCATGTTGTAATTTTGTACAGTTGGTGTCCTGTGCTCCTCTTGTATTTGATTTTCCAATTCATTCTCCATATTTGGGAAATTTCCTGATATTATTTTGATGATGAGATTGTGTATTACTTTGTTTTGAATCTCTGTACCTTTTTCTATCCTGGTAAGTCTTAGATTTGGTCTTTGGATGTTATCCCATTATTCTTGAATGTTTTGTTCATGGGATTTTTTACCATCTTCACTGTGTGATCAACTTTTTTTCAAGGTTGTACATTTTGTCTTCCTTGTCTGAGTTCTGTATTCCTAGTGATCTAGTCTGTTGGTGATTCTTTCTATAGAGTTTTTTTTTATTTGGTTTATTGTTTCCTTCATTTAAAGAATTTCTGAGTTTTTTTTTCTTCAGAATCTCTATCGCTTTCTTGAAATAATCTTTTGCTACTTCAATTTGATCTCTTATCTCTCTGTTGGAGTAATCAATTTTTGCCTGCATTTTTCTCTCTTAGGTCATTGTTTAATTTGCAGGTCATTTAATTATGTACATTCTGAACCTCTTTCTAACATTTCATCTACTGTGCTATCAATGAATTCTATTATTATAGTACCTTGGTTGTTTGGGGGAAATTTCTCCTTTGTTATTTCATATTTCTATATGTCTTCCTCTCTTCCCTTGCAGCTGTGAGGTATCATAGATTCTACCCTATAATCTTGTAGTGTCCCTTCAGGTTACCAATACTTCATCTTTAAAGTGAAGATCAATGTTTTTACAGCACCCAATGCTGTAGGGCATGATGTAACATGTGGTGCATGTTGCACCAGAAAAGAGGAAACCTAATTGCTACCCACTTTCCTGTCGGTCCTGGGGCCACATGTAGCTAAGATACCACCCTGCTGACCTTTATCCTGATTGGCTCCTGTACATTATATTAGCTGTGTGTGTGTTCTCAATAAACTGAGATCCTGCTTTGACTGATCTCCCTGACACATCTGATTGTCCTCTGGGAAGGAGTGGAAGGGAGGGCTGGGTGCAGGCAGTCAGTCAACCTTTTTCTTTCTTGGCTCATCCTAGTCAGAGCATGCTCTCCCCAATCTCTCCCTCAGGTCAGGAGGGAAGGAGGGGGCTAAAAACACAGACACAATGCAACCAATATGCACCCATAGATTAATTAGCTTCTATTGAGACATTTATAGTTTTTTTTTTTTTTTTTTTTTTTTGCTTTAAACAATTATGATGAGTTGGATTATCTTCTACCATATAACCAGTAGGTTTGCATAAGGGTTCACCATTTCTAATTGTGGACAAAGAGAGAATGGGGAAGAGGTTGTGATTTTTACGATGTAAGATGTGAGAACAGAGGGGTATTAGATTATACAACAAGAGAAAGGGAGGTCAAAAGAAATTGGGTATTAACAGGAGAAAAAAGAGAAATTCAACCCCAAGCAAGGCTCCCTGTTGCCTCCACAACAGGATGGTGTCTCTTAGCACAACCTGTAGGGATAACTCTGATGCAACCATGCTCTTAGGGACTTTGGTGATGGTCTTCCAGGTTCTGATTTTTGTCACTAGATGGAAGCAGCCATGTTCCTAGTTGGTGGCAGCAGTAGCATTGAGCCTATATGTACTTTGATATTATGCTTCCAGGCCCCAGTTGATGTCCCATGATGGAATCTGCCCCAACTAAAGATGGCAGAGAAGGCAATGGAGATAACCCAAAATGGTGGTGGAGGTGTCCCAAGATGGAGACAACCACTTTCAAAAATGGGGCTGAAAGTATGGGCCATGTGACATTGTTGGGTGGTCTGTTCAATGATGCTGCACTCTGGTGTGCAGTACTGCAATTAGCAGCTTCCACCTTGCCCTGTCCATTGTCCCATTTTTAACTGCTTTATATCAGTTAAATTGCGGGGGTGGGGGCACTAGAGATATAGCTCATCTGTAGAATGCTTGCCTCACATGCACAAGGCTCTGAGTTAAAACCCAAGTACCACACACAAAAATAAAAAATTGTGTGTGGGGCGAAGGGGATGACTGTATTAATTGAAAAGAGAAGATTTGAGCATCCTTTCATTACATTATTGTTAGATCAGGATGCAAGAAAAGATCACTGACTCCAATTAAAATCAAATTAAAGCAAGCTTATTATTTCGACCAGCCAGGCTGCCTCTCCCAACCAAAACCACAGGAACAAGACAGCCCTGCAGCTTTCTTGCAGCCCAGCTTTATAGCCCAGAAAGTTACACAAAGGGGGGGTTACAGATAACAAAACTTTGACAAGCATAACATTTTTGCTGGCCCTGGCAACAGAATTTATGAAGGTCACTAGAGCCTCACAGAGGGTTGTTATCTGCCCAGAGAAGGCAAAGATTTATGAGGCTTCACTAAAGTTTCAGACAGGGATGTATGTGGTTAGAGAGACGGGCATGGGTGAGTTCAAGGTACAGGCAGGCATTTCAAGCAGGTTCAGAATTTAGGAAATAATAGTAAAGCAGAAATTAGCTTTTCATGGCTTTGTAGTGAGAGGCCTCTCAATTTTAAGAGAAAATCAGGTTGGGTCTATCAATTATATCATGATGAAATCTAAAAAGCAGTATAGATTATTATATATCAATAACAAGGCAGTTTATCCACTTGAGTCAGTATAACCATTTAGGAAGGCCACTTGTGAATTAACTGAGGGTGTTCACTCCATACTAAGCCATGGAGATTTAGGTTTTCCCTTGGGAAGTATGCTGGGTCACCCAAGCATATTAGAATGCCCAAGGCATTTGACCTCCATCTCTGCTCTACAGGGAAAAAGCTAGAATATTACACTCAGGAATATCAGTAGACAGCAATATCTACTTAGAATTTAATAAGATCACTTTGTTTTATTCAATGTATTTTTCCACTTACTGTGTATTTATGAAAAATAATTTTGGTGTCCAGTCTATGTGACAAAACTGTATTTCCTTTAAAACCATATTTTATATTAAAAAGGGAGAATCAAAGGAAAGGTATTTCATAAAGAATAGTGAATATATAGCAGTAATTATGACAGTAGTATGAGAACCAATTAAAGTTTAGGAAATACTGGTGTAGTTGAGAATCCTTGAACTCAGGTGCCACCACTGCTATGGTATGTGACTTTAGTAACTCCCTGAATTTCTCTGGGATGCTATGCTCACATTTGAAATGACATTAGTCTCTGTTTTGTCAGTAACAGGTAATATTATGTCAAGCAAATTATGAAAAATACAAAAACTCAATATACTGTAAATAGAGATACTAATGATCATATATGCCATGTCTTAAAATTTTACTGATAAGGGATTCATTTTTAAAAATCTTGTGAGAAACTAACAACTGGCACCAAGTAAATTCTCAGTAAATTTCAGCAAGTGTTCTTAAAGCTCATACTACCTTTCTGTGCTCTCTTATAAAATTCATACAATAAAGTATTTAATGACTTTCCATTGGGGAGAAATATAAGAGGAAATAAGGCACACACTAAACACATGCCCAAACCAGCTTTTACATCAGGCCAACTCTCAAGATAATCCATTAATTCAGAATTGTCTTGGTTTGAGTGGAATAATAATTTGGTTCATTAGGTTGGAACTAAATGAACCTACTAAATGTCTCACCAGCTTCCATTTCTTAATACTTTACAAGGAGAATTCATTCAACATGAATTCCAGAGGGTGCAGATAAACCCCACTCAAGCCCTAGAGAACCACTAGGAATATTCATTTTTCTATTAACATAGGAGATGTAAAAGATGAAGGGTAGTGTTTCCCTTGGGACTGAGCAATTATTTTTCTTATTTCTCTGTGGAATCTTTATCATTTATGTCCTCTTAAGGCAGTGTATTAGCTAGGATGCTCTACAGAGCATAGCAATGTGCCCTAGAGATTGCTTGAGCCTGCATTTTATGCCTACATCTCTTGGTAATAAATACCATTGCCCAGCTGGGAATTGTAGGCCCCTAGCATCAAGTACATTATGATGATTGTGAAATAGTCTCTATGTATCTGAAAGGGTTGCCCTCTCATGGATTAAGAAAAGCTAACACCTAGGACAGTTGTCACCTGCATTTACATAATCGTGGCCTCTATAGATTCTTACAGTTCCTAGAATTATACTCATCACACTGTCTGGGAGTTTTCTTCTTTCAGAAACTTCAAACTCTTTCATGAAAGTCTTAGCAGAGACTAAAGAGAGGGGGGAGTGACAGGTCAAGTCCCTGGTCAGAAACCTCCCAACAATGCCTTGCCCCTTCCCAATTACTCTCTCACAAATGACACTTCCCCCCCAAGCTAGACACCTGTGTCACCTTTTGACTTCCATGTCTGAAGACTCCCAGGTGTCTCAACCTCCACCCATAATCACCCCATAACAAGAGATCCCATTTTCTCTATTGGACATATGATAACAACCCCACACTTTGCTAACAGTTCACAGTATTTAATTTTAATCTGACCAGTTTGCTCTTTTTTAAAAAATTTGTTCTAATTAGTTATACATGACAGTAGAATGCATTTTGACACACCATACATAAATGGAGTATAACTTCTCATTCTTTTGGCTATACATGATGTAGGATCACACTGGTCATGTAATCATTTATGCACAGTATTAGTGTCCAATTCATTCTATTATCCTTCCTACACCTACCATAACCCCTCTCCTCCCTTCAAGTCCCTCCGCCTAATTCAAAGTACCCCTATTATTCTCCAGTCCCCACCTTTTGTGAATTATCATCTGCATATAGGAGAAAACATTCAGCCTTTGGGTTTTAGGGGTTGGCTTATTTACTTAGCATATTCTCCAGTTCCATTCATTTACCCAGAGATGGCCATAATTCCATTCTTCTTTAAGGCTGAGTAATATTTTTATATGCCCATATATACCACATTATCTTTATCCATTCATCTGTTGAAGGGCATCTAGATTGGTTCCATAATTTAGCTACTATGAATTGAGCTGCTATAAACATTGATGTGGCTGCATCACTGTAGGATGCTGTTTTTAAGTCCTTTTGGCATAAACTGAGGAATGGGATAACTGGGTCAAATGGTGGTTCCATTCCAAGTATTCTGAATTATTTCCATACTGCTTTCCATACTGGTTGCACCAATTTTCAGTCCCACCAACAGTGTATGAGTGTACCTTTTTCCCCACATCCTCACCAACATATTTTTTTCCTCTCAGAAATTATTTATTAAAGCTCTAGGTTTTGCTAGGCCACTGGACACAACTATAAATAAGACAGACTTGTTCCTGTCTTCGTGGTGCTGAAGTCTTCTACTGGGAAAGACAAGACACAAAAGTAAACAAATGAAATTATTGCAAATCATGATAAAATTAGGAAAGAAGCACACCACGGCCAGAGGTAGAAAATATCAGGGGGACACTTCTGTTATATGGGGTGGTTCTTCATCTCTGCAGAAATGATACATGAGCTGAGACTGTGGGGCAAGGATTCAGCCACTTAAAAAGCAGGAGGACTAGAGTTCTGGGGAGAAGAAATGATGCATGTAAAGGCCAAAATCCTGGAAACCAGAGAAGACCAGTGTGGCTGGAGGGCAATGAGCAAGGGAGGGTGGCCTCACAGGAAGGGCAAGGTTAATGTGGACCCAAATGGCACTCAACTGTTTTAAGCCACCATGTTAGCTGCTAGGGATACCATAGAAAATACCACAGATTAGGTGACTTCAACAAAAGAAATGTATATTATCCAGTTCTGGAGACTAGAAGCCCAAGATCAAGGGGTCAGCAGCATTAGTCTCCTGAGGCCTGTCTCCTTGGATTGCAGAGGGCTGCTTCTCAGCATTTTCACATGAACTATTCCCAGGCTTGAACATCCCTCATGTCTCTCTGTAGATCCCAATTCCCTCTGATAAGTACACCAGTTCTATAGAATTAGGGCCCACTCAAGCTCTCTTTGACCTGGGCATGGTGGCACATGCCTGAAATCCCATCGATATGGCAGCCTGAGGCAGGAGAATTGCAAGTTCAAGGCCAATCTCAGGAACTTAGCAACATCCTCTCTCAAAATTAGAAAATTAAATTTAAAAGGATAGAAAAAACTCTTTTGATCTTAATCACTTCTTTAAAGGGCTTCTCTCCAAATACAGTCACATTCTGAGATTGTAGGAGCTAAGGCTTCAACATATGGATTTTGGTAGGACATGGTTCAGTTTATAACAATGCCTTAAAGTATTTTCACTCTTTTTAAGAGAGAAAGCCTTTTTTTTTTTTTGAAACTTTTAATTTGTTCTAATTAGTTACATATGACCAGAGAATGCATTTTGACACATCATACATAAATGGAGAATAACTTCTCATTCTTCTCTGTTGCCATAATGTAGGATCACACCTGTGGTGTAATCCTATATGCTCATATAGAAATGTCTGATTCATTTAACTACCTTCACCTACCCCCATGCCCACTCCCCTCCCTTCAGTCCCCAGTTTAATCCAAAGAAACTCTGTTCTTCCCTAGCATTCCCCCACTTTATGGTGAATTAGCATTTACATACCAGAGAAAACATTCAGCCTCTGGTTTTTTGGAATTGGTTTACATCACTTAGCATGATATCCTCCAGCTCCATCCATTTACCTGCAAATGCCATTTCATTGTTCTTTAAGTCTAAGTAATATTCCATTGTGTATATATACATTTTGTTTACCTTACCCATTCATCTGTTGAAGGGCACCTAGATTGGTTGTATAGTTTATCTACTATAAATTGAGCTGCTATAAACAATAGCTGTGTTGCTGTCTTATGGTGATTTTCATTTTTTTATGTATAAACCAAAGAGTAGAATAGCTGGGTCAAATGGTGGTTCCATTCCAAGTTTTCTGAGGAATAGCTTCCTGTTTTCCATAATGGTTGCACCAGTTTGTAATCCCACCAACAATGTATGAGTGTACCTTTTTCCACATCCTTGCCAACATTTATTGTTGCTTATATTCTTGATAATTGCCATTCTGACTGCAGTGAAATAAAATCTTAAAGTAGTTTTCATTTGCATTTCTCTAATTGCTAGAGATGTTTAACATTTTTTCATATATTTGTTGATCAATTGTATTTCTTCTTCTGTGAAGTGTCTATTCAGTTTCTTAGACTATTTATTGAGTGGGTTATTTTATTATTATTGGTGTTAAGTGTTTTGAGTTTTTTATATATCCTGAAGGTTAATGTGGACTGAGCATGTGGCTCAGTGGTGCACTTGAGGTCAAAACAAAAACCCTGGTAACAGAACAAAACAAATTAAAAAAAAATGTAGAAACCCAGATTCTGGTTTTACATCCAGTGGATTAAATTTTTATTTTTGAAAACCCTGCAAATAATTTCTCTTAATTATAGCCAGCATAATTACAAGTATATTTCCTTTTAGGACACTGGTCCTTCACAAACCTGTAACCTGCTTAGATTATCTGCAACTTGTTTAAACACTTAGCTTTTGAGTTTTTGGCCTATCTTTCTTCCCATTTTGAAAGAATCCAGTCATTTTACTTTAGGACAAACATCATACTTTACCATACAAAATCTTTCCTCATTCAAAAACACTCTCTAAAAGACATATCCTAATCCTTATAACTTTGTTTGTATCTTTTCACCCCAATTTTTTGTTTAAAATAAGAGAAAAGATTTGTTCTACTTTTTTGTCTCTTTTAAAATTTACAGGTTGAAACAAAACATATAAATTTTTAACATTTAGAAAAATTACTTCTTTTAAAAAAAAAATTCTACACTCCTCAATATTTTAATTAAAATGCAGCTTAAAAGTCTTTCTCCCTTTCTCTTTCTTTCTGTATAGAATTGCACATGTTAATTAGAACATTCACTCTTAAAAGCCTTTTTTTTTTTTGTAACTGAGATTGAACCCAGAGGCACTCAACCATTGAGCCACATATAGCAGTCTTTTATATTTTATTTAGAGACAGGGTCTCAATAAGTTGCTTAGGTCTTTGCTAAATTGCTGAGGCTGGCTTTGAACTTGCAATCCTCCTGCCTCAGTTTCCCTAGCCACTTGGATTACAGGTGGGTGCCACTGCACCTGGTAAAGTCTTATTTTTAAGTAAAGATCCAGGTAAAAGTTATTTTCCTATATATTAACAGTTTATAAAAATACATTTAACAGATAGATACCTGGTATAATTTAGAAAGCTAAGACTTCTTGAATTTATATATAGCAATCGATTTATCAGTATTTTGTAAATGATTCAGATGTTTTATCTCCATCTATATAAACATTTTCCTTCTTATATTTACTAATTTGCCCATTTTTAGATTACTCATGAAAACCAACATATAAGACCAGCATAATTAACACCTTATTTCTTTGTCAAACCTAAAAGTTGATGTTGTATTTTAAACATAGAAAGCAATGGACATTGTGTCTTGAACACCTAAAAGATAAAGATAAATAAATATTATCCTGAATGGCCAGGAACATGAGGAAAAAAAAAAAAGGTTAGCAGTTTTAGACTTTTTATCTTTTTATGTATTTATTTATTTATTTTTGTGGGTGGGTACCAAGGAGTGAACTCAGGGCACTCAGCCACTTAGTCACATCCTCAGCCCTATTTTTTATTTTATTTAGAGACAGGGTCTCACTAAGTTGCTGAGGCTAGCTTTGAACTCACAATCCTCCTGCCTCATTCTCCGAAGCCTCTGGGATTACAGATGTGAGCCACTGCTCCTGGCTAATTTTAGACATTCTGAATTTTATTTTACCAACAAATTTAAATTAGCTCATTTGTGATATATCTACTTACATTAAATTTTATTTATGAGACAGAATAATATGTTAATATGTACTTATTAATTTGTAAAATGAGAGTTGAATACCAATTACATTCACAAAAAAATTGAACCAAGCTAAGGTCATATGTTTATATGACTGTTGTCATTGGATCAGGAATGTCCCCCAAAAGCTCACATGTTGAAGGCTTGGTCCCCAATGAAACATTGTCCAGAGGTCAGGTTTTGGGTAAGTGATGTGCTCATAGTCATTCTGACTTTATCAGTGGATTAATGCATTTGATGGATTCATGACATGAATGAACTACTGGGAAGAGTTACAAACTATAGGAAGGTTGGGAGGGTGGGAGGGGGATGTGCCTTTGGAAACTACTTCTTATCCTTGACCCTCCCACCCCCCTCTCTCTTTCTAGGCTGCCATGAGCTGAGCATCTTTCCTCTGCCATGCCTTTCTAACATGATGTTTCTGCTTTGAGCAAGCCAACCACGAACTGATATCTCTGAAATCATATGCCAGAATACATTCTTCTTCCTCTTTTGGATATTTTGATCATAACAATAAAAAAACTAATAAAACAACTAAACATTATGATTTTTTTGTTTGCACACCATATCTCAGCTTTGAGTCAAAATTTCCACATGAAACAGCTTATACAGAGAAAAGCTTTCTAATCTTAATCTCTATTTACTTCAGTCTCAAATAAGGTAAAGAGTTAATTCTTTGATTGCATTTTGCAAGTGGGCTGAGATTAAAAACCAAAACCCAAAAAACCTCCAAGCAACACAAATAACTTCCTATCTTAGTATAAACAGAAAGCCAAAGAGATAAATATAGGTAGACAGCTATAAAGCCGAAAGCTTTTACATGTTATGCTTAAGATTGCAGTTTAGAAATCATTTTAAACCTCGAGTGGTGGACCACATATGTAATCCCCACAACTCAGGAGGCTGAGGCCAGAG
Organism: Marmota monax; assembly: GCF_021218885.2. Lineage (NCBI taxonomy): Eukaryota > Metazoa > Chordata > Mammalia > Rodentia > Sciuridae > Marmota > Marmota monax. The sequence continues at coordinate 3,290,869 of NW_026693024.1, read as the reverse complement.
GATCATAAGTTGGAGGTCAGTTTGGGCAACTTAGTGAGAGACCTTGTCTCAAATAAAAAATAAAAAAACCTAAGGATGTAGCTCAGTGGTAAAGCACCATTGGGTTTAATCCCCAGTTCCACACGCACACACACACACACACACACACACACACAAATAATTTTGAAGGGCACATAGAAATGTTTCAACTTAGGCATGCTGGTCAAACAAAGAGTATCACTTAAGTGTGCATAACACAAAAATAAATTTGTGATAAGAAGGGCCATAAAATAGAAGGTGAGCTCAATATAAAATAATTCTGGGGAAAAAAATCTGTCAAAAATAAAACAGCTGGGTATATCCTAGCCCTAGGAATTCCAGGGGCAATTAACCTGGGTGAATGTTTGATTAGGATGTGTTCAGTGTTATCTCCAGAACTCATTTTGTGAGAGGGCTCTTGGGTGCTGCAGCAAGAGTCGGTGAAATAAGAGAACTCTCACTACTGCCATCAAATACATCTCTTAGCCCTTATCAAAAACACAGATCCAAACTAATAGATAAAAACCCATAAAACCCCCACCCTCATACCCCACCGAATATTCCCTCCATGTCTCCAGGATTTTCACAGACAAATGAAATAAAGTAAGCATTAGAGATACTGTTGAAGGAACATATAAAGAGGCCCAACTATCCACAACTGGGGAGTAGCTCAAATGAAGAACCTTGAAGGCTATGTGGACTTTGCCAATCTCCCAAATCAAGTTTACAGAAAGTCAGAGAAGAGAGGGTCTGAATTCACATATGGTAGTAGGTGAATCTGGACTAGGAAAATCAACATTAATCAACTCATTATTCCTCACAGATTTGTATTCTCCAGAGTATCCAGACTGCTGGTGGAACAACCCAAAGTTTTAATCAAAGGAGGTGGTGCTCAATTGCTGCTCACAATAATTGATACCCCAGGGCTTGGAGATGCCATGGACAATAGTCATTGCTGGCAGCCTGTTATTGGTGACATTGATAGTAAAAATGAGGATTACCTAAATGCAGAATGTTAGTGAACAGACATCAGATGCCTGATAACAGAAGTACAGTATGGTTACACTTCCTTGCTCCTTAAAAACTGGATACTGAGTTTATGAAGTGTTTGCATGAAAAAGTGAATAGCATTCCACTTACTGCCAAAGCAGACACACTTCCACTGAGGAATGCCAAAAGTTTAAAAAACAGATAATTAAAGAAATTCAGGAACATAAAATCAAAACATATGAATTTCCAGAAACAAATGATGAGGAAGAAAATAAGTGGTTAAAAAGATAAAGGACCATTTACTTCTTGCTGTGGGAGGCAGTAATACTATTATTGAAGTTAGTGGCAAAAGGGTCAGAAGGAGGCAGCATATCCTTGGGGTGTGGCTGAAGTTGAAAATGGTGAGCATTTTGATTTTACAATACTAAGAAATATGTTGATAAGAACATAGATGCAGGACTTGAAAAAATGTTACTAATAATGTACACTATGAGAATGACAGAAGCAGAATACTTGCAGCTGGAACTTACAATGAAGTTGATAAAATAAGAATAAAGGGCAGCTTATGAAGAGCTCTCTGGCACAAAGGGAAGGAGAAAGGAGGGAGTGTATAGCCAAGATGAAGAAGGTGGAAATGGAGATGGAGCAGGTGTTTGAGATGAAAGTGAAGGAAAAGTTAAAAAACTGAAGGACTTTGAAGCCGAGGTGTAGTGACGCCATGAGCCAATGAAAAAGAATTTGGAAGCCCAACATAAGGAACTAGAGAGGAAATGATGTCAGTTTGTGAAGGAGAAAGCAAACTGGGAAGCTCAACAATGTACTTTAGAGCAACATAACTCCTCAGGGACCTTGGAAAAGACCAAGAAAGGGAAGATCTTTTAAACTCTCTACTGATATGCCAGATTGGACATCAGTGTTTGTGGGCTCCATTTGACCAATTTGCACCACTTTTATCCAGAATGATGGATTTAACAGCAGACAAAAATTTGTTGTTGTTGTTGTTGTTATTGTTGATGGAGATTAAGATGGCTTGAATTGGGTAGTGGATTGTGTACTTAGAAAGTTACAGTAACTTTCTATATTTTCTTTTCCTTTTGAAATTTTTTATTCAAAAGATCTTTTCAATGTAATTCAATAGAACATTGTACTGTTGTATAATCATGCTCTGGTGGTCTAATTGTTTACAGGATATTTCAAAATAAAGGGTCTCCGGAAGGTTTTTATCAAGGATAAATTGCCATAAAATGATGCAAACTATGCTTCTCTAGGATAATTATAATACAGTACCATTCATTGCAGCCTATACAATCATGTAATTTAGTCTAACACAGTTGACCCTAATTTTTGACACTTCCGTTGTTTAAAAATACACATGGAAAAAAACCCAATATCCTCACAATGCACCAAGAGCTTTTTAGTAACAACTGCTTTTTGTTTTGGATTCTTTGCATACATGTTATTCTCATTTAGTGCCCTCTTTAGCCAGAATCTCTTAAATGCTTTATTTTTGTAATAACATTTAATTTCCTTATTTTCCATATACTGGCCCTGCTAAATAGAATATAGCACCTTTCATATGATAGGAACCAACAAAGAAATTTTCCTTTAACTCTCGCTTCATATTTTATTGTAAGTAGCCAGTGGAAAATGCATTTATAGATCATTTCTAGGCAAATTGTGAAGCTAATCACCGACCTGTTTCTGTCTATAATGAGTCTTTTTGTTTTACTAGCATTGGGCATCTTGGTCTCTTAAAGAGAAAAAAAAAAGTTGCCATTCTGTATTTAGTTGCATCCATATATTATGTTGCTGTATTTTTGTTGTATTAAAAAGTTTACATAATAAACAATGTTGTGATGTTAAAATAAGAACACAAAAAAATGAAGACATTAAGCAAGAATGAACTTCAAGGTCACATCAGGGACACACAAGATATCCCAATATCTCAGAGTGTGACATGACATAAGGTAGGATGTGGCACTGCAAATCAAAGGACCTTCTGTGGAAAGACCCCGAAAAGAGAATTTCTTCTGCCTGAGTACTTGGTGTAGGCTTTGATCCTACAAATGCCCAGATGTTCTTCTGCCTGCCTCTGATTTATCAGAAAAGGATAAAGACAAAGAGATCTAGAATCTGAGAACCAGCTGCTCATTATGAGGGGGTGGGGGATGGAAGAGAATGTTCTTAGAAGACCATAGCCAAGGGCCAGAGGGAGCCAGGGTTGGACTCAGAAGAGTGCACAGGAAGAGAGGCTCTGAAGAAAGTAAATGGACATGAACCACCACTTACCAGAAGCTGCAGTTAAGACAGAGACCAGTAGATAAAGGTGATGGGTCTCCCCAGCTGGTTCCCTCAGGAGTGAGGGAAGGAAGATCCTTAATGAAAGGGACATAGATGGAGCTTGGGGAGCTAGAGAAGAAAGTGGAGTCAGTAAAGAGGGGGGATGATTTTACTGGTTTAGGAACCAGTTGCCTAGAATATTGAAAGGAAAAGACAAGCCCAGGGACTAGGGTGTTAAGTAGCTAGTCAGCCATGATGGGTGAGCAGGGCAGGGACAAGGAAGGGAGGCTGAAAACTGAGGCTGGCCAAGGCCCTGAAGGTTTGGCGAGACTCCCCTCCCCCTCCCTCCCCTTCCTTCCCCCACCCTCCCTGGATAACTTGATGGTGGCGGTGACTGGTCTGACCCAGGAACCGGACCCAGGACCCTGGGGGCTGCTGGTCTCCTAGCCCACTCCTGCCCATCCCAAACAAAGCTGATGCTGAGGACCTGGCGCCTTCAGGAGGTAGCAGGCAGGGCGTGGATGGCCCTCATTCCACAGAGGCCGGCCAGGGATTGCAGGGTTCAAGAAGGTGCGTGGATGCCCAAGAGCTCACCCACATGTTAGGGAGTGGAGCCGCGCAGACCAGGCCCTCAGTGACCACTCCTGCTGGCTCCTGGAGACCACACCTTGTCCAACAAGGCAAAGGCCTTAACCACTCTGGAAGGTGAGAGAAGCCCCTGAGGAAGGAGATTGGAACCAGCAGCCACCCTCCTGCAGGACCTCTTCCTTCTCCATCACAGAGAACCGGAGGAACACACCCTATTTGGCCAATGGGAAATGTCTACCACCTGCTGGGACGCTTTAGTGCCTTTTGTAGACGACCTGTGTGTATAATAGGATAAAGCTGCTCTCAAACTCCCCTGCCCGCCTTGTGCTAAATGCTTCTGCTGCAAAATAGTTAAGCACTCAGGGGGAGTCTTTAACCCTGGAAAGGACCAGTGAAGCTTAGCCAGTGAGGGGGCGGGGCAGGGAGGTGGTGGGAGAGGATTACTGGAAAGGAAGGTTTTTGTTTGTTTGTTTGTTTGTTTGTTTGTTTTAGAGAGAGAGAGAGAGAGAGAGAGAGAGAGAGAGAGAATTTTTTAATATTTATTTTTTAGCTTTTGTTGGACACAACATATTTATTTTATTTTTATGTGGTGCTGAGGATCGAACCCAGCGCCCCATGCATGCCAGGCATGCATGCTACCGCTTGAGCCACATCTCAAGGAAGGGTTTTATAAGATGGCACTGTAGTTTGGATCTGGGATGTTCCCAGAGGTGCATGAGTTGAAAGTGTATTCACCAGCCTGAGGGGCTCCTGAGAGATGGGGGAACTTTTGGAGGTGGGGCCTAGTGGAGGAAGTTAAGCCATGGGTGGTGTGTCTTTGAATGGAATATTCAGGACACCAGCCACCTCCTCCATTGCTCTCCAGGCCACAGTGAGTGAGCATCTTTGCTCCATCACTTACTGCCACCATGATGAACTGTCCTGACACAGGCCCAAGAGCAACCAAAGAGGCCAACCAAGCCTGAAACCTCTGAAACTGTGACCTAGGATAAGTGGTTCCTCCTTTTGTGTTGATTATCACAAGTACTCTGTCACAGTAATGGGAAGCTAACTATCATTGGTCATAACTGTACAGCCCCAAAGAAAAGGCAGAGTGTGGAATAGTCAGAAATTGCAAATAATTCTATAAGGCTGGAGTGAAGGATTGACATCGAGAAATGGCAAAGAGGGACAGGAGAAAAGGTTATATCAGGAACTACCTGGTGAGTTCTCAAAAGGGAGCTTAATCTTTATCCTAAAATGAATGGAAAACTATCAATTCTGAACACCAGAGAGAGGTCTACCTCTAGCAGGAATGTAGCTGGACCACTTATTCTAGGCATTTTTCAATCAGCTGTGGGCCTTTGTGTTAGTCAGCTCTTCATTGCTGTAGCCAAATCATCTGAACAGAATGACCAGGAGAAGGGGATTTCCTTTTGGCTCACAGTTGCAGAGTCTCCATCCATGGTTGGCCAGCTACAGGGCACTGGACCACAGATGAGGCAGAGCATCCAACACCATGGAAAGAATCACCATTAGTGTGTTCGCAATTTTTAAATAAAGGTATACAGAGAAATTGGAATCTCATACATTGATCGTAGGGATGTGACATGGTTCAGCCACTGTGGTTGGTGAGTCTTCAAAAAGTTAAATAAAATTATCTTATGAACAACAATTCTATTCCTAAATCTGTATATACACAGTACAGTGTAAATAGTTATTCAAGCAAATTCACATACATGCAGTTTCATAGAAGGACTATTAAAAACAACCACAAGGGAGTAAAAATCCAAATTTCCATCAATGGATGAGTAAATAAAACAATTGTGTCATATTCAGGTACTGGAATATTATTCAGTCATAAAAAGGAATAAAATACTGATACATGCCACAATAAGACTCAACCTAGAACACATCACACTAAGTGAAGAAGCCAGACACAAAAGGTAATATATTTTATGATTCAATTTACATGAAATATGCAGAACAGGTAAATCCATGGACACAAAAAAGCAGATTCATGGTTGCCAGGGGCTACAGGGAGGAAGGGATGAGAATTCACTGTTTAGCGAACATGGGTTTTTCTTGGAGACAATGAAAACCTTCGGGTACACAGTAAACTTTATGGTTGCACAACATCTTTGAGCCATGTATTAGATGGCACTGGACTGTGTAAATGTGAATGTCATTGGGATAAAAATGTCTAAAAGAAACAACAAACTTGGTGATATTCAACAACTAAAAAAACACTACAGTGGTTATATGATCAAATTATTTATTAGTGCACTATAACATGAAGATAAGTAGAATATAATAACAAATCCTGGAGACTTTAAGGCCTAGTCAAAAGATTAATAATAAAAATGATTAATAAATAAGCAATGCAACTATCATGGGCAGTTACTGTGAAAGTTCAAAGATGTAACGTCTTGAAGAAGATGACAGTTGAACTGAACATTAAGGGCTAATGGCTTTTAACTCTTTGGGCTGGAGGTAGAGAAGTGCAATACCACCAGGCAAGGTGTCCTAGCTGCAAGGGGGGTATATGGCAGTTCAAAGCCATTCAACTGTCCAATCTGGTTGTCATAAACTCTATATAAATTGGGAACACACATTAAAGAGCAGATATCAAAGGACCATGACTCTGTCCTGTTGTGTCCCTGTTATCTATTACAATTCTTAGCATATATGTGCTGAATGATGAAGGGTGAATGCCAAAGATAGACAAAACTAAAATGTGTATTAAAGTGGTTTTTTCATTGTAGATGAACATAATGTCTTTATTTATTTTATTTTTTATGTGGTGCTCAGGGTCAAACCTAGTGCCTCACATATGCTAGGCAAGTGCTCTACCACTGAGACACACCTCCAGACTAAAACTTGTTGTTCTTTAAACTTGAATAATAGTAACAGTATATACCAGCATTTATTACTATTGTGGCATTCAGCTAAGGTAGGTGTGTGACAAGTTTAAAATACAGGAAAGCACAGGATAAGTAGAAGGAATTGCATGTGGAGTGACTGGGAAATGTGTTCAGGGCCATCTGGGGAAAGTTTGCAAGCTATCCTAGGCATCTGTACTGCACTCATCCTAATACAACAGGGAATCAGGACAGCCTATTGGCCATGACCTGGTTTGTGGTACAATGAGTGGGCAGTGTGGGGACAGCTGAGTGTGTGCATCATGAGATCACACTGGCAAGTTGTTCAGAAGGCTTAGGACCCTGCCCTCATCTTCCTACTTGGTGTTCACCTAAAGGCCCATCCTTATGAACTGTAGTGGGAACTTGGGGACATGGAAGAGGGAAATTCCCCATGGAGAGGAATTACAAACCTCAGGGACATGAGAACCTGCCACAGAATAGAAGAGTGTTGGTTTCATTATGCCTGATGAAGAAAAGGAAGGGGTGGTCAGCACTGAAAAATGGTAAATATGAAAAGCTGAATTCTTCATCGTATATGCCTGAGCCCGCCACAGCCTCAGTGCCTTCCTCATTTATTTCCAAGACACTCTTGTGCACAAACTTGGACAGACACAGGTCTGTCTCAGTTGACATTGCAGACAAGTCAGCCTGGCCCTCTTGGAAGACATCAACCATTCCCAGATGCTGAAGCACAGACTGCATGTTGTAATCTCCCTGCAGTTTAAATCTTGGAATTAAAACTTTCACTTCAATATTCTGCAAAGAGGCTGCTTCAGTCCAGTCTAGGAATTTCTCAAAAGTAAGGCTATTTTCCACCTGAAAGACCAGAATCACAGGTTCATAGTCAGACTATGGTGGGTATCTGTGGACACACAGACATTTCCATGAACATCCACACAAGATGAGCAGTGCCTTCAGCTGCCCAGAAGCTTGTGAGGGCTCTGACTTGTCCACCACCCCACACGCTATCCCATATGTGATTTCCCTGTGGCTGCTCCTCCTTATCCATCCACTAGCAAAACATATTTATTTCTGAAAAACATTTATGCCCAGTCAGTGGTGCTTTACTTGTGGTATTTGTTGGTTTGAATGAAGCTTAGTTTCAACACAATGAACCATTGCTGGCAAGCACAAGAGACTGGAAGAGCTCTCAGTGTGAGCCTCTCCAGGACAGGGACATCTGCCTAAAGTGGAATGTGGCACTGTTTGTGGAAACTCATCCTCACAGTTAGGGACCTGGACAGAGGGAAAGCCCATGGGAGCTGCTCTGCTCACAGAGACCCTTTAGGTCATCACGGTGCACTGCCACCATTGAGAGGACGGTTGGCTCTCTTTCTATAAGGATCATATCACAAGGAAGCAAGGAGGACAGGGTTGGGCCATTTGGGCTCTTGGGTTGGAGATACTGTGAAAGAAAGGCACAGGGTGTACCCAATTCTTCCCACAGAAATTCTGAGTTCAAAGGAGTGCAGCCCCTCCCAACTCACCACCCTGAGGTCCATGTCCTCATCTGGGAGCAGGATGATCATGCTCAGCTCCTTGCCAGCATAGGGCAGCTCCAACACCTGTGTCTGGGCCTCACTGATGTAGATGTAGTTAAAATTGGCTTTCTGCCACATCATCTCCACTGGCCTTGACTCCTCCTGAGGAGGAATGACCACATGAGCACAACATTTAAAACGGTATAAAAAGGGCAAGAAAACTCTCAACTCTGGCATGATCTAGCACTGCTAGAAATTAATACATTGTTATCATAAACATGCCTTATAAAGAGGGGGAGGAGGTTACTGCATACAAGCTTCCTTATTGCATTACACTGTATTTTAAAGAATTAGAGAATTTAGCGAACTAGTCTAATATCTGTTTTAATTAAAGTTATAGCTCACAGTTGATTAAGGCCTTTGCCACTCATTTTTAATGGTATAAAGATGCAGATTCTGAATCAGTAATAAGTTATGATTAACAACAATTCAAATGAGAGACTACTTTAATTTAAAAAGTAATAGATGGAAAATCTGGGAAGTAGCTCAGGGGTACAGAACTTGGTTAACATGCACAAGACCTGAGGTTGATCTCTCATTGTGAAAAAACATTTTAAAAAAATTCTGATTCAAGAAATGCGTTGTCACATTCCTTCTTTGCATTCTCCCTGTGTCATTCATATACATCCATATATACATATATCACCTCTTTTAGCTTTTTATCTAAGCAGCTTATGTCAATAGGAAGATCTTTGTTTCCAGAATGAGATTAAACCAATACATGTAGGAGACTTCATTAGAGGCAGTTAGAATGCTAATAGGTTGTAAACCATAATAGAGAGCAAGTATTATTTGTTCAAATCATTTTTCCACTAAGATTAAAATTCATTAAGAGGGATGATAAGTTTGAAATTATTATTAACCATTTATGTCTTTACAAAGTTAAATTTTCTATTCGATTTCTTCATCAGACTAGCATAATTTTTGAAAGTCTCTCCCTACCTTGTTTATTATGAAAGGCATTTTGCACACACATGATTTGTTAAATGGCTCATCCCATGTTCCTTTGAAGTAGATGGCATTGACAAGAACCAGCCTGGCCTGCTCATCAATTGAGTTCTTTGGTAGCACTTCTGGGATTTTACCTTTCAAAGCAAGCACAAACACTTTCAGTTGCTTTTTATGAATCCTTAGTGAATAATCATGACATGATGTCTTGGAGATCCAAACATTCTGGTTTCAAATGTGCTGAGTTTGGATGATACTATAAAAGTTAAAAATCCCAGCTATGAGTGGTATTTATGACGACAAGTTGAAGATAGTGAAAGACTTCTAAGTCACTGGAGGAAAGCAGGTTGGGACAAAGCAGAAACTTGACACCAGGTTGGAGAAGACAAGTAGGAAAGGAGAGAGGGGCTGGGTAGGAGCTGATGTTACCTGCTGTGGGTAAGAGCAGTGTCAGGTCTAAGGCCCTGTGGTCAGACCCAGTTCTAACATTGTACAGCTACCTGCAACATTCCTGGGGCATATAGAATTGAATAGCTCCAGACCAGGAACCTAGGAGGAGTTTCTGAAAACTACAGAAGAGAGATTATGATTGCACCCTCCTGACACCTGGAATCCCTGGAACAGATGATGATTTGGGTAGTTGAAGTTATGCCCTTTTTAACTTGGATATCAAGTGGTATGTTTCCAAAAAACTAAGAGCATCCCTGCTAATTTGCTGCCTAAAAAGGACACAAGAAATAAAGATTCCATGAATAAACAGTGGAAAGGACTACCTCTATTTTTTATGGTCTCATTTGTTAGCAGAAATAAGTATGTTCCTAGTGGTACATAAATTATCTGAATGATTTCAACATCAAACCATCATTGATCTTATGGACCAAGATTAGAACTTGTCACACTTTGAAACAGAAATTAGTAAGTTTTAACCAAGCATGAAAGGTGTTTTTACTCTGTGGAATGGATCAGCCCTGAGAGAGGCTCTGTAGCTGACTAATCAAGTCTAGGTTTCTCAAGTCTGATGAAGGGTGCTTAAGTGAGAGATAGGAAAGAAGAAGTAGGAGAAGTCATCTTAACATGTAAAAGTGGGAGGAATGAAGTCCAAACTGACTCCATGAAGAGGAGGGTCAAGGGCATGACTTGGGAAGATCTGGCCATTGATCTGTTCCCACAGCCAACAGTCACCTGCCGTGTGAACAATACAGGCCAGTGTCAAGTAAATTATTACATGGGAAATCTGACCTAAAAGTTTCTGTTGACACTTGTATCAGTCACTCCTGTCCTAGGAGAACAGACAGCATTAATTGTCTGGTTTTGAAAACCTGAGCACTGATCAGATCTTCTGTGAGTCACTTCACACACACCAAGAGGCTCAGCCAGGCATCTTTGCTCTGATGGTTCTGCAACACCAGTGACATTAGCAGTGAGGAGGAGAGGTAGAGGAGAGAGGAGAGGAGAACAGAGTTGGGTGGGAGGAGAGTGAAATAGCTTATAATTCTGACCTTTCATCTCTTTTGAGACCCAACAATTTATATGCTTCCTGGACTTCTCTATAGCTCTAGCAAAGGACAGCAGCTCCAGCTCCGTGTCGTAGGACTGAAGACAGGACTCCTTAAATGTCTTAGGAGAGAAAAAGTTCAGATGCTGGCCATAGAATGACAGTGAGCTTCAAAAAATTCTGAAATCTAATTTTAGGCTGTTCTTAAAATCATGATCAAATCTTAAACTACTTGATATGAAACATTATAGTTTATAAAGAGATATTTCCAGAGCCCTGAAAAACCAGAAATAATAAATAAAATTTGAGACATTGCCAATATTGAAATAATACAAGTTACAGAATTGGGGTCTTTATTAAAAAATAGTTTACTGTAAGTTTCTCAAATTCTCTAGAATGTTGTTCATTTTTTTCTTGTTTTTGCAATACTGGGGTTTGAGCTCAGGGCCTTGAGCATGCTAGGCAAATGCTATACCACTGAGCTATGTCCCAAGGCAATTAATTTTGTTCTTGAGACAAGAGTGTCACCAGGTTGCCCAAGATGGCCTCTGACTCTTGGTTCTCTTGCCACAGCCTCCCAAATATGCCATCCTGCCTGGTCTCTAGAGTCTCTCTTAGGGTTGTATATCACCAGGTATTTTAAATATAACTTTTATTGTTCTGCTGATTCAACTTACCAAGAGGAAATCACAGGTCTTCTCTCCAAAGAGCCTATTGGCTGTTCTAAGTAAGTACTTTGAGCCAGGCTTGTTCACTTGGGTGAGAAGCATCTGGAAGCCCTTATGGATGTCTTCCTGTATCTTTAAAGACATTGCCTGTGAAGGAAATCAGCAAAACTCTGTCAATTTTGATCTTGGTCTTAACAAGAATTTGCAAGCAATTTTTTTTCTAATATACTGAATAAATTTTTCTTTTGAAAGAAAGTTGATTCTGATTGAGAAGTTACACTGGTTGGTAGGTGGAGAGAGGGGCCAGCTGGTGAATAAAAGATATGGCTCTTGTACCTGCACAGCACTCTCTGCATAGTTTAGAGATGAGCAATAAAAAATAAATAAATAAAAGGGGCAAGAGAGGTTCATAAAAGAGACTATTCTTAAGTCCTGTATCCCATAGACACCATAAATGTGTCAGAAATAGAGAATAACTTGCCTCAATAATTTATTTTCAACAAAAGATGCAGTTAAAAACACTAAAAATCCAAGAAAAAAATTGGACAGGAATGCAATCAGCATGATAATATTTAAAAGAAAATAAATGTATAAAATGAGCAATATGATTAATAAAAATAAATCTGTTCTTAAACAGTATCCTAGAAAGAGATAATATATGTGTATTATATGATACTTTATAATTCAAAGGTGTCATATTAGGTCACAAGAAGAGTTTCATTTGATTCTGAAGTATGCAAATGACACAATTTATATTCAATGACTTCAGTGTAGGAAACTAAAAATCAACAACACTACAACTAAAATGCCAACAACATGGAAGCTAACCTAATTACTAATTATTGAAAACACTTTCTAAGGAAATAACTCCCATATGTAACAATGAAATAATTAACATGTTGTTTTTTTTTTGTTTGTTTGTTTTTTTTTAGGTTTTCTCAGTGAGTCTTTTTGACATTGTTTAAATAAGGGACATAGCAGCACAACTTTGGACTCAATCTTAAATGAAAGTACACTGAAAAACAGCTGTAAAAAATGACTTTCATTTCCCAACATAATTAAATTTAAACTACATATATTTCCTCAGTCTTCCAGTTGGTCAACATACTTGCTAACTTAGATAGATATTAGCCACAAATTGTCAAGTAAAGTCTCATCACCTGGTAAAGATGTACACACAAATTGCCAAACCCTTTTGTACCAGCTGAACTGCCCTCTACTGGACTATATAAGGTATTCAGCTAAGAGGTCAATGTGACTTGGTTTCACAAGGTAATTCAACAGAAAAAAAAAATGTAAACATTATATCCCACACAAACTCAAATTTACTGAATAAGTTAAAAACAGAAAGAAAAACCTCTTAGTAAATTAATTTTTACCATGAAAGAAATTGGCAGAGTACCAATTCTACCAGTAAACAATTGAATTGTTTTGAAAATTGGTAATGGAGGTTTATGAAGTTTCCGTCTTTTCAACCTTGGAGGCAGATCTGAAACAATAGTAGTAATAGGCAGGAGCAACAGGAATAATGTAACAGCAATCTTTACAAAGATTTGTGTATTAACACAAATCATATTTTTGTTAGTCTATTCACTCTACAGATGTTTTCTTATGCATATACATGAGTCACAGTGGACACATGCTGAGTAGTTCATATCTGTTAAGTCTCTTCTCACAACAAGCATTAGAACTTTTTGGAGCCATTTCCTCTGTGAAAAGCCATTTTGAGTAGCAAGTTGTTTTTCCTCTGTGGCTCATGCCCAGGCCTGAGATTTGCAGTACTGTAGGACCAGTTTACCACCACTGCCCAAACATCCCTCATCTGGGGGAGGAGCAAAGGACTGATTTCCATAAGGAAACAACTGTTCCAAGGCCACAAGTTTAAGGAACTTCTTGATGAAGTCAATGAGTCCTTGCATGGTTCAGGTTCTCTCTATAATCCACATATTGTTTTCATTATAGAGGTGCCCGGCAGCCTTTAGTAGGATGTCCACTTTTGTCTTGGTGTCACTGGAAGGCTCTTCTCTCTAACAAGACTGCAGCAGAAGAAGGGGGTTCTGGAGTGGCTGTACTTGGAGAGACATCCATAAATTCTTCCTGCCAGCAGCAGCAGTTGAAAAGAGTTTCCACACTGACCTTGAAGATTCTCAATAAGGTAAACACTAAAAATGTTTCTTCTCTTCTAAAGAATGATTCTAAGTAAATATTTAATATAATATTTAAATATGTGACTTATAATTTAGAAAATAAAATGAATGTTATATTACCAAACCAAATAATTACATCAAAAAATAGTTAAACAACATTAATTATTTTAATGTTACAAAGGAAATAATTATATAACAAAACTCCCAATGCACAATGTTAGAAAAGGGAGGGAAAAAAGCCTAAGGAATTTAGGGAAAAACAAAAAATGCTCACGAGTCCAAGAATTGATTTTTTCAAAGAAAGCACACTTATCTACCCAACATAGACAGAAATCACCAATTTTAAGAAAAAAATTTTCAATACTCATAAGAAAAGTTATAAATGAAAAAGAGATTACACAGTAACCCCTGCAAGCAACCCCCACAACATCTCACTGGAGGAAACTCCTCACCTCTCTTCATTCTGTATCCCCTCCCTGAAATGGTCCAGGCTTACCCCTCCTTCCTCAACAGTTCTGGAAAAACTCAAAGAGAGGATAGGAGAGAAGCACTGCAGGCCAGTCCCTTGTCCTGGGTGATAGGTGAGCTTACCCGAGCTATCTGGACCTTGGTGTTCCCCTTTGCTCCCAGGAGGAACATGCCCAAGGCAGAGGAGATGCTCAGGGGAGAAAAAAACACATTTTGTGAAGGTTTGTCTTCACACAGCATCTTCAAAACCTGGATGGCAAAGGTGCCATTTGCTTCGAAAAGAGAATTCATGATGCAGGGTCTGGGGGCAAAGAAGACAGAGAAACACAATGAAATGGGGCTGAGGACACTCTGTGTGCTCTCTGCTTGGCTTTCGTTTTTCCTGTGAATTCAGAAAATTTCTGAGTACCAGTGAAAGCCATGGGAGTAGATTAGACATGTGAGGAAGGGGCTGGTGTCTGTAGAACATCAAACTGTCAAGGAAAGGAAGAGCAGAAAAGCATGCAGAGGAGAACAGAAGTTGACAGGTCAAAGTAAGAAGAGTGAGTAGTCAAAGCAAGAGCAAGGAGGTGCTGCTTGTAGCCAGCGACAGTGGATTTAAACACCATGGGGCAGCTCTATGCAGTGAGACCCTCCCTCACCAGGGGAGGGCCTTAGATCCTGGAAAACCACCCTGACAACATCCCATTTCTCAAAGATTCCCCCAAATCCATGCCCAAGCCTGCCTTCAGCCCCCTCCCAAATAATTCTACCCCACTTCACTTCTCTAGCCCCTATGATCCTGTGCCTAGTCTGAACCACCTGGCTCCTCTCCAGAGCCTCTGACCTCCCTGACCCAGAGATCCCCAGTACAATGAGCTCCTGCTCACTAAAATGCAAATCAAGTGGGCTGGGGAGCCTCAGAACATGGGCTCCCACAATCAGGTACCCAGATGGATAGACACACAGAATACTGAAAGGGAAGTGCTATCTTGATCCTATGACCCCAACCTTAAATCTCCAGTGGCCCTAGGGAGAAGCTCAAAATGTATTTTGTAAATGGCACCCCATCTGCATGGCCCCATTCCTGGCTGCAGTCCTCCTCTCTCACAGTCTCCACCTCTACCCACCCTGATCCCCCAATCGCCTCTGAGCTTTGGCAAACACTGATATACAATTTAAAAAGGCTCCCTACAACATCTGTGTCACCAGGCTCCAGTCACTCATTCCTCTATCCTAGGCTCAGCACCAGGAGGCCTCTGATGTCCTAGTCTAGAGCTCCCTCCTACCCACCCTGACTCATCACTGTTAATTGTAATTCCTTGTCTCATTTATTGTTGGACCCACAAGACTGGCCTCTGTCTGCAGGAAAGGTACCTGGCATCCTGCTTTTAAGCACCTGCAAGTATGCTCAGGAAACAGCAAGAGCTCCATCAATCAGGGGGAAATCTCAGATAAATAAAGGGTGCACTGGTTTTGAATTGGATACTGGAGATTTTAAAAGCACAGTGAAAGGTAAGGCAGAAATTATTCCATGACTCCCTGAGGAGAGAGGAGAGGTGAGGAAATAGGGCCAGTAGGTGGAAGCTGTGTTGGAGCATGAACACCCACCAGGGTGAGGTCCAGAGCCAGCCAGGGGCAGGCAAGAGGCAAGCAGAGAAGCCAGGAGGCTGCACAGCATCTTTGTCTTCTTGGAATCCTGCTTCACTTCTCAGGGACCTGCCCTAAGTAAGTTCGTCCTGCACCATTGACCCCCATGATCTCCCAAGAAGCTGTTTCTAAACAAAGCAATTACTTTGACTTTTTAGATTGTCTTTTCTCATCTCAGCCTCTGGCATCCCTTCTCCCAGTGGTGGCCTGGGGTTTCTAAAACTTGCATGCCTTGGTACACTGTCACTTCAGCCCCTGCACAGAGAAGTCCTCACCTGCCACCTTCCACACAGTCTCTCCCTCAGGTCTCAGTGCTGCTAGCCTGGACTGACTTCTGTATCAAAGGACCAGGATCCACAGCTGTGCCTCTCTCAGGTCCACTCTGGAGCCTCTGCACTCCCAGAGGCCTTTTATCAGGCCTGATTGGCTGTGGAACTTCCTGTCTTCCAATCAGCATTCACTGCCCCAAGGAAGAAATCCAGTGTGACCTGGGTCAAGTCACTAATCCCCCTGTTCTTGTTCCCCTAGCCTGGCCTCTGTCACAAAGTGGTTTGCACTGGAACACCAAGGGAGACACTGGGGTGGAGTTGGGCAAAGCATGTTTTCTAGAGGATTCTGAAAGTGAAAGCACTCTGAAACTGATAACCAAAGGCAGTCTGCAAAGTCCCCTGGGAAAAACACAGTGGGGACTGAGGAAGGACACAGATCCTACAAATCTGGACTTCCCTACTGACAGAAAGCAAAGACAGAATGACAGGCTGAAATTTCAGGGGAGGAAATTTCTATAGGTCTGTATTCAGAGCCTCCTGCCTGACACAAAGGAGAGATTCAGCTAGGTGGAATGTGTCCCTTTCCCTTATATGCTGTTGGTGGGAATGTAAATTAGCCCCATCACTTTGGAAAATGGTAAGGAGTTTCCTCAGGAACTAAAGGTAGTGCTACCTACCACATGATCCAGTTATACCACTCTTCTCTGTGTCCATGTGAAGGAATCAAAGTCAGCATAGTAGAGAGACAGCGGCATACCCATGTTTGTCCCAGCACTGTTCACAAAAGCCAAGTTATGGAATCAGCCTAGGTGCCCATTAACAGATAAATTCATCAAAATAAAAAAATGTGGTAAGTATATATGTACAGTAGAGATTTATTTAGCCATAAAAAGGAAGGAAATGTAATTTGCAGGAAAACAAATGCAACTGTAAAACATCATGTTATGCAAAACAAGTTTCAGAAAAACAAATATCTCATGTTTTCTTTCATATGTGAAATCTAGAGAATACTATAAAATGACATGAAAGTAGAAGATGGACTAATAGGGAAGATAAGGGGTGAGGGAAAGTACAAGGGGGGTCAAGAGAGTGTTACAGGTAGGGTGGATTCAGTTAGAGTACTTTACATGCATGTATGAAATTGCTACTATTAAACAACTTTTTTGCACAATTACTATGCACTCAAAATTATTTAAAAACAATCTTTTTTAAAATGTTGTTTCCAAGGGCTGTGTATATAACTTAGTTTTAATGTGCTTGCCTCATATGCACAAGACCCTGGCTAAATCCCCAGCACCACAAAAATAAAAATATCAACTTCGTTTTCCAGTTTCTCCACCACTCATTATTACCAGTGCAGTTCTCTCATAGAGAACACAGTGTCCTAAATCTGAGCAGCTGATCTCTTTTCCAACTTCTGGTGCTTAGGCTGTGGAACTGGTGTATAAGCAGACCTACTCCTCATTGACCATGTGACAGAAACAGAGACTAAATCAAAATGGCTCAGGACCACAAGTGTGTCCATCAGCAGGTTCTGAGGCAGGGAACACCTGGAGCACATTGGTTTAGTAGTTCATGTCATCCAAGCTCCACACTCTTCCCCATCCCACTTTGTACCAGCTTCAAGCAATTGGAAATACTTCATGTTGACATGTTGTCCTAAGAAAGAGAACAGACCAAATGTCTCTTCCTCTGAAGCAGGGAACTTTTCTTAAAAGTTTGTCCATCAGCAGATACCTGTCATCAAATTAATAAAAATTAGTTTTCTCTCCTGAGTGCCTGAATTATGGCAAGGCAAAATATTTAACAGGCCATTTTCTTAGGCCCAAGAATGAGGGCTTCCATAAACTTTGGCCCTACATGCCATAACACCTTTTTTTTTTAATAACACCTTTATTCCTTGGCACATGCTTGTAATCGCAGCAACTAGGGAGGCAGAGGTAGGAGGATCCAGAGTTCAAACCTAGCTTCAGCAAATTAGCAAGACCCAGTCTCAATTAAAAATAAAAATATCTAGGGAGGTGTTTCAGTGGTTAGGTGTCCCTGACTTTAATTTCTGTATACAAAAAATAAATAAATGAATAAACATGAAAATAAACAGATAAATAATGCTTGTTAAAAGATGAATATGCATGCCATAATATTGATAAGAGAAGGAATCTGAGACATTCTAAATTCAGTTACCAACAGGATGGAGGAAAGAAAAGATAAGAGTTTAACTGATAGTTTCAAGCTAACTCAACAAAGAAAAAAATAACTGCAGCTTATTTTTTTCCCATATTTTTAAGATCAGCCATCAAGACAATTTTATTCTGCTTATCGACCCAACCAACCAAGAGCTTACAGAAACATGTCTCTGCTGACTCTCTTCCTATCCCAGGTCATATCCCTCTTCTCTCTATCCATTGTACACTTAATGAAAGTAATCTGCACCTCCTGCTGCCTGAATTTTTAAGACAAAATATCCTGAGTTTTTATGACAAAATAGATCCAGTGGACATTTTTCAAGCTGCTACATGGTAATGCTGCTAGTGATTTAGGGAATTTGCCCTAGGACCAGGCTAGCAACATGCACAGCTTGATAAACCCATGTATTTCAGAGATCTCTCCATCTCAAAATTATGGTTGAACAATATTCACCCCTTTAAATCCTACAATTCAGAATATTCACAGAGCTGTACAACTGTCACTACTATCTGAGTCCAGAACATTTACATCACTTCAAAAACAAATGGGATACTCATTTATAATTATTCTCCAGTCCCTCCTTTCTCCCTGCCAACCTCTGGAAACCACTAATCCATTTTGTTCTCTATATATTGGCCTATTGAGAATATTTCATGTAAGAAATAATATAATATGAGGTATTTTGTTACTGCCTTCTTTCATTAACCTGATATTTTCAAGGTATTTCCTTGGTTCAAGGTATGGGCATTTATCTCTTTTTGTGTTGGAAAAATATCCATAATAATATTGAGTGTGTATATGTTTATTTTTAAGTTCATCAATTGGTAGGCCATCAGGTTGTTTTCATCATCTATCTGTTAAGAATAATGTTGTTATGAACATTTGTGTACAATTTTTTGTAGACATATTTTCTTGAATTTACCTTGAATATAGACCTAACTCTGAAATTTCTTGTTCATATGATAACTCTGTATTTACTTCTGGTGGAACTACCAAACTAATTTGCAAAGCTACTGCACACATTTAAATGCCCACTAGCAATGAGAGTTTTAGTTTCTCCATGTCTATTATCTGATTGTTGCTATTCTCATGGGCGTGATGAGATGTTTCATTAAAGCTTTCACAATTGTATTTCCCTGATTTGTCATGATGTCGAGCTTCTTCTCATGTGCTTATTGGTCTATTAAATATCTTTCTCAATGAAATGCCCCTGCAAATGCTTTTGCCTAGTTTTAAGTTGGGTTAATATTTATTTTACTACTGAGTTTTTGAACACCAAATTTTTAACTACATGAGTTCTGGTTACTTCCTCATCTCTGGGTGAGTTCTAAATTTTCCCAAGGTTAAAATATTTTTCCACTATGTAACATGTCATACAACATCATGTCATGCAATGCCATGGCATGCCATGCCACCCCACACCACACACTTGACACCACCCATAGGCTCCAAGTTCTCAGCACTGGCTTAGGTTGGGAAGGGCAGGATTGGGGCAGTAGACTGGCAGTCCAGGTTGCTAGGTCCCATAGGTCTTCACCACCATCAGGTCATCCAGATGAGGGGAGAATTGAGGGTCCTTCAAGGCCTGAGCTAGGCAGTGCAGGCCTGAGGAAGCAGAGGTGGAGGACCACAGAGGGCCTGGGGGGAGCAGGCCATGCTCTAACTCTCACTAGGTGCTTTGCTGAAATATATGGGGAAGGAAAGTGATTAACTTCATGAAAGTGGGAAATAGCAAGAAAGGGGGTGGATTTCCACTATCCCTTTGGATGGCATGACCCCAATAACCTAACTTTCTCCAAGCAGGCCTCAGCTCTTAAATGTTCTACTGGGTCATAGAGCTGCCCCATGTAGGAAAAAACTGAGTATGGTTACTTTGTGTTGCTGTGAAAATCCCAATGACCCAACTTGCCATTATGAGCCCTGAGCAATAGGTCCCTGTATGGTTTCTAGCTGAGCTCAAGTCTATCCACCTAAAAGCATTGGAAGAGTTTCCAATTTAGGATTATTACATGTTGAATATTCCTTATCTGAAATTCTTGCATTCAGAAATCTTAAGAATTTCAGATATTTTTCTGATTTTAGAATACTTTCTTATATACAACAAAGTGTCTTGTGAATGGGACACAGGTCTGAAAATGAAAATCAATTGTTTCATGAATGTCTTATACACACAGCTTAAAGGTAATTTAATATGATATTTTATAATAATTTTATTAATGAAACAGTTTTTATATACATTGAATCATCAGATTTTTGGTACCCTGTTGGTGCTTTAAAAGTTTTGAAATTTGGAGAATCTCAGATTTCAGAGAGGGTATGCTCTAACTATTGTAATGGTTGAATGCCATTTGTCTTCAGAGAGCCTCTGTTTGTAGAGTGTCTCGTAGTGGAATTGTTGGTCAGAACAAATATTGATGAGGCCTATGAGAGTAGATCTCAAGGACTTGACTGCAAATATATCAGAACATTATCCTTTATGCTAATGCAAAAGGCTAGTTTGGAGCCCAATAATTAATGAACATGAGTCTTGGAAGAGAAGGTAGGGGTTGAGCAAGTGTGTTTCTCAAACATTAATGTACATATGAATCCCTGTGGGCTTAGTTCTGTCCCCCAGCATTCATATATTGAAGTCCTAGTTTGTAGTACCTCAGGAAGTGACTGTATTTGGCCTTAAGGTCTTAAGAGAGGTGATTAAGTTTAAATGAGGTCAGCAGGGTGGACTTTCATCCAGTATAACTGCTGTCTTTTTAAGAAGAGAAAATTTGGACATAGAACAATAGAAAGGGAAGACCATGTATAGACACAGCAGGAAGGCTACATGCCTGGGGGAGAACCATGGAACAGATCCTTCCTCACAGCTTTTAGAAGGAACCCTGCCAACACCTTAATCTCAGACTTCCAGCCTCGAGAACTTTGAGAAAATTTTGTTACCTAAACCAGCATCTAGTCTGTGCTGCTTTGTTGTGATAACCCTAGGAAACTTATCCAGGATTCTATTGGGTTTTTGTGAAAATGTAGGTTCTCATTCAGTAGGTCTGGGATTTAGCCTGAGTTTTTCTACTGCACAGGACACTAAAGTAGGGACAGTCTGATTTACCTGGTTTCTCCTATGAGTTCAAAAGTCTTTTGCCACAAGACAAATATGAGATCTGCCATAGCTACTTATGAGAATTAGGAGAGGCTGGGGACATAGTTAATGTCTGGGAAGCTGTCCCTGTAATGCTGTATGTGTGAAGGCCCAGGTGATGAGGGGAAGGGAGGGGAAGATGCAAGTGAAAGCCTCCTCTCTCTCCTTTATTCCTTATGTATGAGTGGAATGAACATAGATCTCAGAGGACTTCAAGACAGCTCCACAGTGGGCAGTTGGCCTGATGTGTGGTGGCAAACAGGGATTCTGAAGCAATGACCTAAAAACTCTCCGTTTCTTCTGTTCTCTCCCCAGAAGCATGGCTCCATTCCTGTTCAGAGGATTACTGATCTCTTCCTCTTCAATAGGCAGAATTTTGATCTGTGACCTTTGTCTCTGCTCTCCAAACTAGTTCTTCCCTTACAGTGATGTGTATTATATCACTGTACATTTTGTATATGGGGGTATATATATTACATGGATATAATATAAATATAACCAGTGTTTTTTTTATTTTTTTGAAATTAAAAAATAAACACCTGAAACAAATTTAGGGCAAGTAGTTCTTTTAAAAAAAAATCTATGCTGGTATCAGGCATTTTTACTGCTTTTTTACACCTCCCCATAAGATTACAGTGGATGGGGGGGCACAAGAATTTGCAAAGAATCTTGGTGTGTTCATAAGAAAAAAAAATCTATAGACTGTGGGAGGCCTCACCATCCACTTGATTAGGAGCCTGGAAGTGGGTAATCAGTGTGTGTGGCAGGGGATGTGGTGTTGTCTGGATTCTAAGACTTGACTTTTTCTGGATAGGAAAAAAAAAACAAAAACACTTATATGTGAGAATTTCAGTCTGGAAAAGTCCTGAAAAGCTGACTAAATAAAGTTCAATTTTTCCTTTCCATGGTAAAGAAAAAAATGTAGACTCGGAGTTTGTCTTTAATATTTAGGAATGACTGGCACTTTGGGGGAAACCAGGGCTGACTATTTTGGAAAGTGTACTGAGCCATCACAGTTGCCAGAATGTCCAGGGGAAGCAGAACAGGACAAGATTTGGTGCTGGCCACCTTTCCTTTTCTCCACTGGGCAAATCCCATGGTGGGATCTCTTCTCCATGTAGAGGTGTGACTCCTATTCAAAAGTCCTTGTCCCTTCTGAATACCTTGCCTGAATTTAAATTTTAGAGGTTCAAATTTATGCAGCAGGTAGTTTGTGAATGTCTGTACTGAGCATTATGTGAAGTGTAAGCTAAGAAGGTGTGATAGTTAAGCCAAAGTGACTCCGTTTTGTTTAGGAACTCCATTTTGTAACACAATCATGCCAAATAGAAAGATCATGACTGGGGCAAGTTGTTCTTTTCCTTTTGCTATAGAAACCCTTAAGAACACGAAACTACCTAGCGGGGCATTGTTTCTGTAACTAGGGTAATGGGGCTGTGTTTCTGTAATTGGGATAACTGGGTTAATTGTGATTGGTTAAGCTTCCCACCACCTGATCGCAATCTCCAGCTTCTGTAACTTGGCTTGCTTACATTGGTTAAACCCCTAAATGTCCCTTTTGTGGTTTTTAGGCTTAAAAGGGATACCCTTACAATTGTTCAGCGCTGATCAGGAGAAGAGATTTATGTTCCAGTCAGTCGCCACCACTTTGCTTTGATAAAGGCTTGAATTGATTATACATGAGTGGTCTAGAAGTCAGTTTATGAATCCCTGGGATGTTGCTTTAACTATAACAAAGGCTTTGCCATTGGGAGTATTTGTGTTGCTTCTGAGTGGCTCTGACCACACCTACATACCACACTTCCCAGGCTATGTACATTAATGTGGGCATTCTCAGGAGCTTCTCAGGGATTCCTGGAGGAGCAGGGGCTCTGATGAGATGCTTGTAAATACATTAGGTATAATTACATTAAAACTCAAGTTTGTTTGAAATTGATAGGGAACAGAGAGATGTGAGCAGTGGGAACATGAGGTTAAGGGAATAATTCTATTATGTGTGTCCACAGTACCAACTTCCAAGTGCTTTATTTTTAAAAAAGCAATTTGCCTCCAGTTCTGCCTGGCCTAAGTTGAAAGAATATGTTACATTCCTCAGAATACTATCTGTTATCTGTAGGAGAAATACAGGCCAGAAATGCCAATAAAGGTTTGCAGAACTCAGTTTGCAATGCCAGTTTGCAGAAGTCAGGGAGATAAGGATCATTCCCCCTATCCATGACTTCTGGACCAAATGACCTAGAATTGTAAGCATGGGGACTTTAAAATCTGATGTTATTCTATTTTCAGTGAAAACTGAAGAGGTGGACCTGGGTAGAACTTTCTATTCACTTCCCTGGGATACCCTCAATACAACTGTAGGGCAAGAGAAGAGTGCCATCCTCATTCCTTGAGAGGACCCCCTTCACAAGAAAGAGTGTCTTCTTTTCCTTTTTTCTGTTCCTTCTAATGAACTCATACCTGTTACTCTGAGAGACATGTCTGAAATCTTTTTGGCACAATTGTAAGAGTTGGGTTTTGAAGAGGGGACTCTGAGACTGCCTCAGCTTCTCAGCAAGCCAGTGTCCTGTAACAACATCTTCCAAAAATAATTCCTGTTAATCCTCAAATGGTGCTGGTGATAGTTTCATATTTCTGTTAGTGCATGTGAACTACCTGTTATCCTAGCATAGCAGCTACTCCTTCTCAATGCTCATTAGGAACTGTGGCCGTCTTCTCTAACTTCTACTTTTTCTTCATCATTCTTTACAAATCTTTTTGTGGTGATTATCATGTCATTTATTAGTTTTTCAGTAGTTGATATGAATTTGAAGTTGCCCATCCCATGCCTCCAAGTGACATGGAAGCAAATGAATGAGGTCCCTCTGACCTAGAAAGCCAAGTGAAATATAGGCTGTATAATATCCATTAAAAACCCATGTACAAATTGTGTTAATACCCTAAAAGCAGAGAAAAAAAAAACCAGCTACAACGTGGCCTCTGTTTTCCAAGGCAGCCTTTTTGTTCCCCCCTAAATTCTCAAATGGCCTTCAAATGAATATAACAAAAATGGGTCCCTTCCACCAAAATATTGCCTGAAGTCAGCATCTGGATTCAAACTATAAATTCAAGTTCAAATGAACTATGAAAATGATTTCCACCATGTCCTTCTTTGCCACATTTGACATACATGTCTCATTTTTAGCATCTGAAAAATTCCCCATGTGTCTCAGCCACTTGTTGGAATTTTCTCTCTAGGTCCTCTTTATTCTCAGGGTTTTTATCTGGATGTCACATTAGTGCCAGTTTCTGACATGCCTTCTGGATACCTTTGAGTGAGTCATGTCTCTGCACACCTGGAACTTCCTACCAACACAATGTTTTAACAAATTGATGGCACATGTTTGAAGTCTCTGGTGCAGGCAGCAGGAAGGACAAGAGGGGAGCATTGGACCTCCTAGCTCTCCTCATGGCTCCTCCCACTTTCCTCTGTTCCTCCTAATTTTTCATCATCTGTAAATTACTTATAGAAAACTTAATTACAATGTGTTAGGTGCTAGACCATTATTAATATTCTAAATATTTTCTCATATCCTTTCCATTTTTAAAACAATATTCTTGAAAATGGTGTTGTGGAGATAAAAATTGGGTACATTTTGAAGCTTCTCCCAAGCAGGTCTCCAAAATGTTGTTCCAATTTTCACTCCCATGGACACTACCATTAACACTATTAATAGCAGCCTGACGTTTTTCCTGAACTGTTCTGCAGTATCTGCTCCTGGCTCTTACTTTGGACTCACAGTTTACAACCTGTTAAATAAGCCATTCATAACACAGCTCTCACTCAAAATGTACCAAGCTAGACCATGTTTCCCCTTAGACCACATTCATTTTAGGGGACACACATTTCAAGCACTTAGAGAAGACAGCCAAGTAGATTTGGCAGAAATAAATCCAAAGAACCACAAAGCTTGTAACAAAGTTTTTAATTCATTTTCTTCTCTAATTTTTAAAACATGTTCCTAAAATTTTATTAAGGTATAATTGACATGAAAAACACTTAAATATCTAATTTCACAAAATTCAACATTGCATTCTCCATAAAACCCTCACCACCATCAAGATAATGAGTATATTTATTACACTCAAAACATTCCTTCTTTGCAATTGCTTTGTCCAACCTTCTTTGCATCACCCACTCACGTACTTTCAGAAATCATGCAACTGTCACAGGATAAGCCCTAAGAATATCCCCATCAGGGAAAAGAGGACCTCAACTCAGCTCAGGCAGGTTCTTGACTTTTTACACCACAGAAAGAAATTTCAGGATGCATAAAAAGACAAACAAGTAGAAAATGATTTAGGAAAGCAGGAAGATTTATTCAAAGGAAGCAAACAATAGAGCAGGATACATACACAAAGGGAGAAGGAGTGTAAGTGCGTCAAAATGAGGTAGGCATTGCGTTTCAGGTTTCTTCTTTGATAATTTTACTGAATTCCAATTATCAGATCTTTTTGTTTTCTCATTGCATTTTTATTATTACATATAAAAATATTATTATTAGATTTTGTAATTATATATATTTAGTACTTGCATGTGAGAAAAGACCATTCTTTCTCCCATAAATTGCAATTGCAACTTGGCCAAAAATCAGTGCATCATATATATTGGGCTATTTCTGTGATGTTTTCCATTGCACTGGGACTCTGCCAGCAAGTACATCATAACCAGATAAGAACACTTGACCCCTGATCAGATATGACCCAAAGTACACCCCCCCTTTTTTTCATAATAAACACGGTATGTTTTTGTATTATTAGCAACAGAAGTTGGACTAAGACATAGTACTCAGTACAACTGGTGCAGAATATCTAAATGGTTCAAACATCAGGCCATCATCAATCTCAGGGGACACAATTAGAACATGTCATTCTCTGAAAAAGAAACACAAGGGGTTTGAACCCAGAAGAAGGGTATTTTTAGTCTGTAGAACTGCTCAATCTTGAGAAAGAGTCTGCAGTTAATCTACCAAATCTAGTTATTTCAAGTCCAAAAAAGGGATCTTAAATAGGAAATGTGAAAGAAGTAGTTTCCTTAACATGTAAAGTTGGTAGAAAAAGAGACACCCAATCTAGGAGGGGCATCTCAAGTGCATGAGTCAGGAAAAGATGGGTCCATCAGTCTCTGTCTCACAGAGATGGTACAGTCACCTGACATGTTACATAGTGGATAAATATTTTAACCCTGGGAAAATTTAGAACTCACCCAGAGATAAGGAAGTAACCAGAACTCATGTTGTTAAAAATTTGGTGTTCAAAAACTCAGTAGTAAAATAAATATTAACCCAACTTAAAACTAGGCAAAAGCATTTGCAGGGGCATTTCATTGAGAAAGATATTTAATAGACCAATAAGCACATGAGAAGAAGCTCGACATCATGACAAATCAGGGAAATACAATTGTGAAAGCTTTAATGAAACATCTCATCAC
This sequence comes from Marmota monax, assembly GCF_021218885.2. Classification (NCBI taxonomy): domain Eukaryota; kingdom Metazoa; phylum Chordata; class Mammalia; order Rodentia; family Sciuridae; genus Marmota; species Marmota monax. The sequence continues at coordinate 3,264,144 of NW_026693024.1, read as the reverse complement.
GCCCATGAGAATAGCAACAATCAGATAATAGACATGGAGAAGCTAAAACTCTCATTGCTAGTGGGCATTTAAATGTGTGCAGTAGCTTTGCAAATTAGTTTGGTAGTTCCACCAGAAGTAAATTCAGAGTTATCATATGAACAAGAAATTTCAGAGTTAGGTCTATATTCAAGGTAAATTCAAGAAAAAAATGTCTACAAAAAATTGTACACAAATGTTCATAACAACATTATTCTTAACAGATAGATGATGAAAACAACCTGATGGCCTACCAATTGATGAACTTAAAAATAAACATATATACACTCAATATTATTATGGATATTTTTCCAACACAAAAAGAGATAAATGCCCATACCTTGAACCAACAAGGATGAACCTTGAAAATACCAGGTTAATGAAAGAAGGCAGTAACAAAATACCTCATATTATATTATTTCTTACATGAAATACTCTCAATAGGCCAATATATAGAGAACAAAATGGATTAGTGGTTTCCAGAGGTTGACAGGGAGAAAGGAGGGACTGGAGAATAATTATAAATGAGTATCCCATTTGTTTTTGAAGTGATGTAAATGTTCTGGACTCAGATAGTAGTGACAGTTGTACAGCTCTGTGAATATTCTGAATTGTAGGATTTAAAGGGGTGAATACTGTTAAACCATAATTTTGAGATGAAGAGATCTCTGAAATACATGGATTTATCAAGCTGTGCATGTTGCCAGCCTGGTGATAGGGCAAATTCCCTAAGACACTAGAAACATGTCCACTGGATCTAAAGATATTTTGTCATAAAAATCCATGGATCAGGAGGTGCAGATTACTTTCATTAAATCTACAATGGATAGAGAGAAGAGGGATATGACCTGGGATAGGAAGAGAGTCAACAGAGACACATTTCTATAACCTCTTGGTTGGTTGAGTCTATAAGCAGAATAAAATTTTGTCTAGATGGCTGGTCTTAAAAATATGGGAAAGAAATATGCTGCAGTTCTTTTTTTCTTTCTTGATTTAGCTTGAAACTATCAGTTAAACTCTTATCATTTCTTTCCTCCATCCTGCTGGTAACTGTATTTAGAATGTCTCAGATTCCTTCTCTTATCAATATTATACTATACATATTTATCTTTTGACAAGCATTATTTATCTCTTTAGTTGCATGTTTATTCATTCATTTACTTTTGTATACAGGGATTAAAGACAGGGACACCTAAAAACTGAAACTTATCCCTAGACATTTTTATATTTTTTATTGAGATAGTGTCTTGCTAATTTGCTGAGGCTGGGTTTGAACTCTAGATCCTCCTGCCTCTGCCTCCCTAGTTGCTGGGATTACAGGTATGTGCCAAGGAATAAAGCTGTTATTTTAAAAAATGCCATGGCACCTTCAGTGAAAATTTATAGAAGCCCTTATTCTCGGGGTCATGTAAATGGAGGGTTAGCACCTAAGAAAGTGTGCCTGATAAATGTTTTGCCTCACCCTAATTCAGGCACTCAGGAGAGAAAACTAACTTTCAATTTTTCTTAATTTGAAAAAAAGGTATCTGCTGATAGACAAGCTTCTAGGAAAATCTCCCTGCTTCAGAGGAAGAGACATTTGGTCTGTTCTCTTTCTTGGAACAACATGTCAACATGTAGTATTTCTAAGTGCTTGAAGCTGGTACAAAGAGGGTTGGGGAAGAGTGTGGACCTTGGATGACATGAACTACTAAACCAGTGTGCTCCAGGTGTTCCCTACCTCTGAACCTGCTGATGGACACACTTGAGGTCCTGAGCCATTTTGATTCAGTCTCTTTTTCTGTCACATGGTCAATGAGGAGTAGGACTGCTTATACACCAGTTCCACAGCGTAAGCACCAGAAGTTGGAAAATGGATCAACTGCTCAGATTTAGGACACTGTGTTCTCTATGAGGGTGCTGCACTGGTAATAATGAGTGGTGGAGAAACTGGAAAACAAAGTTGATATTTTTATTTTTGTGATGCTGGGGATTAAGCCAGGGTCTTGTGCATATGAGGCAAGCACATTAAAACTAAGTTATATACACAGCCTTTGGAAACAACATTTTTAAAAATTTGTTTTTAAATAATTATGAGTGCACAGTAATTATGCAAAAAAGTTGTGTAATTGTAGCAATTTCATGCATGCATATAAAGTACTCTAACTGAATCCACCCTACCTGTAACACCCTCTTGTCCCCCCCTTGTACAATTCCCTCCATTACCTTCCCAATTAGTCCATCTTCAACTTTCATGTCACTTTGTATTATTCCCTAGATTCCACATATGAAAGAAAACATGAGATACTTGTTTTTCTGAGATTTATTTTGCTTAACATGAATTTTTCACGTTTCATCAATTTTCCTGCAAATCCCATTTCCTTCCTTTTTATGGCTAAATAAAACTCTACTGTACATATATACTTACCACATTTTTTATTTTGATCAATTTATCTCCTAATGAGCACCTAGGCTGATTCCATAACTTGGCTTTTGTGAACAGTGCTGGGACAAACATAGGTATGCAGTTGTCTCTGTACAATGCTGACTTTGATTCCTTCACAAGTACACAAAGAAGAGTGGTATAACTGGATCATGTGGTCGGTAGCACTACCTTTAGTTCCTGAGGAAACTCCTTACCATTTTCTACAGTGATGGGGCTAATTTACATTCCCACCAACAGCATATAAGGGAAAGGGACACATTCCACCTAGCTGAATCTCTCCTTTGTGTCAGGCAGAAGGCTCAGAACACAAACCTACAGGACTTTCTTCCCCTAAAACCTGAGCCTGTCATTCTGTCTTTGCTTTCTGTCAGTAGGGAAGCCCAGATTTGTAGGTTTTGTGTCCTTCCCCAGTCCCTACTGTGTTTTTCCCAGGAGACTTGCAGCCTGCCTTTGGTTGTCAGTTTCAGAGTACTTTCACTTTCAGAATCCTCTAGAAAACATGCTGTGTCTCCCTTGGTGTTTCAGTGCAAACCAGTGGGTGACATAGGCCAGGCTAGGGGAACATGAACAGGGGGATTAGTGACCCATCCCTGGGCAGGGAGGTGACAATATCCCCTGTCATGACCCAGTTCATACTGAATTTCTTCCCTGGGGCAGTGACTCGCTGATTGGAAGGTAGGAATTCCGACAGCTAAACATGCCTAATAAAGGATTCTGGGAGTGCAGAGGCCCCAAAGTGGACATGAGAGAGGCACAGCTGTAGATCCTGGTCCTGTGATTCAGAAGTCAGCACCAGGCTAGCAACACTGAAACCTGAGGGAGAGAACTGTGTGGGAGGTGGCAGGTGAGAACTTATCTGTGCAGGGGCTGAAGTGACAGTGGACCAAGATAGACAAGTGTAAGAAACCTCAGGCCACCACTGGGAGAAGGGATGCCAGAGGCTGAGATGAGAAAAGAGAATCCCAAAAGGCAGTGTCATTTCTGTGTTTAGAAAAACAGCTTCTTGGGAGATCATAGGAGTCAGTTGTGCTGCTGGACCTTGCTTGGGCATGGTCGCAGAGAAGGTTAGTAGGATTCCAAGAAGACAAATGTGCTGCACAGCATCCTGGCTTCTCTGCTTACCTGTTTCCTGCCCCTGGCTGGTCCTGGCCCTCACCATAGTGGGTGTTCATGCTCCAACATCACTCCCACCTACTGGCCCTATTTTCTCACCTCTCCTCTCTCCTCAGGGAGTCACAGCATGACTTCTGCCTTACCTCTTCTCTGTGCTTTTAAAATCTCCAGAGTCCAGTTCAAAACCAGTGCACCCTTTATTTATCTGAGACTTCCCCCTAATTGATGGAGCTCTTGCTGTTTTCTGAGCATACTTGCAGGTGCTTAGAATCAGAATTCCAGGCACCTTTCCTGCAAAGAGCAGCCAGTCTTATGGATCCAACAATGGATGAGACAAGGAATTATAATAAGGAGAGATGAGTCAGGGTTGGGGAGGAGGGAGAACTAGATTAGGACAACAGAGGTCTCCTGGTGCTGAGCCTAGGAGGGAGGAGGGAGTGATTGGAGCCTGGTGACAGGCATGGAGTAGGGAGCCTTTTAAGTTGGATATCACTGTTTACCAAGGCTCAGAGGTGATTAGCAGGGTCAGGGTGGGTAGAGGTGAAGGCTGTGAGAGGTGGGAGGCTGGAGCAGGGTATGAGGCCAGGCAGATGGGAAGTCATTTAGAAAGGCATTTTTGAGCTTATCCCCAGGGCCACTAGAGATTTAAGGGAGAGCTTAAAGGATCAAGATAGCACTTCCATCTTCCCTTTCAGTATTCTGTGTGTCTATCCATCTGGGGTCCTGATGGGGGAAGACCATGTTCTTAGATTCCCCATCCCACTTGGTTTTCATTTTAGTGAGCAGGGGCTAATGGTACTGGGGATCTCAGGGTCATGGACATTGGAGGCTCTGCAGAGGAGACATGTGGTCTGTACTAGGCACAGGATTACAGGGGCTGGAGAAGTGGAGTGGGGTAGAATAATTTGGGAGGGGGCTGAAGGCAGGCTTGGACATGGGTTTGGGGGATCTCTGAGAAATGGGATGTTGTCAGAGAGGTTTTCCAGGATCTAAGGCCAGCCCCTGGTGAGAGAGGGTCTCACTGCATAGAGCTGCCCCATGGTGTTTACACTTCTCTCTCTCTGTCTACAAGTAGCACCTCCTTGCTCTTGCTTTGACTAGTCATCCATTCTTCTTTCTTTGACCTGTCAATTTCTGTTCTTCTCTGCATGCTTTTCTGCTCTTCCTTTTCTTGCCAGTTTGATGTTCTACAGACACCAGCCCCTTCCTCACATGTCTAATCTACTCCCATGGCTTTCACTGGTACTCAGAAATTTTCTGAATTCACAAGAAAAATGAAAGCCAAGCAGAGACCACACACAGTGTCCTCAGCCCCATTTCACTGTGTTTCTCTGTCTTCTTTGCCCCCAGACCCTGCATCGTGGATTCTCTTTCAAAAGCAAATGGCACCTTTGCCATCCAGGTTTTGAAGATGCTGTGTCAAGACAGACCTTCACAAAATGTGTTTTTTTCTCCCCTGAGCATCTCCTCTGCCTTGGCCATGGTCCTCCTCAGGGCAAAGGGCAATACCAAGGTCCAGATGGCTCAGGTAAGCCTGCCTGTCATTGAGAAGGAGGGACTGGTCTGCAAGGAAGGAGTGGTGAGCCTGGAACATTTCAGGGAGGAGGTATAGAATGAAGGGAAGGAGTGAGGTGAGGAGTTTCCTCCAGTGAGATGTTGTGTGGGTTGTTTGCAGGGGTTACTGTGTAATCCCTTTTTCATTTATAACTTTTCTTGTAAGTATTTGTTTCTTTTGTCTTAAAATTGCTGATATCTGTCTATGTTGGGTAGATATGTGTGCTTTCTTTGAAAGGATTAAGTCTTGGACTCATTGAGCATTTTGCGTTTTTCCCTAAATTCCTTAGGATTTTTTCTTGCTCTTTTCTAACATTGTGCATTGGGAATTTAGTTATATCATTATTTCCTTTGTATCATTGTAATAATTAATGCTGTTTGACTATTTTTGATGAAATTATTTGGGTTGGTAATAGAACATTCATATTATTTTCTAAATTATAAGTCACATATTTAAATATAATATTAAATATTTACTTAGAATCATTCTTTAAAAGAGAAGAAACATTTTATTGTTTAACTTATTTAGAATCATCAAGGTCAGTGTGGAAACTCTCTTCAACTGCTGCTGCTGGCATGAAGGACATATGGATGTCACTCCAGATACAACCACTCCAGAGCCCCCATATTCTGCTGCAGTCTTTTCAGGGAGAGGAGCCTTCCTGTGACAACAAGATAAAAATGGACATCCTACTAAAGGCTATGGGTCATCCCTATAATGAAAACAAAATGTGGGTTGTAGAGAGAACCTGAACCATGTAAGGACGCATTGACTCATCAAGAAGTTCCTTAAACTTGTGGCCTTGGAACAGTTGTTCACTTATGGAAATCAGTCCTTTGCTCCTCCCCCAGATGAGGGATGTTTGGGCAGTGATGGTAAACTGGTCCTACAGTACTGCAAATCTCAGGCCTGGGCATGAGCCACAGAGGAAAAACAACTTGCTACTCAAAATAGCAAAAAGTTCTAATGCTTATTGTGACAAGAGACTTAACAGATATGAGCTACTCCGCATGTGTCCACTGTGACTCATGTTTATGCATGAGAAAACATCTGTGGAATGAATAGACTAACAAAAATATGAGTATGTTAATACACAAAAATTACCAAAAGATTGCCATTCCATTATGCCTGTTGCTTCTGCCTGTTACTACTGTTGTTCCAGATCTGCCTCCAAAGTTGAAAAGACTGAAACTACAAAAACCTCCATTACCAATTTCCAAAATGATTCAAATTGGTGACTTATAGAATTGTAATTCTGCCAATTTCTTTCATGGTAAAAATTAATTTACTAAAAGGTTTTTCCTTTTGGTTGTAAATTATTCAGGAAACTAAAATTTGTGTGAAATATAAGATATTTACGTTTTTTTTTCTGTTGAATTAACTTGTCAGACCAAGTCACATTGACCTATTAGCTGAATGCCTTATATAATCCAGCAGAGGGCAGTCCAGCTGATACAACAGGTTTGGCAATTTGATTGTACATCTTTACAAGGTGATAAGCCTTTTCTTGTTATTTTCTGGCTAATATCTACTCAAGAAAGCAGGTATGCTGACCAACTGGAAGACTGAGAAAATATATGTAGTTTAAATTTAATTATGTTGGGAAATGGAAGTCATTTTACAAATTCTAGAAAAGTTAGTTTTATAGCTTTTTTTAGTACTGTCATTTAAGATTGAGTCCCAAAGTTGTGTTGCTCTGTCATTTATTTATACAATATCAAAAGCTAGTACTGAGCAAACCTAAAGAAAAAAATAGACAGCATGTTAGTTATTTTATTGTTACATAGAGAGTTATTTCTTTAGAAATTGTTTTTAATAATTAGTTAGTAGGTTGATTTCCATGTTGTTGGTTTTATTTATAGTGTTGTTGATTTTTTATTTCCATCACTAACGTCGTTGAATATGAATTGTGTCATTTGTGTATTTCAGAGTCAATGAAACTCTTCTTGTGACGTAATATGACCTTTATTGAAATATAAATATCATATAATACATATATTATATCTCTCTCTAGGATACTGTTTAAGAACTTATTTATTCTTATCAATCATATTGCTCATTTTATACTTTCATTTCCTTTCAAATATTATCATGGTGATTGCATTCCTGTCCAAATTTTTCTTGGACTTTTAGTTTTTTGAACTGCATCTTCTTTGTAAATAAATAGAGGCAAGTTATTTTAGTATTTTGAACTGCATCTTTTTGCACATAAATAGAGGCAAGTTTTTCTCTACTTCTGACTAATTTATGGTGTGTGTGGGATGCAGGATTTAAGAATAGTCCCTTTTCTGAATCTCTCTTGCCCATTGTACTTTTTTTCTATCACTCATCTTTAAACTACGCAGAGAGCTCTGTGCAGGTGCAAAACCTGTATCTTTTACTCAGCAGGCTCCTGGCCCCTCTCTCCACCTATCCCACCAGTGACACTTCTGAATTAGAATCAACTTCCTCTCAAAGGATAAATTTATGCAGTATTTGAGAAGAAAAAAAAATGCTTACAAATTCTTTTGGAGACCAAGATCCAACTTGAGAGAATTTTGTTGCTTTCCTTCATAAGCAATGTCTTTAAACACAGAGGAAGACATCCCTAGGGCTTCCAGATGCTTCTCAATCAAGTGAACAACCCTGGTTCAAAGTATTTGCTTACAACAGCCAACAAGCTCTTTGGAGAGAAGACCTATGATTTCCTCTCATCAAGTTGAGTCAACAGAACAATAAAAGTGGTATTTAAAATACCTGGAAATGTACAACCCAGAAGAGAGACCCTAGACACCAGACAGGATAACACATTTGGGAGCTGTGGCAAGAGGATGGGGAGTTAGAGGCCATCTTGGGCAACCTAGTGACACCATTGTCTCAAAAAAAAAAAATGGAAAACTGCCTTGGGACATAGCTCAGTGGTACAGTATTTGCCTAGCATGCTCAAGGCACTGAGCTCAATCCCCAGTACTGAGAAATCAAGCAAAAAAAAAAAAAAAGAACAATATTCTAGAGAACTTGAGAAACTCACAGTAAACTATTTTTGGTAAAGACCCCAATTCTACAATCATAACTTATATTATTTCAATTTAGGCAATGTCTCAAATTTCATTTATTATCTCTGGTTTTTCAAGGCTTAAAAAATATATCCTAACAAACTAAAATGTTTCACCATCAAGTAGCTTAAGATTTTATCATGTTTTTAATTTTAAGAATAGCCTAAAGCTAGCATTCAGAATGCTTTGAAGCTCACTGTCATTTTATTGAGCAACCTGGCCACCTGAATTATTTCTCTCCAAAGACATTTAAGGAGTCCTGTCCTCAGATCTACCACTTGGAGCTAGAACTGCTGTCCTTTGTCAAAGACACAGAGAAGTCCAGGGAGCATATAAATACTTGGGTCTCAAAAGAGACAAAAGGTCAGGATTATAAGTTATTTCACTCTCCTCCCACCCCACCTCTGTTCTCTTTGCTTCTCTCCTCTACCTCTCCTCCTCACTGCTAATGTCACTGGTGTTGCAGAACCATCAGAGCAAGGTTGCCTGGCTGAGCCTCTTGGTGCCTGTGAACCTTAGTGTCTCATAGAAGATCTGATCAATGCTCAGGTTTTCAAAACCAGACAATTAATACTGTCTGTTTTTCCCAGGGCTAGAATGGCTGATGCAAGTGTCAACAGAAACTCATAGGTCAGATTTCCCATGTAATACTTTACATGTCACTGGCCTGTATTGTTCACACAGCAGGTGACTGTCTTCTATGGGAACAGATCAATGGCCAAATCTTCCCAAGTCATGCCCTTGGCCCTCTTCTTCCTGGGGTCAGTTTGTACTTCATTTCTCCCACTTTTACATGTTAATATGACTTCTCCTACTTTTTCTTTCCTATCTCTCACTTAAGTGCCCTTCATCAGACTTGAGAAGCCTAGATTTGATTAGTCAACTACAGAGCCTCTCTCAGGGCTGATCCATTCCACAGATTGAAAACATGCTGCTTGTGAGGTTTAAACATACTCATTTATGTTTTAGAGTGTGACAAGTTCTAACCTTGGTCCTCAAGATCAATAATGGTTTGATGTTTGAACTATCCAGGCATTTACACACCAACAGGAACATATTTTAGCTAACATATGAGATAGTAAAAAAAAATAGATACTTCTTTCCAGTATTTCCTCTTGGAAACTTTTATTTTTATGCCCTCAAGGGACAGCTAATTGGCAGGGATTCTCTTAGTTCCTTGGAACCATACCACTTGATATACAGGGAAAGAAGGACATACCTTAACCTACCCTAATCATTATCTGTTCCAGGGATTCCAGGTGCCAGGAGGGTGCAATCATAAAATCTCTTCTGTAGTTTCCAGAAACTCCTCCTATGTCTCTGATCTGGAGCTATTCAATTCTGGCTGCCTCAGGAATGTTGCCAGGTAGCTGTACAATGTTAGAACTGTAGCTGTACAATGTTAGGCCCTGACCAAAGGGCCTTAGACCTGAAGCTGCTCTTAACCACAACAGGTAGTGTCAGCTTCTACCCAGCCCCTCTCTCCTTTGCTGCTTGTCTTTTTTTCTAACCTTGTGTCAAGCTTCAGCTTTGTCCCAACCTGCTTTCCTCCAGTGACTTTGAAGTCTTTCACCATCATCAACTTGGTGGCTATTCCAATGTCTGTCATCATGAATACCACTCATAGCTGGGATTTTTGACTTTTATACCTATCATCCAAACTCAGCACATTTGAAAACAGAATGTTTGGATCTCCAAGACATCGTGTCATGATTATTCACCATGGATTCAGAAGAACCAACTGAGAGAGTTTGTGCTTGTCTTGGAAGGTAAAATTCCAGAGTAACTACCAGTGAACTCGATTGATGAGCAGGTCAGGCTTATTCTTGTCAATGCCATCTACTTCCAAGGAATGTGGGACAAGCCTTTTGACAACTCATGCATGGAAGAAATGGCTTTCAAATAAACCAGGTAGGGAGAGACTTTCAAAAATTATGCTTGTCTGATGAAGAAATTGAGTAGAAAATTTAACTTTGCAAAGGTATAAGTGTTTAATAATAATTTAAAACTTATTATCTCTTTTAATGAATTATAAACTCATTGAAAAAATGATGCAAATAAATAATGCTTGCTATCTATTATGTTTTACATCCTATTAGCACTCTAACTGCCTCTGATGAACTCTCATACATGTAATGGTTAAATCTCATTCTGGACACAAATATCTTCCTATAGACACAAGTTGCTTACATAGAAAGCAAATGAAGCTACATATATATATATATATATATATATATATATATATATATCAGACACAAGGCAGGGTGCAAACAGGGAGTGTGAAAACACACTTCCTGAATCAGAATTTAGGGACTGCTTCAAACATCAAACCAGTGTGGCTCAATGATATAGTGGTCTCTTAGTGCATGCAAGTCTCTAGGTTCAATCCGCAGGACTACATATAAATAAATAAATAAATAAAATAAAGATATTGTGTCCAACTATAATTAAAAATATATTTTTTAAAAAAAATCTCACATTTGAATTATTGTTAATCATAACTAATTATTGATTCAGCATTCACCGCGTTGTATCATTAAACATGAGTAGCAAAGGCCCTAGTCAACTGTGAGCTATAATTTTAATTAAAACAGATATTATAATATTTACTAAATTCTCTAATCCCTTAAAATACAATGTAATACAATAAGGAAGCTTGTATGTATTAAACTCCCCTCTTCTTTATAAGGCATGTTTCAGATAACTATTTATTAATTTCTAACAGTGCTGGACCACAGAAAAGTTGAGAGTTTTCTTTCTCCTTTTCGTACTGTTATAAATGCTGTGCTCATGTGGTCATTCTTCTCAGGAGGAGGAAAGGACAGTTCAGATGATGTGGCCGGAAGCCAATTTTAACTTCATCTACAACAGTGAGGCCCAGACAAAGGTGGTGGAGCTGCTCTATGCTGTCAAGGTGCTGAGCATGATCATCCTGCTTCCAGATGAGCACATGGACCTCAGTGTGGTGAGTCAGGAGGGGCTGCATACCTTTGAATTCAGAATTTTGGTGGGAAGAATCAGGTATACCCCATGCCCTTTCTTTCACAGTATCTCCAACCCAAAGCCCAAATGGCCCATTCCTGTCCTCCTTGTTTCCTTGTGGTATGATCCTTATTGCAAGAGAGTCAACTGTCCTCTCAAGGGTGGCAGTGCACTGTGATGACCTAAAGGGTCTCTGTGAGCAGAGCAGCTCCCATGGGCTTTCCCTCTCTCTAGGTCCCTACCTGTGATGATGAGTTTCCACAAACAGTGCCTCATTCCACCTTAGGCCTCCTGGAATGACTCACACTGAGAGACCTTCCTTTTCCCAGTCTCTTTTGCTTGCCAGCAATGGTTCATTGTGTTAAAACTTAAAGCCTCCTTCAAACCAATAAATACAATTAGAAAAGCATCATTGACCTGTCTAGATGACTTTCACAATAAACATGGTTTGCTAGTGGATGGATAAGGAGGGGCAGCCACAGTCTTCCTGCAGGGAAATCACATATGGGATAGCACATGGGGTGGTTGACAAGTCAGAACCCTCACAAGCTTCTGGGCAGCTGAAGGAGTTGCCCATACTGTGTGGACAGTCAACATGGAGTGTTCAAGGAAATGTCTGTGTTTCCATAGATACATGCCGTAGTCTGAATATGAACCTGTGATTCTGGTCTTTCAGGTGGAAAACAACCTTACTTTTGAGAAATTCATAGCCTGGACCAAGGCAGCCTCTTTGCAGAATATTGAATTAGAAGTTCTCCTTCTGAGATTTAAACTGCAGGGGGATTATGACATGGAGTCTGTGCTTCAGCATTTGGGAATGGTTGATGCCTTCCAACAGGGCCAGGCTGATTTCTCTGGAATGTCAACTGAGACAGACCTATGTCTATCCAAAGTTCTGCACAAAAGTGTGGTGGAGGTGAATGAAGAAGGCACTGAGGCTGCAGTAGCCATCGACATAGACGAAGTGTTTGACTGCACATCATGTTCACCAACATTCTGTGCTAACCATCCCTTCCTTTTCTTCATCAGGCATAACAGAACCAACACTCTTCTGTTCTGTGGCAGGTTCTCATGTCCCTAAGGGTTGTACTTCCCCACCATGGAGAATTTCCATCTTTCCATGTCCCCCCAATTCCCTCTACAGTTCACAACGATGAGCCTTTAGGTGAACACCAAGTAGAAAAATGAGGGCAGGGTCCTAAGCCTTCTGAACCACTTGCCACTGTGATCTCATGATGCACCACACTGAGCTGTCCCCATACTGCCCACTCATTTGTACCATAGAACTAGGTCATGGCCAATAATTCCCTGTTGTACTTAGGATGTCCTATTCCCTGTTGTACTTAGGGTGTGTGCAGTACAGAGGCCATATGATAGCTTGCAAACTTTCCCTTAGATGGCCCCAAACACATTTCCCACTCATTCCACATGCAATTCCTGCTTTCCTGGAACTTCAAACTTGTCACACACCTGCCTTAGCCTAAATGCCTCAATAATAATAAATGTTGCTATATACTGTTACTACCATTCTAGTTTAAAGAGAAAACAATTTTAGTCTGGAGGTGTGTTTCAGTGGTAGAGCGCTTGACTAGCACATGTGAGGCACTGGGTTAGACCCTCAACACCACATAAAAAATAAAGTAAATAAAATAAAGATATTATGTTCATCTATAACTAAAAGAAAAAAAACCTTTAATGCACATTTTAATTTTGTCTATCATTGCCATTCACCATTCACCGTTCACCATATATGTTCTTCATTGCAATAGATACTAGGAACACAAGGAGATAGAGTCACGGTCCTTTGACACATGCCCTTTAATGTGTGTTCCCAACTGGATTTGTTTATGACAATCGGATTTGACAGTTGAATATCTTTGAACTACCATGTAGCCCCCTTGCAGCTAGGATACCTTGCCTGTGCATTTCTCTACCTCCAACCCAAACAGTTAAATGCCATTAGCCCTTAAAGTTCTGTTCAAATGTCATCTTCTTCAAGACATTTTCCCATTTTTCATAACCAGATGTAAATCTTTGAACTTTCACAATAACTGCCCATGATAGTTTCATTGCTTATTTATTAATTATTTTTATTATTAGTCTTTTGACTAGGCCTTAAAGTCTTTAAGATTTGTGATTATATTCTACATGATATAGTGCAGTAATAAATAATTTGATCATATGTAGTATGGATGCAACTAAATACAGAATAGTAACTTTGCCCATTGCTAATAAAACAAAGAGACTGCATACAGGCAGAAACAAGTCAGTCATTAGCTTTACAATTTTCCTAGAAATGATCTATAAATGCATTTTCCACTGGCTACTTACCATAAAATGTAAAGAGGGAGTTAAAGAAAAATTTCTTTGTTGGTTCCTATCATATGAAAGATGTTATATTCTATTTTAGCAGGGCCACTATATGTAAAAGAAGGAAATTAAATGTTATTACAAAAATGAAGGAGTTATGAGATTCTGGTTAAAGAGGGTACTAAATGAGAATAACAAATATGTAAAAAATATAAAACAAAAAAAAGTTGTTATTAAAGCACTCTAGGTGCATTGTAAGTATATAGGGTTTTATTCCCATGAGTATTTTTAAACAATGGAAGTGTTAAAAATTAGGGTCAAGTGTGTTAGACTAAATTACATTATTTTATAGGCTGCATGGAATAAAAGTGTATTATATTTATCATAGAGAAGCATAGTTTGCATCATATTATGGCAGGTTATACTCAATGAAAACCTTTCAAAGTCCCTTTATTTTTGAATATCCTGTAAACAACTAGACCACCAGAGCATGATTGTACAACAGTAAATGTTCCCTTGAATAAAACTGAAGAGGCATTTTGGAAAATAATTTTTAAAAGGAAAAGAAAATGTAGAAAGGTACTTAGAGTTCTTACTTTCTAAGTACAGAATCTCCTACCCAATTCAAGGCATCTTAAACTTCATCAAGAAAATAAGTTTTGTAGTGCTGTTAAATCTATCATTATGAATAAAACTGGTGCAAATTGGTCAAATGGAGTCAACAGACACATGAGAATTTTGGGAACATCCCATATCCAAATGACAACAGTCATATGAATAGATGACCCTGGCTTGATTCAGTTTCTCGTGAATGTAATTTTTCTCAATTCTCATTTTATAAGTCAGTAAGTATATATTACCATATTATTCTCTCATAAGTAGAATGTATTAGAAGTAGACATCTCATAAATGTCTAATTTAAATTTGTTGATATCATTAAATTCAGAATGTGTAAAATTAGCCAGAAGCAGTGGCTCACACCTGTAATCCCAGTGGCTCCAAAAAATGAGGCAGGAGGATTTGAGTTCAAAGTCAGCCATAGCAAAGGGAAGACACTAAGCAACTCAGTGAAATCCTGTTTCAAATACAACAGTAGGGCTAGAGATGTGGCTCAGCGGCCAAGTGCCATTGAGTTCACTCCCTGGTACCGCCCCTCCAAATAAATAAATAAGTTAATAAAATGTCTAAAATTATTAATATTTTTCCCAGATTGCTGGCCATTTAGGATTATGTTTATCTCTGTTAGGTGTTTAAGATGCAATGTCCATTGCTTTCTGTTTAAAATACTGAGAAAACGAACAAGGCTTGTCATCAGAGAAAATGCCCATTTATTGAGGAACAGCTCTGTATATTTAGAGATCCAGGGGTTGTTTGACAGTTACGACAGTTTAATGGTTGAATGGTTTGTCAGTTGGCATGCAGTGCTTTCTGATTGGTGGGTAAGGATCATGTGAGCCAGTGGGCTGGTCTGATTGGTGGGTAAGGATCATGTGAGCCAGCAGGGTTAGTCTGATTGGTGGGTTAGGATCATGTGAGCCAGCAGGGCTAGTCTGATTGGTGGGTAAAGCTCTGTAGGGCGGCTGGTCGAGCCACTTGATCAGCCTTGGAATTCCCCATAGTAGTAAGGGAGGAGTCAGTTTGATGGATCTTGCAATGGATTATTCCCAGTTGCAAAGGCAGCCTGGAGGCTCGTAATAGGCCAGAAATAAGTGTGGAATTAATGACTGCCATCCCTCTGGTGGTCAGTAGCCCCCTTTCTTTCTAAGTGCTTATGTGGGAGATCAGGATATGAAAGACATATTTGGAATCTGTATATAGGGAGAGGGTTTTTCCCTCCACTAGCTTGCACGCCCTTGTGACAGCTATGAGTTCAGCTTGTGGTGGTATTGGGTGGGAGAGGTTTTGCCTCTATGATGGATGAGAGGGAAACAACAGCATACCCTGCCACTTTAACCCCTTTGTATATAAAGGAGCTACCATCTGAGGACCAGACGAGGTCCAAAGAGGGCAGAGGTCCCTCAGAAATGGTGGTAGGGCAGGGTAAAATTGTCTCTAATATTTCCAGGCATTTGTGGAAAGGATCTTGTGAGGGATAAGATGGGAGGAGGGAGGTTTAATGGAGAGCAGGACTTAAAAGAGATGGAGGGATTTTCAAGGAATGAGACAAGGAGGGGTAGAACCCTGGAAGGAGGAAGTGACTGTAGCCCCTTGCAAGTGAGGAAATGCTTTAGATGGTGAGGAGATGAGATGGTTAGTGGGGAGCCAAAGGTAAGCTTGTATGCTTCTTTCTGGAGGTCATGGGCCACTGCTAGGGCTCTGAGGCATGGGGGCCAGCCCCTGATGGTGGGGTCGAGCTGTTTGGATAGGTAGGCCACTGACGCAAATGTGAGGCCATATTGTGACCCAGAATGCCCAGACTTTGTCCCTGTTTCTCATGTACATAGAGGATGAAGGGTTGGGAGAGGTCGGGGAGATACAGGGTGGGTGCCTGGAGGAGGGTCTTTTTAAAGGGCTTCTCTACCACTGAGAGTAGGGGTTCATCTTGGAGGCCCTTGGCCAGATTATATAGCAGCCTGATGAGGAGGGATAAATTCCCTTAGAATGGAGGGATAGGAATCTAGGCCCTGAAGTACTCAGCCAAACTCAAAAAGGAGAGTATGTCATCTTTGGTTTTTGGTGTAGGTATAGACACAATAAGCTGTTTTCTGTCTACTGTAATGGCCTTTTTCCCTTGAAAGATATGTGACCTCTTTACATGCTATTTGTGCCTTTTGTGTAGAGGCCCGATATCCCTTTAAGGCCAAGAAAGTAGGAGAACTGTGTCATCTGTTGAGCATCCTTTGGATGGGCTAGACGAATTTGTAGAGATTTGCAAGAGGTGCAGAGAGCAGGATTGGATTGGAGCAAGAAGAAAGCCTGAACATAAGTGATCTCTACCCATTTTTTTAATTGTAGAGATCCCTTAGAATGGAGAGATCCAGGGACCCAAAAAGGGTCCATCTGCTTTGGTTGTCTAAGGGATAAGTGGGCCAGGTATGGGTGTTATATTTGATATAAGAGGGATTGTAGGGTACAGTCGACCGGCAGAGAGGACACATTACCCATGTAAGGAGGAGGGAAGAGGATACAGAGAAGGAGGAAACTGATTTATTGGCAAAAGGTGCATCCCTGCTAGAGCCAAAAAATCAGGAGTGCCTAAGTGGCAGGTTGGAACTGCAGAGATTGGTCGTCACTGAATCCTGGAAGTCGAACATCTCATCCTGGACGGAGCCAGAGCCATGGAAGACCTTGGTCAAGGCTTTTTGGGACCCCTCCTGGAGAGGCCAGATACTCCCAGGACCAGAAAGAGGGGAGAGGCAGGGCAAGAGAGAGGAAGGGGAGGGTAAGTGTCTCTCTAGCGGCCGAGTCTTGAAGGTGAGAGGACTGGGACTTTCGAATCTGCCCAAGGAAGGAGTCCCTTAGAGCCACGGTAGCCTTAAAGCTGTGGTGGGATGCTTTCCTCCCTGCAGGTAGGCAAAGAGATTTGCTGGACAATAATCAACATATTGCAAGAGGGGTATTCGGGGCACTGGGGGTGAAAAGATTGGAGGTCAGAGGCCAAGGTTTATCCAAAAAGTGTGAACTATTTTGAAATCCCTGAGGAAGGACAGTCCAGATTAGTTGTTGAGAATGTCTGGTGGTGGAATCTGTCCAGGTAAAGGCAAAAAGATCTTGTGATTCAGGGGCAAGGAGAATGGAGAAGAAAGCATCCTTTAAATCTATGACTGAGAAGTGGGTGGCAGTGTGGGGGATCTGAGACAGCAGGTTGGGAACCAAAGGATGTATGGGCCTAATGGAAGTATTGATGAGTCGTAGGCCCTGAACTAAGCAATAGGACCTGTTGGGCTTTTCTACCGCGAGTATGGGAATATTGTAAGGGGAATGAGAAGGATGGAGGTACCCCTTGCTAAGAAGGTCCTGAATAATAGGTTGTAGGCCCAGAAGAGCTTTTCTGGACAAGCAGTATTGAGCCTGATTGGGGAAGGTGTTAGGATCTTTGAGATAAATGTTAACTGGTGGGCAGGAAATGGTGGAGGGGGTGTGGGTATCCCATACAATCGGGTCAACCAGGTTCATAGGGAAAGGGTCCTTTTTAGTATGGTGCTTCATGTCAGCCTCACAAGTGGAGCAGAATGGCCAGTCTTCTGCCAAAAGGGCCAGAAAAGATGAACAGGCAAATTCTGGGGCCTGACTGATGCCAGGAGCCCGGATGTTGATTGTTGTATTGAATTTAGAGAGAATATCTCGGTTGAGAAAAGAAACTGTACATTGGGGCATAAGTAGGAATGTCTGAGAGAATGGGAAGTTGTCTATGGAACAGAGTAATAGGGGAGTCTTTTTTGGTTAGATGGTCTTTCCTCCTACCCCGACAATAGGAGAGGTGGATGGCACTGTTTGCCCCAGAATTCTGTCAGGACTGAGAAGGTAGCCCCGGTATCAAGGAGAAAGTCAACCTTGCGCCTATCCACCTGAATCCACACCCTGGGTTCCTGTCTATTGATGGTTACAGCCAGGGACAAGGACCCAAGGCCATCAATTGATTGCCATGCCCAGAAGGTCAGAGGGTTCCCTGGCCATAGACCTCCTACAGGATCTAGGACAGTCAGAGCCCTAATGACCTTGTTGTTGACATTTAGGGCATGGGGTACATGGAGTGCATGGTGCAGGGCTTGCCCTGGCCCAATGTCCCTCCTTGCCACACTTGAAGCAGGCACGGGGGGTGGGGGGGGTTAGTGATGGGCGGCGACCTGAGGAAGCATCCTGCAGGACCTGGGTGAGCATCTGAAATTTCTCAGTCTGGGGGTGGCAGGAACTTGTTTGAGCTTTTTTAGTTTGGCCCGGATGTCGGGGTAGCTCTACGAGAGGAAAAATGTCATAAGGACATGACGGCCATCTGGAGTTTCACGATCTAGGTTACTGCTGAAGGGCTTTCATAAGCCGATCCAGAAATTCCAATGGGGTCTCTTGTAATTTTTGGAAATTGATGGCCTTACGTAATGCTTTTTTGAGCCCAGCAATAATACATGCAGAGAATCAGTCCCTACTCTGTATGCCAGCTTGTATATTATAATCCCAGTCGGGAGTTTGATCTGGGGCAGCAAGTGGCCCCAGAGGGGGATTGGGATTAACTCAGTGAGTTTCATCCGCATGGGCTCTGGCAAGTTCCCAGACTCTGGTACGTTCCTCAAGAAGGAAAGTATTAGCCAATAACATATAAGTGAGGCTATAAGCCTGGAGGACCCACTGAAACTCTCTTCTGTGGTGAATGAGCCCAACCTTCACTTGAGTTGCGTGATGTCATTCATAGAGAACGGGACATGTACCCAGATAATGCCCTCAGGTCCAGCAACCTCTCTTAAGGGGACCATGGTTTGTGGGACTAGGGAGAGGGACCTAGTTTGAGGGGACTAAAGGTGTCAGCCGAGTTAGGAGGAGCACCTGAGAAGCTGGACAGAGTCGACGGGGGAGGTCGGTAGGAAGGGGGTTCATCTGCCAGATAGGTCGGGGTGAGAATGAAGAAGAGAAAAAGCCTCAACATAGGTGATCTCCTTCCACTATTTCGAGTGCTCGCAGAAGTTAAACAGATCTCTGAGAATTGCAGAATCTAGGGATCCTCCTAGGGGCCATTGTCTTTGATTATCTAATTGATAGTAAGGCCAATCTTGTGTGCAGAATTTAATAAGGGGCAGTCTGCAGGGAGGGAAGAAGAGGCCCCCATAGGTCAGGAGAGGGACAAGGGTGGTTGAGAGAGAGAGAGAGAGAGAGAGAGAGAGAGAGAGAGAGAGGAAGGAGTACCTGTTCTTCCACCCTTCAGTACTTCCTGCTCATGAACCAGGCTCCAGAGAGTCCACGTGACCATGAAGGTCGTGGTGGGGTGCGTTCTCTCCTCCAGGTTGGGTGTCAGAGGTTTGCCGGATGATCACAGTCAAAGCCCTTGTGTAGCCCGACTGAAGTTGGATACCCCATAGAGGAACTCACCTATTGAAGAGCCAGTGTTGTGTGAGTAGTAGCAGTGCTTAAAAAAGTGGAGGAGGATGGCAAGCCTTGAGAGAGGGGGCCCTCGAGCAGTGACGCATTCCCCCTGCCGGGTTTTGGCACCAATGAAAGAATGAACAAGGCTTGTCATCAGAGAAAATGCCTGTTTATTGAGGAACAGCTCTGCATATTTATAGAGCCGGGGGTGGTTTGACAGTTATGACAGTTTAATGGTTGAAAGGTTTGTCAGTTGGCATGGGGTGCTTTCTGATTGGTGGGTAAGGATCATGTGAGTCAGCAGGGCTAGTCTGATTGGTGGGTAAGGATCATGTGAGCCAGCAGGGTTAGTCTGATTGGTGGGTAAGGATCATGTGAGCCAGCAGGGCTCACTATTGGGAGGCTCTTCTTGGGGGATGGGGAAGTTAGTCTTTGGAGCCAGGGCAACGCCAACAAATACAATATCAACTTTTAGGTATAACAAAGAAATAATTTGTTAACTATGCTGGTCTGATATCTTGGTTTTCATGAGTAATTAAAAAAATAGGCAAATTAGGTAAATATGAGAAGGTAAAAGTTTATAAATGGAGACAAAACATCTGAATCATTTATATATATCAACAATGACAAACCAATTGCTAAATGTAAATTCAAGTAGTCTTAGCTTCCTGATAATAATATCTATTAAATATATGTTTATAAATGATTGATATATAGGAAAACAACTTACTTTTGCTCTTTCCTAGATATTTATTTAAAAAATAAGGCTTTACCAAGTACAGTGACACCTGCCTGTAATACAAGTGGCTAGGGAAGCTGAGGCAGAAGGATTGCAAGTTCAAAGCCAGCCTCAGCAATTTAGCAAGGACCTAAGCAACTTCCTGAGACCTTCTCTCTAAATAAAATATAAAAAGGGCTGGGATTAGTGGCTAGTGGTTGAGTGTCCCTGGGTTCAATAAAAAGGGGCTTTTAAGAGTTAATGTTTGAATTAACATCTGCAATTCTATACAGAAAGAAAGAGAAAGAGAGAAAGACCTACACCCTTAACGTGCATTTTGATGACAATATGGAAAAATGTGGTATTGTATCTTATTAAAAAAATAGGAATTTCTCTAAATTTTAAAGATTTATATGGTTTGTTTCAACCTGTAAATTTAAATTTAAGAGAGAAAAAAGACAGAACAAGTTTTTCTCTTATTTCAAAGAAAATGTTGAGGGGAAAAATACAAAGAAAGTTAAAAGGATGAGGATATATCTTTTAGAAAGTGCTTATGAATGAGGAAAGATTTTGTATATAAATTATGATGTTTGTCCTAAAGTAAAATGACTGGATTATTTCAAAATAGGAAAAAAAATAGGCCAAAAGCTCAAAAGCTAAAAGTTTAAATAAGTTGCAGATAGTCTAAGCAGGTTGCAGGTCTGTGAAGGACAAATGTTCTAAAAGGAAATGTATGTGTAATTATGGTGGCTATAACTAAGAGGAATTATTTGCAGTGTTTTCAAAATTGATAATTTAATCCTCGGGATATAAAAACAGAATCTAGGTTTCTATGTGGCTTTTTTTGTTTGTTTCTTTGTTTCATTTTGTTTTGTGCTTTTACCAGGGTTTTTGATCTCAAGTACACTTAAGCACTGAGCCACATGCCCAGCCCACATTAACCTTCATGCTATATAAAGAACTCAAAAAACATTTAACACCAAAAAAAAAATAACCCCATCAATAAATCGTCTAAGGAACTGAACAGACATTTCACAGAAGAAATATAGTTGACCAGCAAATATATGCAAAAATGTTCAACATTTCTAGCAATTAGAGAAATGAAAATCAAAACTATTTCTTCTCATTCCAGTCAGAATGGCAATTATGAAGGACACAAGCAACAATAAATGTTGGCAAGGATGTGGGGGAAAAGGTACACATTGTTTATGGGACTGCAAATTGGTACATCCATTATGGAAAGCCAAATAGATATTCCTCAAAAAACTTAGAATGCAACCATTATTTGACCCAGCAATTGTACTCCTCAGTTTATACCTAAAAGGCTTAAAATCAGCATATTACAGTGATGCAGTCACATCAATGTTTACAGCAGCTCAATTCTTAATAGCTAAATTATGGAATGAACCTAGGTGCCCTTCAACAGATTAATGGATAAAGAAAGTGTGGTATATATACACAATTGAATATTAGCCGTAAAGAAGAATGAAATCATTGCATCTGTGGGTAATGGATGGAACAGGAGAATATGCTAAATAAATAATCCAACCCCCCCCCCAAACCAAAGGCTGAATGTTTTGTCTAATATATGGATGGTAATTCACAATGCAGGAAGGGGTCTGGGGAAGAATAGAGATACTTCAGATTAGGCAGATGGCAGTGAAAGGAAGTGGAGGGTTATGGGGAAAGAAAGGATAGCAGAATGAATCAGACACTAAAAACCTATTGGCATATATGAGTACACAACCAGTGTGAGCCTACATCATGTACAACCAGAAGAATGAGAAGTTATACTCAATTTATGTATGATGTGTTAAAATGCATTCTACTATCATTTATAATCAATTAGAACAATTTTTTTAAAAAGAGAGAGAGAAACCTGATCAGATTAAAATTCTAAAATAAACTATGACAAAAATGTGGGGTTGAATAGGATGTTATCATATGCCAACAGAGAAAATGGATCTTTCATGATGGGATGAGGATGGGTGGTGGTTGAGACACCTGGGAATCTGCAGACATGGGAATCAAAGGGTCACACAAGTGTCTAGCTTGGGGGTAAAGTGTCATTGTGCGACAGTAATTGAGAAGAGATAAGGCATGGTTGGGAGCTTTCAAACCAGGGAGTTGACTTGTCACTCTCTCCCCTTATTCTCTGCTAGGATTTTCATGAAAGAATTTGGAGTTTTTTGAAAGAAGAAAACTCACAAGCAGTGTGATGAGAATAATTCTGGGACCTTTAAGAACTTATAGAGAGGCAACAATTACATAAATGCAGGTTGCCAACTGTCCTAGGTGTTAGCTTTTCTTAATCCATGAGAGAGTGACACTTAAAGATACACAGGGAATATTTCACAATGATCATAATGTAGTTGATGCCATGGGCCTCAACAATTCCCAGTTGTCAATGCTATTTATTACCAACAGATGCAGGCTCAAGCAATCTCTAGGGCACATTGATATGCTCTGTAATTTAGGTGTGGTCCTTAACCTTTTACAAAAAAAATTAAACACTTACACATTGTAATTGAAAGGTTGATACTTTATGTCAGAGAAAAAATTCACTAATAACAGCCATCCTCAATACTATCTCCTGGGAGAACTCTCCTGATAAGAATGAGCCAAGAAACAAGCGTTATTATAGCACTTTTCATGGTATGCTGCATATTTTAGTTAAATTACCAGGATCCAAAAAAGATACAAAGATGAATAAGAAGTGGGTCTGTCCTCAAAGAGCTTATTGTCAGTCTCTTTGCAAGTTTCAGACAGAAACAACTTCTTTGAGTTACCAATGGTGGTAACTCAAAGTATCTTATAAGTGTTAAATGGGGTGCCAGATAAAGCAACCAAGGGTCAAGAATGTGAATTAGGATAGCTCTCAATGAGGTCAAGATGTAAATGGACTGAGCTGCGATCAGTCGAAAACAGGGATGGTGACATCAGCTCTCCAAGATGGTGGCCACTGGCTTCCTCTGTGGTTTGACCAGTCTGTAAAGTATTTCTGCTGCTGAGACCCAGAAGCTGTGCCCTCCACACCTGCGGCTGCTACTTAACCCAATCAACAAATGGGCCAAGGACCTGAACAGACACTTCTCAGAGGAGGATATACAATCAATCAACAAGTACATGAAAAAATGCTCACCATCTCTAGCAGTCAGAGAAATGCAAATCAAAACCACCCTAAGATACCATCTCACTCCAGTAAGATTGGCAGCCATTATGAAGTCAAACAACAACAAGTGCTGGCGAGGATGTGGGGAAAAGGGTACACTTGTACATTGCTGGTGGGACTGCAAATTGGTGCAGCCAATTTGGAAAGCAGTATGGAGATTTCTTGGAAAGCTGGGAATGGAACCACCATTTGACCCAGCTATTCCCCTTCTCAGTCTATTCCCTAAAGACCTAAAAAGAGCATGCTACAGGGACACTGCTACATGGATGTTCATAGCAGCACAATTCACAATAGCAAGACTGTGGAACCAACCTAGATGCCCTTCAATAGATGAATGGATTAAAAAAATGTGGCATTTATACACAATGGAGTATTATTCTGCATTAAAAAATGACAAAATCATAGAATTTGCAGGGAAATGGATGGCATTAGAGCAGATTATGTTAAGTGAAGCTAGCCAATCCCTAAAAAACAAATGCCAAATGTCTTCTTTGATATAAGGAGAGTAACTAAGAACAGAGTAGGGACGAAGAGCATGAGAAGAAGATTAACATTAAACAGGGATGAGAGGTGGGAGGGAAAGGGAGAGAGAAGGGAAATTGCATGGAAATGGAAGGAGACCCTCAGGGTTATACAAAATTACATACAAGAGGAAGTGAGGGGAAGGGAAAAATAATACAAGGGGGAGAAATGAATTATAGTAGAGGGGTTAGAGAGAGAAGAGGGGAGGGGAGGGGAGGAGAGGGGGGATAGTAGAGGATAGGAAAGGCAGCAGAATACAACAGACACTAGTATGGCAATATGTAAATCAATGGATGTGTAACTGATGTGATTCTGCAATCTGTATACGGGGTAAAAATGGGAGTTCATAACCCACTTGAATCAAAGTGTGAAATATGATATATCAATAACTATGTAATGTTTTGAACAACCAACAATAAATTTTTTTTAAAAAAGATGTAAATGGAGCAGGACTTTGAGAGGGGAATTAGGGGGTCAGCAGGTTATCAGGAGGTACACATGGTAGAAACAAGCATTCTAGGGAAGAGGCATCAACAGTTCTGCTTCACTAGAAAAGGGTTTCTAGGTCACAGCACCATTAACATTTTGGGTCAGACCACCTTTTGTTATAGGCAGAGTCTAACATTTTAAGGATTTGTAAAAAATTCCTAAGCTCTACCCGATAGATGTCTGTGGCACATCTGCCACCAATTATGACAAACAAGAAAGTGTCCAGAAATTGCAAGAGTCCCAAGGGTGTGGGGGCAAAATCACCTTGGACAAGAACTACTGATACACAATATATGCAAGCACATAGACACATACATATAGGATATACCCATATACATACACATGCATGTATGTGTACTTCAGGAAATCCTAGTCCCGGTGTATGACAACAGGCCACCAAAGGTGGAAGATGCCATGAGAACAAAGAGGCAGACAGATCCAGGGTTGCACTAAAGGTTATTTATTAAGGATTCATGGACAGAAGCATGTGTGGGGTAGAAGCAGTGCAGGCAAATCCCTGCATCCCAAGGCAGGAGGAAGGGGGAAATGCTAAGCTAGACAAAGAGAGGTCATGACCACTGGAATGCACCAGTCTTTTCTCAAAAACTATTAAAATATACAACATCATTTTAAAAACTAATTCAGGCATCAGAGGTCAGCACCATATGCTCAGGTATCTTAATGATGTGGTTTGTCCTATAGGGTCTGGGATGCATGCCAGGGTCACCTGAGAGCAAAATGGTGATTATAACTAAGGTGAATATAGTCAAGTGAAGCTAGATCCTTATAACACACACACACACACACACACATAAATTGCAAAACTGTATAGCAGAGGTGAGTTACAGTGAGGGGGCCTCAACCTAGGTGGTGTCAATGGAATGGCAAAGAAGGAGTGAGCCAGAGGGATTTTAAGAGGAGTTTTGTTGAATGCATTAGCACATAAGATATTAAACATATTTAATGTATAAAATTGGCTGAATTTTGACACATTTTTACATTCAAGAAATCAATGTTACTGTTAAGATAGTGAATGGATCCACAAGTCCCCCAAATTTCTTCATTTCCCTTTATAATCCCTCCATCCTTCTCTGGATCCCAATCCTCAAGCAGTCATTGATCTTTCTGTCATTGCAGATTGATTTGAAATTATTGGAATTTTATATAATTAAATCATAAAATGTTATTCTTTTTTTGCATTGGGGCTGGCTTCTTTATTTCAGCCATATGCTATCATTTGAATGTCTCTTCCAACATTCATATTAATTTATTTTGTTTTGGGGATATTGGGGTTGAACCCAGGGGTACTTTATCACTGAGCCATATCTCAGCACTTTTAGTTTTAATTTTTATTTTTATTTATTATTTTATTGGTTGTTCAAAACATTACAAAGCTCTTGACATATCATATTTCATACATTTGATTCAAGTGGGTTATGAACTCCCATTTTTACCCCATATACAGATTGCAGAATCACATCGGTTACACATCCACATTTTTACATATTGCCATACAGTTGTATTCTGCTATCTTTCCTATCCTCTACTATCCCCCCTCCCCCCTCCATCTTCTCTCTATACCCCATCTACTGTAATTCATTTCTCCCCCTTGTTTTTTTCCCTTTCCCCTCACATCCTTTTATATGCAATTTTGTATAACAATTAGGGTCTCCTTCCATTTCCATGTAATTTCCCTTCTCTCTCCCTTTCCCTCCCACCTCTCGTCCCTGTTTAATGTTAATCTTTTTCTCATGCTCTTCCTCCCTGCTCTGTTTTTAGTTGCTCTCCTTATATCAAAGAAGACATTTGGCATTTGTTTTTTAGGGATTGGCTAGCTTCGCTTAGCATAATCTGCTCTAATGCCATCCATTTCCCTGCAAATTCCATGATTTTGTCATTTTTTAGTGTTCAGTAATACTCCATTGTGTATAAATGCCACATTTTTTTAATCCATTCATCTATTGAAGGGCATCTAAGTTGGTTCCACAGTCTAGCTATTGTGAATTTTGCTGCTATGAACATCGATGTAGTAGTATCCCTATAGTACGCTCTTTTAAGGTCTTCAGGGAATAGTCCGAGAAGGGCAATAGCTGTGTCAAATGGTGGTTCCATTCCCAGCTTTCCCAGGAATCTCCATACTGCTTTCCAAATTGGCTGCACCAATTTGCAGTCCCACCAGCAATGTACAAGTGTACCCTTTTCCCCACATCCTCGCCAGCACTTGTTGTTGTTTGACTTCATAATGGCTGCCAATCTTACTGGAGTGAGATGGTATCTTAGGGTGGTTATGATTTGCATTTCTCTGACTGCTAGAGATGGTGTGCCACAGTCTGGCTGGGCACAAATGCCGCAGTCTGGCTGGGCACACAATCACGAGGCACCACACAGCTTGTAGATTCAAACAGCAACTCTTTATTCCCGAACTCACACCAGCCGTCTACAATCACGTTCTGGGGAAATCCACGTTCTCTGCCCAAATCCACCTCCACTGGGCTTCTATCTCCAAAATATACTGTCTGAATCCCGTGAGAACTCAAGGGGAACTCAGGCAGCAGGATACGCCCTATTCCCAGCAGGAATAATCTTAAACCTTAAACCTGGAACCTAAACCGGGAACGCCCTAATCCGCCTTGGTCCTTGAGCAAGGTCACCTACATTCAATGTCACTGCAACATGGGGTACGCTGGCAAGGAAATTGTCATACCTACTTGGCTAATGGCTCCCAGCATCTCCCCCCTTCTGATTAATTAAACAACAAGCAATGTGGCTTAAGGACTGTGCCTGGTAGGTTGTCCAATTCAACATATGGTTCTTACCCGTCATCGGAAAACTGACCATTAGGCGTCAGCCTCCTGTCTTAGGTTGATACCACTGCAATTGGATCATACCCGTCACTGACTACCGGTCCAGCATAACCCATTGGCCCCCAAATTTTAGACCATCACTAGCAGAAGGGAGGAGGATACAGAAATGCCACGACACCAAGCCAATTGACGGCTCCTTGGGAAAAATTGCATCACTGGTGACACCATCAGCAAAGATATGTCAGCACTACCACAAATAACATGGGGTGCGCTGGCAAGGAAATAAAAATTGCATCACTAGTGACACCATCAGCAAAGATATGCCAGCATTACCACAATTCGCTGCACCAAACGATAGTTACATAGTCCAGGCAAGTTCTGCAAGCAGTTCAAAGCGGAGGAATCTATCAATATGTCCATTTCCTCCCAAAATCTGTTTCCTCCCAAAGTAAGTTAACTCCTTGATTGAGCATTACTTGTTGAGTTATATTCATTGATGCATCAGTTTATACAGTTTACTGTGATAGCTATCATAGAAGCTGTAGTCTGGTTGTATCTTTGTCTTCACCGGAACTGGGATGAAGATAGGAATTCTGGCAATGATGCTAAAGAGACATTATCCTGAAAAGAATTATTAAATATAATGAAAAAGAAAGGTGAAAGTAAACAAACAGATCTGTTAACCACCTTTTAAAACAATCCTTAACAGCTGTTTACCTAATTAAAATTAAACCATTTAAATCACGTGAATAAAAAAAAAAATAATAATAATTCTGATCCATTTTTTCATGAGCGCTCCTCATATAAGAAATGTGGACATACGCACATACAGACATACAACACAAAACACAAAAGTGTACACAAACGTACAACACATAAGAAAATAGTAAAGGCCTTGTAGCTTTACCTAGGTGAAATCTCCATTGCAATGTTTAAAAACTCCACAGTCAAAAAATAAAACTGATCAGAAAAACATTAACCTAGGTTTGTATGAGCTCAAAAAATAAAAATAGAACCTTATGATGTAGAAAAATGCAATAATAAAATAGCTATTGAAAAAAGCATCCTGGTTAATCACTGTCGCAGATGTAAGAATGGCCAGGCTGGAGTTCTGGATATCAGCTGTTATGGATTTGAGTCAAATCATCTTATTTTCGATCTGTAGAAATTGTTTTAGTTAATCTCTCTGGAATCCAAATCGGCTGCTGTTCTCCCTGTGGAAAAACACAAACAGACCCCCGACTCCAGACTATCACTGGGTCAGGACCTTTCCATTGTCCTGTTAGAATATCTTTCCAAAGTACTTTAGGCTTATGTACATTTTTTGGATACTTGTGTCTTTCCGCAGCACTAAGTCCTGATGAATCCAAATTTAAAAAGTTTAGAGTAAAAAGCGTTATTTTAAGTTTATCTTTGGGGGATATATACCCCCTTCCAATTCCCTCTTTTTGCTTTAATAAATATGTTTTAATAGTTTGATGAGCTCTTTCAACTATGCCTTGTCCCTGTGGATTGTATGGGATTCCTGTTATATGAGTAATACCAAATGATGAGCAAAATTGTTTAAAAGAGGTAGAGGTACAGCCAGGACCATTATTGGTTTTTAACTGTTTAGGAACGCCCACAGTGGCAAAATTTTGTAAGCAGTGAGCTTTAACATCTTTAGTTTTTTCTCCAGCATGAAGGGAGCCCATCAAAAATCCAGAATAAGTATCAACTGTAACGTGTAAATATTTTAATTTTCCAAATTCTGGCAAGTGTGTGACGTCAATCTGCCAAATATGGTTAGGTATCAGTCCTCTAGGATTGACTCCAAGATTAACTTGTGGTAAAAATGTCACACAATTTTGACACTGTTTTATTATATGTCTGGCTTGTTCCTTAGTTATTTTAAAATGCTTTTGTAAAGTATTAACATTAACATGAAACCTTTTATGAAAATTTGTTGCTTCTTCAAATGCAGAGAAAATATGTATGTCATGTGTAGTTTTATCTGCTAAATCATTGCCTAAACTAAGGGCTCCAGGAAATCCTGTATGTGACCTAATATGTCCTATGAAGAATGGATCTTTTCTGTACCAGATTAGACTTTGTATAGTGGAAAACAAAGAGAAAACAGTAGAAGAAGGGGAAATCCTACCAGCATCTTCAAGAGATACTATAGCATTAACTACATACTGACTATCAGAAAATAAATTAAATACAGAATCTTTAAACATCATAAAAGCTTGTAAAACTGCATTAAGCTCTACCTTTTGAGCTGATTGTTTCGGTACTAAAAATGTAAAAGTTCAATCTGGGGTAATTACTGCTGCTGTACCATTATTACACCCATCAGTGAATATATTTGGAGCATTCATGATAGGTGTTTTTCTTGTCATTTTAGGAAAAACTACAGTATGCTTAGACCAAAAAGACAACAAAGGATTAGATGGTAAGTGATTATCAAATGTAACATTAGATTTACACATGATTATTGCCCAAGTATTTGACTCATTAGCTAACTCATCAATTTGATCCATAGTATATGGAGTAATAATTTTATTGGGAGAAATTCCAAACACTCCCTTCGCTGCTTTTATTCCTTTGAGTATTAATTGTCCTACAGCCTCAGGATACCTAGTAAGAATAGTGTTAGGAGAATAAGATAAATGTATCCACAATAATGGACCTTCTTGCCAAAATACTCCTGTAGGAATATTTTTTGTTGGCAGTACAATAAATAATAAAGGCAAACTTATATCAATTCTATCCAAATGCATATTTTCCATATATGTTTCAATAATTTTTAATGCCTTTCTTGCTTTAGGAGTTAACGTGTGGGGTGAATTTGGATCTGATGGACCTTTTAGAATATAAAATAAAGGTCCCAACTCTCCTGTTGGTATACCTAGATAAGGCCTTATCCAATTTATGTCTCCCAATAACTTTTGAAAGTCGTTAAGTGATTTGAGTTGATCTACTCGTATTTGAATTTTTGGTGGACGGACCATGGTTGAGGATAATAGAACTCCTAAATAATTAATTGGAAAATTTAATTGTACTTTATCTATTGCTATCTCTAGATTATAATTTTTTAATAAGTTTGTAAGTGTGGCATAACATTCCAGCAATATGTTTTTATATTTATGTGCCAATAATACATCATCCGTATAGTGAAATATTTGTAGTTCAGGATTTTGATTTCTAAGTGGCTGGATTGCTTTGTTAACAAATATTTGACACATAGTTAGACTGTTAGCCATCCCTTGAGGGAGTACTTTCCATTCATATCTCTGATCAGGACCTTCATGATTTAATGCAGGGATAGTAAATGCAAAACGTGGACTATCCTCGGGATGAATTGAAATTGAAAAAAAACAGTCTTTAATATCTATAGCTAAAACATGCCAGGTTTTTGGCAAAGCAGACAATTGAGGAATCCCTGATTGAGCAGGTCCCATAATAACCATCTCATTATTAATGGCTCTTAAATCTTGCAATAATCTCCATTTACCAGATTTCTTTTTGATGACAAAAATGGGAGTATTATGGGGAGATATGGAAGGTTGTATATGTCCTTCCACTAATTGTTGTTTGACCAGATCATGGGCTACTTGTATCTTTTCTTTTGTCAGGGGCCACTGAGGAACCCACACTGGTCTTTCTGATTTCCAAGTAATTTTGATTGTCTCAGTGGCCCTTTCTGAAAATCCAACCCATGTCTGTCTGTTCCTTGATCTATTTGTATTGGTGCTGCTATACCTTGCCCTTGTTTTCCTAATCTTTTTTCTTTCCTAAAGCCTTGTCTAGCCCTAGTAGTGGGTGCATTAAGATTGATGTTATTTGTTAACGTCAAACCTAATTGATCTAGGACACCTCGTCCCCATAAATTTATAGAAAGATGATCCAATACATATGGCTGTATAGTTCCTTCACATCCTTCAGGATCCTTCCAATCCAATATCATAGAACTTCTATGGGGATTAGTCGCCACTCCTAGGCCTCGAAGCATTTGAGTGGCTTGTTGTAATGGCCAATGTTTTGGCCATTCTTGACGAGATATGATGCTAAGGTCAGCTCCTGTGTCCAGTAGCCCATTAAACTCATGACCTTGAATATTTAGTTTTAGCATTGGGCGAGAATCTAGATTTAAAGTCAGCATAGCCCAATCTACACCTCTGGAGCCTAATCCCCTGGAACCTCTTTCTACACTATGACTAGGAAATTTATTATGTAGGCTGGGTATTATTAACAACTGTGCTATTCTATCTCCAGGTGAAATTACTGATATACCTCTTGGAGAACTAGCTATAATTTTTATTTCACCTTCATAATCGGGATCAATTACCCCAGGACTTATCATAAGTCCTTTTAATGTAGATGAACTATGTCCCAGTAATAAGCCTACTGTTCCTTGGGGAAGAGGTCCTTTTACTCCTGTGGGAATGATTTGAACTCCCATCTCTGGAGTTAATACTGCTCTGGCAGAGGCGCAGATGTCCAACCCTGCACTCCCTCGGGTTTGCCTGATGAGGGATTTAATGGACAATGTGTCCTGGGCACTACCCTGATGGTGTTGCTGGGTTCCTCCACTGCCCTTAGATTTGTGGTTGTGGGCCCCGGGGCATTGGGCCCCCCTGTCAATTTTTTGGCAATGGAGCCTGATGCCTTTCTCCGCGATATCTTGGATAAATACCTGGTCTTTGTCCATTTTTTGATAAGGGAGTACCTTCTATGGTGGTTTGAGAACGGCATTCATTAGCCCAATATCTCCCTCTATGGCATTGTGGGCAAATACCCGGTATTCTATTCCTTTGATACCTACTTTTGTTAAACCCTCCTCCTATGGGGCAATTCCTTTTAAAATGTCCTGTTTGTTCACAATCATAGCATGTTTTTGGTCTGGCATCTAAAGCCTGTTGTACTGCAGCTGCCAAGACTTGCCCTTGTTCATTAATATCTCTACATAATTTAATATATGTGTTTAAATCTTCATGTCTCCATGGTCTAATAACCTCTCTGCAGCAACGATTTGCTTGGTCATAAGCCAGTTGTTTTATTAATGGCATTGCTTGTTCTGTATCCCCCAAAATTTTGGCAGCCGTTTGAATTAGCCTATCTACAAAGTCAGCGTAAGGTTCATTAGCTCTCTGTATTACCTTAGATAGCTGACCTTGTAAATCTCCATGTCCTTGTAAAGTATTCCATGCCCTAACTGCGTCTGCAGCAATTTGTGCATATATAGCAGGATCATATTCAATTTGTTGCCGTTGACCCTCATAAGGTCCTTTTCCTAACAACATATCTAGATTTCTTTGAGGGTAACCAGCTGCTGCATTTCGCCTAGCTGTCTCCGTGCCAAATTCCTCATTGGCAACCATCCATAACAAATATTGTCCTCCATTTAGTACAGATTTACACATGCTAGCCCAATCTGCTGGCGTCATGTCCAAGTTAGTAATGGACTCGACCATGCTTACCGTGAAGGGAGCTTGGGGACCATAGGTTGTTACAGCCTCCTTTAACTGCTTCACTGTTTTAAAATCTAAAGCACGGTGAATTCGCTGCCCTCCTGCCTGTTCAAGTACAGGGCATGCTAATCTTTGAGGTCCTGTCTCAGGATCCCATTTATCAACTACGGGGTTTGAGGGCCACTCAGCTGTCTCCATCGGTGGGGCTGTTGGTTGAATTACACCCTCTTGTGATAAAACGGAGTTAGTAACAGCCTCCTGTTGTGGCCTTTTTCCTAACAACCCCTTTTCCTTTAAATTTTCTTCCTCTGTCTGACTAGCTGGAGAGACCTTCTCTTTTGTTTGATCTAAAATGTCTTTCTCCATGGTCTGAACCTCTAACAATTTACTTAACATCTTTTCGGTTTGCTTTTTGCTAATTTCTAATCTACTATAAAGATAATGCAACCCAATAAGATAACAAAAAACAAAACCGAAACTGAATGAAACAAAAATGGAATAAAAATCATTATATCAATTTTCTCTTCCTCAGGGCCGACAAACTTCAAACCTTTAGTCAACCATTTTTTCCAGTTTGCCTCTATCAGATGCAGAGTCTGATTTGATATCAAGCTCCTTGATCCATTTTGAGTTAACTTTTGTGCATGGTGAGAGAAAGGGATTCAGTTTCATTTTGTTGCATATGGATTTCCAATTTTCCCAGCACCATTTGTTGAAGATGCTATCCTTCCTCCATTGCATGTTTTTGGCCCCTTTATCAAATATAAGAAAGTTGTAATTTTGTGGATTGGTTTCTGTGTCCTCTATTCTGTACCATTGGTCCACCCGCCTGTTTTGGTACCAGTACCATGCTGTTTTTGTTACTATTGCTCTGTAGTACAGTTTGGAATCTGGTATCGCTATACCTCCTGATTCACACTTCCTGCTTAGAATTGCTTTTGCTATTCTGGGTCTTTTATTTTTCCATATGAATTTCATGATTGCTTTATCTATTTCTACAAGAAATGCCATTGGGATTTTGATTGGCATTGCATTAAACCTATAGAGAACTTTTGGTAATATCGCCATTTTGATGATGTTAGTTCTGCCTATCCATAAACAGGGTATATTTTTCCATCTTCTAAGATCTTCTTCTATTTCTCTCTTTAGGGTTCTGTAGTTTTCATTGTATAAATCTTTCATCTCTTTTGTTACGTTGATTCCCAACTTTTTTTTTTTTTTGAGGATATTATGAATTTCCTCATTTCCAGTTCATAAGATTTGTCGCTGATATACAGGAATGCCTTTGATTTATGCGTGTTGTTTTTATATCCTGCCACTTTGCTGAATTCATTTATTAGTTCTAGTAGTTTCTTTGTAGACCCTTTTGGGTCTTCTAGGTATAGGATCATATCATCCACAAATAGTGATAATTTAAGTTCTTCTTTTCCTATCTTAATGCCTTTAATTTCTTTTTTCTGTCTAATTGCTCTGGCCAGTATTTCAAGAACTATATTGAATAGAAGTGGTGAGAGAGGGCATCCCTGTTGTTCCAGATTTTAGAGGGAATGCCTTCAGTTTTTCTCCATTTAGAATGATGCTAGCCTGAGGCTTAGCATAGATGGCTTTTACAATGTTGAGGTAAGTTACGGTTATCCCTATTTTTTCTAGTGTTTTGAACATAAAGGGATGCTGTACTTTGTTGAATGCTTTTTCTGCGTCTATCAAGATGATCATATGGTTCTTATCTTTAAGTCTATTGATGTGGTGAATAACAGTTATTGATTTCCGTATATTGAACCAGCTTTGCATCCCAGGGATGAATCCTACTTGATCATGGTGCACAATCTTTTTGATATGTTTTTGTATCTGATTTGCCAGAATTTTATTGAGGATTTTTGCATCTAAATTCATTATGGATATTGGTCTGTAGTTTTCTTTCTTTGAGGTGTCTTAATCTGGTTTGGGAATCAGGGTGATATTGGCCTCATAGAATGAATTTGGAAGTTCTCCCTCTTTTTCTATCTCCTGAAATAGATTGTAGAGTATTGGTATTAGTTCTTCTTTAAAGTTCTTGTAAAACTCTGCTGTGTATCCATCCAGTCCTGGGCTTTTCTTGGTTGCCAGTCTTTTGATGGCTTCTTCTATTTCCTCACTTGATATTGGTCTGTTTAGGTTGTTTATATCATCCTGACTCAATCTGGGTAGTTCATATGTCTTAAGGAATTTATCGATGCCTTCACTATCTTCTATTTTATTAGAGTATAGTGTGTCAAAATAATTTCTAATTATCTTCTGTATTTCTGAATTGTCTGTTGTGATGTTGCCTTTTTCATCCTGTAAGCTAGTAATTTGGGTTCTCTCTCTTCTTCTCTTTGTTAGCATGGCTAGTGGTCTATCAATCTTATTTATTTTTTCAAAGAACCAACTTTTAGTTTTGTCAATTTTTTTGATTGTTTCTTTTGTTTCAATTTCATTGATTTCAGCTCTAATTTTAATTATTTCTTGCCTTCTACTGTATTTGCTGCTGATTGTTCTTCTTTTTCTAAGGCTTCGAGGTGTAGTGTGAGGTCATTTATTTGTTGGCTTTTCCTTCTTTTAAGGAATGAACTCCATGAAATGAATTTTCCTCTTAGTACTGCTTTCATAGTGTCCCAGAGATTTAGATATGTTGTGTCTGAGTTTTCATTTACCTCTAAGAATTTTTTAATTTCCTCTTTGGTGTCTTCTGTAACCCTTTGTTCATTCAGTAGCATATTGTTTAATCTCCATGTGACATAGGATATTCCTTTCTCATTTTATTATTGATTTCCAATTTCATCCCATTATGATCAGATAAAATGCATGGTAGTATCTCTACTCCTTTGTAATTGCTAAGATTTGCCCTGTGACATAATATATGGTCTATTTTTGAGAAGGATCCATGTGCTGCTGAGAAGAAAGTATATCCGCTTGATGTTGGGTGGTATATTCTGTATATATCAATTAAGTCTAAATTATTAATTGTATTATTGAGCTCTATGGTTTCTTTATTCAACTTTTGTTTGGAAAATCTGTCCAGTGGTGAGAGAGGTGTGTTAAAATCTCCCATGATTATTGCGTTATGGTCTATTTGACTCTTGAACTTGAGAAGAGTTTGTTTGATGAATGTGGCTGCACCATTGTTTGGGGCATATATATTAATGATCGTCAAGTCTTGGTGGTGTATGGTTCCCTTGAGCAGTATGTAGTGTCCTTGTTTATCCCTTTTGATTAACTTTGGCTTGAAGTCTATTTTATTTGATACAAGTATGGACACCCCTGCTTGCTTCCGGGGTCCATATGAGTGATATGATGTTTCCCAACCTTTCACCTTCAGTCTGTGTATGTGTTTTCCTATCAGATGAGTCTCCTGTAGGCAGCATATTGTTGGATCTTTTTTTTAATCCATTCTACTAGCCTATGTCTTTTGATTGGTGCATTTAAGCCATTAACATTTAGGGTTACTATTGAGATATGGTTTGTAGTTCCAGCCATATTTGATTATGTATGTTACTTAACATGATTTGCTTTTCCTCTATGATTAGTTTTTCCTTTACTGTATTACCTCCCGCTGTTGGTTTTCATTGTTATTTTACATTTCCTCTTCCTGTAATGTTTTGCCAGGGATGTTTTGAAGAGCTGGTTTTCTAGCTGCAAATTCTTTTAACTTTTGTTTATCATGGATGATTTTTATTTCATCTTCAATCCTGAAGCTTAATTTCGCTGGATACATGATTCTTGGTTGGAACCCTTTTTCTTTCAGCGTTTGAAATATGTTGTTCCAGGATCTTCTAGATTTCAGAGTCTGTGTTGAAAGATCAGCAGTTATCCTGATTGGTTTACCCCTAAATGTAATCTGCTTCCTCTCTCTTGTGGCTTTTAAGATTCTCTCCTTATTCTGTATGTTGGGCATCTTCATTATTATGTGTCTTGGTGTGGATTTCTTATGATTTTGTACATTCAGTGTCCTGTAGTCTTCTAGTATTTGGATTTCTTTTTCATTCTTTAAGTCTGGGAAGTTTTCTAGTACTATTTCATTGAATAGATTGCTCATTCCCTTGGTTTGGACCTCTATACCCTCTTGTATCCCAATAACTCTTATGTTTTGTTTCTTTATGTTATCCTATAATTCTTGGATGTTCTGCTCATGATTTCTTAACATTCTCGCTGAGCTGTCTATGTTCTTTTCAAGTTGAAAAACTTTGTCTTCGTTGTCTGAAGTTCTATCTTCTAAGTGTTCTACTCTGCTGGTAATACTTTCATTTGAGTTTTTAATTTGGTTTATTGTTTCCTGCATTTCCAGGATTTCTGTTTGTTTGTTTTTTATATCCTCTATCTCCCTATAGAGTTGATCTTTTGCTTCTTGGATTTGTTTATGTAATTCATTGTCAAAGTGATCTTTCATTGTCTGAATTTGCTGTATAATGTCTTCCTTGAGACTCCAGATCATCTGAAGCATGTATATCCTGAACTCTTTGACATTCCATCAGCTGCAGATATTACCTCATCTAATGTTGAATTGACCTGTATTGTTTGTAGTCCTTTCTTTCCTTGTCTTTTCATACTGCTCATGATTCTTTCTAGCTTTGTGAAACTGTTGTGTTAATGTTTTTCCCCTTATATATTTGTATTGTTCTTGTATAGCTCCAAAATTCCTCTTTTGCGGAGAAAGACAATGTTAACAGTTCCCAATGTCAACAGTACATCATCTAAGCACAAGTTTTCATTATTAATACATTTATAGTTCGATTCTAAGTCTATAGATATTAGTTTTAATTATTAAGAATATAGTCATTAGTTTCATAAAAGACATACCATATCTGGTGGCATATAGAAAACTTAATTTCAGACGAAGGATGTTATACTTAGAGGGAAAGGAGTGAGGGTATGAGGTTAAACTAACTTAGCATCTTTGGAGAACTCTAACAAATAGACTGGTAATTTATGTAAGAATGTATACACTCAACATCCTATCTGTATTTAGATAGTTACCCTATGTATAGATAGCAAAAGTTAGAAGA
Source organism: Marmota monax (assembly GCF_021218885.2). NCBI lineage: Eukaryota > Metazoa > Chordata > Mammalia > Rodentia > Sciuridae > Marmota > Marmota monax. The sequence continues at coordinate 3,226,515 of NW_026693024.1, read as the reverse complement.
TTGAAAGTGGGATAGAGGGAATACAAATGAAGAAAAGAGAAAAAGTAACAAGGAAGAAAAGAGAAATAAGAGAGAAGGAAAAGGAAAGTAAGATAGAAATAAAGGAAAAAAATGGGGGAAGGTGGGGTATATGCAATTCCTCTATATTATATTACTTTGGTAATTCGGTTGTTCATGCACAGTTCTTGGTTTCACATATGTTGAAGTTGTGGAAGAGAGAGAAGAAAAGAGAGAAAGAAAGAGAAAAATAGTCTCTCAGAACACTGTTTTCCTTGCTTCTAGTAGGTGGCATTGTCTATTCCTAGCTTGAGCCTCTGTATTCAGGGTGGTGGGTATAGCCAGTGTGAAAGGAAATGAGCTTCCACCTGTATCTTCCCTACTCCAGTCTCTGAGCTAGAAACCAGGTTCCTGTACCGTTGTTGTTTTGCATTGATAGCTACAACCCCCAAAAGCTTGTGGGAAATATTTTGAGTTATCGCAGCTAAGGGTGGGGGAGTTGGAAACCGGGTACCTGGATCAGCCGCAGAACCGTGCTGGTAGCCATACCCCCTTTTATGGGTTTTAAGGGTTGATGGGCTTCCTCTGGACTAGCACACAGAGCGAGGCCTGGCTTCCTCCTCCGGTCTGGCTTGGCGCTGGGCTTTCACCTCTGGTCTGGCTTGGCTGGCGCCGGGGCTTCCTCCTCCTAGTTTTTATTTTGAAACAGGATCTCACCAAGTTGCTTAGAGCCTCATTAAGTTGCTTAAGGCCTTGCTAAATTGGTGAAACTGTCTTGAATTTGGGATCCACTTGCCTCAGCCTTTGGAGCTGCTGGGATTACAAACCTGTGGCAACAACCAAGCTGTCATATTGAAATTGAACTACATTTGTAACAGTGTTAAGAGGGAGGGACTTTAAGAGGCCATGGCTATGCTCTCATGAAGGGATAAATGCTATTAGTGTGGGAGCAGGCTCCTGATAAAAGGGTAAATTCAGGATCCTTCCTGTCCTTGTGCTCACTTACCCTTAGTCATATTATGATGCAGCAGGAAGGCCCTCACCAGAAGCCAGCACCATCCTCTTGGACCTCCCACTCCCAGAACTGTGAGCCAAGTAGACTGGTACTGTTTAGCAATTACCCAATGTGTTTTGCGATGATATAGCGACAGGAAATGGACCAAGATACTTTAGTTTGAGACTTATCCTTGTTATTGAGTGTATCAATAATCAACTATTTATTTTTTGTTGAGTATTATTGTGCCACATGGATATATCAAAGTTTGTTTATTCCTTTGTCTGCTGATTGACATTCACTCACCAAGGCAGGAGGGAGAGTTGATCAATTCTGTTCAATTTTTTGCTATACAGGTAAAACTTAGGAATTATTCTCTACAAATCTTTGGGTAGGCATATGCTTTTCTTTCTAGTACATAGCTTAAAGTTAAATGGCTTGGTTTTATATCAGGTGTATTTTTTATCATTTTAGGAAACTGTTTTCCAAAGTAGTTAGTATACTAGTTCACATTTCCACCAGCTGTAAGAACAATCTTTTTCATTTTAATCATTGGTTTCATTGACTAATGATGTTGAACAATTTTTACTGTGTTCCTTTTTGTAGGGCCTGTTCACATCTTTCTGCCCACTTCACAAATTTGGGTTTTTTTTCTTACTATGTAATATATTTTATACACTAGGAAAAAATATTCTTTTTCAAAAATATATATCTTACAAGTATTTTGCCCTGGCCTATGGCTTGCTTTTGAAAAGCAAAGAGTGTTTGTTTTGTTTTTATTTGTTTCAATAAAATCCAATATATTGTGCTTTTATTTTATAATTTGATCCGTTCATTGTAATACCATGTTTAAAATCTCTTTCACAAGTTCAATGTTACTCAAATTTTTTTCTTATATTTTATTTTGAAAACCATGCAATTTTTTTAGCTTCTTGTTTCTTTTCTTTCTTTCTTTTTGGTGCTGGGATTGAAAAAAGGGCCTTTTTCATGGAGGTGAGCACTCTACCAACCAAACAATATTCATAGCCCCCTGGATCTCTGCTTTCTTTTGTACTAAATTTTTGATATTAAAATTACATAAAGGGAATAAACATTGAGGTTCACATTTTTGCATATTTGTGTCCAATTATCCCATGGCTACCTATTGAAGAGATTATAGATTGTACTTTCCCCATAGATTTGCCTTAGCACATTTATTTTCAATTCATTGTACATGTGTGGGTCTATATCTGGGCTCTCTATTCTCTTCCACATGTATATAAGATATAGACATATTTGTAGATGTCTATATATCTCCTTAATTTTAGTATGAGCTCAAATAGAATAATCCTAGGTCCTTTGCATTTCCATGTAAATTTTAGAATGAGTTTCTACATTTCTATAAAAAGGCTGCTGAGATTTTGATTGGAATTGCATTCATGAAAAGATTAATTTAGGGAGAATTGATATGTTAACAATATTGAATCTTGCAGTCAATGAGTACTTCCTCCTGTTTTTTAAATCCTTTCTCTGAACGCTGATTGTGGTTTTCAGTGTACAGGTTTTACATATGTTTCAACAAATTTAATTCTAAGTATTTCACACTAATTCTAGAGAAAGTGATTTAAAAAATATTATCAGTTTCTGATTATTCATTGTGTATACATAGATATATAATTGATGTTTATACAGATTATTGCCTTTACTGAAATTTTGTTAAATATTAGTTTCAGTAGCTTCTTGAATATTTATTAGAATTTTCTACATGTTTGGTCATGTCGTGCATGAAAAAAGGCAATTTTAGTTTTTGCTGCACAATTGTATGCCTTTTTTTTTCTTGCTTCATTGAATTGGTTAAATCTTACACTACAATACTGAAAAGGAATTATGAATTATGAGAACAGAAATCCTTGCTTTGGTCTTGTTTATAGAGTGAAACTATTCAGCCTTTCACCATTAAATATGTTAGCTGTAGGATTTTTGTTGTCTTTTGCTTTTGGTTTTTTTTTTTTTTTTTTTTTTTTTTGTAGATTTCCTTTATTAGGGTGAGGAAGTTATCATCTTTTTCTAGTTTGCTGAGGGTTTTGCATTATTAAAAAAATCAATGTCCGATTTTTTAATGTTTTTCTGTATCTATTGAGATCATCATATTGAAATGACCATGAACATAGTATTTTCATGTTAGAATTAAATTGATTGTTTTTAAAACTGTACTTAGCATTATGGCACATGCCTATGAGCCCAGCTCCCCAGGAGACTAAGGCAGGAGGATCACAAGTTGGAGGCCAGCCTGGACAACTTAGCAAGAACTTATCTGAATATAAAATAAAAACTGCTCAGTGGTAAATACTTTTCTAATATTCATGAGGCCCTAGGTTTAATTCTTAATATCACAGCATATAAGGAGAACAAACACATTCCATCTCACTGAATCCCTCCTTTGTGTGAGGCAGGGATTCAGAATACAGACTTACAATACTTTCCTCCCCTAAAATCCCAGCCTGTCATTCTGCCTTTACTTTCTAGAAGTAGGAAAGCCCAGAGTTCTAACTTCTATGCCCTGCCCCAGCCCCCATTGTGTTTTCCCAGCCAATGCCTCAAGGGGCCTTGCCATTTTCCTTTGGTTGTCAGTTTCAGAGCACTTTTCAGTTTCCAAATCTTTATACACAGCATGTGGTGCCCAACTAGAGTGGCCAACCCTGAATCTGGCATGGTGTTCCAGTGTATACTGCTCATTGGAAGAGATGAAAAAGTGGAGTGAGCAGATGACCCATCCCTGGGTAGAGAGGAGACCCTTTCCTGACCTTGACCCAAGTCACACTGAATGTCCTCCCTGGGGCAGTGCCCTGCAGACTGGAAATCCCACAGCCAAACATGGCCCATAAAAGTTCTCTGGGAGTGCAGAGACCCCAGAGTGGACCTCAGAGAGGCACAGCTGCAGGCTCCTATTCCTGTGATTCAGAGGTCAGAATCCAGGCTAACAGTAATGAGAACTGAGTTATGGGCTCTGTGGAAGGTGGCAGGTGAGTGCTTCTATGACCAGGCCCAGGAGTGTCAGGGCACCAAGAGAGGAAAGTTTTGCAAATCCCAGGCTGCCACTGGAACCAGAAACTGAAAAGACAAAAAAAAAAAAAAAGAGAACCCCAGAAATTGGTGCCACATTGTGTTTAAAGAAATAGCTTCTTTGGCAATCACATCTGTCAGTGGTGCAGCTGGACCTTGCTCAGGGCTGATCTCAGAGAAGGGCAGTGTGATTCCAACAAGACAAAGACACTGAACAGACTCCTGGCTTCTCTGCTTACCTCTTGCCTGCCCCTGCTGGCCCTGGCCTTCACCCTGGTGAGTGTTCATGCTCCAACACCACTCCCAACTATTGGCCCTATTTTCTTACCACTCCTCTCTCCTCAGAGAGTCACAGCATGACTTCAGCCTTACCTCTTCTCTGTGTTTTTAAAATCCCAAGTATCTAGTTCAAAATCCCAGCACTCATTATTAATCTAAGGCTTTTCCCTAATGTGCCCTGAATTGATGGAGCTCTCATTTTTCCTGAGCATGATTCCAGTGTTTAGAATAAGGATGCCAGGCACCTCACCTTCAGAGAACAGGCAGTCTTGTGGGTTCAACAAAGATGAGAGAAGGAATTACAATAAGGAGTTATGAATCAGGGTTGGGGGAGGTGGGACTCCATAATAGGACATCAGAAGCCTCCGAGTGGAAAGCTTTGGAGGGAAGAGTGAGTGATTGGAGCCTAGTGACAGTAGGGAGTCTTTATAATTGGATAAGAGTGTTTGACAAGGCTCAGAGGTGATTGGGGCGTCAGGGAGGGTAGAGATGGAGGCTGTGAGAGCTGGGAGGCTGGAACAAAAATGGGATCAGGCAGATGGGAAGCCATTTAGAAAAGGCATTTTGGAGCTTATCCCCAAGGCTACTAGAGATTTAAGGGAGGGGTCATAGGATCAAAATAGTACTTCCCTCTCAGGATGCTATGTGTCTGACCATCTGGGGTCCTGATGGAGAAGCCCATGAGGCTCCCCAGCCAACTTAATTTGCATCTTAGTGAGCAAGGACTGATTACAATGGAGAGCACAGCAGCAGGGAGGTCAGAGACTCTGGAGAAGAGCCAGGTGGTTTGGACTAGGCACAGGGTCACAGGACCTGGAGAAGTGGAGAGGGGTAGAAAAATTTGGGAGGGGTCTAAAGGCAGGTCTAGACAATATATTTGGGGGGCCTTGGGAGAAATAAGAAGGAGTCAAGAAGATTTCCCAGGGTCCAAGATCAGGCACTGGTGAGAGACGGTCTCACTGCATTGAGCTGCCCACTGGTGTTTTCAGTCCACCTCCTCTGGCTTCACCTACCACCTCCATGCTGTTTCTTTGACCTGTCATCTTCTGTTCTTTCTGCATGCCTTTCTGCTCTTCCTTGCCTTGCCAGTGTGCTGTTCTACAGGGACCATTCCATTCCTCACATGCAGAATCTACTCCCATGGTTTTTGAAGGCACTAATATAGTTTCTCAGTTTGTAAGACAAATAAAAACACAACAGAGACACCACTCAGCCCCATTTCATTCTGTTTGTCTTTCTTATTTGCCCTCAGACCCTGCATCATGGATTCTGTTTCTGGCCAGTGGCACCTTTGCCATCCAGGTTTTGAAGATGCTGTGTCAAGACAAATCTTCACAAAACGTGTCATTGTGGTTTTTTTTTCCTCCCCTGAGCATCTTCTCTGCCCTGGCCATGGTCCTCCTGGGGGTAAAGGGGAACACCAAGGTGCAGATGGCTCAGGTAAGCTCACCTGTCACCCAGGAGGAGGGACTGGTCTGCAAGGCTTGACTTCTATCCCCTCCTTGATTGTTTCCACAACTGTTGAGGAAGGAGGGGTGAGCCTGGACCATTTCAGGGAGGAGGGTGCAGGAGGAAGAAGGGTGAGGGTTCTCCTCCAATGAGATTTTGTGTGTGTGTGTGTAGGGGGTGTGTTGCTGGGTAATCTCTTTTTGTTTTATAACTTTCCTTCTGAGCACATTTAAATTTTTTTCTTAAGATTTCTAATGTAGTCCATTTTGTATAGATGTGTGTGCTTTCTTTGAGTCAAATTCAAAGAAATCAACAAATTAAGTTCTTGGACTCACTGAACATTTTATGTTTTACCCTAAATTCCTTGGAAAATTTTCTTTACCTTTTCTAACATCATGAGTTGGGTGTTTTGTTATATCATTATTTCCATTGTAATATTAAAATAATTAATGCTATTTTAACTTTCTTTTGGTCTCATTATTTGGTCCTGTAATATAACATTCGTTTTGATTATTTTCTAAATCGTATGTCAATATTTAAATATTATGTTAACTAAGTTTTTAGAATAATTCTTTGTAACTGAAGAAACATTCTTAGAGTTTAACTTTTTAAGGGTAGTCAACATGTTAATTATTTGGTTGTTACACAGTGATATTATGCAGAACTGGAGCTGCTGTCCTTTGCCATAGGGGAGTTATTTCTTTAGTAATTCTTTTTAATAATTAGTTAGTAGGTTAATTTCCATGTTATTGGTATTTTATTTTTAGTGTTGTTGACTTTTCATTTCCTACACTGAGGCTGTTGAATGTAAACTGTGTGATTTGTATATTTCACAGTCAATTCAAACACTTCTTGTGGCCCCATTCATGACACATTTTTAAAAATATATAGTACCATTTATATATATATATATAATCTCTGTAGTATACTTTTAAGAAATAATTTTTTCCTACTAATCATATTGCTCATTTTATATTTTTATTTCCTTTGAAGATTATCATTATAATTACATTCCTGTCCATTTTTTTCTTGAATTTTTAGTGTTGTAACTGCATATTTTTTAAAAGATAAATTTTAATGGAACATTTTTTCTCAATTTCTGATACATTTATACTGTTTGTGAAATGGAGGACTAAAGAATAGTCCCTTTTCTGAACCTCTCTTTCCCATTTTATTTATTTCTATTGCTCATCTATAAACTATGCAGAGAGCTCACTTCAGGTGTAAGAGCCATAGCTTTTACTCACAGCTTTCTGACCCCTCTCTCCACCTATCCCACCAGTGTAACTTCTCAATTAGAATCAACTTCCTCTCAAAGAAAAAAATTCATTCACATTTGAGGAGAATATTGCTTGAAATTCTTGGTGAGGCCAAGATCAAAACTGAGAGGGTTTTATTGCTTTCCTTCATAGGTGATGTGTTTAAACACAGAGGAAGACATCCATAAGGGCTTCCAGATGCTTCTCACCCAAGTGAACAAGCCTGGCTCAAAGTACTTGCTTACAATATCCAACAGGATGTTTGGAAAGAATACCTGTGATTTCCTTTCAGAAAGTTGATTCAGCAGAACAATAAAAGTTATATTTAAAATACCTGGTGATATAAAACCCAGAAGAGAGACCCTAGAGACCAGGCAGGATGGCACACTTGGAAGGCTGAGATGGGAAAATGGAGAGTTAGAGGCCAGCTTGGGCAACCTATTGACACCATTGTCTCAAAGACAAAATGAAAAACATGCCTTGGGACACAGCTCAGTGGTACAGTATTTGCCTAGCCTGCTCAAGGCCCTGGGTTCAATCCCCAGAACTGCAAAAACAAGCAAAAAATGAAAAAAACCCTATAGAAATTGAGAAACTTACAGTAAACTATTTTTTATAAAGACCCCAATTATATACTCATACCTTGTATTATTTCATAATTGACAATACCTAAAATGTCATTTATTTTCTCTGATTATTCAGGGCTCAGGACATCTCTTTACAAATATAGATATTTCAACATCTAATAGATTAAAATTTGATCATGTTTTTAATTTTAAGAAAAGCCTAAAGCTAGCACGCAGACTGTTTTGAAGCTCACTGGCAATTTCATTTAGCAACATGGCTTCACTGAACACTTCTCTCTCTCCAAAGACATTTAAGTAGTCCTATCTTCAGTGATATCATGCAGAACTGGAGCTTCTGTCCTTTGCCAAAACTACAGAGAAGTCCAGGAAGCATAGAAACACATGGGTCTCAAAAGAGACAAAAGGTCATAATTATGGGTCATTCCCTTCTCCTCCCACCACAGCTCTGTCCTCCCTTCCCCTACTCTCCCCCTCCTTGTCACTGCTAATGTCAGTGGTGTTGCAGGAGGTCAGAACAGGGTTGCCTGGCTGAGCATCATGGTGTGTGAACCTTAATGGGCTCACAGAAGGTCTGATCAATCCTTATGTTTTCACAACCAAAGGACTAATAGTATCTGTTCTCCTGGGAACAGAGTGGCTGATACAAATGTTAAAGAAACTCATAGGCCAGATTTCCTGGTTACTATTTTACACAAGAACAGAACATATTGTCACTTGTCTGTAATGTTTACATGGCAGGTGACTGGCACCTCTGGGAGAAGATCAATGGCCAGATATTCTCCAAGTCATGCCCTTGGCAAGGAGTTCCATTTGTTCGTGGTGTCAGTTTGGACTGCATTCCTCCAACTTTTACATGTGAACCTGACTTCTACTGCTTCTTTCCTCTCACTTAAGCACCCTTCATTCAAATTTGAGAAGCCTAGACATGATTAGTCAGCTACAGAGCCTTTCTCAGGGCTGATCCATTCCACACACTGAAAATACCATCCATGTGGGGCTAAAACTTACGCATTGATCTTTCAGAGTGTGACAAGTTCTAAGCTTGGTCCCCATGATCAATGATGGTTTGATGTTTAAACCATTCAGATACTTCTGCACCACTCAGAATATCCCTATTTCTGCTAATAAATGGGACCATAAAAAATAGAGGTAGTCCTTTCCACTATTTCTTCTTGAAAATTTTATTCCTTGTTATCCTCTTGAGGCAGAAAATTTCTAGGGATGCTCTTTATTTATTTATTTTTGGGGGAATTTACCACTTGTTATCCAGGTTAAAAGGGACGTACTTCACCTACCCAAATCATTATTTCTTCCAGGGATACCAGGTGCCAGGAGGATGCAATCATAATATCTCTTCTAGTACTTTCCAAAAATTCTTCCTATGCTCCTGATCTGGAGCTATTCAATATTATATGCTGCTGAAATTTTGCTGTGTAGCTGTACAATGTTAGAACTGGACCTGACCACAGGGCCTTAGACCTGACACTGCTCTTACCCACACCAGGTAATGTCAGCTCCTACCCAGCCCCTCTCTCCTTTACGGCTTGTCTTCTACTCCATCCTGGTGTGAAGTTTCTGCTTTATGTCAACCTGCTTTCCTCCAGTGATGTAGAAGTCTTTCACCATCTTCAGCTTGGTGTAACTTGCAGTGGTTGTTGTCATAAATACAAACCCATAAATGGAGTTTTTAACTTTTATACTTAACCATCCAAACTCAGCATATTTGAAACCAGAATGTTTGGATTTCCAAGACATCATGTCATGCTTATTCACCACAGGTTCAGAAAAACAACGGATACAGTCTCTGCTTGTCTTTAAAGTTCAAATTCAAGAGTTGCTTCCAACTGTTTCAATTGATAAGCAGGCCCAGCTGGTATTTGTCAATGCCAGCTACTTCAAAGGAACAGTTTGACAAAACATTCAGAAAAGAAATGCCTTTCAAAATAAACCAGGTAGGAGAAACTTTTTTAAAAAAATCATAATAGTCTAATGAAGAATTTGAATAGAAAAGGTTAACTTTGTAAAGGCTTAAATGGATAATAATAATTTCAAACTCATAATCTCTCTTAATGAATTTTAAACTCATTGGAAAAAAATATATGAATATTTAATACTTACTGTCTATTATTGTTTCAACATATTAGCACTCTGTTTCTGATAAAGTCTCATACATGTATTGGCTAAAACTCATTCTGGACACAAAGATCTTCCTATAGACACAGGTAGCTTAGATAGAAAGCAAAAAGAGGTGATATACATATGTTTATATATATGTTTACCAAACATGAGGTAGGGTTTACAGAGGGAATGTGATAACACTCTTATTGAATCAAGGATTTGGTTTTGTTTTTATGTTTTTGCGCAGTGGGGAATCAACTGTAGGGCTTGTGTATGTTAACCAAGAATTGTACCACTGAGCCACACTCCAGATTTTCAATCAATTGTTTTTTTAAAACTAAAATAAGCTTTCATTTGAAGTTTTGTAAATAATAACTTCTCATTATCGATTCAGCATCTGCAGCTTCCTACCATTAAACATGAGAGGCAAAGGCCTTAGTTGACTATGAGGTATAATTTCAATTAAATCAGATTAATTAGAATAGTTTCCAAAACTCCCTAATCTCTGAAAATACAATTTAATGCAACAAAGAAGCTTCTATGTATTAAACTACTCCCCTCTCTTTTTAAGGCATGTTTTAGAAAACTACTTATTAATTTTAGCAGCAGGATTCAGAGTTTTCTTGCCCCTTCCATACTGTTTTAAATTTTGTGCTCGTGTGGTCCTTCTTCTCAGGAAGAAGAAAGACCAGTGCAGATGATACATTAGGAAGCCGATTTTAGCACTGCCTACATCAGTGAGGCCCAGATACAGGTGCTGGAGCTGCCCTATGCTGGCACCAAGTTGAGCATGATCATTCTGCTCCCAGATGAGCACGTGGACCTCAGTTCAGTGAGTAGGAGTGGGTTTCACTCTTTTGCATGCAGAATTTCTGTGGGAAGAATTGGTTACACCCTGTGCCCAGTTTTCACCATATTTACAACCCAACAGCCAAAATCGCCCATCCTTGTCCTCCTTGCTTCCTTGCAATATGATCCCATAGCAAGAGAGTCAACCATCTTCTCAATAGTGGCAGTGAATTGTGATGATCTAAGGGGTCTCTGTGAGCAAAGAAGCTCCCATGGGCTCTCCCTTTGTCTATCTCCCTAACTGTGATGAGGAGTTTCCACAAAGAGTGTCAAACCCCATGTGAGCAGGAGCACTCTCCAGGAGTGGCTCACACTGAGAATTCTTCCTTTTCCAGTAGTATTTTTTTCTTTCCATCAGTGGTTCCTAGTCTTCAAAACTAAGCCTCATTCAAACCAAAAATACCACCAGAAAACCACCATCCACTGGGCATGGACACTTCTCAGAAGGAAACATGACTCAATAGTGAATGGGTAAGGAGGGGCAGCCACAGTCTCCCTGCAGGGAAGTCACTCATAGGATAGCACATGGGGTAGAGGATGAGTCAGAGCCCTGATAACTTTCATGGCAGCTGAAGGAACTCCTATCCTGTGTGGACACTCAACATAAAATGATCATGGAAATGTCTGTGTGTTTGTAGATACACACTGAAGTCTGAATGTAAACTGGTGATTCTTGTCTTTCAGGTTGAAAATAACCTTACTTTTGAGAAATTCATAGCCTGGACCAAGCCAGATTTTGCGTACTATGGTGAAGATGAAGATTTCCTTCCAAGATTTAAATTGCAGGGGGATCGTTACATGGAGACTGTGCTTCAGTGTTTGGGAATGGTTGATGCCTTCCAACAGGGCCAGGCAGATTTGTCTGCAATGTCAACTGACACAGATCTGTGTCTGTCCAAGTTTCTGCACAAGAGTGTCATCGAGGTGAATGAGGAAGGCACTGAGGCTGCGGCAACCATGGCCACAGACATTGTGGAAGACTGCTTACCATGTATACCAACGTTTTGTGCTGACCAACCCTTCCTTTTCTTCATCAGGCATAACCAAACCAACACCCTACTGTTCTGTAGCAGGTTCTCATCTCACTAAGAGTTGTAATTCCTCTGCATGGAGAGTTTTGCTCTTTCAGTGTTCCCAAAGTCCCTCTACAGTTTCATAAGGATAGGCATTTAGGTGAACACCAGTAGGAAGAGGAAGGCAGGGTCCCTAGTCTTCTGAACAACTTGCCAGCATGTGACCTCATGAGGCACCATCCTTGTGTTGATCAACATAAAATAGTAAACCAAAAGGCACCCTTTTGGTTCTCCAAAAATCTCATGGTTTAAGAGATTTCAGGCTTAGTTGATCTTTTTTTTGCTGGAGGGCTTATGGCAAGACATTTCATCATGGCCACAATAAGGGATAGAGCAAAGATACTCACTCATTGTGGCATCGAAGCCAAATGAGGGAGTGCCTTGTATCCTGAATTTCCTTTCAAAGACACACCCCCAATGACTTAACTTCCTCCCACTAAGCCCCACCTCCAAAGTTTCTACCACCTCCCAAGGTCATATGCTAGTGACTATACCTTCAGCCCATGGGCCTTGGGGAGCATACCAAACCCAAACTACACACCACCTCTCTCTAGAAATCTTTTCCTTCTACTCTTCCCCTTCCTCCAACATCCTGTACCTCTCCCTATCACTGGATAATTCACACTAATCCTTGCCAAGGTTAAAGAAATCCCAGCACCCATGTGACTGATTATTTTGCAGGAGTTGCATTTATTGGACTAGATTAAATTGAGCAGAACTCCATCTGCCTGCAGTAGTTGGGAAACTTCCTGAGGGCAGGGTTTGCTAGGGTTGTTTGCCCTGCACCTAATTCCAGGACTGGCTGTGCCATCTATGAGGCCCAGTGCAAAGTACAAATGAAAGGCCTTTTGTTTGGATTTCAGGATGTGGACAGCAGAATGTCAAATCAAGGGAACCACACAGCTTGCAGGCTCCTATAACAGGACCCCTAGAGAAAATGCTAATCAGGGCGTCTCTGAGATTACCTCAGTTTCCGAGCAGGCCACTGCCCTGTAATAAAGTCTTAAGAACAAGTTCATATTAATTCTCAAGTGGTGCTTGTGATAGTTTCACATTTCCATTAAATGCATGCATTGAATTACTTGTTATCCAAACACAGCAGCTACTCCTTACCATTGATCATTAAGGATTCCAGCCCTCATCTCTAACTTCTACTCTTTCTTGATGATACATGACAATTCCCTTGGGGGAATTTTCCTGACATATGTTATTTTAGCAGACATTGATAGATTTGAAGTTCCCATCCCATGACTCCAAATGACACAGAAGAGAATGAAGTGAGGCACCCCTGACCTAGTGAGCCAAGTGAAGTAAACCTTTATCAAATCAAGAAAATCACCTCCAAATGATGTTAATCCCCTGAAATAGGAAAAATCCAGCCACAACTTGGCATCTGCCTTCCAGGGCACCCTATTGGTTCTCCAAAAATCCTCAAGTAATTTTCAGATGAGTGTCATGAAAATGGGTCCCTTCCACCATAATACTGACAGAAGTCATCATCCAGATTTTCCAATGGGAAGTGAAATCTTATTAAATGGACTATAAAATGACTTTCATCACCTCCTACATCACTGAAGCCTTCCTTGCCATACGTGCCATAGATGTCTTTTTTTTTTATCATCTCGGAAAATCCTCACATGGCTCACACACTTGTTTAAATTTTCTCTCTGCATTTTTTTCATTATCAGAATATTAATCTGGATGTCACTTTACTGGCAGTTCTCATATGCCATTTTGATATTCTTGGTTGAGGCTTGTCTTACAATGAGAATATAATTCTCATTGTAAGATATTAAGAAATAGGACCAGGTGAGACATTTAATAGGTTCATTAGGTTCCAACCCAATGAACAAAATCAAGATAATCCAAACCAATTTAAACCATTCAAACCAAGAAATTCTGGGTTAATGGATTATCGTGAAAGTGGGTCTGATATAAAAGCTGGTTTGGCCATGTGTCTAGCACACTCCTTGTTCCCCCCACCCATGAAAAGTCATTAAATAATTTATTGTAAGAATTTTAAGAAAGATTTTGGAAGATTGCAGAATGGAGGAGTTGCTTCACCAAGAACCAAGAAAAGCAGACAGGCATCTTTTCAACAAGGTGGGTGAATGATCAAGAATTAGAGAGGAGCCAGGTGCTGTGTTGAATGCCTGTAAGCCCAGTGGCTGGGGAGGCTGAGACAAGAGGATCATAAGTTAAAAGCCAGCCTCAGCAATGGCCAGGTACTCAGTGAGATGCTGTCTGTAAATAAAATACAAAATAGGACTAGGGATGTGGCTTAGTTTTGAGTGTACCCAAGTTCCCAGGGGTCAGTAGCTGGAGGAGCTCATTACTGGCAGAACTGAGTCTGGTCAAAAAGTGAGCTGGGAAAATCCACATTGTGTGACTGAGAGTAGGCCTAAGTGACCCAGAGAAAATCAAGTGTGGGGAGAGGTTTACATAGGGGAATACTGGTCCTGGAAACCCACCTGCATTCCCCACCACCATCCAGTCTGGCTGCTAGCAGGAATGGCTGGGAGAGAAGTGCTGGACCAGAATTTGAAATGGCAGAGTTGGTAGAGACCAAGTTAAGAGACTGAAGCAGAGAACAGGAATCATAGGGCGCAAAGGCAAAGCAGTGGGCTGAGAAGAAGTTCCCAGACCCCAGGAGTGAAAGCTGACGGAGATTCCTGCGTGCAGCCTTCCACGAGGGACCAGAATTGCTGGGACTTGGAGGTGCTCTGACTTAAAATCTCCAGACTAATAGTCACCGAATGGACAGAAGAATACTTAATTAAGCCTACACCCTGTCTCCATGAGTTCTTCCTCCATGACTACCCTCTCACCCTTGCAACCCCCAACCATCCTGAGGGTGGAGCTTGAATCAAATTCCAGACAACACCACTTGACTGCTAAGAAAATTTTGAATTCCAACTGAAATAGATGTATAATTTTTCATTGAGATCTTCTTTTTTCCCCTTTTCCCTCATATTTCTACCATTTTTAAAACCAAGTATTTTTCATGCACCAATTTTTTAAGACCCAAGATGTCTGAATATTATATTACAGTTTCATTGTGTATTCTTTTATTTTTAATTTGTTTCTGTTTACTTTTAGGGTATTAAAAAATTTACTTATGTATATTTTCCTCAAACTTTTCTGATTCTCTTTCTCTCTTTTCTCATGCTAACAGCCAACCTCTATTTATTCCTTCTTTAATCTTCCTCTAATTTTTTACTTCTATCTTCTCACCTCTTCATAACCATCACAACCTGAACCACTACTATTCTTTGTCTACCCTTTTTTAAATCCTTTTGCAAACTTACTGTTTCTATTGCGTACAATAATTGATCAAACCATTTCTGTTTAATATGACAAAACTGTAGATGTCTTAATAGAACCTATTTGATTTAAAGCTATACATTCTTTACATTGGGTACTGTTATTCTTTGCCTTCCCCTTAAACATGAGGAATTAGAAACCTCAGGGACACTATAAGTAAACAGAATAGAAACTATACTGACTCAGATCCACATTGTTGGATGGGCAGATTCACAACAACATAAAAAAAAACAACAAAAACAAGTGCCCCAAACAAACAAAGATAATCCAATAATAGAACCTATGGACATCACAGTAGAAGAAAAGTCAGAGGAGGAGTTCAGAATGTACACAATTAAATTGATATGCAATGTAAAGGATGATGTAAGTAGTGAAATCAGAGATAAATTACAGGAGGTCATTTCAACAAAGATAGAGATCCTGAAAAGAAATCAAGAAGAATCCTGCAAAATGAAGGAATCAATAAACCAAATTCAAATTCAATAGTAAGTATCACCCCAACAGACTAGACCACTTGGGTGACAGAACTTCAGGCAATGAAGACAAAATATATAATCTTGAAAATAATGTTGAACATGAATAAGTATGGTAAGAAACCATGAACCAAATTTCCAAGAATTATGAGATAACATGAAAAGATCAAATTTAAGATTTATCAGAATAGATGAAGAAGCGAAGAAACCAAATAAATGCACAATCTTTTCAGTAGAATAATATCAGAAAATTTCCCAAACTGGAGAATAAAATGGAGAAAATCAAATGCAAAAGATTTATGGGACCCCAAATGTACAAAATTACAACAGACCCACATCAAGGCACATTGCAACAAAAATGCCTAACATACAGAATAAGGATAGAATTTTAAAGACTGGGAGAGAGAAATATCAGATTATGTGTAGTGGAAAAACAATCTGAATCAAATGATTTTACAATCCAGATCCTCAAAGCTAGGAGGTCCTGGGAAAATACATATAATCTCTAATAGAAAATGGATGCTAACAAAGAACTCTACATCCAGCAATATTAAGCTTTAGATTTGAAGATGAAATAAAAACCTTCTATGAGAAAGAAAAGTTAAAAAGAATACTCAACTAGAATGCCTGCAAGATATGCTCTCAAAACACTCCAAGAAGATGAAATGGGAAGAAAAAAAAAAAACAGCAAAGGGAAGAACTACACAAAAGGAGTAGTAAACCAAAGGAGAAAATATTTCAAATTAAAAAGTAGAAATAAACCAAAATGATGAGGAACAAAATCATATCTCAATAATAACTTTGAACATTAATGGTCTAAACTCATCAGTCAACGGACATTGCCTGTCAGATTGGATTAAAAAGAAAGATCCAACAATATGCTGTCTCTAACAGACTTACCTCTAATGCAAAGATATCCACAAACTGGAGGTGAAAGAATGGGAATAAACATATTATTCACATGGATGGAGTAAACAAGCAGGGGCTTCTATCCTCACATCAGATAATACGAACTTCAAGACACAGTTTATATGAGGTAACAAAGAAGAACATTTGATCCTTCTCAAGGGAAGTATCAGCAAGACAAAACGATCATAAATATTTATGCCCCAAACAATGGAACATCTACATACATCAAAAACCCTTCTCAAATTCAAGAATTAAATAGACCACAACACAGTAATACTGGGTGACTTTAACACACCTCTCTCACTACTGGATAGATATTCCATATAAAACATAAACAAGGAAACTATAGAACTAACTAATACAATCATTAATTTAGACTTAACAGACATATAGAAAATTTCATCCATCAGTGAGTGAATAAACTTTCTTCTCAACAGCATATGAATACTTTCTAAAAGCAACTCTTACTGAATAAAAACAAAATAGAGAGAGTACCATGCATTCTATCAGGTTATAATGGAGTGAAATTAGGAATCAATGCTAAGATTAAAAAAACTAGAAGCTACTATAACATCATACTCTACTGAATGATAAATGGAAAGCAGAAGAAATCAGGGATGAAATGAAAAAATACTAGGAAGTAAATGAGAATAGCAATATGACATGAAAATCTCTGGGAAACTCTGATGAAATGATAAGAGAAAAGTTCTTTATATTGAGATCATTGATTTAAAAAAAAGAAAGTGAATGAATAAATTCCTAACATTGTATCTCAAAGCCCCAGAAAAATAAAAAATCAATGCAAAAAGCAGCAAAAGACAAGAAATAATGAAAATCAGAGCTGAAATCAATAAAATTGAAACAAAGAAACAAGTCAAAAAATTGGGAGGGTAGGCCTGGTTCCATCCTGCCACAAGCAGACACCATCAGAACTTAGGTTCCAGCACAGGACCACCTCCTCCAAACAGCAGACCCCTGCTAAAGCTCAGGCTGCAACTAGATCTGCTTCTGCCCACTTGTGTGGGGCCCAGGCCCAGTGTAGGTCTGGGTCCATCACCTTCACCAGCCCAAGCCTAACCCACTTCCATCTTGGGAAACTGCAGACATTGCATAGTCTATCCCACGCAGGGGTCTCTACCTTTCAACAACAGACAGAGCCTAGAAGCAGCTGCATCTTGAAGAAGGTATCCCAAAACCACTGTACAGCCCACCATTTCAGCCCCATCTCTGAAAGACATTGCATCCACCTTGGGGCACCTTCACTGCTACCTCAAGTTACTTCTGCTATTTCTGCCACCAACTTTAGATGCAGTAGCACACATTGAGGGATACCTGCAGGGTCTGGAAGTTCAGCATCAAGGTGAGGTACAGATAATCTGCATGGATACTACAAGATTATAAAGTGGAAACTGTAATATCTCAGATCCACACTGCAAGAAAGGAAGACACATAGAAAACATGAAAAAAAAAGGGAGGAAAGTGCCCCCAAACAAACCAAGATACTACAACAACAAATCCCATACACAGTGAAATTGATAAAATATCAGAGAAAAAGTTAAGAATGTTCATAATTGAAATGATCTGGGAATTATAGGCAAAAATTGATCACTCCAACAATGAGATAATACAGCAAATATGGGTAGCAAAAGATGGCTTCAAGAAAGAAATACAGATTGTGGGGAAAAAGACAATCAGAAATCCTTTTAATGAAGGAAACAATAATCCAAATAAAAAACTCAATAGAAAGCATCACCAACAGACTTGATCACCTGGAGGACAGAATATCAGATAATGAATACTCTCCGCAAGTTCAAGACTCAAATAGACAACAAAATAATTATGGGTGACTTCCACACACCTCTCTCACCATTGGACAGATCTTCCAAAATAAAAGTTGAATAAAGAAATTATAGAACTCAATAACACAATTAAAAACCTAGACTTAACCAACATATATAGAATGTATCAACCATCATCAAACGTATATACTTTTTTCTCAGCAGCACATGGATCCTTCTCAAAAATAGACCATATATTATGCCATAGGGAAACCTTAGAAATTATAAAAGTGTGGAGATAATACCATGCATCTTATCTGATCATAATGGAATGAAACTGGAAATCAATGATAAAAGAAGGAAGGAAAAATCCTACATCACTTGGAAAATGAACAATATGTTACTGAATAATCAATGGGTTACAAAAGACATAAAAGAGAAAACAAAAAAACTCTTAGAGATAAATGAAAATACAGAAACAACATATTGGATCGATGGGACACAATGAAAGCAGTTTTAAGAGGGAAATTCATTGCCTGGAGTTCATTCCTCAAAAAAAAAAATAAAATAAATAAAATAAAATAAAATAAAAAAATAAATGATCTCACACTTCATCTCAAAACCCTAGAAAAAGAAGAACAAAACAACAGCAAATGTAGCAGAAGGCAAGAAATAATTAAAATCAGAGCTGAAATCAACGAAATTGAAACAAAAGAAACTATTGAAAAAATTGACAAAACTAAAAGTTGGTTCTTTGAAAAAATAAATAAGATCGACAGACCCTTAGCCATGCTAGCAAAGAGAAGAAGAGAGAGAAGTCAAATTCCTAACATTCAGGATGAAAAAGGCAATATCACAACAGACACTACAGAAATACAGAAGATAATTAGAAATTATTTTGAAATGCTAAATTCCAATAAAATAGAAGATAGTGAAGACATCGATAAATTTCTTAAGTCATATGATTTGCCCCAGTTGAGTAAGGAGGATACACACAACTTAAACAGACCAATATTAATGGAGGAAATAAAAGAAGCCAACAAAAGACTACCAACGAAGAAAAGCCCAGGACCGGATGGGTATACAGCGGAGTTGTACAAAACCTTTATTTATTTTTTTTCCTTTTTTTTTTATTGGTTGTTCAAAAGATTACAAAGCTCTTGACATATCATATTTCATACATTTGATTCAGGTGGGTTTTGAACTCCCAATTTTACCCCAAATACAGATTGCAGAATCACGTCGGTTACACATCTACATTTTTACATAATGCCCTATTAGTAACTGTTGTATTCTGCTACCTTTCCTATCCTCTACTATCTCCCCTTTAAAGAAGAACAAATACCAATACTTTTCAAGCTATTTTAGGAAATAGAAAAAAAGGGAGCTCTTCCAAATTCATTCTATGAGGCCAACATCACCCTGAATCTGAAACCAGACAAAGACACTTCAAAGAAAGAAAACTACAGACAACTATCTCTAATGAACCTAGGCCCAAAAATCCTCAATAAAATTCTGGCAAATTGGGTACAAAAACATATCAAAAAATTGTGCACCATGATCAATTAGGATTCATCCCTGGGATGCAAGGCTGGTTCAATATATGGAAATCAATAAATGTCATTCACCACATCAATAGATTTAAAGATAAGAACCATATTATCATCTCGATAGATGCAGAAAAAGCATTCGACAGTGTACAGCACCCCTTCATGTTCAAAACACTAGAAAAACTAGGGATAACAGGAACTTACCTCAACATTGTAAAAGCTACTATGCTAAGCCTCAGGCTAGCATCATTCTAAATGGAGAGAAATTGAAGGCATTCCCTTTAAAATCTGGAACAAGACAGGGATGCCCTCTCTCACCACTTCTATTCAACATAGTTCTTGAAATACTGGCCAGTGCAATTAGACAAGTGAAAGAAATTAAAGGCATAAAGATAGGAAAAGAAGAAATTAAATTTTCACTATTTGCGGAACACATGATCCTATACCTAGCGGACCCAAAAGGTTCTACCAAGAAACTTCTAGAGCTAGTAAATAATTCAGAAAAGTGGCAGGATATAAAATCAACATGCATAAATCAAAGGCATTCCTGTATATCAGTGACAAATCTTCTGAAAAGGAAATGAGGACAACCACCCCATTCACAATATCCTCGAAAAAAAATAAAATACTTGGGAATCAACCTAACAAAAGAGGTGAAAGATTTATACAATGAAAACTACAGAACCCTAAAGAGAGAAATAGAAGAAGATCTTAGAAGATGGAAAAATATACCCTGTTCATGGATAGGCAGAACTAACATCATCAAAATGGCGATATTACCAAAAGTTCTCTATACGTTTAATGCAATCCCAATCAAAATCCCAACGGCATTTCTTGTAGAAATAGAGAAAGCAATCATGAAATTCATATGGAAAAATAAAAGACCCAGAATAGCAAAAACAATGCTAAGCAGGAAGTGTGAATCAGGAGGTACAGCGATACCAGACTTCAAACTATACTACAGAGCAATAGTAACAAAAACAGCATGGTACTGGTACCAAAACAGGCGGGTGGACCAATGGTACAGAATAGAGGATACAGAAACCAATCCACAAAATTACAACTTTCTTATATTTGATAAAGGGGCCAAAAACATGCAATGGAGGAAAGATAGCATCTTCAACAAATGGTGCTGGGAAAATTGGAAATCCATACACAGCAAAATGAAATTGAATCCCTTTCTCTCGCCATGCACAAAAGTTAACTCAAAATGGATCAAGGAGCTAGATATCAAATCAGAGACACTGTGTCTGATAAGGGAAAAATTTGGCTACTATCTACATACTGTGGGGTCGGGCTCCAAATTCCTTAATAGGACTCCCAGAGCCCAAGAGTTAATAACAAGAATCAACAAATGGGACTTACTTAAACTAAAAAGGTTTTTCTCAGCAAGAGAAACAATAAGAGAGGTAAATAGAGAGCCTACATCCTGGGAACAAATTTTTACTCCTCACACTTCAGATAGAGCCCTAATATCCAGAATATACAAAGAACTCAAAAAATTAAACAATAAGATAACAAATAAACCAATCAACAAATGGGCCAAGGACCTGAATAGACACTTCTCAGAGGAGGACATACAATCAATCAACAAGTACATGAAAAAATGCTCACCATCTCTAGCAGTCAGAGAAATGCAAATCAAAACCACCCTAAGATACCATCTCACTCCAGTAAGATTGGCAGCCATTATGAAGTCAAACAACAATAAGTGTTGGTGAGGATGTGGGGAAAAGGGTACACTTGTACACTGCTGGTGGGACTGCAAATTGTTGCAGCCAATTTGGAAAGCAGTATGGAGATTCCTGGGAAAGCTGGGAATGGATCCACCATTTGACCCAGCTATCACCCTTCTCAGACTATTCCCTGAGGATCTTAAGGTAGCTCACTATAGGGATACTGCCACATCAATGATCATAGCAGCACAATTCACAATAGCTAGACTGTGGAACCAACCTAGATGCCCTTCAATAGATTAATGGATAAAAAAATGTGGCATCTCAATAGATGAATGGATAAAAAATGAGGCATTTATACACAATGGAACATTACTCAGCATAAAAAAATAACAAAATCATGGAATTTAAAGGGAAATGGATGGCATGAGAGCAGATTATGCTAAGTGAAGCTAGCCAATCCCTAAAAAACAAATGCCAAATATCTTCTTTGATATAAGGAGGGCAACTCAAAACAGAACAGGGAGGAAGAGCATGAGAAGAAGATTACCATTAAACAAGGATGAGAGGTGGGAGGGAAAGGGAGAGAGAAGGGGAATTGCATGGAAATGGAAGGAGACACTCATTGTTATACAAAATTACATATAAGACGATGTGAACGGAAAGAGGGAAAAAAACAAGAGAGAGAAATGAATTACAGTAGATGGGGTAGAAAGAGAACATGGGAAGGGAGGGGAGGGGAGGGGGGATAGGAAGGGAATAGGGAAGGCAGCAAAATACAACAGACACTAGTATGGCAGTATGTAAAAATGTGGATGTGTAACCAATGTGAATCTGCAATCTGTATATGTGGTAAAATTGGGAGTTTATAACCCACTTGAATCAAATGTATGAAATATGATATGTTGAGAGCATTGTAATGTTGTGAACAACCAATAAAAAATAAAAAATAAAATAAAATAAAGGCTATCTATACTAAATCCCAGGCCAGCATCATTCTAAATGGAGAAGTATTCACAGCATTCCCTCTAAAAACTGAGAGAAGACCAGGATGCCCTCTTTCACCATTTCTATTTAACATAGTTCTTAAAACACTGGCCACAGTGATTAGAAAGACAAAATAAATTAAAGGGATATAGATAGGAAAAGAAGAACTCAAATTAGTATTCTTAGCTGATGATATAATTCTATACCCAGAAGACAGAAAAAATTCCACCACAAAACCCCCAGAACTAGTAAATGAATTCAGCAAACTAGCAGGATATAAAAGCAACACCCAATAAATCAAAGGCATTTCTATACATCAGTGACAAATCCTCTGAAAGAGAAATGAGAAAAACTACCCTATTTATTATAGCCTCAAAAAATAAAATAAAATACTTGGGAATCAATGAAAAAGGTGAAATATCTACATAATGAAAACTACAGAACCCTAAATAAAGAAATCAAAGAAGACCTTAGAAGATGAAAGATCTACCTTGCTCTTGGATAGGCAGAATTAATATTGTCAAAATGACCTTACTACCAAAAGCACTACATAGATTTAATGAAATTCCAATCAAAATCCCAATGATATTCCTGATAGAAATAGAAAAAAAGGCATGAAATTCATCTGGAAACATGAGAGACCCAGAATAGCTACAGCAATCCTTAGCAAGCAGAATGATGCAGGAGGCATCACAATACCAGACCTTAAACTATACTGCAGAGCAAAAGCAGCAAAGAGGCATGGTATTGATACCAAAATAGACTGGTACACCAATGGTACAAACAGAGGACACAGAGACAAACCTAGATAACCACAGTTATCTTATATTAGACAAAGGCATCAAAAACATATATTGGAGAAAAGATAGCCTCTTCAATAAAGGTGCTTGGAACACTGGAAATCCATATGCAACAAAATGAAATTAGACCCATATCTCTCACCATGCACAAAACTCAACTCAAAGTAGATCAAGGACCTACGCATTAAACCAGAGACACTGCATCTAATAGAAGAGAAAGTAGGCATAAATCTCCATCATGTTGGGTTAGGACCTGACTTCCTTAAAGAGACTCCTATAGAGCAAGAATTATAATCAAGAATCAAAAAATGGGATGGATTCAAACTAAAAAGCTTTTTCACAGCAAAAGAAACAATCAGTGAGGTGAATAGAGAGCCTACATTTTGGGAACAAATTTTTACCAAACACACATCAGATAGGGCATTAATCTCTAGGGTACATAAAGAACTCAAAATCTTAACACCAAAAAACAAATAACCCAATCAATAAATGGGCCAAGGAATTGAATAGACACTTCTCAATATAATATACAATCAATTAGCAAATATATGAAAAAAATGTTCAACATCTCTAGCAATTAGAGAAATTCAAATCAAAACTACTCAAAGATTTCACCTCACTCCAGTCAGAATGGCAACTATTAAGAATACAAACAACAATAAGTGCTGGCAAGGATGTGGAGAAAAAGGCACACTCATACATTGCTGATGGGACTACAAATTGGTGCACCCAATATGGAAAGCAGTATGAAGATTCCTTGGAAAACTGAGAATGGAATCATCATTTGACCCAGCTATCCCTCTCCTTGGTCTATACCCAAAGAACTTAAAAACAGCATACTACAGGGATGCAGCCACATCAATGTTTATAGCAGCAAAGTTCACACTAGATAAACTGTGGAACAAAACTAGATGCCCTTCAATTGATGAAGAGATAATGAAAATGTGAGATATATATACATATAGACACACACATACACACACACACACAATGGGATATTATCCAGCATTAAAAGAGAATAACATCATGGCAATTGGAGGTAAATGGATGGAGTTGGAAAATATAATGCTGTGTTAAGTTAGCCAAACCCCCGTAAAACTAATGCCCAATGTTTTCAATGATATAAGGATGCTGATACATAATGGTGTTTGGGGGTAGAACATGGAGGATTAGATGAACTCTAGATACAGCAAATGGAAGACAGAGGCAGGGAGGGGCTTGGGGAGTATAAAAGATGTTGGAATGAGATGGACATCGTTAAGCTAAATCCATGTATGAAGACATGAATGGTGTGACTCTATTTTGTGTATAACCAGAGATATGGAAAATTGTGCTCTATGTGTGTAATATTAATTGTAATGCATTCTGCTGTCATACATAGCAAATTAGAATAAATAGTTAATAAAAAATAAAATTATTAAATAAGAAAGAAAATTTTGATCTTTACACAAGAGTATAAGTTCTCATTAGAGGAGCACAATTTTAGAAAAATGTAATTGTATTTTCTTTTCTTTAAACAAATGAATTATATAACTTGGTTCCATAATGAATAAAATTTTGATGACAAAATATACAAAATAAAGTAACAGTAGGGGAAGATGGATAAATGGAAGACAGGAAATTGTCTATCCTCTTTTTGCAACTTTTTGTAACATTAAGATCATTTTAAAACAAAAAGTCACTACCATATTTGTGACCATTAGAAAATTTTGTACAATAATTGGTTACTTTTATGTAGTATCAATTTGGGTTTTTTCAAGTAATTAAAGTATTTTTAGGCTTTTCAATATCTTTCCCTGCTTCAAAATATTTTAAGGATAGGGTTGTGATTTTGGGATTTTTTAAAAGATTTCTACAAAAAAGGGGGAGAATAATGGTGAAAAAGGATTGCCAAATTATTGCAAATTAACACAGCTAGAAAATTGTTACTGGGAGGAAGTAATGATTTATTCACTTTAGTTTTCATGTTTTGAGTTTTGCATAACAAAAAAAATTAGACAGATAGACAGTATTAACTGTATTTTATGTGCATTTTTTTAGATTGTTGGGATTGAGCATAGGCCTTGTTCCACAATAAAATCAGCTCAGTACCACAATAAAACCTTAAAGAGATACTTTAACATGAAAAAAATTTGACAGAAAAAAGTTGGTTCTTTGAAAAAAAATAAATAAAATTGGTATACTCTTAATCATAGTGAACAGAAAGAGAAATTCATCTTACCAAAATTCATGATGAAAAAGGAAATGTTATGACAGACACCACTGACATGCAGAGATAATCAAACACTATTTTTAAAAGTTACACTCCAATAAAATAGAAAAATCTTAACAATGACAAATTTCTAGACATATGACCTATACAAACTGAATCAGAAGGACATGCAAAATTTAAACTGATCAATTTAAGCAATAAAATGGAAGACACCATCAAAGCCCTACCAATTAAGAAAAGTGCAGGATGAGACAGATTCTTCAGACAAGATCTAGAAGATCTTCAAAGAAGAATTAGCATCAGTACTCCTCAAATTATTCCATGAAATAGAAAAGGAGAGAACCCTTTTAAACTCATTCCATGAAGCTAGTACCACCCTGATGCCAAAACCAAAGACACATCAAAGAAATAAAACTTCAGACCAATATCCCTGATGAACATAGGTGCCAAAATTCTCAATAAACTTCTGGCAAACCACATACAAAAACATATTACAAAGACAGTGCACCATGATCAACATAATTCATCAACATAATTTATTACACCAATAAAGACAAGAATCATATGATAGATAGATGTATCTCAATAGATGCAGAAAAAGCATTTCACAAATACAGTAACAATTCGTGTTCAAAACACTAGAAAAACTGTGGATAGTAGGAACATATTACAACATTGTAAAAGCTATATATGCTAAACCCAAGGCCAACATCATTCTAAATAGAGAAAAATTGAAAGCATTCCCTCTAAGAACTGAAACAAGACAAGGATGTCCTCTTTCACCATTTGTATTCAAGATAGTTCTTGAAACTCTAGCCAGAGCAATAAAACAGAAGAAAGAAATTAAAAGGATGCAAATAGAAAAAAAACTCAAAATATCACTCATGAATGACATGATTTTATATTTAGAAGATCCAAAAATTCCACCAGAAAACTTCTAGAACTCATAAATGAATTCAGCAAAGTAACAGGATAGAAAATTAATGCCCATAAATCAAATGCATTATTACAATATCAGTGATAAATCCAATGAAAATGAAATTAGGAAAACTACCTCATCACAATTACCTCAAAAATAATGTTGGGGAATCAATCTAACAAAAGAGGTTAGGACCTCTACAATGAAAATTACAGAACATTAATGAAAGAAATTGAAGAACTTAGAAGATGGAATGATCACCCATGCTCTTAGATAGGCAGAATTAACATTGTCAAGATGGCCATACTACCAAAAGCATTATACAAATTTGATGCAATTCCAATTGAAATCCCAATGACGTTCATCATAGAAGTAGAAAAGCCAACCATGAAATTAATTTGGAAAAATAAAATACCCAGAATAGCCAAAGAATTTTTTAACATGAATAGTGAAGCATGAGGCAAATAAATACCACACTTTAAATTATACAATACAGCCATAGTAACAGAAGTGGCATGGTACTGTCACCAACACAGACATGTAGACTAATGGTACAACAGAAGACACAGAGAAAATCCCACCTAATCACAGTTATCTCATACTAGACAAATGTGCCAAAAACATACATTGGAGAAAGATGGCCTTTTAAAAATGGTGCTGGGAAAACTGAAAATTCATATGCAGCAAAATGAAATCAAACACCTATCTTTCACCTTGCACAAAACTCAACTCAAAGTGGATCTAGTTCTTAGGGACAAGAACAGAGACTCTGTGTCCAATATAAAAAAAAAAGTCAGCACAAATCTCCATCATGTCAGCTTAGGAAGTGTCTTTCTTAACAAGACTCCTAAAGCACAGAAGTAAAATCAAGAATTAATAAATGGGATGGATCAAAAAAAAAATACCTTCTACACAACAAAGGAAACAATCAAGAACATAGAGACAGAGCCAACAGAATGGGAGAAAATCTATACCATAGGCACCTGAGATAGAACATTAATCTCCAGGATATATTAAAAAACTCAAATACTTATCACCAAAAAACCCAAATAACCCAAACAGTAAATGGACTAAGAAACTGAGCGAACACTTCACTGAAGAAGAAATAAAATCAATCAACAAACATGAAAAAATTTTCAATATCTCTTGCAATTAGAGAAATGCAAATCAAAACTACTTGAGATTCTATCTCGGACCCAACATGGCGGCCGGCGAGGAAGCAGCACTTTCAGTATCTCCACATTAACGGGATTAGAAAGACCCATTAATACGCCTGGATTCTACCTGCTGAGAAACTTCTAGCAAAATTCCGCTGAAAGGAGACCTGCCGGGAATTAGTAAGTTTATTAGAGGTGACAGTTTGTCTGAGACGAGTGAATCTCGGCCACGTGGCGCAGAGGTCCAGTCCTGCTGGCCGCCCGCGGCAAATGACACCTGCCCAACTGGCTCTGCCAACGGCCCCACCTGCACGGCAAACACCCCCGCCTGCCTGGCTCTGGGAACGGCCCCACCCACACGGTGAACAGCCCCCCCCCGCCCGGCTAGGCGAACGGCCCTGCCCGCACAGCGAACACCCCCCCCCCCGCCCGCCTGGCTCTGGGAATGGCCCCGCCCACCCAGCTCAGGAGGCCATGTGAAGGGACTATAACCAAACCTTTATGAAATAGTGAACTGGGAACTAAAACCAGAGATTGAGTCAGAGCAGAGACAAGCCAATCCCACCCCTCCCTTAGGACACTCCGGCAAGGAGCCCGCCATAGCAGAGAGGGGAAGTCACCAAAGCTCGGCCAACGAGATTCCTTCCCAGCGGAATCTACTTTATCAGGAGTGTGACTCCCACCCACATCAGACACAAACAACTGGGAAACTTCAAAAATCTCTCTGTGGGTGTGACCGTAAGGGCCAAGGGACTCCCGACTCCCAACTCCCCTTACTGCCAGTGACGTGGGTGTGAATGTAGGGGCGGAGGGAAGCAGAGAAGACTCCCCACCCCCAACTCCCACAACTGCCAACTGAGAGGGCATGACGGTAGGGGCAGAGGGAAACAGAGGACACTCCAGACCCCCAACCCCTCCTACCGCCAGCGGAGTGGTCGTGATTGTAGGGTCTGAGGGAAGCAGAGGGGATCCTTGACCCCCAACTCCCATTACCACCAGTGGCGACACCCAAGGTTTTAGCCGCCAGCTTCCAATGGCGTGCCCACCAAAGGGGTCCAGAAAAATTAAACTATTGACTCCTAGACCACAGCTCCACAGCACTGGGGCTTAGATGAATGACAGAGAGAGTGCTCAGTCATTCAGGAAATAGGGCACTCGGTGGGGCTGAAAGTGTAACCAGATCCGTGGGGAACCACCTCCGGTGAGCAGGACCTGGCTGGCTGGCAGGAGGAAGGGGAGGAGGGGCCATAGAAGTGAAACAGCTCTGGACCAACAGGATTGAGAGACTCCCAGGTGTCGCCTTTCAGGGATTGCTGTCGACACTTTGAGGGCAAAACTCAGCTCAGAGGGCACAGCTCTGACTATGGGAAGAGAAGAAAATGGATCTCTAAGACCTAATTTTATTTCTTATTTTATTTTTTCTCCCCCCTTTTCCCTCTTTCTTTCCCCTTTCAAGTTTTATTGTACTTTCCATTCTCCTCTATGCTATCTATCTCCCTCTCCTTCTTTCTTTTCAAGAGCACTTTCCTTCCCCTTCCCCCCAACTTTTATCCCAAGCATTACGTCCTCCATTATGTGTAATTGTCTAAATGCAAATAGGTGAATGTTTTGAAGCTGTCTATAGGGCTCCTAAATACCTAGCTACTACCAACACCCTGATCCAATCAACGGTTAGTATCCCCCTTCAGTAGAGCAACCTTCTAAAGTAACCAAAACATACTAACCCTTATACCTTCATAGTACCTAACCTAAAGTCCTAAGAACAAACAACAGATCACTATATGCATACAGAATCCAGAAGCCCTTTATAAATTGAATGAATCAGCTCTAAAGTACAATAAAGCCCAACATCTCTAGGCATAATCTCCCACCACAAAGGAGAGACAACAGAGATATACAAAGCCAAAACAAATGTATAGGAGAAAGCAGTTAAAAAGCAGTCAAACAGAGCTGGAAAGTAACGTGAACAACATGAAAAAACAAGGGAAAAAAGGATTACAGATAATGCAGGAAAACTTAAATCTACAGGAGGACCTAGAAGCATCAGAAACATGGACAGGGAAAGAAATCAAGGCATACCTAATTCACATGGAACAGAATATTAGAGAAGACATGAGACAGCAAGTCCAAACATTGAAAGTATATTTTGAAAACGAACTAAACAAACAAATTCAAACTGCAAAGAACAAGCTTTACCAGGAGATACAGATCTTAAAAAAAAAAAAAAAAAAAAAAAAAAAAACAGTAATCCTAGAAATGCAAGAAACCATAAACCAGATTTAAAACTCTAACGAGAATATTACAAATAGACTAGATCAAGTAGAACTCAGAACATCAGATAATGAAGACAAAGTTTATCAACTTGAAAAGAATATAGTCAACACAGAAAAAATGCTTAAATCTCATGAGCAATCTATCCAAGAGATATGGGATCTCATCAAAAAAACAAATTTGAGAGTCACTGGGATAGAAGAAGGCACAGAGGTTTAAAACAAAGGAATGGAGAACTTATTAAATGAAATAATCCTAGAAAACTTCCCAGAGATGAAAGATGGAATGGATTGCCAAATCCTGGAAGCCTACAGGACCCCAAACATCCAAAACAGTAATAGACCAACTCCAAGACATATAATTATGAAGATAGCCAACATACATAACAAGGAGAGAATATTAAAAGCTATGAGAGAAAGGAGGCAGATTACATTCAGGGGTAAACCAATTAGGTTAACGACTGAGTTTTCATCACACACTTTGAAAGCGAGAAGATCCTGGAACAATGTATTTCAAACGCTGAAAAATAATGGATTCCAACCAAGAATACTGTATCCAGCAAAATTAAGCTTCAGATTTGACAATGAAATTAAAATCTTTCATGATAAACAAAAGCTAAAAGAATTCGCAGCCAGAAAACCAGCACTGCAGAGCATTTTGAGCAAAATACTACAAGAAGAGGAATGGAAAAATAGTGCCCAAAACTAACAGCGGGAGGTATCTCAGTAAAGGGGGAAGAAAATAACCAAAAAGTAAAAACTAGCCAAACTAAAATAAATAAATAAATAAACATGACTGGAAGTACAAATCATATTTCAATTGTAACCTTAAATGTTAATGGACTAAACTCACCAATCAAGAGACACAAGCTAGTAACCTGGATCAAAACAAAAAAAATCCAACAATATGCTGCCTTCAGGAGACTCATATGATAGGAAAAGATATACACAGGCTGAAGGTGAAAGGTTGGGAAAAATCATACCACTCACATGGCCCTCGGAAGCAAGCAGGAGTGGCCATACTCATATCGAATAAAATCAACTTCAAACCTAAGTTAATCAAAAGGGATAAAGAAGGACACTATATCCTGTAAAAAAGGAACCATCCACCAACAAGACATAACAATTATCAATTTGTATGCACCAAACAATGGTGCGGCAATGTTCATAAAACAAACTCTCATCAAGTTCAAGAGTCAAATAGACCACAACACAATAATTATGGGTGACTTCAACACACCGCTCTTGACATTAGACAGATCCTCCAGACAAAAGCTGAATAAAGAAACTATAGAACTCAATGATACAATCAATAACCTAGACTTAACCGACACATATAGAATATATCAACCATCATCAAGTGGATACACGTCCTTCTCAGCAGCACAAGGATCTTATTCAAAGATAGATCACATATTATGCCATAGGGCAACTCTTAGTAAATATAAAGTTGTGGAGATAATACCATGCACCATATCTGATCATAATGGAATGAAACTGGAAATCAATGATAAAAGAAGGAAGGAAAAATCCTGCATCACATGGAAAATAAACAATATGTTACTGAATGATCAATGGGTTACAGAAGACAAAGGAGGAAATCAAAAAATTCTTAGAGATAAATGACAATTCAGACACAACATACCGGAATCTATGGAATGAATGCAGTTTTAAGAGGGAAATTCATTTCCTGGAGTTCATTCCTCAAAAAAAGAAAAAACCAATAAATAAATGAACTCACACTACATCTCAAAACCCTAGAAAAGGAAGAGCAAAACAACAGCAAATATAGCAGAAGACAAGAAACAATTAAAATCAGAGCATAAATCAAAGAAATTGAAACCAAAAAAACCATTGAAAAAATTGATAAAACTAAAAGTTGGTTCTTTGAAAAAATAAATAAGATCGACAGACCATTAGCCATGCTAACAAAGAGAAGAAGAGAGAAAACTCAAATTACTAACATACGGGATGAAAAAGGCAATATCACAACAGACACTACAGAAATACAGAAGATAATTAGAAAGTATTTTGAAACCCTATATTCTAATAAAATAGAAGACAGTGAAGATATCGATAAATTTCTTAAGTCATATGATCTGCCCAGATTGAGTCAGGAAGACACACACAATTTAAACAGACCAATAACAAAGGAAGAAATAGAAGAAGCCATCAAAAGACTACCAACCAAGAAAAGCCCTGGACTGGATGGGTATACAGTGGAATTTTACAAAACCTTCAAAGAAGAATTAATACCAATACTTTTCAAGCTATTTCAAGAAATAGAAAAAGAAGGAGCTCTTCCAAATTCATTCTATGAGGCCAACATCACCCTGATCCCGAAACCAGACAAAGACACTACAAAGAAAAAAAACTACAGACCAATATCTCTAATGAACATAGATGCAAAAATTCTCAATAAAATCCTGGTGAATCGAATACAAAAGCATATCAAAAAAATTGTGCACCATGATCAAGTAGGATTCATCCCTGGGATGCAAGGTTGGTTCAATACACGGAAGTCAATAAACGTTATTCACCACATCAATAGACTTAAAGATAAAAACCATATGATCGTCTCAATAGATGCAGAAAAGGCATTTAACAAAGTACAGCATCCCTTTATGTTCAAAACACTAGAAAAACTAGGGATAACAGGAACTTACCTCAACATTGTAAAAGCTATATATGCTAAGCCTCAGGCTAGCATCATTCTAAACGGAGAAAAACTGAAGGCATTCCCGCTAAAATCTGGAACAAGACAGGGATGCCCTCTCTCACCACTTCTATTTAATTTAGTCCTTGAAATACTAGCCAGAGCAATTAGACAGACAAAAGAAATTAAAGGCATAAAAATAGGAAAAGAAGAACTTAAAATATCACTATTTGCGCTCGACATGATCCTATACCTAGAAGACCCAAAAGGGTCTACAAAGAAACTACTAGAACTAATAAATGAATTCAGCAAAGTGGCAGGATATAAAATCAACATGCATAAATCAAAGGAATTCCTGTATATCAGCAACAAAACTTCTGAAATGGAAATGAGGAAAACCACCCCATTCACAATATCCTCAAAAAAATAAAATAAAATACTTGAGAATCAACCTAACAAAAGAGGTGAAAGACTTATACAATTAAAACTACAGAACCCTAAAGAGAGAGATAGAAGAAGATCTTAGAAGATGGAAAAATGTACCCTGTTCATGGATAGGTGCCGCAGTCTGGCTGGGCACAAAATCACAAGCCACTCAAGCAGGAACAAAGTTTATTTTTTGAAACTGCCGCCAATGTCCGGTACCACCCGGGAAGATTTTTTCCACCCACGCGGCCTCCTCTCGGAACCACAGAGAGAGCTCCTCCCCCGGAACTCCCTCCTACTGTACTTCCCCAACCAATGGGAACTCTCCAGGAGTCCCATAGCTGGCCTAGGTGAACAGCAGAAATCCAATATCCATATGAATGCAAATCTTAACATAATCATATCATCTCAATGGCTAGCTGGCGTCACCTTTCGACCAAAAATGCCATGCATCATATACTTGGCTCTTAGCATCTCCCCCCTTCTGTTTAAGTAACAAGCAATCTGGCTAGGGACAATGCCTGTTAGGTTTGTCCAATTCAACATATGGTTCTTACCCGTCATCGGAAAACTGACTTTTAGGCATCAGCCTCCTGTCTTAGGTTGATACCACTGCAATTGGATCATACCCGTCACTGACTACCGGTCCAGCATATAGCCATACTTGTGGATAGGCCTATGTACCAGTGGGGGGGTGAGGTTCTTTGCCTCACCTCTGTTGGCCCCCAAATTTGGCCTTGGTGCCAGTGGGGGGGTGAGGTTCTTTACCTCACCTCTATTGGCCCCCAAAATTAGACCATCACTAGTAGAAGGGAGGAGGATACAGAAATATCATGACACCAAGTCAATTAACGGCTCCTAGGAAAAATTGCATCACTGGTGACACATCAGCAAAGATACGCTAGCACTACCATAATTTGCTGCATCAACAAATAGATCACAAAGCATACAAGTGATACATAGTCCAGGCAAGTTCTGTAAGCAGTTCAAAGCAGAGGAATCTATCAATATGTCCATATAATCCCAAAATAAAGCATACAAGTGATACATAGTCCAGGCAAGTTTTGTAAGCAGTTCAAAGCAGAGGAATCTATCACTATGTCCATATCCTTCCAAAATAAATCGACTCATTGATTGAGCATTACTTGTTGAGTTATAAATCATTGATGTATCAGTTTACACGGTTTGTTGTGATAACTCTCGAAGAAGTTGTAGTTTGGTTTTATCTTTGTCTTCACTGGCACTGGGATGAAAATAGGAATTTTGACAATGATGCTAAAAAAAAAAATATGTAACATTTCAACAGGTACTAAGAAAACAATATTTAGAACAATTTACATTATCCTGAACAGAATTATTAAATATAATGAAAAGGAAAGGTGAAAGTAAACAAACAGATCTGTTAACCTTCTATATGTTCATATATTAAAACAATCCTCAACAGCTGTTTACCCAAATTAAATTAAACTATTAAAATCACGTGAATAATAAAAAAAAAATTTTTGGATCCATGTGCATGAGCGCTCCTCATATGTGATATATGGACATACGCACATACAGACATACAACACAAAACAGAAGTGTGCACACGTAACATATAACACATAAGACAATAGTAAAGGCGTTGTAGCTTTACCTAGGTGAAATCTCCATTGCAATGTTCAAAAACTCCACAGTCAAAAAATAAAACTGATCAGACAAAACATTAACCTAGGTCTGTATGAGCTCAAAAATAAAATAGAACTTTATGATGTGGGAAAAAGCAATAATAAAATAGATATTGGAAAAAAACATCCTGGTTAATCACTGTCGCAGATGTAAGAATAGCCAAGCTGGAGATCTGGATATCAGCTGTTATGGATTTGAGTCGAATCATTTTCCTTTTGGTCTGTAGAAATTGTTTTAGTTAGTCTCTCTGGAATCCAAATTGGCTGCTGTTCTTCCTGTGGAAAAACACAAACAGAGCCCTGACTCCAGACTATCACTGGGTCAGGACCTTTCCATTGTCCTGTTAGAATATCTTTCCAAAGTACCTTAGGCTTATGTACATTTTTTGGATACAAATGTCTTTCCGCAGCACTAAGCCATGATGAATCCAAATTTAAAAAGTTTAGAGTAAAAAGGGTTATTTTAAGTTTATCTTTGGGGGATATATACCCCTTTCCAATTCCCTCCTTTGTTTTAATAAGTACATTTTAATAGTTTGATGAGCTCTTTCAACTATGCCTTGTCCTTGTGGATTGTATGGAATTCCTGTTATGTGAGTAATGCCAAATGATGAGCAAAATTGTTTAAAAGAGGTGGACGTATAACCAGGACCATTATCGGTTTTTAACTGTTTTGGAACGCCCACAGTGGCAAAATTTTGTAAGCAATGAGCTATAACATCTTTAGTTTTTTCTCTGGCATGAAGGGAGCCCATCAGAAATCCGGAAGAAGTATCAACTGTAACATGTAAATATTTTAATTTTCCAAATTCTGGCAAGTGTGTGACGTCCATCTGCCAAATATGGTTAGGTATCAGTCCTCTAGGATTGACTCCAAGATTAACTTGTGGTAAAAATGTCATACAACTTTGACATTGTTTTATTATATGTCGGGCTTGTTCTTTAGTTATTTTAAAATGCTTTTGTAAAGTATTAGCATTGACATGGAACCTTTTATGAAAATTTATAGCTTCTTCTATTGTGGAGAAAATATGTATGTCATGTGTAGATTTATCTGCTAACTCATTGCCTAAACTAAGGGCTCCAGGAAATCCTGTATGTGCCCTGATATGTCCTATAAAGAATGGATCTTTTCTGTCCCAGATTAGACTTTGTATAGTAGAAAACAAAGAGAAAACAGTAGAAGAAGGGGAAATCCTACCAGCATCTTCAAGGGATACTATAGCATTAACTACGTACTGACTATCGGAAAATAAATTAAATACAGAATCTTTAAACATCATAAAAGCTTGTAATACTGCATTAAGCTCTACCTTTTGAGCTGATTGTTTGGGTACTAAAAATGTAAAAGTTTGATCAGGGGTAACTACTGCTGCTGTACCATTATTTGACCCATCAGTGAATATATTTGGAGTATTTATGATAGGGTTTTTTTTTTGTCATCTTTGGAAAAACTACAGGATGTTTAGACCAAAAAGACAACAAAGGATTAGACAGTAAGTGATTATCAAATGAAACATTAGATTTACACATGATTATTGCCCAAGTATTTAACTCATTATCTAACTCATCAATTTGATCCATAGTATATGGAGTAATAATTTTATTGGGAGAAATTCCAAACACTCCCTTGGCTGCCTTTATTCCTTTGAGTATTAACTGTCCTACAGCCTCAGGATATCTAGTAAGAATAGTGTTAGGAGAATAAGATAAATGTATCCACAATAATGGACCTTCTTGCCACAATACTCCTGTAGGAATATTTTTTGTTGGCAGTACAATAAATAATAAAAGCAAACTTATATCAATTCTATCCAAATGCATATTTTCCATATATGTTTCAATGATTTTTAATGCCTTTCTTGCTTCAGGCATCAACATGCGGGGTGAATTTGGATCTGATGGACCTTTTAGAATATCAAATAAAGGTACCAACTCTCCTGTTGGTATGCCTAGATAAGGCCTTATCCAATTTATGTCTTCTAATAACTTTTGAAAGTCATTAAGTGATTTGAGTTGATCTACTCGTATTTGAATTTTGGGTGGACAGACCATGGTTGAGGATAATAAAACCCCTAAATAATTAATTGGAAGATTTAATTGTACTTTATCTATTGCTATCTCTAGATTATAATTTTTTAATAAATTTGTAAGTGTGGCATAACATTCTAGCAATGTGTTTTTATCTTTATGTGCCAATAACACATCATCCATATAGTGAAATATTTGTAGTTCAGGAATTTGATTTCTAAGTGGCTGGATTGCTTTGTTAACATAAATTTGACACATAGTTGGACTGTTAGCCATCCCTTGAGGGAGTACTTTCCATTCATATCTCTGATCAGGACCTTCATGATTTAGTGCAGGGATAGTAAATGCAAAATGTGGACTATCCTCGGGATGAATTGGAATTGAAAAAAAACAATCTTTAATATCTATAGCTAAAACATACCAGGTTTTTGGTAAAGCAGACAATTGGGGAATCCCTGATTGAGCAGGTCCCATAATAACCATCTCATTATTAATGGCTCTTAAATCTTGTAATAATCTCCATTTACCAGATTTCTTTTTAATGACAAAAATGGGAGTATTATGGGGAGATACGGAAGGTTGTATATGTCCCTACGCAAATTGTTGTTTGACCAGGTCATGGGCTATTTGTATCTTTTCTTTAGTCAGGGGCCACTGAGGAACCCATACTGGTCTTTCTGATT
Source organism: Marmota monax (assembly GCF_021218885.2). NCBI lineage: Eukaryota > Metazoa > Chordata > Mammalia > Rodentia > Sciuridae > Marmota > Marmota monax. The sequence goes on along the minus strand of NW_026693024.1, from coordinate 3,189,350 downwards.
TCCAAGTAATTTTGATTGTCTCAGTGGCCCTTTCTGAAAACCCAATCCATGTCTATTTGTTTTTTGATCTATTTGAATTGGTGCTGTCATACCTTGTTCTTGTTCTCTTAATCTTTCTTCTTTCCTAAAGCCTTGTCTAGCCCTAGTAGTGGGCACATTAGGATTGATGTTATTTGTTAATGTCAAACCTAATTGATCTAGGACATCTCGTCCCCATAAATTTATAGGAAGATGATCCAATACATAGGGCTGTATAGTTCCTTCACATCCTTCAGGATCCTTCCAATCTAATACCATTGCACTTCTATGGGGATTAGTTGCCACTCCCAGGCCTCGAAGCGTTTGAGTGGCTTGTTGTAATGGCCAATGTTTCGGCCATTCTTGATGAGATATGATGCTAAGGTCTGCACCTGTATCAAGTAGCCCATTAAAGTCATGTCCTTGAATATTTAGTTTTAGCATTGGGCGAGAATCTAGATTTAAAGAAAGCATAGCCCAATCTACACCTGTGGAGCCTAATCCCCTGGAACCTCTTTCTACAGTATGACTGGAAAATTTATCATGTAGGCTGGGTATTATTAATAACTGTGCTATTCTATCTCCTGGTGAAATTACTGATATACCTCTTGGAGAACTAGCTATAATTTTTATTTCACCTTCATAATCGGGATCAATTACCCCAGGACTTATCATAAGTCCTTTTAGTGTTGAAGAACTGCGTCCCAATAATAAGCCTACTGTTCCTTGGAGAAGAGGTCCTTTTACTCCTGTGGGAATGATTTGAACTCCCATCTCTGGAGTTAGTACTGCCCTGGCAGAGGCGCAGATGTCCAACCCTGCGCTCCCTCTAGTTTGTCTGATAAGGGATTTAATGGATAATGCGTCCTGGGCACTACCTTGATTGTGTTGCTGGGTTCCTCCACTGCCCTGTATATTTGTGGTTTTGGGCCCCGGAGCATTGGGCCCTCCAGTCCGTTTTTTGGCAATGGAGCCTGATGTCTTTCTCCATGATATCGTGGGTAAACACTTGGTCCTTGTCTGTTTTTTGATAATGGAATACCTTCTATGGTGGTTTGAGAACGGCATTCATTAGCCCAATGTTTCCCTCTAGGGCATCGTGGGCAAATACCCGGTATTCTATTCCTTTGATACCTAGCCTTGTTAAACCCTCCTCCTATGGGGCAACTCCTTTTAAAATGTCCTGTTTGATCACAATTATAGCATGTTTTTGGCCTGGCATCTAAAGCCTGTTGTACTGCTGCTAAGACTTGCCCTTGTTCATTAATGTCTCTACATAATTCAATATATGTGTTTAAATCTTCATGTTTCCATGGTCTGATGACCTCTCTGCAGCAATGATTTGCTTGGTCATAAGCCAGTTGTTTTATAAATGGCATTGCCTGTTCTGTATCTCCAAATACTCTAGATGCTGTCTGAATAAGCCTATCTACAAATTCAGTGTAAGGTTCATTAGCTCCTTGTATTACCTTAGATAACTGTCCTTGTAAATCTCCATGCCCCTGTAAAGTTTTCCATGCCTTAATTGCATCTACAGCAATTTGTGCGTATACGCCAGGATCATATTCAATTTGTTGCTGTTGACCCTCATAAGGTCCTTTTCCTAATAACATATCTAGATTTCTTTGAGGGTAACCAGATGCTGCATTTCTCCTAGCTGTTTCCATGCAAAATTCCTCATTGGCAACCTTCCATAACAAATATTGTCCTCCATTTAGCACAGATCGACACATGTTAGCCCAATCTGCTGGCGTCATGCCTAAGTTGGTAATGGATTCGATCATGCTCACAGTGAAGGGTGCTTGTGGCCCGTAGGTTGTTACAGCCTCCTTTAATTGCTTCACTGTTTTGAAATCTAAAGCACGGTGAATTCGTTGCCCTCCTGCCTGCTCAAGTACAGGGCATGCTAATCTTTGGGGTCCTGCCTCAGGATTCCGTCCATCAACTATGGGAGTTGAGGGCCGCTCAGCTGTAGATGGAGCTGTTGGTTGAATTACACCCTCTGGTGATAGAACGGGGTTAGTAGCAGCCTCCTGTTGTAATTCCCCGCCTGATGGTTGTTTTTCCTCTAAGCTTTCTTTCTTCAAATCTTCCTCTGTCTGACTAGCTTGAGAGACCTTCTCTTTCACTTGACCTAACATGTTTTCTACCATAGTCTGGACCTCTAACAATTTACTTAACAGACTTTCGGTTTGTTTTTTACTAGTTTCTAATCTACTATAAAGGTAAGGCAACCCAATAAGATAGCATAAAACAAAACCGAAACAGAATGAAACAAAAACCGAACAAAGAATAGTTGTATCAATTTTCTCTTTCTCAGGGCCGAACAACTTCAAACCTTGAGCCAACCATTTTTCCCAGTTTGCCTGAGAAAATTCTAGGGATAGGCAGCTTGAAACAAAAACAAGATAAATCAAAACGAGAACACATTGTTTTTTGAAATGGTCACCCATTTTGTTGCCTTCCCTCAGGGGCGAGCAATTTTACTCACCTCCAAGCTTCAGGCATTCCCTGTGCGGGCCGCCAGTTGCCGCAGTCTGGCTGGGCACAAAATCACGAGCCACTCAAGCAGGAACAAAGTTTATTTTTTGAAACTGCCACCAATGTCCGGTACCGCCCGGGAAGATTTTTTCCACCCACGCGGCCTCCTCTCGGAACCGCAGAGAGAGCTCCTCCCCCGGAACTCCCTCCTATTGTACTTCCCCAACCAATGGGAACTCTCCAGGAGTCCCGTAGCCGGCCTAGGTGAACAGCAGGAGTCCAATATCCATATGAATGCAAATCTTAACATAATCATATCATCTCAATGGCTAGCTGGCATCACCTTTCGACCAAAAATGCCATGCATCATATACTTGGCTCTTAGCAGATAGGTAGAACCAACATCATCAAAATGGCAATATTACCCAAAGTTCTCTACAGGTTCAATGCAATGCCATTCAAAATCCCAATGGCATTTCTTGTAGAAATAGATAAAGCTATCATGAAATTCATATAGAAAACAAAAGACCCAGAATAGCAAAAGCAATTCTAAGCAGGAAGTGTGAATCTGGAGGTATAGTGATACCAGATTTCAAACTGTACTACAGAGCAATAGTAACAAAAACAACATGGTACTGGTACCAAAACAGGCAGGTGGACCAATGGTACAGAATAGAGGACACAGAGACCAATCCACAAAATTACAACTTTCTTATATTTGATAAAGGGGCTAAAAGCATGCAATGGAGAAAGGATAGCATCTTCAACAAATGGTGCTGGGAAAACTGGAAATCCATATGCAACAAAATGAAGCTGAACCCCTTTCTCTCACCATGCACAAAAGTTAATTCAAAATGGATCAAAGAGTTTGATATCAAACCAGAGACTCAGCGCCTGATAGAAGAAAAAGTTGGCTCCTATCTACATATTGTGGGGTCGGGCTCCAAATTCCTTAATAGGACTCCCATAGCCCAAGAGTTAAATACAAGAATAAACAAATGGGACTTACTTAAACTAAAAAGTTTTTTCTCAGCACAAGAAACAATAAGACAGGTAAATAGGGAACCTACATCCTGGGAACAAATTTTTACTCCTCACACTTCAGATAGAGCCCTAATATCCAGAATATACAAAGAACTCAAAAAGCTAAACAATAAGATAAGAAATAGCCCTATCAACAAATGGGCCAAGGACCTGAACAGACACTTCTCAGAGGAGGACATACAATCAATCAATAAGTACATGAAAAAATGCTCACCATCTCTAGCAGTCAGAGAAATGCAAATCAAAACCACCCTAAGATACCATCTCACTCCAGTAAGATTGGCAGCCATTTTGAAGTCAAACAACAATAAGTGCTGGCGAGGATGTGGGGAAAAGGGTACACTTGTGCATTGCTGGTGGGACTGCAAATTGGTGCGGCCAATATGGAAAGCAATATGGAGATTCCTGGGAAAGCTGGGAATGGAACCACCATTTGACCCAGCTATCGCCCTTCTCGGTCTATTCCTTGAGGACCTTAAAAGAGCATACTATAGGGATACTGCCACATCAATGATCATAGCAGCACAATTCACAATAGCTAGACTCTGGAATCAACCTAGATGCCCTTCAATAGATGAATGGATAAAAAAAAAATGTGGCATTTATACACAATGGAGTATTACGCAGCACTAAAAAATGACAAAATCATGGAATTTGCAGGGAAATGGATGGCATTAGAGCAGATTATGCTAAGTGAAGCTAGCCAATACTTAAAAAACAAATGCCAAATGTCTTCTTTGATATAAAGAGAGCAACTAAGAACAGAACAGTGAGGAAGAGCATGAGGAAAAGATTAACATTAAACAGAGACGAGTGGGGGGGAGAGAAAGGGAGAGAGAAGGGAAACTATATGGAAATGGAAGGAGATCCTCATTGTTACACAAAATTACATATAAGACTTTGTAAGGGGAAAGGGGAAAAAAAACAAGGGAGAAAATTGAATAACAGCAGATGGGGTAGAGAGGGAAGATGAGAGGGAAGGGGATGGGGGATAGTAGGGGATAGGAAAGGTAGCAGAATACAACAGTCACTAATATGGCAATCGTTAAAAATGTGGATGTGTAACCGATGTGATTCTGCAACTTGTATTTGGGGTAAAAATGGGAGTTCATAACCCACTTGAATCAAATGCATGAAAGATGATATGTCATGAGCTTTGTAATGTTTTTAACAACCAATAAAAAATAAATAAATAAATAAATAAAAGAGATTCTATCTCACTCTAGTCTGAATAGCAATTATCAAGAATATAAGAAATAATGTTGATGAGTATGCAGGAGGAAACACACTCATACATTGCTGCTGGGACTGCAAATTAGTGAAAACACTATGCAGTGTGGAGATTGCTCAGAAAACTTTGCATAGAACAACCTTAGACCCTGTTATTGCACTCCTTGGTTTATATCCAAAGGACTTAAAACCAGCATAATACAGTGATGCAGCCACATGCATTTTTATACCAGCCCAATTCACAACAGTTGAACTATGAAACCAACATAGCTGCCCTTCAACAGATGAATGGATAAAGAAAATTTGGTGTATATACACAAGGACTACTACTTGGCCTTAGTGAAGAATGAAATTATGGCATTTGCCCATAAATGGACAGTGCTGGAGAATATCATGCTAAGTGAAATAAGCATCTCAACCAGGAAATTTCTTACTCCCATTCTCCCTCCTCCTCTCCCTGCACCTCCTTCTCCAGGGTTGGGGGAGGGGAACCTAGGGACTCACATATGATAGGCATGTGTCTACAACTGAGCTATGCCTCTACTCTGGCCCCTGATTTTTATCAGTATATCTTATCATAATTATACTCTTCTTTCCTCAATGAATATACGGAAAACTTTGGTTGTTTTATGAAAATTTTGTAACCACAGGGCTTGAAAGAAAAAGCTCTGTTCTGGTAAGAAGGACATAGGGACCTTGGACTTGGTTTTTCCACAAACTCTCCATGAATCCTGATCAAATCACAAAGACTCCTCCACCTTCCCTCTCTCAAGGGAGACACAAGGCTCACAGGCAAGAATACCCTTAGCATTTTGAAGCTTCTGCAGATTGTAATGTTCTCTTGAAATTAATTAACATAGTGAATGTGTTTTCACCTCATGCCTCCTCAAAACCATGGGAGCCTGATGGAATTCTCATGGGAAGGGTAGGGATAGGGACATAGGGAGTGGCCATTGCTGAAGAGCATGACCAGTAATTGAGTGTAAAGTTTGAGACCTAGTTCGAAGCCAAATGCTGCCTCATGACTAGTCCTAATTATTCTTTTTCAGGCATGGGGTTTCTTCATATCACCACAAGTTGTAAAGGGATTTCATCACATCCTGGGGACTCAGATGGTTTCTGGCTCCACTCCTCCCCTGGGACAGCAAAAGTTTGAGGTAGAGATGCTGGGAGCCTAGGCTAAAGGTTTCCTAAGATCTACAAAGTCTTAAGCTTGAAAAAATTATGTCCATGGTTGACTGGGGTTTGAACAGCAATAAATCATATAGAGCCCCTACTGGACCAAGCTCTAGTTAGGTTCTACTAAGCCTCCTTCTCAACTAGGCCTCAAATGTGGCCTATAAAAACTACACACATGATTCTGTTTATTGTTCTCTTCCACATTAAAAGACCTGAACAAAATTCACATAGATTCCAATATTCATGGCCAAGACTGTAGGATGAACCCAGCCCTTCTCCTTACAGTACTTTCCTGAGGAAACTCAAGAATAATCAAAGAATTCACAATTTCTTACAGCTAATGTTTGATCAGAGGGCCTAACCTCCCTTCTCCAAGCATTTTCTAAAGAGGATTTACCATCATGAGTCTTTCCTCTGTCCCTTGGGATACAGAGTTGTGCATCTCCTACAACCCAAGAGTGTATTTCTCAAGGACCAGAAAAAGTCATTCCTTTGTTATGCAATCATCAGAAAGAACAGAGCCTCTGTCTCAGTCTTTGTGGGAGACAGAACCTGAACTTGAACAATTACACTTTGTAATTTTTCATTTTCCTTACTTGGAACTTCCCACATCCTCCTACCTATTAGTTCAATTTCCCTTTAAAATACCCAGTCATCTCTGCACAAAGTTGAATTTGGTTAATAATGGACCCTCTTCACTATTGTAACATTCATTATTGATTAAAACCTTAAATGGTTTTAATTTTCTGTAGTACAGATACTTCCATGTCGTGGTTGAAGAGTTGTGAACGACACAGGAGAAGCTGGAACTTCACTGGGGATCGTGTTCTCACTGTCAGCTGAGGCTTCTGCATCCTGCCTGCCTCAGCCCCATCTCAACTTTCCTCTTTCTCACCATTGCCCGTGACAGCCACCTTCCACGATATACTCTTAATAATGCAGCCTGGGATACCTTATAAACCACAACTATGATTATTTTTCTCCTCCTTTAGAAACATTTGGTGGTTACCCACAGACCAGAGGCAGGAGAAACAGAAACTTACTTTCTGTATTGATCAATTTGTTTTGTCAACTTGGTCTTCATACCCAGAAAATCAATCACCAATATGGCTATTGATGTAAAAGTAGTTTTTAGAAGTAATTGACATTTATATGAGCATATTTCCTTCCAGTGTGCATTGACCTCACCTAATCAGTTCTTAAGAGTAAAAGACTAAGGTTGACAACCACATAATATTGGAATTGCTCAGCCCCAAAAAGAAATAACCTGTCAAGCCATTCAAAGGCATCAAGGAAACATACACACATATTGCAAAGTGAAACAGGCCAATTTTAAATGGCTGCATAGAAATTACTTTGGGAAAGATAAAACCATGGAGATGGTAGAAAGAGCACTGTCTGCCAGGGGGTGTGGGGCTAAGAGTATGATTAGGCAGATCACAGAGGATTTTTAGGGCAGCAAAACAACTATGTATTATACTACAAGGGCACATACATGCCATTATATGGTTATTCAAATCCACAGAATGTCTAAACCAGGAGTGAACCTACAGGTCTAGTCTAAGTTATAATGATGTGTCTATGTGTGCTCATTGATTATAACAAATGAACCACTGTGGTGGGGTGTTGATAATGGGTATGATGTGCACATGTGGAAGGAGGGGCATATGGATATTTTCTACTCATTCTACTCAATATTGCTGTGAACCTAAAACTACTCTTTAAAAAGTAAAGTGTTCACCCAGGTGTGGTGGTACACATCTATAATCTCAGCAACTCAGAAGGCTGAGGCTGGAGGATCACAAATTTGAGACCAGCTTGGGAAACTTAGTGAGGTCCTGTCCAAAAACCATAAAAAGGCTTTGGGATATAGAGTGGTAGTAAAGAACCCCTGGATCCCACCCAGTATTGCAATCAATCAATCCATAAAGTGTTCAGAAGAATTCTGTCTCCCCATGGAATTTTGATTTGTATCATAAGAGCAGTTCTTACGGGGGTCTCCAACATGTCAGTATACTCAGGAGATGTTGGGCTTTCCATCCCCCATAAGAACATGAACTAGAAACAAGAGGTTTGGTGGATCTCAAACAGTAAAAACATAGAAAAAGCCAACATTTAAAAATTAGCTTCCAAATAATTGATATTGCTATAATATGGATCTTAAAGCTCCCTCAAGGGCCTTACGTTAAAACTTTCATCCCAGAGAGGTACTATTCAGACATAGTGAGACCTCCTGGGAGGTCTTCAAGTCACTGGGATGTGTCCCTATGGGGAATAAGTTCACAGCCTCTTTCCTTGTCTTTCTTGGGCTCCTGGCCATAAGATGATCTGTTTTGCTTTACTATTCAGTTGCTCCATGATGTGTTGCCTCACCATAGACCTAAATCCATAGGTTCAAGTAACTAGAGTGGGGCATCCCAAACTGAGCAAATTAAACATTTTCTAATTGATTACCAAGGACTATTTTATAGTAAAGGAAAGCTAAATAACTCAGGTATTCATGACAATAAATTATTCTGTGCTGGCTGGATTTCACCCAAGAATCTCTGCAGAATTAGCAACAGAACAAGGCTTAGTAAACCTTTACCAGAGATGTCTTTAACCTATTTTAATCAGCTCATATTCCAGAGAAAACTTTTCCCTGTGACAGCCATTAATTCAAGTGTGGAAATAAATAAAACTTAATATCAGTTAGTTCAAATTACTATTTTTCAAAGCACTAAACCCAGACTTAAGAAAAGATAGACATCTATTCAATTATACATACTTATTAGACTTTAATATTTTTATAATCACAGAAATGCATTTTTAAAGAAAATAGTTCTTGCTCTCCATTTTTTAAAAATTTCTACTTGTGTTTTATGACCTTTATAAAATATATAAATGTTACCACATATAATTTTATAACAATGAGTTAGGGATGGATGTTAAAATTAGTACCAATGGGTAGAAACTATTGGCTTGAGGAAATTCTAACATCTGGTTTTGCTTTTAGTCAATTTTCAAAGTAAAGCCACTACCTAGAAACTATTCTTCTATATACACACCAAACCCAAATACTGCCAATACCATAACAGTGAAAACAATCTGTGTCTGGTGAAGCCTTCATAGCCATCCTCAGAGGATAAAGCCTGATGTGAAGGATGAGGCAAGAACAGTAGTAATAGATGCTGCAGCAGCAGAGGTGATAGTAGCATAGTCTTCCCTTGGTAACTCAGAGGGAATTGTTTCCAGGTCCCCTCACAGATACCAAGATCTGTGGATGCTCGAGTGCTTATACAAAACACTGCGGTATTTGTATGAACCCCATGCAATCCTCTGGATTTATATCATCTCTATGTGATCTATAATACCTAATACACTGTAAATGCCTTATAAAACATTGTTACAATGTATCATCTGGGAGTAATGGCAAGAAAAATAAATTTGTATCCAGTACAGATGCATTTTTTCTGGTGCTGGGGACTGAATCCAGGGATTTGCACATGCTAAGCAAGTGCTCTATTACTACTGAGGTATACCTCCAGCACAAGACAAGATGCAGTTTAAAACTATTTTCTGTTCACAGTTGGTTGAGTCCATAGATAAGGGACCTGGACATAGAGGGTTGACTGTGATAGTAGTAGTGGACTGTTAGTGGCATTAGGGGTAGTGGACAGTCAGTGGCAGCAGTAGTAGTGGACTGTTAGTGGCAGTAGTAGTAGTGGACTGTCAGTGGCAGTAGGAGTAGTGGACTGTCAGTGGCAGCAAGAGTAGTGGACTGTCAGTGGTAGCAGGACTAGTGGACTGTCAGTGGCAGTAGGAGTAGTGGCAGACATAATGCTAGTGGTAGTCATAGTGGTGGAGGCACTGGCAGTGATAGGCACAGTAGCAGCAGAGCAGTGGCAATAACAGTAGAGGTAGAAGCAGTGGCAGTAGACATGCAGATACCTTCCAGGAGCAAGGCTGCAGAGATGCAGGCTCCTTGCACTTGTAGTGGTGGAATTATGTATAATTTGTCTATTATCCAAAATGTCCTCAATAGTAACATCAAGGGACTTGGAGAAACAGAGGTGCATTGATGAGTGTTGATATGAAACACAGCCTGGCCTAAAGAACCCTATATTTATTTAGTGAGGGTTAACAGAAGTAAATGATTTAACACTGACATTAAATTTGCTAAAATTATAACAATAAATAGTAAGCTGTAATAAAACTCTATAGTTTTTATAACAGGGTCTTAGGAACTGCTTTTTCTAAAAGGTAGTGTCGCTTTGCTTGAGCCAGTCTCATGGATAAGTAAAAGCAGAATTAAAGATCAGGCATCTCATGTATAATGCATCAAAATGCATTCCACTGTCATGTAGAACTAAACAGAACAATTTTTTTCAATTTTTTTTTAAAAAAAAGAGGTGGGCATCTATATCTTCATTTTGTATCTGTTTCCTTTATTGACCTTTGGATCAGATTCTCTCCCATATTAGGCATATTAATCATTTAAAAAATCCTCATCTTTAAGTTGCAAAAACTCCCACTTCAAGGTTGAAGCCTGCAAATTCAAATAAATAAGGCCTTTCTTTTTTTATGACCTTTATAAAATATATAAATGTTACCACATATAATTTCTTAAAAATGAATTAGGGATGCATGCGAAAAAATAGTAACAATGGGTACTTTTTTATTATTAAGGTATCTTCTGTTATTTAAAGGTTAATATATGCATTACAGGAAGAATAAAAACACAAGCAAAGAACAAAGTCATCCAGTCACAAGCACCTTAGTTGGACATGTATCACAGGTCATGTATATACATACAAAACATCCCTTTTTGTGTTATTCAGAATAGAGTGTATTTCATGCTTTTCCACACATCATGAATAGTCACCAATTCAAAATCCCAAAGCTACATGAGTATTTTTGATAACCAAGAATACACTGCACCAACTCAATCTGTTCAAAAAAAATTGTAATACGTTCTTGGGTACAAAAATTTCACCGAGGACAGAAATGGCAACAGGCCTCTAGATAGATATATTGATTGAGTTACAACTAAAATAATACATTCCTTTAGTGCTCAAATAAAAATGAGACAAAGCAACAGAATACACTAAGCTTCTTTCTAGGAGGGATCATTACCAGATTTCTACTACTGAAATATCAGCAAGAATACATCTTCCCAGTGCATTAAAGTATTCCTCTGACACAGCCAGAAGATGCACACACACACCATTATCCACATCAAAACATTAATCCTTGGGCAGGCACAGTGGCACAGTGTGTAATCCCAGCAGTTCAGGAGGCTGAGGCAGAGTTCAAAGTCAGCCTCAGCAAAAGGGAAGCACTGAGAAATTCAATGATACCCTGTCTATAAATAAAATACAGAACAGGGCTAGGGCTGTGTTTCAGTGGTCAAGTTCCTCTGAGTTCAATATATAGTATCAAAAAACATTAATCCTTGAGCACTTGCTGCCAGCTTGTCCTGGGTGTTTCCTGCTACCCCTGTGCTGCCAGTCTGATGAAAAAGCCCTGCTACACATTGTCCAAAGACAAAACAATTCCAAGTCCAAGATGCACCTTTTCGGTCAATTATAACAAAAAGAATTTTACACATTGGCCAATTCACTAGGTCTACTATTTATAATACACTGTAACCACAGGATATCTAGAAAGCATAGATGTTGTGAAATAAAGTATGAATTCTGTGCACAATAAACACAAGTACTTTACCAAAACTGCATATATAGATCTATGGTTATAATCTCAAATGATCTTCCATATATGGAGAGAAGAGCAAAGAGCACTTCCCCTTACCTTTCCTCTTCTCCCTCTTAGTCCAGTGACTAAGTTCAGGACTACACCTAGTTCCAAGAGGTGGATTAGCAAAGGGCATTTCCAGACGACAGTTCTTCCTAAAACTTACAAGTGAATATTTATTCAGAGGTGTTTTTGGGTTTTTTTGTTTGTTTGTTTGTTTGTTTTGTTTGTTTGTTTGTTTTTTTGCTACTTCTAACAAACTTTAAGCATTAGGACTTATCCTTTAATGCCTAGCAATATTAACTAAAATACACACAGAACACTGGCTACCTAATTCAGCTCATCTAAGGGGCACAGGTTGATTTTCTATGTATGCTTTCTCCTTCCCCCACCATCAACTGGTGAATTTTCAACAAACTCTCCAAGACATCAAGTTCAACAATTCCATTCCCCTGAAAGGCACCAATTCCAATGTACTAATAAAAAATACACAAAGGCATTATTTTAACCCTTTACTTTTACCATGTGAAAAAAGACTAGCTGTTTCCAACAAGGACTTAAGTTTCCATGCACACATACAGTAGCATAACAAAGGCTAGACTTTGAAGCAAAAATCTCCTGTTTTTAAAGGCTAGATGTTAAAAGTGTCTTCCAAACAGGAACATTCTGGCCTAGAACCCTTCCCCTTTTCATCTTTAATCAACCCAAGGGTCAGATACATACATCTGTAAAGCTTCACTTCCTAAATGGTTTTAAGAACAGTCTTTCCTATGGATTTTAACACAGTGTACTCAATGTGTTTACTTACTCTACTTTCGGTATATGCTAGTAAACTCTTTAACATCTAGATAGTCTAGATGTAAATTAGGGCTCACATGTCCTTATACACACAATTTACACAGCATAGTAAAACAACACCCACAGGCATTAGGGACAATGGTCAATCTTGCTTCACAGAAATACATTGGTATAGAGCCCTTTGCATTTTCTTATCCTTCTTCACCCTAAAACAGCACAAATATAATATGCAGTGCTCAGAGAAGTGTTTTGATCATTCCATTTCCAAAAGACAGTTATCTCCTCATGACTTTTAACAAAAAGATCTCTACAAAATGCTTTATTTACAACCTCTACTTTTTTAATGTTTATTAATATTAACTTTTTTAGTTGTACTCGGAAACAATACTCTTATTTCACTTATTTATTTTTATGTGGTACTGAGGATCGAACCCAGGGTCTCTCACATGCGAGACAAGTGCTCTATCGCTGAATCACAACCCCAGCCCACTATTTCCATGTTTAACATATTTTGTGCTCTTCTGAACATCTACAAAGACAAGATGTTTCAAATAAGTTTGTCCACTTTGTATACAGTAGTGTTGAATAAATTGTGCACATGTAACAATGGTTATATAGGACAATGTCTTCTAAGTCAGATTGTTCTGGCGTAAAATTCTTCAGTTCTTCCTCTTCTTTCTCCTTTGTCCCATGTGATATATGCACAGTGTGTAACATCACTCAGAGGTGAAGTTACAATTTCACTTCCAATAGTTATTTTCATAAAATACCTTCCTATAAATTTTAACACAAAGTGTACACAATGTGTTAGTTTAATATCTCTAGTTTTGTCAAACACTGGCAACCTCTTTCCCATCTAGAGTCTCACTATTATAAAATTAGGACTCCTTTGTCCAGGGTATACACAATATATACTGTAAAGCAAATTTAAATGAAATGCACCTGCCAGGGCAAGGGATGAGATGAAACTTTCTAGCACATTCTAACAAGACAGCTTGTGCAGCTTCTTTCCTCCCACTTCCACCAGCCCAGTGAACAAGTACAGACAGTAAACTCTTCAGAGGTAGTTTAACAATTCCAAGCACAGTTTATAAAAGCTATTTTCAAAAACTTTCATTCTAATACTTCTACTTTTAAATGTATTAAGCACTTCTAAATATATAGAAAAACTAGATACTCCTCCTAAGAACATGTTCTTGATGGACACAGCACTGGTAAATAAAATTGCACATGGAGTAATGGTTATAATCTGAGGTATCTTCTTGTATGACTATTTTGTCCTTGAACCTTTCCCTTCTCACTTCTTTCTATTTTCAGTTCAGTGGACAATACAGGCATATGTAAGGCCTAAAGATGGTTGAACATTTTTTTTTTGTCCAAAAGTAATTTTCAGAGGACAAGCTTCCTTGTGAATTGCAACACAAAATGTATGAACTGTGCTCATTTAACTAACAACTTGGTCATACACTGGCAACGTCTTTATACCTACAGACTAGATATTGCAAATCTGGACTCGTTTGTCCACTATATAAACTATGTACACAGCTAAACAAAATGCATACATCATAAAGCAAACTGATGTCTGAAAATGTCCACGTGTGAACACACTAACATATTACCTTTTGCAATTGTTCCCTCCCACGTCCTCCACATCACTGAATAGGTAAAGACAGTACTATACTGCTCACAGAGATGGTTTAAGAGTTCCATTCCCAAAAGGATATTTCATATGAAGTTTAGCAAAAAGATATTTCAACATGATATTTTACTACCTCTACATTTACCACACATTGCACACCACTAAACATCTAACAGACTAGATTTTAGAGTAGAAACTCAATTTGTCCAGTTTGTCTACTATGCACAGGAAAGTCTGGAATAAACTGCATACATGTAGCAATAGTTCTAATTTGAAAATGTCTTCAAAATATGAGCCTCTGGCCACTCACCCACCCAATGGGCTACAATGTAAAAAGTTAGAGAAGATAATCCTTCCAAGAATTTTAACACATAGCATACAAAATTTGTTTACTAATTTGACTTTTGTCATCATTGGCAACCTTTTTAACATCTAGAAAAATGAGATGTAGATTAGGACTCATTTGTTCTTTCTGTACACAAAGTAAAACAAAACGTATAGACACAAGGAACAACTCTGGCCTCACCATAGGCACATTGGCAGGGTCCTCCTGAGGACAAGCATGCAACTGTGTCCTACTCAACAGGGGGTTTGGTTATTGCCCCCTCTCCCCCCCAAAATTTTTTTCTTAAGAATTTTAATTAAAAGATATTACCAAATGTGTTTTGTTTTACCATTTCTACTTTTAATGCAATTTAGGCATCTAAGAACAGTCTACATATTTTTTTAAAGTACTTAGCATTCTTAACTGTATATACAGTATTGAGGAATGAGATGAGCACACAATACAATGTTTGCCATATGAATGTGTTTTGCTTATAACTAGTCTGGCACAGGACCTCCTCCTCCTTCTCAGGGTTAAAGTATCTTCATGTCCTCTATCCCACTGACCCAATGTGGACACGTGTGGTGCCTAGAGGTGGTCTAACAACTCCATTTTAAAGTCACTCCTGAAAACATTCTGGAGTTTTTGAAACAAACGGCCATTTATGAGACGTTATTTTCTTGCTCTGTCATATCTCGGCAACCTCCTGACATCTGGAATGTCCAGATGTAGCAAAGCTTTTAAAAGGTTGGGGGGCAACTTGTGAGCAGCCTTTTCCTGTTACATACAGAGGCCTCCTACAAAGGGGCCACTAACTCTTCCCAAGGAGAGTGGGCATCTCCCATTGGCCACTGTATATTCCCCTGTCCTTTAGGGTCGAAGGAAGAGGCACCGCCCAAGGGATGCTAAGAGCTCCACCAACCTTCCTCAGTCTCTTCACTCACCTTCCAGGGCAGTTAAGGCTTTGCCTTGTGCGACAAGGTGCGGTCCCTGGGAGCCAGCACAGAGTGGTCACCGAGGGACCTGGTCTGCGCAGCTCTCCTGCCTAGTGCGTGGCAGAGCTCTCAGGGTTCCACTCACCTTCTCGGCCCTCAAAACTCCAGATACTCTCCATGAATTCAGAACCATCCACCTCACGCCACGCCCCTCACGCCACGCCCAAAGTCTCCAAACTCTTAGAAGCAGCTTGTGCTGGGAAGGCCAGGATTGGGCCAGTAGCCCTGCAGTCCACAGGGTGCTGGCTCCCATGGGTCTTGCCACCATCAGGTCATCCAGATGGGGGTGAGTCTCGAAGCTCTTTCAAGGACTGAGCCAGCCAGTGCAGGCCTGAGGAAACTCCTCCTGAGAGACTTTAAATAAAAAGGAAATAATATAAAGGAAAGAAAAGAAAAAATTTCCATCACTTGTTGAAACTCCAATTTTACAAGGATGGGGAGCAAATCTTAAGACACCAGGGTCTCTGGGGGACTGTTCATATCCAAACCACAGATAGAGGTATACTAGTTGGCAAACTGCTCATTTTTCAGTAGTTTGATTTTTATTTCATGTTTTCAGGAGACATACAATACAGATGATTATTAAACTGAATTTAAAGTGGGCCATGTAGACATGTGCACACCAGGTCAAAGAGGTGTCCCGTGTGGGGGAAAACTGAGTATGGTTACTTTGTGTCCCTGTGAAAATCCCAGTGACCCATCTTGCCATTATGAGCCCTGAGCAATAGGTCTCTGTGTGGTTTCCAGCTGAGCTCAAGTCTATCCACCTAAAAGCAATGGAAGAGGTTCCAATTTACAATTATTACATGTTGAATATTCCTTACCTGAAATTCTTAAGCCCAGAAGTCTTAAGAATTACAGATATTTTTCTGATTTTAGAATATTTTCTTATACACAATGAAGGGTCTTGGGGATGGGACACAAGTCTAAAAATGAAAATCAATTCTTGCATGAATATCTTATGCACATAGCCTAAAGGTAATTTTATAGGATATTTTCTAATAATTTTGTGCATGAAACAGTATTAATGTACATTAAATCATCAGATTTGTGGTAACATATTGATGCTTAAATAGTTTTGGAATTTGGAAAATCTCAAGATTTCAGAGAGAGAATGCTCAAAGTATAGTACTGGCTGAATACCATTTGTCTTCAGTGAGCCTGTGTATGTAGAGTGTCTCATAGTGGAATTGTTGGTCAGAACAAATATTGATGAGGCCTATGAGAGAATTCCAAATATATCAGAACACTATCCTTTATGCTGAAGCAACAGCCCAGTGTGGAGCCAATAATTAATGAACATGAATCTTGGAAGAGAAGGTAGAGGTTGAACAAGTCTGTTTTCCAAACATTAATGGACATTTGAATCCCTATGGGCTTAGTTGTGTCCTCCAGCATTCGTATGTTGAAGTCTAGTGTGTAGTACCTCAGGAAGTGACTGTATTTGGACATAAGGACTTTAGAGAGGTGATTAAGTTTAAATGACATCAGCAGGATGGATTCTCATCCAGTATAACTTCTTTTTAAGAAGAGAAAATTGGACATAGAACAATAGAAAGGAAAGACCATGTATAGACACATCAGGAAGGATACAAACCTAGGAGAGAACCATGGAAATGGGAAAATAAACAAGGAGAGAAATGAATTACAGTAGATGGGGTAGAGGGAGAAGAAGGGAGGGGAGGGGAAGGGGGATAGTAGAGGATAGGAAAGGTAGCAGAATACAACAGTTACTAATAGGGCATTATGTAAAAATGTGGATGTGTAACCGATGTGATTCTGCAATCTGTATTTGGGGTAAAAATGGGAGTTCACAACCCACTTGAATCTAATGTATGAAATATGATATGTCAAGATCTTTGTAATGTTTTGAACAACCAATAAAAAAAAAGATCCTTCCTCACAGCCTTTAGAAGGAACTCTGTGAACACCTTGATCTCAGACTTCCAGCCTCAAGAACTTTGAGATCAGAAAATTTTTTAACCTAAGCCAGCATCTAGTCTGTGCTGCTTTGTTGTGGCAACCCTAGGAAACTTAACCATGATTCTCCTGGGCTTTTGTGAAAATGCACGTTCTCATTTGGTAGGTCTGGGTTTAGCCTGAGTTTTTTCACTGCACAGGATGCTAAAATAGGGGCTCTCTGATTTACCTGGTTTCTCCTATGAGATCAACAGTCTTTGCCACAAGACAAATATGAGATCTGCCATAGCTACTTAAGAGAATTAGGAGAGGCTGAGGATAGAGTTAGTGTCTGGGAAGCTGTCACTGTAACGCTGTATGTGTGAAGGCCCAGGTGATGAGGGGAAAGGAAGGTACAAGTGGAAGCCTCCTCTCTCTCTTTCTTCCTTCTGTATGAGTGGAATGAATGTAAATCTCAGAGGACTTTAAGACAGCTCCCTGGCAGGCAGTTGGCCTGTTGTGTGGTGGCAAACAGGGATACTGAAGCAATGACCTTTGCTATTTCTTCTGTTCCATCCCCAGAAGCAATGACCTTTGCTATTTCTTCTGTTCCATCCCCAGAAGCATGCCTCCATTCCTGTTCAGAGGATCGCTCATCTCTTCCTCTTCAACAGGCAGGTATTTGATCTGCCTATTCAACAAGCAGATATTTGTCTCTCCTCTCCAAACTAGTTTTCCACTTACAGTGATATGTGCTACATCACCGCACATTGAGTATATATGTGTATATACTTTACATGGATATAATATAAATATAATCAATGGTTTTAATTTTTTGAAATTAAAAGATAAACATCTGAAACAAGTTTAGAGCAAGTAATTCTTTTAAAAAAATCCATGATGCTATCAGGCATTCTTACTGCTGTTTTACTATTTCCCATAAGATTACAGGGAATGGGGAGGCACAAATATTTGCAGAGAATCTTGGTGTGTTTATAAGAAAAAAAAGTCTATAGACTGTGTGAGAGCTCACCATCCACTTGTATAGGAGCCTGGAGTTGGGTAATCAGTGTGTGCGGGAGGAGATGTGGTGTTGTCTGGACCTGACTTTTTCCAGATAGAAAAAAAACACATGTGACAATTTCAGAGTCTAGAAAAATCCAGAAAAGATGACTAAATAAAGTGTGATTTTTTCCTTTGCTGGATAAAGAGAAAAGTATAAACTCAAAGTTTATATTTACCGTTTAGGAATGACTGGCGCTTTTGGGGAAACCAGGGCTGACTATGTTGGAATGTGGTCTTAGATATCACAGTGAACAGAAGGTCCAGGGGAAGCAGAACAGGACAAGATTTGTTGCTGGCCACCTTTCCTTTTCTCCACTGGGCAAATCCTGTGGTGGGTTCTCTTCTCCATGTAGAGGTATGACTCCTATTCATAAGTCCTTCTCCCTTCTGAATACCTTGCATTAATTTAAATTTTAGAGGTTCAAATTCATGCAGCAGGTAGTTTGTAAATGTCAATACCTCAGCATTATGTAAGGTGTAAATCAAAGAAGGCTTGGCCCATTTGGAGCATTCGGGTGCTTCTGAGTGGCTCTGACAATACCTACATACCACATTTCCCAGGCTATGCCCAATAATGTGGGCTTTCTCAGGAGCTTCTCAGGGATTCCTGGAGCAGCAGGGGCTCTGATGAGATGCTTATAAATACTTTAGGTATAATTACACTACAACTCATGTGTATATGATGTTGATAGGGAACAGAGAGATGTGAGCAGTGGGATCATGATGTTAAGGGAATAATTCTATTGTGTGTGTCCGCAATACCAACTTCCAAGTGCTTTATTTTTAAAAAAGCAATTTGCCTCCAGTTCTGCCTGGCCTAATTTGTCTGAATTTGTTACATTCCTCAGAATACTATCTGTTATCTGTAGGAGAAATGCAGGCAGGAAATGCCAATAAAGGTTCCCTGAAGGGGAACATTTGTGATCCTTATAAAGACCAGTTTGCAAAACTCAGGGAGATAAGGATCATTCCCCCTAACCATGACTTTTGGACCAAAGTGACCTATAGTTGTCATGGACAAAAGTGACCTAGAATTGTCATTGTGGGGACTTTAAAATCTGATGTCATCTTGTTTTCGGTGAAAACTCAAGAGGTGGACCTGGGTGGGACTTTCTATAAACTTCCCTGGGATGGCATGAAAAGAGTGCCACCCTTCTTTCCTGAGAGAAACCCCTCACACAAGACAGACTGTCTTCTTTTCCATTTTTCTATGCCTTCTAATGAACTCATACCTGTTACTCTGAGACACATGCCTGAAATCTTTCTGGCACAAATGTAAGAGTTGGGGTTTGAAGAGGAGGACTCTGAGACTGCCTCAGCTTCTCAGCAAGCCAGTGTTCTGTAACAACATCTTCCAAAAAGAGTTCCTGTTAATCCTCACATGGTGCTGGTGATAGTTTCACATTTCTGTTAGTGCATAGGATAAACTACTTGTTATCCTAGCATAGCAGCTACTCCTTCTCATTGCTCATTAGGAACTGTGGCCATCTTCTCTGACTTCTACTTTTTCTTCACCATTCTTGACAAATCTCTTTGTGGTGATTTTTATATCATTTATTAGTTTTGCAGAAGCTGATATGAATTTGAAGTTGCCATTCCATGCCTCCAAGTGACATGGAAGCAAACGAATGAGGCTCCTGTCTAAACCAAGTGAAATATAGGCTGTATCATATCCAGAAAACCCATGTACAAATGGTCTTAATCCCCTGACAGCAGAGAAAAAAACAGCCACAACATGGCCTCTGTTTTCCAAGGGAGCCTTTTTGTTCCCCCCAAAATTCTCAAATGGCCTTCAAATAAATATAACAAAAAAATGAGTCCCTTCCACCAAAATATTGCCTGAAGTCATCATCTGGATTTAGGACTATAAATTCAAATTCAAATGGACTATGAAAATGATTTCCACCATGTCCTTCTTTGCCACATTTGACATACATGTCTCATTTTTAGCATCTGAAAAATTCCTCATATGTCTCAGCCACTTGTTGGAATTTGCTCTCTGGGTCCTCTTTATTCTCAGGGTTTTTATCTGAATGCCACATTAGTGCCATTTTCTGACATACCTTCTGGATACCCATGGGTGAGTTATGTCTCTGCACACCTGAAACTTCATAGCAACACATTGTTTTAACAAATAGTTGGCACATGTTTGAGGTCTCTGGTGCAGGCAGCAGGAAGGACAAAAGAGAACAGTGGACCTCCTTGTTCTCCTCATGGCTCGTCCCACTTTCCTCTCTGTTCCTCCTTATTTTTCATCATCTATAAATTACTTATAGACAGCTTGGATGATTACAATGATTTGTATTAGGTGCAAGACCATAATAAATATCCTACATATTTTCTCATATCCTTTCTATTTTAAAAAATATATTGCTGAAAATGGTATTGTGGAGATAAAAGTTAGGTACATTTTGAAGCTTCTCCCAAGCTGGTCTCCAAAATGTTGTGCCAATTTTCACTCCCATGGACACTACCATTCACACTACTAACAGGGGCCTAACTTATTTTTTATGAACTGAGCTGCACAGTGTCTGCTCCTGGATCTTATTTTGGACTCACAGTTCACAACCTGGTAAACAAGTCATTTATAATACAGCTTTCACTCAAAAATGTACCAAGCTAGACCATGTTCCCCCTTAGACCATATTCATTTTAGGGGACACACATTCTAAGCCCTTAGAGAAGACAGGCAAGTGGATCTGGCAAAAAACAAATCCACAGAACTCCAAAGCTTATAACTGAAAGTTTTTAATTCATTTTTCTCTAATTTTTAAAACATGTTCTCAAAATTTTATTAAGTATAATTGACATGATAAGCATTTAAATGTATAATCTCATGATTTTCAACATTGTATTCTCCTATAAACCATCACCACCATCAAGATAATGAGAATTTTATTACACACAAAACATTCCTCCTTTGAAATCCCTTTGTTTAACTTTCTGTATATTACTCCACTCACATACTTTCAGAAATCATGCAACTGTCACAGGATAAGCCTTAAAAATCTCCCCAGCAGGAAGAAGGGGACCTCAACTCAGCTCAGGCAGGTTCTTGACTTACACCACAGAAAGAAGTTTCAGGATCTATCAAAAGACAAATGTGGAAGAACAACCTCACACATGACTGAGTCACACTCCCCGGCTGGGTGCTGAGGCACTCAGTCACAGAAATGTGGCAGAGCTTTCCCCACCCTTCTTGGGTTCAAGGGTCGGTGTCTCCTGCATGGCTGTGTCTTGCTACAGCCCTATGGGTAAAGCTACTCTCACCTTTTCCTTTAAAATATAAGCCCTTGCCCTGTTTAGGATAGAATCTTCCATGGAAGTGCCTTGTGTATGTCCCCTTCTCTTACTGTGCCCTTGAGTGTGGCCCACTCAGGTGTCAGTCAACCTGCTGACAGTGGACATCATGAAGATAGACTCAGCCCCCTAAAACCTGACCCCTTGCCTCATTTGAATAGCTTCTCCTCAATAAAAGGGGTCAGCCTGTGCTCTCGCTCTGTCTCGTCCTATGGACATTTAAGGTCAGAGAAGCCATCACAGTGACCCCAATGAAAAAGATATTTGTGTCTCTTGTGGTTATTTCATGCAGCCCAGTTATCCCAGTTCAACTGGAGTAAACCCTGAGCCTTTTAGTCATGAGAACAGAAACCCAGCATACAAACAAGTAGAAAATGATTTAGGAAAGCAAGAAGATTTATTGCTTTCCTAAATACAAAGCAATAAATAGAGCAGGATACACACCCAAAGGGGGAAGGAATGTAAGTGCTCCAAACTGAGGCATGCATTGGATTTTCAGGTTCCTTCTTTTATAATTTTACAGAATTTTAATTATCAGATATTTTTGTTTCTCATTGTATTTTTATCATCACACATAAGAAATATTATTATTAGATTTTGTAATTATATATATTTTGTACTTGCATATGAGGAAAAGACCATTCTTTCTCCCCTGAATTGCAATTGCAACTTGGCCAAAAATGAATGGATCATATATAATGGAGCTATTTCTCTGATATTTGCATTGCACTGGGACTCTGTCAGCAAGTAGGTCATAACCAGATAAGAATACTTGATCCCTTATCAGAAATGTGACCCAAAGTAAACTGCCCTTTTTTTCCATAGCAAACACAGTCTGTTATTGTGTTATTAGCAACAGAAGTTGGACTAAGACATGGTACACAGTACAACTGGTGCAGAGGCATCTAAATGGTTCAAACATCAGGTCATCATTAACCCCAGAGGCCACTATTAGAACATGTCATTCTCTGAAAAAGAACAAATGAGGTTTGAACCCAGAAGAAGGGTGTTTTTAGTCTGTAGAACTGCTCAATCTTGAGAAAGAGTCTGCAGTTAATCTACCAAATCTAGTTATTTCAAGTCCAGTTAAGGGAGCTTAAATAGAAAATGTGAAAGAAGTAGTTTCCTTAACATGTAAAGTTGGTAGAAAAAGAGACACCCACTCTAGGAAGAGCATCCTAAGTACATGAGTCAGGAAAAGATGGGTCCATCAGTCTGTCTCACAGAGATGGTACAGTCACCTGACATGTTACATAGTGGATAAATATTTTAACCCTGGGAAAATTTAGAACTCACCCAGAGATGAGGAAGTAACCAGAACTCATGTAATTAAAAATTTGGTGTTCAAAAACTCAACAGTAAAATAAATACTAACCCAGCATAAAATTAGGCAAAGGCATTTGAATGGGCATTTCTTTGAGAAAGATATTTAATAGACCAATAAGAACATGAGAAGAATCTCGCCATAATGACAAATCAGGGAAATACAATTGTGAAAGCTTTAGTGAAACATCATAATAGCAACAATCAGATGATAGACATGGAGAAACTAAAACTATCATTGCTAGTGGACATTTAGATTTGTGCAGTAGCTTTGCAAATCAGTCTGGTATTTCCACCGGAAGATAAATTCAGAGTTATCATATGAACAAGAAATTTCATGCTTAGGTCTATATTCAAGGTAAATTCAAGAAAATATGTCTACACAAAAATTTTACACAAATGTTCAAAACAACGTTATTCTTAACAGACAGATGATGGAAAGGACTCACTGCTTACCAAATGATGAAATTTAAAAATGAACATATATGCACTCAATATTATTATGGATATTTTTCCAACACAAAAAGAGATAAATGCCCGTATCTTGAACCAACAAGGATAAACCTTAAAAATATCAGGTTAGTAAAATAAGGAAGTAAACAAAATACCTCATATTGTATGATTCCTTATATTAAATGCTCTCAATAAGCAAATACATAGAGAAAAATAAGGATTAGTCATTGCCAGGACTTGGAGGAGAGAGAGAGGAGGGAATGAAAAATAATTATAAATGAGTATCCCATTTGTTTTTGAAGTGATGTAAATATTCTGGACTCAGACAGTGGTGCAGTTGTACAGTTCTGTGAATATCCTGAATTGTAGGATTTAAAGGGGTGAATATTGTTAAACCATAATTTTGAGATGGAGAGATCTCTGAAATACATGGATTTATCAAGCTGTGCATGTTGCTAGCCTGGTCCTAGGGCAAATTCCCTAAGTCACTAGCAGCATTGTCATGTAGCATCTAGAAAAATGTCCAATGGATCTAAGGATATTTTGTCATAAAGATCCTGAGAGCAGGAGGTGCAGATTACTTTCATCAAATCTACAATGGATAGAGAGAAGAGGGATATGACCTGGGATAGGAAAAGAGTCAGTAAAGACATGTTTCTGTAGCCTCTTGGTTGGTTGAGTCTACAAGCACAATAAAATTTTGTCTAGATGGCTGATCTTAAAAACATGGGAAAGAAATATACTGCAGTTATTTTCTTCTTTTTGGTTTACCTTGAAACTATCAGTTAAACTTTTATCTTTCTTTCCTCCATCCTGCTGGTAACTGAATTTAGAATGTCTCAGATTCCTTCTCTTATTATTATGGTGTATGCATATTCATCTTTTAACAAGCAATATTTATCTGTTTATTTTTTTGTTGTTGTTCATTTATTTATTTTAGTATACAGGGAATAAAGCCACGGACACCTAACCGATGAACTGCATCCCCAGACATTTTCATTTTTTTATTGAGTCAGGGACTTGCTAACTGGCTGAGGCTGGGTTCTAACTCTAGATCCTCCTACCTCTGCCTTCCTAGCTGCTGGGATTATAGGCATGTGCCAGAAAATATAGGTGTTATTTTTAAAAATGGCATGGCACCTTCAGTGAAAAAATTTTAAAGCACTTATCCTCAGGGTCATCTAAATGTAGGGTTACCACCTAAGAATGTGTGCCTGATAAATGTTTTGCCTCACCCTAATTCAGGCACTCAGGAGAGAAAACTAATTTTCATTAATATGAAAAAAAGACAGGTATCTGCTGATGAGCACACTTGAGGTCCTGAGCCATTTTGATTCAGTCTCTGTTTCTGTCACATTGTCAATGAGGAGTAGGACTGCTTATAAACCAGTTCCACAGTCTAAGCACAAGAAGTTGGAAAAGAGTTCAGCTGCTCAGATTTAGGACAACTGTGTTCTCTATGAGGGTGCCAGACGGGTAATAATGAGTGGTGGAGAAACTGGAAAACAAAGATTTTATTTTTGTTTTTGTGATGCTGGGGATTAAGCCCAGGACCTTGCGCATATGAGGCAGGCACAGTACCACTAAATTATATACAAAGCCCTTGGAAACAACATTTTTAAAAATTTGTTTTTAAATAATTATGATTGCACAGTAATTATGCAAAAAAATTATTTAATTGTAGCAATTTCATACATGCATGTAAAGTACTCTAACTGAATCCACCCTACCTGTAACATATTCTTGTCCCCCTTGTACTTTTCCCTCTCTGTTACCTTCCGAATTAATTCATCTTCAAATTTTATGTCACTTTCTATTATTCCCTAGATTCCACATATGAAAGAAAACATGAGATACTTGTTTTTCTGAGATTTATTTTCCATAACATGATGTTTTCCAGTTTCATCCATTTTCCTGCAAATCACATATCCTTCCTTTTTATGGTAAATAAAACTCTACTGTACACATATACTTACTACATTTTTCTTTTGATGAATTTATCTGCTAATGACACCTATGCTGATTCCATAACTTGGCTTTTGTGAACAGTGCTGGGACAAACATGGGTATGCAGTTGTGTCTGTACTATGCTGACTTTGATTCCTTCACATGGACACAGAGAAGAGTGGTATAACTGGATCATGTGGTAGGTAGCACTACCTTTAGTTCCTGAGGAAACTCCTTACCATTTTCCATAGTGATGGGGCTAATTTGCATTCACACCAACAGCACATAAGGTAAGTAGACACATTCCGGCACCCTCATAGAGAACACAGGTGTCCTAAATCAGAATCCCACCTTTGTGTCACACAGGAGGCTCAGAATACAGAAATATAGGACTTTCCTCCCCTAAAATCTCAGCCTATCATTCTGTATTTTCTTTCTGTCAGTAGGGAAGCCCATAGTTGTAGGTTTTGTGCCCTTCCCCAGTCCCCACTGTGTTTCTCCCAGGGGACTTTGCAGCCTGCCTTTGATTATCAGTTTCAGAGTACTTTCACTCTCAGAATCCTCTAGAAAATGTGCTTTGCCCAACTCCACCCCAGGGTATCCCTTGGTGTTCCAATGGAAACCAGTGGGTGACAGAGGCCAGGCTAGGGGAGCAAGAGCAAGAGGATTAGTGACCTATCTCTGGGCAGGGAGAAGACCCAATCCCCTGCCATAACCCAGGTCACACTGGATTTCTTCCCTGGGGCAGTGACTTGCTGATTGGAAGGCAGGAATTCCCACAGCCAAACAGGCCTGATAAAAGGCCTCTGGGAGTGCAGAGGCCCCAGAGGCACAGTTGTGGATCCTGGTCCTGTGATTCAGAAGTCAGTACCAGGCTAGCAGCACTGAGACCTGAGGGAGAGACTGTGTGGAAGGTGGCAGGTGAGGACTTCTCTGTGCAGGGTCTGAAGTGACAGTGGACCAAGGCAAGTTTTAGAAACCCCAGGCCACCACTGGGAAAAGGGATGCCAGAGGCTGAGATGAAAAAAGATAATCTAAAAAGTCAGTGTTATTGCTGTGTTTAGAAAACAGCTTCTTGGGAGATCATGGGGGTTAGTGGTATAGAGGGATCTTGCTTAGGACTGGTCTCAGAGAAGGGGAGAGAGATTTCAAGAAGGCAAAGATGCTGCACAGCCTCCTGGCTTCTCTGCTTGCCTCTTGGCTGCCCGTGGCTGGCCCTGGACCTCACCATAATGGGTGTTTGTGCTCCAACACCACTCCCACCTACTGGCCTTATTTTCTCACCTCTCCTCTCTCCTTAGGGAGCCTTAACTTTCTCTGTGCTTTTAAAATCTCTAGTATCCAATTCTAAACCACAGCACCCTTTATTTATCTGAGATTTCCCCCTAATTGATAGAGCTCTTGCTGTTTCCTGGGCATGTTTGCAGGTGCTTAGAATCAGGATGCCAGGCACCTTTCCTGTAGAGAGCAGCCAGTCTTGGGGGTCCAACAATGGATGAGACAAGGAATTACAATAAGGAGGGATGAGTCAGGTTGGGGGGAGGAGGGAGCTCTAGACTAGGACATCAGAGGCCTCCTGGTGCTGAGCCTAGGAGACAGCAATGAGTGATTGGAGCCTGGTGACAGGGATGGAGTAGGGAGACTTTTAAGTTGGACATCACTGTTTGCCAAGGCTCAGAGGTGATTGGGGGTGGGGGTCAGGGTGGATAGAGGTGGAGGATGTGACAGAGGAGAAATACAGCAATGGATAGGGACAGGCAGGTGAGATGCCATTTACAAAACACATTTTGAGCTTATCCTTAGGGCCACTGCCAATTTAAGAGAGGGTTCATAGGCTCAAGATAGCACTTCCCTTTCAGTATTCTGTGTGTCTATCCATCTGGGTTCCTGATGTGGGGGAGCCTATGTTCTGAGGCTCCCCAGCCAACTTGATTTGCATTTTAGTGAACAGGGGCTGATAGTACTGGGGATCTCAGGGTCAGGGAGTTCAGAGGCTCTGCAGAGGAGACATGTGGTTTGTACTAGGCACAGGATGACAGAAGCTGGAGAAGTGGAGTGGGATAGAATGATTCGGGAGGGAGCTGAGGCAGGCTTGGACATAGGTTTGGGGGAATCTTTGAGAACTGGGAAGTTGTAAGGGTGATTTGCTGATTGGAAGCCAGGAATTCCAATTCCCAGGATCTAAGGCCCTCCCCTGGTGAGGGAGGGTCTTACTGCATAGAGCTGCCCCATGGTGTTTACACTCCACTCTCTCTGGCTTCAAGCAGCACCACCTTGTTCTGGCTTTGACTACTCACTCTTCTTACTTTGACCTGTCAACTTCTGTTCTCCTCAGCATGCTTTTCTGCTCTTCCTTTCCTTGACAGTTTGATGTTCTACAGACACCAGCCCCTTCCTCACATGTCTAATCTACTCCCATGGCTTTCACTGATACTCAGAAATTTTCTGAATTCACAAGAAAAACGAAAGCCAAGCAGAGACCACACACAGTGTCCTCAGCCCCATTTCATTGTGTTTCTCTGTCTTCTTTGCCCCCAGACCCTGAATCATGGATTCTCTTTCAAAAGCAAATGGCACCTTTGCCATCCAGGTTTTGAAGATGCTGTGTCAAGACAGACCTTCACAAAATGTGTTTTTTTCTCCCCTGAGCATCTCCTCTGCCTTGGCCATGGTGCTCCTGGGGGCAAAGGGGAACACCAAAGACCAGATGGCTCGGGTAAGCTTTCCTATCAACAAGAAGGAGGGACTGGTCTGCAAGGCTTGTCTCCTATCCCCTCCTTGAGTTTTTTCAGAACTTTTGAGGAAGGAGGGGTGAGCCTGGACCATTTCAGGGAGGGGGTACAGGAGGAAGGGAAGGAGAGAGCTGAGGAGTTTCCTCCAGTGAGATGTTGTGAGGCTTGCTTGCAGGGGTTACTGTGTAATCTCTTTTTCATTAATAACATTCCTTGTATTTGTAATTTTTTTCTTACAATGTCTCCCTATATTGGTAGATACGTGTGCTCTTTTTGAAAGGATCAGTTCTTGAACTAATTGAGCATTTTGTGCTTTTCTCTAAACTCCTCAGAATTTCTTCTCACCCTTTTCTAAAATTGTGCATTAGGAGTTTTGTTATATCATTATTTCCTTTGTAACATTAAGATAATTGATTGTGTTTAGCTATTTTTTATCATATTTTTGGTTTGATAATACAACATTCATATTATTTTCTAAATTAAATAATTATTGAGAATCATTCTTTAGAAGAGGAGAAACATTTTTAGTGTTTACATCATTGAGAATTGTCAAGGTCAGTGTGGAAACTCTCTTCAACTGCTGCTGCTGGCATGAAGGACTTAGGGATGTCTCCCCAGGTACAGCCCCTCCACTGCCCCCTCCTTCTGTTTCAGTCTTGTCAGGGAGAGGAGCCTTCCAGTGACACCAATATAAAAATGGACATCCTACTAAAGGCTATGTACGGGGCATCCCTATAATGAAAACAAAATGTGGGTTGTAGAGAGAACCTGAACCATGCAAGGACTCATTCACCTCATCAAGAAGTTCCTTAAACTTGTGGCCTTGGAACAGTTGTTCACTTATGGGAAATAGTCCATTTCTATCCCCCAGATGAGGGATGTTTGGGCAGTGATGGTAAACTGGTCCTACATTACTGCAAATCTCAGGCCTGGGCATGAGCCACAGAGGAAAAACAACTTGCTACTCAAAATGGTGTTTCACAGGGGGAAATGGATCCAAGAATTTCTAATGCTTGCTGTGAAAAGAGACTTAACAGATATGAGCTACTTAGCAAATGTCCACTGTGACTCATGTTTATGCATAAGAAAACATCTGTAGAGTGAATAGACTAACAAAAATATGATTATGTTAATACCCAAATATTCACAAAAGATTGCCATTACATTATGCCTGTTGCTCCTGCCTGTTACTACTGTTGTTCCAGATCTGCCTCCAAGGTTGAAAAGACTGAAACTACATAAACCTGTATTACCACTTTTCAAAATGATTCAAATTGGTTACTTCTGGAATTGGCATTCTGCCAATTTCTTTCATGGTAAAAATTTATTTAGTAAAAGGTCTTTTTGTTTTTAACTTCTTCAGGAAACTTCAGTTTGTGTGGGATATAAGATGTTTACATTTTTTTCTCTTGAATTAATGTGTCAAACCAAGTCTCCTTGACCTCTTAGCTGAATGCCTTATATAGTCCAGTAGAGGGCAATCCAGCTGATACAAAGGTTTGGAAATTTGGTTGTACATCTTTACCAGGTGATAAGCCTTTTCTTGTTATCTTCTGGCTAATATTTACCAAAGAAAGCAGGTATTTTGACCAACTGGAAGACAGAGAAAATATATGTTGTTAAATTTAATTATGTTGGGAAATGGAAGTAATTTTACAAATTCTAGAAAAATTAGTTTTATAGCTTTTTTCAATACTGTCATTTAAGATTGTATCCCAAAGTTGTGCTGTTCTGTCACTTATTTATACAATGTCAAAAGCTAGTGCTGAGTAATCCGAAAGAGAAAAATAGACAAGATGTTAGTTATTTGATTGATACATAGGAGAGTTATTTCTTTAGTAATTCTTTTTAATAATTAGTTAGTAGGTTAATTTCCATGTTGTTGGTATTTTATTTGTAGTGTTGTTGATTTTTTATTTCCATCACTAACATCATTGAATATAAATTGTGTCATTTGTGTATTTCAGAGTCAAATGAAACTCTTCTTGTGACATAATATGACACCTTTATTGAAATATAAAGCATCATATAATATACATATATTATCTCTCTCTAGGGTACTGGGCTTATTTTTTAATTAATTTTTAATTTGTTTTAATTATACATGACAGTAGAATGCATTTATTCACTTTGATATAGCATACATAGATGAGATATAATTTCTCATTTTTCTGAGTGTAAATGTTTTAGAAGCATATTGGTTATTCAGTCACATATATACATAAAGTAATAATGTCTGTTTTATTCTACTATCTTTCCTATCCCCACATCCAATCCCCTCCCTCCTATCACTTCCCTCTACATAACCTAAGGTAACACTATTCTTCTCTAGTGCCCCCTGCCTTATTGTGAATTAGGATCTTCATATTAGAGAAAACATTCAAACTTTGATTTTGGGGGGATTGGATTGTTTTGTCTATCATGATATTCTCCAACTCCATCCATTTACTGAAAAGTGCCATAATTATCTGAGATGAGAATGGAAACCCTTGCTTTTTTATGAATCCATGAGTGATAAGCTTTTTTCCCATCCTTTCACCTTCAGCCTGTGGATCTTTGTCCATAAGGTGAATCTCTTGAGGACAGCATATTGTTGGGGCTTGCTTTTTAATCCAATCTGCCAATCTATGTCTTTTCATTGATGAGTTTAGGCCATTAACATTCAGGATTATTATTGATATATGATTTGTGTTCCCTGTCATTTTTATGTATTTCTGGGTTTTGATTTGTTTTAGTTGCCCCTGGGTTGAATGTTCCTTTAGTGCAGGGTACTGTTCAAGAACTGATTTATTCTTATTAATCATATTGCTCATTTTTTACTCTTATTTCCTTTTAAATATTATGATGATGATTGCATTCCTGTCCAAATGTTTGTTTGGTTTTTAGTTTTTTGAACTGCATCTTCTTTGTAAATAAATAGAGGCAAGTTATTTTAATATTTGAACTGCATTACTTTGTACATAAATAGAGACAAGTTACTCTCTAATTCTGACAAATTTATGGTGTCCATAGGATGCAGTACTTACCAATAGTCCCTTATCTGAACCTCTCTTGCCCCTTTCATTTTTTTTCTATTGTTCATCTATAAACTATGCAGAGAGCTCTGTGTCATGCAAAACCCATATCTTTTTTACTCAGGAGTTTCCTGGCCCCTCTCTCCACCTATCCCACCAGTGTCACTTTTCACTGACAATCAACTTCCTCTCAAAGGATAAATTTATGCAGTATTTGAGGAAAAAAAGCTTGCAAATTATTGTGGAGATCAACAGCAAAACTGAGAGAATTTTGTTGCATTCCTTCATAGGCACTGTCTTTAAACACAGAGGAAGACATCCATGAGGGCTTCCAGATGCTTCTCAACCAAGTTAACAACCCTGGGTCAAAGTACTTGCTTACAACAGCCAACAGGCTCTTTGGAGAGAAGAACTGTGATTTCTTCTCAGTAAGTTGAATCAGCAGAAGAACAAAAGTTTTATTTATAATACCTGGTGATATACAACACAGAAAAGAGACTCTAGAGACCAGGAAGTATGGCATATTTGGGAGTCTGTGGCAAGAGGATGGAGAGTTAGAGACTAGCTTGGACAACCTAGTTACACCCTGGTCTCAAGAACAAAATGAACTGCCTTGGGACATAGCTCAGTGGTACAGCATTTGCCTAGCATGCTCAAGGACCTGAGCTCAATCCCCAATACTAAAAAAATGAGCAAAAACAAAAACAAAAGAACAATATTTGAGAGAACTTGAGAAACTCACAGTAAACAATTTTTAGTAAAAACCCAATTCTACAACCATAACTTATATTATTTCAATTTACACAATGTCTCAAATATCATTTATTAACTCTGATTTTTCAGGGCTCAGAAAATATCTCTTACAAACTAAAATGTTTCACCATCAAGTAGCTTAAGATTTGATCATGTTTTTAATTTTAAGAGAAGCCTAAAGCTAGCATTCAGAATGCTTTGAAGCTCACTGTCATTTTATTGAGCAACCTGGCCACCTGAACTATTTCTCTCCAAAGACATTTAAGGAGTCCTGTCTTAAGTTCTACCACTCGGAGCTGGAGCTGCTGTCCTTTATCAAAGATTCAGAGAAGTCCAGGGAGCATATAAATGCTTGGGTCTCAAAAGAAACGAAAGGTCAGAATTATCAGTTATTTCATTCTCTTCCCACCCCACATCTGTTCTCCTCTCTTCTCTCCTCTACCTCTCCTCATCACTGCTAATGTCAGTAGTGTTGCAGAACCATCAGAGCAAGGTTGCCTGGCTGAGCCTCTTGGTGCCTGTCAACCTTAGTGTCTCATAGAAGATCTGATCAATGCTCAGGTTTTCAAACCCAGACAATTAATGCTGTCGGTTGTTCCAGGGCCAGAGTGGCTAATGCAAGTATAAAAAGAAACTCATAGGTCAGATTTCCCATATAATACTTTACATGTCACTGGCCTGTATTGTTCACACAGCAGGTGATTCTCATCTATGGGAACAGATCAATGGCCAGATCTTCCCAAGTCATGCCCTTGGCCCTCTTCTTCCTGGAGTCAGTTTGGACTTCACTTCTGCCACTTTTACATGTTAAGATGACTTCTCCTACTTCTTTTTTCCTATCTCTCATTTAAGTGCCCTTCATAAGACTTGAGAAGCCTAGATTTGATTCGTCAACTACAGAGCCTCTCTGAGAACTGATCCATTCCACAGATTGAAAACACCCTGCTTGTGAGGTTAAAACATACTCATTTCTGTTTTAGAGTATGACAAGCTCTAACCTTGGTTCTCAAGATCAATAATGGTTTGATGTTTGAACCATTCAGGCACTAACACACCACTAGGAATGTCCCTATTTCAGCTAACAAATGAGATAGTAAAAAATAGAGGAAGTACATTCCACTATTTCTTCTTGGAATCTTTTCTTCTTGTGCCCTCTAGAGGCAGCAAATTAGCAAGGATGCTCTTAGTTCCTTGGAACCATAGCACTTGATATACAGGGAAAGAAGGACATACCTTCACCTACCCAAATCATTATCTGTTCCAGGGATTCCAGGCACCAGGAGGGTGCAATCATAAAATCTCTTCTGTAGTCTCCAGAAACTCCTCCTATGTCCCTGCTCTGGAGCTATTCAATTCCGGCTGCCTCTGGAATGTTGCCAGGTAGCTGTACAATGTTAGAACTGGACCTGACCACAGGGCCTTAGACCTGACACTGCTCTTGCCCACAGCAGGTAATGTCAGCTCCTACCCAGACCCTCTCTCCTTTGCTGCTTGTCTTCTTCTCCAACCTGTTGTCAAATTTCTGCTTTGTACCAACCTGCTTTCCTCCAGTGACTTAGAAGTCTTTCACCATCATCAACTTGGTAGCTATTCCAATGTCTGTCATCATGAATACCACTCATAGCTGGGATTTTTTACTTTTATACCTATCATCCAAACTCAGCACATTTGAAAACAGAATGTTTGGATCTCCAAGACATTGTGTCATGAATATTCACCACATATTCAGAAGAACCAACTGATAGAGTTTGTGCTTGTCTTGAAAGGTAAAATTCCAGAGATGCTACCAGTGAACTCGATTGATGAGCTGGTCAGGCTGGTTCTTGTCAATGCCATCTACTTCCAAGGAATGTGGGACAAGCCATTTGACAAATCATGCACGGAAGAAATGGCTTTCAAAGTAAACCAGGTAGGGAGAGACTTTCAAAAATTATGCTATTCTGATGAAAAAATTGAATAGAAAATTTAAATTTGTAAAGGTATATGTGGTTAATCATAATTTCAAACTTATAATCTCTTTTAATGAATTATAAACTCATTGAAAAAAATGATGCACATAAATAATACTTGCTATCTATTATGTTTTATATCCTATTAGCACTCTAACTGCCTCTGATGAACTCTCATACATGTATTGGTTTAATATCATTCTGGACACAAATATCTTCCTATAGACATAAGTTGCTTACATAGAAAGCAAAAAGAAGATATATATATATATATATATATATATATATATATACACACACATATCTTTTTTGCCCCTTTTCATACTGTTATAAATATTGTGCTCATGTAGTCATTCTTCTCAGGAGGAGGAAAGGACAGTGCAGATGATGTGGCAGGAAGACAATTTTAACTACATCTACATCAGTGAGTTCCAGACAAAGTTGGTGGAACTGCCCTACGCTGGCAAGACACTGAGCATGATCATCCTGCTCCCAGATGAGGACCTTAGTGTGGTGAGTCAGGAGGGGCTGCACACCTGTGAACTCAGAAATTCAGTGGGAAGAATTGGGTACACCCTGTGCCTTTCTTTCACAGTATCTCCAACCCAAAGCCCAAATGGCCCAGCCCTGTCCTCCTTGATTCCTTGTGGTATGATCCTTATTGCAAGAGAGTTAACAGTCCTCTCAAGGGTGACAGTGCACTGTGATGACCTAAAGGGTCTCTGTACAGAGCAGCTCCTATAGGCTTTCCCTCTCTTCAGGTCCCTAACTGTGATGATGAGTTTCCACAAACAGTGTCTCATTCCACCTTAGACAGATGCCCCTGTCCTGGAGAGGCTCACACTGAGAGCCCTTCCTTTCCCAGTCTCTTTTGCTTGCTAGCAATGGTTTATTGTGTTAAAACTAAGCCTCCTTCAAACCAATAAATACCATTAGAAAAGCACCACTGACACATCTAGAGGCTTTTCACAAATAAACATGTTTTGCTAGTGGATGGATAAGGAGGGGCAGCCACAGTCTTCCTGCAGGGAAATCACATATGGGATTGCACGTGGTGTGGTGAACAAGTCAGAGCTCTCACAAGCTTCTGGGCAGCTGAAGGAGCTACCCATCCTGTGTGGGCAGTCAACATTGAATGTTCAAGGAAATGTCTGTGTGTCCACAGATACGTGGCATAGTCTGAATATGAACCTGTGATTCTGGTCTTTCAGGTGGAAAATAACCTGACTTTTGAGAAATTCACAGCATGGACCAAGGCAGCCTCTTTGCAGAATATTGGGTTAGAAGTTCTCCTTTCGAGATTTAAACTGCAGGAGGATTATGACATGCAGTCTGTGCTTCAGCGTTTGGGAATGGTTGATGCCTTCCAACATGGCCAGGCTGATTTCTCTGGAATGTCAACTGAGACAGACCTGTGTCTATCCAAAGTTGTGCACAAGAGTGTCGTGGAGGTGAATGAAGAAGGCACTGAGGCTGCAGCAGCTGACATAGATGAAGTGTTTGACTGCACATCATGGTCACCAAAGTTCTGTGCTGACCACCCCTTCCTTTTCTTCATCAGGCATAACAGAACCAACACTCTTCTGTTCTGTGGCAGGTTCTCATGTCCCTAAGGGTTGTAATTCCCCTCCATGGAGAATTTCCATCTTTCCATGTCCCCCAATTCCCTTTACAGTTCACAAGGATGGGCCTTTAGGTGAACACCAAGTAGAAAAATGAGGGCAGAGTCCTAAGCCTTCTGAACCACTTGCAAGTGTGATCTCATGATGCACCACACTGAGCTGTCCCCATACTGCCCACTCATTTGTACCACAGAACTAGGTCATGGCCAATAGACTGTCCTGATTCCCTGTTGTACTTAGGATGTGTGCAGTACAGAGGCCATATGATAGCTTGCAAACTTTCCCTTAGATGGGCCCAAACACATTTCCCACTCATTCCACATGCAATTCCTGCTTTTCTGGAACTTCAAACTTGTCACACAGCTGCCTTAGCCTGAATGCCTCAATAATAATAAATGCTGGTATATACTGTTACTACCATTCTAGTTTAAAGAGAAAACAAATTTTAGTCTGGAGGTGTGTCTCAGTTGTTCAGCAATTGTCTAGCACATGTGAGGCATTGGGTTAGACCCTCAACACCACATAAAAAATAAAATAAATAAAATAAAAATATTATGTCCATCTATAACTAAAAGAAAAAACCTTTAATGCATATTTTAATTTGGTCTCTCATTACCATTCACCATTCACCATATATGTTCTGCATTGCAATAGATAATAGGAACACAAGGAGACAGAGTCATGGTCCTTTGACACCTGCTCTTTAATGTGTTTTCCCAATTTATACAGTGTTTATGACAACCAGATTGCACAGTTGAATAGCTTTGAACTACCATGTAGCCCCCTTGCAGCTAGGACACCTTGCCTGGTGGTGTTGCAAATCTCTACCTCCAACCCAAACAGTTAAATGCCATTAGTCCTTTAAAGTTCTGTTCAAATGTTATCTTCTTCAAGAAATTTTCCCATTTTTCATAATCAGAAGTAAATCTTTGAACTTTCACAATAACTGCCGATGATAGTTGCATTGCTTATTTAGTAATCATTTTTATTATTTGTCTTTTGACTAGGCCTTAAAATCTTTACAATTTGTGATTATATTCTACATGCTATAGTGCAGTAATAAATAATTTGATCATATATGATCTCTGTAGTATGTATGCAACTAAATACAGAATAGTAACTTTGCCCATTGCTAATAAAACAAAGAGACTGCATATAGATAGAAACAAGTCAGTCATTAGCTTCACAATTTGCCTAGAAATGATCTATAAATGCATTTTCCACTGACTACTTACCATAAAATGTAAAGAGGGAGTTAAAGAAAAATTTCTTTGTTGGTTCCTATCATATGAAAGATGTTATATTCTATTTTAGCAGGGCCAGTATATGGAAAATAAGGAAATTAAATGTTATTACAAAAATGAAGGAGTTATGAGATTCTGTACAAAGAGGGTACTAAATGAGAATAATATATATGTTAAGAATCCAAAACAAAAAATCAGTTGTTTTTAAAGTGCTCTAGGTGAATTGTAAGCATATAGGGTTTTATTCCCGTGAGTATTTTTAAACAATGGAAGTGTCAAAAATTAGGGGCAACTGTGTTAGACTAAATGACTTTATTGTATAGGCTGCATGGAATACGACTGTATTATACTTATCATAGAGAAGCATAATTTGCATCATATTATGGCAGTTTATACTCAATGAAAACCTTCCAGAGTCCTTTTATTTTAGAATATCCTGTAAACAACTAGAGCACCAGAGCATGATTGTACAACACTACATGTTCCCTTGAATAAAACTGAAGAGGAATTTTGAATAATAATTTTAAAAAGAAAAAGAAAATGTAGAAAGGTACTTAGAGCTCTTACTTTCTAAGTACAGAATCCCCTGCCCAATTCAAGGCATCTTAATCTCCATCAAGAACAACAACAACAAAATAAGTTTTGTAGTGCTGTTAAATCTATCATTATAAATACAACTGGTGCAAATTGGTCAAACAGAGTCAACAAACACATGAGTATTTGGGGACCATTCCATATCCAAATGACAATAGTCATATGAACAAATGACCCTGGCTTGATTCAGCTTCTCGTGAATATAATTTTTATTCAACTCTCATTTTGTAAGTCAATAAGTATATATTACCATATTATTCTCTCATAAGTAGAATTCATTGTAAGTAGACATCTCAAAAATTAGATAATTTAAATAAGTTGGTAAGATAAAATTCAGAATGTCTAAAATTAGCCAGGAGCAGTGGCTCACACCTGTAATCCCAGTAGCTCCAGAAAATGAGGCAGGAGGTTTTGAGTTCAAAATCAGCCATAGCAAAATCAAGACACTAAGCAACTCAGGAAGATGCTGTCTCAAATAAGAAAGTAGGGCTGGAGATGTGGCTCAGTGGCCAAGTGCCATGGAGTTCACTCCCTGGTACCCCCTCTCCAATAAATAAATAAGTTAATAAAATGTCTAAAATTGTTAACATTTTTTTCCCAGATTGCTGGCCATTCAGGATTATATTTATCTCTGTTAGGTGTTTAAGATGCAATGTCCATTGCTTTCTCTTTTAAATATAAACTTTTAGGTTTGACAAAGAAATAATTTGTTAACTATGCTGGTCTGATATCTTGGTTTTCATAGTAATTTAAAAATGGGCAAATTAGGTAAATATAAGAAAGTAAAAGTTTATAAATGGGGACAAAACATCTGAATCATTTATATATTACAACAATGACAAATCAATTGCTACATGTAAATTCAAGTAGTCTTAGCTTCATGATAATAATATCTATTAAATGTATTTTTATAAAATATTGATAGATAGGAAAACAACTTACATTTGCTCTTCCCTGGATATTTACTTAAAAATAAAGCTTTGCTGAGTACAGAGACACCTGCCTGTAATACAAGTGGCTAGGGAAGCTAAGGCAGAAGGATTGCAAGTTCAAAGCCAGCCTTAGCAATTTAGCAAGAACCCAAACAACTTACTGAGACCTTGTCTCTAAATAAAATAAAAAAGGGCTGGGATGTGTGGTTAGTGGTTAAGTGTCCCTGATTTCAATAAAAATGGCTTTTAAGAGTTAATGTTTGAATTAACATCTGCAATTTTATACAGAAAGAAAGACAAAGGGAGAAAGACCTTAAGCCTTAACATGCATTTTGATGAAAATATTGAAAAATGTGGTATTGTAGCTTATTAAAAAGTAGGAATTTCTCTAAATTTTAAATATTTATATGGTTTGTTTCAACCTGTATATTTAAATTTAAGAGAGGGAAAAAAGGCAGAACAAACCTTTTCTCTTATTTCAAACAAAATGTTGAGGGGAAAAATACAAAGAAAGTTAAAAGGATGAGGATATATCTTTTAGAAAGTGTTTATTAATGAGGAAAGATTTTTGTATATAAGTTATGATGTTTGCCTTAAATTAAAATGACTGGATTGTTTCAAAATGGGAAGAGAAATAAGCAAAAAGCTCAAAAGCTAAAGGTTTAAACAAGTTGCAGAGTCTAAGCAGGTTGCAGGTTTGTGAAGAACAAATGTCCTAAAGGGAAATGTATGTGTAATTATGCTGACTATAATTAAGAGGAATTATTTGCAGTGTTTTCAAAAATGATAATTTAATCCTCTGGATA
The DNA here is from genome assembly GCF_021218885.2 of Marmota monax. Classification (NCBI taxonomy): domain Eukaryota; kingdom Metazoa; phylum Chordata; class Mammalia; order Rodentia; family Sciuridae; genus Marmota; species Marmota monax. The sequence goes on along the minus strand of NW_026693024.1, from coordinate 3,150,275 downwards.
TAAAAACAGAATCTAGGTTTCTATGTGGCTTTGTTAGTTTGTTTGTTTGTTTCATTTTGTTTTGTTCTTTTACCAGGGTTTTTGATCTCAGGTGCACTTAAGCACTGAGCCACATGCCCAGCCCATATTAACCTTCATGCTATATAAAGAACTCAAAAAAACTTAACACCAAAAAACAAACAACCCCATTAACAAATCATCTAAGGAACTGAACAGAAATTTCACAGAAGAAATACAATTGATCAGCAAATATATGCAAAAATGTTCGATATTTCTAGCAATTAGAGAAATGAAAATCAAAACTATTCTAAGATTTCATCTCATTCCAGTCAGAATGGCAATTATGAAGGACACAAGCAACAATAAATGTTGGCAAGGATGTGGAGGAAAATGTACACATTGCTTATGGGACTGCAAATTGGTGCATCCATTGTGGAAAGCCACATAGATATTCCTCAGAAAACTTAGAATGCAACCATTATTTGACCCAGCAATTGTACTCCTCAGTTTATACCTAAAAGGCTTAAAATCAGCATACTACAGTGATGCAGCCACATCAATGTTTACAGCAGCTCAATTCTTATTAGCTAAATTATGGAATGAACCTAGGTGCTCTTCAACAGATTAATGGATAAAGAAAGTGTGGTATATACACACAATTGAATATTTGCCTTAAAGAAGAATGAAATCATGGCATCTGTGGGTAAATGGATGGAACAGGAGAATATGCTAAATAAATAAGCCAATACCCCAAAGCTAAAGGCTGAATGTTTTCTCTAACATGTGGATGCTAATTCACAATGGGGGAAGGGGATGGGGGAAGAATAGAGAAACTTCAGATTAGGCAGATGGCAGTGAATGGACGGGGAGGGATATGGGGGAAAGAAGGATAGCAGAATGAATCAGACACTAAAAACCTATGTGCATATATGAGTACACAACCAGTGTGATCCTACATCATGTACCACCAGAAGAATGAGAAGTTATACTCAATTTATGTATAATGTGTCAAAATGCATTCTACTGTCATGTATAATCAATTAGAAAATTTTTTTTAAAAAAGAGATAGAAAGCAACCTGATCAGATTAAAATTCTAAAATGAACTGTGACCAAAATGTGGGGTTGAATACGATATTATCATATGCCAACAGCAAAAATGGGATATTTCATGATGGGGTGAGGATGGGTAGTGGTTGAGACACCTGGGAATCTGCAGACATGGGAGTCAAAGGGTCACACAGGTGTCTAACTTGTGGGTAAAGTGTCATTTGTGTGACAGTAATTGAGAAGAGATAAAGTATGGTTGGGAGCTTTCTGACCAGGGAGTTGACTTGTCACTCTCTCCCCTTATACTCTGCTAGGACTTTCATGAAATAATTTTGAGTTTTCTGAAAGAAGAAAACTCACAAGCACTGTGATGAGAATAATTCTGGGAACTGTAAGAACTTATAGAGGCCACAATTACATAAATGCAGGCTGCCAACTGTCCTAGGTGTTAGCTTTTCTTAATCCATAAGAGAGTGACCCTTTCAGGTACATAGAGAATATTTCACAGTGATCATATTGTAGTTGATGTCATGGGCCTCAACAATTCCCAGCTGGGCAATGCTATATGTTACCAACAGATGTAGGCTCAAGCAATCTCTAGGGAACATTGCTATGCTCTGTAATTTAGGTCTAGTCCTTAATCTTTTACAAAAAAAAATTAAACTCTTACACATTGTAATTGAAAGGTTGATATTTTATGTCAGAGAAACAATTCACTAATAACAGCCATGCTCAATACTATCTCCTGGGAGAACTCTCTTGATAACAAGGGTTATTATAGCACTTTTCATGGTATGCTTCATATTTTAGTTAAATTACCAGGATCCAAAAAAATACAAAGATGAATAAGAAGTGGGTCTGTCCTCAAGGAGCTATGGTCAGCCTCTGCAAATTTCAAACAGGAACACCAATGGTAACTCAAAGAAGTATGTTATAAGTGTTAAAGGAGGTGCCAGATAAAGCAACTAAGGGTCAAGAAAGTGAATGAGAACTTTTTCATGTATTTGTTGATTGATTGTATATCATTCTCTGAGAAGTGTCTCTTCAGACCCTTGGCCCATTTGTCGATTGGGTTATTTGTTTTCTTATTGTTTAATTTTTTGAGTTCTTTGTATATTCTGGATATTAGGGCTCTATCTGAAGTGTGAGGGGTAAAAATTTGTTCCCAGGATGTAGGTTCCCTATTTACCTCTCTTATTGTTTCTCTTGCTGAGAAAAAAACTTTTTAGTTTGAGTATGTCCCATTTGTTGATTCTTGATTTTAACTCTTGTGCTTAGGTGTCCTATTAAGGAATTTGGAGCCTGACCCCACGAGATGGAGATTAGAGCCAACTTTTTCCTTCTATTAGACGCAGAGTTTCTGGATTGATTCCTAGCTCCTTGATCCATTTTGAGTTAACTTTTGTGCATGGTGAGAGAAAGGGATTCAATTTCATTTTGTTGCATATGTATTTCCAGTTCTCCCAGCACCATTTGTTGAAGATGCTATCCGTTCTCTGTTGCATGCTTTTAACAACTTTGTCTAATATAAAGTAGTTGTAATTTTGTGGAATGGTCTCTGTGTCCTCTATTCTGTACCATTGGTCCACCCGCCTGTTTTGGTACCAGTACCACACTGTTTTTGTTACTATTGCTCTGTAGTACAGTTTGAACTCTGGTATCACTATACCGCCTGTTTCACTCTTCCTGCTTAGAATTGCTTTTGCTATTCTGTGTCTTTTATTTTTTCAGATGAATTTCATGATTGCTTTTTCTATTTCTGCGAGAAATGCTGCTGGGATTTTTTTTTTATTGGTTTGGTTGTTCAAAACATTACAAAGCTCATGATATATCATCTTTCATACATTTGACTCAATTGGGTTATGAACTCCCATTTTTACCCAAATACAAATTGCAGAATCACATTGGTTTCACACTCACATTTTTACATAATGGCATATTAGTGACTGTTGTATTCTGCTACCTTTCCTATCCCCTACTATCCCCCCACCCCTCCCCTCCCCTCCCATCTTCCCTCTCTACCTCATCTGCTGTTGATCAATTCTCTCCCTTGTTCCCCCTCCCTTTCCCCTCACAACCTCTTATATGTAATTTTGTGTAACATTGAGGGTCTCCTACCATTTCCATATGCTTTCCCTTCTCTCTCCCTTTCTCTCCCCCCACTCGTCTTTGTTTAATGTTAATCTTTTCCTCATGCTCTTCCTCCCTGTTCTGTTCTTAGTTGCTCTCTTTATATCAAAGAAGACATTTGGCATTTGTTTTTTAAGGATTGGCTAGCTTCGCTTAGCATAATCTGCTCTAATGCCATCCATTTCCCTGCAAATTCTATGATTTTGTCATTTTTTTAGTGCTGCGTAATACTCCATTGTGTATAGATGCCACATTTTTTTTTATCCATTCATCTATTGAAGGGCATCTAGGTTGGTTCCAGAGTCTAGCTATTGTGAATTGTGCTGCTATGATCATTGATGTGGCAGTATCCCTATAGTACGCTCTTTTAAGATCCTCAGGGAATAGTCCGAGAAGGGCGATAGCTGGGTCAAATGGTGGATCCATTCCCAGCTTTCCCAGGAATCTCCATACTGCTCTGCAAATTGGCCTCACCAATTTGCAGTCCCACCAGCAATGTACAAGTGTACCCTTTTCCCCACATCCTTGCCAACACTTATTGTTGTTTGACTTCAAAATGGCTGCCAATCTTACTGGAGTGAGATGGTATCTTAGGGTGGTTTTGATTTGCATTTCTCTGACTGCTAGAGATGGTGAGCATTTTTTCATGTACTTGTTGATTGATTGTATGTCCTCCTCTGTGAAGTGTCTGTTCAGGTCCTTGGCCCATTTATTGATTGGCTTATTTGTTATCTTATTGTTTAATTTTTTGAGTTCTTTGTATATTCTGGATATTAGGGCTCTATCTGAAGTGTGAGGGGTAAAAATTTGTTCCTAGGATGTAGGCTCCCTATTTACCTCTCTTATTGTTTCTCTTGCTGAGAAAAAAACTTTTTAGTTTAAGTAAATCCCATTTGTTTATTCTTGCTATTAACTCTTGGGCTATGGGCGTCCTATTAAGGAATTTGGAGCCCGACCCCATAGTATGTAGATCGTAGCCAACTTTTTCTTCTATCAGACGCAGTTCTCTGATTTGACATCTAGCTCCTTGATCCATTTTGAGTTAACTTTTGTGCATGGTGAGAGAAAGGGATTCAGTTTCATTTTGTTGCATATGGATTTCCAATTTTCCCAGCACCATTTGTTGAAGATGCTATCCTTCCTCCATTGCATGCTTTTAGCCCCTTTATCAAATATAAGAAAGTTGTAATTTTGTGGATTGGTTTCTGTGTCCTCTATTCTGTACCATTGGTCCACCTGCCTGTTTTGTTAACAGTACCACACTGTTTTTGTTACTATTGCTTTGTAGTACAGTTTGAACTCTGGTATCGCTATACCTCCAGATTCACACTTCCTGCTTAGAATTGCTTTTGCTATTCTGGGTCTTTTGTTTTTCCATATGAATTTCATGATTGCTTTCTCTATTTATACAAGAAATGTCATTGGGATTTTGACTGGCATCGCATTAAACCTGTATCGAACTTTGGGTAATATCTCCATTTTGATGATGTTAGTTCTGCCTATCCATGAACAGGGTACATTTTTCCATCTTCTAAGATCTTCTTCTATCTCTCTCTTTAGGGTTCTGTAGTTTTCATTGTATAAATCATTCACCTCTTTTGTTAGGTTGATTCCCAAGTATCTTTTTTTCTTTGAGGATATTGTGAATGGAGTGGTTTTCCTCATTTCCATTTCAGAAGTTTTGTTGCTGATATACAGGAATGCCTTTGATTTATGCATGTTGATTTTATATCCTGCCACTTTGCTGAATTCATTTATTAACTCTAGCAGTTTCTTTGTAGACCCTTTTGGGTCTGTTAAATATATTATCATGTCATCCACAAATAGCGATAATTTAAGTTTTTCTTTTCCTATTTTTATGCCTTTAATTTCTTTTGTCTGTCTAATTGCTCTGGCCAGTATTTCAAGAACTAAATTGTATAGAAGTGGTGATAGAGGGCATCCCTGTCTTGTTCCAGATTTTAGAGGGAATGCCTTCAGTTTTTCTCCATTTAGGATGATGCTAGCCTGAGGCTTAGCATATATAGCTTTTACAATGTTGAGGTAAGTTCCTGTTATCCCTAGTTTTTCTAGTGTTTTGAACATAAAGGGATGCTGTACTTTGTCGAATGCCTTTTCTGCATCTATCGAGATGATCATATGGTTTTTGTCTTTAAGTCTATTGATGTGGTGAATAGCATTTATTGATTTCCGTATATTGAACCAGCCTTGCATCCCAGGGATGAATCCTACTTGATCATGGTGCACAATTTTTTTGATATGCTTTTGTATTCGATTCACCAGGATTTTATTGAGAATTTTTGCATCCAAGTTCATTAGAGATATTGGTCTGTAGTTTTCTTTCTTTGAAGTGTCTTTGTCTGGTTTCGGGATCAGGGTGATGTTGGCCTCATAGAATGAATTTGGAAGAGCTCCTTTTTTTTCTATTTCTTGAAATAGCTTGAAAAGTATTGGTATTAATTCTTCTTTGAAGGTTTTGTAAAATTCCGCTGTATACCCATCTGGTCCAGGGCTTTTTTTGGTTGGTAGTCTTTTGATGGCTTCTTCTATTTCTTTCTTTGTTATTGGTCTGTTTAAATTGTGTGTGTCTTCCTGACTCAACCTGGGCAGATCGTATGACTTAAGAAATTTATAGATATCTTCACTATTTTTTCAATGGTTTTTTTTGTTTCACTTTCATTGATTTCTGCTCTAATTTTAATTATTTCTTGTCTTCTACTACATTTGCTGTTATTTTGCTCTTCCTTTTCTAGGTTTTTGAGGTGTAGTGTGAGTTCATTTATTTGTTGTTTTTTTTCTTTTTTTGAGGAAAGAACTCCAAGAAATGAATTTCCCTCTTAAAACTGCTTTCATTGTGTCCCATAGATTCCGGTATGTTGTGTCTGTATTGTCATTTGTCTCTAAGAATTTTTTTATCTCCTCCTTTATGTCTTCTGTAACCCATTGATCATTTAGTAACATATTGTTCATTTTCCATGTGATGTAGGATTTTTCCTTCCTTCTTTTATCATTGATTTCCAGTTTCATTCCCTTATGATCAGATATGGTGAATGGTATTATCTCCATGCCTTTATATTTACTAAGAGTTGCCCTATGGTATAATATATGGTCTATCTTTGAGTAGGATCCATGTGCTGCTGAGAAGAACGTGTATCCACTTGATGATGGTCGATATATTCTATATATGTCGGTTAAGTCTAGGTTATTGATTGTGCTGTTGAGTTCTATAGTTTCTTTATTCAGCTTTTGTCTAGAGGATCTGTCTAATGGCGAGAGAGGTGTGTTGAAGTCACCCATAATTATTGTGTTGTAGTCTATTTGACTCTTGAACTTGAGGAGAGTTTGTTTTATGAACATTGCTGCACCATTGTTTGGTGCATACAAACTGATGATTGTTATGTCTTGTTGGTGGATGGTTCCTTTTAATAGTATATAGTGTCCTTCTTTATCCCTTTTGATTAACTTATGTTTGAAGTTGATTTTATTCGATATGAGTATGGCCACACTGCTTGCTTCCGAGGGCCATGTGAGTGGTATGATTTTTTCCCAACCTTTTACCTTCAGCCTGTGTATGTCTTTTCCTATCATATGAGTCTCCTGAAGGCAGCATATTGTTGGATTTGTTTTTTGATCCAGGTTACTAGCCTATGTCTCTTGATTGGTGAGTTTAGGCCATTAACATTTAAGGTTACAATTGAAATATGATTTGTACTTCCAGTCATATTTATTTATTTATTTATTTTAGTTTGGCTAGTTTTTACTTTTTGGTTATTTTCCTCCCCCTTTACTGAGATACCTCCCGCTGTTAGTTTTGGGCACTATTTTTCAATTCCTCTTCTTGTAGTATTTTGCTCAAAATGCTCTGCAGTGCTGGTTTTCTGGCTGCGAATTCTTTTAGCTTTTGTTTATCGTGAAAAATTTTAATTTCATTGTCAAATCTGAAGCTTAATTTTGCTGGATACAGTATTCTTGGTTGGAATCCATTATTTTTCAGTGTTTGAAATACATTGTTCCAGGATCTTCTCGCTTTCAAAGTCTGTGATGAAAAATCAGTCGTTAACCTAATTGGTTTACCCCTGAATGTAATCTGCCTCCTTTCTCTCGTAGCTTTTAATATTCTCTCCTTGTTATGTATGTTGGCTATCTTCATAATTATATGTCTTGGAGTTGGTCTATTATGGTTTTGAATGTTTGGGGTCCTGTAGGCTTCCAGGATTTGGCAATCAATTCCATCTTTCATCTCTGGGAAGTTTTCTAGAATCATTTCATTTAATATGTTGTCCATTCCTTTGGTTTGAATGTCTATGCCTTCTTCTATCCCGAAGACTCTCAAATTTGTTGTTTTTTTATGACATCCCATATCTCTTGAATAGATTGCTCGTGAGATTTAAGCATCTTTTCTGTGTTGACTACATTCTTTTCAAGTTGATAAACTTTGTCTTCATTATCTGATGTTCTGACTTCTATTGATCTAGTCTATTTGTAATATTCTCATTTGAGTTTTTAATTTGGTTTATAGTTTCCTGCATTTCTAGGATTACTGTTTGATTTTTTTTAAGATCTCTATCTCCTGGTAAAGCTTGTTCTTTGCCATTTTGTGGTGAGCCGCTTCTGCCGTTTCTGCAGACTATGGTCGCCATTACAAGATGGCGCTGGCTCCGCTGTGGTCTGTGACAAACAACTCCTTATTTGGGAGAGTTGGCGCATGGTTTTTCACCACCCTATGAGAAAGCTCCACGTGGCAGCTTCGCATTGGGGCTTGAGATGCTTTATTAAGGCTGGGAGGGGCATCCGAAAGAGAGAAGAAGAAATATCAAGGGCCTGAATAAACTGCTGAAAGAAGATTCCTGAGTTGCATCTTCCTTGCGGGCAAGGGGTCGCGACAAGTGGTGCCGAAACCCGGGAACCAGAACTTTCAGCAGTCAGGGGTGGTGCACCGGTTAGTCCCAGGTAAGTGGGATCCGCGACCAAAGCGGGGTTAGTCCCAGGTAAGTGGGATCCGTGACCAAAGCGGGGCAGCTCCTCTGTAAAGAAAGAGAGAGCATTACATTTTATTGCAGCTGCACTGTGTACTTTCGCTTTTGTTTTCTGTGTTTCTTTTGTTGTGTCATTTCGCTTTTGATTTTTGTGCTTCTTTTGTTGTTGTGACGACAGGGAGGCTCCCCTGTAAAAGGAAGAGAGCGGGGAATTCATAGAACGGAACGCTCCCCTGTAAAAGGAAGGGAGCGGGGACTTTTGTACTTTCACTTTCTTTATAGCTCTAAAAACATTATGGGCGTTGCTTCTTCAAGCCCAATTTTGTTGGCCCTAGATGGGTTGTTACATTCAAAAGGACTTAAGATAAAGCAGAGTACTTTGCAGATGTTTTTAAGAGAAGCTGATATAGCGGCTCCTTGGTTTGCTTTTTCAGGGAGTCTTATGGTTCCCAGCTGGGACAAATTAGGGAAAGATCTAGATTTCGCTCATGAGCAAGGTACCTTGCAGGGTGGCATTATACCACTTTGGAAGTTAGTTAGAGGATGTATAACAGATGGTAAATGCCAGGAAGCTGTGAGTGAGGGTCAAGCTATTCTTGAGCAACTGCATGAGGAAAAATCTGAAGGATCATGTAGTGAAGTGGCAGAGAGTATTAAAAGTAACAGTAGTGAGAAGGCAAAAGAGCCTGAAGATAAAAATAGGAGAAGGCTCTACCCAGACTTGACCAAATTAAAAACGCCTGAGAACACAAGCGACTCAGAGAGTTCTGAGGACCTTGATATATTGTTACAACAACTACATAAGATAAAAATGAAAAAGAAGAAAAAGGAGACACAGGGCACGCAGGCCTACTGTAAGAAGGGGAAGGGAGTTAACATCGGTCAACAAAACTCTGAGGAGGAGGAGGTAGAATATCTAGAAGAAGATATGGTGCCGATTGCCCCACCTCCGTATGGGGGGGGGAGCCAAGGTTCCGGGAGATCTTTTCATGCACAAGTTTGGAGGACAGTTAATACAGATATGGGACTTGCATACCCTGTATTTCAGGACAATAACAGGGGAAGATATCATGAGCCTTTAGACTTTAAGATAATTAAAACCGTGGCAGAATCTGTCCGCACTTATGGCATAGATGCCGCTTTCACTCTCACTCAGGTGGAGGGACTTACTAGATTTTGCATGACTCCCTCACATTGGGCTAGTCTAGTCCGTGCTTGTGTTTCCCCAGGGAAATATTAGGAGTCCAAAGTTGGCTGTTTAATGTTTCTGGCAGTACCCAAGACTCGGAGCGAGGTAGGAGGCTTAAAATTTCTGCAAATAATTCACAATTATCTAATGCTACATTACCCTCCGCAGCAGTCTGTCTCCAATCTCCGTTCCTGTTTATTTTGGCTAATGTTACATTACAGGGGATGCTTAATTGTTCTAATGTTACCTGTCTCTTATCTGAGTGTTGGAATGGTTCTTGGACTGTAGCAGTGGTTATGAAAATTCCAACTTTTGTCCCAATCCCAGTCATTGCGGACCCACATAAATTCCCCATTGTTGAGCTACTTAGAGTCCACAGAGATTTTGGAATTACAGCAGCTATAGTGACAGCTGTGGCAGTGTCTGCTGCTGCAGCGGTTACGGCCGGAGTGGCCATGGCCAGCCAGGTTCAAACTGCTGCCACTATTAATCAGGTTATTCAACAAACATCCACCATACTTGAATCTCAAAGTAGAATTAATCAACACATTTTATCTGGGATTCTGGCTGCTAATCAAAGGATAGATCTGCTTCAAGCTCAAGTTGAGGAATTGTCTGTTCTAGTACATTTAGGTTGTGTTGATCAACGTGCACATTTATGTATAACCTCTGTCAGATTTAATGATTCCAGCAATGCCTCCCACATCATCGGGGAATATCTATCCGGAACCTGGTCCATGGAAGCAGAAAACTTGATCCAGTCTCAACTAACTCAGATTGCTGTTCTGAATAGGACCCGTGTCGAACCAGTGACTTTGGGTCAATTCACCAGTTGGCTATCCTCTGCCTTTTCCTTTTTTAAGGAATGGGTGGGAGTGGGCATTTTTGGGGCAATGTGTTGCTTCGGTGTTGTACTTTGTTTGTGGCTTCTCTGTCGCCTTAAAACTCGCCATGCGCAAGAGAAGGCTATGATCGTACAGGCTCTTGTGGCCTTAGAAAATGGCAACTCACCTCAAGTCTGGCTTGCGCATCTTAAACAGTAAACCTTTGACATGGTCGTTACACCCCAAGTTATTATAACATTGCACTGGGATCGACATGACTTTCCTTGTTATTCTCTTAGTGTTGGAAAGCCCTTGCACTCTGCCAGTCTTACTGCCATTGCACGCAGATGGGTTTCCACACTAGTGCTTTTCTATCGCCTTAAAGTCCGTGCCTTTCTTTCAGGGTGCTGTCAACTTGTTTGTCGTTATGAACAGCCACAGTTCAGCCTCAGCTATCCCCCTTTGTCCACCATCATCATGATACAGGATGCGAGGCAAGGCACTGCACTTGAGTGATCCTTGACGAGGACCTCAAGGAGAGCATGTCCTATTGCATGCGGGTTAGACGCGTCCACGCCCCGCCCCACGAAAAAAGGCGTCGGCTGATATGGCCTCAGATCTGGGGAAGGGCCCTCCTTAAGACTGAGCCATACTATGCAGCCACTTCTGCACAGTGGGATAGGACCTCTACTCTCGCCTGTATTGTTTTAAGAAAACAGAAAGGGGGAACTGTGGTGAGCCGCTTCTGCCGTTTCTGCAGACTATGGTCGCCATTACAAGATGGCGCTGGCTCCGCTGTGGTCTGTGACAAACAACTCCTTATTTGGGAGAGTTGGCGCATGGTTTTTCACCACCCTATGAGACAGCTCCACGTGGCAGCTTCGCATTGGGGCTTGAGATGCTTTATTAAGGCTGGGAGGGGCATCCGAAAGAGAGAAGAAGAAATATCAAGGGCCTGAATAAACTGCTGAAAGAAGATTCCTGAGTTGCATCTTCCTTGCGGGCAAGGGGTCGCGACACCATTTGAATTTGTTTTTTAATTCATTTTCAAAATATACTTTTATTGCTTGGACTTGCTGTCTCATGTCTTCTCTAATATTCCTTTCCATCTGAGTTAGGTATGCCTTGAGTTCTTTCCCTATCCATGTTTCTGATGCTTCTAGGTCCTCCTGTAGATTTAAGTTGTTCTGCATTGTTTGTACTCCTTTTTTCCCTTGTTTTTTCATGATGTTCATGTTACTTTCCAGCTCTATTTGATTGCTGTGTTTCTGCTCTCTTCTATAGATTTGTTTTGGTTTTGTATATCTCTGTTGTCTCTCCTTTGTGTTGGTAGACATTGCCTGCTAAAGTGGATTCCCCTGGGAAGGAATTCCGACGGCCAAGCAGCGAATTCCCCACTGTATGGGAGATGATCTGAGTAACACACACCTGTTTTATTGTTGCAATCTGTCAGAGAGTGGTGGTGGTTACTTCAGCTCTCCAAGATGGTGGCCGCTGGTTTCCTTGGTGGAGTTTCCATTGTGGGGGATAGAACTGTACCACTTCCTTCCCCATCTGAAATCCCGAACTCAGCCCGGGGCTCAATGAGGGCTCAGCCGGCGGATTCCACAGTATCCGCAGCAACGCTTCTCCCTGCTTGCTGGTCGCTTCTCGGCGGTGCCCTGCCTTCTGTAGCCGCAAGGCGGGCCGCGAGGATCAGTTAGCCTGGTTCTCCGGTCGCACAGTTGGCTCGTGTTTGAGACTCAATTACCGGACCTCGGTGCTGGAAATCCTTCCTCTAGGTTTCGGTGCACCCCCATTTTGCTGTAAGTTCCTAACAAGATAGTTTTTTGTCGTTCTAACTCATTATTCACCTGTGCAGTGGCACGGTACACGGGGTGTGATGCACTCTATTCGCGGCCATCTTGGAGTCCCCCAGATCGCTGCTGGGATTATGATTGGCATTGCATTAAACCTATAGAGTACTTTTGTTAATATCACCATTTTAATGATGTTAGTTCTGCCTATCCATGAAAAACGTATATCTTTCCATCTTCTAAGGTCTTCTTCTATTTCTCTCTTTAGGGTTCTGTAGTTTTCATTGTATAGGTCTTTCACCTCTTTTGTTAGGTTGATTCCCAAGTATTTTATTTATTTATTTATTTGAGGATATTGTGAATTGGGTGGTTGTCCTCATTTCCATTTCAGAAGATTTGTCACTGATATACAGGAATGGTTTTGATTTATGCGTGTTGATTTTATATCCTGCCACTTGCTGAATTCATTTATTAGCTCTATAAGTTTCTTGGTAGAACCTTTTGGGTCTGCTAGGAATAGGATCATGTCAACTGCAAATAGTGATAATTTAAGTTCTTCTTTTCCTATCTTTATGCCTTTAATTTCTTTCATCTGTCTAATTGCTCTGGCCAGTGTTTCAAGAACTATGTTGAATAGAAGTGGTGAGAGAGGGCATCCCTGTCTTGTTCCAGATTTTAGAGGGAATGCCTTCAATTTTTCTCCATTTAGAACTATGCTAGCCTGAGGCTTTGCATAGATAGCTTTTACAATGTTGAGGTAAGTTCCTGGTATCCCTGGTTTTTCTTGTGTTTTGAACATAAAGGGATGCTGTATTATGTCAAATGCTTTTTCTGCGTCTATCGAGATGATCATATGGTTCTTATCTTTAAGTCTATTGATGTGGTCAATAACATTTATTGATTTCTGTATATTGAACCAGCCTTGCATGCTCACCATCTCTAGCAATCAGAGAAATGCAAATTAAAACCACTCTAAGATACCATCTCACTCCAGTAAGAATGGCAGTCATTATGAAGTCAAACAACAAGTGCTGGCAAGGATGTGGGGAAAACGGTTCACTTGTACATTGCTGGTGGGACTGCAAATTAGTGTGGCCAATTTGGAAAGCAGTATGTAGATTCCTTGGAAAGCTGGAAATGGAACCACCATTTGACCCAGCTATTCCCCTTCTCGGACTATTCCCAAAAGGCCTAAAAAGAGCATACTACAGGGATAAAGCTATATCAATGTTCATAGCAGCACAATTCACAATAGCTAGACTGTGGAACCAACCTAGATGCCCTTCAATAGATGAATGGATAAAAGAAAATGTGGCATTTAAACACAATGGAATATTACTCAGCACTAAAAAATAACAAAATCATGGCATTTGCAGGGAAATGGATGGCATTAGAGCATCCATTAGAAATGAATGGCATTATGCTAAGTGAAGTTAGCCAATCCCTAAAAAACAAATGCCAAATGTCTTCTTTGATATAAGGGGGGGGGGACTCAAAACAGAGCAGGGAGGAAGAGCATGAGAAGAAGATTACCATTAAACCGGGAGGAGAGGTGGGAGGGAATGGGAGAGAGAAGGGGAATTGCATGGAAGATGGAAGGAAACCCTCATAGTTATACAAAAATACATATGAAGATGTGAGGGGGAAGGGAAAAAAAGAGAGAGAGAGAAATGAGTTACAGTAGATGGGGTAGAAAGAGATGATGGGAGGGGAGGGGAGGAGAGGGGGGATAGGAAGGGGATAGGAAGAGCAGCAGATTACAACAGACATTAGTATGGCGGTATTATAAACATGGCTGTATAACCAATGTGATCCTACAAACTGTACACGTGGGAAAAATAAGAATTCATACCCCATTTGAATCAAATATATGATATATGATATGTCAAGATCAATGTAATGTTTTGAGCAACTAATAAAAAAAATAATGTGAATGAGGATAAATCTCAATAAGGTCAAGATGCAAATGGAGTAGGCCTTTGATAGGGGACTTATAGGGTCAGCAGGGTATCAGGAGATACACATGGTAGAAACAATCAGTCTAGGGAGAAAAAGAGGTGTCAGCAGTTCTGCTTCACTATAAAAGGGTTTCTAAGTCACAGCACAATTAACATTTTGGGTCACATCACCTTTTGTTATAGTCAGAGTCTAACATTTTAAGGATTTGTAGCAAAATCCTGACCTCCACCCAAGAGATGTCAGTGGCACATCTGTCGCCAATTATGACAACCAAGAATGTGTCCAGAAACTACCAAGTGTCCCCTAGGATGTGGGGGCAAAATCATCTTGGACAAGAACTAATGATACAGAATATATGCAAGCACATAGACACATACATACAAGGATACACCCATATACACATGCATGAATATATGTGTGCTTCAGGAAAACCCAATCCTGGTGTTATGACAACAGGTTACCAAAGGTGGAAGATGCCATGAGAACAAAGAGGCAGACAGATCCAGGGTTTCACTAAAGGCAATTTACTAAGGATTCATGGACAGAAGCATGTTTAGGGCAGCAACAGTGCAGGGGAATCCCTGCACCCCAAGGCAGGAAGAAGGGGGAATGCTAAGCTAGACAAAGGGGGGCCATGACCACTGGAATGCACCTGAATTTTCACAAAAATTATTAAAATACCCAATATCATTTTAATAAATAATCCAGGCATCAGAGGCCAGCACCATATGCTCAGCTATCTTAATGATGTGGTTTGTACTATAGGGTCTGGGATGCATGCTAGGGTCACCTGATAGCAAAATGGTGGCTATAACCAAGGTGAATATAGTCAAGTGAAGCTAGATCCTTATAACACACACACACATACATACACAAACACACACACACACACACACACACACACACACATATATATATATATATATATATATATATATATATATATATATATATATATATATATATATATAAATTGCAAAACTGTATAGCTGAGGTGAGTTATAGTGAGTGGGCCTCAACCTAGATGGTGTCAATGAATGGCAAAGAAAGAGTGAGCCAGAGGGATTTTAAGAGCAACTTTGTTGAATGCATTACCATTTAAGATATTAAACATATTTAATGTATAAAATTGGCTGAGTTTTGAGACATTTTTATACTCAAGAAATCAATGTTACTGTCAAGATAGTGAAAAGATCCACAAGTCCCCCAAATTTCTTCATTTCCCTTTATAATCCCTCCATCCTTCTCTGGAGCCCAATCCTCAAGCAGTCATTGATCTTTCTGTCACTGCAAATTGGTTTGCAATTATTGGAATTTTATATAATTAAATAATACAATATTATTCTTTTTTGGGGGGGGCTGGCTTCTTTAACTCAGCCATATGCTATCATTTGAATGTCTCTTCCAACATTCATATTAATTTATTTTCTTTTGGGCTATTGGGGTTGAACCCAGGAGTACTTTATCACTGAGCCATATCTCAGCCCTTGTAGTTTTTATTTTGAAACAGGATCCCACTAAGTTGCTTAGAGCCTCATTAAGCTACGTAAGTCCTTGCTAAATTGGTGAAACTGTCTTGAATTTGGGATCCACTTGCCTCAGCCTTTGAGCTGCTGGGATTACAAACCTGTGGCAAAACCCTGCTGTCATATTGAAATTGAACTACATTTGTAACAGTGTTAAGACGTGGGACTTTAAGTGGCCATGGCTATACTCTCATGAAGGGATAAATGCTATCACTGTGGGAGCAGGCTCCTGATAAAAGGGTAAATTCAGGATCCTTCCTGTCCTTGTGCTCACTTACCTTTAGTCATGTTATGATGCAGCACAAAGGCCCTCACCAGAAGCCAGCACCATGCTCTTGGACCTCCCACTCCCAGAACTGTGAGCCAAGTAGACTGGTATTGTTTAGCAATTACCCAATGTGTTTTGCCATGATATAGCGACAGAAAATGGACTAAGATCTGCAATACGACCAGCACGCCAGCTTCATAAAAGAGGTTTGAAACATAAAAATTAACTAGTGACTTTTAAAATTAAAGAGACATAATTCTCGTTATCTTTAATGCCCAGCTCCAGAGACAGCTTCTCCTAGCTCCCACATCCAGCCACCTAATGCGGTGGGGAGGTTAACACAAGAGGAGAGAGAGAGAGAACACACCAGGGAGTGAGCTTTTATTGGGGAACAAAAAAAATTCAAGGGAAAATTCCATCCAATGAAGGTTGACGGGGGGCAGCATTCCAAGGTCAGGGTCAGTGATTGGTCTTCGGGTCAGTGGCCAGGCACCCCTCCACACGGACAAGCCCTTGCACCTGGGACAGGATGAGGAAGGCTCTGGCACAGTTGTGTCTAAGCACCTCTCACCCAACCAGGGAAGTAATTCAAATCACGTGTGAGAATGGCTTCCCAAACTAGATAGTTTATTTTGAGGCTTATCTTTGTTATTGAGTGTATCAATAATCAACTATTTATTTTTTGTTGAGTATTATTGTGCCACATGGTTATATCAGTTTCTTTATTCCTTTGTCTGCTGATTGACATTCACCCACCAAGGCAAGAGGGAGACTTGATCAATTCTGTTCAATTTTTTGCTATACAGGTAAAACTTAGAAACTATTCTCTACAAATCTTTGGGTAGGCATATGCTCTCCTTTGTAGTACATAGCTTAAAGTTAAATGGCTGGGTTTTATGTCAGGTGATTTTTTATCATTTTAGGAAATTGTTTTCCAAAGTAGTTAGTGTACTAATTCACATTTCCACCAGTTGTATGGACAATCTTTTTCATTTTAATCATTGGTTTCAGTGACTAATGATGTTGAACATTTTTTAGTGTGATTGTCTTTTCCTTGTTGTAGGGCCTGTTCACATCTTTCTGCCCACTTCACAAATTTGGGGTGTTTTTTCCTACTATGTAATATGTTTTATACACTAGGAAAAATATTCTCTTTCAAATATATATCTTACAAGTATTTTGCCCTTGCCTGTGGCTTGGTTTTGAAAAGAAAAGAGGGTTTGTTTTGTTTTGATTTGTTTAATAAAACCCAATATATTGTGCTTTTATTTTATAATTTGATCCTTTCATTTGTCATGCTATGTTAAAAATCTCTTTGATAAATTCAATGTTACATTTTTTTCTTGTATTTTATTTTGAAAACCATGCAATTTTTTTAGCTTCTTCTTTTATTTCTTTCTTTTTGGTGCTGGGGATTGAACAAAGGGCCTTTTTCATGAGGTGAGCACTCTACCAACTGAACAATATTCACAGCCCCCGGATCTCTGCTTTCTTTTGTAGTAAATTTTTGATATTAAAATTACATAAAGGGAATAAACATCGAGATTCCCATTTTTGCATATTTGTGTCCAACTGTCCCATAGCTACCTGTTGAAGAGTTTATAGATTGTACTTTCCCCAGAGATTTGCCTTAGCACATTTATTTTCAAGTAATTCATTATGTATCTGTGGGTCTATATCTGGGCTCTCTGTTCTCTTCCACATGTCTATAAGATATAGACATATTTGTAGATATCTATATATCTCCTTAATTTTATTACTATGTTCTTGATTACTGAAGCTTTTTTATGACTTAAAATCAGGTAGTTTCAATTGTTGAGAGCCACAGCCGAGTCAGAATAGCCCCTGGTATTTTTGCCAGAAGTAGTGGTTGAGAGGTGACGCCAGCGAGCCATTAAGATGATGACTTTTGAATTCTCGCGGAGTTCCCGTTGAGTTCCGGTTGAGCTCTCACAGGGATTCCTGAAGAGTTCCTGTTGGTTGGTGAAGTTCCGGTGGGGAGAGTTCCGGTTGGTGTGTGGTGGTTCCTGGAGGAGCCACGTGGGTGGCGTTCGGGAGAGTTCCTGGGAGTGTGCTGGTGGAGTTTGGAAATAAAGTTTGTTCCTGCTTGAGTGGCTCGTGATTTGTGCCCAGCCAGACTGCGGCATTCAACCTTTCAAATGTTTACTTATTTTCTAAGTTGCTCAAGTAGAATTATCCTAGGTCCTTTGCAATTCCATGTAAATTTTAGAATGAGTTTCCACATTTCTATAAAAAGGCTCCTGAGATTTTGATTGGAATTGCATTCATGAACAGATTAATTTAGGGAGAATTGACACACTAACAATATTGAATCTTCCAATCAATGAGTACATTCTCATCTTTTGTTTTACACCCTTTCTCTGAGCGCTGATTGTAGTTTTCAGTGTACAGGTCTTACATATATTTCAAAAAGTTTATTTCTAAGTATTTCACACTAATTCTAGTGAAAGTGATTTTTTAAAAAGTATTCTCAGTTTCTGATTATTCATTATGCATACATAGATATATAATTGATGTTTATGCATACTATCGCCTTACTGAAATTTTGTTAAATATTAGTTTCAGTAGCTTCTTGAATATTTATTGGAATTTTCTACATGTATGGTCATGTTGTGCATGAAAAAAAGGCAATTTTAGTTTTTGCTGCACAATTGGATGCCTTTAATTTCTTTTTCTTGCTTCATTGAATTGGTTAAATCTTACACTACAATACTGAAAAGGAGTTATGAGAACAGAAATCCTTGCTTTGGTCTTGTTTATAGAGTGAAACTATTCAGCCTTTCACCATTAAATATGTTAGCTGTAGGATTTTTGTTGTCTTTTCCTTTGTTTTTTTGTAGATGTCCTTTATTAGGGTGAGGAAGTTATCATCTTTTTCTAGTTTGCTGAGGTTTTTGTATTACTAAAAAATCAATGTCCAATTTTTTAATGTTTTTCTGCATCTATTGAGATCATCATATTGAGATAACCATGAACATAGTATTTTCATGCTAGAATTAAATTGATTGTGTTTTAAATTGTGCTTAGCATGATGGCACATGCCTATGACTCCAGCTCCCCAGGAGACTGAGGCAGGAGGATCACAAGTTAAAGGCCAGTCTGGGCAACTTAGCAAGAACTTACCTGATTATAAAATAAAAACTGCTCAATGGTAAAACAATATTCATGAGGCCCTAGGTTTAATTCTTAATATCACAGCATATAAGGAGAACAAACACTTTCTATCTCACTGAATCCCTACTTTGTTTAAGGCAGGGACTCAGAATACCGACTTATAGGACTTTCCTCCCCTAAAATCCCAGCCTATCATTCTGCCTTTACTTTCTAGAAGTAGGAAAGCCCAGAGTTCTAACTTCTGTGCTCTGCCCCAGCCCCCATGGTGTTTCCCCAGCCAATGCCCCAAGGCACTCTGCAGAATGCCTATGGTTGTAAGTTTCAGAGCACTTTTCAGTTTCCAAATCTTTGTACAGACCATGTGGTGCCCAATAAGAGTGGCCAAACCTGAATCTGGCATGGTGTTCCAATGTATACTGGTCATTGGTGATAATGACCCATCCCTGGGCAGAGAGGAGACCCTTTTCTTGCCTTGACCCAGGTCACACTGAATGTCCTCCCTGGAGCAGTGCCCTGCAGACTGGAAATCCCACAGCCAAACATGGCTCATAAAAGGTCTCTGGGAGTACAGAGACCCCAGAGTGGACCTGAGAGAGGCACAGCTGCAGACTCCTGTTCCTGTGACTCAGAGGTCAGCACCCAGGCTAACAACATTGAGACCTGAGGTAAGGGCTGTATGGAAGGTGGCAGGTGAGGGCTTCTATGACCAGGCCCAGGAGTGGTAGGACACCAAGAAAGGCAAGTTTTGAAAATCCCAGGCTGCCACTGGAACCAGAAAAAAAAATGAAAAGACAAAAACAAGAGAAACTCAGAAGGTGGTGTCACACTGTGTTTACAGAAATAGCTCCTTGGGCAATCACAGCTGTTAGTGGTGCAGCTGGACCTTGCTCAGATCTGGTCTCAGAGAAGGGCAGCATGATTCCAACAAGACAAAGACACTGCACAGACTCCTGGCTTCTCTGCTTGCATCTTGCCTGCCCCTGTGGCCCTGGCCTTCACCCTGGTGGGTGTTCATGCTCCAACACCACTCCTACCTACTGACCGTATTTTCTCTTCTCTCCTCTCTCCTCAGAGAATCACAGCATGACTTCTTCCTTACCTCTTCTCTGTGCTTTTAATTTTTTTATTGGTTGTTCAAAACATTACAAAGCTCTTGACATATCATATTTCATACATTAGATTCAAGTGGGTTATGAACTCCCGTTTTTACCACAAATACAGATTGCAGAATCACATCGGTTACACATCCACATTTTTACATAATGCCATATTAGTAACTGTTGTATTCTGCTACCTTTCCTATCCTCTACTATCCCCCCTCCCCTCTCCTCCCATCTTCTCTCTCTACCCCATCTACTGTAATTCATTTCTCTCCTTGTTTTTTTTCCCATTCCCCTCACAACCTCTTATATGTAATTTTGTATATTCTCTGTGCTTTTAAAATCTCAAGTATTTAGTTCAAAATCCCAGCACTCACTATTCATCTGAGACTTTTCCCAAATGTGCCCTAAATTGATGGAGCTCTTGTTTTTCCTGAGCATGCTTCCAGTGCTTAGAATCAGGATGCCAGGCACCTTGCCTTCAGAGAACAGGCAGTCTTGTGGGTCCAACAAAGGATGAGACAAGGAATTACAATAAGGAGTTATGAATCAGAGTTGGGGGATGTGGGAGCTCCATAATAGGACATCAGAGGCCTCCTAGTGGAAAGCTTAGGAGGGAAGAGTGAGTGATAGGAGCCTAGTGACATGGATGTAGTAGGGAGTCTTTATAATTGGATAAGAGTGTTTGCCAAGGCTCAGAAGTGATTGGGGGATCAGGGAGGGTAGAGGTGGAGACTATGAGAAGTGGGAGGCTAGAACAAGGAATGGAGTCAGGCAGATGGGAAGCCATTTAGAAAAGGCACTTTGGAGGTTATCCCCAGGGCTACTGGAGATTTAAGGGAGGGTTCATAGGATCAAAATAATACTTCCCTCTCAGGATGCTATGTGTCTGCCCATCTGGGGTCCTGATGGGGGAGTCCATGAGATTCCTCAGTCAACTTAATTTGCATTTTAGTGAGCAAGGGCTGACTGCAATGGAGAGCACAGCAGCAGGGAGGTCAGAGACTCTGGAGAAGAGCCAGGTGGTTTGAACTAGGCACAGGGTCGCAGGAACAGGAGAAGTGGAGAGGGGTAGAAAATTTGGGAGGGGTCTAAAGGCAGGTCTAGAAAATGTATTTGGGGGTACTTGGGAGAAATAAGAAGGAGCCAAGAAGTCTTCCCAGGGTCTAAGTTCAGCCACTGGTGAGGATGGGTCTCACTGCATAGAGCTGCCAACTGGTGTTTTCAGTCCACCTCCTCTGGCTTCACCTACCACCTCCCTGCTCTTGCTTTGACCTGTCTCCTGCTGTTCTTTCTGCATGCCTTTCTGCTCTTCCTTGCCTTGCCGTTGTGCTGTTCTACAGGGACCATTCCATTCCTCACATGCAGAATCTACTCCCATGGTTTTTGCAGGCACTAATAAAGTTTCTCACTTTGCAAGATACATGAGACAACAGAGACACCACTCAGCCCCTTTCATTCTGTTTCTCTTTCTTCTTGGCCCTCAGAACCTGCAACATGGATTCTGTTTCTGGCCAATGGCACCATTGCCATCCAGGTTTTGAAGATGTTGTGTCAAGACAAAACTTCACAAAATATGTTTTTGTTTTTGTTTTTGTTTTTGTTTTTCCTCCCCTGGAGATAAAGGGGAACACCAAGGTCCAGATGGCTCAGGTAAGCTCAACTGTCACCCAGGAGGAGGGACTGGTCTGCAAGGCTTGTCTCCTATCCCCTCCTTGATTGTTTCCACAACTGTTGAGGAAGGAGGGGTGATCCTGGACTATTTCAGGGAGGAGGGTGCAGGAGGAAGGAAGGTGAGGGTACTCCTCCAGTGAGATTTTGAGTGTGTGTGTGTGTGTGTGTGCGCGCACACGGGGTGTGTTGTTGTGTAATCTCTTTTTCTTTTATATCTTTCCATCTGAGCACATTTAAATTTTTTTCTTACGATTTCTAATGTAGTCCATTTTGTATAAATTTGTGTGCTTTCTTTGAGTCAAATTCAAAGAAATCAAGTTCTTGGACTCATAGATCATTTTATGTTTTTCCCTAAATTCCTTGGGAATTTTTCTCTACCTTTTCTAACATCATGAGTTGGGTGTTTTTTTTTATATCATTATTTCCATTGTAACATTAAAATAGTTAATCCTATTTTAACAATTTTTTGGTCTCATTATTTGGTCCTGTAATATAACATTCATTTTGATTATTTTCTAAATCGTATGTCAATATTTAAATATTATGTTAACTAAGTTTTTAGAATCATTCTTTAGAAGTGCAGAAACATTCTTAGAGTTTAACTTTTTAAGGGTAGTCAACATTTAATTATTTGGTTGTTACATAGGGGAGGCATTTCCTTAGGAAGTATTTTCAATAGCTACTTAGTAGGTTAATTTCCATGTTGGTGGTATTTTATTTTTGTGTTGTTCACTTTTAGTTTCCTGCACTGAGGCTACTGAATGTAAATTGTGTGACTTGTGTATTTCACAGTCAATTCAAACACTTCTTGTGGCCCCATACATGACACAATTTTTGAAATATATAGTACCATTTAATATACATATATTATCTCTCTAGTATACTTTTAAGAAATAATTTATACCTATTAATCATATTGCTCATTTTATACTTTTATTTCCTTTCAAGATTATAATTATAATTACATTCCCATCCAATTTTTTCTTGAATTTTTAGTGTTGTAACTGCATATTTTTTGAAAGACAAATTTTAATGAAACATTTTTCTCTGATACATTTATACTGTTTGTGAAATGGAGGACTAAAGAATAGTGCCTTTTCTGAACCTCTCTTGCCCCTTTTATTTTTTTCTATTGCTCATCTATAAACTATGCAGAGAGCTCACTACAAGTATAAGAGCTATAGCTTTTACTCACAGCTTTCTGGCCCTCTCTCCATCTATCCCACCAGTGTAACTTTTCAATTAGAATCAACTTCCTCTCAAAGGATAAATTCATGCAGTATTTGAGAAAAAACATTGCTTGAAATTCTTGTTGAGGCCAAGATCAAAACTGAGAGGGTTTTATTGCTTTCCTTCATAGGTGATGTGTTTAAACACAGAGGAAGACACCCATAAGGGCTTCCAGATGCTTCTCACCCAAGTGATCAAGCCTGGCTCAAAGTACTTGCTTACAACAACCAACAGGCTCTTTGGAAAGAATACCTGTGATTTCCTCTCAGTAAGTTGAGTCAACAGAACAATAAAAGTTGTATTTAAAATACCTGGTGATATACAACCCAGAAGAGAGACCCTAGACACCAGGCAGGATGGCACACTTGGAAGGCTGAGACAGGAGAATAGAGAGTTAGAGGCCATCTTGGGCAACCTAGTGACACCCCTGTCTCAAAGACAAAATGAAAAACATGCCTTGGGACACAGCTCAGTGGTACAGTATTTGCCTAGCCTGCTCAAGGCCCTGGGCTCAATCCCCAGAACTGCAAAACAAGCCAAAAAAAAAAAAAAAAAAAAGAACAAAACCCTAGAGAAATTGAGAACTGGAGCTTCTGTCCTTTGCCAAAGCTACAGAGAAGTCCAGGAAGCATAGACATACATGGGTCTCAAAAGAGACAAAAGGTCAGAATTATGGGTCATTCCTTTCTCCTCCCACCACAGCTCTGTCCTCCCTTCCCCTACTCTCCTGTTTCTTGTCACTGCAAATGTCATTGGTGTTGCAGGAGGTCAGAACAGGGTTGCCTGGCTGAGCATCATGGTGTGTGTGAAACTTAATGGGCTCACAGAAGATCTGATCAATCCTTATGTTATCAAAACCAATGGACAAATAGTATTTGTTTTCCTGGGAACAGAATGGCTGATACAAATGTTAAAGAAACTCATATGCCAGATTTCCCAGTTAATATTTTATATGAGAACATATTGTCACTTCCTGTAATGTTTACATGGCAAGTGACTAGCACCTCTGGGAGAAGATCAATGGCCAGATATTCTCCAAGTCATGCCCTTGGCAAGGGGTTCAGTTTGTTCTTGGGGTCAGTTTGGACTGCATTCCTCCATGTGAACCTGACTTCTACTGCTTCTTTCCTGACTCTCACTTAAGCGCCCTTCATTCAGACATGAGAAGCCTAGACTTGATAAACAGCTACAGAGCCTTTCTCAGGGCTGATCCATTCCACACACTGAAAATACCATCATGGGGGCTAAAACTTATCCATTGCTCTTTCAGAGTGGAAGTTCTAAGCTTGGTCCTCAAGAGCAATGATGGTTTGATGCTTAAAGCATTCAGTTACTGCTGCACCACTCAGAACATCCCTATTTCTGCTAATAAATGAGACCATAAAAAATAGAGGTAGTCCTTTCCACTATTTCTTCTTGGAATCTTTATTTCTTGTTGTCCTCTTGAGGCAGAAAATTTCTAGGGATGCTCTTTATTATTTATTTTGGGGGGAATGTACCACTTGTTATCCAAGTTAAAAATAGTAACTTCACCTACGCAAATCATTATTTGTTCCAGGGATACCAGGTACCAGGAGGATGCAATCATAATATCTCTTCTAGTACTTTCCAAAAACTCCTCCTATGATCCTTATCTGGAGCTATGCAATGTTGTCTGCTGCTAAAATTTTGCTACGTAGCTATACAATGTTAAAACTGGGCCTGACCACAGGGCCTTAGACCTGACACTGCTCTTACCCACACCAGGTAATGTCAGCTCCTACCCAGCCCCTCTCTCCTTCATGGCTTGTCTTCTTCTCCATCCTGGTGTGAAGTTTCTGCTTTATGTCAACATGCTTTCCTCCAGTGAATTAGAAGTCTTTCACCATCTTCAACTTGGTGGATTTTGCAGTGGCCATTGTCATGTATGCAATCCCATAGATGGAATTTTTAACTTTTGTACTTAACCATCCAAACTCAGCACATTTGAAACCAGAATGTTCGGATCTCTGACAATGTTTGTCATCCTTATTCACCTCGGGTTCAGAAAAACAACTGATACAGTCTCTGCTTCTCTTGAAAGTTCAAATTCAAAAGTTGATATTTGTCAATGCCAGCTACTTCAAAGGAACAGTTTGAGAAAACATTCAGAAGAGAAATGCCTTTCAAAATAAACCAGGTAGGAGAAACTTTTTAAAAAATCATAATAGTATAATGAAGAATTTGAATAGAAAAGGTTAACTTTGTAAAGGCTTAAATGGATAATAATAATTTCAAACTTATCATCTCTCTTAATAAATTTTAAAATCATTGGAAAAATGTATAAATAAATAATAATACTGTCTATTATGGTTTCAACCTATTAGCACTCTAACTGCCTCTGATAAAGTCTCATACATGTATTGGCTAAAACGCATTCTGGACATAAAGATCTTCCTATAGACACAAGTAGCATAGATAGAAAGCAAAAAGAGGCGATATATATATGTTTATATATATATATATATATATATGTTTATCAAACATGAGGTAGGGTTTACACAGGGAATGTGATCATACTCTTATTGAATCAAGGGTTTTGTTTTGATTATGTTTTTGCACATTGGGGCATCAACTGTAGGGCTTGTGTATGTTAACCAAGCACTGTACCACTGAGCCACACTCCACATTTTCAATCAATTATTTTTAAAATTAAAATAAGCTTTCATTTGAAGTGTTGTTAATAATAACTTCTCATTATTGATTCAGCATCTGCAGCTTCCTACCATTAAACATGAGAGGCAAAGGCCTTAGTTGACTATGAGATATAATTTCAATTAAATCAGATTAATTAGAATAGTTTGGAAACTCCCTAATCTCTGAAAATACAATTTAATGCAACAAGGAAGCGTGTATGTAATAAACTACTCTCCTCTCTTTTTAAGGCATGTTTTAGAGAACTATTTATTAGTTTTACCAGTGATGGATCACAGAGGAATTGAGAGTTTTCTTGCCCCTTTCATACTTTTTTAAATTTTGTGCTTGTGTTGTCCTTCTTCTCAGGAGGAAGAAAAACCAGTGCAGATAATACATTAGGAAGCCAATTTTAGCACTGCCTACATCAGTGAGGCCCAGATACAGGTGCTGGAGCTGCCCTATGCTGGCACCAAGTTGAGCATGATCATTCTGCTCCCAGATGAGCATGTGGACCTCAGTTCAGTGAGTCGGGGTGGGATGCATTCTTTTGCATGCAGAATTTCTGTGGGAAGAATTGGTTACAGCCTGTGCCCAGTTTTCACCATATCTACAACCCAACAGCCGAAATCGCCCATCCATGTCCTCCTTGCTTCCTTGCAATATGATCCCATAACAAGAGAGTTAACCATCTTCTCAATGGTGGCAGTGAATTGTGATGATCTAAGGGGTCTCTGTGAGCAAAGAAGTTCCCATGGGCTCTCCCTTTGTTTATCTCTCTAACCGTGATGAGGAGTTTCCACAAAGAGTGGCAAACTCCATGTGAGCAGGTGTCCTCTCCAGGAGTGGCTCACACTGAGAGCCCTTCCTTTTCCAGTAGTATTTTTTCTTTCCATCAGTGGTTCCTAGTCTTCAAAACTAAGCCTCATTCAAACCAAAAATACCACCAGAAAACCACCATCCACTGGGCATAGACACTTCTCAGAAGGAAACATATTTCCATAGTGGATGGATAAGGAGGGGCAGCCACAGTCTCCCTGCAGGGAAATCACATATGGGATAGCACATGGGGTAGTGGATGAGTCAGAGCCCTCATAACTTTTCTGGCAGCTGATGGAACTGCCTGTCCTGTGTGGACAGTCAACATAAAATGTTCATGGAAATGTCTGTGTGTTTGTAGATACACACTGAAGTCTGAATGTAAACTGGTGATTCTTGTCTTTCAGGTTGAAAATAACCTTACTTTTGAGAAATTCATAGCCTGGACTAAGCCACATTTTATACTATGGTGAAGATGAAGATTTCCTTCCAGAATTTAAACTGCAGGGGGATTATTACATGGAGACTGTGCTTCAGCGTTTGGGAATGGTTGATGCCTTCCAACAGGGCTAGGCAGACTTGTCTGCAATGTTAACTGAGAGAGATTTGTGTCTGTCCAGGTTTGTGCACAAGAATGTCATGGAGGTGAATGAGGAAGGCACTGAGGCTGCGGCAGCCATGGCCACAGACATTGTGGAAGACTGCTTACCATGTATACCAACTTTCCGTGCTGACCACCCCCTCCTTTTCTTCATCAGGCAAAACTTAACCAACACCTTTCTGTTCTGTGGCAGCTTCTCATCTCACTAAGAGTTGTACTTCCTCTGCATGGAGAGTTTTGCTCTTTCAGTGTTCCCAAAGTCCCTCTACAGTTTCATAAGGATAGGCCTTTAGGTGAACACCAGTAGGAAGAGGAGGGCAAGGTCCCAAGTCTTCTGAACAACTTGCCAGCATGTGACCTCATGAGGCATCATCCTTGTGTTAACCAACATAAAATAGTAAACCAAAAGGTCACCCTTTTGGTTCTCCAAAAATCTCATGGTTTAAGAGATTTCAGGCTTGGTTGACCTTTTTTTTTTTTTTTTTTTTTTTTTTTTTTTTTTTTTTTTGCTTGAGGGCCTATGGCAAGACAATTCATCATGGACACAGTAAGGGATAGAGCAAAGATACTCACTCATTGTGGCCTGGAAGCCAAATGAGGGCATGGCTTGTTTCCTGAATTTCCTTTCAAAGACACACCACCAATGGCTTAACTTCCTCCCACTAAAACCCACCTCCAAAGTTTCTACCCCTCCCAGAATCACAGGCTAGTGATTATACCTTCAGCCCATGGGCCTTGGGGAATATCCCAAACCCAAACTACAAACCACCTCTCTCTAGAAATCTTTTCCTTCTACTCTTCCCCTTCCTCCAACATCCTGTACCCCTCCCTATCACTGGCTAACCCACACTAATCCTTGCCAAGGTTAAAGAAATCCCAGCACCCATGTAATTGATTATTTTGCAGGAGTTGCATTTATTGGACTAGATTAAATTGAGCTGTACTCCATCTGCCTGCAGTAGTTGGGAAACTTCCTGAGGGCAGGGTTTCCTAGGGTTGTTTGCCCTGCACCTAGTTCCAGGACTGGCTTTGCCATCTATGAGGCCCAGTGCAAAGTACAAATGAAAGGCCTCTTGTTTGAATTTCAGGATGTGGACAGCAGAATGTCAAATCAAGGGAACCACACAGCTTGCAGGCTCCTAAAACAGGACCCCCAGAGAAAATGCTAATCAGGGCGTCTCTGAGATTACCTCAGCTTCTGAGCAGGCCACTGCCCTGTAATAAAGTCTTAAGAACAATTTCATATTAATGCTCAAATGGTGCTTGTGATAGTTTCACATTTCCATTAAATGCATGCATTGAATTACTTGTTATCCAAACACAGCAGCTACTCCTTACCATTGATCATTAAGGATTCCAGCCCTCATCTCTAACTTCTACTCTTTCTTGATGATACGTGACAATTCCCTTGGGGGAATTTTCCTGACATATATTATTTTAGCAGACATTGATAAATTTGAAGTTCCCATCTCATGACTCCAAATGACACAGAAGAGAATGAAGTGAGGCACCCATGACCTAGTGAGCCAAGTGAAGTAAACCTTTATCAAATCAAGAAAATCACCTCCAAATGATGTTAATCCCCAGAAAACAGGGAAAATCCAGCCACAACTTGGCATCTGCCTTCCAGGGCACCCTATTGGTTCTCCAAAAATCCTCAAGTAATTTTCAGGTGAGTGTCATGAAAATGGGTCCCTTCCACCATAATACTGACAGAAGTCATCACCCAGATTTCGCAATGGGAAGTGAAACCTTATTAAATGGACTATAAAATTACTTCCATCACCTCCTACATCACTGAAGCCTTCCTTGCCATACTTGCCATAGATGTCTTTTTTTAAATCATCTGAGAATATCCTCACATGTCTCTCACACTTGTTTAAATTTTCTCTCTGCACTTTTTCATTCTCTGAATATTAATCTGGATGTCACTTTACTGTTAGTTCTGATATGCCATTATGATACCCTGGGGTGAGGCTTGTCTCTGAACGCCTAGAACTTCATAGCAACACATCCTGTTTTAACAAATTGTTGAAACAACTTCAGGTCTCTGCTCAGGCTGCACAAAGGACTAAAGGGAGCAGTGGGCCTTCTAGCTCTCCTTGGGGCTCCTCCCACTTTACTGTCTCTTTCCCCTTATTTTCCACTATTTATTTAATGTACTTGTAGACAACTTGGATAATTACAATTATGTGTATTATGTCCTAGACTATTATAAATGTCCTAAATATTTTCTCATATACTCTGTATTTCTAAAGAAATATCCTTGAAAATGGAATGGAGGAAAGGGTGCATGGAGGTAGAAAAGATGGTGGATTGAGATGGACATCATTTACTCTAGGTATAAGTGTGACTGCACATATGGTTCAACACTATCTCATAATCAACCAGAGAAATGAAAAGCTGTGCTGCAATCATGTACAATGAATGAAAATGTATTCTGCTGTCATATATACATAATTAAAAATAAGTAAGTTAGTAAAAACAAACAAAAATAATATCCCTGAAAATGGAGCTGTTGACATAAAAGTTGGGACACATTGTGAAGCTTCTTCCAAGCTAGTACAAAAACATTGTACTGATTTTCACTCCCACCTACACTGCCATTTACACTACTACCTGCTGCCTGACTTATTTTGTATGAACAAAACTAAACAGTGTCTTCTCCTGGCTCTTATTTTTGGACTCATAGTTCATGATCTGTTAAACAAGCCATTCATTACACAGCTCTTACTAAAATTTTACCAAGTTAGACCATGTTCCCCCTTGACTACATTCATTTCAGGGAACACACTTTTCAAAGTGGATTTGGCAAAAAGTGCATCCACAGAACTGCCAAGATGTAACAGAAAGTTTTTTATTTCAACTCCTCCTCTAATTTTTAAAACATACTATTACATTTTTTAATTAGGTATAATTGACCTAATAAACCTCATAACCTGCAATTTGATGAATTTCAACATTGGTTGCTCTAGGAAACCATCACCATCAAGATCATGAGCATATACATTACACTCAAAACATTCCTCTTTTGCAATCCCCCTTTTTTCCACCCCTCCTTGCATTGCTCCATTCATATATTTCAGAACTCATACAATTGTCACAGGATCAGCCTTGAAGGTGTCCCAAAAGTGAAAAGGGGACCTCCACTCAGCTCAGGCAGGTTCTTGACTTACACCACAGAAAGAAATTTCAGGCTGCATCAAAAGACAAACAAGTAGAAAATGATTTAGGAAAGCAAGGAGATTTATTAAATGGAAGCAAACAATAGAGCAGGATACTCACCTAGAGAGAGGAGTGTGAGTGCTCCATAGTGAGGAACTCACTGGGGTCTCACACTCCTTTTGGAATAATTTTGCTGAATTCTAATTAAACAATCTTTTTGTCCATGCCTGTGATTCTCTTGTTACTTATAAGAACCCTCTGCCTCATCCAAGGTAACAGGGATCATCTCCTGTTTCTTTCTTTCTTTTTTCTTGAATTTATTTGACCACAGAAACATGTTTAATGGGGTATCTATATAGTCATGTCCTCAAGGAATTTTTTTATTATTGAAATATTATTAGAATTTATCAGTGAACTTATATTTTGTGATCACAGATTTGTTGAAAGACCATTTATTCTCCTCTGAATTGCAATTGCATCTATTTTCTGATTTCTAGTTAATTCCACTAATCTCTTTGTCTATCATGATTCCAATAGCACACTATCTTATTTTGTGTTTTTTTCTTTTGAAGGCTAGAGACTGAACCCAGGGCCTCCAGTATGCTAGGCAAGTGTTTTACCAATGGGCTACAGCCCTAGTCCTTTTTTATTTTGAAACATGGTCCCACTAGGTTGCCCAGGTTGGTCTTCAACTTGCACTCCTCCTGTTTTAGGACTAAATAGGATTACAGATGTGTGCTGACAGGCCTGGATTCCTCTAAAAGTATTATTGTCAAAATTGTGTAGGCTGGTTTGGGACCTTTTAATTTCCCTGTAAATTTGAGATTTAGCTTACCACATGTAAATATGAATGATGGGTTTGTTGTTGTTGCATTGAACCTAAATATTAAATTGAACAAAACAGCTGTATTAACAATATGTAAACTTCCAACCCAGGAATCAGATATTTTCTCAATTTTTTAGCATGTTCTTCAATTTTTAACAATGTCAATAGTTTTCAATATA
Source organism: Marmota monax (assembly GCF_021218885.2). Taxonomy (NCBI): domain Eukaryota; kingdom Metazoa; phylum Chordata; class Mammalia; order Rodentia; family Sciuridae; genus Marmota; species Marmota monax. The sequence continues at coordinate 3,119,178 of NW_026693024.1, read as the reverse complement.
TAGATCTGTACTTCACATCATTTGTCAGGGTTATTTCTAAGGATATTCTCCTTTTTGAAGCTGTTATACATGTGTTACTTTATATTTCAATTTCTCATTAATTGTTGCCAGTATTGAAAAATACAATTTTTTTCTGGTATTTCAACCTTGTTTATTTGCTAAGGGCACTTAGTAGTAGCTTTTCATACTGGATTATATTGGAATTCTCATATAGACAATTGTATCTATAGCCAATAAAAACACATTTTCTTCTTTGTTTCCAATCTGAAAGTGTTCCTCCCCCCTTTTTTTTCTCTATTGCACTAGGTAGATCCTACAGCACAGCATGCAGTTTTTTTAATAGATGATCCTTATCAGGTTAAAGAAGTTTTCTTCTATTTCTAGTTTGATGAGGGGTTTTGAGGAGGAATTGATATACAATTTTGTCAAATATTATTTCTTTATCATCAAGGTGATCATGTTTTCTTCTAGACTGTTAATACAATGAACTGTATTGCTTAATTTTCAAACATTAAACAAGTCTTGCATAACAGAGTCACTTTTTATCTTTGAGTTTGAACAACTGGATTATGATATGCCTTGGAGTTTATTTCATCATGTCGTTTGTTCTTGGGGGGTTGTTGAGATTTGTGGATCAATAGGATTACAGTTTTTATCAAATTTGGACAATTTAAGTAATTATTTCTTAAAATATTTCATCTGCCTCCCTCCTTCCCAGGACATTCCTATTATATACATATCAAGCTGTTTAACGTAGTCCCATCCTGCCTTCCCCTCTGGATATCAAGTGGTACCTTGTCAATGATGTAAGAGCATCCTACCTAATATACTGCCTTAAGAGGGCATAAGTGGTAAAGATTCCATGAAGAAATGGGGGAAATAATTGCTCAGTCACAAAGGAAACACTACCTTTCATTTTTCACTGTCTCCTATGTTAACAGAAATACGAATATTCCTAGTGGTAATTCAGGGCATGAGTGGCATTTATCTGTGCCTTCTTGAATTCATGTTGAATATAATTCTCATTGTAAGATATTAAGAAATGGGACAAGGTGAGACATTTAATAGGTTCATTAGGTTCCAACCCAATGAACAAAATCAAGAGAACTCAAGCCAATTTAAACCATTCAAACAAAGATAATTCTGGGTTCATGTATTATCTTGAGAGTGGGTCTGATATAAAAGCTGGTTTGGCCATGTGTCTAGCACACTCCTTGTTCCTCACGCAAAATGAAAAGTCATTAAATAATTTATTGTAAGAATTTTAAAAGAGATTTTGGAAGATGACAGAATAGAGGAGCTGCTTCACTGAGAACCAAGAAAAGCAGACAGGCAGCTTTTCAACAAGTGGGTGAATGATCAAGAATTAGAGAGGAGCCAGGTGCTGTGTTGAATGCCTGTAAGCCCAGTGGCTGGGGAGGCTGAGACAAGAGGATCATAAGTTAAAAGCCAGCCTCAGCAATGGCCAGGTACTCAGTAAGACCCTATCTCTAAATAAAATACAAAATAGGACTAGGGATGTGGCTCAGTTGTTGAGTGCCCCCAAGTTCAATCTTTGGTATCTCTCCCCCCAAAAAAAATAACTAGGGAGGACTTTATTGGAATTTAATTTACTAAAGCATACTGGACACTCAAAACAGATCAGGGACTCAGGAGATCTTGTATAATTAAAATAAGGAGGAAAGATAGCCACTCCAATAGCTGCAAACCAGAACAGTCCCTATGTGAACACAGTAAAGTCATAAAGGAATTAAAGGAACCTTCACTCTTTGTAAGACTGAGGTATGTCAGGGTACAGAGAGTTTAGAGACCAGAGACAGTGCTCGAAAAAAAAGTAAGTCATACTGCACAGCATCCCTGTATGGGAGGGAAACCATGGCAGTGTGTACAAAGGCAGCAGAAAAAAATCATTGTGTACCATGGCCCAGGGGCCAGTAGCTGGAGGAGCTGATTACTGGCAGAAGTGAGTCTGGTCAAAAAGTGAGCTGGACAAACCCACATTGTGTGACTGAGAGTGTGCCTGAGTGACCCAAAGAAAATCAAGTGTGGAGAGAGGTTTATACAGGGGAATACTGGTCCTGGAAACCCATCTAGTTTCACCACCACCCTCCAGTATGGCTGCTAGCAGGAATGGCTGGGGGAGAAATGCTGGACCCAGAATTTGAAATGGCAGAGTTGGTCGAGACCAAGTTTAGAAGCAGAGAACAGGCTGAGAAGAGGTTCCCATGCCCCAGGAGTGAAAGCTGAAGGAGATTCCTGCATGCAGCCTTCCACGAGGGACCAGAATTGCTGGTACTTGGAGGTACTCTGACTTAAAATCTCCAGACTAATAGGCAACTGACAGACGAAAGCATACTTAAGCCTACAATCTGTCTCAAAACGTTCCTTCTCCAGGCCAACCTCTCACCCTAGCAACCCCCAACCATCCTGGGGGTGAAGCTTGAATCAAATTCCAGACAACACCAGTTGACTGCTGAGAAAATTTTGAATCCCAAGTGAAATAAATATATAATTTTTCATTGAGATCCTTTTTTTTCCCCCTTTCCCCTCACATTTCTACCATTTTTAAAACCAAGTGTTTTTCATGCACCAATTTTTTAAGACCCGGGATGTCTGAATATTATATTACAGTTTCATTGTGTATTCTTTTATTTTTACTTTTGTTCGGTTTATTTTTAGGGTTTTTTTAAAAAAAAAAAAAAACATGTATATTTTCCTCTCACTTTTTTGATTCTCTTTCTCTCTTTTCTCATGCTAACAGCCAACCTCTATTTATTCCTTCTTTAATCTTCCTCTAATTTTATACTTCTATCTTCTCTCCTCTTCATAACCGTCACAACCTGAACCACTACTGTTCTTTGTCTACCTTTTTTTAAGTCCTTTTGCAAACTTACTGTTTCTATTGCAGACAATAATTGAACAAACCATTTCTGTTTGATATGACAAAACTGTAGATGTCTTAGTGGGACCTATTTGGTTTAAGGCTATTAGTCTTTGCATTGGGTACAGTTATTCTTTGCCTTCCCCTTAAAGATGAGGAATTAGAAACCTCAGGGACACTATAAGTCAACAGGATAGAAACTGTACTGCCTCAAATACACATTGTTGGATGGGCAGACACACACAAAACAACATGAAAAAAACAATTAAACCAAGTGCCCCAAACAAACAAAGATAATCCAATAATAGAATCCATTGACATCACAGTAGAAGAAAAATCAGAGGAGGAGTTCAGAATGTACACAATTAAACTGACCTGCAATGTAAAGGATGAGGTAAGTAATGAAATCAGAGATAAATTACAGGAGGTCATTTCAATAAAGATAGAGATCCTGAAAAGAAATCAAGAAGAAATCTGCAAAATGAAGGAATCAATAAACCAAATTCAAATTCAATAGTAAGTATCACCTCAACAGACAAGACCACTTGGAAGACAGAACTTCAGGCAATGAAGACAAAATATATAATCTTGAAAATAATGTTGACTATGAATAAGTATGGTAAGAAACCATGAACCAACCTTCTAAGAATTATGAGATAACATGTGAAAAGACCAAGTTTAAGATTTATCAGAATAGATGAAGAAGCGAAGATAGAAACCAAATAAATGCACAATCTTTTCAATGGAATAATATCAGAAAAATTCCCAAACTGGAGAACAAAATGAAGAAAATCAAATGCAAAAGATTTACGGGACCCCAAATGTACAAAATTACAACAGACCCACATCAAGGCACATTACGATGAAAATGCCTAACATACAGAATAAGGATAGAATTTTAAAGACTGAGAGAGAGAAATATCAGATTATGTGTACTGGGAAAACAACTTGAATCAAATGATTTCACAATCCAGATCCTCAAAACTAGGAGGTCCTGGAAAATACATACAATCTCTAATAGAAAATGGATGCTAACAAAGAACTCTACAACCAGCAACATTAAGCTTTAGATTTGAAGATAAAATTAAAATCTTCTATGAGAAACAAAAGTTAAAACAAATACACAACTAGAAAGCCTGCAATATACACTCTCAAAACACTCCAAAAAGATTAAATGGGAAGGAAAAAAACAGCAAAGGGAAGAACCACACTAAAGAGTAGTAAACCAAAGGAGAAAATATTTCAAATTAAAAACTGGAAATAAACCAAAATGATGAAGAGCAAAAATCATATCTCAATAATAACTTTGAACACTAATGGCCTAAACTCATCAATCAAAGGACATAGACTGGCAGATTGGATTAAAAACAAGATCCAGCAATATGCTATCTTTAACAGACTCACCTCCCAGTAAAAGATATCCACAAACTGGAGGTGAAAGAATAGGAAGAAACATCTTATTCACACGGATGGAATAAACAAGCAGGGGTTTCTATCCTCATATCAGATAATGTGAACTTCAAGACAATGTTTATATGAGGTAATAAAGAAGAACATTTGATCCTTTTTAAGGGAAGTATCAGCAATACAAAACGATCATAAATAGTTATGCCCCAAACAATGGAACATCTACATACATCAATAACCCTTCTCAAATTCAAAATTAAATAGTCCACACCACAATAATACTGGGTGACTTTAACACACCTCTCTCACTACTGGACAGATATTCCAAATAAAACCTAAACAAGGAAAAATAGAATTAAGTAATACAATCAATAATTTAGACTTAACAGACATATATAGAAAATTTCACCCATCAGTGAGTGAATACACTTTCTTCTCAACAGCACATGAATCCTTCTCTAAAAGAGACCATATCCTAGGCCACAAAGCAACTCTTAGCAAATAAAAACAAAAGAGAGAGAGTACCATGCATTCTATCAGGTAATAATGGAGTGAAATTAGGAGTCAATGCTAAGATTAAAAGAAAATAGAAGCTACTCTTAACACTTTGATACTAAATCATACTCTATTAAATGATGAATAGAGAATAGAAGAAATCAGGGATGAAATTAAAAATACTAGGAAGTAAATGAGAATAACAATATGACATATTAAAATCTCTGGGAAACTATGATGGAATGCTAAGAGAAAAGTTCCTTGCATTGAGATCATTGATTAAAAATATAGAAAGTGAATGAATTCCTAACATTGTATGTCAAATTCCCAGAAAAGGAACAAATCAAAACAAAAAGGGGCAGAAGACAAGAAATAATGAAAATCAGAGCTGAAATCAATAAACTTGAAACAAAAGAAACAAGTCAAAAAATTGAGAGGGTAGGCCTAGATCCATCCTACCAAAAGCAGACACCCGCCAGAACTCAGGTTCCAGCACAGGACCACCTCCTCCAACCAGCAGACCCCGGCTGGAGCTCAGGCCAGCCTAGATCTGCCTCTGCCCACCTGTGTGGGGCACAGGCCCAGTGTAGGTCTGGGTCCATCACCTCACCAGCCCAAACCTAACCTACTTCCATCTTGGGACACTGCAGACATCACCATAGTCTTCCCCATGCAGGGGCCTCTACCTTTCAACAACAGACAGAGCCAAGAAGCAGCTGCATCTTGAAGAAGGTATCCCAAAACCAGTGTAAGGCCCACCATTTCAGCCCCATCTCTGAAAGACACTGCATCCATCTTGGGGCACCTCCACTGCTATCTCAAGTTACCTCTGCTATTGCTGCCAACAACTTTAGATGTGGTAGCATACATTGAGGGACACCTGCAGGGTCTGGAAGTTCAGCATCAAGGTGAGGTACAGATAATCTGCATGAATACTACAAGATTATAGGTAGAAACTGTAATATCTCAGATCCACAATGCAAGAAAGGAAGACACATAGACAACATGAAAAACAAAGGAGGAAAGTGCTCCAAACAAACCAGGATACTACAATAACAAATCCCATACACCGTGAAATTGATAAGATATCAGAGAAAAAGTTAAGAATGTTCATAGTTGAAATGATCTGTGAATTAAAGAATACCTAAATGAGCAAATGCAGGCAAAAAAAAAAATGATCACTCCAACAATGAGATAGCACAGCAAATATGGGTAGAAAAAGAGGACTTCAAGAAAGAGATAGAGACTGTGGGGAAAAAATGAGAAATCCTTGAAATGAAAGAAATAATAATCCAAATAAAAAACTCTATAGAAAGCATCACCAACAGGCTTGATCACCTGGAAGACAGAATATCAGATAATGAAGACAAAGTATAGAATCTGGAAAATAAAGTTGACCACACAGTGAAGATAGTAACAAACCATGAACAGAACATCCAAGAACTATGGGATAGCATCACAAGAGCAAATCTAAGAGCTCTTGGGTTAGAGGAAGGCATAGAGTTTCAAACTAAAGAAATGCACAATCTCATCAATGTGATAATATGAGAAAATTTCCCAAACATAAAGAATAAATTGGAAAATCAAATACAAGAGGCTTACAGGACACCAAATGTGCAAAACTACAACAGATCTACACCAAGGCACATTATAATGAAAATGCCTAGCATACAGAATAAGGACAGAATCTTAAGAGCTGCAGGACACAGAAATCAGATCACATACTGGGAAGACCAATTTAAATCTCAGCAGATTTTTAAACCTAGACCCTAAAAGCCAAGAGATCAAGGAACAACATATACCAAGCTTTGGAATAAAATAGATGCCAACCAAGAATCTTATATCCAGCTAAATTAAGCTTTAGATCTGAAATAAAAACCTTCCATGATAAACAAAAGTTAAAAGAATTTACAGCTAGAAAGCCTGCACTACAGAACATCCTCAGTAAAATAATCCATGAAGAGGAAATAAAAAGCAATGACAAAAGTCAGCAGACAGAGGCATTACACTAAAAGAAAAACTAATCAAAGGAGAAAGCAAGTCAAGTTAAATACCAAAAATCAACAAAAATGGCTGGGAATACAAATCATGCCTCAATAGTAAACCTGAATGTTAATGGCCTAAACTCACCAATCAAAAAATATAGACTAACACATTGGATTAAAAAAAAAACAACAATATACTGCCTCCAAAAGACTCACCTCATAGAAAAAGACATCTAGACTGAAGGTAAAAGGTTGGGAAAAATCATATCACTCACATGGACTGTGGAAGTAAGCAGAGGATTCCATCCTCATATCAAATAAAGTAGACTTCAAGCTAAAGTTCATCAAAAGGGATAAAGAAGGACACTATATACTACTCAAGAGAACCATACACCAACAAGACTTAACAATTATAAATTTATATGCCCCAAACAATGGAGCACCTATGTTCATCAAACAGGTTATTCTCAAGTTCAAGTGTCAAAGAGACTATAATACAATAATTCTGGGTGACTTTAACACACCTCTTTCACCATTGGATAAATCTTCTAAACGACAGCTGAACAAAGAAACTATAAAACTCAATAATACAATCAATAATAGACTTAGCTGAAATCTATAGAATATTTCATCCTTCAACAAGCTTCTCAGTACCACATGGATCTTTCTCTAAAATAGACCATATATTATGCCACAAAGTAATTCTTAGCAAATAAAATTGACAAACATTGAGCCATGCATATGAAGAAAGAAAACTCAAATTTCTAACATACAAGATGAAAAATGAAATATCACACCAGACACTACAGAAATACAGAAGATAATTAGAAATTATTTTGAAAACTTGTACTCCAATAAAATAGAAAATACTGAAAGCATCGACATATTAGTAGAGTCATATGATTTTCCCAAATTGAATCAGGATGATATGCACAATTTAAACAGATCCATTTCAAGCAATGATAGAGAAGATGTCACCAGAAGCCTACCAACTAAGAAAAGCCCAGAAATGTGTGAATACACAGCTGAGTTCTACAAGACCTTTAACAAAGAACTAATACCAATACTCCTCAAATTATGTTGTGAAGTAGAAAAACAGGCAGCACTTCAAAACACATTCTATGAGGCTAATGTCACCCTGATTCCAAAACCAGGCAAAGGCACATCAAAGAAAGAAAACTTCAAAACAATATCTTCAATAAATATAGATGCAAAAATTCTCAATAAAATTCTGGTAAATCAAATACAAAAAAAATACATCAAAAAGATAGTGTACTACAAACAAGTGGGGTTCACCACACAGAGGCAAGGTTGATACAACTTGAAACACTGGCCAGAGCAATTAGACAGATGAAAGAAATTAAAGGGATTCATATAGGAGAAGAAGAACTCAAATTGGCTCTATTTGTTAATGATATGATTCTATACCTAGAAGATGCTAAAAATTCCATCACAAAACTTCTAGGACTAGTAAATTGGGAGTTTATAACCCACTTGAATCAAATGTATGAAATATGATATGTCGAGAGCATTGTAATGTTGTGAATAACCAATAAAAAATAAAAAATAAAATAAAATAAAGGCTATCTATACTAAATCCCAGGCCAGCATCATTCTAAATGGAGAAAAATTCACAGCATTCCCTCTAAAAACAGAGAGAAGACCAGGATGCCCTCTTTCACCATTTCTATTTAACACAGATCTTTAAACACTGGCCACAGCAATTAGACAGACAAAAGAAATTAAAGGGATATAGATAGGAAAAAAGAACTCAAATTAGCACTATTTACTCATGATATAATTCTATACCTAGAAGACCCAAAAAATTCCATGAGAAAACCTCTAGAACTAATAAATGAATTCGGCAAACTAGCAGGATATAAAAGCAACACCAATAAATCAAAGGCATTTCTATATATCAGTAACAAATCCTCTGAAAGGGAAATGAGGGAGACTACCCTATTTACCATAGCCTCAAAAAATAAAATAAAATACTTGGGAAACAATGAAAGAGGTGAAAGATCTATATAATAAAAACTACAGAACCCTAAATAAAGAAATAAAAGAAGACCTTAGAAGATGAAAGATCTTCATTGCTCTTGGATAGGCAGAATTAATATTGTCAAAATGACCTTACTACCAAAAGCACTATACATATTTAATGCAATTCCAATCAAAATCAAAATCCCAATGACATTCCTCATAGAAATAGAAAAAGAAGTCATGAAATTCATCTGGAAAGATGAGAGACCCAGAATAGCTAAAGCAATCTTTCGCAAGAAGAGTAAAGCAGGAAGCAGCACAATACCAGTCCTTAAACTATACTGCAGAGCAACAGTAACAAAAAGGGCATGATATTGGTACCAAAATAGACTGGTACACCAATGGTACAGAATAAAGAACACAGAGACAAACCTGCATATCTACAGTTATGTAATATTAGACAAAGGCATCAAAAACATACATTGGGGGAAAAAAAGCTTCTTCAACAAAGGTGCTGGGAACACTGGAAATCCATATGCAACAAAATGAAATTAGAGCCGTATCTCTCACCATGCACAAAACTCAAAGTGGATCAGGGATCTAGGCATTAAACCAGAGACACTGTGTCTAATAGAAGAGAAAGTAGGCACAAATCTCCATCATGATGGGTTACCACCTGACTTCCTTAATAAGACTCCTATAGAGCAAGAATTATAATCAAGAATCAATAAATGGGATGGATTCAAACTAAAGAGCTTCTTCACAGCAAAAGAAACAATCATTGAGGTGAATAGAGAGCCTACATTTTGTGAAAAAAAGTTTTACCACACACACATCAGATAGGGCATTAATCTTTAGGGTATATAAAGAACTCAAAAATCTTAACACCAAAAAACAAATAACCCAATCAATAAATGGGCCAAGGACTTGAACAGACACTTCTCACAATATAATATACAATCAATCAGCAAATATATAAAAAAAAGTTCAACATCTCTAGCAATTAGAGAAATTCAAATCAAAACTACTCAAAGATTTCACCTCACTCTAGTCAGGTTTTAATGTAATAAAAGTATTATTAGGCTTTTGAATATCTTTCCTACTTTAAAATATTTTAAGGATAGGATTGTGACTTTGGGATTTTAAAAAATATTTCTACAAAAAAGAGGGAGAGTACTGGTGAAAAGGGATTGTCGAATTATTGCAAATTAACATAGCTAGAAAATTGATACTGGGTAAAAGTCATGATTTATTCACTTTAGTTTTCATGTTCTGAGTTTTGCATAACAAAAAAAAATTAGATAGATAGACAGTATTACCTGTACTTTATGAGCATTTTTTTATATTGTTGGGATTGAGCACAGGCCTTGCTCCACAATAAAACCTTAATGAAATAATTTAACAAAAAAAATTGACAGAAAAAAAGTTTGGTTCTTTGAAAAAATAAATAAAATTGGTATACTCTTAGCCATGCTAGTGAAGAGAAAGAGAAAATTCATCTTACCAAAATTCATGATGAAAGGAAATGTTTTTACAGACAGTACTGACATACCGAGATAATCAAACACTATTTTTAAAAGTTACACTCCAATAAAATAGAAAATCTTGAAGACACTGACAAATTTTTAGAGACATATGACCTATACAAACTGAATCAGGAGACCATGCACAATTTAAACTGATCAATTTCAAGCAATAAAATGGAAGACACCATCAAAGCCCTACCAAGTAAGAAAAGCCCAGTCCCTATGGGGAATAAGTTCACAGCCTCTTTCCTTGTCTTTCTTGGGCTCCCAGCCATGAGATGATCTGTTTTGCTCTACTATTCATTTCCTCCATGATGTATTGCCTCACCATAGACCTAAATCCATAGGTTCAAGTAACTAGAGTGGGACATCCCAAACTGAGTAAATTAAATGTTTTCTAACTTGATTACCCAAGGAATATTTTATAGTAAAGGAAAGCTAGATAACACAGGTATTTATGACAATAAATTATTCTGTGCTGGATGGATTTCACCCCAAAATCTCTGCAGAATTAGCAACAGATCAAGGCTTAGTAAACCTTTACCAGAGATGTCTTTAGTGTATTTTAATCAGCTCATCTTCCAGAGAAAACTTTTCCCTGTGACAGTCATTAATTCAAGTGTGGAAATAAATAAAACTTAATATCAGTTAGTTCAAATCACTATTTTTTGAAGCACTAAACCCAGATTTAAGAAAAGATAGACATCTATTCAATTATACTTACTTATTAGACTTTAATATTTTTATAATCACAGAAATGCATTTTTAAAGAAAACAGGTCTTTGTGTCCATTTTTTAAAATTTCTACTTGTGTTTTATGACCTTTATAAAATACATAAATGTTACCACATATAATTTTATAACAATGAATTAGGGATGCATGCTAAAAATAGTACCAATGGGTAGAAACTATTGGCTTGAGGAAATTTTAACATCTGGTTTTGCTTTTAGTCAATTTTCAAAGTAAAGCCACTACTTTGAAACTATTCTTCTATATGCACACCAAACCTAAATACTGCCAATACCATAACAGTGAAAACAATCTGTGTCTGGTGAAGCCTTCATAGCCATCCTCAGAGGATAAACCCTGATGTGAATGATGAGGCAAGAACAGTAATAATAGTAGCTGCAGCAGCAGAGGTGATAGTAGCATAGTCTTCCCTTGGTAACTCAGAGGGAATTGGTTCCAGGACCCCTCACAGATACCAAGATCTGTGGATGCTCGAGTGCCTTATACAAAATGGTGTGGTATTTGTGTAAACTCCATGCAATCCTCTGGATTTATCTCATGTCTAGTTGATCTATAATACCTAATGCACTGTAAATGCCTTATAAAACATTGCTACAATGTATCATTTGGGAGTAATGACAAGAAAAATATATTTGTATCCAGTACAGATGCATTTTTTTCTGGTGCTGGGGACTGAATCCAGGGATTTGCACATGCTAAGCAAGTGCTCTATTACTACTGAGTTATACCTCCAGCACAAGACAAGATGAAGTTTAAAACTATTTTCTGTTCACATTTGGTTGAGTCCATAGATATGGGACCTGGACATAGAGGGGTGACTGTGATAGTAGTATTGGACTGTTAGTGGCAGTAGGGGGAGTGGACTGTCAGTGGCAGTAGGGGTAGTGGACTGTCAGTGGCAGTAGGAGTAGTGGCAGACGTAATGCTAGTGGTTGTCATAGTGGTGGAGGCACTGGCAGTGGTAGGCACAGTAGCAGCAGAGCAGTGGCAATAACAGTAGAGGTAGAAGCAGTGGCAGTGGACATGCAGATACCTTCCAGGTGCTAGGCTGCAGAGACGCAGGCTCCTTGCACTTGTAGTGGTGGAATTATGGATAATTTGTCTATTATCCAAAATGCCCTAAATAGTAACATCAAGGGACTTGGAGAAACAGAGGTGCATTGATGATTGTTGATATGAGCCTCAGCCTGGCCAAAATAACCCTATTATTATTTAGTAAGGGTTAACAGAAGTAAATGATTTGAAGCTGACATTAAATTTGCTAAAATTATAACAACAAACAGTAAGCTGTAATAATTTGGGGTATAGTTCTATAGTTTTTATAACAGGGTCTTAGGAACTGCTTTTTCTAAAAGGTAGTGTTGCTTTGCTTAAGCCAGTCTAATGGATAAGTAAAAGCAGAATTAAAGATCAGGCATCTCATGTATAATGTATCAAAATGTATTCCACTGTCATGTATAACCAAACAGAACACTTTTTTTTCAATTGTTTTTTTAAAGAGGTGTGCATCTCTATCTTCATTTTGTATCTATTTCCTTTATTGACCTTTGGATCAGATTCTTTCCCATTCACACATGTAGGCATATTAATCCTTTAAAAAAATCCTCCTCTTTAAGTTGCAAAACCTCCTACTTCAAGGTTGAAGACTGCAAATTCAAAAAATTAAGGCCTTTCTTTTTTTATGACCTTTATAAAATATATAAATGTTACCACATATAATTTTATAAAAATGAATTAGGGATGCATGCTAAAAAATAGTAACAATGGGTACTTTTTAATATCAAAGTATCTTCTGTTTTTTAAAGGTTAATATGTGCATTACAGGAATAATAAAAACACAAGCAAAGAACAAAGTCATCCAGTCACAAGCACCTTAGTTGGACATGTCTCTCAGGTTGTGTATATACATACAAAACATCCCTTTTTGTGTTATTCAGAATAGAGTTTGTTTCATGCTTTTCCACACATCATGAATAAAGTCACCAATTCAAAATCCCAAAGCTACATGAGTATTTTTGAAAACCAAGAATACACTGCACCAACTCAATCTGTTAGAAAAAAATTGTAATACGTTCTTGGGTACAAAAATTTCACCGAGGACAGAAATGGCAACAGGCCTTTAGATAGATATATTGATAGAGTTACAACTAAAAGAATGCATTCCTTTAGTGCTCAAATAAAAATGAGACAAAGCAACAGAATACACTAAGCTTCTTTCTAGGAGGGATCATTACCAGATTTCTACTACTGAAATATCAGCAAGAATACATCTTCCCAGTGCATTAAAGTATTCCTCTGACACAGCCAGAAGATGCACACACACACCATTGTCCACATCAAAACATTAATCCTTGGGCAGGCACAGTGGCACAGTGTGTAATCCCAGCAGTTCAGGAGGCTGAGGCAGAGTTCAAAGTCAGCCTCAGCAAAAGGGAAGCACTGAGAAATTCAATGATACCCTGTCTATAAATAAAATACAGAACAGGGCTAGGGCTGTGTTTCAGTGGTCAAGTTCCTCTGAGTTCAATATATAGTATCAAAAAACATTAATCCTTGAGCACTTGCTGCCAGCTTGTCCTGGGTGTTTCCTGCTACCCCTGTGCTGCCAGTCTGATGAAAAAGCCCTGCTACACATTGTCCAAAGACAAAACAATTCCAAGTCCAAGATGCACCTTTTCGGTCAATTATAACAAAAAGAATTTTACACATTGGCCAATTCATTAGGTCTACTATTTATAATACACTGTAACCTCAGGATATCTAGAAAGCATAGATGTTGTGAAATAAAGTATGAATTCTGTACACAATAAACACAAGTACTTTACCAAATATATATAGACCTATATATATTTGAATATAGAGATCTATGGTTATAATCTCAAATGATCTTCCATATATGGAGAGAATAGCAAAGAGCACTTCCCCTTACATTTCCTCTTCTCCCTCTTAGTTCAGTGACTAAGTTCAGGACTACACCTAGTTCCAAGAGGTGGATTAACAAAGGGCATTTCCAGAAGACAGTTCTTCCTAAAACTTAAAAATGAATATTTATATAGAGGGCTTTTTTTTTTTTGCTACTTCTAACAAACTTTAAGCATTAGGACTTATCCTTTAATGCCTAGCAATATTAACTAAAATACACACAGAACACTGGCTACCTAATTCAGCTAATCTAAGGGGCACAGGTTGATTTTCTATGTATGCTTTCTCCTTCCCCCACCATCAACTGGTGAATTTTCAACAAACTCTCCAAGACATCAAGTTCAACAATTCCATTCCCCTGAAAGGCACCAATTCCAATGTACTAATAAAAAATACACAAAGGCATTATTTTAACCCTTTACTTTCACCATGTGAAAAAAGACTAGCTGTTTCCAACAAGGACTTAAGTTTCCATGCACACATACAGTAGCATAACAAAGGCTAGACTTTGAAGCAAAAATCTCCTGTTTTTAAAGGTTAGATGTTAAAAGTGTCTTCCAAACAGGAACATTCTGGCCTAGAACCCTTCCCCTTTTCATCTTTAATCAACCCAAGGGTCAGATACATACATCTGTAAAGCTTCACTTCCTAAATGGTTTTAAGAACAGTCTTTCCTATGGATTTTAACACAGTGTACTCAATGTGTTTACTTACTCTACTTTCCTTATATGCTGGTAAACTCTTAAACATCTAGATAGTCTAGATGTAAATTAGGGCTCACTTGTCCTTATATACACAATTTACACAGTAAACAACACCCACAGACATCAGGGACAATGGTCAATATTGCTTCACAGAAAATACATTGGTATAGAGCCCTTTGCATTTTCTTATCCTTCTTCACCCTAAAACAGCACAAATATAATATGCAGTGCTCAGAGAAGTGTTTTGATCATTCCATTTCCAAAAGAAAGTTATCTCCTCATGACTTTTAACAAAAAGATCTCTACAAAATGCTTTATTTACAACCTCTACTTTTTTAATGTTTATTAATATTAACTTTTTTAGTTGTACTCGGAAACAATACTCTTATTTCACTTATTTATTTTTATGTGGTACTGAGGATCGAACCCAGGGTCTCTCACATGCGAGACAAGTGCTCTATCGCTGAATCACAACCCCAGCCCACTATTTCCACGTTTAACATATTTTGTGCTCTTCTGAACATCTACAAAGACAAGATGTTTCAAATAAGTTTGTCCACTATGTATATAGTAGTGTTGAATAAATTGTGCACATGTAACAATGGTTATATAGGACAATGTCTTCTAAGTCAGATTGTTCTGGCCTAGAATTCTTCATTTCTTCCTCTTCTTTCTCCTTTGTCACATGTGATATATGCACAGTATGTAACATCACTCAGAGGTGAAGATACAATTTCACTTCCAATAGTTATTTTCAGAAAATACCTTCCTATAAATTTTAACACAAAGTGTACACAATGTGTTAGTTTAATGTCTCTAGTTTTGTCAAACACTGGCAACCTCTTTCCCATCTAGAGTCTCACTATTATAAAATTAGGACTCCTTTGTCCAGGGTATACACAATATATACTGTAGAGCAAAGTTAAATGAAATGCACCTGCCAGGGCAAGGGATGAGATGAAACTTTCTAGCACATTCTAACAAGACAGCTTGTGCAGCTTCTTTCCTCCCACCTCCCTCAGCCCAGTGAACAAGTACAGACAGTAAACTCTTCAGAGGTAGTTTAACAATTCCAAACACAGTTTATAAAAGCTATTTTCAAAAACTTTCATTCTAATACTTCTACTTTTAAATGTATTAAGCACTTCTAAATATATAGAAAAACTAGATACTCCTCCTAAGAACATTTCCTTGATGGACACAGCACTGGTAAATAAAATTGCACATGGAGTAATGGTTATAATCTGAGGTATCTTCTTGTATGACTATTTTGTCCTTGAACCTTTCCCTTCTCACTTCTTTCTCTCTATTTTCAGTTCAGTGGACAATACAGGCATATGTAAGGCCTAAAGATGGTTGAACATTTTTTTGTCCAAAAGTAATTTTCAGAGGACAAGCTTCCTTGTGAATTGCAACACAAAATGTATGAACTGTGCTCATTTAACTAACAACTTGGTCATACACTGGCAACGACTTTATACATACAGACTAGATATTGCAAATCTGGACTCATTTGTCCACTATATAAACTATGTACACAGCTAAACAAAAAGCACACATCATAAAGCAAACTGATGTCTGAAAATGTCCACGTGTGAACACACTAACATATTACCTTTTGCAATTGTTCCCTCTCACCTCCTCCACATCACTGAATAGGTAAAGACAGTACTATACTGCTCACAGAGGTGGTTTAAGAGTTCCATTCCCAAAAGACTATTTCATATGAAGTTTAGCAAAAAGATATTTCAACATGATATTTTACTACCTCTACGTTTAACATACATTGCACACCTCTAAACATCTAGCAGAATAGATTTTGGAGTAGAAACTCAATTTGTCCACTTTGTCCACTATGCACAGGAAAGTCTGGAATAAACTGCATACATGTAGCAATAGTTCTAATTTGAAAATGTCTTCAAAATATGAGCCTTCTGGCCACTCACCCACCCAATGGGCTACAATATTCAAAGTTAGAGAAGATAATCCTTCCAAGAATTTTAACACAAAGCATACAAAATTTGTTTACTAATTTGATTTTTGTCATACATTGGCAACCTTTTTAACATCTAGAAAAATGAGATGTAGATTAGGACTCATTTGTTCTTTCTGTACACAAAGTAAAACAAAACGCATAGACACAGGAAACAACTCTGGCCTCCTCATAAGCACATTGGCAGGGTGCTCCTGAGGACAAGCACGCTACTGTGTCCTACTCAACAGGGGGTTTGGCTATTGCCCTCTCCCCCCAAAAAATTTTTTCTTAAGATTTTTAATTAAAAGATATGTACCAAATGTGTTATGTTTTACCACTTCTACTTTTAACGCAATTTGGGCATCTGAGAAAAGTCTAGATGTTTTTTAAAGTACTTAGCATTGTTAACTATATAAGCAGTATTGAGGAATAACATGTGCACACAATACAATGTTTGCCGTACCAATGTGTTTTGCTTATAACCAGTCTGGCACAGGACCTCCTCCTCCTTCTCAGGGTTAAAGTATTCTCCATGTCCTCTATCCCACTGACCCAATGTGGACACGTGTGGCTCCTAGAGGTGGTCTAACAACTCCATTTTAAAGTCACTCCTGAAAACATTCCGCAGTTTTTGAAACAAATGGCCATTTATAAGACGTTATTTTCTTGCTCTGTCATATCTCGGCAACCTCCTGACATCTGGAATGTCCAGACGTAGCAAAGCTTTTAAAAGCTTGGGGGCAACTTGTGAGTAGCCTTTTCCCATTATATACACAGGCCTCCTACAAAGGGGCCACTAACTCTTCCCAAAGGGAGTGGGCATCTCCCATTGGCCACTGTACGTTTCCCTGTCCTTTAGGGTAGAAGGAAGAGGCACCGACCAAGGGTCGCCTAAGAGCTCCACCAACCTTCCTCAGGGTCTTCACTCACCTTCCAGGGCAGTTAAGGCCTTTGCCTTGTGCGACAAGGTGCAGTCCCTGGGAGCCAGCACAGAGTGGTCACCAAGGGCCCTGGTCTGCCCAGCTCTCCTGCCTAGTGCGTGGCAGAGCTCACGGGGGTCCACTCACCTTCTTGGCCCTCAAAACCTCTGGCCGCCCTCCAGGAATTCAGAACCATCCACCTCATGCCAAGACTCTCATATGATGCCCCTCACGCCACGCCCATCATGCCACGCCCATCACGCCACGCCTCTCAGGCCCCATCTGCCACCACCCAAAGTCTCCAAGCTCTTAGAAGCCGCTTTTGCTGGGAAGGGCAGGATTGTGCCAGAAGGCCTGAAGTCCACTGGGTGCTGGGTCCCACGGGTCTTTGCCACCATCAGGTCATCCAGATGGGGGTGAGTCTCGAAGCTCTTTCAAGGACTGAGCCACCCAGTGCAGGCCTGAGGAAAGTCCTCTTGAGAGACTTTAAATAAAAATGAAATAATATAAAGGAAAGAAAAGAAAAAATTTCCATCACTTGTTGAAACTCCAATTTTACAAGGATGGGGAGCAAATCTTAGACACCTAGGCCTCTGGGGGACTGTTCATAGCCAAACCACAGATAGAGGTATACTAGGTGGCAAACTGTTCTTTTTTCAGTAGTTTGATTTTAATTTCATGCTTTCAGGAGACACATACAATACAGATGATTCTTAAACTGAATTTAAAGTGGGCCATGTAGACATGTGCACACCAGGTCACAGACTTGTCCCAAGTGGGGAAAAACTGAGTATGGTTACTTTGTGTCCCTGTGAAATTCCCAATGACCCATCTTGCCATTATGAGCCCTGAGCAATAGGTCCCTGTGTGGTTTCCAGCTGAGCTCAAGTCTATCCACCTAAAAGCAATGGAAGAGTATTTATGTACATTGAATCATCAGATTTGTGGTAACATATTGATGCTTAAATAGTTTTGGAATTTGGAAAATCTCAAGATTTCAGAGAGAGAATGCTCAAAC
The DNA here is from genome assembly GCF_021218885.2 of Marmota monax. Taxonomy (NCBI): domain Eukaryota; kingdom Metazoa; phylum Chordata; class Mammalia; order Rodentia; family Sciuridae; genus Marmota; species Marmota monax. The sequence continues at coordinate 3,100,611 of NW_026693024.1, read as the reverse complement.
TATAGTACTGGCTAAATACCATTTGTCTTCAGTGAGCCTGTGTATGTAGAGTGTCTCATAGTGGAATTGTTGGTCAGAACAAATATTGATGAGGCCTATGAGAGAATTCCAAATACATCAGAATACTTTCCTTTATGCTGAAGCAACAGCCCAGTGTGGAGCCAATAATTAATGAACATGAATCTTGGAAGAGAAGGTAGGGGTTGAGCAAGTCTGTTTTCCAAACATTAATGGACATTTGAATCCCTATGGGCTTAGTTGTGCCCCCCAGCATTCATATGTTGAAGTCTAGTTTGTAGTACCTCAGGAAGTGACTGTATTTGGACATAAGGTCTTTAGAGAGGTGATTAAGTTTAAATAACGTCAGCAGGATGGATTCTCATCCAGTATAACTTCTGTCTTTTTAAGGAGAGAAAATTGGACATAGAACAATAGAAAGGGAAGACCATGTATAGACACATCAGGAAGGCTACAAGCCTAGGAGAGAAGCATGGAAAAGATCCTACCTCACAGCCTTTAGAAGGAACCCTGTGAACACCTTGATCTCAGACTTCCAGCCTCAAGAACTTTGAGAAGAGAAAATTTTGTTACCTAAGCCAGCATCTAGTCTGTGCTGCTTTGTTGTGGCAACCCTAGGAAACTTAACCATGATTCTCCTGGGCTTTTGTGAAAATGCAAGTTCTCATTTGGTAGGTCTGGGGTTTAGCCTGAGTTTTTTCACTGCACAGGATGCTAAAATAGGGGCTCTCTGATTTACCTGGTTTCTCCTATGAGATCAACAGTCTTTGCCACAAGACAAATATGAGATCTGCCATAGCTACTTAAGAGAATTAGGAGAGGCTGAGGATAGAGTTAGTGTCTGGGAAGCTGTCACTGTAACGCTGTATGTGTGAAGGCCCAGGTGATGAGGAGAAGGGAAGGTACAAGTGGAAGCCTTCTCTCTCTCTTTCTTCCTTCTGTATGAGTGGAATGAATGTAAATCTCAGAGGACTTTAAGACAGCTCCCTGGCAGGCAGTTGGCCTGTTGTGTGGTGGCAAACAGGGATACTGAAGCAGTGACCTTTGCTATTTCTTCTGTTCCATCCCCAGAAGCATGCCTCCATTCCTGTTCAGAGGATCGCTCATCTCTTCCTCTTCAACAGGCAGGTATTTGATCTGCCTATTCAACAAGCAGATATTTGTCTCTCCTCTCCAACTAGTTTTCCACTTACAGTGACATGTGCTACATCACTGCACATTGTGTATATGTGGGTATATACATTACATGGATATAATATAAATATAACCAATGGGTTTGAATTTTTTGAAATTAAAAGATAAACATCTGAAACAAGTTTAGAGCAAGTAATTCTTTTAAAAAATCCATGATGCTAACAGGCATTCTTACTGCTGTTTTACTATTTCCCATAAGATTACAGGGAATGGAGAGACACAAATATTTGCAGAGAATCTTGGTGTGTTTATAAGAAAAAAAGTCTATAGACTGTGTGACAGCTCACCATCCACTTGTATAGGAGCCTGGAGTTGGGTAATCAGTGTGTGCAGGAGGAGATGTGGTGTTGTCTGGACCTGACTTTTTCCAGATAGAAAAAAAACACATGTGACAATTTCAGAGTCTAGAAAAATCCAGAAAAGATGACTAAATAAAGTTCAATTTTTCCTTTGTTGGATAAAGAGAAAAGTATAAACTCAAAGTTTATCTTTACCGTTTAGGAATGACTGGCGCTTTTGGGGAAACCAGGGCTGACTATGTTGGAATGTGGACTTAGATATCACAGTGAACAGAAGGTCCAGGGGAAGCAGAACAGGACAAGATTTGGTGCTGGCCACCTTTCCTTTTCTCCACTGGGCAAATCCCATGGTGGGTTCTCTTCTCCATGTAGAGGTATGACTCCTATTCATAAGTCCTTCTCCCTTCTGAATACCTTGCATTAATTTAAATTTTAGAGGTTCAAATTCATGCAGCAGGTGGTTTGTAAATGTCAATACTGAGCATTATGTAAGGTGTAAATCAAAGAAGGTTTGGCCCATTTGGAGCATTTGGGTACTTCTGAGTGGCTCTGACAATTCCTACATACCACACCTCCCAGGCTATGCCCAATAATGTGGGCATTCTCAGGAGCTTCTCAGGGATTCCTGGAGCAGCAGGGCCTCTGATGAGATGCTTATAAACACATTAGGTATAATTACACTACAACTATGTTTGTTTGAAGTTGATAGGGAACAGAGAGATGTGAGCAGTGGGATCATGACGTTAAGGGAATAATTCTATTATGTGTGTGCATGGTACCAACTTCCAAGTGCTTTATTTTTTAAAAAGCAATTTGCCTCCAGTTTTGTCTGGCCTAAGTTGTCAGAATATGTCACATTCCTCAGAATACTATCTGTTTTCTGTAGGAGAAATACAGGCAGGAAATGCTAATAAAGGTTCCCTGAAGGGGAATATTTGTGATCCTTATAAAGACCAGTTTGCAAAACTCAGGGAGATAAGGATCATTCCCCCTAACCATGACTTCTGTACTAAAGTGACCTCGAGTTGTCATGGTGGGGACTTTAAAATCTGATGTCATCCTGTTTTCAGTGAAAACTCAAGAGGTGGAACTGGGTGGGATTTTTTAAACTTCCTTGGGATGGCAAGAGAAGAGTGCCACCCTTCTTTCCTGAGAGGAACCCCCTCACAAGACAGTGTATTCTTTTCCCTTTTTCTGTCCCTTCTAATGAACTCACACCTGTTACTCTGAGAGACATGTCTTAAATCTTTCTGGCACAATTGTAAGAGTTGGGGTTTGAAGAGGGGACTCTGAGACTCCCTCAGCCTCTCAGCAAGCCAGTGCCCTATAACAACATCTTCCAAAAAGAGTTCCTGTTAATCCTCACATGGTGCTGGTGATAGTTTCACATTTCTGTTTTTAATTAATGACTTGTTATCCTAGCTTTGCAGCTACTCCTTCTCATTGCTCATTAGGAACTGTGGCCATCTTCTCTAACTTCTACTTTTTCTTCACCATTCTTGACAAATCTCTTTGTAGTGATTATCATGTCATTTATTAGTTTTGCAGGAGTTGATATGAATTTGAAGTTGCCCATCCCATGACTCCAAGTGACATGGAAGCAAATGAATGAGGCCCCCCGACCTAGAAAGCCAAGTGAAATATAGTCTGTATCATACCCAGAAAAATCCACGTCCAAAGAGTGTTAATCTCCTAAAAGCAGAGAAAATAACAGGCACAACATGGCCTCTTTTTTCCAAGGCAGCCTTTTTGTTCCCCACAAAATTCTCAAATGGCCTTCAAACAAATATAACAAAAATGGGTCCCTTCCACCAAAATATTGCCTGAAGTCATCTTCTGGATTCAGGACTATAAATTCAAATTCAAATGGATTATGAAAATGATTTCCACCATGTCCTTCTTTACCACATTTGACATACATGTCTCATTTTTAGCATCTGAAAAATTCCTCGTGTGTCTCAGTCACTTGTTGGAATTTGCTCTCTGGGTCCTCTTTATTCTCAGGGTTTTTATCTGGATGCCACACATTAGTGCCAGTTTCTGACATGCCTTCTGGATCCCCTTGGGTGAGTCATGTCTCTGCACACCTGGAACTTCCTACCAACACATTGTTTTAACAAATAGTTGGCACATATTTGAAGTCTCTGGCGCAGGCAGCAGGAAGGACAAAAGGGAGCAGTGGACCTCCTAGCTCTCTTCATGGCTCCTCCACTTTCCTCTCTGTTCCTCCTTATTTTTCATCATCTATAAATTACTTATAGACAGCTTGGATGATTACAATGATCTGTATTAGGTGCTAGACCGTAATAAATATGCTAAATATTTTCTCATATCCTTTCTATTTTAAAAGATATATTGCTGAAAATGGTGTTGTGGAGATAAAAGTTGGGTACATTTTGAAGCTTCTCCCAAGCTGGTCTCCAAAATGTTGTGCCAATTTTCACTCCCATGGACACTACCATTCACACTACTAACAGGGGCCTGACTTATTTTTTATGAACTGAGCTGCACAGTGTCTTCTCTGGCTCTTATTTTGGACTCACAGTTCACAACCTGGTATACAAGCCATTTATAATACAGCTTTCACTCAAAATGTACCAAGCTAGACCATGTCCCCCCTTAGACCACATTCATTTTAGGGGACACACATTCCAAGCACTTAGAGGAGACAGGCAAGTGGATCTGGCAAAAAAAAAAAAAAAAACCAAATCCACAGAACCCCAAACCTTGTAACTGAAAGTTTTTAATTCATTTTTTCTCTAATTTTTAAAACATGTTCTTAAAATTTTATTAAGTATAATTGACATGATAAGCCTTTAAATGTATAATCTCATGAATTTCAACATTTTATTCTCCAGTAAAACCATCACCACCATCAAGATAACGAGAATTTTATTACACACAAAACATTCCTCCTTTGAAATCCCTTTGTTTAACTTTCTGTACATCACTCCACTCACATACTTTCAGAAATCATGCAACTGTCACAGGATAAGCCTCAAGAATATCCCCAGCAGGTAGGAGGGGACCTCAACTCAGCTCAGGCAGGTTCTTGACTTACACCACAGAAAGAAGTTTCAGGATCCATCAAAGACAAATGTGGGAGAACAACCTCACACGTGACTGAGTTACACTCCCTGACTGGTGCTGAGGCCTTCAGTCACAGAAATGTGGCAGAGTTTTCCCTATCCTTCTTGGGTTCAAGGGTCAGTGTCTCGTGCATGGCTGTGTCTTGCTACAGCCCCATGGGTGAAGCTATGCCACCTGTTCCTTTGTAATATAAGCCCTTGCCCTGTTTAGGATAGAATCTTCCATGGAAGTGCCTTGTGTATGTCCCCTTCTCTTACTGTGCCCTTAAGCGTGGCCTACCCAGGTGTCAGTCAATCTGCTGACAGTGGACATCATGAAGATAGACTCAGTCCCCTGAAACCTGACCCCTTGCCTCATTTGAATAGTTTCTTCTCAATAAAAGGGGTCAGTGTGTGCTCTCGCTCTCTCTCTTTCTGTGGACACTTAAGGTCACGGGAGCCAGCACAGTGACCCCAATGAAAAAGGTATTTGTGTCTCTTGTGGTTATTTCATGCAGCCCAGTTAGCCCAGTTCAACTGGAGTAACCCCTGAGCCTTTTAGTCATGAGAACAGAAACCCGGCAGACAAACAAGTAGAAAATGATTTAGGAAAGCAACAAGATTTATTCAAAGGAAGCAAACAATAGAGCAGGATACACACCCAAAGAGAGAAGGAGTATAAGTGCTCCAAACTGAGGCATGCATTGGATTTTCAGGTTCCTTCTTTTATAATTTTACAGAATTTTAATTATCAGGTATTTTTGTTTTCTCATTGTATTTTTATCATCACATATAAGAAATATTATTATTAGATTTTGTAATTATATATATTTTGTACTTGCATATGAGGAAAAGACCATTCTTTCTCCCCTGAATTGCAATTGCAACTTGGCCAAAAATGAATGGATCATTTATAATGGGGCTATTTCTCTGATATTTGCATTGCACTGGGACTCTGTCAGCAAGTAGGTCATAACCAGATAAGAACACTTGATCCCTTATCAGAAATGTGACCCAAAGTAAACTGCCCTTATTTTTTCAAAGCAAACACAGTCTGTTATTGTGTTATTAGCAACAGAAGTTGGACTAAGACCTGGTACACAGTACAACTGGTGCAGAGGCATCTAAATGGCTCAAACATCAGGTCATCGTTAATCTCAGGGGCTACGATTAGAACATGTCATTCTCAGAAAAAGAAACAAATGAAGTTTGAACCCAGAAGAAGGGTGTTTTCAGTCTGCAGAACTGCTCAATCCTGAAAGAGTCTGTAGTTAATCTATCAAATATAGTTATTTCAAGTCCAGTTAAGACAGCTTAAATAGGAAATGTGAAAGAAGTAGCTTCTATAACATGTAAAGTTGGTAGAAAAAGAGACGCCCACTCTAGGAAGGGCATCCCAGGTGCATGAGTGGGGAAAAGATGGGTCCATCAGTCTCTGTCTCACAGAGATGGTACAGTCAGTCATCTGACATGTTATGTAGTGGATAAATATTTTAACCCTGGGAAAATTTAGAACTCACCCAGAGATGAGGAAGTAACCAGAACTCCTGTAGTTAAAAATTTGGTGTTCAAAAACTCAGTAGTAAATTAAATACTGACCCAAATTAAAACTAGGCAAAAGCATTTGAATGGGCATTTCTTTGAGAAAGATATTTAATAGATCAATAAGAACATGAGAAGAATCTAGATATCATGATGCATCGGGGAAATACAATTGTGAAAGCTTTAGTGAAACATCTCATCATGCCCATTAGAATAGCAACAAACAGACAATATCATGAAGAAACTGAAACTCTCATTCCTAGTGGGCATTTAGATTTGTGCAGCAGTTTTGCAAATTAGTTTGGTAGTTCCACCGGAAGTTAAATACAGAGTTATCATATGAACAAGAAATTTCATACTTAGGTCTATATTCAAGGTAAATTCAAGAAAATATGTCTACACAAAAATTTTACACAAATGTTCAAAACAACATTATTCTTAACAGACAGATGATGAAAAGGACTCACTTGCCTACCAATTGATGAAATTTAAAAAGGAACATATATGCACTCAATATTATTATGGATATTTTTCCAACACAAAAAGAGATAAATGCCCATACCTTGAACCAACGAGGATAAACCTTGAAAATATCAGGTTAGCATAGCACAAAAGTTAATAACTAGAATCAACAAATGGGACTTACTCAAACTAAAAAGTTTTTTCTCAGCAAAAGAAACAATAAGAGAGGTAAATAGGGAGCCTACATCCTGGGAAAAAATCTTTACTCCTCACACTTCAGATAGAGCCCTAATATCCAGAGTATACAAAGAACTCAAAAAATTAGACAATAAGAGAACAAACAACCCAATCAACAAATGGGCCAAGGACCTGAACAGACACTTCTCAGAGGAGGACATACAGTCAATCAACAAGTACATGAAAAAATGCTCAACATCTCTAGCTGTCAGAGAAATGCAAATCAAAACCACCCTAAGATACCATCTCACTCCAGTAAGATTGGCAGCCATTAGGAAGTCAAACAACAACAAGTGCTGGCGAGGATGTAGGGAAAAGGGTACACTTGTACATTGCTGGTGGGACTGCAGATTGGTGCAGCCAATTTGGAAAGCAGTATGGAGATTTCTTGGAAAGCTGGGAATGGAGCCACCATTTGACCCAGCTATTCCCCTTCTTGGTCTATTCCCTAAAGACCTAAAAAGAGCATGCTACAGGGACACTGCTACATCGATGTTCATAGCAGCACAGTTCACAATAGCAAGACTGTGGAACCAACCTAGATGCCCTTCAATAGACGAATGGATAAAAAAAATGTGGCATTTATACACAATGGAGTATTACTCTGCATTAAAAAATGACAAAATCATAGAATTTACAGGGAAATGGATGGCATTAGAGCAGATTATGCTAAGTGAAGCTAGCCAATCCCTAAAAAACAAATGCCAAATGTCTTCTTTGATATAAGGAAAGTAACTAAGAACAGAGTAGGGACGAAGAACAGGAGAAGAAGATTAACATTTAACAGGGATGAGAGGTGGGAGGGAAAGGGAGAGAGAAGGGAAATTGCATGGTAATGGAAGGAGACCCTCAGGGTTATACAGTGGAGGGGGTAGAGAGAGAGGAGGGGAGGGGAGGGGAGAGGTGGGGAGGGGGGAGGGTGGATGATGGGAAAGGCAGGGGAGCACAACAGACACTAGTATGGCAATTTGTAAATCAATGGATGTGTAACTGATGTGAATCTGCAATCTGTGTATGGGGTGAAGGTGGGAGTTCATAACCCACTTGAATCAAAGTGTGGAATATGATATGTCAAGAAATTTGTAATGTTTTGAACAACCCACAATAAAAAATTAAAAAAAAAAAGAAAAGTGAAAGTGAAAAAAAAAAAAGAAAATATCAGGTTAGTAAAAGAAGGAAATAAACAAAATATCTCATATTGAATGATTCCTTATATGAAATGCTCTCAATAGGCAAATACATAGAGAAAAATACAGATTAGTCATTGCCAGAGCTTGGGGAAGAGGGAGGAGGGAATGGAGAATAATTATAAATGAGTATCCCATTTGTATTTGAAGTGATGCAAATGTTCTGGACTCAGACAGTGGTGACAGTTGTACAGTTCTGTGAATATCCTGAATTGTAGGATTTAAAGGGGTGAATATTGTTAAATCATAATTTTGAGATGGAGAAATCTCTGAAATACATGGGTTTATCAAGCTGTGCATGTTGCTAGCCTGGTCCTAGGGCAAATTCCCTAAGTCACTAGCAGCATTACCAGGTAGCAGCTAGAAATGTCCATTGGATCTAAGGATATTTTGTCATAAAAATCCTGGGAGCAGGAGGTGAATATTACTTTCATTAAGTCTACAATGGATACAGAGAAGAGGGATATAACCTGGGATAGGAAGAGAGTCAGCAGAGACATGTTTCTGTAGCCTCTTGGTTGGTTGAGTCTATAAGCACAATAAAATTTTATCAGGATGGCTTATCTTAAAAACATGGGAAAAAAATACACTGCAGTTATTTATTTTATTTTATTTTATTTTGGTTTACCTTGAAACTATCAGTTAAACTCTTATCTTTCTTTCCTCCATCCTGCTGGTAACTGTATTTAGAATGTCTCAGATTCCTTCTCTTATCAATATTATGGTATGCATATTCACCTTTTAACAAGCATTATTTATCTGTTTAATTGCTTGTTTATTCATTTATTTATTTTTGTATACAGGGAATAAAGCCAGGGACACCTAACCACTGAACTACATCCCCAGACATTTTCATTTTTTAATTGAGTCAGGGTCTTGCTAATTTGCTGAGACTGGGTTTGAACTCTAGATCCTCCTATCTCTGTCTCCCTAGCTGCTGGGATTATAGGCATGTGCCAGAAAATATAGGTGTTATTTTAAAAATGGCATGGCATCTCCAATGAAAATTTTTTAAAGCCCTCATTCTCGGGGTCATGTAAATGGAGGGGTAGCACCTAAGAAAGTGTGCCTGATAAATGTTTTGCCTCACCCTAATTCAGGCACTCAGGAGAGAAAACTAATTTTCATTAATTTGAAAAAAGACAGTTATCAGCTTGATAACTTGAGGTCCTGAGCCATTTTGATTCAGTCTCTGTTTCTGTCACATTGCCCATGAGAAGTAGGACTGCTTATAAACCAGTTCCACAGCCTAAGCACAAGAAGTTGGAAAAGAGCTCAGCTGCTCAGATTTAGGACACCTATGTTCTCTATGAGAGTACCAGACTGGTAATACTGAGTGGTGAAGAAACTGGAAAACAAAATTTTTATTTTTATTTTTGTGATGCTGGGGATTAACCCAGGACCTTGCGCATATGAGGCAAGCACACTACCACTAAATTATAATACACAGCCCATGGAAAGAACATTCTTTAAAATTTGTTTTTACATAATTATGAGTGCATAGTAAGTATGCAAAAAATTATTTAATTGTAGCAATTTCATACATGCATGTAAAGTACTCTAACTGAATCCACTCTACCTGTAACACATTCTTGCCCCCTTATACTTTTCCCTCTCCATTACCTTCCCAATTAGTTCATCTTCAAATTTTATGTCACTTTTTATTATTCTCTAGATTTCACATATGAAAGAAATCATGAGATCCTTGTTTTTCTGAGATTTATTTTGCTTAACATGATGTTTTCAAGTTTCATCCATTTTCCTGCAAATCACATTTCCTTCCTTTTTATGGTAAATAAAACTCTACTGTACACATATACTTACTACATTTTTCTTTTGATGAATTTATCTGTTAATAGGCACCTAGGCTGATTCCATAACTTGGCTTTTGTGAACAGTGCTGGGACAAACATGGGTATGCAGCTGTGTCTGTACTATGCTGACTTTGATTCCTTCACAGGTACACAGAGAAGAGTGGTATAACTGGATCATGTGGTAGGTAGCACTACCTTTAGTTCCTGAGGAAACTCCTTACCATTTTCCATAGTGGTGGGGCTAATTTACATTCCCACCAACAGCATATAAGGGAAACAGACACATTCCGGCACCCTCATAGAGAACACAGGTGTCCTAAATCAGAATCCCACCTTTGTGTCACACAGGAGGCTCAGAATACAGACATATAGGACTTTCCTTCCCTAAAATCTGAGCCTGTCATTCTGTCTTTGCTTTGTGTCAGTAGGGAAGCCCAGAGTTGTAGATTTTGTATCCTTCCCCAGTCCCCACTGTGTTTTTCCCAGGGGACTTTGCAGCCTGCCTTTGGTTGTCAGTTTCAGAGCGCTTTCACTTTCAGAATCCTCTAGAAAACATGCTTTGTCCAAGTCTACCCCAATGTCTCCCTTGGTGTTCCAGTGAAAAGCAGTGGGTGACAGAGGCCAGGCTAGAGGAGCAAGAGCAAGAGGATTAGTGACCTATCCCTGGTCAAGGAGAAGTCCCAATCCCCTGCCATGATTCAGGTCACACTGGATTTCTTCCCTGAGGCAGTGACTTGCTGATTGGAAGGCAGGAATTCCCACAGCCAAACAGGCCTGATAAAAGGCCTCTGGGAGTGCAGAGGCCCCAGAGGCACAGCTGTGGATCCTGGTCCTGTGATTCAGAAGTCAGTACCAGGCTAGCAGCACTGAGACCTGAGGGAGAGACTGTGTGGAAGGTGGCAGGTGAGGACTTCTCTGTGCAGGGTCTGAAGTGACAGTGGACCAAGGCAAGTTTTAGAAACCCCAGGCCACCACTGGGAAAAGGGATGCCAGAGGCTGAGATGAAAAAAGATAATCTAAAAAGTCAGTGTTATTGCTGTGTTTAGAAAACAGCTTCTTGGGAGATCATGGGGGTTAGTGGTATAGAGGGATCTCGCTTAGGGCTGGTCTCAGAGAAGGGGAGAGAGAATTCAAGAAGGCAAAGACACTGCACAGCCTCCTGGCTTCTCTGCTTGCCTCTTGGCTGCCCGTGGCTGGCCCTGGACCTCACCATAGTGGGTGTTCATGCTCCAACACCACTCCCACCACTGGTCTTATTTTTACACCTGTCTTCTCTCCTTAGGGAGCCTTACCTTTCTCTGTGCTTTTAAAATCTCTAGTATCCAGTTCAAAACCACAGCACCCTTTATTTATCTGAGATTTCCCCCTAATTGATAGAGCTCTTGCTATTTCCTGGGCATGTTTGCAGGTGCTTAGAATCAGGATGCCAGGCAACTTTCCTGCAGAGAGCAGCCAGTCTTGTGGGTCCAACAATCAATGAGACAAGGAATTACAATAAGGAGGGATGAGTCAGGTTGGGAGGAGGTGGGAGCTCTAGACTAGGAAATCAGAGGCCTCCTGATGCTGAGCCTAGGAGGGAGGAGGGTGGAGCTTGGTGACAGGGATGGTGTAGGCAGTGTTTTAAGTTGGATATCACTCTTTGCCAAGGCTCAGAGATAATATGGGGGGCTGGGGGGATAGAGGTGGAGGCTGTGACAGAGGTGGACAGCATCAAGGGATGGGGCCAGGCAGCTGGGATGCCATTTACAAAACACATTTTCAGATTCTCGCTATGGCTACTGGAGATTTAATGGTGAGGTCATAGGATCAAGATAGCACTTCCCTTTCAGTATTTTGTGTGTCTATCCATCTGGGTTCCTGATGGAGGGAGCCTATGTTCTGAGGCTCCCCAGCCCACTTGATTTGCATTTTAGTGAGCAGGGGCTGATGGTACTGGGGATCTCAGGGTCATGGAGGTCAGAGGCTCTGCAGAGGAAGCATGTGGTTTGTAGTAAGCACAGGATCACAGGGGCTGGAGAAGTGGAGTGGGGTAGAATGATTTGGGAGGGGGCTGAGGCAGGCTTGGACATAGTTTTGGGGGGATCTTTGAGAAATGGGAAGGAGTCAGGGAGGTTTCCCAGGATCTAAGGCCCTCCCCTGGTGAGGGAGGGTCTCACTGCATAGAACTGCCCCATGGTGTTTACACTCCACTGTCTCTGGCTTCAAGCAGCACCTCCTTGCTCTGGCTTTGACTACTCACTCTTCTTTCTTTTATCTATCAACTTCTGTTCTCCTCTGCATGCTTTTCTGCTCTTCCTTTCCTAGACAGTTTGATGTTCTACAGACACCAGCCCCTTCCTCACATGTCTAATCAGCTCCCATGGCTTTCACTGGTACTCAGAAATTTTCTGAATTCACAAGAAAAATGAAAGCCAAGCAGAGACCACACACAGTGTCCTCAGCCCCATTTCATTGTGTTTCTCTGTCTTCTTTGCCCCCAGACCCTGAATCATGGATTCACATTCAAAAGCAAATGGCACCTTTGCCATCCAGGTTTTGAAGATGCTGTGTCAAGACAGACCTTCACAAAATGTGTTTTTTTCTCCCCTGAGCATCTCCTCTGCCTTGGGCATGGTCCTCCTGGGAGCAAAGGGGAACACCAAGGTCCAGATGGCTCAGGTAAGCTTTCCTGTCACCGATAAAGAGGGACTGGTCTGCAAGGCTTGTCTCCTATCCCCTCCTTGATTTTTTTCAGAACTTTTGAGGAAGGAGGGGTGAGCCTGGACCATTTCAGGGAGGGGGTACAGGAGGAAGGGAGGGAGAGAGCTGAGGAGTTTCCTCCAGTGAGATGTTGTGGGGCTTGCTTGCAGGGGTTACTGTGTAATCTCTTTTTCATTTATAACTTTCTTGTATTTGTAAATTTTCTCTTACAATTGCTGATGTCTGTCTATGTTGGGTAGATATGTATGCTTTTTTTGAAAGGATCAAGTCTTGGACTCATTGAGCATTTGTGTTTTTCTCTAAACTCCTCAGGATTTTTTCTCGCCCTTTTCTAAAATTATGCATTGGGAGTTTTGTTATATCATTATTTCCTTTGTAACATTAAGATAATTGATTGTGTTAAGCTATTTTTAATAAAATTATTTGGTGTAGTAATACAACATTCATATTATTTTCTAAAATAAATAATTGTTGAGAATCATTCTTTAGAAGAGGAGAAACATTTTTAGTGTTTACCTTATTGAGAATCATCAAGGTCTGTGTGGAAGCTCTCTTCAACTGCTGCTTCTGGCATGAAGGACTTACGGATGTCTCCCCAGATACAGCCACTCCACAGCGCCCTCCTTCTGATTCAGTCTTGTCAGGGAGAGGAGCCTTCCAGTGGCACCAATATAAAAATGGACATCCTACTAAAGGCTGTGGGGCACGCCTATCATGAAAACAAAATGTGGGTTGTAGAGAGAACCTTAACCATGCAAGGACTCATTCACTTCATCAAGATGTTCCTTAAACTTGTGGCCTTGGAACAGTGTTCACCTATGGGAATCAGTCCTTTGCTCCTCCCCCAGATGAGGGATGTTTGGGCAGTGATGGTAAACTGGTCCTACATTACTGCAAATCTCAGGCCTGGGCATGAGCCACAGAGGAAAAACAACTTGCTACTCAAAATGGTGTTTCAGAGAGGAAACGGTTCCAAGAAGATCTAATGCTTGTTGTGAAAAGAGACTTAACAGATATGAGCTACTTAGCATGTGTCCACTGTGACTCATGTTTATGCATAAGAAAATATCTGTAGAGTGAATAGACTAACAAAAATATGAGTATGTTAATACACAAATATTACTGAAAGATTGCCATTCCATTACGCCTGTTGCTCCTGCCTGTTACTACTGTTGTTCCAGATCTGCCTCCAAGGTTGAAAAGACTAAAGCTACATAAACCAGTATTACCGCTTTTCAAAATGATTCAAATTGACATTGTACCAATTTCTTTCATGGTAAAAATTAATTTAGTAAAAGGTTTCTCTTTTTGTTTTTAACTTATTCAGGAAACTTCAGTTTGTGTGGGATATAAGATGTTTACATTTTTTTCTCTTGAATTAATGTGTCAAACCAAGTCTCCTTGACCTCTTAGCTGAATGCCTTATATAGTCCAGTAGAGGGCAATCCAGCTGATACAAAGGTTTGGAAATTTGGTTGTACATCTTTACCAGGTGATAAGCCTTTTCTTGTTATTTTCTGGCTAATATTTACCAAAGCAATCAGGTATGTTGACCAACTGGAAGACTGAGAAAATAAATGTTGTTAAATTTAATTATTTGGGAAATGGAAGTAATTTTACAAATTCTAGAAAAATTAGTTTTGTAGCTTTTTTCAATACTGTCATTTAAGATTGCATCCCAAAATTGTGCTGTTCTGTCACTTATTTATACAATGTCAAAAGCCAGTGCTGAGTAATCCTAAAGATGAAAATAGACAAGATGTTAGTTATTTGATTGCTACATAGGAGAGTTATTTCTTTAGAAATTGTTTTTAATAATTAGTTAGTAGGTTAATTTCCATGTTGTTGGTATTTTATTTGTAGTGTTGTTGATTTTTTATTTCCATCACTAATGTTATTGAATATAAATTGTGTCATTTGTGTATTTCAGAGTCAAATGAAACTCTTCTTGTGATGTAATATGACACCTTTACTGAAATATAAAGTATCATATAATATACATATATTATCTTTCTCTAGGGTACTGGGTATTTTATTTTTAATTAATTTTTAATTTGTTTTAATTATACATGACAGTAGAATGTATTTATTCACTTTGATATAGCATACATAGATGGGATGTGATTTCTCATTTTTCTGAGTGTAAATGTTGTAGAATCATATTGGTTATGCAGTCACATATATACATAAAGTAATAATGTCTGTTTTATTCTACTATCTTTCCTATCCCCACATCCAATCCCCTCCCTCCCATCACTTCCCTCTACATAACCTAAGGTAACACTATTCTTCTTTAGTGCCCCCTGCCTTATTGTGAATTAGCATCTTCATATTAGAGAAAACATTCAAACTTTGATTTGTTGGGGATTGGATTGTTTTGCCTATCATGATATTCTCCAACCCCATCCATTTACTGAAAAATGCCATAATTATCTGAGATGAGAATGGAAACCCCTGCTTTTTTATGCAATCCATGAGTGATAAGTTTTGTTCCCATCCTTTCACCTTCAGCCTGTGGATCTTTATCCATAAGGTGAATCTCTTGAGGACAGTGTATTGTTGGATCTTGCTTTTTAATCCAATCTGCCAATCTACATCTTTTCATTGATGAGTTTAGGCCATTAACATTCAGGATTATTATTGATATATGATTTGTGTTCCCTGTCATTTTTATTTATTTCTGGGTTTTGATTTGTTTTAGTTTCTCCTTTGGTTGAATGTTCCTTTAGTGCAGGGTACTGTTCAAGAACTGATTTATTCTTATTAATCATATTGCTCATTTTTCACTCTTATTTCCTTTTAAATATTATGATGATGATTGCATTCCTGTCCAAATTTTTGTTTGGATTTTTAGTTTTTTGAACTGCATCTTCTTTATAAATAAATAGAGGCAAGTTATTTTAATGTTTGAACTGCATTACTTTGTACATAAATAGAGGCAAGTTACTCTCTAATTCTGACAAATTTATGGTGTCCATAGGATGCAGTACTTACCAATAGTCCCTTATCTGAACCTCTCTTGCCCCTTTCATTTTTTTTCTATTGTTCATCTATAAACTATGCAGAGAGCTCTGTGTCATGCAAAACCCATATCTTTTTTACTCAGGAGTTTCCTGGCCCCTCTCTCCACCTATCCCACCAGTGTCACTTCTCAATGACAATCAACTTCCTCTCAAAGGATAAATTTATGCAGTATTTGAGGAAAAAAAAGCTTGCAAATTATTGTGGATATCAACAGCAAAACTGAGAGAATTTTGTTGCATTCCTTCATAGGCACTGTCTTTAAACACAGAGGAAGACATCCATAAGGGCTTCCAGATACTTCTGACCCAAGTGAACAACCCTGGGTCAAAGTACTTGCTTACAACAGCCAACAGGCTCTTTGGAGAGAAGACTTGTGATTTCCTCTCAGTAAGTTGAATCAGCAGAACAATAAAAGTTGTATTTAAAACACCTGGAAATATACAACCCAGAAGAGAGACCCTAGAGACCAGGCAGGATAACACATTTGGGAGGCTGTAGCAAGAGGATGGAGAGTTAGAGGCCATCTTGGGCAACCTAGTGACACCCTTCTCTCAAGAACAAAATGAAAAACTGCCTTGGGACATAGCCCAGTGGTACAGCATTTGCCTAGCATGCTCAAGGCCCAGGGCTCAATCCCCAGTACTGAAAAAATGAGCAAAAACAACAACAAAAAAAAAGAACAATATTCTAGAGAACTTGAGAAACTCACAGTAAACTATTTTTAGTAAAGACCCCAGTTCTACAATCATAACATATTATTTCAATTTAGGCAATGTCTCAAATTTCATTTATTATCTCTGGTTTTTCAGGGCTCAGAAAATATCTACTTACAAACTAAAATGTTTCACCATCAAGTAGCTTAAGATTTGATCATGTTTTTAATTTTAAGAAGAGCCTAAAGGTAGCATTCAGAATGATTTGAAGCTCACTGTCATTTTATTTAGCAACCTGGTCACCTGAATTATTTCTCTCCAAAGACATTTAAGGAGTCTTGTCTTCAGTTCTACCATGGGGAGCTAGAACTGCTGTCCTTTGTTGAAGATACAGAGAAGTCCAGGGAGCATATAAACGCTTGGGTCTCAAAAGAGACAAAAGGTCAGAATTATAAGTTATTTCACTTTCCTCCCACCACACCTCTGTTCTCTTCACTTCTCTCCTCTACCTCTTCTCCTCATTGCTAATGTCACTAGTGTTGCAGACCCATCAGAGCAAGGTTGCCTGGCTGAGCTTCTTGGTGCCTGTGAACCTAGTGGCTCACAGAAGATCTGATCAATGCTCAGGTTTTCAAAACCAGAGGATTAATGCTGTCTGTTTTCCCAGGGCCAGAGTGGCTGATGCAAGTGTTAACAGAAACTTGTGAGTCAGATTTCCCATATAATACTTTACATGTCACTGGCCTGTATTGTTTACACAGCAGGTGACTCTCATCTATGAGAACAGATCAATGGCCAGATCTTCCAAGTCATGCCCTTGGCCCTCCTCTTCCTGGGGGTCAGTTTGGACTTCATTTCTCCCACTTCTACATGTTAAGATGACTTCTCCTACTTCTTCTTTTCTATCTCTCATTTAAGTGCCCTTCATCAGACTTGAGAAGACTAGACTTAGTCAACTACAGAGCCTCTATCAGGGCTGATCCATTCCATGATTGAAAACACCCTGCTTATGAGGTTAAAACATACTCATTTCTGTTTTAGAGTGTGACATGTTCTAACTTTAGTCCTCAAGATCAATAACGGTTTGATATTTGAACCAACCAGGCACTTATACACCACTAGGAACATCCCTATATCTGCTAACAAATGAGATAGTAAAAACTAGAGGTAGTACTTTCCACTATTTCTTCTTGGAATATTTTCTTTTTGTGCCCTCTAGAGGCAGTAAATTAGCAAGGATGCTCTTAGTTCTTTGGAACCATACCACTTGATATACAGGGAAAGAAGGACTTACTTTCACCTACCCAAATCATCATCTGTTCCAAGGATTCCAGGTGCCAGGAGGATGAAATCATAATATCTTTTCTGTAGTTTCCAGAAACTCCTTCTGTCCCTGCTCTGGAGCTATTCAATTCTATCTGCCCCAGGAATATTGTCAGGTAGCTGTACAATGTTAGAACTGGGCCTGACCACAGGGCCTTAGACCTGACACTGCTCTTACCTACAACAGGTAATATCAGCTCCTACCCAGCCCCTCTCTCCTTTGCTGCTTGTCTTCTTCTCCAACCTGGTGTCAAGTTTCTGCTTTGTACCAACCTGCTTTCCTCCAGTGACATAGAAGTCTTTCACTATCTTCAACTTGGTGACTTTTCCAGTGTCTGTCATCATGAATACCAGTCATGCTAAGATTTTTAACTTTTATACATATCATCCAAACTCAGCACATTTGAAAACAGAATGTTTGGATCTCTAAGACATCGTATCATGATTATTCACTAAGGATTCAGAAAAAGCAACTGATAGATTTTGTGCTTGTCTTGAAAGGTAAAATTCCAGAGTTGTTACCAGTGAACTCGATTGATGAGCAGGTCAGGCTGCTTCTTGTCAATGCCATCTACTTCCAAGGAACATGGGACAAGCCATTTGACAAATCATGCACAGAAGTAAGGCCTTTCAAAATAAACCAGGTAGGGAGAGACTTTCAAAAATTATGCTAGTCTGATGAAGAAATTAAATAAAAAAATTAACTTTGTAAATGTATAAGTGATTAATTAATAATTTCAAACTTATCTCATTTAATGAATTTTAAACTATTTGGAAAAAAAGGCTACAAATAAGTAATACTTCCTGTGTATTATGGTTTACATCCTATTAGCACTCTAACTGCTTCTGATGAAGTCTCATACATGTATTGGTTTCATCTCATTCTGGACACAAACATGTTCCTATAGACACAAGTTGCTTACATAGAAAGCAAAAAGAAGATAGATATATATATATATATATATATATATATATATATATATATATATATATATATATATCAGACACAAAACAAGGTACAAACGGGGTGTGACAACACACTTTCTAAATCAGAATTTAGGAACTGATTCAAACATCAAACCACTGTGGCTCAGTATTAGAGTGGTCATGTAGTATGTGCAAGTCACTGGGTTTGATTCACAGGACCACATAAAAATAAATAAAATAAAATAAAGGTATTGTGTCCAACTACAATTAAAAAATATTTTTAAAAAAAAATCTTGCATTTGAATTATTGTTAATCATAACTTATTATAGATTCAGCATTCACCATATTGTATCATTAAATGTGAGTAGCAAAGGCCTTAGTCAACTGTGAGCTATAACTTTAATTTAAATAGATATTAGAATACTTTGCTAAATTCTCTAATCCCTTAAAATACAATGTGATGCAATAAGGAAGCTTATATGCATTAAGCTCCTCCCCTTATTTATAAGGCATGTTTCAGATAACTATTTATTAATTTATAGCAGTGCTGGACCACAGAAGGGTTGAGAGGTTTTTGTCCCTTTTCATACTCTTTTAAATGCTGTGCTCATGTGGTCATTCCTCTCAGAGAGATAAAAGGCCAGTGCAGATGATGTGTCAGAAAGCCAATTTTAACTTCATCTACATCAGTGACGCCCAGACAAAGGTGTTGGAGCTGCCCTACGCTGGAAAGACACTGAGCATGATCATCCTGCTCCCAGATGAGAACGTGGACCTCAGTGTGGTGAGTCAGGAGGGGCTGCACTCCTTTGAACTCAGAATTTCCATGGGAAGAATTGGGTACACCCTGTGCCTTCTTTCCTAGTATTTCAAACCAGACAGCCTAAATGGCCCAGCCCTGTCCTCCTTGCTTCCTTGTGGTATGATCCCTATTGCAAGAGAGTCAACCATCCTCTCAATGGTGGCAGTGCACTGTGATGACCTAAAGGGTCTCTGTGAGCAGAGCAGCTCCCATGAGCTTTCCCTCTGTCCAGGTCCCTAACTGTGAGGATGAGTTTCCACAAACAGTGCCACATTCCACCTTAGACAGATGTCCCTGTCCTGGAGAGGCTCACACTGAGAGCCCTTCCTTTTCCCAGTCTCTTTGGCTTGCCAGCAATGGTTCATTGTGTTAAAACTAAACCTCATTCAAACCAATAAATACCATTAGAAAAGCACCACTGACTCAGCATAGATGCTTTTCACAAATAAACATGTTTTGCTAGTGGATGGATAAGGAGGGGCAGCCACAGTCTTCCTGCAGGGAAATCACATATGGGATTGCACGTGGGGTGGTGGACAAGTCAGAGCTCTCATAAGCTTCTGGGCAGCTGAAGGAGCTACCCATCCTTTGTGGGCAACCAACATGGGATGCTCAAGGAAATGTCTGTGTGTCTATAGATATGTGCCATAGTCTGAATATGAACTTGTGATTCTGGTCTTTCAGGTGGAAAAAAATCTTACTTTTGAGAAATTCACAGCATGGACCAAGGCAGCCTCTTTGCAGAATATTGAAGTAAAAGGTCTCTTTCCAAGATTTAAACTGCAGGGGGATTACAACATGGAGTCTGTGCTTCAGCGTTTGGGAATGGATGATGCCTTCCAACAAGGCCAGGCTAACTTGTCTGCAATGTCAACTGAGACAGACCTGTGTCTATCCAAAGTTGTGCACAAGAGTGTCATGGAGGTGAATGAAGAAGGCACTGAGGCTGCAGCAGCTATAGATATTGACACAATCTTTGACTGTATATCATGTGCACCAACATTCCATGCTGACCACCCCTTTCTTTTCTTCATCAGGCATAACAGAACCAACACTCTTCTGTTCTGTGGCAGGTTCTCATGTCCCTAAGGCTTGTAATTCCCCTCCATGGAGAATTTCCATCTTTCCATGTCCCCCAATTCCCTCTACAGTTCACAAGGATGGGCCTTTAGGTGAACACCAAGTAGAAAAATGAGGGCAGCGTCCTAAGCCTTCTGAACAACTTGCCAGTATGATCTAATGATGCACCACACTCAGCTGTCCCCATACTGCCCACTCATTTGTACCACAGAACTAGGTCATGGCCAATAGACTGTCCTGATTCCCTGTTGTACTTAGGATGCGTGCAGTACAGAGGCCATATGATAGCTTGCAAACTTTCCCTTAGATGGGCCAAACACATTTCCCACTCATTCCACATGCATTTCCTCCTTTCCTGGAACTTCAAACTTGTCACACAGCTGCCTTAGCCTGAATGCCTCAATAATAATAAATGCTGGTATATACTGTTACTACCATTCTAGTTTAAAGAGAAACAACAAATTTTAGTCTGGAGGTTGTCTCAGTGGTAGAGCGCTTGTCTTGCATGTGTGAGGCACTGGGTTAAACCCTCGACACCACATAAAAATTAGTATAAATAAAATAAAGATGTTGTGTCCATCTACAACTAAAAAATAAATTCTGTTCAAATGTCATCTTCTTCAAGATGTTTTCCCATTCTCCATAATCAGATGTACATCTTTGAACTTTCACAATAACTGCCGATGACAGTTGCATTGCTTATTTATTAATCATTTTTATTATTAGTCTTTTGACTGGACCTTAAAATCTTTAGGATTTGTGATTATATTCTACATGCTTTAGTGCAGTAATAAACAATTTGATCATATATGATCTCTGTAGTATGGATACAACTAAATACAGAATAGCAACTTTGCCCATTGCTAATAAAACAAAGAGACAGCATATAGGCAGAAACAGGTCAGTTATTAGCTTCACAATTTGCCTAGAAATGATCTATAAATGCATTTTCCACTGGCTACTTACCATAAAGTGTAAAGAGAGCGTTAAAGAAAATTTGTTGGTTCCTATCATATGAAAGATGCTGTATTCTATTTTAGCAGGGCCAGCATATGGAAAATAAGGAAATTAAATGTTATTACAAAAATGAAGGAGTTATGAGATTCTGGTTAAAGAGGATACCAAATGAGAATAACATATATGTAAAGAATCCAAAACAAAAAAAGCAGTTGTTATTAAAGCGCTCTAGGTGCATGTATGCATATAGGGTTTTTTTCCCGTGTTTATTTTTAAACAATGGAAGTGTCAAAAATAAGGGTCAACTGTGTTAGACTAAATTACATTATTGTATAGACTGTATGGGATACAACGTATTATACTTATCATAGAGAAGCATAATTTGCATCATATTATGGCAGTTTATACTCTATGAAAACCTTCCAGGGTCCCTTTATATTGAAATATCCTATAAACAACTAGACCACCAGATGATGATTGTACAATAGTAAGTGTTTTATTGAATAAAACTAAAGAGATATTTTGAATAATAATTTTAAAAAGGAAAAGAAAATGTAAAATGGTACTTAGAGCTCTTGCTTTCTAAGTACAAAATCCCCTGCCCAATTCAAGGCATCTTAATCTCCATCAAGAACAACAACAACAAAATAAGTTTTGTAGTGCTGTTAAATCTATCATTATGAATACAACTGGTGCAAATTGGTCAAACAGAGTCAACAAACACATGAGTATTTGGGGAACATTCCATATTCAAATGACAATAGTCATATAAACAAATGACCTAATTTTTATTCAACTCTCATTTTATAAATCAAAAAGCATATATTACCATATTATTCTGTCTCATAAGTAGAATTTACTGTAAGTAAAGAGGGGCACTCACCTCCCACAAATGAGTTAATTTAAATTTGTTGGTAAGGTAAAATTCAGAATGCCTAAAATTAGCCAGGAGCAGTGGCTCACACCTGTAATCCCAGTGGCTCCAGAAAATGAGGCAGGAGGATTTTGTGTTCAAAGTCAGACACAGCAAAAGCAAGGCACTAAGCATCTCAGTGAGATCCTGTCTCAAATAAAAAAGTAGGGCTGGGAATATGGCTCAGTGGCCAAGTGCCATTGAGTTCACTCCCCGGTAACCCCACACACACAAAAATAAATAAATAAGTTAATAAAATGTCTAAAATTGTTAATATTTTTCCCCAAGTTTCTGGCCATTCAGGATTATATTTATCTCTGTTAGGTGTTTAAGATGGAATGTCCATTGCTTTCTGTTTTAAGTACAATATCAACTTTTAGGTTTGACAAAGAAATAAGGTGTTAACTATGCTGGTCTGATATCTTGGTTTTCATGAGTAATCAAAAAATGGGTAAATTAGGTAAATATAAGAAGGTAAAAGTTTATAAATGGAGATAAAACATGTGAATCATTTATATATTACAACAATAACAAATCAATTGCTAAATATAAATTCAAGTAGTCTTAGCTTCCTGATAAAAATATCTATTAAGTGTATTTTTATAAATGATTGGTATGTAGGAAAACAACTTACTTTTGCTCTTCCCTGGATATTTAGTTAAAAATAAAGCTTTAATGAGTACAGTGGCACCTACCTGTAATCCAAGTGGCTAGGGAAGCTGAGGCAGGAGGATTGCAAGTTCAAAGCCAGCCTCAGCCATTTAGCAAGGACCTCAGCAACTTCCTGAGATCTTGTATCTAAATAAAATATAAAAAGTACTGGGATGTATGGCTCAGTGGTTGAGTGTCCTTGGGTTCAATTAAAAAGGGCTTTTAAGAGTTAATGTTCAAATTAGCTTGTGCAGTTCTATACAGAAAGAAAGAAAAAGGGAGAAAGACCCTAACGTGTATTTTGATGAAAAATTGAAAAATGTAGTATTGTATCTTATTAAAAAGAAGTAATTTGTCTAAATTTTAAAGATTTATATGGTTTGTTTCAACCTGTAAATTTAAATTTAAGAAAGAAAAAGGCAGAACAAACTTTTTATCTTATTTCAAATAAAAAGTTGAGGGGAAAAAGAGACAAAGAAAGTTAAAAGGATGAGGATATGTCTTTTAGAGAATGTTTTTGAATGAGGAAAATTTTTGTATGTAAATTATGATGTTTGTCCTAAAGTAAAATAACTGAGTTGTTTCAAAATGGGAAGAAAGATAGGCCAAAAGCTCAAAAGCTAAAGGCTTAAACAAGTTGCAGAGTCTAAGCAGGTTGCAGGTTTGTGAAGGACCGATGTCCTAAAAGGAAATGTATGTGTAATTATGCTGTCTATAATCAAGAGGAATTATTTGCAGGGTTTTCAAAAATAAAAATTTAATCCACTGGATGCAAAACCAGGACATAGGTTTCTATGTTTTGTTTTTTTAAAAATTTGTTTTGTTCTGTTAACAGGATTTTTGTTTGACCTGAGGTACACTTAACCCCTGAGCCACATGCCCAGCCAACATTAGCCTTCAGGCTATAGAGAGAACTCAAAAAACTTAACAACAAGAAAAAAATAACCCCATCAATAAATGGTCTAAGGAACTGAACAGAAATTTCACAGAAGAAATACAATCAATCAGCAACTGTATGCAAAAATGTTCAACATCTCTAGCAATTAGAGTAATCAAATCAAAACTACTCTAAGATTTCATCTCACTCTAGTTAGAATGTCAATTATGAAGAACATAAGCAACAATAAATGTTGGCAAGGATGTGGGGGAAAAGGTACACTCATACATTGCTGATGGGACTGCAAATTGGTGCATCCATTATGGAAAGCAAAATAGATATTCCTCAGAAAACCATTAATTGATCCAGCTATCGTACTCCTGGGTCTATACCTAAAAGTCTTAAAATCAGCATACTACAGTGATGCAGCCACATCAATGTTTATAACAACTCAATTCATAGTAGCTAAATTATGGAATGAACCTAGGTACCCTTCAATAGATGACTGGATGAAGAAAGTGTGGTATATATACTCAATGGAATATTAGTCTTAAAGAAGAAGAAAATTATTCCATCTGTGGGTAAATGGATGGAACAGGAGACTATACTAAATAAATAAGCCAATCCCCCAAAACCAAAGGCTGAATGTTTTCTCTTATATGTGAATGCTAATTCACAATGGGGTGAGAGGGCTGGGGAAGAATAGAGGTACTTCAGATTAGGCAGATGGCAGTGAATGGAGGGGGAGGGGGATGGGGGAAGGAAGGATAGCAGAATGAATCAGACACTAAAAACCTATGTGCATATATGAGTACACAACCAGTGTGAGCCACATCATGTACAACCAGAAGAACGAGAAGTTATACTCAATTTATGTATGATGTGTCAAAACGAATTCAACTGTCAAGTATAATCAATTAGAACAAATTAAAAAAGAGAGAGAGCAATCTAATCAGATTAAAATTCTAAAATAAACTATGACCAAAATGTGGGGTTGAATAGGATGTTATCATATGCCCAACAGAGAAAATGGGATCTTTCGTGATGGGGTGAGGATGGGTGGTGGTTGAGACACCTGGGAATCTGCAGACATGGGAGTCAAAGGGTCAGACAGGTGTCTAGCTTGGGGGTAAAGTGTCATTTCTGCAACAGTAATTGAGAAGAGGCAAGTTATGGTTAGGAGGTTTCTGACTAGAGACTTAACCTATAACTCTCTCCCCTTAGTCTCTGCTAAGAAAGTATTTGGAGTTTTTTGAAAGAAGAAAACTCACAGACAGTGTGATGAGAATAATTCTGGGATTGTAAGAAATTATAGAGGCCACAATTATGTAAATGTAGGCTGCCAGCTGTCCTAGATGTTAGCTTTTCTTAATCCATAAGAGGGTGACACTTTCAGATACAGAGACTATTTCACAATCATCATAATGTACTTGATGGACCTCTACAATCCCTGTCTGTTTATTACCAACAGATGCAAGCTTAAGATGCAGGCTCAAGCAATCATTAGGGCACATTGCTATGCTCTATAATTTAGTTGTGGTCCCTAATCTTTTACAATTTAGAGTCTTAGAAAAGCCATCTTGACAATAAATACAGATAATTTAAAGATCTCTAAATATCTGCACAGATTGAGAGGCTAAATGAAAACACTCTTGAATTGGGTGTCCTAAAACCATGTAGTCCCAGCTATGTAGGGGAACTGAGGCAAGAAGATCACGTGAGCATAGGAGTTGGAGAGCAAATTACATCCTGTCTCAAAAAAAATATTTTTGTTTGTTTGTTTTTATTGGTTGCTCAAAACATTACAATGATCTTGACATATCATATTTCATACATTTGATTCAAGTGGGGTATGAATTCTTATTTTTACCACATGTACAGATTGCAGGATCACATTGGTTATACATCCACATTTATACATACTGCCACACTAGTGTCTGTTATATTCTGCTGCCTTTCCTATCCCCTTCCTATCCCCCCTCCCCTTCCCTCCCTTCCCCTCCCATCTTCTCTCTCTACCCCATCTACTGTAATTCATTTCTCTCTCTTTTTTCCCCCTTTCCCCTCACATTCTCTTCTAGTAATTTTGTATAACAGTGAGGGTCTCCTTCCATTTTCCATGCAATTCCCCTTCTCTTTCCTATTCCCTCCCACCTCTTCTCCCTGCTTAATGGTGATCTTCTTCTCATGCTCTTCCTCCCTACTCTGTTTTGAGTCACTCTCCTTATATCAGAGAAGACATTCATCATTTGTTTTTTAGTGATTGGCTAACTTTACTTAGCATAATCTGCTTTAATGCCATCCATTTCCCTGCAAATGCCATGATTTTGTTATTTTTTAGTGCTGAGTAATATTCCATTATGTATAAATGCCACATTTTTTTATCCATTCATCTATTGACGGGCATCTAGGTTGGTTCCACAGTCTAGCTATTGTGAATTGTGCTGCTATGAACATTGATGTAGCTGTATCCCTATAGTATTCTCTTTTTAGGTCCTTGGGGAATAGTCCGAAAAGGGGAATAACTGGGTCGAATGGTGGTTCCATTTCCAGCTTTCCAAGGAATCTCCATACTGCTTTCCAAATTGGCCGCATCAATTTGCAGTCCCACCAGCAATGTACAAGTGTACCCTTTTCCCCACATCCTCGACAGCACTTGTTGTTGTTTGACTTCATAATGGCTGCCATTCTTATTGGAGTGAGATGGTATCTTAGAGTGGTTTTAATTTGCATTTCTCTGATTACTAGAGAAGGACATACCATCAATCAACAAGTACATGAAAAAATGCTCACCATCTCTAGCAATCAAAAAAAATTTTAGCACTTATACATTGTAATTGAAAGGCTGATACTTTATTTCAGAGAGAAAATTCACTAATAACAGCCATGCTCAATACTATCTCCTTGGAGAACTCTCCTGATCAGAATGAACCAACCAACAAGGGTTATTTTAGCACTTTTCATGGTATGCTTCATATTTCCAGCAAATTACCAGGATCCAAAAAAGACACCAAGATGAATAAGAAGTGGGTCTGTCCTTAAGGAGCTTATGGTCAGTCTCTGCAATTTTCAGACAGGAACACCAATGGTAACTCAAGGAAGTATGTTATAAGTGTTAAAGGAGGTGCCAGATAAAGCAACTAAGTGCCAAGAATGTAAATCAGGATAGCTCTCAATAAGGTCAAGATGCAAATGAAACAGGCCTTTGATAGGGAACTTAGGGGGTCAGCAGGTGTCAGGAGGTACACATGGTAGAAACAAGCATTTTAGGGAAGAGATGTCAACAGTTCTGCTTCACTAGAAAAGTGTTTCTAAGTCACAGCATCATTTTTGATATTTTAGGTCAGATCATCTTTTGTTATAGGCAAAGTCGAACATGCTGAGGATTTGGAGCAAAATCCTGACCTCCACCCAATAGATGTCGGTGGCACATCTGCTCCCAATCATGACAACCAAGAACATGTCCAGAAACTGCCAAGACTCCCCTAGGGTGGGGGGCAAAATCACCTTGGACAAGAACTACTGATACAGAATATATGCAAGCACATAGACACATACATACAAGGTTACACCCATATACACATGCATGCATATATGTGTGTTTCAGGAAAACCCACTGCCGGTGTATGACAACAGGCTACCAAAGGTGGAAGATGCCATGAGAACAAAGAGGTAGACAGATCCTGGGTTGCATTAAAGGCAATTTATTAAGGATTCATGGACAGGAGCACATTTGGGGAAGCAGAGGTGCAGGAGAATCCCTGCACACCAAGGCGGGAGGAAGGGGGAATGCTAAGCTAGATAAAGAGGGGCCATGACCACTGGATTGTACCTGACTTTTCTCAAAAACTATTAAAATACCCAACATCATTTAAGAAATAATCCAGGCATCAGAGGCCAGAACCATATGCTCAGCTATCTTAATGATGTGGTTTGTCCTGTAGGGTCTGGGATGCATGCCAGGGTCACCTGATAGCAAAATGGTAGTTATATTAAGGTGAATATAGTCAAGTGAAGCTAGATCCCTATAACACATATGCATATATATAAACATAAAATGCAAAAATGTATAGCAGCAGAGAGAGATAGTGAGGGGGCCTCAACTGATAGTGTCAGTGGAATGGCAAAGAAAAAGTGATGCAGAGAGATTTTAAGAGCAGCTTTGTTGAGGTGCATTAGCACATAAGATATTACACATATTTAATGTATAAGATTGGCTGATTTTTGACACATTTTTACACATTGTTTCATTTTACACCTGAGAAATCAATGTTACAGTCAAAATAGTGAATATACACACAAGCCCCCAAATTTCTTCATTTCCCTTTATAATCCCTTCATCCTTCTCTCCAGACCAATCCTCAAGCATTCATTGATCTTTCTGTCACTGCAGATTGGTTTACAATTATTGGAATTTTATATGGTTAAATCATACAATGTCATTGTTTTGGGCGGGGGGAACTGGCTTCTTTAACTCAGCCATATGCTATCATTTGAATGTCTATTCCAACATTCATATTAATTTTTTTTCTATTTTTGATATGGGATTGAACCCAAGGGTACTTTATCACTGAGCCATATCTCAGCCCTTTTTAATTTTTGTTTTGAAACAGGATTTCACTAAGTTGCTTAGAGCCTCATCAAATTGCTTAAGGCCTTGCTAAATTGGTGAAGCTGTCTTGAATTTGCGATCCACTTGCCTCAGCCTTTGAAGCTGCTGGGATTACAAACCTGTGGCAACAACCCTGCTGTCATATTGAAATTGAACTACATTTGTAGCTGTGTTAAGATGTGGGGTCTTTAAGAGGCCATGGCTATGCTCTCATGAATGGATAATTGCTATCAGTGTGGGAGTAGACTCCTGATAAAAGGGTAAATTCAGGATCCTTCCTGTCTGCTGTGCTCACTTGCCCTTAGTCATATTATGATGCAGCAGGAAGGCCCTCACCAGAAGCCAACAGCATGCTCTTGGACTTCCCACTCCCAGAACTGTGAGCCAAGAAGACTTGTATTGTTTACCAATTACCCAATGTGTGTTGCCATGATATAGCCACAGGAAATGGACTAAGATACTTTATTTTGTGATGCATCCTTCTTACTGAGTATATCAATAATCAACTATTTATTTTTTGTTGAGTATTATTGTGCCACATGATATATCAGTTTGTTTATTCCTTTGTCTGCTGATTGACCTTCACTCACCCATTAATCAATTCTGTTCAATTTTTTGCTATTACAGGTAAAACTTATGAACTATTCTCTACAAATCTTTGGTTAAGCATATGCATTTCTTTCTAGTACATAGCTAAAAGGTGTATTTTTCAACATTTTAGGAAATTGTTTTCAAAGTAGTTAGTGTACTAGTTTACATTTCCACCAGCTGTGTGGACAATCATTTTCATTTTAATCATTGGATTAAATGACTAATGATGTTGAACATTTTTTGGTATCTTTGTCTTTTTCTCCTTGTAGGGCCTGTTCACATCTTTCTTCCCACTTCACAAATTTGGGGAGTTTGTCTTCCTACTATGTAATATGTTTCATATACTAGGAAAAATGTCCTTTTTCAAATATATAACATACAAATATTTTGCCCTGGCCTATGGCTTGGTTTTGAAAAGCAAAGAGTGTTTGTTTTGTTTTAATAAAACCCAATGTATTGTGCTTTATGCCATAATAAAAATATATTTAACGAATTGAATGTTACTCAATTTTCTTTCTGATATTTGTATTTATGCTTTACTTTTTTTTTGGTGCTGGGGATTGAAAAAAAGGGCCTTTTACATGGAGGCAAGCACTCTACCAACTGAACAATATTCCCAGTTCCCTGGATCTATGCTTTCTTTTGTAGTAAATTCACAAATGGAATAAACATTGAGATTCACATTTTTGCATATTCATGTCCAGTTGTCTGATGGCTATTTGTTGAAGAGAATATATTGCTCCATAGAATGGTCTTAGCACATTTGTTTTAAAGTAATGCATTGTACATGTGTGGGTCTATATCTGGACTCTCTATTCTCTTCCACATGTCTATATGATATAGACACGTTTGTAAATATCTATATATCTCCTTAATTTTACTACCACATGATCTTGATTACTGGAGCTTTAAAATGTCTTAAAATAATGTAGTTTAAAGCTTTCAACTTTTTCCTTATTTTCTAAGTTGCTTAAATAGATTTATACTAGGTCCTTTGCATTTCCATGTAAATTTTAGAATGAGCTTCTAGATTTCGATAAAAAGGCTGCTGAGATTTTGATTGGAATTACATTCACCAATAGATTAATTTAGGGAGAATTGACATGTTACCAATATTGAACCTTCCATCCATGAGTACATTCTCATCTTTTCTTTTGTTTTATGTCCTTTCTCTGAGCTATAATTGTAGTTTTCAGTGTACAGGTCTTATATATATTTCACCAAATGTATTTCTAAGTATTTCACACTAATTCTAGTGAAAGTGATTTTTAAAAAATATTTTCAGTTTCTAATTATTCATTATGATATATAGTTGGTGTTTTTGCATACTGTAGCCTTTACTGAAATTTTGTTAAATATTAGTTTCAGTAGCTTCTTACATATTTCTTAGAATTTTCTACATAGATGGTCATGTTGTCCATGAAAAAAGACAATTTTCATTTTTGTTGCACAATTGGATGTCTTTAATTTCTTTTTTCTTGCTTCATTGCATTGGCTAAAAGTTCCAGTACAATACTGAATAGAAGTTATGAGAACAGAAATCCCTGCTTTGGTCTTATTTATAGATTTGAAACTATTCAGCTTTTAACCATTAAATATGTTAGCTGCAGGGTTTTTGTCGTCTTTTGCTTTGCTTTTTGTAGATGTTCTTTATTGGGTTGAGGAAGTAGTTTTCTGAGGATTGTGCATTATTACAAATCGATGTTCAATTTTTTAATGTTTTTCTGTATCTATTGAGATCATCATATTAAGATGACCATAAACATAGTATTTTCATGTTAGAATTAAATTGATTGTTTTTTAAATTGTGCTCAGCATGATGGTGCATGCCTATGAACCCAGCTCCTCAGGAGACTGAGGCAGGAGGATCACAATTTGGAGGCCAACTTGAGCAACTTAGCAAGAACGTATCTGAATATAAAATAAAAACTGCTCAGAAAATACTTTTCTAATATTCATAAGGCCCTAGGTTTAATTCTTAATATCACAGCATATAAGGAGAAAAAACTCATTCCAACTCACTGAATCCCTCATTTGTGTAAGGCAGGGACTCATAATACAGACTTATAGGACTTTCCTCCCCTAAAATATCAGCCTGTCATTCTGCCTTTACTTTCTGAAAGTAGGAAAGCCCAAAGTTCTAGCTTCTATGCTCTTCCCCAGCCCCTATTGTGTTTTCCCAGCCAATGCCCCAATGGATCTTGCAAGTCTGCCTTTGGTTGTCAGTTTCAGAGCACTTTTCAGTTTACAAATCTTTGTACACACCATGTGGTGCCCAACAAGAGTGGCCTCCCAATGAGCAGAATACATGGTGTTCCAGTGTATTCTGCTCATTGGAAAAGGAAAAAAAAGTAGAGTGAGCAGGTGATAGTGACCCATCCCTGGGCAGAGAGGAGATCCTTTCCCTGCCTTGACCCAGATCACACTGAATGTCCTCCCTGGGGCAGTGCCCTGCAGACTGGAAATCCTATAGCCAAACAGGGCTCATAAAAGGTCTCTGGGAGTGCAGACCCCAGAGTGAACCTAGAGAGGCACAGCTGCAGGCTCCTGTTCCTGTGATTCAGAGGTCAGCACCCAGGCTAACAGCATTGAGACCTGAGATAGGGGCTGTGTGGAAGGTGGCAAGTAAGGGCTTCTCTGCACAGGGCCAGGAGTGGCAGGGCACCAAGAGAGGCAAGTTTTGGAAATCCCAGGCTGCCACTGGAAAATGGGATGCTAGGACCAGAAACTGCACAAGGAATGGCACAGAAAGGCACCGGTCTCTATGTTCCCTTAGGAGTTTGTGTAGAAATGTGAGATTGGGCAGGTAGGACACAAGGGGAGGAGATGTGATTGGAAAGTTTGGTTGATTAAGAAAGGGTGCCCACAGAGTTGCTCAAAGGGGCTAAGGCCTGAAGGAGCTCTAGGGGCTGTCCAAATTTGGGTGAGGGCCAACAGCAGGAGATTGGGTCAGGAGATCCTGAGTTCAATAGCAAGTTTAGTGAGATGATCCTTGAGAATGTCATTAGGCCTCTCAACCTTACTGGAGGATTGGGGTTGGTAGGTGATATGGAGCCTCCAAGTGATGTTAAGGCCTTCGGAGACTAGTTGAATAACCTGAGAAGTGAAGGCCTGACCATTGTCTGACTGGATGGAGGTGGGAACTCTGAACCTGGGAATGATCTGCTCAATGAGGATGGAGGCAATGGTGTTAGCAGTTTACCTGGATATAGGGAAGGCTTCTATCCAACCTGAAAAAAGTATCAACCAAAGTAAGTAGGTAGTGAAGCTTTTTGTGCCTAAGCATGTGAGTGAAGATGATCTACCAGTCTTCACCTGGGTGGTGGCTCCAACTGATGCATGGTAAGTTTAGGTTTGATGTTTCCTTGTGGGGATACTGTGGAGCAGACAGAACAAGCAAAGTGGACCTGCAGAGGAGTAGTTCTCATTCTTAGGAAGTGAAAGAGGGGTTGTAAAAACTGTAAAAGTGGTCATGGAGTGTTTCAGGTGGGGGCAGAGTCTCTGGAGCTGGAGGAGTTGGTCATGAGTCATAGGTCTCCGTCTTGGGCATAAGGGGCTGGCAGTCTTAAAGAAGTAGTTATTGACTGGTTGGTGAATTTGTGTAGCTGATCTTGTAGGAACTTCTGTAGGCAATTTAATAGACATGGTCCTATTAGGAGAAACATAAAGAGGACTAATAGGGGTCCTGTGAGGGGGAGGAGCCAAGGCCATACTTGTCTGAACATTCCCCATGGAGACTGTTGGCCTAGTTGCTGTTTCCTCTTTTCTAGCTGTTCTTGTTCTTCATTACTCCCAGGAATGACTGTATTTTGGTTTAACTGTTTTTGCTAGGTGTTTAAGATCAAGCTGGCCAAAACTGACTTTGCCTCTATCTATTGTTAAGAGTCAACCGAGTTCCCATAGAGGTCACACATGGGGGAACTTGATGCAGGTTCTTAGTTCTGATAGTGCCATTTGCAGTAGGATGGGTCCAGGTCTTGCTTGACCATGTAGCTTCCCTTAGAAGCATCAGGGATGTCTCCTTTCTCCAGTGACCCTCCTATTCACAGCAAGTGCACTGATTAGCTTTTCATTCTCCAGTGGTCTCATTAATCTCCCTGATTGGGAGGTTATGTGGCCCAGAGTTACAAAGCTCTTTAGAGAAGTTCCCTGTTCCCTGGTATTCAGACTGACTCAGAGGATAAGAGCCAAATATTGGCTTTCTTGGCCATTTTAATTTAACTTTAATTTTAAGTTTTGTTTTTAAACATCTAGCAAGTCAGTCTCACCAGCCTTAAAATAAGAATACTGGGCTTTAGAGTACTGGGCTGTAGAGCAGACAGAACAAGCAAAGTGGACCTGCTGAAGTCTGGCCTACTTTGGAGTCATACTGACATGTAGTAAGATGGGAGGCAGAGCCTTATCTCAGGTAAGGCGGGGCTCTTTATGAATGTTAGGTAAAGTGTTCTAGTATTGAAACTGATCTTTGCTTCTTAAATATTATTTTATAAAGTTTACATATATACTTTTTCAAGGTAACATGAATATTAGCTAACACAATATGATATCACATTTAAATTGTACCCCAGTGTATAGAACTTTATATTAATCTTATTGATAACAGGTCCAGTTATAAAACATTAAATGATATAAGTAAATCTCCAGTATGTTATTCTTATAAGCCTAAAATTACCATGCAACTTTAGTTTGGAGAACACCAGCTTGATATAATGCTCTTTTAAAGTTTGAACCTTAAAGACTTTTATACCTGGAAAATATGAACATTTTTAACATACTGTGGTTCAGTAATAGAACCACAATTACATTGATGTTTTTATATTAATAAAGTTTAGCTCTTAAAGAAATAACATATTACAATATTGATAAATAACAGTTGTTGTTTAACCACAGTTGTATAATCCTTAATTCCTTCAAGATTACTTGCTCATAAAACTTACATATATAGCCAACGTACACAGACCTTCTTTATCACTTACTTAAACCCTATTATTTACTTAATCATATAGACTTTCTTATCCAGAAACACCTTTTATCCTTTCTATTAAATCCATACCTAGAACCTTCTAATTTCTCTTTTCCATCTGTTAACCCTTCTTTATTCACATTTTGAAACAATCCTTGTAAATATCTGAACTTAGACAAATTATTCCATCTTGATAAGAAAAATTTTGTTATTTACACTATATAGTTAATCACATCTGTTTTCCATTTCATCAAAACCTAAACAATGTTTAAGTATATAATATTATACTGTTGTAGGGATGAACAAGGCAAGGCACCTAAGATAGCACCAAAGATAGGAAAACAGTTTTATTTGGTTGCAGCCAGATTCAGAGGGCACAATTCTGCTGTAATCAACTACCCCAAGTTCAGGTAGTTTCAGAATTTTATATCCAGCATGTAAGGGGAGGGGCTCAGAAGTTCACCATCTACAGAAGTTCACATAAAAGCAGTTGTTTTTTTTTCCTCTGTTCTGGGCAAGTTAACTCCTTAAGGACACTTGAGAAGGGAAGAGCTTCTTTCCCCTTTCTTTTCTACCACCACCAGCTGTTACCATGGAGCCCAGTTAGTAACTCCTCTTATCTTTGAAATGTAGACATCTCTGTGAAGCCCCAGCTCAAGGCCAGAGGCCTTGTTTACATATTTTTGTGAAAAACTAGTAAGGGGTTATCTAGCATATGGAGAGCTGATTTTTTTCTAGCCAGTGGCCAAGTAAAACAGGACAACATGAAAACAGGAAGTTTATCTACATTAAACTTTTTTTAGAGACTTTTTTGCTGACAGTCCTAAAATCAGCTATGGTGAATATTGCTGGAGAAGTTCAGTTAAGACTTTTCTGTGGGCCTGGGTAGGGAGGGGGAAGACGGGAAGGTGGGGATGAGAGCAGCTTGGGTGGACCTGAGAATGAGAAAGGAGATGTAAAAGAATACTGGGAAAAGGGTTTGGGATTTTCCCTGGCAAAGAGAACTTGAGCAGTAGAACAGGTAGAGCAGAGGAGAGGATGGGAGTGAATATCCCAAAAAGCCTGTAAAGGACTTTAAATTTTTAGTAATCTTGTTTTCAGTGATGAAAAAGCAACTTTAAATTTCACCAGATCTTGGATAGGGGTCTGAGGGCTCTCCTCAGCTCATTTGAGCTTTGGGTTAGCTGGTAAGAGGGCCTGGTGGGTCCAGGTGTGGGCAATGATAGGAAAAGAAAGTAGTGAGTGGGTGGAGGGATACCATTAGTACCCGCTACCTCATGCAAGGGGGCAACGGTCTGAGGAAGGGCTGTGGTTTGGGTTTTTGATCTAGTAATTGGAGGGGAGAAAGCAGGTTGTTGAGGCAGAAATGATAGTGCAGAGGCTGGGGCAGAAGATTGAGGGTGAGGACCTATTCCAGCCAGGTGATCTGGTGGAGGTTCATCAGCAAGGTCAAAAGTAGTGGATGAGTCCAGAGGAGGAGAAGGTTGGGGATTGGTGGTTGGGGGACTTGGTTTGCAAGCTAGAAGAATTTGCAGAGGTCTGCAAGAGGTATAGAGAGCAGGATTGGATCAGCGTAAGAACAAAACTTGGATATAAGCTATCTCTACCCATTTTTTCGAATGCTTACAGTAATTGTAAATCCCTTAGAATGGAGGGATCCAGAAACCCAAAAGGCAAAAGGGGGCCACTTGCTTTGGTTGTCTAGGGGATAAGTGGGCCAAGCATGGTGCTATATTTGATCAGTTTGAGGGGGTTGATGTCTGGTGTCAAGGAGAGGGTTTTACAATATTGAAAAATAACAGTTGTTGTTTAACCACAGTTGTAAACCCTCCCATTCACTTAATCATATAGACTAAAAGGCATTGTATCGGATAGCCGACTGGCAGAAAGGACGCAATACCCATGTTGCAAACATAGTACAGTGGGGAGGGAAGGAGACAAAAAGGTAATATAGGGAAGATGGAAGGAGAACCAAAGATAGTATAAGGGAGAAGGAAGGAGACGCAAATGTAGTATAAGAGAGGGGGAAGGAACTGATTTATTGGCAAAAGGGGTGTCCCTGCTAGAGCCAAAAATCAGGAGTGCCTAGTGGCAGGTACAAGCTGCAGAGATTGATTGTCACCAAATCCTGACAGTCAAGGCTCCCGTTCTGGATGAGGGCAGAGCCATGGGAGACCTTGGCCAAGGCTTTTCGGGACCCCTCCTGGAGAGGCCGGAGAGGAAAGAGGAATGGGGAGGGAGAGGGTAAGCATATCTCTGTGGCCAAGTCTTAAAGGTGAGAGGACTTTATGAGGGACACCGTGACTGTGAAGGTCTAGATGGGGTGTGATTTTTAGTTCTCTATTATGTGTCCCTGGAGGTTACACAGTCCCTTGAAGATAATGTATAAAGCCTATGCTGGGGAAGGGGAAGGGACATAATTTTAAACCCAAGAGTCGAATCTGTGGGAGGAGGGAGTCCTTAAGGACCACCGTGGCCTTGAAGGCTGTGGTGGGGTGCTTTCCTCCCCGCAGGTGGGCAAAGAGGTTTGCCGGACGATCAACAGTCAAATCCTCCAGACACCACCATTGGGTTTAGGACACCAGGAAGGGGAACCTCACCAATCAGAGGCCAGTGGTTCTGGAGGTCCATAAAATGGGTTCAGGTCATCTGGTGAGTGGCACTTCCCAAGGAAGAGGGACCCAAAAGTGGGTTTTCACTCTCTTCCCGGGTTTCGGCACCAGATGAAAGGAAAGTGACCACAACACTCAGAGTGACCAAGAGATCTTTAGTGCAGCAGAGAAAAAGAGGAGAAAAGAGAGAAAGAGAAAGAGTGGGGGGAAAGGGAAGAAAGGGAGGAGAGCAGAGAGAAAGAGAGAGTGGAGAGGAGAGAGGGAGCGTGATAGCAAGAGAAGAAAGAGAGAGGGTGAGAGGGAGAGGGAGAGAGAATGAAAGTGAGAGACAGCAAGAGAGAGGACCCAGCAGGAGTGAGTTATTATAGCCAAAATCTAATGGGGTCTTTGGGTCTGCAAGCTGCCTTGTTGGCATAGAGTGACTGGATCATACAGTAGTTGCTAAGGGTGTAATCTTCTGCCTTCAGGCAGATGGGGCAGGAGTCAGATGTGGGTTTCTGTTGCATCAGAGGGGTGGGGCCCAAGTGTTCAGCCTTGAGTGGGTTGAGTGTTCAGCCTTGATGCAAACAGGTGATAAAAGACCAGACAGAGGGGGGTTTCAGTGCCCAGGTTATCCTGCAGCTAACATTCCTTCAGCCTGCCTGAAGACAACTTAGTTCAGCCTGCCCTGCACATAACACCCAGAAGGTGGTGCCACACTGTGTTTACAGAAATAGCTTCTTGGGCAATCACAGCTGTCAGTGGTGAAGCTGGACCTTGCATAGGGCTGGCCTCAGAGAAGGGCAGCGTGATTACAACAAGACAAAGACACTGCACAGACTCCTGGCTTCTCTGCTTGCCTCTTGCCTGCCTCTGGCTGGCCCTGGCCCTCACCCTGGTGGGTGTTCATGCTCCAACACCACTCCCACCTACTGGCCCTATTTTCTCACCTCCTCTCTCTCCTCAGGGAGTCACAGCATAACTTGTGCCTTACCTCTTCTTACCACTTTTAAAATTCCCAATCTCTAGTTCAAATTCCTAACACCCTTTATTCATCTGAGATTTTCCCCCTAATTTATGGAGCTCTTGCTGTTTTCTGAGCATACTTGCAGGTGTTTAGAATCAGGATACCAGGCTCCTTTCCTGTTGTGGGTCCAACAATCAATGAGGCAAGGAATTACAATAAGGAGTGATGAGTCAGGGTGGGGGAAGGGGGAGCTCTAGACTAGGACATCAGAGGCCTCCTGGTGCTGAGCCTAGGAAAGAATAGTGATTTGAACCTGGTGACAGGGATGGAGTAGGGAGTCTTTTAAGTTGATGATTACTGTTTACCAAGGCTCAGAAGTGATTTGGAGGATCAGGGAGGGTAGAGATGGAGGCTGTGAGAGATGGGAGGCTAGAGCATGGAGTGGGGCCAGGCAGATGGGAAGCCATTTAGAAAAGGCATTTTGAGCTTATCCCCAGGGCCACTGGAGATTTAAGGGAGGGGCCATAGGATCAAGAGAGCATCTCTCAGGATGGTGTGTGTCTGTCCATCTGGGGTTCTGATGGGGGAAGCCCAAGTTCTGAGGCTCCCCAGCCCACTTGATTTGCATTTTAGTGAGCAAGGAATGATTGCAATGGAGAGCCCAGGGGCAGGGAGGTCAGATTCTCTGGAGAGGAGCCAAGTAGTTTGGACTAGGCACAGGGTCTCAGGGGCTGGAGATGTGTAAAGGGGTAGAATGATTTGGGATGGGACTGAAGGCAGGCCTGGACAATATGTCTGGGAGACTTGGGAGAAATAGGAAGGAGTCAGGGAGGTTGCCTAGTGTCCAAGGCCAGCCACTGGTGAGGGAGGGTCTCACTACATAAATCTGCCCACTGGTGTTTTCACTCCCCCTCCTCTGGCTTCACCTACCACCTCCCTGCTCTTGCTTTGACCTGTCAGCTTCCATTCCTACCTGCATGCTTTTCTGTTCTTCCTTGCCTTGCCAGTGTGCTCTTCTACATGGACCAACCCTTCCCCTATATGCAGAATCTACTCCCATGGTTTTTGCAGGCACTAATAAAGTTTCTCAGTTTGCAAGATAAA
The DNA here is from genome assembly GCF_021218885.2 of Marmota monax. Lineage (NCBI taxonomy): Eukaryota > Metazoa > Chordata > Mammalia > Rodentia > Sciuridae > Marmota > Marmota monax. Next base: position 3,062,054 of record NW_026693024.1, on the reverse strand, counting down.
TGAAAGCACAATCTTCTGAGAAGTGCCTGTTCAGGTCCTTGACCCATTTATTGATTGGGTTATTTGTTTGGTAGACCAATGGTACAGAATAGAGGACACAGAGACTAACCCACAAAAATTACAATTATCTTAAAGGTGCCAAGAACATGCATTGGAGAAAAGATAGCCTCTTCAACAAATGGTGCTCTGAAATCTGTATGCAACAAAATGAAATTAAACCCCTATCTCTCACCATGCTCAAAACTCAACTCAAAATGGATCAAGGACAACCAGAGACCCTGCATCTAATAGAAGAAAAAGTAGGCCCTAATCTCCATCATGTGGGATTAGGCCCCAATTTCCTTAATAAGACTCCTAAAGCACAAGAAATAAAATCAAGATTCAATTAATGAATGCACTCAAACCAAAAAGTTTCTTCTCAGCAAAAGAAACAGTCTGCAAGGTGAATAGACAGCCTACATCTTGGGAGCAAATCTTTACCCCTCACACATCATATAGAGCACTAATCTTTAGGGTATATAAAGAACTCAAAAAGCTAAACACCAAAAAAAAAACAAATAACCCAAGTGTTGTTGATTTTTATTTTTCTATACTGAGGTTGTTAAATATAAACTGTGTTATTTGTGTATTTCAAAGTTAATTCAAACTCTTCTTATTTTTTGAAACATAAAATGTCATTTAATATACATATATTATCTCTGTAGCATATTGTTTAAGAACTGATTTATTCTTATTAATTATGCTGCTCATTTTATACTCTCAAAGATTATCATTATGATTGCATTCCTGTCCATTCTTGAATTTTTAGTGGTTTTAACTGCATATTTTTTGAAAGATAAATTTTAGAGTCAAGTTTTTCTCTGTTTCTGACACATTTATGGTGTCTCTGGGATGCAGGACTTAAGAATAGTCTCTTTTCTAAAATTCTATTGCCCATTTTATTTTTTTCTATTGCTCATCTATAAACTATGTCTCAATTAGAAACTACTTCTGTTGTAGGAACAGAGGAGGCAAGACACCAAAGGCATATTTATTGTTTATTTATGGTTGCAACCAGGTTCAGAGGAAATAGCTCTCCCTGTAAACAATTACTCCCCCTGAACCCCAAGTTCAGACAGTTTCAGAACTTTATACCAAGTGTGTAGGGGGATAGGCTCAGAAGTTCACAATCTGAGCAGTTCACACAAAAGCCATGCTTTCACTGTTCTGGGCAAGTTAACCCTTCAATGACAGCCCCTGAGAAGGGGAAAGCTTCTTCTCCTCTTTCTTCCTTCCCCCTGCCAGCTGTTACCATGGAGCCTAATTAGTAACATCTTCTCTTACCTTTGAAATATAGATGTCTCCATGAAGCTCTGGCCCAAGGCCAGAGGCCTTATTAAGGTATCTGTCTTTTTATCATACTTTGCATTTACAAACACACTTCCTCCTTGAAAACTTTTATAAACATATAATATATATATTTACATAGTTACTATACTAGGTATAAATGTTTGTGAAAAACTAGTAAAGGGGTGTTCAGCACCTAAAGTGCTGATCTCTTTCAGGTGTGGTCAAATTTAATTATTATAAGGTAGAGCAACATTGAACTCTTTTGCAGAGATCCTTTTGCTGATAGGCCTAAGATCAATTATGGTGAAGATATCTGGAGATGCTTAGTTAAGATTTTCTGTGGAGAAGGGGGTGCTACTACACTTCCTACCAAAGGATAATTTAATGGAGTATTTGAGAAAAAAAAATTTGCTTGCAAATTCTTTTTGAGACCAAGATAAAAATTCAGAGAGTTTTGCTGCTTTCCTTCACAGGCAATGTCTTTAAACACAGTGGAAGACTCCACAACGGCTTCCAGATGCTTCTCCCCAAATGAACAAACCTGGCTCAAAATACTTGCTTACAACATCCAATAAGTTCTTTGAGAGAAGACTTGTGATTTCCTCTCAGTACGTTGAATCAGTAGAGCAATAAGTCATAGTTAAAATACCTGTTGATTTATTGCTGAAGACCCTGAAGCCCAGGCAGGATGGCATAGTTGGGAGGCTGAGACAGGAGGATGGAGAGTTAGAGGCCAGCCTGGGCAACCTAGTGACACCTTTGTCTCAAAAACAAAATGACCTTGTCTCAAAAACAAAATAAAAAACTGCCTTGGGAGATAGCTTAGTGGTACAACATTTGCCTAGCATGCTCAAGGCCCTGGGCTCAATCCCCAATACTGCAAAAACAAACAAAAAATGAACAAAATCCTAGAGATCTTGAAAATCTTACAGTAAACTTTTTTATAAATTCTTTATTCATACCTTGATTATTTCAAATTTGGCTATGTCTAAAATTTCATTTCCTTTTTAATCTCCAGTTATTCAGGACATATCTCCTTAGAAACTTAGATGTTTCAACATCTAGTAGTTTAAGATCTGATCATGTTTTTAATGTTGAGAAAAGCATACAGCTAGCATTCAGAATGTTTTGAAGCTCACTGTCATTTTATTGAGCAACCTGGCCATCTGTACTTTTTCTTTCCAAAGATATTTAAGGAGTCCTCTCTTCAGTTCCACCATGAGGAGCTGGAGATGCTGTCCTTTGCCAAAGCTATGGAGAGTCCAGGAAGTATATAAACACTTGGGTCTCAAAAGAGATGAAAGGTCAGAATCAAGAGCCACTCCTCTCTCCGCCTCCTCCTCACTGCTAATGTCACTGTGTTGCAGGAGGTCAGAGCAAGGTTGCCTGGCTGATCCTCATGGTGTGTGTGAACCTTAAGGAGCTCACTTAAGATCAATGTTCAGGTTCTCAAAACCAGAGGATTAATGCTGTCTATTCTCCTAGGACACAAGTGTCCTATTGATACAAGTGTCAACAAAAACTCATAGTCCAGATTTCCCATGTAATACTTTTCATTAGAAGATCCAGAGAATGGCAAAGCTTTTAACTGAAAGGTTTATTTATTTCATCCCCTTCTCTAATATTTAAAACATATTGTTACATTTTTATTAAGGTATAATACTTAAATGTAAAACTCGATGAATTTTGACTTTGTATGCTCCAGTAAAATCATCACCTCCATCAAGATAATGAACATATTCACTACACTCAAAACATTCATCTCTTTAAGCCCTTTTTCCCTCCCCTCCTTGCATCATTCCACCCACTTACAGAAATCATGCAATTTTCACAGGATGAGCCCTGAGGATGATCCCAGAAGGGAGGAGACTTCAACTCAGCTCAGGCAGGCTCTGGACTTATACCACAGAAGGAAATTTCAGGATGCATCAGAAGACAAACAAGTTGAGAATTACTTAGGAAAGCAAGGCGATTTATTCAAAGAAAGCAAACATAGAGCAGGATATGCACCCAGAGGGAGGAGTGTGGGTGCTCCAAAGTGAGGCACATATTGGGTCTCAGTCTCCTTCTTTTATAATTTTACTGAATTCCAAATTATTAGACCTTTTTGTTCATAAATTGTACTCAAAAGTAGATGGAATTACAGGTGGTGCTGCCACATTTGGATCCCTCTGAAGCTATTATTGTCAAAGTTGTTTAGGCTGTTTTTGGTCCTTTCAATTTCCCTGTAAATTTGAGATTCAGCTTGTCCATAGGTAAAAATGCCTGATGGGGTTGTTTTTGCTGTTGTGTTGAATCTAAACATGAAAGTGGATAGAGCAGTTGCTTAACAATATTTAAACTTCAAACCCATGAACCAGACATTTTTCTCCATTTTGTAGCATGTTCTTTAATTTTTCATAGTCATTTTGTAGTTTTCAATGTATAGATGCATATTCCACATCATTTCTCAGGTTTCTTTCCAAGGATATCTTGCTTTTTTGATGCTGTTATAATTGGTGTTATTTTTTATTTCAATTTCTGATTGTTAGTTGCTGGGGATATGATTTTTGCTGTTGTTGTATTTCAACATTGTTGACTTGCTAAAGTCACTTAGCAGTAGCATTCCAAAATAGATTACACTGGATTTCCTATATAGACAATTGCTGAGAGCCATAGCCAAGTAGGAATGACTCATGGCATTTGGGGTTGAAAGGTGACCCTGCTCAGGGATTAGGGTGGCTCCAGGTTTAGGGTGGATCCTGCTGGAATAGGGTGGCTCCAGGATTAGGGCATATCCTGCTGCCTCAGGCGCCTGCTCCTTGGGAGTTCCAGATGAGTTCTCTCGGGGTTCTGAGAGTATTGGTACGCAGAGCCCGGTGGAGGGAGTGTATTTTTCCCAGAACGTTCATGTAGAGTGCCAGTGAGAGTTCGAGGAATAAAGAGTTGCTGTTTGAATCTACAAGGCTTTGTGGCAGACAATTTTATCTCCAGCTAATAAAGAGCATTTTCTTCTTTATTTCCAATTTGAATGACTTTATCCCCCCCTCTTTTTTTTCTCTCTTTATTTCACAGAGTGGCACCTATAGCACAGCACAACTTTCATCATTATTTATGATGTTAGCTATTTTGTTTTCATAGATGCTCTTTACCAGGTTGATGAAGTTTCCTTCTATTTCTAGTTTGATGAGGGCTTTTTTAAATAACTCTGTTTTCTTTATTTATCTGTAATGTGCTGCTGAGGATCAAACCCCATGTCTCACATGTTCAAGGCAAGAACTCTTCACTGGAGCTACGACCCCAAACTGATGATGAAGGTTTTTAAGAGCAGGGATGATATACAATTTTGTCAAGTGCTGTTTCTGTATCTTCAAGATGATCATATTTTCTTTCAGATTGTTAATACTATGAATTATATTGCTTGATTTTCTAACATTGAACCAGTCTTGCAATACTGAATCACTTTGGACCTTTGGTTTTGAACAATTGAATAATGATGTGCCTTGGAGTATATCTCTTTGTGTCTCTTGTGTTGGGGGGTTGTTGAGATTTGGGACCAATAGCATTATAGTTTTTAACCAAATATGGACATTTTTAGTGATAATTTCTTAAAATATTTCTTCTATCTCCTTTCTCCCTAGGGGGTACCTATTTCATACATTTCAAGCTGCTTAAAGTAGACCCATATTGCCTTCCCCTCTGGATATCAAGTGGTACCTTGTCAATGATGTAAGAGAATCCTACCTAATATACTGCCTTAAGAGGGCATAAGTGGTAAATATTCCAGGAGAAAATGGGGGAAATAATTGCTCAGTCCAAAGGGAAACACTACCTTTTTTTTTATTGTCTCCTATGTGAATAGAAAAATGAATATTCCTCTAGGGCTTGAGTGGGGTTTATCTGTGCCCTCGAAATTAATGTTGAATGTAATTTCATTTTAAGATATTAAGAAATGGGCCCTGGTGAGACTTTTACTAGGTTCATTAGGTTCCAACCTAATGAACAAAATCATTACTCCATTCAAACCAAGACAATTCTGGGTCCATGGATTATCTTGAGAGTGGGTCTGATATAAAAGCTGGTTTGGCCACGTGTCTAGTGTGCTCCTTGTTTCCTCTTATGTTTCTGCCAATGGAAAGTCATTAAATACTTTATTCTATGAATTTTATAAGAGAGCACAGAAAGGTATTATTAACTATAAGAACACTTGCTGAAATTTACCGAGAATTTACTAAGTGCCAGACACGATTCTTAGTTTTTCACAAGATTTTTTAAAATAAATTCTTTATTAGTAACATGTTAAGATGATCACTACTACCTCTATTCATAGTATATATGCATATATGCATATATGATCACTACTATCTCTGTTCATAGTATCTTGAATTTGTATATTTTTCATAATTTGCTTTACATAACATTACCTGTTACTGACAAAATGGAAACTTAACAAAGAAAAATTCAGTGGGTTACTAAAGTCACTTACCAAAGCACTGGTGGCATCTGTTTCTGAGTTCAAGGATTCACAACTACACCAGTATTTCTTAAACTTTAATCATTCTCCACTAAAGAAGAAATAGAAGAAGACCTTAGAATATGGAAAGATCTCCCATGCTCTTGGATAAGTAGAATTAATATTGTCAAAATGGCCACTACTCAAAGCCCTATACAGATTCAATGTGATTCCAATTAAAATCCCAATGTTATTCCTTATAAAAATATGAAAAGCAAGCATGAATTCCTTTGGAAAAAAGAAAGAAATGCAGGATAGCCAAAGCAATCCTTAGCAAGAAGAGTGAAGCAGGAGGCATCACAATACCCGACTTTAAACTATACTACAGAGAAAACAGCATTGTATTGGCACCAAAATAGACATGTAGACCAATGGTACAGAATAGAAGACAAGACAAACCCACATAAATACATTTATCTGATACTAGACAAAGGCACCAAAAACATACATTGCAGAAAAGATAGCCTCCTCAACAAATGGTGCTGGGAGACTGGAAATCCATATACATCAAAATGAAACTAAACCACTATCTCTCACCATGCACAAAACTCAACTCAAAATGGATCAAGAACCTAGGAATTAGACCAGAGACCCTGTGCCTAATAGAGGAAAACGTAGGCCTAAATCTTTATCTTGTCAGATTAGTCCCTGACTTCCTTAACAAGACTCCTAAAGCACAAGAAATAAAATCAAGAATCAATAAATGGGATGGATTCAAACTAAAAAGCTTCTTCTCATCGAAAGAAACAATGAGGTGAATAGAAAGCCTACATCTTGGGAGCAAATTTTTACCATTTACACATCAGATAGAGCACTAATCTCTAGGGTATATAAAGAACTCAAAAAGCTAAACACACACACACAAAAACCAAATAGCCCAATTAATAAATGGCCAAGTATCTGAACAGACACCTCTCATAAGAAGTTACACAATCGATCAACAAATAAATGAAAAAAATCAATATCTCTAGTAATTGAGAAATGCAAGTCAAAACTACTCCAAGATTTCATCTTACTCCAGTCAGAATGGCAGTTATCAAGAATACAAACAACAATAAGTGTTGGTGAGGATGTGAGTGAAAAGGTACACTCATACATTGCTGGTGGGACTGCAAATTGGTGCAGCCAATCTGGAAAGCAATATGGAGATTCCTCAGAAAACTTGGAATGGAACCACTATTTGACCCAGCTATCCCACTCCTCAGTTTATACCCAAAGGACTTAAAAACAGCATACTCCGGTGACACAGCCATGTCAATGTTTATAGCAGCTCAATTCACAATAGCTAAACTGTGGAAGCAATTTAGATGTCCTTCAATAGATGAATGGATAAAGAAAATGTGGTATATATACAAAATGGTATAATACTCAGCATTAAAAGACAATAAAATTATGGCTTTTGCAGGTAAATGAATGAAGTTGGAGAATATCATGCTAAGCGAAGTAAGCCAGTCCCTATAAAACAAAGGCCAAATGTTCTCTCTGATAAGTGGATGGTGATCCATAATGGAGGGTGGGGTGGGGGGAGAATGAAGGAATTTGGATATGCATATATGATCACTACTACCTCTGATTAGGCCAAGGAAAGGGAGGAAGGGGAGGAGGCATGGGGGGTAGGAAAGATGGTGGAATGAGAGAAACATTATTACCCTAGGTAATGTATGACTGAACATGTGGTGTGACTCTACATTATGTAGAGTCTACACAATGAGAATCTACTCTACATTGTGTAGAGAGAAATGAAAAGTTGTGCTCCATTTGTGTACAATGAATTGAAAAGCTTTCTGCTGTCATGTATAACTGATTAGAACTAATAAAAAACAAATTTAAAAAAGAAACAAAAAAAACCTTTAATGGTTCTCATATTACTGTCATAATTACTGCTATATTTTCACTTTTATTTACTGAATACATTTCAATTAATTTTTCCTTTTTAAAATTAAATTTAGTTTTAAAGGAAATACAGTATTATCACATAGACTGGACACCAAAATCATTTGCCATAAATACACAGTAAGTGGAAAAATACATTCAATAAAACAAAGTGATCTCGAGTCTACTGATATGCCTGAGTATGAGATCCTAGCTGTTTCTCCTAACAGAGTAAATCAGCAAACATTACTAATATATGCAAATTAGCATCATCAGCTTTAAACAGAAAGATTAATGAGATGACTAAAAGAGAATTCAGCAACTTTCTCACTGGGCTTTTCTAGTGACATTTAACATTGGGCTAGGATTTTCATCTAAAACAATTTCCTAGGACCAATAATTATTTTGAACTTCATTACAATACAAATCCCAACATATTTTGCAAAATATTGCAAAATGATTTGGAAATTTCCTGAAGGATCTCTTTTACATCTATTTTAGTCACAGAATCTCAAAAGGAATCTTGTTTCTCTCAAGACACACTCCAATATGCCTATTAACTAATAGCAGGCAATATTAAGCTGGCAGACATGAACTTATTATCTAAAAAAATTGTCTTCAGAAGGCAAATATTGGGTAGATGAATTAGTACTGATCTAGGAAACATAATCAAATTCAATTATATACTATCTTCTTTGACCTTAAATAGATCAGTAAACCACTCAGATATGTTTTTAATCCACAGAAAGATGGTGGCAGATGCTTCCTCCCCATGGGGTGGGTGTAAGGATAAAATGAGAGACACTGGCATAACACTCAGTACATGACAGTTGGCTCAAAAGTTACAGGTAACCTTTAGTTTATTACAACTGATAAAACATCCAGGTGTTTTTATCTTGATAAAAAGAATTAAAAATTGTTTCCTTTTACTAATCCAGGAGAACTATTATTCATTTTTCAATAAACCTTGGAAAATAAAACTAAACCAGTGGTTGTGCTTACGAAGATCTGAACCCCATAAAAAGTTTAAAAAACTGGGTGACTGGTTAATTAGTTGGTCCATAATAAAGTCCCTAAATTGCAGAACAAAAATTATCAAGGCAAATATTATTGGTACATAAATTATTTCTCACATGATTAATATCTGAATATACTTTATAATGGCTTGAAATAAATTTAGCGATCCTTTCTTCATGCACGGCTGAAGTATTTACTAAATAAATAAATAAGATGTCTAAGATTACAGTGCCATCTAGAGGCAAAGAAAATAAAGAGCAAATTTCATTCCTTTCATTTTTTCTAATAGCTACTCAACATTACAAGAAAACTAGGATTTTAGTAATTTATATAACTCATTTTGTAATTACATTTATAGGATATAACTTATGAAATAAAGTTAAAACATTTTTCTAATATAAAAATTTTACTACCTGAAAACTATTACTTAATTCTCAATAAACACTGAAAGTGTGAAGGCAATTAAAAAAAATGATAATATAATATCCAATTTTTTGTTTTGAGATTTATTTATTGACAAATTATAGAATGCCAACAACAGTAACTTTTTAGTATTTAAGAAAAATCAAACACTCCATAATCTTAATAGAACATTTTCTAATATTTTTTCTCTTCGAAAATTGCACCTGAAGACATTTATTTAATAATAAGTGCCAGGCGCTTCTTAAAGCTACTTTACATATTAGTATATTAGTTAAATTTCAGGAAATCCTCACAAAAATCCTATGTAGTAAGTAATGTCTATATTAACATACCTAGTGTGAATATTGAAACTGAAGTACAGAAACTTAAATAACTTTCCCAATGCTATAATTAGCAGATGCAGGGTTCAAATTAGGAGAGTTTGTTTCCAATATTTGTGCTCTCAATCACCATGCCAACACCTCTCATTTGTAATACTTGAATTCAGCACCTTACTGTATTTGTAATAACTGTGTTCTGCTTTTATGGAGCAATATTATCTAATGTTACTAAATCCTTCATCACCATTTTTAATAACTACATGTTTGTCATCAATTTGGTATATCTCATTTTACTTACAGTAGTTATTTAATGCTAGTCCTTGAAATTATTTTTAATTTCTTTTAATATATATATATATATATATATATATATATATATATATATACTGACTCAAGCAAACTTTTTGCAAGGCACACAGTATTTTTTTCATTCTTTTAAATTTTATTTTCTTATACTAACACTTCCTAAATAGTTAGACTGACTTACGTAGATAAAAGTGCCATGTTATTGATATATAATATTCCATACGGCTTTTTAGATTTCATCATGATATGATGCAATGAAAGGATGCTCAGATCTTCTCTTTCCAATTAATACATATCAGTCATCCCCTGGCCTCCCCCCAAAAATGTGTGGGGTGGGGGGGTACTGGGGATTGAACCCAGGGCCTTATGCATTTGAGGCAAGCACTCTACCAACTGAGCTATATCCCTAGTGCCCTACATATACACAACTTAACTGATATAATGAATGTTTCATCATATGGGACAGTGAAACCAACAAATATTAAGTTTTTCCAATGGGCAGAATGTTTTTCTTGTAGCAACAGAAAAAGTAGAAATAATCCTCTTACTTATCACTTATGAAGATGAAATTGTCTTGATTCTCAAAAAGATTCCATAACATATGCAAAGTCACTGGTAAATTATCGGAGCTGTATCTGAGCACAGATCTGACTCTAAAGTGTGTTTCAAATAATAACCCAAAAAGTTAGGGGTCAATATACACTGATATATGAAAGTTATATGAAAATATTTATTTAAGCCTTATCAAAGATTATCTCATAAAGGACTAACTATCATAAAGATGGATAATTTCTTTATATATAGTTACGAGCAATAATTTCAAAAGAGGAATAGATGACATTATTAATTAGCAAATGCTTCATCTATGTTTCTCTCCAACCACGAATTATTTCATTGCAACTTAGTTTCATCTCCATTCTAAGGAAGAAGGTAGAGGATATGAATTCTATTTCACAATTTTTTTCTTAAGTGTTAGCTTACAGTGATATACATTCCTACTTGTTTTTAAAAAAATTGGAAATTTTATAACATAGAAAAGTTCACTGAAGCACCCTAAAATAGAAAGAACATAGGCTTTCACATACATCTTAATTCAGACTCTGACACTTATTTGCTATATGTCTCCTGGAACTTTAAAGCATCAGATTCCAGCTTCTAGGGATGTTGTGAAATTTAAAGGTGACATCAATACATACTCCAAAAATTTTAGCTCCCTTTCCTTCAGAGTGACCTATATGTGATTATATTAAGGATATCAGTTTTTAAACATCATGTTTCATTGTTTCCCTCAAACTGTGGCATACCTGAAGTCTGAAGATCAAAAGAGATCAAGTTGACTCATTGATGTGAGAAGCTTCCATTTTAGCATCATAATCTCCCATCCATTGGTATGAGAGGTGATGGGCATGTTTCAAAATCTGTCTATAGCATTCTGGTATCTTCCTTTTCAGAGTAGGTACGTTAAACCTACATGTTTGTAGTCCATCTCTGCTAAGTATTTCATGGTACCACTGCCCAAATTGATTCTTTTGATATAGAATATTGTATCCAAGTACTGGAAGAACCCATGAAATGGGGAAAAGAGAACCAGTCCTGGGTATAACCCTACTCTGTCATGTGAAAGTGATACAATGACTCTAACCCATGTTCTCTTTGAATTCAGGCATCAGTCAAAGTGTGCCTTTAGCATCCTCAGTTTGAAGAAAATATTTCTTTGCTTTATTTATAAGATTATCCATGTCTTCTTGTGTAAGAAATAATTTTATGGTCTTCAGTATTTCATTCTTCAGCAGAGCCAATCCAATTTGGTCTGTATGAACATTCCTTCCCTTTCCAAATCTCTGTGGTCCATAGTAAGTCACAAAATTTTGATTATAACATTTTCTATTGTCTTCAAAATTCTCTTTTTCAGATTTCCAGAATCACTTATGTGATTTTGTAAATTTCTGATAACAATATCAAAGTGATTCCCTTTGAGCTGTCCAAGTCTAAGGGACATTCATTCTTTTCTTTTCAATTTTTTTTCCAATATTTTTCAACCTCCCTGAAGTCAGTTTTCTACAACCATTGCTCAACAGGTGACCGTTTTCTTGTCTTTAAGGCCTACATAACTAAAATCCGAAGGAATCACTCCAAGTTTAATAGCTGAAAAATCTACCACTTCAAACATCTTCAGATTTTCCTTTCATAGGGTAAAAGCTGTATGTATAACTTTTTTTTCCTGTTTTTATTCAAGAAGATACCTTTTCCTGTACTACGTGTTTTTTGGTTTATTTTTTGTTTGTTTGTTTGTTTGTTTTTGTTTTTGTTTTTTTCCAAAAAATCTTACTGTTCTCACTCCATTTAGATCACCAGCACTGTAATTCTGTTCAGGAAAAGATTTGGTTTCTACAAGCTTTCCAAACTTCTGTTGACAACATGATAGCTTTTCTGTGGTCTTTGTATCAGGCTTACAGGTAATTTTGGAATTTTCTTTCTTTGCATCCAAATATTTTAAAAAGTCAAGTGATTCTTCCTCGGATATCAAAGATTTATACTCAATATTTGGTTTATAAAAATTTCACTGTTTTCTCCTACAGGGAGAAGAGCGGTATAACTGAATGATAACGGTAGTCCTACTCTTAGTTTCTGAGGACCCTCCCTACCATTCCCATCACCAACAATCTATAAGGGGAACAGACACACTCCATCCAGGGGAATCCCTCCTTCGTGTCAGGGAGGAGGCTCACGATACACTTACCAGACTTTCCTCCCCTAAAAACCCAGCCTGTCATTCTGCCTTTGCTTTCTGAAGCAGGAAAGCCCAGAGTTCTAGGTTCTCTGCCCTGCCCCAGCCCCAGTTGTGTTTTCCCAGCCAATGCCCCTTGCAGTCAGCCTTGCAGTCAGCCTTTTGTTGTCGGGTTCAGAGCACTTTCGGTTTCAGAATCTTGTAAAGAGCATGAAGTGCGCAACTCCAGCCCCAACCCCTGGCGTCTGGCGTGGTGTTCCAGTGCGTACCGGTGAGTGACAGAAGGGCAAGGGGCGTTAGTGACCCATCCCTGGGCAAGAGCAGATCCTAGCCTGTGACCCAAGTCATCCGGGGCGCCTTCTCTGGAGCTGTAGATTGGAAGACAGAAACTCCCGCAGGAAAACCGGAAGGATAAACGGTCTCTCCTCCTGCTGAGGCCCCAACTGAACCTGAGAGACACACAGCTGCAGGCGCCTGGTCGTGCCTTTGGACGTCCGCACCAGGCTAGCAGCACTGAGACCTGAGGCAGCTGCGGTGCTGAGGCTGGTAGTGAGGACAGGGGACCAGGAGAGACAAGTTTTGGAAACCTGAGGCCACTCCTGGAAGGTGGGATCCGAGGACAGGGGATTGAGCAGAGTAAAAAAGAGAACCCCAGAAAGCAGTACCATTTCTGGGTTTACAGAAATAGCTTATTGGGCAATCACAGCTGTCACCTTGCTTAGGGCTGGTCTCAGAGAAAGGTAGCATGATGTCAATAAGACAAAGACACTGCACAGCCTCCTGGCTTCTCTGCTTGCCTCTTGCCTGCCCCTGCTGGACCTGGACCTCACCATGGTGGGTGTCCATGCTCCAACACAGCTCCCACCTCCTGGCCCTATTTTCTCACCTCTCCTCTCTCCTCAGGGAGTCACAGCCTGACTTCTGCCTTACCTCTTCTATGTGCTTTTTTTTTTCCCTCAAATTACTGGGAAATCAATTTATTGTCATCTTGATTTGGAGATGTGTAACTTTCATTTTTAGGAAATTACAAAAAATAAGTGAAACAGCAATTCCTTTTCCAGATTCATATAATACTTTTTTTTTGCATTTCATATACTAAAATATCTGTTTCTCTGTGCTTTTAAAATCCCCAGTCTCCAGTTCAAAATCCCAGCACCCTTTATTTATCTGAGATTTTCCCCCTAATTGAGAGAGCTCTTGCTGTTTCCTGAGCATGTTTGCAGGTGCTTAGAATCAGGATGCCAGGCACCTTTCCTGCAGAGAGCAGCCAGTCTTGGGGGTCCAACAATGGATGAGGCAAGGAACTACAATAAGGAGGAATGAGTCAGAGTCAGGGAGGAGGGAACTCTAGAATAGACATCAGAGGTCTCCTGGTGGTGAGCCTAGGGAGGAAAGGTGAGTGATTTGAGCCTGGTGACAGAGATGGGATAGGGAGACTTTTAAGTTGGTTATCAATGTTGGCCAAGGATCAGAGGTGATAGGGGGATCAGGGAGGGTAGAGGTGGAGACTGTGAGAGGTGGGAGGCTGGAGCAGGGTATGGGGACAGGCAGATGGGAAGCCATTTAGAAAAGTCATTTTTGAGCTTATCCCTAGGGCCACTGGAGATTTAACGGAGAGCTCATAGGATCAAGAGAGCACTTCTCTCTCAGGATGCTGTGTGTCCATCTGGGGTCCTGACATTCTAATCCCATGTCCTGAGGCTCCCCAGCCCACTTGAATTGCATTTTAGTGAACAGGGGCTATTCCAATGGAGAACTCAGGGGCAGGGAGATCAGAGGCTCTGGAGAGGAGCCAGGTGGTCTGGACTAGGCACAGGGTCACAGGGGCTGGAGAAGTGGAGTGGGGTAGAAAGATTTGGGAGGGGTCTGAAGACAGGCCTGGACAATAGGTTTGGGGGGAACTTGGAGAAATGGGAAGGAGTCAGGGAGGTTTCCCAAGGTTTAAGGCCATCCCCTGGTGAGGGAGGGCCTTACTGCATAGAGCTGCCCACTGGTGTTTTCACTCCTCCTCCTCTGGCTTCACACCTACCACCTCCCTGCTCTTGCTTTGACCTGTCACCTGCTGTTCCCTGCATGCTTTTCTGCTCTCCCTTGCTTCCCAGTGTGCTGTTCTACAGGGACCAGCCCCTTCCTCACGTGCATAATCTACTTCCATGTCTGTTGCTGGCACTAATAATTGAAGTTTCTGAACTCATAAGATAAATGAAAGCCAAGCAGAGAGCACACACAGTGTCCTCAGCCCCATTTCACTGTGTTTCTCTGTCTTCTTTGCCCCCAGACCCTGCATCATGAATTCTGTTTCTGAAGCAAATGGCACCTTTGCCTGCCAGGTTTTGAAGATGCTGTGTCAAGACAGACCTTCACAAAATGTGTTTTTTTCTCCCCTGAGCATCTCCTCTGCCCTGGCCATGGTCCTCCTGGGGGCAAAGGGCAACACCAAGGTCCAGATGGCTCAGGTAAGCTTTCCTGTCACCCAGGAGGAGGAACTAGTCTGCAAGGCTTGTCTCCTGTCTCTTCCTGCAGTTTTTCCAGAACTGTTGAGGAAGGAGGGGTGAGCCTGGACCATTTCAGGGAGGGGGTGCAGAGGAAGGAGGGGAGAGAGACGAGAAGTCTCTCCAGTGACATTTTTATTTTTGTCGGCAGGCATGAATAATTTCCCCAATTAATAATCTGAAGAATTTCTCAGAACTCTTTCAGAACTTTGCCTGGCAGTTTGTTTAGAAAATGAAGCTCAGATCTGGGGGAGTAGCTTTGTGGTAAAGCATGAGCCTAGCATGCGCTTAATCACATGCACAGACCATGAAAACAGGAGTAGTTTAGTTGAACAAGCATTCAGTGAACATCTGGAAATGATTAAGAACCAGTTCCTGCCTCTGAAGGTTTTGCCTGGTAGGGTTGGGGGGATGGGGGTTTGGGATGGGGGTAGTAAGACACAGATGCCTGAGAAAAAGCCTAAAAGCTTGTGTCATTGTTGAGCTCTACCCTTGCTCACACTTTTGGGTGCTGATGAGGCAGTGTGACTTTCTGTTTCCTGGAGCGCCCTTTTCAGTAATGACTGCTCATTTTAATAATTCCGCTGTTCTGATGAAGGAGTGAAGGTTTAGGCATAGAGGAAGTTCTCTCTGCTTATGTCTTGGGATCTGTAGAGTGTATTTTGACATAATATACATACATGGAGTATAACTTATTGTAACGAGGATCCCATTCTTGTGGTTGTAAAGGATTTGAGGTTTCACTGGTGGTGTTTTCGTATATGAACATAGGATATTTATATCCAATTTATCCTACTGTCATTCCTATTCCCATCCCTTCTCCCTTCCCTTCATTCCTCTTTGTCTACTCCACTGAACTTCTATTCTTCCCTCTACCCCATCATTGTGTGTGAGCATCCACATATCAGAGAGAACATTTAGCCTTTGTTTTTTGGTGATTGGCTTATTTCACTTATCATGGTAATCTCCAGATCCATCCATTTACTGGCAATAATCATAAAATCGTTCTTTTCTATGTCTGAGTAATATTCCATTGTGTATATATACCACCTTTTCTTTATTCGTTCATCTGTCAAATGCCATCTAGGTTGGAATCATAGCTCAGCTATGGTGAATTGGACTGCTTTAAACATTGATGTGGCTGCATCACTGTAGTATGCTGACTTTAAGTGCTTTGGGTATAGACCATGGAGTGGAATAACTGGGTATAGACCATGGAGTGGGATAACTGGATCATATGGTGGTTCCATTCCAAGTTTTCTGAGGAATCTACATATTGCTTTCCAGAGTGGTTGCACCAATTTGCAGTCCCACCAGTAATATATGAGTGTACCTTCCCCGCCACACACATCCTTGCCACCATTATGAAAGTCTTAAAAAAGAAAACTAGAAAAGAAAAAGTCCCTGAGGACCCACTCTGAGGAGACAGCCATCTGAGAATGTGAAGTATTTTCTTCTAGTTTCATGTCCTCTTTTTGGCTTTAAATTTTACACTTGATGATCAATGGCATCTTCATGTTCACAAATATTCTTCAATTAATGGGAGGACTCATTGAGATGATTCATCTAAAGCAAAGTTCAACATGAATTAGCTGTTACTATAATAGTGATATCACAGTCTCAGGTCAAATCGCTTTCAGCCTTCAGTTTTCAATTGTGGTAAAATACACACATAATTTGCCACCTAAATAATTTTTAAACCTACAATTCAGTGGCATTTGTTCTGTTTTTGACAGATTTTCTTCTCAATAATCTATAAACTTTATGAAATGAATTTAATTGCTTTTTATCTTTTTCTATAAGACAGTGTGTATGTAGTATATGAGAAATATAGCTGTTGAATATTAGAAAAAAATTATTTCCAAAGATCATCTAAGCCATTTAAAAATTTTATCTTTCATTGTTTTTTCTTTGTATATTCACACTTTTGGTGGAGGGGTGGATTTTTAAAATTAAAATATATTTTTAAATAATAGACAGAAACATGAAAATTTTACATATTTGTGGGGTAACTATGTGATGTTTTAATTTGTGTAATGTTACATTGTGTAATGTTCAAACCAGGGTAAGCAGATCTGTTACCTCAAATGCTTATCATTTCTTTGAGGTGAAAGCATAGAACATTCTTTCTTTTAATTTCATAGCACATTCTTCTCACTATAGTCACCTACTGTACTTCAGCTACCAGAACCTCTTGTTCCTAATGGTAACTCAATGCCCATTGACCAACTTTTCCCCATGTTCATATCTCTGGGCTTTTATGTGGTGATTCATAGTTTACACTTTGATGAAAATAATCTAGTTTTCATTATTTTAACATTTCCTCTGTATCCATTTCTGTGTAATTTCTTTTTCATTTATAACTTTACTTGTGGGTAATTTTAAAAAATTTTTTTCTTTATCTTTTTCAATAGCTGATGTCTATTTTATGTGGATATGTGTGCTTTCTTTGAAAGAACCAGTTCTTAGGCTCATTATCTATTTTATATTTTCCCCTAAATGACACCTTTTCTAACATCATGAGTTGGAGGTTTTGTTATTTCATTATTTCCTTAGTAATATGAAAACAATGCTGTTTTTACTATCTTTGGTCAAATTCTTTGGTCTGGTAATATAATATTTATTTTGATTATTTTCTAAATCATCTGTCATATATTTAGGATAGTAACTTAAATGACTCTTTAGAATCATTTATTTAGAAGAGAATTACTTATTTAGAATAAACAACTTGTTATTTGGCTGTTACATAGAGGAGTTATTTCTTTAGAAAGTGTTTTCAATAATTACTTAGTAGGTTAAAATTCCACATAGTTGGTATTTTATTTGTAGTGCTATTAACTTTAAGCTTACTATATTGAGCTCCTTGAATATAAACTGTGTCAACTGTGTAATTTGTAATTTTAGAGTCAATTGAAACTTTTCATGGCCTAGTATGTGACAATTGTTTTGAAGTATTAAAGAATCTTATATTATCTCTCAAGGGTACTGTTTAAGAACTCATGTATGTGTGTTCAGTGGTAGAGCAATTGCCTGGCATGGGTGAGGTCCTGGATTCAATTCCCAGCACAGCAATAAATAAACAAGTCTTTAAAAATACAAATAAATATATAAGTAAAATTGTAAAAAAGAAGGAACTCTTTGTTCTTATTAATCATATAAATTATTTTACACTTTCATTTCTTTTCAAAGATTATTGTTATAATTGCATTCCTGTCCAATTTTTTCTTGGATTTTTAGTGTTTTTAACCGCATATTTTTTTGTGCGATGAATTACAGTGAAGTTTTTCTCTATTTCTG
The DNA here is from genome assembly GCF_021218885.2 of Marmota monax. Classification (NCBI taxonomy): domain Eukaryota; kingdom Metazoa; phylum Chordata; class Mammalia; order Rodentia; family Sciuridae; genus Marmota; species Marmota monax. The sequence continues at coordinate 3,043,778 of NW_026693024.1, read as the reverse complement.
ACACATTTATGCTCTCCCTGGGATGCAGGACTTAAGAATAGTCCCTTTTCTGAACCTCTCTTGCCCCTTTTAATTTTTTCCTAATGCTCATCTATAAACTATGCAGAGAGCTCCGTGCAGGTGCAAAACCTGTATCTTTTACTAACCAGTTTCCTGGCCCTTATCTCCACCCACCTCACCAGTGTCACTTCTCAGTGTGAACAACTTCCCATCAAAGGATGAATTTTATGGAGTATTTGAGAAAAAAAAATTGCTTGCAAATTCTTATTGAGACCCAAATTCAGAGAGTTTTCTTGCTTTCCTTCACAGGCACTGTCTTTAAACACAGAGGAAGACATCCATAAGGGCTTCCAGATGCTTCTCACTGAAGTGAACAAGCCTAACTCAAAGTACTTGCTTAGAATAGCCAACAGGCTCTTTGGAGAGAAGAACTGTGATTTCCTCTCAGTAAGTTGAGTCAGCAGAACAATAAAAGTTGTATTTAAAATACCTGGTGATATACAACCCAGAAGAGAGACCCCAGAGACCAGGCAGGATGGCACACTTGGGAGCCTGAGGCAGGAGGCTGGTGAGATTGAGAACAGCTTGACCTCCTAATAGGACCTTTATCTTAAAAATAAAATGGAAAAAGATCTTGGAACATAGCTGCTTGATAGAGCATTTGCCTAGCATGCTGAAGGCCCTGGGCTCAATCCCCAGGACTCCAAGAAAAAAAAAAAAAAAGAAACAGAATCCTAGATAACTTGAGAAATACATGGCAAACTTTATTTTTTATAAAGACCCAAATTCTATAATCATACCTTGTATTATTTCAAATTATGCCACATCTAAAATTTTATTGCATTTCATTATTCATCTGTGGTTATTCAGGGAATAGGACATACCTCCTTAGAAACCTCAATATTTTATCAACTAGTAGCTTAAAATTTCATTAGGTTTTAAGAGATATTCCTGTTCTTTTTAATTAATATATATATATATATATATATATATATATATATATATATATATATATCTCTAGCAATCAGAATGTTTTGAAGTTCACTGACATTTTTTATTTAGCAACATGGCCTCACTGAACACTTTTCTCTCCGAAGACATTTAAGGAGTCCTGTCTTCAGTTCTACCATGCAAAGCTGAAGCGGCTGTCCTTTGCCAAAGCTACAGAGAAGTCCAGGAAGCATATAAACACCTGGGTCTCAAAAGAGACAAAAGGTCAGAATTATGAGTTAATTTACCCCCCTCCCACCCCAGCTCTCTCCTCCTCTCCTCTCTCCTCTCCCTCTCCTCCTGACTGCTAATGTCACTGGTGTTGCAGGAGGTCAGAGGAAGGTTGCCTGGCCGAGCCTCATGGTGTGTGTGAACCTTAATGGCTCACAGAAGACCTGATCAATGCTCAGGTTTTCAAAACCAGAGGATCAATGCTATCTGTTCTCCTAGGATGAAAGTGACTGATAAAAGTGTAAAAAAAAAAAAACCCCTCATAGGCCAGATTTCCCGTGTAATACTTTACATTAGAACATACTGTCACTGGCCTGTAATGTTCACATGGCAGCTGACTGTCCTCTCTGGGAGAAGATCAGTGGCCAGGTCTTCTCCAAGTCATGCCCTTGGCCCTCCTCTTCCTGGGGTCCCTTTGAACTGCATTCCTCCCACTTTTACATGTGAACCTGACTTCTACTGCTTCTTTCCTATGTCTCACTTAAGTGTCCTTCAAGAGACTGAGAAGCCTCGACTTCATTAGTCAACCACAGAGCCTCTCCCAGCACAGATCAATTCTACACACTGAAAACACTCTCCACGTGGAGTAAAAACTACACATTCTAACCTTGGTGCTCAAGATCAATGATGGTTTGATGTTTGAACCATTCAGACACTTATGTACCACTAGGAACATCCCTATTTCTGCTAACAAATGAGATAGTAAAAAATAGAGGTAATTATTTCCACTATTTCTTTTTGGAATCTTTATGTCTTGTGCCCTTTTGAGGCAGCAAATTAGCAGGTAATACTCTTATTTCTTGGAAACATACCCTTTGATATCCAGGGTAAGAAGGAAGTACCTTCACCTACCCAAATCATTGTCTGTTCCAGGGATACCAGGAGGATGCAATCATAATATCTCTTCCAGTTGTTTCCAGAAACTCCTCCTGTGCCCCTTGTGTGGAGCCGTCCATTCCGGCTGCCTCTGGAATGTTGCCAGGTAGCTGTGCAGTGTTAGAACTGGGCCTGACTACAGGGCCTTAGACCTGACACTGCTCTTACCCACAGCAGGTAACATCAGCTCCTACCCAGCCCCTCTCTCCTTTCCTACTTGTCTTCTCCAACCTGGTGTCGAGTTTCTGCTTTGTCCCAACCTGCTTTCCTCCAGTGACATAGAAGTCTTTCACCATCTTCAACTTGGTGGCTCTTCTAGTGTCTGTCATAACTGAGATTTTTGACTTTTATACATATCATCCAAACTCAGCACATTTGAAAACAGAATATTTGGATCTCCAAGACATCGTTCTCATGCTTATTCACCACAGATTCAGAAAAAGCAACTGACAAGAGTTTGTGCTTGTTTTGAAAGGTAAAATTCCAGACTTGCTACCAATGAACTCTATTGATAAGCAGGCCAGGCTGGTTCTTGTCAATGCCATCTACTTCAAAGGAACATGGAATGAGCCATTTGTCAAATCATGCACGTGTGAAATGCCTTTTAAAATAAACCAGGTAAGGAAAAACTTTAAAAAAAAATCATGCTTGTCTGATGAAAAAATTCAATAGAAAAGGTTAACTTCATAAGGTATAAGTGGTTAAAAATAATTTCAAACTTAACATCTATCTGAATGAATTTTTAATTTATTAGAAAAATTCATATGAATAAATAATTTCTTATCTATTATGATTTGCATCTTATTACCTTTAACTGCTTTTGATTAAGTCTCATGCATATATTGGTTTAACCTCATTCTGAAAACAAAGAATTTCTGTATACATAAGTTACCTAGATTGAAAGCAAAACAATGTGATATATATATATATAATATTATATTATATACACATATATATCTCACACATAAGGCAAGGTACAAAGAGGGAATATGATGTCACATTTCTATAATCGTGGTTTTGTTTTTGTGATATTTGCAGTGCTGTTGATCAACCCCAGGACTTGTGCATGTTAATCAAACCCTGAATCACCATGCTACAACCCAGCCTTTTATTTATTTTTGTTTTTAATTTTTTTGGTACCAGGGATTGAACTCAGGGACACTCAATCCTTGAGCCACATCCCCAACCCTATTTTGTGCTTTATTTAAAGACAGAGTCTCACTGAGTTGCTTAGTGCCTCACCATTGCTGAGTCTGGCTTTGAACTCATGATCGTCCTGCCTCAGCATCTCGAGCCTCTGGGATTACAGGCATGTACCACCATAACCAGCCATTCCAGCCTTTTAATCAATTATTTTAAAAATTAAAATAAACTTTCATTTGAATTGTCGTTAGTACTAACTTATCATTATTAATTCAGCATCTGTTGCTTTCTACTATTAAAAATGAGTGGCAAAGGCCTTTGTTGACTGTGAGGTATAACTTCAATTAAAGTAGAAATGAGCTTAGTTTGCCAAATTCGTTAATACCTTAAAATATAATTTAATTCAATGAGGAAACTTGTATGCATTAAGCCCTCCCCTTTATAAGGTATGTTTCAGATAACTATTTATTAATTTCTAGCAGCCGCTGGACCACAGCAGGGTTGAATTTTCTTGTCTCTTTTTGTACTATTTTAAATTTGTGCTCATCTGTTCATTCCTCTCAGAAGGAGGAAAGACCCGTGCAGATGATGTGTCGGGAAGCCTATTTTAACATCGGCTACGTGAATGAGGTGCAGACTCAGGTGTTGGAGCTGCCCTACGCCGACAAGGAGCTGAGCATGATCATTCTGCTCCCGGACGATGGTGTGGATCTCAGCTCGGTGAGTCAGGAGGGGCTGCAGTCCTTTGCACTCAGAATTTCTGTGGGAGGATTCCAGTTATATCCTGTGCGCCTTTTCAACAGATCTCTAATCCATCAGCTTAAAATGGCCCATCCCTCTTCTTGCTTCCTTGTGGTATGATCCCTATATTGAGAAAGTCACCATCCTCTCAATAGGGGGGTAGTGCACTGTGATACCCTAAGAGATCTCTGTGCGCAGAGTGGCCTCCATGGGCTCTCCCTCTCTCCAGCTCCCTAACTATGATGAAGAACTAAGCCTCGTTCAAACCAACAAATACCACTAGATAAGCACCATCCACTGGGCGTGGACACTTGTCAGAATGAAACATCTACAGTGGATGGATAAGGAAGGGCAACCACAGTCTTCCTGCAGGGAAGTCACATATGGGATAGCACATGGGGTGGTGGACAGGTCAGAGCCCTCACAAGCTTCCAGGCAGCTGAAGGAGCCGCCCATCCTGTGTGGACAGTCAACATGAAATGTTCATGCAAATGTCTGTGTGTCCGTCGATACCCACCATAGTCTGACTATGAACCTGTGATTCTGGTCTTTCAGGTGGAAAATAACCTGACTTTTGAGAAATTCATAGCCTGGACCGAGGCAGCCTCTTTGCAGAATACTGAAGTAGAAGTTCTCCTTCCAAAATTTAAACTGCAGGAGGATTATGAAATGAAGTCTGTGCTTCAGCGTTTGGGAATGGTCGATGTCTTTCAAGAGGGCCAGGCTGACTTCTCTGCCATGTCAACTGAGACAGACCTGTGTCTGTCCAAGGTTGTGCACAAGAGTGTCGTGGAGGTGAATGAAGAAGGCACTGAGGCTGCGGCAGCCACGGGCATAGTCATTGTGGCAGACTGCTCATCATGTTCACCAATGTTCTGTGCTGACCACCCCTTCCTTTTCTTCATCAGGCATAACCAAACCAACACTGTTCTGTTCTGTGGGAGGTTCTCATCTCCCTAAGAGTTGTACTTCCTCTGCATGGAGAGTTGTTCTCTTTCTGTGTCCCCAAGTTTCCTCTACATTTTATAAGGATGGGCCTTTAGCTGAACAGGGTCCTAAGCCTTCTGAACAACTTACCAGTGTGATCTCATGATGCAGCACACTCAGCTGTCCCCATACTGCCCACTCGTTTGTACCACAGAACCAGGTCATGGCCAATAGGCTGTCCTGATTCCCTGTTGTATTAGGATGAGTGCAGTACAGATGCCTAGGATAGCTTGCAAACTTTCCCCAGATGGCCCCAAACACATTTCCCAGTCATTCCACATGCAATGCAATTCCACCTGCCTTAGCCTGAATGCCACAGTAGTAATAAATGCTGGTCTACAATTACTACTATTCTAGTTTAAACAAAAAAACTTTAATGCACATTTTAATTTTATCTTTCTTTAGCTTTCACCATTCCCCTGGTATATGCTACGCACTGAATTAGACACTGGGGATACAAGGGGATAGAGTCATGGTCCTTTGACCCCTGCTTTTTTTATGTGGGTTCCCAATTCATATAGTGTTTATGACAACCAGATTGGATGGTTGTATAACTTTGAACTACTCTGTGATCCTCTTGCAGCCGGAACACCTTGCCTCATGGTATTGCATTGCTCTACCTCCTACCCCAATAGTTAAATGACATTCAGCCCTCAAAGTTAAAAAACAGTTCAAATGTCACCGTCTTCAAGACATTTTCCTATTCTCCATAATCAGATATACATCTTTGAACTTTCACAATAACTGCCCTTGGTAGTTGCATTATTTATTTATTCTTAGTTATGACTAGGCCTTAAACTCGCCAAGGCTTATGATTATGTCCTGCATGTGTTCATGCTATTTATAGTGCAATAATAAATAATTTGAGCATATAAGACCTCTGTAATGTGTGTTTTTTAAGTGGCTGAATATCAACAACTCTATTATTCCTCTTAGATATTTTTATCCCTACGACACTTGCATTTACACAGTCCAATGCCATCAAAATACGTTGTGCAAAGATAATGTGCAAACATGAGTTTTACTGTCACCCAAATTTTCATTGCCTCAAAGAAAAACCCATATCCACTAAGCAGTAAATCTTTATCCCTTTCTCCCTCCAGCCACTGACAACCATGAATCTGCTTTTTGTGTCCATGGATTTACCTGTTCTGCATATTTCATGTAAATTGAATTATGAAATATATTACCTTTTGTGCCTGGCTTCTTCATTTAGTGTGATATGTTCTAGGTTGAATCATTTTGTAGCATGTATCTGTATTTTAATCCTTTTTATGACTGAATAATATTCCAGTACCTGAATATGACACAATTGTTTTATTCACTCATCCAGTGGTGGGAATTTGGATTTTTGCCCCCTTGTGGTTGCTTTTAATAGTGCTGCTATGAAAGTGCATGTATGTGAATTTGCTTGTTTGTGCATATACAGATTTAGGAATGAAATTGATGGTCATAAGATAATTCTATTTAACATTTTTTGTGGGGGGGGCACTGGGGATTGAACTCAGGGGCACTCAAACAATGAACCACATCCTCAGACCTATTTTGTATTTTATTTAGAGACAGGGTCTCACGGAGTTGCTTAGAGCTTGCATTTGCTGAGGCTACCTTTCAACTCTCAATCCTCCTGCCTCAGCCTCCTGAGCTGGTGGGATTACAGGCACGGTTTAATTTTTTGAAGAACCACCAACCATGTAACATTCCTACCAGCAATGTATGAGATTCCAATTTCTCTGCATATCTTTATTTCAAAATCATGAACACACTCATGGCGATTCTTTCCATGGTGTTGGATACTCTGCCTCATCCCTGGTCCAGTGCCCTGGAGCTGGCCAACCATGGACGGAGACTCTGCAACTGTGAGCCAAAAGGAAATCTCCTTCTCCTGGTCATTCTGGTCAGATATTTGGCCACAAGCAATGAAGAACTAACACAAATGTCACAGGTGATTGCAAAAAAGCCAAGGATAAGTGGCCCAGCTATATTCCTGCTCGGGGGTGGGGTTGGGGGGACCCCCCATCTGGTGAGCAGAATCAATAGTTTTCCATTGCTTTTAGGATAAAGATTAAGCTCCTTTTGAAAAGCTAACCAGGTAGTTCCTGATTTAACCTTTTCTCCTATCCCCCTTTGCCATTTCTCAATGTCAATCCTTTACTCTAGCCTCATAGAATTTTTTTGCAGTTTCCAACTATTCCACGCTCTGCCTTTACTCTGGGGCTGTACAGTTGTGACCAATGATAGTTAGCTTCCCATTACTGTGACAAAGTACTTGTGATAATCAACATGAAAGGAGGAACCATTTATCGTGGGTCACAGTTTCAGAGGTTTCAGGCTTGGTTGGCCTCTTTGGTTGCTCTTGGGCCTGTGTCAGGACAGTTCATCATGGTGGCAGTAAGTGATGGAGCAAAGATGCTCACTCACTGTGGCCTGGAAAGCAAAGGAGGAGGTGGCTGGTGTCCTGAATATTCCCTTCCAAAACACACCACCAATGGCTTAACTTCCTCCACTAGGCCCCATCTCCAAAGGTTCCCCCTCCTCCCAGGAGCCCCTCAGGCTGGTGAATACATCTTCAACCCATGGACCTTGGTGGATATCCCAAATTCATACTCCAGCATCATCTTCTCCCTAGAAACCCCTCCTCCCTGCCCACAACCTATCACTGGCAAAACTTCACTAGTGTTTGCCAGGGTTAAAGACTCCTAAGAGCCCAGTGCAAAATGCAAATGAAAGGTCTCTTGTTCAGATTTCAGGATGTGGACCCTAGAATGTCAAATCAAGGGGACCACACAGGTGGCAGGCTCCTGAAGGAAGCTTCCCCTAGAAATTTCTATGAGTGTGGGGCAGGAGGGTTCTGAGACTGCCTCCTCTGTTAGCAAGCCACTGGCCTGTAATATAGCCTTAAGAACAAGTTCCTTTGTGAAATATGATATATCAAGAACTATGTAATGTTTTGAACAGCCAATAATAAAAAATTAAAAAAAAAAAGAACAAGTTCCTGTTAGTCCTCAAAGGGTGCTTGTGATAGTTTAACATTTCTATTAAATGCATGCATTGGATTATTTGTTAACCAAGCATAGCGGCTACTTCTTACCATCCATCATTAAGAACTTTGACAGTCTTTTCTAACTTCGACCCTTCGTTCACCATTCTGGAAAATTTTCTTTGGGGGTGATTTTTCTGTCATTTCTATCTTAGAAGAAAAGTTGAAGTCAAGAAAATCCATGTCCAAATGATGTTAATCCCCCGAAAGCAAAAAAAAGAAAAAGAAAAAAAAACAGCCACAACTTGATTCCTGCTTTGGAGAGCACCCTGTTGGTTCCCACCCCCCAAAATCCTCAAATGGTCTTCAAACGATTATAATGACAATGGGTCCCTTCCACCAAAATATTGCTGAAGCCATCATCTGGATTCTGGAATGTGAAGTCAAATTCAAATGGACTGCGAAAATGACTTCCGCCACCTCCTCCACCACGGAAACCTTCTTTGCCACATTTGATACACGTGTCCCATTTTTAGCATTGGAAAAATTCCTCATATTCCTCAGCCATTTGTTTGAATTTTCTCTCTGCATCTTCTTTATTCTCAGGATTTTTTTTTTCTGGATGCCACATTAGTGCCAGTTTCTGCTATGCCTTTTTGATACCCACGGGTGCGGCATGTGTCTGCACACCTAGAACTTCATAGCAACACATTCTGTTTTAACCCAATTGTTGGAATGAGTTTGAGGTTACCGCTGCAGGAAGTAAGAAAGACAACAGGAAGCAGTGGGCCCCCTTGGTCTCCTCAGGGCTCCTCCCACTTTTCTGTCCCTTCCTCCTCACCTGCCATCATCTATTTAATGAACTTGTGGACAACTTGGATAATTACAATTATTTGTATTATATACTAGAGTATTATGAATGTCCTAAATATTTTCTCATATCCTTTGTATTAAAAAAAAAATCCCTGAAAATGGTGTTGTTGAGATTAAAGTTGGGCATATTTTGAAGCTTCTTTCCAAGCTGGTCTCCAAAATGTTGTACTGATTTTCGCTCCCACATACACTACCATTTATGCTACTAACTGCTGCCTGCTTTTTTTATGAACTGAGATGCACAGTGTCCGCTCCTGGTCCTTATCTTGGACTCACAGTTCATGACCTGTTAAAGAAGCCATCCACAAAATAGCTCTTACTCAAAATTTACCAAGCTAGACCATGTTCCCCCCAGGACCACATTCATTTCAAGGAAGATGCTTTGCAAAGTGGATTTGGCAAAAAATAAATCTACAGAACTTCGCAGCTTGTACCTGCAAGTTTTTTTTTAATATTTACTCCTCTAATTTTAAAAATATATTGTTTCATTTTTATTGAGGTATAATTGATGTGATAAACTTCATATATTTAATATATACTGTCCCAAGCTGTCATGGGCTGTGTGTGGACTGTTGCACACACCAACCTCCTGAGGGCATAGGTCTGGCATTGCAAACTCCCTGTAAAACCTGCTCAGGGACTGATGGCCTGATGCAGGAGAACCTCCCCCTCCAGCTCTGCCTAAGATCTCACGCAGCCAAGATGTCAATCAATCTGCTGACCACAAGACATCACCAAGCAAGACTCTGCCCTTGAAACCTTACCCCTACGTTTAATATACCCCCTTAAAGAAAATACGGGAGACATTTGGTCTTTGTCTAGTTCAAGAACTCATGTGGACTAGATCTATCAGAGGCTTTGCTTTTGTAAATCTATTTCTGAGTGTTTGCGTTTTATTATTTGTTAATTATTGGACATATTAATATTTAGGGTGGCTTAATTATTTAAGATATTAAGATTTGGAGTGGCTATTTAGGGTGGCTTGGATTTCTCTGGGCAGAAGAATCCTCCAATGAGACGCTGGCCATCTTCCCCTTAAAAATATACAACTTAATGAATTGTGAACATTGTATACTTAGTAAAACCATCACCACCATCAAGAAAATGAGCACATTCATTACACTCAAAATAGTCCTATTTTGCAATTCTTCTTTCCATTTCTCCTTATCTCACTCCACTGCAGACATGTTTTTCCATTTTTTAGCATGTTCTTTACTTTATCTGATAGAGTGTCATTTTGTAGTTTTATATATATATATATATATGTGTGTGTGTGTGTGTGTGTGTGTGTCTGTGTTGTACATTGTTAGTCAGGTTTATTCCTAAGGATATTCTGCTTTTTGATGCTGTTGTGAATGGTATTATTTTTTATTTCAGTTTCTGAGTATTTGTTGCTAGCATATAGAAATACAGTGTTTTTTGTATTTCAACCTTGTAAACTTGTTGAAGTCACTTAATAATGGCTTTTCAAAAGAGATTACATTGGATTTCCTATATAATTTTATCTTCAGCTAATAAAGACATATTTTCATCTTTATTTCCAATTTAAAATTCTCCCCCTAGACCCCCCCACCTGTTCTCTTTCTTTTTTTTTTTTTTTTTTTTTTTTGCTTGATTGCACTGGGTAGAGCCTATAGCACAGCGCTCAGTCTTATAAATTATTTATGATGTTAGCTATTGTTTTTTAGTAGATGCTCTTTATCAGGTTGATGAAATTTCCTTCTATTTCTAGTTTGATGAGGGTTTTAAAATAAGAATGGATGTACAATTTTGTCAAATGCTATTTCTGTATCTTCAAGATGATCATATTTTCTTCCAGATTGGTAATACGATGAATTACATTGCTTAACCTTGTCATGCTTTACTAGGTCACTTTTTAATTTTGGTTTTGAGCAATTGTATTATGACATGCCTTGGAATATATTTCATCCTGTTTTCTGTGCTTGGGGATTGTTGAGTTTTGTGGATCAATAGGATTATAGTTTTATCAAATTTGGACATTTCAGTGATCATTTTTCAAAATATTTCTTCTGTCTCCCTTCTCCCTAAGGGATACCTATTACATACATATCAAGCTGCTTGAAATAGTCCCATACTCCTTTCCCCTCTGGATAGTGGTACATTGTCAACAATTTAAGATTTAATTTGCTAATATACTGTCTTAAGAGGGTATAAGTAGTAAAAATTCCATGAAGAAATGGGGGAAATAATTGCTCAGTCCCAAGGGAAACACTACCTATGTTAACAGAAATACAAATATTCCTAATAGTTCTCTAGGGTTTGAGTAGGGCTTATCTGTGCCCTCTGGGATTCATGTTGAAATGTAATCCTCATTGTACAATATTAAGCAATGGGACGAGGTGGGACATTTAATAGGTGATTAGGCTCCAACCTAATAAACAAAGTAATTAATCCATTAAACCAAGTTAACTAAGGGTTAATGGGTTGAGAGTGGGTCCAATATAAAACCTGGTTTGGCCATGTGTCTAGTGTGCTCCTCGATTCTTGCCATGGATACTTTGCATTGCACTGGGACTCTGCCCTTAAGTCGGCCATTGCCCGGTAAAGACCCTTGAACCTGGACCAGAACTGTGAGCCAAAATGAACCTCTTTCCTTTATAATAAAAACTGTCTGTGGTATTGAAGATGAACTAAGTCATGGTACTCAGTTTCAATGGTGCTGAGGCACCTAAACAGTTCAACCATCAGGCCATCGTTGATCTTGGGGGCTAATGTTAGAACATGTCACTCTGTGAAAAGAAACAAATGAGGTACAAACACAAATGGAGGGTGTCTTCAATCTGTGGAACTGATCAGCCCTGAGAAAGGGTCTTTAGTTAATCAATCAAGTCTAGGTTTATCAATTCTGATTAAAGGACCTTGAATAAGACACATGAAAGAAGCAGTCACCTTAACAGGTAAAGGTGATAGGAAAAAAGACTCAGACTCCAGGAAGAGGCTTCCCAAGTGCATGAGTTGGGGGAGATGGGTCCATCAGTCTCAGTCTCACAGAGGTGGTACAGTCAGTCACCTGACATGTTAGAGAATGGATAAGTATTTTAACTCTGGGAAAATTTAGAATTCACCACAGAGATGAGGAAATAACCAGAACTCGTGTAGTTAAAAACAGATGTTAAAAAACTCAAAAGTAAAATAAGTTCTAAACCATTTTAAAACTAGGCAAAAGCATTTGAATGGGCATTTCTTAGAGAAAGATAATAAGCTAAAAAGCGCATGAGAAGTTCGACATCATGACTCATCAGGAAACACAACTCAAAGCTGTGGTAAAATACCACATCATGACTCCTACATGACATGTTCTCAGTGGACAAATGCATTGAGAAAAAAAAAAAAAATGGAGTAGTGGTTCTAGGGTTTGGGGGAGATGGAGGAGGGAAATGAGTAGTCCATTTGCTTTTGAAGTAATGAAAATATTCTGGAGTTAGACAGTGGTGACAGTTGTACAGCTTTATGAATATCCTGAATTGTATGCTTTAAAGGGACAAATATTGTTAAACGAAAATTTTGAGATGGTGACATCCCTGAAATAAATGGTGTTATATAGGTTGTTAGCCTAGTCCTAGGGAAAATTCCCTAAGTCACCAGCAGCATTGCTAAGTAGCATCTGGAAAAATGTCCACTGGATCTAAAGATATTTTATAATAAAAATCCAGAGAGCAGTAGGCACAGATTGGTGAAGGCGTTCCTGCACACGATGTCTGACAGGGTCACAGCATGGGGGATGCTGAGGCAAGGCCGTGCCATCTGGAAACTGGAACCATTAGGAATATTAAGTGTTTTGTTTATGATACTCATGATGTGGATAACAGGGCATATGTTAATCAATAATAAAAGGACATATTGCCTGAGATTGCAGGAAAATTCCCAAAATGAGACTAAGGATACAATGGAGACATGCCATGAGGTGTGTTTCAGTGTCTCTCAGGACACAAACAATGGTGTTATTCCTCAAACTTAAACAACAAGAAATATTTATCCCATGGTTAACAATTTACACTAGCCCCCACCAACCCCATCCTAAAGCCACAACCTGTTCAATAGCCTAGCTACAGAAAAACAATTGCTGTGCCAACTGTACAAGGACCACCGTATGTAGCTTATGGTATCCCCTTGAGGACAAGAGGCTAATAAAAATACATTCCCCAACCAATAGACCCTCCTTTGCTTTATGCAGAAACTTATGATGAAAATGGAAAACACATAGTTAATATAAATGACGAATGGGTTGAGGTGTAAAGCCTGCCCTTTAGTTAAAGATTACAAAGACATGAGAATTGGTGTGCTTTGACCAAGGATCAAGGAAGTTCTTTAAGAAAGCAGCTGAATAGGTCATATGAAAAGAAAGGGAATTACCTTGGAAGTTAAAATAGAATAATGTAAAATTAACATAGATATATTTTAGAGGCACTTCAAAGTAGTAGGCTTTTAAATAATAGACTTTCACTACTTTAAGTGTGTTTTACTGGGATTTTAGTTTAGAAGTAAGAAAGCTTACCAATAATCATAAGTATGATTTAAAGTTAAAGGTTAATGAAATAATTATAGGTATGCTTTAAAGTTAGAAGGGAATAATAGGTCAGGAGTCATGTAGTCTAGTTGCATCCCCTAGCACCTAGTGATTGAGGTGAAAACCTAAAAGCTTAATCATAATTGACTAAGGTTACAGAAAAATACTTTGAACAATGCACTCAATATCTTAGGTAATCAATGTATGTCAGAAAAGATTGTAATTCTTGAAAATTATGTAAATCAAGAGAGTTTCAGGCTTTGAAGTTATCCATTATCTACCTGAAAAAAACACCTGCAAAAAAGGTACAAAAATAAAGGTCCCTCCAGAGGCAGCATGAGATGTCTTCTGGAGGTTGCTCCTAACTTGCAACCTGTCATCCAGACTTTTCTTCTTTCCCCGATGCCACTCCTCCTTCAGGACCACCCTGGACCCTCACTCCCCCCCTGGGGCTGGACCTCAGCAACAGATTAATTTCATGAACCCTACATTGGCTAGAGAGGAGAGGGACAGGACAACATGAAGTACACAGAGACCTGGGAGCGGAAGAGAATCTGTACGGACAAGTTTCTATAGTTTCTTGGTTGGTTGAGTCTATAAGCAGGATGGAATTTAGTCATGATGGCTAATCTTGAAAATATGGGAAAGGAATGTGAGGCAGTTTTACTTTTCTTTCTTGGTTAAGCTTAAAACTATCAGTTAAACTCTTACTTTTTCTTTCCTCCATCCTGCTGGTAACTTAATTCAGGATGTCTCAGAATACTTCTTTTCAATTTTATGATGTGCATGTTATATATTTAAAAGGTGTTATTTGATATTTATTTATTTATTTATTTATTTATTGGGGGGTACTGGGGATTTTAGCCAAGGGTGCTTAACCACTGAGCCACATCCCTAGCCCTTTTTATTTTTTGAGACAGGGGATCACTAGGTTGCTGAGGCTGGCTTTGAACTCTAGATCCTCCCACCTCTACATCCCTAGCTGCTGGGATTACAGGCATGGGCCAGAGAATAAAGATGTTATTAGAAAAAAAAAATTAAGGAGGACCTAGAGTTGGGGCCTCCTTAAAATTTTAAGAAAGTGTGCCTCTAAATGTTTGGTGGTAAACATCTGTCTTGCCTCACCCTAATTCTGGCCCTCAGGAGAGAACACTAATTTTCATTAATTTGAAACAGGTGGGGTAATCTGCTCATGGACAAGCTTCTGGGAAAGGTTCCCTGCTTCAGAGGAAAAGTCATTTGGTCTGTTCTCTTCCTGGGGACAACAACATGTCAACATGAAATATTTCCAATTGCTTCCAGCCTTGAGGAGAAAGCTGATACAAAAAAAGCACAGGGAAGAGTGTGGCTCTTGGATGACATGAACTACTAAATTAACTTGCTTAAAGTGGTCCCTGCTCTGCACCTCCTGATGAACACAAGTCATGTCCTGAGCCATTTGACTCAGTATCTGTTTCTCTCACATTGCTAGAGAAGAGTAGGGCTGATTATATACCAGCACCACAGCCTAAGCACCAGAAGTTGGAAAAGAGCTCAGTTGCTAAGAGTTAGGACACTTGTGTTCCCTATGAGGGTCCTGGACTAGTACTAATTAGTGGGGGAGGAGCTAGAACCAACAGTTTTAAAAAACATTTTTAAAACAATTATGAGTGGATAGAAAGCATACCAAAAAATATTACGAGTGAATAGAAATCATACCAAAAAATGGGTTTCTCTGTTGCAATTTCATACAAGCATATTCATATTTTCACTAGATCCACCCTACTTCTTAAATTCTCTTGTCACCCCATGCCATACCTCTGGTCCTACTCCCCTTCTCTATTAGTCCCTACTTTCATGTCTTTTTTTATTGCCCCGTACATTCCACATACGAGAGAAAAAAGTGAGATATTGCTTTTCTGAAATTAATTTATTTTGCTTAAAATGATGATCGCCAGTTTCATCCATTTTCCTGCAAATTAACTTATTTCGTTCTTTATGATTGAATAAACTCAGCCATATTTATGCACATATATGAATATATATGTGTGTGTATATATATAATATTTTCTTTATCCATTCAACTTCTAACAGGCACCAAGGCTCATTCCATAACTTGGCTTTTGTGAACAGTGCTGGGATAAACATGGGGATGCAGCTGTCTCTGTACTATGCTGACTTTGATTCTTTCACATGCACACGCAGAAGAGGGACCTCGGCGACTGAATCATAACAGTAGTCCTACTTTTAGTTTCTGAGGAACCTCCCTACCATCCCATCCTGATGGAGCTAATTTACATTCCCATCAACGGCCTGTAAGAGAAACAGACACATCCATCCAGCTGAATCCCTCCTTCCTGTCAGGCAGGAGGCTCACACTTACAGGACTTTCCTCCCCTAAAATGCCAGCCTCTCATTCTGCCTTTCTTTCTGGAAGCAGGAAAGCCCAGAGTTCTAGGTTTTGTGTCCTTCCCCAGCCCCAGCCTCTTCCTGTTGATTTATTAGTTTTTTCTTTCGGTTTCCCTGAGAATGCAGTGCACAACAGCTCCAGCTTGTGGCGAGGTGCTGAAGCACAAAGGGGTGGGTCACCAAGGCGAGGCCAGCGGCAGGAGGAGGGGATAGTGACCCATTCCTGAGAAGGCCCTATCCTGGCAGAGTCGCAGGTCACCCAGGACGCCTCCCCAGAAATTTCCTGCGGCCAAACAGGGCTGATTAAAGATCTCTGCGAGTGCTGAGTCTCCAGGCTGAACCCGCCTGACCACAACACCAGGGTCCTGGTCCTGCGATTCGGAGGTCCTTATCCTGTGGCGCTGCAAGTAGAAGAGGCCTTGGTGCAGAAGGTGGCAGGTGGGGGTTTCTCTGCGCGGGGCGGGGTTTAGCAGGGGAACCTGATGCAACCAAGTTTTGGAAACCCGATCCCCCAGCTGGGAGGTGGGATCCTGGAACATGGAATGTGAGCAAAACAAGAGAATCCCAGAAGGCAGGAGCTGGTCCCAGAGCAGCTCAGGGCAATTCCAAGAAGACAAAGAAGCTGCACAGCCTCCTGGCTTCTCTGCTTGCCTCTTGCCTGCCCCTGGCTGGCCTTGGCCCTCATCCTGGTGGGGGTTCAAGCTCCAACACAGCTCCCTCCTACTGGCCCTATTTTCTCACCTCTCCTCTCTCCTCAGGGAGTCACAGCATGACTTCTGACTTACCTTTCACTGTGCTTTTAAAATCTCCAGTCTCCAATTCAAAATCCCAGCACCCTTTATTCATCTGAGATTCCGCCCTAATTGATGGAGTTCTTGCTGTTTCCTGAGCATACTTCCAGGTGCTTAGACTCAGGATACCAGCCACCTTTCCTGCAGGTGCAGCCAGTCTTGTGGGTCCAACAATGGATGAGACAAAGAATTACAATAAGGGGTTAAGAGTCAGGGTGGGGGAGTGGGGAGATCTAGATTAGGACATCAGAGGTCTCCTGGTGCTGAGCCTAGGAGGGAGGAGGGAGTGATTTGAGCTTGGTGACAGGGATGGTGTAGGGAGTCTTTTAAGTTGTATATCACTGTTTTTCAAGGCTCAGAGGTGATGGGGGGATCAGGGAGGGTAGAGGTGGAGGCTGTGAGAGGTGGGAGGCTGGAGCAGGGTATGGGGCCAGGCAGATGGGAAGCCATTTAGAAAAGGCATTTTTGAGCTTATCCCCAGGTCCACTGGAGATTTAAGGGAAGGTCATAGGATCAAGATAGTACTTCCTACTCAGGATGCTATGTGTCTGTCCATCTGGGGTCCTGATGGGGGAGCCCAAGCTCTGAGGCTCCCCAGCCCACTTGAATTGCATTTTAGTGAGCAAGGGCTGATCACAATGGAGAGCCTAGGGGCAGGGAGGTCAGAGGCTCTGGAGAGGGGCCAGGTGGTCTGAACTAGGCACAGGGTCACAGGGGCTGGAGAAGTGGAGTGGGGTAGAAAGATTTGGGAGGGGTCTGAAGGCAGGCCTGGACAATAGGTTTGGGGAGACCTGGAGAAATGGGAAGGAGTCAGGGAGGTTTCCCAAGGTTTAAGGCCATCCCCTGGTGAGGGAGGGCCTTACTGCATAGAGCTGCCCATTGGTGTTTTCACTCCTCCTCCTCTGGCTTCACACCTACCACCTCCCTGCTCTTGCTTTGACCTGTCACCTGCTGATCCCTGCATGCTTTTCTGCTCTTCCATGCCTTGCCAGTGTGCTGCTCTACAGAGACCTGCCCCTTCCTCACGTGCAGAATGGACTTCCATAGCTGTGCTCACTAGAAAAGTGAAAGCCAAGCAGAGAGCACACACAGTGTCCTCAGCCCCATTACACTGTGTTTCTCTGTCTTCTTTGCCCCCAGACCCTGAATCATGGATTCTGTTTCTGAAGCAAATGGCACCTTTGCCTGCCAGGTTATGAAGATGCTGTGTCAAGACAGACCTTCACAAAATGTGTTTTTTTCTCCCCTGAGCATCTCCTCTGCCCTGGCCATGGTCCTCCTGGGGGCAAAGGGCAACACCAAGGTCCAGATGGCTCAGGTAAGCTCACCTGTCACCCTGGAAGAGGTACTGGTCTGCAAGGCTTGTCTCTTATCTCTCCTTGAGTGTTTTCCAGAACTGTTGAGAAAGGAGGGGTGAGCCTGGACCATTTCAGGGAGAGGGGTGCAGGAAGGGAGAAAGGCGAGGAGTCTCCTCCAGTGACATTTTTTGAGGGATGGCAGGGGTAGTTTCCCCAGTTAATAATCTGGAGGAGACTCTCACAAGTTTGCCTTGCAATTTGTTTAGGAAATGACGATGAGAAGTTGGGGTATAGCTCAGTGGTAAAGCATGTGCCTAGCATGCCTGAGGTCCTGGGTTGCTACTATCTATTTTTTATTGGAGTAAAGGTTTGCAACTGTAATTAGTCATTGATGAGCAAGGTTAATAAGTTTTGCTTTGTTTCTCTACCAACCTGCCTTGCTGAGTGGGGGGGATAAACAAAATATGCAAAGGAAGGTTAACAGGTGTGTTCTTATTCACTTCTATAGACCATGGAGACCTGAGTAGCTATAATGAAAAATCATTCAGTGAACATCTAGAAATTATTACAAATCAGTCACTGTCTCTTAAGGTTTTTTTGTTGTTGTTATTTGGGAGGGCAGGGGAGACAGGTGCCTGAGAAAAAGCCTAAAAACTTGTGTCATTGTTGAGCTCTACCCCTGCTCACACCTTTATGATTCGAGTATTAGGCACTGATGATGCAGGGTGACTTTCTGTTTCCTGGAGGACCCTTTTCAGTAGTGTCTACTTGTTTTAATAATTTTGATGCTCTGATAAAGGAGTGAAGGTTCATGCATAGAGGAAGTTCTCTCTGCCTAAGTCTTGGGATTTTTTTTTCTAGGTTTTATGCCCACTGAGAGCCCCTTTCCAACAAAGTGTGAATTATGAATTCCCAAATGAAAGTGAAGAAACAAGAAGGGAGGGAAAGTTTGGTCAATGGGCATTAAGTTACAGTAGGTTAGGAGCAGGACGTTCTGGTGACTATAGAAAAGGATGGTCTAGTACATATATTTCAAAAATAGAACTATTGCCTGTGACTTTATCAGATGTGACTTGGGAGATCTGCATACCTCCAGGGTTCAACTGGATGATAAGCACATGCTCATGACACTTTACTGCTGATAGCCGGAAGGAAAAGTGTAAGGCTGCAGAAATCTCCTTAAAGGTTATTTGTTTTCCTTCATGTTGTAAGTGGTAAGACACCATTATTAAAAAAAAAAAAAAAGCTTTTAAAAGGAAAGTAGAAAAACAATTAAAAGTCCCTAAGGACTCACTCTGCAGAGGCAGCTCTCTGAGAATGAGAGACACTTTCTTCCAGTCTCATGTCCACATTTTGTATTTAATTTTTATACTTTGATGACACACTGTATTTTTCTTTGCATAAATGTTCTTTCAATTAATGGGAGGATTCAGTGAGATAATTCATCTAAAGCAAATGTTCAACATGAGTTAGCTATTATTATCATAGTGATATCACAGTCTCAGGTGAAATTGCTTTGATCTTTTAGTTTCCAATTGTGGTAAAATACACATATAAAATTTGCCATCTTAACACATTTACAGCCTGTAATTCAGTGGCATTTTGTTCTATTTTTGACAGATTTTCTTCTTAATAATCTATAAACTTGATGAAATGAATTTAGTTGCTTTTTATCTTTTTCCATGTTATAGGACACTGTGTATGGCATAAGATATATAGCTGTTGAATATTTTTAGAAAAAAAAATTCCCTCCAAAGATCATCTACAGCTTTCAAGAATCTTATCTTTTATTGTTTTTCCTTTGTATATCTTTAGATTCCTTGGGGGGGCACTTTTTTAAATTAAAATAACTATTTAACTGATACCCAGAAACATAAAGATTATACATATTTACAGGGTAACTCTTATGTGATGTTTTAATTCATGTGTACATTGTGTAATGTTCAAATCAGGTAAACATATCTATCACTTCAATCATTTATCATTTTTTATGGTGAAAGCATACAATATCTTTTCTTGCAATTCTTTGAAATGTACCCTACATTATCATTCTCTGTAGTCACACCTACTGTGCAGCAGCCACCAGAATCTCTTGCTCCTATCTGTAATTCAGTGACCATTGAGCAACTTTTACCCATGTCCACATCTCTGTATATTCACTTGGTAATTCATAATTTACACTTTGATGAAAATAATTTAGCTTTCATTTATTAACAATTTATCTGTATGCATTTCTGTGTAATCTGTTTTTTACTTATAACTTGCCTTCTAGGTACTTTTAAATTTTTTTTCTTGCAGTTGCTGATTTCTGTCTATTTTGTGTGGACATGTGTGCTTTCTTTCAAAGAACCAGTTCTTAGGCTCATTGACCATTTTATGTTTTTCCCTAAAATCCTTAGTAATTTTTCTGTACCTTTCTTAACATCATGTGTTGGAAAATTTGCTATTTCCTTGGCAATATGATAACAATTAATGCTGTTTTTACTTACGTTCTTGGAAATGTTATATTACCTTCTGGTAATATAACTTTTATTTTGATCATTTTCCAAATCATCTGTTACATAGTTAAAATAGTATTTCAAGAAATTCTTGAAATCATTTATTTAGAAAATGTTTGCAATAGTTACTTAATAGGTTAATTTCCATGATGTTGGTATTTTATTTGTAGTGTTATTCACATTTAGTTCCCTATGCTGAGGTCATTGAATATAAACTGTGTATTTTCTGTATTTCAGGTCAATTAAAACTTTTTTATGGCTTAATATGTGACACATTTTATGAAATATGAAGTATCATAAAATCTGTGTATATATATATATATATATATATATATATATATATATATATATAATCTCTATAGCATACTATTTTAAGTATTCTGTTTTTTTCATATTTATTACCCTGCTCATTTTTATACTTTGATTTCCTTTTGAAGGTTATCATTATGATTGCATTCCTGTCCAATTTTTTCATGGATTTTTAGTGTTTTGAACTACATGGTGTTTTGGTGAAAAATTGTACAGGCAAGTTTTCCTCTATTTTTGATACATTTATGCTGTCCATGAGATGCAAGACTTAAGAATAGTCCCTTATCTGAACCTCTCTTGCCCTTTCATTTTTTTTCTATTGCTCATCTATAAACTATGCAGAGAGCTCTGTGCAAGCAGAAGAGCCATATCTTTTACTTACCAGTTTCCTGGTCCCTCTATCCACCTATCCCACCAGTGTCACATCTCAATTAGGAACTACTTCCTCACAAAGCATAATTTCATGCAGTATTTGAGAAAAAAGAAATTGTTTGCAAATTCTAGTTAAGACTGAGATCAAAATTGATAGTTTTCTCTTGCTTTCCTTCACAGGCATTGTCTTTAAACACAGAAGAAGACATCCATAAGAACTTCCAGATGCTTCTCACCCAAGTGAACAAGCCTGGCTCAAAGTACTTGCTTACAACAGCCAACAGGCTCTTTGGAGAGAAGACCTGTGATTTCCTCTCAGTAAGTTGAGTCAGTAGAACAATAAAAGTTGTATTTAAAATACCTGGTGATATACAACCCAGAAGAGAGACCCTAGACACCAGGCAGGATGGCACACTTGGGAGCCTGAGGCAGAAGGATGGAGAGTTAGAGACCAGCTTGGGCAACCTAGTGATATGCTTATCTCAAAAACAAAATGGCTGGCACAGTGGCATATACACCAGAGGCTCAAGAGGCTGAGACAGCAGGATCATGAGTTCAAAGCCAGCCTCAGCAACATCAAGGAGCTAAGCAACTCAGTAAGACCCTGTCTCTAAATAAAATACAAAATTTGGCTGGCGATGTGGCTCAGTGGTCGAGTGCACATGAGTTCAATCCCCATACCGAAAAAGAAATGGAAAAAAGAAAAAGAAAACAATGCCATGGGACATAGCTGCTTGATAGAACATTTGCCTAGCATGCTTAAGGCCCTGGGCTCAATCCCCAGTGCTTCAAAACAAGCAAACAATGAAACAAAACCTAGGTAAGTTGAGAAACTTATAGTAAATTTTTTTTAAAGACCCCTGATTCTATAATCATACCTGTATTGTTTCAAATTATACCATATCTAAATTTTATTTTCTTTCATGTATATATCTCAGGTTATTCAGGGCTCAGGACATACTTCCTTACAAATTTAGTTATTTCAACATCTAGTGGCTTAAGATGTGATCATGTTTAAAAGATCTGTGTGCTCTTTTTAATTTTAAAAAAGCATATAGATGGCATTGAGAATGTTTTGAAGCTCACTGACATTTTATTTAGTAACATGGCCTCACTGAACACTTTTCTCTCCCAAGACATTTAAGGAGTCCTGTCTTCAGTTCTACCATGCGGAGCTGGAGCTGCTGTCCTTTGCTGAAGCTACAGAGGAGTCCAGGGAGCATATAAACACCTGGGTCTCAAAAGAGACAAAAGGTCAGAATTATGACTCATTCCCCTCTCCTCCCACCCCAGCTCTGCCCTCTCCTCCCCTAGGCTAACTGCCTCCTGACTGCTAATGTCACTGGTGTTGCAGGAGGTCAGAGCAAGGTTGCCTGGCTGAGCCTCATGGTGTGTGTGAACCTTAGTGGCTCACGGAAAATCTGATCAATGCTCAGGTTTTCAAAACCACAGGATTAATGCTATCAGTTCTCCTGGAAGTAGAGTGACTGATAAAAGTGTTAAAAAAAAAAAAAAAACCTCTTAGGCCAGATTTCCCATGTAATATTTTACATGAGAACATACTGTCACTGTCCTGTAATGTTCACATGGCAGCTGACTGTCCTCTCTGGGAGAAGATCAGTGGCCAGCTCTTCTCCAAGTCATGCCCTTGGCCCTCCTCTTCCTGGGGTCAGTTTGGACTGCATTCCTTCCACTTTTACATGTGAACCTGACTTCTACTGCTTCTTTCCTATCTCTCACTTAAGTGCCCTTCATGAGACTTGAGAAGCCTCGACTTCATTAGTCAACCACAGAACCTGATGTTGAGCCACATGGCTGATTCATTGCACAGACTAAGAACACCCCCAAGATCAATGATGGTTTGATGTTTGAACCATTCAGACACTTGAACCACTAACAACATCAGTATTTCTGCTAACAAACGAAATGGTAAAAAACAGAGGTAGTTCTTTCCTCAATTTCTTCTTAGAATCTATTTCTTGTGCCCTCTTGAGGCAGCAAATTAGCAAGTAATATTCTTAGTTCCTTGGAAACATACCCTTTGATATCCAGGGTAAGAAGGAAGTACCTTCACCTACCCAAATCATTATCTGTTCCAGGGATACCAGGAGGATGCAGTCTCTTCCAATAGTTTCCAGAAACTCCTCCTGTGCCCCTTGTGTGGACCCCATCCATTCTGTGTGCCTCAGGAATGTTGCCAGGTAGCTGTACAATGTTAGAACTGGGCCTGACCACAGGGCCTCAGACCTGACACTGCTCTTACCCACAGCAGGTAACATCAGCTCCTACCCAGCCCCTCTCTCCTTTGCTGCTTGTCTTCTTCTCCAACCTGGTGTCAAGTTTCTGCTCTGTCCCAACCTGCTTTCTTCCAGTGACTTGGAAGTCTTTCGCCATCTTCAACTTGGTGGCTCTTCCAGTGTCTGTTGTCATCCAAACCACTCATAGCTAGAATTTTTAACTTTTGTACATAACCATCAGAACACCATATTTGAAACCCAATTGGATCTCCAAGACATCGTGTCATGCTTATTCACCACGGGTTCATAAAAAGCAACTGATAGTCTCTGCTTTAACTTGAAAGGAAAAATTCAAGAGTTGCTGCCACCTAACTTGATTGATGAGCAGGCCAGGCTGGTTCTTGTCAATGCCATCTACTTCAAAGGAACATGGGACGAGCCATTTGACAAAACATGCACGTGTGAAATGCCATTTAAAATAAACCAGGTAGGGAGAATCTTTAAAATATCATGCTAGTCTGGTGATGAAATTGAATAAAAAATTTTAACTTTGTAAGATATAAATGGTTAAAAATAATAATGAATTTTAAATTCACTAAATATTATATGAAAAAATAAAACTTGCTGTGTGATTGTTTGCAACCTTTACAGGCTTTACTACTTCTGATAACTCTTATGCATGTATTGCTACTATTAATTCTGGAAACTATAGGTTTCTGAAAAACCCAGGTGCTTAGATAATAAACAAAAATTAGGTGACACAAACACACACACACACACACACACACATAGATACACACACACATGTCAAATATGGGACAGGCTGGAACAAGGGAATGTGATTATACATATTTTTTATTTAAGATTTTTTGGTGTGTTTTGTTTTATGCTTTTCATTGCTAGGATCAACCCCAGGGCCTTGTGCTGGTCCTCTACCACTGAGCTGCAACCCTGCCTTTTAATCAATTTTTTAAAATTAAAATAAGCTTTCCTTTGAGTTGTTGTTAATAATAACCTATCATTATTAATTCAACATTTGTTGCTTTCAATTATTAAAAATGAGTTGTAAAAGACTTAGTCAACTATGAGGTATAACTTCAATTAAAGCAGAAATAAAAATAGTTTACCAAACTCCCTAATCCCTTAAAATATAAATTTAATGCAATAGGAAGCTTGTATGCATCAACTCCTCCCCCTCTTTGAAAGGCATATTTTAGATAACTACTAATTTTTAGCAGTGCTGGATCACCATTCATTTAATAGTTTTCTTGCCCCTTTTTGTACTGTTTTAAATTCTGTGCTCATCTGTTCATCCCTCCCAGAAGGAGGAAATACCAGTGCAGATGATGTGTCAGGAAGCCTATTTTAACATCGGCTACGTGAATGAGGTGCAGACTCAGGTGTTGGAGCTGCCCTACGCCAGCAAGGAGCTGAGCATGATCATTCTGCTCCCAGACGATGGTGTGCTTCTCAGCTCGGTGAGTCAGGAGGGGCTGCAGTCCTTTGCACTCAGAATTTCTGAGGCAAGAATGGTTATGCTGTTTGCTCTTTTTCATGAAAGCTCCACCACCATTTCCGACCTTTGTGTTAGCCCTTCAAGTGAGTGATGCCTACAAACTCAGCCTGCAGAGCACAGTTTAGTTCAAGACTGGCTTCCACTTTACTCTATGTGAGGCCCTTCCAATGACATAACCCAACTCAGCCTCAGCTTTTTCATTGCTAGAATTGGAAAAAGATGATGTGTGCCTGATAGTGGTATTGGGAGGACACAGTGCGGGCAGCTTCTGTAACAGCTCAGCATGTTGCCTGACAAACAGTAAACTCTCTCCAGATGGGTTTCATCAGCATCACCATTGTCAGCATCATAATTAAATTCTAAGAACCTATGCTAGAGGTTGAGACAATCCTACACTTTGACCTAACAAAGCAGGAAGGGGAGAATGGTGGCAGTTAGGGAGGTGTGAGGTCCAATGCTCAGAAGGTGGAACCAGAGACAGCCCCAAATGGCCCATCCCTGTCCTCCTTGCTTCCTTGTGGTATGATCCCTATAGAGAGAGTCAACCATCCTCTCAATGGTGGCAGTGAAAAGGGATGACCTAAGGAGTCTGTAAGCAGAGCCACCCTATGGGCTCTTCCTTTGCCCAGCTCCCAACTGTGACAATGAATTTCCACAAACAGTGTCACATCCCACATTAAGCAGATGTCCTCCCCAGGAGGGGCTCACACTGAGAGCCCTTCCTTTTCCAGTCTGTTTTTCTTACCAGTGATGGTTCATTGTCTGCAAAACTAAGCCTCGTTTGAACCAACAAATACCACTAGATATGCCATCCACTGGGCGTGGACACTTGTCAGAATGAAACATCTACAGTGGATGGATAAGGAGGGGCAGCCACAGTCTTCCTGCAGGGAAGTCACATATGGGATAGCACGTGGGGTGGTGGACAAGTCAGAGCCCTCACAAGCTTCTGGGTAGCTGAAGGAGCCGCCCATCCTGTGTGGACAGTCAACATGGAATGTTCATGGAAATGTCTGTGTGGTCTGTAGATACGCACTGAAGTCTGAATGTGAACCTGTGATTTTGGTCTTTCAGGTGGAAAATAACCTGACTTTTGAGAAATTCATAGCCTGGACCAAGCCAGCCTCTATGAAGAATATTGAAGTGGAAGTTTTCCTTCCGAGATTTAAACTGCAGGAGGATTATGACATGCAGTCTGTGCTTCAGCGTCTGGGAATGGTCGATGCCTTCCAACAGGGCCAGGCTGACTTCTCTGCCATGTCAACTGAGACAGAGCTGTGTCTGTCCAAGGTTGTGCACAAGAGTGTCGTGGAGGTGAATGAAGAAGGCACTGAGGCTGCAGCGGCCACAGGCATAGCAATTATGGGATGTTGTGCGGCCTGTTTACCGAGGTTCTGTGCTGACCACCCCTTCCTCTTCTTCATTAGGCATAACAAAACTAACACCCTTCTGTTCTGTGGCAGGTTCTCATCTCCCTAAGGGTTGTACTTCCTCTGTATGGAGAGTTTCCCTCTTTCACTGTCCCCAGATTCTCTCTCTAGTTCCATAAGGATGGTCCTATACATGAATCAATTTCGAAAATGAGGGCAGGGTCCTAAACCTTCAGAACAACTTACCAGCATGATCTCATAATGCACCACACTCAGCTGTCCCCATACTGCCCACTCATTTGTACCATGGAACCAGGATCCTAGCAAATAATAGGCTGTCTTGATTTCCTGTTGTATTTAGGATGAAGGCAGTACAGATGCCATAGGATAGTTTGCAAAGATTTCCTAGCTGTCCCCAAATGTATTTCCTAGTCATTTCACAAGCGGTGCATACTTGTTATGCTGTGCTTTCCTGGCACCTCACATCTTGCCACACACTTGCATTAACCTGACTACCTCAATAATTGTGCCCACGTGATTGAGCACCTCCCTGACTGGGTTGAGGCGTTCCAGCCAAGCTGTGTCAGAACTAATGCCCACCCTTTTTAGGTGCGAGAGCCCGTCCATGTGGGGGTTTGACTGACCACTGACCCAGAGACCAATCACTGACCCTGACCTTAGAATGCTGTCCCCCTTGACCTTCATTGGATGGAATTTTCCCCTGAATTTCTTGTTCCCCAATAAAAGGCCACTCCCTGGCGTGCCGTCTCTCTCTCCTGCTAGTCTCCTGTGTAAACCTCACTACCCCACCGGGTGGCTTGAGGCAGGGGCAGAGGGGGCCGTCTCTGACCTGGTCAAGAAAAAGGTAAATTGGGTTTATGTGTGTTTATTTTGATCTCACTAGTTAATTTCTATGCTTAGAACCTCTAGTATGAAGCTAGCATGCTAGTTCCGCGGCAGACATTGAGATTCACATTTTTGCATATTCATGTCCAGTTGTCTGATGGCTATTTGTTGAAGAGAATATATTGCTCCATAGAATGGTCTTAGCACATTTGTTTTAAAGTAATGCATTGTACATGTGTGGGTCTATATCTGGATTCTCTATTCTCTTCCACATGTCTATATGATATAGACATATTTGTAAATATCTATATATCGCCTTAATTTTACTACCATATGATCTTGATTACTGGAGCTTAAAAATGTCTTAAAATAATGTAGTTTAATGCTTTCAACTTTTTCCTTATTTTCTAAGTTGCTTAAATAGAATTATCCTAGAATTATCCTATGCTTCATTGTATTGGTTGAAAGTTCCAGTACAATACTGAATAGAAGTTATGAGAACAGAAATCCCTGCTTTGGTCTTATTTATAGATTTGAAACTATTCAGCCTTTCACCATTAAATATGTTCGCTGTAGGGTTTTTGTTGTCTTTTGCTTTGCTTTTTGTAGATGTCCTTTATTAGGTTGAGGAAGTCCTCTTCTTTTTCTAGTTTTCTGAGGGTTGTGCATTATTACAAATCGATGTTCAAATTTTTAATGTTTTTCTGTATCTATTGAGAGCATCATATTGAGATGACCATAAACATAGTATTTTCATGTTAGAATTAAATTGATTGTTTTTTAAATTGTGCTCAGCATGATGGTGCATGCCTATGAGCCCAGCTCCTCAGGAGACTGAAGCAGGAGGATCACAAGTTGGAGGCCAGCCTGGGCAACTTAGCAAGAACGTATCTGAATATAAAATAAAAACTGCTCAGAAAATACTTTTCTAACATTCATGAGGCCCTAGGTTTAATTCTCAATATCACAGCATATAAGGAGAAAAAACTCATTCCAACTCACTGAATCCCTCCTTTGTGTAAAGCAGGAACTCAAAATACAGACTTATAAGACTTTCCTCCCCTAAAATCCCAGCCTGTCATTCTGCTTTTACTTTCTGAAAGTAGGAAAGCCCAGAGTTCTAGCTTCTGTGCTCTGCCCCAGCCCCCATTGTGTTTTCCCAGCCAATGCGCCATGGGACCTTGCAAGTCAGCCTTTGGTTGCAGTTTCTGAGCACTTTTCAGTTTACAAATCTTTGTACACAGCGTGTGGTGCCCAACAAGAGTGGCCTCCCCAGCCCTATGTATTGGATCATCTTCCTATAAATTTATGGGGACGAGATGTCCTAGATCAATTAGGTTTGACATTAACAAATAACATCAATCCAAATGCGCCCACTATTAGGGCTAGACAAGGTTTCAGGAAAGAAAAAAGATTAGGAGAACAAGAACAAGGTATAGCAGCACCAATTCAAATAGATCAAGGAATAAATAGACATGGATTGGGTTTTCAGAAGGGGTCACTGAGGCAATAAAAATTACTTGGAAATCAGAAAGACCAGTATGGGTTCCTCAGTGGCCCCTGACAAAAGAAAAGATACAAGCAGCCCATGACCTGGTCAAACAACAATTAGCGGAGGGACATATACAACCTTCCGTATCTCCCTATAATACTCCCATTTTTGTCATTAAAAAGAAATCTGGTAAATGGAGATTATTGCAAGATTTAAGAGCCATTAATAACGAGATGGTTATTATGGGACCTGCTCAATCAGGGATTCCTCAATTGTCTGCTTTGCCAAAAACCTGGTACGTTTTAGCTATAGATATTAAAGATTGTTTTTTTTTTTCAATTCCAATTCATCCTGAGGATAGTCCATGTTTTGCATTTACTATCCCTGCACTGAATCATGAAGGTCCTGATCAGAGATATGAATGGAAAGTACTCCCTCAAAGGATGGCTAACAGCCCAACTATGTGTCAAATTTATGTTAACAAAGCAATCCAGCCACTTAGAAATCAAAATCCTGAACTACAAATATTTCACTATATGGATGATGTATTGTTAGCACACAAAGATAAAAACACATTGCTAGAATGTTATGCCACACTTACAAATTTATTAAAAAATTATAATCTAGAGATAACAATAGATAAAGTACAATTAAATTTTCCAATTAATTATTTAGGAATTCTATTATCTTCAACCATGGTCCATCCACCAAAAATTCAAATATAAGATCAACTCAAATCACTTAATGACTTTCAAAAGTTATTAGAAGACATAAATTGGATAAGGCCTTATCTAGGCATACCAACAGGAGAGTTGGTACCTTTATTTGATATCTAAAAGGTCCATCAGATCCAAATTCACCCCGAATGTTAACGCCTGAGGCAAGAAAGGCATTAAAATTAATGAAACATAGATGGAAAATATGCATTTGGATAGAATTGATATAAGTTTGCCTTTATTATTTATTGTACTACCAACAAAAAATATTCCTACAGGAGTATTTTGGCAAGAAGGTCCATTATTATGGATACATTTATCTTATTCTCCTAACACTATTCTTACTAGGTATCCTAAGGCTGTAAGACAATTAATACTCAAAGGAATAAAAGCAGCAAAGGGAGTGTTTGGAATTTCTCCCAATAAAATTATTACTCCATATACTATGAATCAAATTGATGAGTTAGCTAATGAGTTAAATACTTGGGCAATAATCATGTGTAAATCTAATGTTTCATTTGATAATCACTTACCATCTAATCCTTTATTGTCTTTTTGGTCTTCACATCCTGTAGTTTTTCCAAAAATGACAAGAAAAACACCTATCATGAATGCTCCAAATGTATTCACTGATGGGTCAAATAATGGTACAGCAGCAATAGTTACACCTGATCAAACTTTTACATTTTTAGTACCCAAACAATCAGCTCAAAAGGTAGAGCTTAATGCAGTATTACAAGCTTTTGTGATGTTTAAAGATTCTGTATTTAATTTATTTTCTTATAGTCAGTATATAGTTAATGCTATAGTATCCCTCGAAGATGCTGGTAGGATTTCCCCTTCCTCTACTGTTTTCTCTTTGTTTTCCACTATACAAAGTCTTATCTGGGACAGAAAAGATCCATTCTTTATAGGATATATCAGAGCACATACAGGATTGCCTGGAGCCCTTAGTTTGGGCAATGATTTAGCAGATAAAACTACACATGACATATATATTTTCTCTACACTAAAAGAAGCTACAAATTTTCATAAAAGGTTCCATGTCAATGCTAATACTTTACAAAAGCGTTTTAAAATAACTAAGGAACAAGCTAGACAAATAATAAAACAATGTCAAAATTGTGTGACCTTTTTACCACAAGTTAATCTTGGAGTCAATACTAGAGGATTGATACCTAACCATATTTGGCAGATGAACATCACACACTTGCCAGAATTTGGAAAATTAAAATATTTGCATGTTACAGTTGATACTTCTTCCGGATTTTTGATGGGATCCCTAAAAAACTAAAGATATTATAGCTCATTGCTTACAAAATTTTGCCACTGTGGGCGTTCCAAAACAGTTAAAAATGGATAATGGTCCTGTTTATACTTCCACCTCCTTTAAACAATTTTGCTCATCATTTGGCATTACTCACGTAACAGGAATTCCATACAATCCTCAGGGACAAGGCATAGTTGAAAGAGCTCATCAAACTATTAAAATGTACTTATTAAAACAAAAAGAAGGAATTGGAAAGGGGTATATATCCCCCAAAGATAAACTTAAAATAACCCTTTTTACTCTAAACTGTTTAAATTTGGATTCATCAGGGCTTAGTGCTGCAGAAAGGCATATGTGTCCAAAAAATGTACATAAGCCCAAGGCACTTTGGAAGGATATTCTGACAGGACAATGGAAAGGTCCTGACCCAGTGATTGTCTGGAATCGGGGGTCTGTTTGTGTGTTTCCACAGGGAGAACAGCAGCCAATTTGGATTCCAGAGAGATTAACTAAGGTCCTGACCCAGTGATTGTCTGGAGTTGGGGTTCTGTTTGCATGTTTCCACAGGGAGAACAGCAGCCAATTTGGATTCCAGAGAGATTAACTAAATCGATTTCTACAGACCAAAAAGAAGAGGATTTGGCTCAAATCCATAACAGCTTATATCCAGAGCTCCAGCTTGGCTATTCTTACATCTGTGACAGTGATTAACCAGGATGCTTTTTTCAATATCTATTTTATTATCGCCTTTTCCCACATCATAAAGTTCTATTTTATTTTTTGAGCTCATACAGACCTAGGTTAATGTTTTTCTGATCAGTTTTATTTTTTTGACTGTGGAGTTTTTAAACATTGCAATGGAGATTTCAATGGTGTAAAGCTACAAGGCCTTTGCTATTGTCTTATGTGTTGTATGTTTGTGTGCACACTTGTGTTTTGTGTTGTATGTCTGTGTGTGCGTATGTCCATATATCATATATGAGGAGCGCTCATGAAAAAATGGATCCGAATTTTTTTTATTCATGTGATTTTAATGGTTTAATTTAAATTGGATAAACAGCTGTTGAGGATTGTTTTAATATGTGAACAAATAAGGAGGTTAACAGATCAGTTTGTTTACTTTCACCTTTCCTTTTCATTATATTTAATAATTCTGTTCAGGATAATGTAAATTGTTCAGAAAATTGTTTTCTTAGTACCTGTTGGAATGTTACATAATTTTTTTAACATCATTGCCAGAATTCCTATCTTCATCCCAGTGCTGGTGAAGACAAAGATAAAACCAAACTACAGCTTCTTGATAGTTATCACAACAAACTGTATAAACTGATGCATCAACGAATAATAAGTCAACAAGTAATGCTCAATCAAGGAGTCGATTTACTTTGGGAGGAAATGGACATATTGATGGATTCCTCTGCTTTGAACTGATTGCAGAACTTACCTGGACTATGTATCACTTGTATGCATTGTGAACTATCTGTTGGTGCAGCGAATTGTGGTAGTGCTGGCATATCTTTGCTGATGGTGTCACCGGTGATACAATTTTTCCAAAGGAGCCGTCAATTGGCTTGGTGTCATGGCATTTCTGTATCCTCCTCCCTTCTGCTAGTGATGGTCTAAAATTTGGGAGCCAACAGAGGTGAGGCAAAGAACCTCACCCCCCCACTGGCACCAAGGCCAAATTGGGGGCCAACAGAGGTGAGGCAAAGAACCTCACCCCCCCACTGGTGTAAAAGCCTATCCACAAGTATGGCTGTATGCTGGACTGGTAGTCAGTGATGGGAATGATCCAATTGCACTGGTACCAACCTAAGACAGGAGGCTGATGCCTAGAGGTCAGCTCATCCAATGACTGGTAAGGACCATGTGTAGTATGGGACAGCTTAACAGTCATGGTCCCTAAGCCACATTGCTTGTTGTTTAATTAAACAGAACAGGGGAGATGTTGAGGGCCACAGCCGAGTTGGGATGACACATGACATTTTTGCCAGAAGTAGTGGTTGAGAAGTGACGCCAGTGAGTTCTCACGGAGTTCCCGTGGAGTTCCAGTTGAGCTCTCATGGGGATTCCCAGAAAGTTCCCATTTGTTGGGAAAGTGCCGGAGGAGGGATATTTCTGGCTGCTGGTTCCTGGATGAGCCACGTGGCATTCGAGAGAATTCCCGGGGAGCGTGTGTGGAGTGTGCTGGTGGAGTTCAGAAATAAAGTTTGTTCCTGCTTCAGTGGCTCATGATTTGTGCCCAGCCAGACTGCAGCAATGCAAAGTCACTGGTAAATTATCAGAGCTGTATCTGAGCACAGATCTGACTCTAAAGTGTGTTTCAAATAATAACCCAAAAAGTTAGGGGTCAATATACACTGATATATGAAAAGTATATGAAAATATTTATTTAAGCCTTATCAAAGATTATCTCATAAAGGATTAGCTATCATAAAGATGGATAATTTCTTTATATATAGTTATGAGCAATAATTTCAAAAGAGGAATGGATGACATTATTAATTAGCAAATGCTTCATCTATGTTTCTCTCCAACCACGAATTATTTCATTGCAACCTAGTTTCATCTCCATTCTAAGGAAGAAGGTAGACGATATGAATTCTATTTCACAATTTTTTTCTTAAGTGTTAGCTTACAGTGATATACATTCCTAATTGTTTAGAAAAATTAGAACTTTTATAACATAGAAAAGTTCACTGAAGCACCCTAAAATAGAAAGAACATAGGCTTTCACATACATCTTAATTCAAGTTTTTAAACATTATGTTTCATTGTTTCCCTCAAATTGTGGCATAACATGAAGCCTGAAGATCAAAAGAGATCAAGTTGACTCATTGATGTGAGAAGCTTCCATTTTAGCATCATAATCTCCCATCCATTGGTATGAGAGGTGATGGGCGTGTTTCAAAATCTGTCTATAGCATTCTGGTATCTTCCTTTTCAGAGTAGGTACATTAAACCTACATGTTTGTAGTCCATCTCTGCTAAGTATTTCATGGTACCACTGCCCAAATTGATTCTTTTGATATAGAATATTGTATCCAAGTACTGGAAGAACCCATGAAATGGGGAAAAGAGAACCAGTCCTGGATATAACCCTACTCTGTCATGCGAAAGTGATGCAATGACTCTAACCCATGTTCTCTTTGAATTCAGGCATCAGTCAAAGTGTGCCTTTAGCATCCTCAGTTTGAAGAAAATATTTCTTTGCTTTATTTATAATATTATTCATGTCTTCTTGTGTAAGAAATAATTTTATGGTCTTCACTATTTCATTCTTCTGCAGAGCCAATACAATTTGGTCTGTATGAACATTCCTTCCCTTTCCAAATCTCTGTGGTCCATAGTAAGTCACAAAATTTTGATTATTAACATTTTTCTATTGCCTTCAAAATTCTCTTTTTCAGATTTCCAGAATCATTTATGTGATTTTGTAAATTTCTGATGACAATATCAAAGTGATTCCCTTTGAGCTGTCCAAGTCTAAGGGACATTCATTCTTTTCTTTTCAATTTTTTTTCCAATATTTTTCAACCTCCCTGAAGTCAGTTTTCTACAACCATTGCTCAACAGGTGACAGTTTTCTTGTCTTTAAGGCCTGCATAACTAAAATCTGAAGGAATCACTCCAAGTTTAATAGCTGAAAAACCTACCACTTCAAACATCTCCAGATTTTCCTTCCATAGAGTCAAAGCTGTGTGTATAACTTTTTTCCCTGTTTTTATTCAAGAAGAGACCTTTTCCTGTACTGTGTGTTTTTTTGTTTTTTGTTGTTTTTTTTTTTTTTTTCAAAAAATCTATCTGTTCTCACTACATTTAGATCACCAGCACTGTAATTCTGTTCAGGAAAAGATTTGGTTTCTACAAGCTTTCCAAACTTCTGTTGACAAAATGATAGTTTTTCTGTGGTCTTCATGGCTTACAGGTAATTTTGGAACTTTCTTTCTTTGCATCCAAATATTTTAAAAAGTCAAGTGATTCTTCTTCGGATATCAAAGATTTATACTTAAGATTTCGTTTATAAGAATTTCACTGTTTTCTCCAACAGTTACCAAGAAAGGAAATTTCTGCTTAACAGCATTGTGTAAAATAACCCTTTGTTTTTGTCAAGGATCCTGCCTAATGAGAATTCCCGAGATGGCCCAATAGTTCAGTTTTTGAATTCTGCTTCTCTTTTACATCACAGGCAAACTGATTCTGTAATTCTTTTTTTTTTTTTCCATCTAAAAATAAGCTTAAATACATCAGCTTTTTCTTCTTCACACTTGGAAGTCCTATCACTGGTGGTATCACCTTCTTCTAAATCAGACTGATGTCTTTGGTCACCATCAGAGCACCTAGCTAAAGTATTAAGTTCTTGGTAACTCCATCTTCAAGGGACACATTTTGAAGATCCAGTTTTGGGGTTTTTTGGAAAAATGATTCAGCTCAGATATTTTACCAGTCTTATTAATTGGTTCATCAATGTCTTGTTAATCGATCTCCATGATAATAAAGTCATACAGTGAGCTTTTCAGTGCCCTGAAATCCAACATGCTCCCTGATGAACCACAAAGAACTAAACCTGATTCTATAATCTGTATCCTCCTCCATTCTTAAGTGATAATGCCTCCAAAAAATCCCAATTCCTTGCAGATCATGCCATCAGACATTACCAATTGCTGCCATCCTGTCTCTCCTGATGACTCTTTGTTATTCAGGGATAACATCTGGCTCACTATCTTCTTATCCAGGGTGACCGCAGGATCACCTGGTCACGGACACATGCATGATCCCCACGTGTATGTCCAGGTGTAGGCATACTTCTGCCCCTTCTTGTTTTTGATCTGTGATAATTGCCATCAAGTAGGCCATTGAAGATAAGAACCCTTGAACCTGGACCAGAACTGTGAGCCAAAATAAACTTCTTTTCTTTTTTTTTTTTAACTTGTTTTAGTTATTTATACATGGCAGTAGAATGCTTTGATATATCATACATAAATGGGGTACAGTTTCTCATTTTTCTGATTGTACATGTTGTAGAATCACTTTAGTCATGCAGTCATATGTGTATGTAAAGTAATAATGTCTGTTTCATTCTATAATCCTTGCTATCCGCATATCCCTTCTCCTCCCTTCATGCCCTAATCCAAAGTACTTCTATTCTTCCCAGCCCCTCCTCCCATTGGGAATTATCATCAGCATATCAGAGAAAACATTCAGCCTTTGGTTTTTTGGCTTATTTGCTTAGTATGATATTCTCCAACTCCATCCATTTACCTGCAAATGCCATAATTTCATTCGTATTTAAGGCTGAGTAATATTCTATCATATATATATATATATATATATATGATGGAATATTATATATATATATATAGATAGATAGATAGATATAGATATAGATAGATATAGATAGATATCACATTTGGTTCCATAGTTTAGCTATTGTGAATTGAGCTTCTATAAACATTGACATGTCAATGTAGTATGCTGATTTTAAATCTTTGGGGGTATAAACTGAGGAGTGGGATAGCTGTGTCAAATGGTGGTTCCATTCTGGGTTTTCTGAGGAGTTCCATACTGCTTTCTATAGTGATTGCACCAATTTGCTATCCCAATAGCAATGTAGGAATGTACCTTTTCCCCCACATCCTCACCAACATTTATTGTTGCCTGTATTCTTGATGTTCCCACTCTGACTGTAGTGAGATGAAATCTTAGTTTTGATTTGCATTTCTCTAATTGCTAGAGATGTTGGACATTTTTTCATAAATTTGTTGATAATTTTATTTCTTCTTCTGTGAAGTATCTGTTCAGTTCCTCAGCCCATTTATTGATTGGGTTTTGTTTGTTGGTTGGTTTTTTTTTAAGTTCTTTATATATTTAGAGATTAATGTTTTTATCTGAGGAGCATATGCTAAAGATTTTCTCCCAATCTGTAGGTTCTCACTTCAAGTTTTTATTTTTGTTGATGAGAAGAAGCTTTTTAGTTTGATACCATTTCATTTATTGATTCTTTTTTTTTATTAGTTGCTCATGACAATACAATGATCTTGACATAAAATACATTTGAATCAAATGGGTTATGAATTTCATTTATTGATTCTTGATTTTACTTCTTGTGCTTTAGAGGATCTTGTTAAGGAAGTCAGATTCTAGTCCAACGTGGTGAAGATTTGGCCCGACTTTAAACCTCTTTTCTTCATAATGAACACAGTCTGTAGTTTTGTGTTTTAGCAACAATAAAAGGACTAAAATATGGCATTCAGTTCAACTGGTGCAGAGGCACCTGAATACTTGAAACATCAGGCCATCATTAACCTTGGGGGTCCAGGTGGAAACATGAAAGCAACAAAGACCTGGGATAGGTATATCTTATCTGTTACAGACAAGTTTTTGTGACTTCTTGGTTGGTAGAACATATAACCAGAATGCAACTTTGTCTTGATGGCTAATTTTGAGAATATGGGGAAAAATATGCAGCAGTGATTTTTTTTCTTCATTGGTTTAGCTTGAAACTATCAGTTAAACACTGACCCTTTTTTTCCCTCCATCCTGCCAGTAACTTAATTTAGGCCTCTCAGAATACTTATAAATAGTATGGTATGCATATTTATCTTTGCAAAGGTGTTAATTTATCTTTGTTTATTTATTTATGTGTTTGTTTTTGGATGCCAGGGATTGAAGCAAGAGGCACTTAACGACAGAGCCACATCCCCAGTCCTTTTGATTTTTTTTTTATTGGTTGTTCAAAACATTACAAAACTCTTGACATATCATATTTAATTTTTTTATTATTTTTATTTTTTTATTTATTGGTTGTTCAAAACATTACAAAGCTCTTGACATCATAT
The DNA here is from genome assembly GCF_021218885.2 of Marmota monax. Lineage (NCBI taxonomy): Eukaryota > Metazoa > Chordata > Mammalia > Rodentia > Sciuridae > Marmota > Marmota monax. Next base: position 3,006,487 of record NW_026693024.1, on the reverse strand, counting down.
TTCATACATTAGATTCAAGTGGGTTATGAACTCCCATTTTTACCCCAAATACAGATTGCAGAATCACATCGGTTACACATCCACATTTTGAATTAATGCCATATTAGTAACTGTTGTAATCTACTACCTTTCCTATCCTCTACTATCCCCCCTCCCCTCCCCTCCCGTCTTCTCTGTCTACCCCATCTACTGTAATTCATTTCTCTCCTTTTTTTATTTTCCCATTCCCCTCATAACCTCTTATATGTAATTTTGTATAACAATGACGGTCTCCTTCCATTTCCATGCAATTTCCCTTTTCTCTACCTTTCCATCCCACCTCATGTCTCTGTTTAATGTTAATCTTTTCCTCCTGCTCTTCCTCCCTGCTCTGTTCTTAGTTGCTCGCATTATATCAAAGAAGACATTTGGCATTTGTTTTTTAGGGATTGGCTAGCTTCACTTAGCATAATCTGCTCTAGTGCCATCCATTTCCCTGCAAATTCCATGATTTTGTCATTTTTTTAGTACTGCTTAATACTCCATTGTGTATAAATGCCACATTTTTTTTATCCATTCATCTATAGAAGGGCATCTGGGTTGGTTCCACAGTCTACCTATTGTGAATTGTGCTGCTATGAACATCTATGTGGCAGTACCCTGTAGTACGCTCTTTTAAGGTCTTCAGGGAATAGTCCAAGAAGGGCAATAGCTGGGTCAAATGGTGGTTCCATTCCCAGATTTCCCAGGAATCTCCATACTGCTTTCCAGATTGGCCGCACCAATTTGCAGTCCCACCAGCAATGTACAAGTGTACCCTTTTCCCGACATCCTCGCCAGCACTTGTTGTTGTTTGACTTCATAATGGCTGCCAATCTTACTGGGGTGAGATGGTATCGTAGGGAGGTTTTGATTTGCATTTCTCTGACTGCTAGAGATGGTGAGCATTTTTTCATGTACTTGTTGATTGATTGTATGTCCTCCTCTGAGAAGTGTCTGTTCAGGTCCTTGGCCCATTTGTTGATTGGGTTATTTGTTATCTTATTGTTTAATTTTTTGAGTTCTTTGTATACCCTGGATATTAGGGCTCTATCTGAAGTGTGAGGAGTAAAAATTTGTTCCCAGGATGTAGGCTCACTATTTACCTCTCTTATTGTTTCTCTTGCTGAGAAAAAACTTTTTTGTTTAAGTAAGTCCCATTTGTTGATTCTTGTTATTAACTCTTGTGCTATGGGTGTCCTATTAAGGACTTTGGAGCCTGACCACACAATATGTAGATCGGAGCCAACTTTTTCTTCTATCAGATGCAGAGTCTCTGATTTGATATCAAGCTCCTTGATCCATTTTGAATTCACTTTTGTGCATGGCGAGAGAAGGGGATTCAGTTTCATTTTGTTGCATATGGATTTCCAGTTTTCCCAGCACCATTTGTTGAAGATGCTATCCTTCCTCCATTGCATGCTTTTAGCCCCTTAATCGAATATAAGATAGTTGTAACTTTGTGGATTAGTCTCTGTGTCCTCTATTCTGTACCATTGGTCCACCGGCCTGTTTTGGTACCAGTACCATGCTGTTTTTGTTACTATTGCTCTGTAATATAGTTTGAAATCTGGTATCGCTATACCGCCTGATTCACACTTCCTGCTTAGAGTTGCTTTTGCTATTCTGGGTCTTTTATTTTTCCATATGTAGAATATATAAACCATCATCAAGTGGATATACTTTTTTCTCAGCAGCACATGGATCCTTCTCAAAAATAGACCATATATTATGCCATAGGGCAACCCTCAGTAAATATAAAGGGGTGGAGATAATACCATGCATTTTATCTGATCATAATGGAATGAAACTGGAAATCAATGATAAAAGAAGGAAGGAAAAATCCTACATCACATGGAAAATGAACAATATGTTACTGAATGATCAATGGGTTACAGAAGACATAAAGGAGGAAATCAAAAAATTCTTAGAGATAAATGAAAATACAGACACAACATATTGGAATCTATGGGACACAATGAAAGCAGTTTGAAGAGGGAAATTCATTGCCTGGAGGTCATTCCTCAAAAAAAGAAAACACCAACAAATAAATGAGCTCACACTTCATCTCAAAGCCCTAGAAAAGGAAGAGCAAAACAACAGCAAATATAGCAGAAGGCAAGAAATAATTAAAATCAGAGCAGAAATCAACGAAATGGAAACAAAAGAAACTATTGAAAAAATTGACAAAACTAAAAGTTGGTTCTTTGAAAAAATGAATAAGATCGACAGACCCTTAGCCATGCTAACAAAGAGAAGAAGAGAGAGAACTCAAATTACTAACATACGGGATGAAAAAGGCAACATCACAACAGATACTACAGAAATACAGAAGATAATTAGGAATTATTTTGAAAACCTATATTCCAATAAAATAGAAGATAGTGAAGACATCGATAAACTTCTTAAGTCATATGATTTGCCCAGACTGAGTCAGGAGGATACACACAATTTGAACAGACCAATATCAATGGATGAAATAGAAGAAGCAATCAAAAGACTACCAACCAAGAAAAGCCCAGGACCGGACGGGTATACAGCAGAGTTTTACAAAACCTTTAAAGAAGAATTAATACCAATACTTTTCAAGTTATTTCAGGAAACAGAAAAAGAGGGAGCTCTTCCAAATTAATTCTATGAGGCCAACATCACCCTGATTCCGAAACCAGACAAAGACACCTCAAAGAAAGAAAACTACAGACCAATACCTCTAATGAACCTAGATGCAAAAATCCTCAATAAAATTCTGGCAAATCGGATACAAAAACACATCAAAAAAATTGTGCACCATGATCAAGTGGGATTCATCCCTAGGATGCAAGGATGGTTCAATATACGGAAATCAATAAATGTTATTCACCACATCAATAGACTTAAAAATAAGAACCGTATGATCATCTCGATAGACACAGAAAAAGCTTTCGACAAAGTACAGCATCCCTTTGTGTTCAAAACATTAGAAAAACTAGGGATAACAGGAACTTACCTCAACATGGTAAAAGCTTTCTAGGCTAAGCCTCAGGCTAGCATCATTCTGAATGGAGAAAAATTGAAGGCATTCCCTCTAAAATCTGGAACAAGACAGGGATGCCCTCTATCACCACTTCTATTCAATATAGTTCTTGAAACACTGGCCAGAGCAATTAGACGAAAGAAATTAAAGGCATAAAAATAGGAAAAGAAGAACTTAAATTATCAGTATTTGCGGGAGACATGATTCTATACCTAGAAGACCCAAAAGGGTCTACAAAAAAACTACTAGAACTAATAAATGAATTCAGCAAAGTGGCAGGATATAAAATCAACACGCATAAATCAAAGGAATTTCTGTATATCAGCGACAAAACTTCTGAAACGGAAATGAGGACAACCACCCCATTCACAATATCCTCAAAAAAAATAAAATACTTGGGAATCAACCTAACAAAAGAGGTGAAAGATTTATACAATGAAAACTACAGAACCCTAAAGAGAGAAATAAATAAAAGAAGATCTTAGAAGATGGAAAAATAAACCTTGTTCATGGATAGGCAGAACTAACATCATCAAAATGGCGATATTACCAAAAGTTCTCTATAGGTTTAATGCAATGCCTTTTGATTTTTTATTGAGTCAGGATCTTGATAAGTTGCTGAGAGTGGCTTTGAACTCTAGACCCTCCTGCCTCTATCTCCCTAGCCGATGGGATTACAGGCATGATTTTTTAATAAAGGTGTTATTAAAAAACAACAACAAAAAAAAGTTATGGCACCTAGGGTGCAAAATTAAAAGAGGCCCTCACTTTCGGGGTCAGGTAAATGCAGAGTTGGCACCTAACTAAGTGTTCCTCAAATGTTTGGTGGTAAACATCTGTCTTGCCTCACCCTAATTCTAGCCCTCAGGAGAGAACACTAATTTTCATTAATTTGAAACAGGTGGGGTGATCTGCTCATGGACAAGCTTCTGGGAAAGGTTCCCTGCTTCAGAGGAAGTCATTTCGTCTGTTCTCTTCCTGGGGACAACATGTCAACATGAAGCATTTCCAATTGCTTCCAGCCTGAGGATGAAGCTGATACAAAGACAGCCAGGGAAGAGTGTGGCTCTTAGATGACATGAACTACTAAATCAACTTGCTTAAAGTAGTCCCTGCCTTGCACCTCCTGATGGACACAAGTCATGTCCTGAGCCATTTGACTCAGTACCTGTTTCTCTCACATTGCTAGAGAAGAGTAGGGCTGATTATATACCAGCACCACAGCCTGAGCACCAGAAGTTGGAAAAGAGCTCAGTTGCTAAGAGTTAGGACACTTGTGTTCCCTATGAGGGTCCTGGACTAGTACTAATTAGTGGGGGAGGAGCTAGAACCAACAGTTTTTAAAAACATTTTTAAAACAATTATGAGTGGATAAAAGCATATCAAAAAAAATGGGTTTCTCTGTTGCAATTTTATACAAGCATATTCGAATTTTCATTAGATCCACCCTACTTCTTAAATTCTCTTGTCATTGTCACCCCTTGCCATACCTCTGGTCCTATTCCCCTTCCCTATTAGTCCTTACTTTCATGTCTTTTTTAATTGCCCCCTACATTCCACATGGGAGAGAAAAAAATGGTGTTTTTTTAATTGTTTTTTTTTTTTTTGAGATTAGTTTATTTTGCTTAAAATGATGATTGCCAGTTTCATCCATTTTCCTGCAAATTAACTTATTTCGTTCTTTATAATTGAGTAAACTCAGCCATATATATGCACATATATGAATATATATGTGTGTGTGTATGTATATATATATATATACATATATATATATATATATATATATATATATATAATATTTTCTTTATCCATTCAACTTCTAACAGGCACCTAGGCTCATTCCATAACTTGGCTTTTGTGAACAGTGCTGGGATAAACATGGGGATGCAGCTGTCTCTGTACTATGCTGACTTTGATTCCTTCATATACACACAAAGAAGACGGGTATAACTGAATCATAAAAGTAGTACTACTTTTAGTTTCTGAGGAACCTCCCTACCATCCCATCCTGATGGAGCTAATTTACATTCCCATCAACGGCCTGTAAGAGAAACAGACACATCCATCCAGCTGAATCTCTCCTTCCTGTCAGGAAGGAGGCTCACACTTACAGGACTTTCCTCCCCTAAAATCCCAGCCTCTCATTCTGCCTTTCTTTCTAGAAGCAGGAAAGCCCAGAGTTCTAGGTTCTGTGTCCTTCCCCAGCCCCAGCCTCTTCCTGTTGATTTTGGATATACATTTTTTTCTTTCGGTTTCCCTGAGAATGCAGTGCACAACAGCTCCACTTGGCTTTTGGCCAGGTGCTGAAGCTTAAACAGGGTGGGTCACCAAGGCGAGGCCAGCGGCAGGAGGAGGGGATAGTGACCCATTCCTGAGTAGGCCCTATCCTGGCAGAGTCGCAGGTCACCCAGGACGCCTCCCCAGAAATTTCCTGCGGCCAAACAGGGCTGATTAAAGATCTCTGCGAGTGCTGAGTCTCCAGACTGAACCCGCCTGACCACAACATCAGGGTCCTGGTCCTGCGATTCGGAGGTCCTTATCCTGTGGCGCTGCAAGTAGAAGAGGCCTTGGTGCAGAAGGTGGCAGGTGAGGGTTTCTCTGCGCGGGGCGGGGTTTAGCAGGGGAACCTGATGCAACCAAGTTTTGGAAACCCGATCCCCCAGCTGGGAGGTGGGATCCTGGAACATGGAATGTGAGCAAAACAAGAGAATCCCAGAAGGCAGGAGCTGGTCCCAGAGCAGCTCAGGGCAATTCCAAGAAGACAAAGAAGCTGCACAGCCTCCTGGCTTCTCTGCTTGCCTCTTGCCTGCCCCTGGTTGGCTCAGGACCTCTCCATGGTGGGTGTTCATGCTCCAACACAGCTCCCTCCTACTGGCCCTATTTTCTCACCTCTCCTCTCTCCTCAGGGAGTCACAGCATGACTTCTGACTTACCTTTCACTGTGCTTTTAAAATCTCCAGTCTCCAATTCAAAATCCCAGCACCCTTTATTCATCTGAGATTCCGCCCTAATTGATGGAGTTCTTGCTGTTTCCTGAGCATACTTCCAGGTGCTTAGACTCAGGATACCAGCCACCTTTCCTGCAGGAGCAGCAGTCTTGTGGGTCCAAAAATAGAAGAGACAAAGAATTGCAATAAGGAGTGAAGAGTCAGGGTGGGGGAGTGGGGAGATCTAGACTAGGACATCAGAGGTCTCCTGGTGCTGAGCCTAGGAGGAGGAGGGAGTGATTTGAGCCTAGTGACAGGGATGGTGTAGGGAGTCTTTTAAGTTGTATATCACTGTTTTTCAAGGCTCAGAGGTGATGGGGGGATCAGGGAGGGTAGAGGTGGAGGCTATGAGAGGTGGGAGGCTGGAGCAGGGTATGGGGCCAGGCAGATGGGAAGCCATTTAGAAAAGGCATTTTTGAGCTTATCCCCAGGTCCACTGGAGATTTAAGGGAAGGTCATAGGATCAAGATAGTACTTCCTTCTCAGGATGCTATGTGTCTGTCCATCTGGGGTCCTGATGGGGGAGCCCAAGCTCTGAGGCTCCCCAGCCCACTTGAATTGCATTTTAGTGAGCAAGGGCTGATCACAATGGAGAGCCTAGGGGCAGGAAGGTCAGAGGCTCTGGAGAGGGGCCAGGTGGTCTGAACTAGGCACAGGGTCACAGGGGCTGGAGAAGTGGAGTAGGGTAGAAAGATTTGGGAGGGGTCTGAAGGCAGGCCTGGACCATAGGTTTGGGGAGACCTTGGAGAAATGGGAAGGAGTCAGGGAGGTTTCCCAAGGTTTAAGGCCATCCCCTGGTGAGGGAGGGCCTTACTGCATAGAGCTGCCCACTGGTGTTTTCACTCCTCCTCCTCTGGCTTCACACCTACCACCTCCCTGCTCTTGCTTTGACCTGTCACCTGCTGATCCCTGCATGCTTTTCTGCTCTTCCATGCCTTGCCAGTGTGCTGCTCTACAGAGACCTGCCCCTTCCTCACGTGCATAATCGACTTCCATAGCTGTGCTCACTAGAAAAGTGAAAGCCAAGCAGAGAGCACACACAGTGTCCTCAGCCCCATTACACTGTGTTTCTCTGTCTTCTTTGCCCCCAGACCCTGCATGGTGGATTCTGTTTCTGAAGCAAATGGCACCTTTGCCTGCCAGGTTTTGAAGATGCTGTGTCAAGACAGACCTTCACAAAATGTGTTTTTTTCTCCCCTGAGCATCTCCTCTGCCCTGGCCATGGTCCTCCTGGGGGCAAAGGGCAACACCAAGGTCCAGATGGCTCAGGTAAGCTCACCTGTCACCCTGGAAGAGGTACTGGTCTGCAAGGCTTGTCTCTTATCTCTCCTTGAGCTTTTCGAGAACTGTTGAGGAAGGAGGGGTGAGCCTGGACCATTTCAGGGAGAGGGGTGCAGGAAGGGAGAAAGGCGAGGAGTCTCCTCCAGTGACATTTTTTGAGGGATGGCAGGGGTAGTTTCCCCAGTTAATAATCTGGAGGAGACTCTCACAAGTTTGCCTTGCAATTTGTTTAGGAAATGACGATGAGAAGTTGGGGTATAGCTCAGCGGTAAAGCATGTGCCTAGCATGCCTGAGGTCCTGGGTTGCTAATATCTATTTTTTATTGGAGTAAAGGTTTGCAACTGTAATTAGTCATTGATGAGCAAGGTTAATAAGTTTTGCTTTGTTTCTCTACCAACCTGCCTTGCTGAGTGGGGGGATAAACAAAATATGCAAAGGAAGATTAACAGGTGTGTTCTTATTCACTTCTATAGACCATGGAGACCTGAGTAGCTATAATGAAACAGCATTCAGTGAACATCTAGAAATTATTACAAATCAGTCACTGTCTCTTAAGGTTTTTTTGTTGTTGTTATTTGGGAGGGCGGGGGAGACAGGTGCCTGAGAAAAAGCCTAAAAACTTGTGTCATTGTTGAGCTCTACCCCTGCTCACACCTTTATGATGCGAGTATTAGGCACTGATGATGCAGGGTGACTTTCTGTTTCCTGGAGGACCCTTTTCAGTAGTGTCTACTTGTTTTAATAATTTTGATGCTCTGATAAAGGAGTGAAGGTTCATGCATAGAGGAAGTTCTCTCTGCCTAAGTCTTGGGATTTTTTTTTCTAGGTTTTATGCCCACTGAGAGCCCCTTTCCAACAAAGTGTGAATTATGAATTCCCAAATGAAAGTGAAGAAACAAGAAGGGAGAGAAAGTTTGGTCAATGGGCATTAAGTTACAGTAGGTTAGGAGCAGGACGTTCTGGTGACTATAGAAAAGGATGATCTAGTACATATATTTCAAAAATAGAACTATTGCCTGTGACTTTATCAGATGTGACTTGGGAGATCTGCATACCTCCAGGGTTCAACTGGATGATAAGCACATGCTCATGACACTTTACTGCTGATAGATGGAAGGGAAACTGTAAGGCTGCAGAAATCTTCTTAAAGGTTATTTGTTTTCCTTCATGTTATAAGTGGTAAGACACCATTATTTTTTTTTTTAAAAAAAAAAAAAGCTTTTAAAAGGAAAGTAGAAAAACAATTAAAAGTCCCTAAGGACTCACTCTGCAGAGGCAGCTCTCTGAGAATGAGAGACATTTTCGTCCAGTCTCATGTCCACATTTTGTATTTAATTTTTATACTTTGATGACACACTATTTTTCTTTGCATAAATGTTCTTTCAATTAATGGGAGGATTCAGTGAGATAATTCATCTAAAGCAAATGTTCAACATGAGTTAGCTATTATTATCATAGTGATATCACAGTCTCAGGTGAAATTGCTTTTAGCTTTTAGTTTCCAATTGTGGTAAAATACACATATAAAATTTGCCATCTTAACACATTTACAGCCTATAATTCAATGGCATTTTGTTCTATTTTTGACATATTTTCTTCTTAATAATCTATAAACTTGATGAAATAAATTTAGTTGCTTTTTATCTTTTTCCATGTTATAGGACACTGTGTATGGCATGAGAAATATCGCTGTTGAATATTTTTAGAAAAAAAAAATCCCTCCAAAAATCATCTACAGCTTTCAAGAATCTTATCTTTTATTGTTTCTCCTTTGTATATCTGTATATTTAGATTCCTTGGGGGGGAGCACTTTTTAAAATTAAAATAACTATTTAACTGATACCCAGAAATATAAAGATTGTACATATTTACAGGGTAACTAGTATGTGATGTTTTAATTCAGATGTACATTGTGTAATGTTCAAATCAGGTAAACATATCTATCATTTCAATCATTTATCATTTCTTTGTGGTGAAAGCATACAATATCTTTTCTTGCAATTCTTTGAAATGTACCCTACATTATCATTCTCTGTAGTCACACCTACTGTGCAGCAGCCACCAGAATCTCTTGCTCCTATCTGTAATTCAGTGACCATTGAGCAACTTTTACCCCTGTCCACATCTCTGTACATTCACTTGGTAATTCATAATTTACACTTTGATGAAAATAATTTAGCTTTCATTTATTAACAATTCATCTGTATGCATTTCTGTGTAATCAGTTTTTCACTTATAACTTGCCTTCTAGGTACTTTTAAATTTTTTTTCTTGCAGTTGCTGATTTCTGTCTATTTTGTGTAGACATGTGTGCTTTCCTTCAAAGAACCAGTTCTTAGGCTCATTGACCATTTTCTGTTTTTCCCTAAAATCCTTAGTAATTTTTCTGTACCTTTTTTAACATCATGAGTTGGAAATTTTGCTATTTCATTATTTCCTTGGCAATATGATAACAATGCTGTTTTTACTTATGTTCTGGGAAATGTTATATTACCTTCTGGTAATATAACTTTTATTTTGATCATTTTCCAAATCATCTGTTACATAGTTAAAATAGTATTTCAAGAAATTCTTGAAATCATTTATTTAGAAAATGTTTGCAATAGTTACTTAATAGGTTAATTTCCATGATGTTGGTATTTTATTTGTAGTGTTATTCACATTTAGTTCCCTACACTGAGGTCATTGAATATAAACTGTGTATTTTCTGTATTTCAGAGTCAATTAAAACTTTTTTATGGCTTAATATGTGACACATTTTATGAAATATGAAGTATCATAAAATCTGTGTGTATATATAAATATATATATATATATATTTATATATATATACATATATATAATCTCTATAGCATACTATTTTAAGTATTCTGTTTTCTTCATATTTATTACCCTGCTCATTTTTATACTTTGATTTCCTTTTGAAGGTTATCTTTATGATTGCATTCCTGTCCAATTTTTTCATGGATTTTTAGTGTTTTGAACTACATGGTTTTTTTGGAACAATTATACAGGCAAGTTTTCCTCTATTTTTGATACATTTATAGTGTCCCTGGGATGCAAGACTTAAGAATAGTCCCTTATCTGAACCTCTTTTGCCCTTCCATTTTTTTTTCTATTGCTCATCTATAAACTATGCAGACAGCTCTGTGCAAGCAGAAGAGCCATATCTTTTACTTACCAGTTTCCTGGTCCCTCTATCCGCCTATCCCACCAGTGTCACATCTCAATTAGGAAATAATTCCTCACAAAGGATAATTTTATGCAGTATTTGAGGAAAAAAAAAATTGTTTGCAAATTCTAGTTAAGACTGAGATCAAAATTGATAGTTTTCTCTTGCTTTCCTTCACAGGCAATGTCTTTAAACACAGAAGAAGACATCCATAAGAACTTCCAGATGCTTCTCACCCAAGTGAACAAGCCTGGCTCAAAGTATTTGCTTACAACAGCCAACAGGCTCTTTGGAGAGAAGACCTGTGATTTCCTCTCAGTAAGCTGAGTCAGTAGAACTATAAAAGTCGTATTTAAAATACCTGGTGATATACAACCCAGAAGAGAGACCCTAGACACCAGGCAGGATGGCACACTTGGGAGGTTGAGGCAGAGGATGGGGAGTTAGAGACCAGCTTTGGCAACCTAGTGATACCCTTTTCTCAAAAACAAAATGGCTGGCACAGTGGCACATGTGCCAGAAGCTCAAGAGGCTAGGACTGGAGGATCATGAGTTCAAAGCCAGCCTCAGCAACATCAAAGAGCTAAGCAACTCAGTAAGACCCTGTCTCTAAATAAAATACAAAATTTGGCTGGCGATGTGACTCAGTGGTCGAGTGCACATGAGTTCAATCCCCGTACCGAAAAAGAAATGGAAAAAAGAAAAAGAAAACAATGCCATGGGACATAGCTGCTTGATAGAACATTTGCCTAGCATGCTTAAGGCCCTGGGCTCAATCCCCAGTGCTTCAAAACAAGCAAACAATGAAACAAAACCTAGGTAAGTTGAGAAACTTATAGTAAATTTTTTTTAAAGACCCCTGATTCTATAATCATACCTGTATTGTTTCAAATTATACCATATCTAAATTTTATTTTCTTTCATGTATATATCTCAGGTTATTCAGGGCTCAGGACATACTTCCTTACAAATTTAGTTATTTCAACATCTAGTAGCTTAAGATGTGATCATGTTTAAAAGATCTGTGTGCTCTTTTTAATTTTAAAAAAGCATATAGATGGCATTGAGAATGTTTTGAAGCTCACTGACATTTTATTTAGTAACATGGCCTCACTGAACACTTTTCTCTCCAAAGACATTTAAGGAGTCCTGTCTTCAGTTCTACCATGCGGAGCTGGAGCTGCTGTCCTTTGCTGAAGCTACAGAGGAGTCCAGGGAGCATATAAACACCTGGGTCTCAAAAGAGACAAAAGGTCAGAATTATGACTCATTCCCCTCTCCTCCCACCCCAGCTCTGCCCTCTCCTCCCCTAGGCTAACTGCCTCCTGACTGCTAATGTCACTGGTGTTGCAGGAGGTCAGAGCAAGGTTGCCTGGCTGAGCCTCATGGTGTGTGTGAACCTTAGTGGCTCTCGGAAAATCTGATCAATGCTCAGGTTTTCAAAACCAGAGGATTAATGCTATCAGTTCTCCTGGAAGCAGAGTGACTGATAAAAGTGTTAAAAAAAAAAAAAAAAAAAAAAAACTCTTAGGCCAGATTTCCCATGTAATATTTTACATTAGAACATACTGTCACTGTCCTGTAATGTTCACATGGCAGCTGACTGTCCTCTCTGGGAGAAGATCAGTGGCCAGCTCTTCTCCAAGTCATGCCCTTGGCCCTCCTCTTCCTGGGGTCAGTTTGGACTGCATTCCTCCCACTTTTACATGTGAACCTGACTTCTACTGCTTCTTTCCTATCTCTCACTTAAGTGCCCTTCATGAGACTTGAGAAGCCTCGACTTCATTAGTCAACCACAGAACCTGATGTTGAGCCACATGGCTGATTCATTGCACAGACTAAGAACACCCCCAAGATCAATGATGATGTTTTAATGTTTGAACCATTCAGACACTTGAACCACTAACAACATCAGTATTTCTGCTAACAAATGAAATGGTAAAAAATAGAGGTAGTTCTTTCCTCAATTTCTTCTTAGAATCTTTATTTCTTGTGCCCTCTTGAGGCAGCAAATTAGCAAGTAATATTCTTAGTTCCTTGGAAACATACCCTTTGATATCCAGGGTAAGAAGGAAGTAACTTCACCTACCCAAATCATTATCTGTTCCAGGGATACCAGGAGGATGCAATCATAATATCTCTTCCAATAGTTTCCAGAAACACCTCCTGTGTCCCTTGTGTGGACCCCATCCATTCTATCTGCCCTAGGAATGTTGCCAGGTAGCTGTATAATGTTAGAACTGGGCCTGACCACAGGGCCTTGGACCTGAACACTGCTCTTACCCACAGCAGGTAACGTCAGCTCCTACCCAGCCCCTCTCTCCTTTGCTGCTTGTCTTCTTCTCCAACCTGGTGTCAAGTTTCTGCTCTGTCCCAACCTGCTTTCTTCCAGTGACTTGGAAGTCTTTCGCCATCTTCAACTTGGTGGCTCTTCCAGTGTCTGTTGTCATCCAAACCACTCATAGCTAGAATTTTTAACTTTTGTACATAACCATCAGAACACCATATTTGAAACCCAATTGGATCTCCAAGACATCGTGTCATGCTTATTCACCACGGGTTCATAAAAAGCAACTGATTGTCTCTGCTTTAACTTGAAAGGAAAAATTCAAGTGTTGCTGCCTCCTAACTCGATTGATGAGCAGGCCAGGCTGGTTCTTGTCAATGCCATCTACTTCAAAGGAACATGGGACGAGCCATTTGACAAAACATGCACGCGTGAAATGCCCTTTAAAATAAAACAGGTAGGGAGAATCTTTAAAATATCATGCTAGTCTGGTGAAGAAATTGAATAGAAAATTTTAACTTCGTAAGATATAAATGGTTAAAAATAATTTCAAATTTATTATCTCTCTTAATGAATTTTACATTCACTAAATATTATATGAAAAAATAATACTTGCTGTGTGTGATTGTTTGCAACCTTTACAGGTCTTACTACTTCTGATAACTCTTATGCATGTATTGCTACTATTAATTCTGGAAACTATAGGTTTCTGTAAACCCAGGTGCTTAGATAATAATAAACAAAAAATAGGTGAGATATTTATATATATATGTGTGTGCGTGTGTGTATGTGTGTGTGTACACACACATGTCAAACATGGGACAGGTCAAACAAGGGAATGTGATTACACATTTTTTTATTTAAGATTTTTTTGATGTGTTTTGTTTTATGCTTTTTCATTGCTGGGAATCAACCCCAGGGCCTTGTGCTGCTCCTCTACCACTGAGCTACAACCCAGCCTTTTAATCAATTTTTTAAAATTAAAATAAGCTTTCCTTTGAGTTGTTGTTAATAATAACCTATCATTATTAATTCAACATTTGTTGCTTTCAATTATTAAAAATGAGTTGTAAAAGACTTAGTCAACTATGAGGTATAACTTCAATTAAAGCAGAAATAAAAATAGTTTACCAAACTCCCTAATCCCTTAAAATATAAATTTAATGCAATAGGAAGCTTGTATGCATTAACTCCTCCCCCTCTTTGAAAGGCATATTTTAGATAACTACTAATTTTTAGCAGTGCTGGATCACCATTCATTTAATAGTTTTCTTGCCCCTTTTTGTACTGTTTTAAATTCTGTGCTCATCTGTTCATCCCTCCCAGAAGGAGGAAATACCAGTGCAGATGATGTGTCAGGAAGCCTATTTTAACATCGGCTACGTGAATGAGGTGCAGACTCAGGTGTTGGAGCTGCCCTACGTTGGCAAGGAGCTGAGCATGATCATTCTGCTCCCAGACGATGGTGTGCTTCTCAGCTCGGTGAGTCAGGAGGGGCTGCAGTCCTTTGCACTCAGAATTTCTGAGGCAAGAATGGTTATGCTGTTTGCTCTTTTTCATGAAAGCTCCACCACCATTTCCGACCTTTGTGTTAGCCCTTCAAGTGAGTGATGCCTACAAACTCAGCCTGCAGAGCACAGTTTAGTTCAAGACTGGCTTCCACTTTACTCTATGTGAGGCCCTTCCAATGACATAACCCAACTCAGCCTCAGCTTTTTCATTGCTAGAATTGGAAAATGATGATGTGTGCCTGATAGTGGTATTGGGAGGACACAGTGCGGGCAGCTTCTGTAACAACTCAGCATGTTGCCTGACAAACAGTAAACTCTCTCCAGATGGGTTTCATCAGCATCACCATTGTCAGCATCATATTTAAATTCTAAGAACCTATGCTAGAGGTTGAGACAATGCTACACTTTGACCTAACAAACAGGATGGGGAGAATGGTGGCAGTTAGGGAGGTGTGAGGTCCAATGCTCAGAAGGCGGAACCAGAGACAGCCCCAAATGGCCCATCCCTGTCCTCCTTTCTTCCTTGTGGTATGATCCCTATAGAGAGAGTCAACCATCCTCTCAATGGTGGCAGTGGAAAGGGATGGCCTAAGGAGTCTGTAAGCAGAGCCACCCTATGGGCTCTTCCTTTGCCCAGCTCCCAACTGTGACAATGAATTTCCACAAACAGTGTCACATCCCACATTAGGCAGATGTCCTCTCCTAGAGGGGCTCACACTGAGAGCCCTTCCTTTTCCAGTCTGTTTTTCTTACCAGCGATGGTTCATTGTCTGCAAAACTAAGCCTCGTTTGAACCAACAAATACCACTAGATATGCCATCCACTGGGCGTGGACACTTGTCAGAATGAAACATCTACAGTGGATGGATAAGGAGGGGCAGCCACAGTCTTCCTGCAGGGAAGTCACATATGGGATAGCACGTGGGGTGGTGGACAAGTCAGAGCCCTCACAAGCTTCTGGGTAGCTGAAGAAGCCGCCCATCCTGTGTGGACAGTCAACATGGAATGTTCATGGAAATGTCTGTGTGGTCTGTAGATACACACTGAAGTCTGAATGTGAACCTGTGATTCTGGTCTTTCAGGTGGAAAACAACCTGACTTTTGAGAAATTCATAGCCTGGACCAAGCCAGCCTCTATGAAGAATATTGAAGTGGAAGTTTTCCTTCCGAGATTTAAACTGCAGGAGGATTATGACATGCAGTCTGTGCTTCAGCGTCTGGGAATGGTCGATGCCTTCCAACAGGGCCAGGCTGACTTCTCTGCCATGTCAACTGAGACAGAGCTGTGTCTGTCCAAGGTTGTGCACAAGAGTGTCGTGGAGGTGAATGAAGAAGGCACTGAGGCTGCAGCGGCCACAGGCATAGCGATTATGGGATGTTGTGCGGCCTGTTTACCAAGGTTCTGTGCTGACCACCCCTTCCTCTTCTTCATTAGGCATAACAAAACTAACACCCTTCTGTTCTGTGGCAGGTTCTCATCTCCCTAAGGGTTGTACTTCCTCTGTATGGAGAGTTTCCCTCTTTCACTGTCCCCAGATTCTCTCTATAGTTCCATAAGGATGGGCCAATACGTGAATCAATTACAAAATTGAGGGCAGGGTCCTAAACCTTCTGAACAACTTGCCGGCATGATCTCATAATGCACCACACCCACTGTCCCCATACTCCCCACTCATTTGTACCACGGACCAGGATCCTAGCAAATAATAGGCTGTCTTGATTTCCTGTTGTATTTAGGATGAAGGCAGTACAGATGCCATAGGATAGTTTACAAAGATTTCCTAGCTGTCCCCAAATGTATTTCCTACTCATTTCACACGCGGTGTTATGCTGTGCTCTCCTGGCACCTCACATCTTGCCACACACTTGTGTTAACCTGACTAGCTCAATAATAATAAATGCAGCTGAATACTGAAACCAGAATCTTGCAATGAAATTTGATTCACTAGTTCTATTGGCAGGTGGTGTCTGCACAAGCTGTTGGGTTCTGTAGCTGAGAAGTGTTGTGGCTCTTAATGGTGGGCATGGACACAGTATTGCAATAGACCTTAGCAGCTCACCTTCAATTTCTTCCTCTTTCTGGTTTCTTGTCTTGTGAAGTCAATGAATGAAATTCACACACCTGGATGAGGGAGTGTAAACGTAGAACTTATTGAAAAACAGGAACATTCTTTCACTGCAAGCAGGAACATGATAGCTGGTTTTCTCTGACAAGAGTGTCCAAGTCTAGGGTTTTATATAGCACTTGGTTCACTGCTTTTGGTCCAAGCGTATGCTAATTAGGGTTGGGAAACCTAAGAATGCTATTGATCAATTTCTGAGTTCCAACTTTTATTCAAGTCTGCCCTACTCCATTTTCTTGTGGCAGGTCAAGAAACGGGAGGTTGAAGTTATAGATGGGGTTGCAGTGCTGTGGGGAGCAGGCTTTTGTAGCTGGCATCTATATAGTGTCTATCTCTGGCAGGTAAAGAATGACAGGTCAGCGGGCCTGGGCACTGACTTGGCTGGAGCTAGCTCACATGGAGTTGGCCTGCCTGGGTGCTAGCTTGCTGCATCTGTGTGGTGGGCTCCACAAAGCCACAGGCCAAGCTTGCTGAACCACTCAGACTGAAACTCCTCTGCTCCACCAGTCCATGACTGCTGCAGCTTCTCAGCATAGAGCAGTAGGTTGGCTGCTCCACTTGGTAGCCTGGGAGCCATGTCAAAACTATTGCTACTGTTCCAGTTTTCCTGGCACCAGGACTTAAAAAAATTAACACATATTAATTTTATCTTCCGTTGGCATTCACCATGCACCAGGTATATGACAAGCACTGCAATAGGCACTGTGACACACGGGGACAGAGTCACGGACACCTGATCTTTAATGTGTGTTCCCAACTTATACAGTGTTTATGACAACAAGATTGGATGGCTTAATAGCTTTGAACTCACCATGTGACCCCCTTGCAGCCAGGATACCTTGCCTCCTAGTATTGTATTTACCTCCAACCCAACAGTTAAATGCCATTCAGCCCTTAAAGTTCATTTCATGTGTCATCTTCTTCAAGACATGTATCTTCTTCTCCATAATCAGATGCACGTCTTTGAAGTTTAATGATAACTGCCTATGGAAGTTGCATTATTTATTAATAATTATTCTCAGTCCTCTAGGCCTTAAAGTCTGCAAGGGTTGTGATTATATCTCACACATGCTTATGCCACTTACAGTGCAATATAAATAATTTGTTTATATAAGAGCTCTACAACTTTTTTAATGCTTGAATATCATCAACTTTATTGTTCTTCTTAGAATTTTTTATCACAGTGACATTCACATTTCATCAGTCCAGTATCATCTAAAGATGGGTAAAGATGTTGTGTACCCACCACCTTTATCGAGTTCCCAAAAGTTTTCATTGCCCCCAAAGAAATCCCCATATCTACTAAGCAGCAAATCCTTATCCCTTCCTCCCTCCAGTCTCTGGCAAACCTGAATCTGCTTTCTGTCTCCATGGATTTACCTATTCTGCATTTTTCATGTAAATTGAATCATATAATATGTGACCTTTTATGTCTGGCTTCTTCACTTAGTGTGATGTTTTCTAGGTTAATTAATGTTATAGTATATACCTGTCTTTTATTCCTTTTTATTACTGAATAATATTCTATTACACGAGTATAACACAGTTGTTTTATTCACTCATCCAGTGATGTGAATTTGGATTTTTAACCCCTTTGGCTATTTTTAAATAGTGCTGCTATGAAAATGCATTCATGTAAATTTGCTTGAATACCAGTTTCCCATCATTCCCATATATCTGCATATATACATATCTAGGAATGGAATTGTTGGTCATAGGGTAGTTTTAGCTTTTTTAAGAAGCATGCATTGGTTCCTCAAACACAATTGCATTGGCTGAACCATGTAACATTCTTACCAGCAATGTATGAGAGTTCAATTTCTCTGCATATCCTCACCAACACCTTATTTCCTGTTTTTTTCCTTTATTTAAAAATTATGATCATGCTAATAGGTATGAAGTGGTCTCTCATGGTGGGTTGTTTGTTTTTGTTTTGTTTGTTTGTTTTGTAGTTCTTTGGCAATTTCTGAAAGACTAATGATATAGAACATCTTCTCTTGTGCTTTTTGGCCATTGAAATGGTGTGTCCCCAAAAGCTCATAAGTTAGAAAATGCAGGAATGATCAAAGGTGAAAGGATTAGATTATAATCCTCATTGGTGGATTGAGTCATTTGATGGATCAATAATTTGAAAGTTATACTATACTGTAGTCAGGTGAGGGGGAGTGTCCTCATAGTATATGTTGCCCCTGGCTCCTAGATCTCTCTGTTACTTTCTGCTAACATGACCTGAGCACCTTTGCTCTGCCGTATCCTTCCACCATAATGCTCTGCTTCATCTCAGGTCGGGAGCACTGGAGTTGGCTAACCATAGACTGAGACTGTGAAACTGTGAGCCAAAAGAAAATTGCCTCTCTGTCATTCTGGTCAGATATTTTTGCCATAGCAATGAAAAACTAACAAGAATGTCCACAGCTGATTGCACTGATCTTAAAATATATGGTCCAGCCTAGTTAGAAGACCTGTCTCTGATGATCAGCTTTGATAGTTTTCCATTGCTTTTAGGATACAGTTTTAGGCTCCTTTAGAAGAGCTAACAAGGTAGTTCTTGATTTAACCTATTCTCCTCTCTCCCATTTGCCCTTTCTCAATGGTACCCTTTACTCTAGCCTTACAGAATTATTTGTAGTTTCCTGACTATTCCAAAAGAGGAAGGGGTGGAGTCCTAAATATTCCCTTCAAAGACATACCACCAATGGCTTAACTTCTTTCCACTAGGAGCCCCATGGGCCTTTGGGCGACATCCCAGATTCAAAATACAGCACCATCTCCTCCCTAGAAACCCCTTCCCTTCTACTCTTCCCCTTCCTACCAACATTCTTACTCTCCCACCCTATCCCCAGCTAACCTTCACTATTCATTGCCAAGGTTGAAGACTCCACCTGTGTGATTAAATACTTTGCAGCAGAAGCATTTAGTGCACTGGATTAATATGAGCTGCTCCCCATCTGCCTGCACTAGTTTGGAAACTTCCTGAGGGTGGGATTTCTTATAGCTAGGAAATATACAGGATTTCCTACACCTAGCTCCAGATCAGGCTGTGTCATCCATGAGGCCCAGTGCAAAATGCAAATAAAAGGCTCTTGTTCAGATTTCAGAATGTGGACAGCAGAGTGTCAAATCAAGGGGACCACAAATGTTGGAAGCAGGCTGCACCTAGAAATGTTAATCATGCAAAGAATGCCCACTGTGGATTTTATCACAGTAAATAAAGACCTACTGATATTTGAGATAACATTGTAATTTTCTAATCCTTGGTTGAAAGGCGAAAGAGAAGCCACATTTTTTTTTCTGATTAGTTTTTCAACAGGATGTCAAAATGCTAAACTTTCTGTCTCAGTTTTGCCTATACACAGAGGTTAAGAGTAAACCAACCACAAAACTGAGGCTATTCACTTGTTGTGCAAGGGCACCATCAGCAATTCTCTGAGTGGTTTGCTGAGAGGGAAAAGTCTGGAATGTTTTAAAGGCTCTACAGGGAGACCTCATGCATGACTGTGTTAATACAATAGTGTAATCCAGCGCTCTGGTCAGGACAGGGTGAGTCCAATGTCTGCGTAAGATCTCTGTTAGAAATGTTTGAGGTCAGATCTCATAGGGGCCTGACATCTAAAAGTAAATCAAAGCTCATGGTTTTCTATAGTCTTGGCTGACGGTGCCATCGTGACAATTGATGGTTCTGGCAAGTGCTGCAGGAAGGGGACTGTGTGGTTGATCTTCCTCCCCTCCTATGTATTTGGAAAGGGACTCAGACCTCTGGAGCCTTCACAGATAACAAAGCTTTTCACAGAATACTGGCAAAGAGCCTTTCCCTGAGAGAGCTATTGTACTGCTAATGTCCACTGGTTCCCGCCCCCACCCATGTACATGGACTAAAGACAGCACAGCTTTTCCACAAAGCCCAGCTGAGCCCTCCTCACCAGCTGGTCTCAGCGCTGCTCTAACCAAGCACCTGCCCAAGGCCCATGCACTTAGCCCCCATGACAAGAAGCTGTCCTGATAATGGAAATGTGCTGAGGTCTTTCCCCTTTAAACATTTTCTCTTCAACAACTCCCTATAGCCTGAGGTTTCAAGAGCCAGGGTAAGCAGTGATCGCTGAAGCAGCATCTTTCAGGGGGGAATGGATCGTGGTGCCAGCTGGACCAGCACGGTCGAGGCTGTAGTGGGTGTAGGGAAATAACCCAGAGAGGAGCCGAGTTTGGCTGACTGATTTATTTCCGGACCTCACGCGATGAGATAGAGGAGGCAGAGCTGCTCTGCGGTAAGGACAAGCTCTCCAATGAGTCCGGTGCCGCTTTGGAGATAGCAGTGGCCAGGCCAGAGCTGGCAGCAGCCTCCACACTAGAAAGGGAAGCTGTTGGGGAAGGGGACCAGGGAGGAAGGAAAGATTCACTCCTCTGGACAATTCCCAGCCTCCAGCCTGAGGCCCTGCGGGAGTCCGCCAGGATCCAGCTGCAGATCCAGACAGTGCGTTCCCAGGTGGAAGCCAACCTACTGGAGCCTCCTGCCTGCTCAGATGCCTGCGGGCCTGGGAATGGAAGAGAGGAGGAACTTTAGGAGGCAGTAAAACTTTGGGCTTCGCTGGCCTTCTTTTACTTGTCACCTCTCCCTGGACATCTTTAGGGTCTTAAGGAGAGTTTTAGGCTTTCCAGGGAGAGAAAAGAAAAACCATCCTAAATCCTAGGGTGTAGGATTAAGAGAGAGCTGGTTGTACAAACAGAAACAACATCTTGGTGTGTGTTATGGTTTGGATATGAAGTGTTCCTTGAAAAGCTCATGTGTTAATGAATGTTCAGAGGTGAAATGATTAGATTACGAGAACTGTAATCCAATCCGTGTACTAATCCATTTGATGGGCTAGTGATTTGAAAGGACTACTGTACTGAATGGTAACTGTAAGTGAAGTGGCACCCCTTTTCCACAGAAAAGCCCTCTTCCCCATGGCTGATTTTAGGACTGTCAGCAAAAGAGTTCACTGTAGATAAACTTCCTATTTTCGTGTCACCCTGTTTACTTGGCCACTGGCCGAGAAGATACCAGCACTCCAGGTGCTGGACACCCCCTTACTAGTTTTTCACAAACATATCCAGCACAGTACTTTGAAGAAATGTGCAAACAAGGCCTCTGGCCTTGAACTGGGCTTCACAGAGATGTCTACATTTTTAAGATAAGTTACAAATGGGCTGCATGGTAACAGCTGGCAAGGGGAGGAAAGAAAGGGGAGAAGAAGCTCTCCCCTTCTCAGGTGTTGTCCTCGAAGGGTTAACTTGTCCAGAACAGTGAAAGAAAAAGCTGCTTTTATGTGAACTTCTACAGACTGGGAACTTCTGAGCACCTCCCCTTACACACTGGGTATAAAACTCTGAAACTCCCTGAACTCGGGGTTCAGGGGATTGATTGATGACAGCAAAGGCTGTGCCCTCTGAACCTGGCTGCAGCCAAATAAAACTGTTTCCTGCTATCTTCAGTGCCTGGCCTCGTTTGTCCCTACAACATAAGCAGACAGGGCATGGCTGGAGAAAGTAGGTGTGTGAGTGTGTGGGGGGGTGCCCTTGGGGATTATATTTATCCCTGGCTCTTCTCTGTCCCTGCTGCCCAATGCCATGAACTGAGAGCTTTCCTGTCATGCCCTTCCACTATGCACTTCCACTATGATATTTTGCCTCACCTAAGGCCCTGAGCAATGGAGTCTGTGACCATGGAGGGAACTTCTGGAACCATGAGCCAAAACTAGCTTTTCCTTTTCTAAGTTGTTCTTGTGCTTTGGTCACAACTGACTAACACAGTGTCCATTGCTTTAAGGGCATGGCTCCTTGATTCCTATTTTTTTAAACTTGGGGTGCCAGAGAGAGCCACCATGAAGTAGAAGCTGGTAAGGGTCAGAAGGGAAAACAGTGAACTCTGCAATAATGGTGTCCCTGTAAGAGCACTTGTTTTAGATACTAAATATATGGGCCCTGGAATTAGTCAACTATTTAGGGAAGAATCTGATGGGCTAATATTTCACAAGTATGCCCTGATATGGCCCCCTTGATTGTGTGATTGCTAGTTGAGTCCTAGGCCAGAGGTCTGACTCTAGGGGTCCCAGCAAATGAGGTCCTTCTACTCATCTCAAACAGCAAATGAAAAAAGTAATGGTGAAAAGCAGGAAAGAAACTTTAATCAGTACAACTATACCAGGAAGGCAAAGAGTTCGAGTATTTGCAGTTCTGACTTTGGGGTTTGCTGACACAAGGCTTTAGGTTTAAAAAGAGGAAGAATCCGGTATGCCTACTGAAGCAGTCTTGGTCAACGGAAGTCTGATTCATCATTATTTCAAGTCTGGTTCTTCCAGGTCCTGGAGAAATGGTTGAAGGATCTGGAAGATAGGCCCCATGGAACTTCCCTCATCTACAACTGTTCACCTACCCGCCCTCTTGCCATGTGTGTGGGGAGATGTCTGTGGTAAATTGGAGCCTTTCATCATTGCAGCAGGATAAAATAGAAGCCCCAGCCTCAGCCGGAGGAAAGGTAGGAAGGGAAAATGGGGAGTGCACAGAAGGAACTCACACTTGGCCCCCATCTAGAGCTGAACTGGCCCCAGTACTGCGCCCCCATAATGTCTATCCACACCCTTTGAAGGACATGGAAAATAACAACCCCCAAAGAGAAAGGGAAAGTAATGGGCTCTGAACTTGTTGCATTTTTCCTCATTTACAGTCATTCCCCTGACTGCCCAAGGTCTCCCTCCAGCTGAAACCAACACATGTCCTGCCAGAACTCAGCCCCTCTAAAACCTGTAAAGAATTATCAGCTTTAGGTGAGCACTCCTTAAATAATTAACATGCCTACCTGAAGAGGCAAGCAGGAATCTGACCCAGAGTTTAATGTCATAAAGAATACAGATACAAAATGAAGATTGAGAAGACAAGCTTTATCTTGCTCTTAGTTATCCATTGGATATCTACAGGCCCCAGTGAAGAGCCTCTAAGTCCCTGTTCTGATATCATCAACGTTTATTCCAATTGGTCAGCACTCAGAATATTTTTATTATCACCGGGGGGCTTGCCCTTCTGACAGGTGGACTCTAAGACTTCTTTCTACCTCCTAAATGATATTGTTTCCTGAGTCGGTGGGGCTTCCCAGGATATGAGCTATATGAGATATGGTCCCCACTGAGCTAAAGACAAGCAGCCCAGGGTTGGATCCCCAAGGAAGACCCTGTAGCTCTCTCCACTAAAGACTGGGGGAAGCAGAGCCCCCCAGCTGGGCATCCAATTTGTCAATGCCCATCTGGGAGGACCAAGATAGGGGCAAGGGCTTGGAGGAACACAAGTCCTAAAATGTCAAGAATTAGGAGAAAGTTTTGGGTTTACCTAGGGCAAACAGAAGAGAAACCAGGGCACGGCAAAAGTTCTCTAGGGTCTGCCAGAGATCCTAGTCTGAGTGCTGTGGTCATTGGCTGAAAAAAATCTCTCCTCTGGAATGTCTCCCCTGATAGGAGATATCAGTTATATATATATATCAGCATGGCTGAGAGGCAGTATAGCAATTTCGGGGCATGAATTCTGTAGCCAGATGGCCTGATTTTGACCCTTGCTCCGCCATTTTTGAATCCTAAAGAAGTGACTACAGTTTTCCATGCTGACTTTCCTCACTCAGAAGGATACACTTGGGATAATACGTGGAACATAGTAAGGGGTCGAAATAAATGAGTGACATTGCCATTCATTTTTTAAAGAAGGTGTATGAGGAGAACCTTACATGCAACCTGCTTTTTTATCTACCTTGAGTGTCTCCTCTGCCTGTCTATACTCTTTTGGGAAGCAAAAGAAAACACCACTGCCCAAATAGCCCAGGCAAGGAAGCCTCCACTGGAAAAGGTAGAGGAATTGTGAAGTCTTTAGTGCTGTTTGCCAATTTTTTTTTCCCTTCTAGCACATTATAGGTGTTATCTCTTGAATGGGGTTTGTCCTCCAAGGGCTTGTGTGTTGGAAACTGGGTCCCCATTGTGGCAATGTTAAGAGGTTAGGGGGACATTTAAGAGGTTGAGACTCATGGGAGATCATTTGGTCATTGGGGGACATGCAGAAGGAATTGATGTAGTTTTTATGGGACTCCGATTAGCCCTTGCAAGAAAGTTGTTATATAAGAACAAGCTGGTCCCCTCCCTGATTTCTGGCTTCCTATCTCACCATGTGATCTCTTCCTCTTACACACACTCACACCATACCATCTGCCATGATTTTTGACATCACCAGGGTGTCCTCACCAGAACCACTGCCTTGTTGTTTGGACCTTCAGTCTCAAACTAAAACTAAAAGAATTCTTTTCTACATACATTACCCAGCCTTAGGTATTTTATTATAGCAACCCAAAACAAACTAATATAAAGGATTGTTCTTTTTGGCTCTCTTTTAGGGCCGTGTGATCAGTTCTGATCATTGAGTGATTCCAACAGGAATATTTGACTGATATATTTAACAGTGATTCCAACAGGAATATTTAACTGCCAGGTTTTTTTAATTAATCCATTTGAAATTTTTCCATACTAACATATGAGAAACCAAACATCTAAGCTAATAGGATTTTTTTCTGTGCTTATTAAAAATACTGAATATATTAGGGAATCTGGTTTTATTGGACAAAGACATGGTAGAATTCCCCTAAAATACCCTGTATATGTAACTGTGCCTTGAGGAACAAATCAACTTTCATGACTAGAGCAGAGAGGACACAATGAACTCCATATGTCTTTTGTTAACTAACCAAAACTGATTAACACAAACTTATTTTTTTCAATAATTTTTATTTATTTTTTTATGTGGTACTGAGGATCAAACATAGTGCCTCACACACGCTGGACAAGTACTCTGCCACTGAGCTATAACCCCAGCCCTATAACCCTGGTTTCCTGTCTCACCATGTGATCTCTTGAACAGAACATCTTTAATGATAGCTTATTTTCAAGGCAGCGTTCCGATCAGGTGTTATAATTGGCACTTTTTATTCATTGTCGACTTCTTGTGAATGGAGAAAGTTTGGGTCTACCAAAGGTTAACGCTGCTACATGGCCTCTCTCTGATTTTATCTCGTGATCTTTTCCGGAATATTGGAAGCTCACAGGCAAAGTCAACCTACCTCTACCCACTTGAATCAAAGTTTGGAATATGATATGTCAAGAAATTTGTAATGTTTTGAACAACCCACAATAAAAAATTTAAAAAAAAAATAAAAAAACAAAGTCAACCTACCTCACTGTTCACATAGGAAAGACCCAATAGGGCTTCAGAGAAAGATTTTACTTAGTGAATGCTTATTGTTATTTGGGAAACTGGAGGGAACATTTAAGAGGCTCTAGTTTTCTTTCTTTCTCTTTTTTTTTTTAGAGGGTGCTTTCTTTAAATTGTGTGAAGACATTCGTTAGGGCTTTCAGTCACTTGTCACAGATGGTAGCAAGTCAGGAGCTGAGTTCTTGTTTGGTATGGTCAGTAGGTTCCTTGGAGAGAAGAAATATGATTTCCCCTCAAGTCATGCCTAATGAGGTCATAACAAATAAGAACAAATGGTGTAGAGCAGGCCAACATGGCTAGAGTTAGTCTATCTGGCCAAGATTTCCAGCCAGCTAAGTTTTAGTATGTAGTCAATGTCTATAGGTCCTGAGTCAGCATATGATTCAAGGTCATAAATACCTGCTTGTGAGCATGTGCTCACTTATGCAGTTTGTTGGCACTGGTCCTTCTTTGTTTGCCTGTACATTAAAAAGGCCTATGTAAAGACTCTGGGGCTGGGGCTGAGGGGCTGCTGCCACTTTTGAATAAAGCACTTGTGCCTCGCATCTTTCACCTGCCAGAATCTGAATCTTCTCAGGTCTCTAGGAGAGAAGAAGATGTCTACATGGATATTCCAGGTTCCTGATCATGTCATGGAAAAAAATTTAAGGATGTGTCAGGAATGAGTAGCAGAACAAGAGATTTATTATAAAGGGAAAGTACCTTCTCAAGACTGGGAGTGTAGATGATTTCAAAGAATGAGAGTGAGTTGCCTCATCTTGATCTGGGTTTGTAGCTTTTGTAGAGGGACAATATTTAGGGGGCTGAACCAGAAGTGGAGTTAGGGTGGGGTTATGCAATTTTGCACCAGTTTTCCTTGAGCTTACACATTGCCCTCCTGTGTTCTGAGCATGCTGCTTCTTACATTGCATCTTAAATTTCCATCCAGTGGTGTGCGTCTTACTATCATAATGAGGCTAGGTGGTTTCTCAGTCACTGAAGCTTTTAATGCACATGCTCCCTAAAGGAGTTTTTCCTCCAAATGCCTTGTGGCATTATCCTACAGTTTGCTTCATTTTTCATCCCCCCGCTGTGGGCTAGGATATGACTTGGGTTAGTCACAGGTTATTTGTTCTGCATCCCAATGATTTATGGGCATTTTTCTTTTGAGACTCAGTGTTCTCCCTTTATCCTGAAATTCCTATCTCAGTATGAGTCATAGGACTGAAAACAAATCACTTTAACTTACTATTATCAACTTATTTTAAAGGCTACAACTCAGGAACAGACAATGGAAAAGATGCATAGGGCAAGATATTGGGTGGGAGCTTCCAATGCCTTTCTGGGCATAACACCCTCCCCACACCTCCATCTCTTCATCAGCCCAGAAGCTACGCTTCTCCATCTTAAGGGTTTTTATGGAAGTTCTATTATATAGCCACAATAAAGTACTTGTGATTGAACTCAATTTCTAGCTCCTCTCTCCTCCCTGGGAATCACAATATTTCTCTGTCAACCAGTCCTCAGCCTGAAGCCAACTAAAGATGACCCACCAAGAGTCACCTCATTAGCATAAACTCTGGTATGGCTAAAGGGTCTTATCTATTACAAAAGATACTCTTATCACTCAGGAAATTCCAAGAGTTTTATGAACTCTGTGACAGGAACTGGGGACAAAGATCAAGCATATTTTTTTTTTATTATTCCACAACCATGAATGAAAGTACCCTATTAAGAAACCTGAAAAGGGGATGGAAATTACTGGTCAGAAGTCAATGGTATCCAGGTGCCTTGGTGGAGAACTCCTGTAATCCCAGTGGCTCCGGAGGCTGAGATAGGAGGATCCTTAGTTCAAAACCAGCCTCAGAAAAAAAGCAAGGCACTAAGCAATTCAGCAAGACCCTGACTCTAAATAAAAAATACAAAATAGGGCTGGGGAATGTGGCTTAGTGGTGGCGTGCTCCTGAGTTCAATCCCTGGTACCAAAAATAAAAAGAAGTCAATGCTCAGCAGGCTCTGTGCTAGGTGTTGAGTGGGTGAGGGTTGGAAGGAAACAGGGAGAAGTCACAAAAATTTACAAGACTTCTGTCTTTAAGAACCTTAAAATCTGAATCACATAAAGTCAAACAATCCAAACTCAGAAACTGCAAGAGTAAAAGAGACTTCATTTGTGATCTTAGGATTTGCAATTCTGGAGACACAGGTTCAGATAGCTCTGAACCAGTGTTCCAAAAAAGACAGGGAAGGTGGAAGTTCATATATGATTTACTGCCAAGTAGTAAAAATTCTTTTGTGGGAAACCATCTGTGGATATTGAGAATAGGTGCGGGCACTACGTGACCAACAGAAGATAAAGATACTTAGCAAAAATGTCCATGAAACGAGTCTGGTGACTTCTTGATCTGCATCTAAAGTCCCTGGGCTCAGTGTCATGAACTGCTCTAGAGGCTTGTAGCCAGAAGGCAACAAAGATCACATTCCTAAAAGCAGCTGGATCTGTGGTGAGCCGCTTCTGCTGTTTCTGCAGACTATGGTCGCCATTACAAGATGACGCTGGCTCCACTGTGGTCTGTGACAAACAACTTCTTATCTGGGAAAGTTGGCACATGATTTTTCACCACCCTGTGAGAAAGCTCCACGCGGCAGCTTTGCATTGGGGCTTGGGATGCTTTATTAAGGCTGGGAGGGGCATCCGAGAGAGAGAAGAAGAAATATCCAGGGCCTGAATAAACTGTTGAAAGAAGATTCCCGAGTTGCGTCTTCCTTGCGGGCAAGGGGTCGCGACAAGTGGTGCCGAAACCCGGGAACCAGAACTTTCAGCAGTCAGGGGTGGTGCACCGGTTAGTCCCAGGTAAGTGGGATCCGCGACTAAAGCGGGGTTAGTCCCAATAAGTGGGATCCGCGATCAAAGCGGGGTTAGTCCCTGGTAAGTGGGATCCGCGACCAAAGCGGGGTAGCTCCTCTGTAAACACAGAGAGAGCCTTACATTTTATTGCAGCTGCACTGTGTACTTTCGCTTTTGTTTTCTGTGTTTCTTTTGTTGTGTCATTTCGCTTTTGTTTTTTGTGCTTCTTTTGTTGTTGTGACGACAGGGACGCTCCCCTGTAAAAGGAAGAGAGCGGGGAATTCATAGAACTGAACGCTCCCCTGTAAAAGGAAGAGAGCGGGGACTTTTGTACTTTCACTTTCTTTATAGCTCTAAAAACATTATGGGCGTTGCTTCTTCAAGCCCAATTTTGTTGGCCCTAGATGGGTTGTTACATTCAAAAGGACTTAAGATAAAGCAGAGTACTTTGCAGATGTTTTTAAGAGAAGCTGATATAGCGGCTCCTTGGTTTGCTTTTTCAGGGAGTCTTACGGTTCCCAGCTGGGACAAATTAGGGAAAGATCTAGATTTCGCTCATGAGCAAGGTACCTTGCAGGGTGGCATTATACCACTTTGGAAGTTAGTTAGAGGATGTATAACAGATGGTAAATGCCAGGAAGCTGTGAGTGAGGGTCAAGCTATTCTTGAGCAACTGCATGAGGAAAAATCTGAAGGATCATGTAGTGAAGTGGCAGAGAGTATTAAAAGTAACAGTAGTGAGAAGGCAAAAGAGCCTGAAGATAAAAATAGGAGAAGGCTCTACCCAGACTTGACCGAATTAAAAACGCCTGAGAACACAAGCGACTCAGAGAGTTCTGAGGACCTTGATATATTGTTACAACAACTACATAAGATAAAAATGAAAAAGAAGAAAAAGGAGACACAGGGCACACAGGCCTACTGTAAGAAGGGGAAGGGAGTTAACATTGGTCAACAAAACTCTGAGGAGGAGGAGGTAGAATATCTAGAAGAAGATATGGTGCCGATTGCCCCACCTCCGTATGTGGGGGGGAGCCAAGGTTCCGGGAGATCTTTTCATGCACAACTTTGGAGGACAGTTAATACAGATATGGGACTTGCATACCCTGTATTTCAGGACAATAACAGGGGAAGATATCATGAGCCTTTAGACTTTAAGATAATTAAAACCTTGGCAGAATCTGTCCGCACTTATGGCATAGATGCCGCTTTCACTCTCACTCAGGTGGAGGGACTTACTAGATTTTGCATGACTCCCTCAGATTGGGCTAGTCTAGTCCGCGCTTGTGTTTCCCCAGGGAAATATTAGGAGTCCAAAGTTGGCTGTTTAATGTTTCTGGCAGTACCCAAGACTCGGAGCGAGATAGGAGGCTTAAAATTTCTGCAAATAATTCACAATTATCTAATGCTACATTACCCTCCGCAGCAGTCTGTCTCCAATCTCCGTTCCTGTTTCTTTTGGCTAATGTTACATTACAGGGGATGCTTAATTGCTCTAATATTACCTGTTATTTGTCTGAGTGTTGGAATGGCTCCTGGACTATGGCAATGGTTATGAAATTTCCAACCTTTGTCCCAATCCCAGTTACTGCAGATCCAGAATCCTTTCCTATTGTTGAACTGATTAGAGCCCGTAGAGATTTTGGAATTACGGCAGCTATAGTGACAGCTGTGGTGGTGTCTGCTGCTGCAGCAGTTACAGCTGGAGTAGCCATGGCCAGCCAGGTTCAAACTGCTGCCACTATTAATCAGGTTATTCAACAAACATCCACCATACTTGAATCTCAAAATTCAATTAATCAACATATTTTGTCAGGGATTTTAGCTGCCAACCAAAGAATAGATTTACTCCAAGCTCAGGTAGAAGAATTGGCCGACTTGGTGCTTTTGGGTTGTGTTGATCAACGTGCACATTTATGTATAACCTCTGTCAGATTTTTTGATTCCAGAAATGCCTCCCACATCATCGGGGAGTATCCATCCGAAACCTGGTCCATGGAAGCAGAAAACATGATCCAGTCTCAACTAACCCAGATAGCTGTCTTGAACAGTACCCGTGTCGATCCTGTGACTTTGGGTCAATTCACCGATTGGATATCTTCTGCTTTTTCCTTCTTCAAAGAGTGGGTGGGGGTAGGCATTTTTGGGGCAATGTGTTGCTTCAGTGTTGTACTCTGTTTGTGGCTTCTCTGTCGCCTTAAGGCCCGCAGTGCTCACGATAAGGCTATGAT
Source organism: Marmota monax (assembly GCF_021218885.2). Classification (NCBI taxonomy): domain Eukaryota; kingdom Metazoa; phylum Chordata; class Mammalia; order Rodentia; family Sciuridae; genus Marmota; species Marmota monax. The sequence goes on along the minus strand of NW_026693024.1, from coordinate 2,975,766 downwards.
CATACAAGCTCTTGCAGCTTTAGAAAATTGCAACTCGCCTCAAGTCTGGCTTGCGCATCTTAAGCAGTAAACCTTTGTCATGGTCGTTACACCCCAAGTTATTATAACATTGCACTGGGATCGACATGACTTTCCTTGTTATTCTCTTAGTGTTGGAAAGCCCTTGCACTCTGCCGGTCTTACTGCCATTGCACGCAGATGGGTTTCCACACTAGTACTTTTCTATCGCCTTGAAGTCTGTGCCTTTCTTTCAGGGTGCTGTCAACTTGTTTGTCCTTATAAGCAGCCACAGTTCAGCCTCAGCTATCCCCCTTCGTCCACCATCGTCACGATACAGGATGCGAGGCAAGGCACTGCACTTGAGTGATCCTTGACGTGGACCTCAAGGAGAGCATGTCCTATTGCATGCGGGTTAGACGCGTCCACGCCCCGCCCCACGAAAAAAGGCGTCGGCTGATATGGCCTCAGATCTGGGGAAGGGCCCTCCTTAGGACTGAGTCATACTATGCAGCCACTTCTGCACAGTGGGATAGGACCTCTACTCTCGCCTGTATTGTTTTAAGAAAACAGAAAGGGGGAACTGTGGTGAGCCGCTTCTGCTGTTTCTGCAGACTATGGTCGCCATTACAAGATGACGCTGGCTCCGCTGTGGTCTGTGACAAACAACTTCTTATCTGGGAAAGTTGGCACATGATTTTTCACCACCCTGTGAGAAAGCTCCACGCGGCAGCTTTGCATTGGGGCTTGGGATGCTTTATTAAGGCTGGGAGGGGCATCCGAGAGAGAGAAGAAGAAATATCCAGGGCCTGAATAAACTGTTGAAAGAAGATTCCCGAGTTGCGTCTTCCTTGCGGGCAAGGGGTCGCGACATGGATCTTGTGTAAGTCCTCCCTAATGGCCTCCTGACTCCATTTAGAAAGCTCTTTTGGTGTTATGTTTATGGGAATTTTCATTTTATTTTCAGAGGAACAAGATGGATTTGTTGATTGGGGATTGGTCCTCAACACAGTGGGCTGCCCATCTCCGTTTGTTGATGGCCGGTCACCAGCCACCATTTCTCTCTGGTCTGCTTGGGCTGTAGTCATACAGGTTACAGCAATTTGCAATTGCTGGTAGGAAGCTGACTATCTTGTCAGGACAACTTTCAGTGATTTCATGTCTTGAAAATATGTTGACTATGTAGGAATGAGAAGTATTGCTGTAACATGTTCTCTCCTCCAGAAGTTTAAAGAATTTTGCCAGGAATTTTTACTCAAAAAAGCTGTCTGGAGGGTATGGAGGTGTCCAGATAATACTCAAATTCTCATGTGGCAGAAAAAAAACATGTTTTTAGCTTTTATGTTGTTTTGTATTGCTACCAGGAATCCCATGAATATTTCTACCACATGTAAAAAATTATTAGACAAGGAAAACTATTCTATTTTTAACTATTTTCTATTTTTTGAGAGAGGAAAAAACAAAAGCTTTAGGCTGCAGGAACAGCTCTGATAGAGTACCTGCCTAGCATGCATAAGGCTCTGGGTTCAAGCCCTAGAAACACACATAGCGTTAGGGGATGGGGTTTAGCTCAGTGCTTAGCATGTGCTTAAGGTGCTTAGCATGCACATGGCCCGGGGTTCAGTACCCGGCATCAAAAGAAAGCAAGAAGAAAAAAAACTTTATAGCAATAGTCATCAACAAAAGAATTTTCCTTTCATTTTCTCTATACTTTTCAATAGAGCAGCACCATGACTTAGCTCAGGGCATAGCAGCCACAGAACCACCTGGTATTTGGGGTATATTTGTCTGGTTCAGTTTTGTTTAATAGACACACATGTGAATGTTGACTTTGACTTAAATGTCAGGGACACCAAGATGGGGAAAGAGAAAAAAAGAAAAAATTGTACTGCCCTAAAAGATCGATGGTTTACCTTACAACTGGGAGTGATTCCAGAATTCAGGGCATCAAGCCCACCTCCCCTGGGGAAGCTTCAAGAAGCTCAAGCTATAGAAATCACTTTGTGGCTTCCTTCTGGGGAGTGTGTTTTGAGGATTAAATAAATGAATGTATCTCAGGTCCTTGGTGCAATGCCAAGGACCTGACAGAAACCTGTGAAGCTGGATATGGATACAGGATCCCAGATCACCCACCTCCCCAGTATCCAACAGCCATGACAATCAGATGTGGGCATGTTTTCCTCCTGTAGACTTTCTGACCCCACCTCCGATTTCTCACACCTAGAGAGTCAGGGTCCTTTACTTTCTTTTGTTATTTCATCCCTGAAAAGATTTTTCTATAAAGCCAGATGTTGCTACAATTTCAATATATCCAACCTGTTTATCTACATTGTAAGCATTTCTCAATTTTATCAAACTTTTTAATATTGTTTTTCTGTTTATTCCTAATCACTTTTTGAAAGAATTATAATTTGCCCTTCTTGCAGGAGCAACACCCAGCACAAACTCTCTTTAAACTCCATATTGAAATAATTTCAAACACCCTGTGAAAACTCACCAATTACTGTTTGATGGCAATCGCAAAATTATATTAATTTGACTTCTAAACATGACCACCTTGGTACAATTTGAAAAGTTGATCCTTGGTCCATAATACATCCTTTTTGAACTGTGCAGATGTGTCTAAGTATTACTTAGATCTGTTATCTTTCTTTCTCTTAAAAGACAATATTTTAGATGTATTGACTGGCAACTGGATTGATCCATGGACAAAACTTGCACTTATCAATGCTTTGAAGGAAAGTGATCTAAGCAATTTGATTTTTAAAAAAAAAAAATAAGTAGAGACAAAAATATTTTTAAATTAGCAAGGAGAAGCTATGTCTATCTGTGCAAAAATCCATCTTAAAACATTGGGAGATGGATTGTTATGGGCTGAATTGGGTAAGTTCATCCCCATCCTCAATGCACAAGTTGAAGCCCCAACTCCCAGTACCACCCAACATGACTATATTTGGAGACAGGACCTTATAAAAGTAAGTAGGGAAAAATGAGGATATCAGGATCCCTGATCCAGTCTGACCAGTGTCCTTATAGAAAGGAGAGGTTTAGGGGTATAGCTCAGTGGTACAGTGCTTGAAGAGTAGCATGCAGGAAGTCCTGGGTTGGATCGCCTGTGGCACGTGGGGTCAGGGGAGTGGAGGGTGAGGAATTTGACATAAACACATACAGAAGGAGGACAATTTAAAGATATAGGGAGATGACCATTTGCAAGTCGACAAGAGAGGCCTAAAACAAATCTTCCCTCTTGGCCCTCAGAAGGAACCAACCCTGACAACACCTTGATCTTGGATCTCTGGCTCCCAGAATTGTGAGTCAATAATTCCTATTGTGCTACTTTGTTACAGCAGCCCTGGATAACTGATACAGAGGTCAAGAATCACAATTATTCCTTTGGGTTTTTTAAATGCACATGGTGCCTAAACACCAGAGCTGATTTTCTCTTCAGCTGCATCATGTGAGTATTTTCAGTCAAGTTTATATTTTTTAATGAGTTCAACTTCAGGCCGTCTCCTTAGCATCCCCTGGTTATAGTCATCTGGTTTCAGTGACATCTGCTTCCTTTTAGAAGGAGAACTCAGTAGTACATATGATGTACCTGCAGGTTCCGATTCTCTTGTGCTAAACACAGAGACACTGTCTGGTTTTTACTGTCTGCTCACATCTAAAACACATCCTTCCTAGCACCTGTTCTTGGGGTTAGAGATAATTTTCATAAAAGAAAAACTTAACCACATTTAAATTTTAAAGAGCTTATGTAATTATTCATTGATTCATGAATTTGGGTTAGCACTCCCTAGGTAGGATCAGAAGGTAAACTTAGAAAGTATTTGCAGAAGCAAGTCAAAGAAAACAGTTTTGACTGGCTGGAGTGGAAAGTTCCTACTTAGAGGTTAGTTGGTAGTAAATAAAATTATAGGAGCTCATTGTTTGAGATTAGGTTCCTGCCCTGGGCTCCAACAAACCAGATTAAAAAATCAAAAGGGGCCAGGCACGATGACACATGCCTGTAATCCCAGTGGCTCCAGAGGCTGAGGCAGGAGGATCATAGGTTCAAAGCCAGCCTCAGCAAAAGCAAGAAACTAAGCAACTCAGTGATACTCTGTCTCTAAATAAAGTACAAAATAGGGCTGGGGGATGTGGCTCAGTGGTCAAGTGCCCCTGAATTCAATTCCTGTTACAAAAAAAAGAAAAATCAAAATGGAATCACTAATGCTAAAGTTCCAAGTAACCAAATCAATCAAAGCTAAGATGTTATCTGATTTTCTGACAAACCAGGAGAGAAAACATCCAAATTTCTCAAATAGGTCAGTTTCAATCTGCAAAATAATGAAATTTCCTCTGCTTTGATTCTTACAAAAAGTAACCTGATTTTTTTTAGTCAGCTTTCTGTCACTGTGATAAAATACCTGAGAGAATCAACTTAATAGAAGGAAAAGATTGTTTTAGCTCATGCTTTCAGATGTTGCAGTCCACAGTTGTTTGGCTCAGTTGCTTTAGGGCCTGTGCCAAAGCAGAAAATCATGGTAGGAGTGCATAATGGGCAAACCTGCCCACCTTGTGGCAGCAAGAAAGCAAAGAAAGAAAGGAAGGGACTGGGATCCCAATATTCCTTTCAAAGGCACTCCTCAATGACCCAGTTTCCTTCTAGGGGACCCCACCTCCTAAGGGATACATCCCTCCCAATAGCTCACAGGCTGACAACCAAACCTTTAACACATGGGCCTTTGGGAGCATTTCAGATCCAAACTATAGCACTGATGATAACCAATCAGTTATTTTTCTATTGTTCTGTCTCCCGGGTCCCCACCTTACAAGACAAGTAACTTTGAAATGACCAGTCTGCTTTTCATTTTGTTTCTGCATTTGTCAGCCCCTCCGCTCAGTTCATGAGAAAACACTTATTCTATTTTATGGAATGAAGAATTGTCAGGTTCTACAACAGAAAATAAAGTTGATTAAGATTTTTAAACTCAGTTGGGTGTAGTTTTGTTTTTTGACAGTGGTTTCTGACGAGTATGGTTTCTACTCTCCATTCCTGTGACATTGGGCTTTGGTTTATTCACATAGAAATTTAAAGAACCACAGTCAGCCCAGTCTAATGGTCTCCTAAATTGTGGCCAAACTAGTCACACTCATTTCCTGATCTGTCCTGGGGCCCACTTCCTTTGTCTGGACCTGGACATTGTTCAAGGCTGTTTTAGTCAGCTTTGTGTGGCTGTGACCAAAAGACCTGACAATAACGACGTACAGGAGGAAAATTTTATTTGATGCTCACAGTTTCAGAGGTCTCAGTCCATAGAGGGCCAGTTCCACTGCTCTGGGCCTGAGGCAGAACATTATGGTGGAATGGGGTGGTGGAGGGAAGCAGCTCAGGGCGCAGCAATCAGGAAGCAGAGAGAGCTCTGCTCACCAGGGACAAAATATATACCCCAAAGGCACAGCTCCTATGACCTACCTCCTCCAGTCATACCCTATCTGCCTACAGTTAACCACATAATTAATCCATTCAAGTGAATTAGGTTAAAGCACTGATTAGGTTAAAGCTCTTATAACTCAATCATTTTACCTCTAAACTTTCTTGCACTGTCTTCTACATGAGCTTTTGGGGACACATCAGAACAAAACCATAATGCAGACTTTAATTCAGAAGAACTCTACACAAATATCATGGGTATTCCCAGGTGCTGGGTACCATGGGAACCCTGAAAATAATTAGAACACTGTTGCCTTCCTCAAGGACTTCACACAATCTATTTTGAAAGAAAAGAAATCTATCTTTAATACAAGATAGAGCATGATAATAAAATAGTTGTGTAGAGAACATTTCCAATTTAGAAATCCATTTATTGATTTTTTTCTAGCTTTATTGAGGTACAATTGACAAATAGAAGTGTGTGTGTGTGTGTGTGTGTGTGTGTGTGTGTGTGTGTGTGTGTGTGTGGTGAGAATACTAAAGATCTACTCTCTCAGCAAATCTCAAGTACAGTATTATTAACCATAGTCATCAAGCCATGCATTAGACCTCTAAAACTTATTTATCCTGCATCACTGAAACTTTGTACGCTTTGACCAACATATTCCCATTTCTCTCCCAATTCTCAGTTCCTGGCCATCACCATTTTACTGCGGCTTCTTTGACTTTAACGACTTTAGAGTTCACATGTAAGTGAGATCATGCACTCTTTGTCTTTCTGTGCCTGGCTCATTTGACTTAGCATAATGTCCTCCAAGTTCATCCACATTGTTGTGAATGCAGATTTCCTTCTGTTTTTAAGGCTGAATAGTATTCTGTTGTGTATATACTCAGCAATTTCTTTATCCACTCATCAGTTGATGGACATGGGTTGATTCCATATGTTGGCTATTATGGAAATGGCTACAGTGAACATAGGCATGCAGATGTCGCTTTGACATACTGATTTCATTTCCTCAGATATATACCAAGAAATTGGGTTGCTGGACCATATGATAGCTCTAGTTTTAACTTTTGGAGGAACCTCCATACTATTCCGTAATGTCTGTACCATTTTACATTCCCACCAACAGTGTAGGAGTGTGGTTTCTTTTCTCCACATTCTCTCCTCCGATGCCTATTATCTTGATTATTTAATTTTTACTTAGTTACACTTTTTGTATACTTTTTTTTATAACTTGAAGCCACAGACAAGACAGGGCCCACCATAAATGAGGAACTGAGTCAATAATTTGCCTAAGATCAAACCAGACATTTGTCTAAAATCACACAGATTGTAAGCAACAGAGCTGGGACATAGTTCAGGTATTTGATAACAAACACAAAAATACAAGCCCAAGCAACTATGGCTGTAGACAGAAAACCCATAAAATGGTCAGAAGGGACCAGCTGCCTACAGAGAGAAGGTTGAGGCTGCGTTTGTACTTAATTCCAGGGCCATTGTCTATGATCAGAGGAGTCATATAACCGCCTTGAAGGCTGGGACAGTGTTTCGATCTTTCTACTGGAGATTGAACTCAGGGGCACTTGACCACTGAGCCACATCCCGAGCCCTGTTTTGTATTTTATTTAGAGACAGGGTCTCACTGAATTGCTTAGACTCTTGCTTTTGCTGAGGCTGGTTTCGAATTCACAGTCCTCCTGCCTCAGCCTCCGGAGCCACTGGGATTATAGGCATGCACTCCTGCACCCAGCTCGATCTCTCTTGATGTCCCAGAATCTATCCCGATTCCTGGCATTTTAATTGAAAGTACACTCTGAATGTTTATAGAGCAAACAAATGAAGCTTTAATTCAGGGAAAGAACAGGAAGCTGCCAAGAGGCTGGTGGGGCCTGGACGGATCTGAAACAGAACTGAGGCCACAGGAAAGGGAAACTCAGGTCAGAACATATACTGTTCTGTTGGGAACAGATTCTGGATTTTGACAAGAAAGTCATCTGCAGTAAACTGGAGAAAACGAAAGGAAACACAATTATTATTATTATTATTATTATTTTTTTTTTTTGCAGACCTTGAGAGAGAATTGTTTCTTTTTCTGGTTGTATGATAAAAGAAAGAAAGTGTGGGGGTGGGAGGGGAGGCAGGAGGGAAAGTGTAAGGATGGCCTTAGGCCTTAGCCTAAGCAACTCCATTTTAAAACTCTATTTGAAACCTGCAGTCTCACCAGGCACGCCTATGGAGCCCTCCAATATGATCATCGGCCATAGCCCTGACCTAAACAAGTCGCTTCTCCCCACCCTGACAAACTCAGAGTGAAGTCTCTGTCATGTTGCCCTCAGCCCCCATAAGGCAAGAAAATCAGGGTGGGGACCACCAGACCAGATGCTTTAACCTCAGGGTAAATGACGACATTGATAAATCTGGTAGCAGCTGATAGGGATTGAAAGGGTGGTCAGAAGCCCCCAAAATTAGTATAAACGATGGAGCAAATGAGCAGACATTCAGCCAGCGACACTGATGCCCGCATGCCGGAGAGCCTGATGAGGACCTGGACTAACATCCCAACTCTTCCCATTGTTTTGCCTGATCCTCTGCATTTTCCTCACCACTCTCAAACTCTACAGCCACATCTTCACCCTGGCGAGAACTGCAACTTCTCCCTGCCACCCTCTCCTCAATTGGCTGTCAGCTCCACCCCAGGAGAAGCCTGCCTCAGTCCCTGACCTGATCACGTAGTCTGAGTGAGCGTGCATCTGCTGGACTTAGAACCTAAGCCTTGAGACTTTAGATCTGGCACTTGAGCTTAGCAAGAGGGAATGTCTGTCATGAGCCTGTCATGATTAAGTATGTTTGCAGTGCTTAGAATTAATCTAGAATTGTTTGCTGTGAGTTGATTATGTCTATTGCAGTGCCTAGCATTAAGGATTGTCATTTTCTTGATTAAGAACCTATACAGTGAAATTGTATTGAGTGATTTGAGTGAATAAAGCATTGTAAAGGGCAGAAGTGCGTGAAAATTTTTTATCTCTCCCCCTTGACTCCATAAGTTGCACCTCTGCCCATTGCAACAGAAAGGAAGGATAGATAGAAACTCTTAAGGCCTGTTACCTATTACTTTTGTCTTGTGGACCATAAACACACCTGAACCCTACAAAAAGGGACCTTTCCCCAATTCCCTTCTCCTGCTCAGTAGAAACCTCTCCTCCCACCTGTGAAGTTTAACTCTGTGCTCTTTTCAATCTCTCTCCCTCTCCATTGTGAAAACAGGAAAACAGTTTCTAGCCACTTATTGGTTTATATGTGTTGTTCGTGTTTTAAAGACCCTTTCCTCAGGAAGGCCCACCTACAATCTGCCCACATTGGGCCTTGACCACATATCCTGGTAACCCTGCACCTTCCATTCACATAAATTGTGCTGTTTTATTTCCATGTTGACATGAATTCCTATCCACTCGAGTAACACATTCTTCAAGAGCAGGGACATTCCATTCTCTTGCCTAAGAGTTTTTAAACTGTAGCCACTTACTTTTATTTCTATATGGAAAGGTGCTTTCCCACCCAAAAGTACTGTTTCAGTAAGCAGGCCACAAACTTGAATGTGGTAAAGTGGGGGGAAGGGCAGCCATCATCCTTCATCCAAGGAGGAAGAGGGGGTGAGGGTGGGGTTCACATACGTATAGTCACTTTGGCTTCTCACTCCTTCCCTGTGCCCTTTGCAGAGGACTCAAGTGGGTAAAGATCAGAAGCAATGACACACAGCCCACCTTGACTTTACCCACATATTTAGGTACAAGAAGCAGGGTTGCTTTGGCAGACACTGACTGAGGTCAACTTTGGGAACGCTATTTGAAAAAGTATTTGTGCCCTTTCCTTGCTAATTTTTTCACGATGGGGCGGGGAGTCTCCCAGCCTGGCTCTGACTATCCTCAGCTGATCCTCCTCCCACATTCCTGCCTGCCCTCCTCTAGGTTCCAACTCCTCTCTTCTGCTCCCACAGCCCGAGCCTGGAACCTGCAATCCTCTCCCCGTGGCTGAAACACCCAGACACCCAGAATTTTTCAGTTCTGTTTTCTTTATATAATATCCTGGGACTGCCTACTGCCTTTCCATTGTCTTCTGCCCCAGCCTCTGTCAGAATTGGTAGCAGGGCCTCTATGCTCCAAGGAATTTCTTGTTTTGTGCCCCGGGTTGGCAGAAGGCAAAGATAACCCCATTGCGTGTTTTATCCACACCAACCTGCTCTCCCCAAGAGAGGCATCTGTGTAAGTAAGTTGAAAGTAGAGCTCTTGCCCCTACCTTCCATGGAAATGCCTTATGGATTTCATTCTCCATAAAGATTAGCAACTATTTGTCTGAAAATCTCATAAGATGCAGTTAGTCCCTTCTTTTCAAAGAATTGTTTGGGTCATTTGGTCAGAGCTCAAATTTTGGGGGCCAAGTTTTATCCCTATTTTTGAGGTAGAAGAAAATGTACCAAAAACAAAGCCTTCTAGCACTTTGAAATTACTCAAAGATTAGGTGCAAAATGACTGTTGTGACCTCTGCTGTCATGATACCTAAATGTACAAACCACATGGAAAAGTTTAATGCAGATCACCCTCACCCCTTCCTATTGTGTATCCAGCACAACAAGTCAGAGACCTTTCCTCTTCATGAGCTGATTCTCTCTAACTGCTTTGCTTGTGCCTTTGCTGTTTTCCTTCACATTAATTATGGAGCAGCCCTAACCCCATAGCAGGGAGAAACATCAAATAAAGGAGTTGCATTTGAAATTCTGAGCTCAGAAGTTAATGATGTGTGTATATTTACTTCATGTTTGCTGTGACTTCTCAAACAACCTTAGGAAACTTTAGGATGCTCTGGGGTACATTGGAAATTAGAGCAGGGTTGGAGTGTTCATTTGGGTTTAGAAAAATAATGCCTATTCTAGATTTGGAAGTTCCGGTGGCTGTTCTAATCTTCCTCTCCCATGAGTACATCTCCCACTCCTGGATGTCCTATTTTTATCATCCTCAGCTTGACCTTTATGAAGTCCTCCAGTGGATCAAACCCCATACACTTCCATCTGTAATGCAACTTCGGTCATCAGCAAGGCAGGCCTGTCCTGCCCACTGTGCAGTAGGCCAATCACAAAAATCATGAGCTTTTCAAAAGAGTCTGTGAGGAGGCCAGGCTTGAAGCCAGGACAGCAAGTCTGAATTCTGCCTTCCCCAGGACAGGGCTTAGGAGCATTTGTAGGATAAAGAATCAGGGTGATGTAAGGCATGGTGAAGGGTGATCAGAGGTCAGGTAATCAGTGGTCTGAGCATGCACAGCCAATCTTCATGGCTCCTCGTGGGGTGCATGTAGTGGCACTAGCATGATCTGAGGGTGGCGCTTTCAGTCCTCCATGTCAGAAAGTCACTCATCAGAAACCTGTTCAGGCACAAGTGAAGAGTCAGTGGTTTCAACAGAAGTGGCCTTCAAGTCCCTGACAAGTAACCAAGTCAACTATTATCATCATGACCCATACATCAGAGGTGTTATCTATGACGAAGATAGTGGGAGACGGAGAATATATAGCTCCTGAGGGACCTTTAAAACTCGTGATTTTTAAAGTCAACTAAAAGCAAGTGTGGCAAGTCCAGAGGGTTTTATTCAGGTCTTCCCTCTGTTCACTTGGCTGTCTGGATAAAGATCCCAAACTAAGATGCCTCTGATGTCCAACCCTTTTAAATACAGTTGAAGCATTTTGACAACAGAAAGAAAGGAAGTAGAGAAGATGTGGGACAATAAAGGGGTTCAGAAGCTTCTAAAAAGCTGACCTCAGTGAGAACAATCAGAGCAGACAGAACTCCCTGAACTCTGGGTTCTCGCGGCTGGGTGGTGTGTCTCCTCTCAGATCTCCTTTAGCATGGGTGCATGTCCTTATTTGGACACATGTGGCTGTTATGGTTTGGATCTTGAAGATTTCCCAGAAGCTTTTGTGTTGAAGTCTTAGTCCCCAGGTGAGGGTATTACCAGTGGTAGGGCCTCGTAAGAGGAAGTAGGTCATGGAGATGTGTCCTTAAAGGGGACTGTGGGACTTCTTTCCCCTCTCTCTCTCTCTCAGATTCCTGGCCACCATGAAGTGAGCAGTCCCCTCTGCTCTCCTCCATTGAGATATTCTGCCTTGCCACAGAAACAATGGAGCCAAGTGCCGGTGAACTGAAATCTCCGACATCCTGAACTAAAATAAATCTTTTCTCCTGTTAAGTTGCTTATCCCAGGTATTTTGTCACAGGGATGTAAAGCTGACTACAACAAAAACTGGCCCACAGTGTGCTCATGTCATGATACATTGCTGGGAGAGAAGAGTTGGTCAAGACTTCTGCTTGGTTTTGGTTGAGTTCTGGTTTCTTTTAAGGCACAGGATCTTCAGACAGAGCTTAATGTAAAATAAAGAGCAAGGCAATTTTAGGCCTCTTGAACACACACAAAAAAACACAATAGATCATTGGTTATAAGAAGAAATTCAAAGTTTATTTTACTCAGGGAAGGTAACAGTTTAATTTCTGTACAGTTGATATCTTCTTGGGGTTTTGATTTGGATTCCCCTGGTGGTGAATGATGTTGAGCATTTTCTTGGTAAATTTCTTGGTCATTTGAATTTCTTTTCTTGATTTGTGTCTATTTCCATCCTTTGCTCATTTTTAATTTTGTGTGTGTGTGTGTGTGTTTGTTGTTGTTGAGATTTTTAAGCTTCCATAAGCTTCATAAATGAAGCTTAATATTCTGGATATTAATATTCTGGATATTCATCCTGTATCATCTCACCATAGTTAAAAATTGCTATTATCAAAAATATCATTTGGTTTATTAGATATATAATATACTAAATGCTGGTGAGGATGTGGAGAAAAAGAAACCTACATATCATTTGTAGGAATGTAAGTTAGTATTGTCATTATGGAGAATGGTGTGGAGAGAAACCTCACAAAACTAAAAATAGACCTACTATGTGATCTAGCTATCCTACTTCTGGGTATATATATCCAAAGGAAATGATATCAACCCACTGAAGAGATATCTGAATGCCATGGCGCTACTCACAATAGCTGAGATGTAGAATCAACATAGATGCTAATCGGCTGGTGAACAGATAAGGAAAATGGGGTAAATATATGTACACATGATGAAATATTATTCAGTCATAAAAAGGATGATGTCTCATCATTGGCAGCAAAATGGATGGAACTGGAGGACACTATGTTAAGTGAAATAAGTCAGACACAGAATGACAACAAATACTGTATGCCATCTTTCATATGTGGATGTTTAAAAAATCAATCTGAATGTTGACTAATGATTACTAGAGGCTGGTGAGGGTGAATGGAGGTGAGGGGTCAGAGGAACATGGCTCATGGGTGCCAAAACACAGAGGTAATAAGTTCTAGTATCTCATAGCTCAGTTGGATGACTAGATTTCACAATAGTGTATTCTACTTTATGAATAACTAGACAAGAGGAGCATGAAGTCTCCAAACACAAAGTAATAACATGGATATGAAAACATTAATTACTGATTTGATCAGTATGTATATACATGTTTTAAAAAAAATAACACCATACCCCATAAATATTTACAGTTATGTATTAATACATTTTTTAATATTAAAGGAGATGGAAATATGAACTACCATAATTTTATCATTACATACTGCATGCATGTATCAAATCATCACCCCATACCCCTAAATTTGTACAATTAAAATAATCATTAATTTGGAAGTTTTCTGTAGAGTAAGGTTCAGATTCACTTCTAAAACTGAACAGGAAATTTTCTGAATGACTTGGAAATGCCGAGAGATAATTTAATGTTGACTTTTCACAAAAACCTCCCAATTCCTTAGCATTAGAAAGCAGGTTTACGCCCACGGTCACTAATGAGCTAGACTGAGAGGAGGAAATGAAACTGTGGAGTATTTGTGGGGCTTTCACTGGAGAAATTGTAACTAAATGACATTTCTTATCTGGTGTCAGGGTCAAGCTGTTCTCAGGACCCTCTTGTATGCCGGGAACCTTGACTAAAAGTGATATCAGTGATCAAAATTAAGCTGGGGAGCCAAGGGGAAGGAGCCACGGAGTGAGTTACAAGGAGAAACCTTGAAAGCACTTAACTCAGACAAGAGAAAGGTCAATGCCAAGAGCGATTAGGCATGTTGCCTGCATGTGCTTTGACATGGTGTGAAGAGATGGCATTTCACTTGTGTGGTCTTCTCCCAGTGGCCCCAAACTCCCATCTGTCCATGAGAAAAATGCCAGGCAGTAGCCGGGCGCAGTGATGCACACCTGTAATCCCAGAGACTCAGGAGGCTGAGGCAGGAGGACTGCAAGTTCAAAGCCAGCCTCGGCATCTTAGTGAGACCCTTTCTCAAAATAAAAAAATTGTTTAAAAGGACTGGGAATATGGCTCAGAGGTTAAGTGCTCCTGGGTTCAAACCCTCATACCAAAAAGAAAGCCAGGCAGAGAGGAGAGAGCTGCAGGAGAGAGCCTCAGAGAATGGGATGGGGCTACAGAAGAGAGTCAGAGGACACCCCCACAGGCAACAACTGGAACCCCAGCTCAGTCATCCCTAATCTTTAAAAACCTCTTGGCCACACCAGCAGTTGTGCTTTGGGATTTATTTATTTATTTAGGTCATGGCCTCTCTGATTTCTTTTTCTCCTCTGTATTCTCCGCCCGCCCTTCAGCTTCACATTCCCTACTGTCTCACCGTGCTGGACATCTCAGCCCTCCTCACATCCTCAACACCTCCCAATACTGTTGGGTTGGGGATGAAATTTCAGACACACGTTTTGGGTGGGGTGGCATTCAAATCACGGCAACTTTACCACAGAGGATCGACACCGAACTGCGTACTGTGAAACTAAGGTCCACTGCAGAGGGAGTTTATATTAACCAACTGGGAAAATCTGGGCAAGAGTCTCTGAATTTCTCCGTTCACTTAAGTATCTGGAAAATGAAATGGGCTAAACTGGAGAATGGCAGAGGACCTCTGAGGACCTCAAATGTTCTGATTTCAAATCTGCATGTCAGGATTTCTCCACTGCTCCAGATAGGACTGACAGTCTGACCCATGAAGGTGCCGGTAAGAACTGAGCTAGCCTTCAGTGTAGGCATGGCAGAATAAAAAATAGCGCTGGTCTTTTCCCCTGGTTCCTGGGACACAGCTTTAAAAACTTCTGGGGTTTCCTAAGTGATGGGAAAGTATTGTTAATGAGGTGACTCGTGGTGGGCCCTGATGTAGTTTCAGGGGAAAAACTGGCTATTTCAGAAAGATTAAGATCAAATTTACAGAGTTAGAACTTTGAGCCTCACTCTTGGGCTCAGGGGAGAAAAAAGAAGCTGGTGATCAGGTATAGTCACATGGTCAATATTTGATCAATTCAGGCTGATAGAAATGAGGCTAGGGAGTGTCAAAACAAGAAGGTACTGGGTGCAGTGGCGCAGGCCTGTTATCCCAGCACTAAGGAGGCTAAAGCAGGAGGAACGCGAGTTCAAAGCTAGCCTCAGCAATTTAGCAAGGCCCTTAGCAACTGAGCCAGAGCCTATCTCTAAATAAAATATATCAAGGGCTGGGGTTGTGGCTCAATCCCTGGTACAAAAAAAAATTTTTTTTAAATTAAAAAAACACCAAGAAGTTTAGGAAGTGTCAAAGGACAACATGATAACAAATTTAGCATAAATATCTTAATTGGCTTTATCTATGATTCTAGAATCTGACAACACGTCATTCCACTAAATAGAGCAAGTGTTCTGATAAGCTAAGCAGAGTTGGATTTTATAGACAGAAAAGGGCTGAAGAAAGTAGGAAAAAAAAAACATTATAAAGTGTGGATCAATCATTTCGAAGTTAGTTTTCTGGTAAGATGGGACAAGGAGACAGATCAATTAAAGAAAACTGGTTACTTTTTATAAAACATATGACTCCTAATAACCTTAAAACAGAGGGAAGTTTAGTCTCACACCAACTAAAACTGGACTGGTTGGGAAATTTGGTTGTTAATTCTCTCCTAATTTCTCAGAAAGCCAGATAATAGTTTTGATTTGGTGATGTGGAATTTTAGCATAAGTGACTTGATTTTGATTTTTTTAGTCTGGTGTGTTGGGACCCTGTGTAGAAGCTCAGTTAAAAACTGTGGGCTCTGGTATAATTTTTCTTTAACAGGAACTTTTAGATTGGTGACTACATCAAGGTACTGGGAGAGCAGCATGCCCAGAGAGGGTAAACCTCAAGTCTCCCCGCTCAGCTCCCCAACCTTTCCTATGCATCTCTTACACTTGACTGTTCCTGAGCTGTATGCTTTATAATAAAAGGGTACTATTAAGCAGAGCATTACTGAGTTCTTGAGTTATTCTAGCAAACTCTTAAACCTGAAGGGAGGTCATGTGAACTCCAAATGGGGTAGCGTGAGTCCATGGGGCTTGCTGCTGGTGTCTGACATGGAGGCTGTCTGGTGGAAAACCCAGCCCTTCACCTGTGGGTTTGTACTAATTCTGGGTAGTTAGTGTCAGAATTGAGTTGAGTTTAGGAAGTGGCAGATGACAAGATGTCCTTTGCAATGGAGGAAGTTACTTCGACACAGATGACTTGTGGGATGCAAAAATATAAAAAAATGATATTTTTCTGAGCATGATTGGAAAATATAGAAATATGCTGAAGACGATGCTTAAGGAAATGAAAAGAGGTACACACCCTGTTCAGCTTTTCCTGTGAAGGAAATGTCAGCAGTGGGTGGGGCACGGGTCTAAAGGGCTGTCTCCCTGGCGTGTTTCAGGGTGAGAAATGGTGTTGGGCTCAGATCTCAACTATCCCTTCCAAGCTCTTACTCTGAGGCCTATATTGAGGTCACTGAGTGTTTGCCCTGGTCATTAAAAAGGGGGAGTTTGGGGGCAGAGAATGTAGTTCAATGGTAAAGAACTTTAGAATTAAGAACAACAATCAGAACTTTGATCTTAACTCATTCATACCTAGATCCAAGGTGGAAGTTTCCTCTTCACTCTCTCTGAATACTTTATCAAGTTGGTTTAAACGATACTTTTCTGTAAAGGACTCTCTGCTTACGGCTGAGAAAGATCCTATGTTGCACTGATTCTGTCTCATCTGTGCGTCAGTCCCCCGAGCTATGAAGAAAGAGCCTGCTCTCCAGGAGACAACATTCTAAGCATCAGCATTCATCTTTAAGGAGGGTTGAATCCGTGTCCCCACCACTCCCACCCAGGTGGTGCTAGAATAAACACTTCCTCTCTGCCTCTCATCCAGAGGGCAGAGACTTGCTGGTTCCATTGGTGAGTGTCTGTCATTAGTTGTTCAGTGTCACTCGAGGGTGGGATTAGAAGTCATGGCTCCAGGGACTTATGCTCTCATTCATGTCAAGCTTCTTGCTGCCCTACTTGAAACACACCTAGGCCGTCTGAGGTCCCCTAACTGCCACTGATGATGATGTGTATGTGTATGTGCATATGTATATGCATATGCTAGCCAGAGCTCTAGCCACAGCTCCACGCTTTATCTGGGTTGATGCAGCTTTGAGGCTATGAGAAGTCTGCCTCAAGGATCAACCAGTCAGAAGCAGTACTGGGAATTCAGACTAGGTCCTCTTGCCAAAGAGGCATCTGGGAAAGTCATCAGTAACAACATGGAGTCACTGGTGCCAACCCTAAATAAATAAATAAATAAATAAATGTGTGAAGTTATGATGGAAGGGTTCCCACACATGACAACCTATAGTAACTATTCACAAAAGACTGCCAGACCAAAAAGTTCACTGTAACCTTATACAAAAAGTACTTTTGCCCAGAAACTGTTCAAACTCAGATGGATGTTACCTTGGTTATTAATCATTGTGGCCAAGGATTATTGTTTCATAATATCTCATATAATCCCCCTCATTTTTGTCTCTCAAAACTTCCCCTTGCCTCAAACTCATAGTAACATGTTCATAATTACTATGTCATTGTGTATTCCCATTGCAATCCTCTACTAGACCCAAATAAATATTCTTAGGGTTGGGTCAGGTAGCTCAGTGGTAGAGTGCTTGCCTAGCATGCATTGGGTTCTAGGTTCAATCCATAGTATTGGAAACAAACAAACAAAAAACCTCTTTGGAGATTGTCTCTGATTGTTATTCAGGTTGGTGTTGGTTTTGAATTCCTGTATTTAATCATGGTAGGTCCCCCTACTGATTTCCTGTCTACTCAAGTGAGCATCTTATCCTCTTTGAATTAAACCAATCCAATTCCTTCTAAAATTCTTCACAGAATATCATCCTTCTCTTTCTCTGACTTTGGGGTGCACGTCTGAAAGCCATCCTCTAAACTGTCTGTGTCAGAGCACAGGGCAATGAGATTCCAACTCCACCCTTGTGTGGGGGGTATGCGTATGATATGCTTCTGTCGATACTAAGATCCTCAGAATTATATTGGTGAAATTAATAAACTGGCAAATGAATTAAACAGACACTTCTCAAAAGAAGAAATACAAATGGTCAACAAATACGGGAAAAAATATTCAACATCATCAGCAATTTGGAAAATGCAAATCAAATCTACTCTAAGATTGTATCTCATACCTGTCAGAATGGCAGCCATCAAGAATACAAACAATAATAAAGGCTGGAGAGAATGTGGAGGAAAAGGGACACTTTTTACACCATTGGTGGGATTGTACATTAGTACAACCACTGTGAAAATTAGTATGGAGTTTCTTCAAAAGACTAGACATGGAAACACCATATGACCCAGCCATACCACTCAGCATTCATCCAAAAAATTGAAGTCATCATGCTAGAGGAATACATGAATATTCATGTTTACAGCAGCACAATTCACAATAACCAAACTATGGAACTAGCCTAGGTGTCCATCAATAGATGAATGGGTAAAGAAAATGTGCTGTATTTATCATACTGGAGTTTTATTCACCCATAAAGAAAAATGAAATTATAACATTCACAGGAAAATAGATGGAACTAGAGACCATTAGGTTAAGTGAAATAAGCCAAATCCAGAAAGTCAAGGGTCATGTTTTCTCTCATATGTGGAAGCTGGAGAGGAAAAAAGTGAAAAAAAGGTGTGCCACAGTCCAGCTGCAGCAAAATAACCGGGGGGGGGGGGGGGGGGGGGGGGGGGGTGACGAGCAACTTGTGGACATTGATACAGCAGGAGTGGGAGCCGTTTATTGTAGGACAGGAGGGGTATTTATACATTCCACACAGCTTATCTTAATTAACATAAACTAGATACAGTAGTCAACCAATAAGGAATTTCCACACTTAATGGCTCGCTGGCATTACTTCACAAACCACTCCCTCTGGCAAAATGCCAGGCGCCATTTTGACTTGTTTACAGACCCTAACAAAGGTGTGTGTAGGGGCATGCGGAAATCTCATGAAAATCAAAGTAAGATCATCAGAGGAAAGGACAGGGAGGGAAGTGGGGAGAGAGCAAGGAAGCATTGAAGAGTGATATTGAACAACATCATATTGTTATATTGTGTGCATGTATGAATGCATCACAGCAAATCTCATCATTATGCATAACTATCCTATACCAATTTAAAAAGGATTGTGTTGGTGAATATTAAGTTTGTGGTCAGCTAAAATCTTAGTTTTGTTTTTTTTTTCACATGAACCCCTACTAAAATAAGCCTTCCAGTTCTGGCATTTGCAAAACTGATTTTAAACCTAAGTTTAAAATATCCACATTCTCTTTATTGTATCTCTTCACACATTAGCTAAAGGAGTTCTTTTAAATCTTGATTCTGGCATAGGCTTGTGCCATTTGCAGATGTATTCTTTGTGCCTTTCTATTCCTCTATTGAACTTGTTTATTCCAAGGTAAGACAGGACCATGCCAAAGACCCGCCAAATGGATCATACTTGGGTCATTTCTATCACAGGCTGACACTCTTTACTATGAATTAATCTTACACTTATTTATTTTGTCCTAAAAGGCTTTTATAAGTGCCCCTTTCTCAGTTATGAATTCCAAAGGCAGATTTTTACACCATGGTTAAGCCACGGATATCATTTTTATAGTGCATTATAGTTCATTGTACTGAGATCTGAACTCCTTCCTCCTTGAACTTCAGTTTCATTTTTAAATATTTTCTCTCATACATGGAAGCTGGAGAGAAATAGGAATTTTAAAAAGAGGATCTTATGAAAATAGAAAGGAGAACAGGAGAGTAGATCAGGGAGAGGAAAAAGAGAAGGCAAAGAGAAATACTGGGAAATAAAATGGAACAAATTATGTTATGTACATATGTGAAGGACACAATGAACCCTATTATTATATGTGATTTATATATAATGCACCAATTTAAAAAAGATAGAGTTACTCTAGTTATTGAGTTTGAGAAACTTTCTCTCCCTCTTATGCTTTGTCAAGAAACTTTTCTGAGCAACATCACATTATCTGTCCATATAACTCAGTTTGTCCTGGGGTAAAATCTTCACTTAACTTGTTCAACAAAATTTATTAAACGTCGTCTAGGTTCCAAGCGGTGTTCTAGATACTGGGATGTGGCAGTGACGATTGGGTCAGAGCCCTATTCTCTTGATGTCATGTCCTGTGGAAGGAGATTGACAGTTTCTGATGGTGAACACTTTACAGAGCTAACAGGAAGTAACTTGGGCTAAGGGAAGCCCAAGGGCCAGGGAAGGACTCAAAGAAGAGGCACAAAATTAGAAGAAGGAGTTAGTTTCCAGAAAGAAAAAAGAGCAGAAACAGAGACTCCAAGGAAAGTAAGCATTCTGATTTGAGTCTACGAGGTGAGAGAGGAAGGAGAAATGAGGTCAGAGCAAAGCCCTGGCGATTTACCTGCATATTTGTAAGAGAAAATTAAATTATAGAATCTCGGCTATCCTAGTAAGAAATGGAGCTGAGCTTGATCAAAGATGACAAAAATCTCCTGAAAGTCCTGGCATTCAGACATCTCACCAGAAGTGGGTGGTTTCTATTGTACAGTGAAATTTGTATGGTTGCAATTATATGGTGAAATTCTGCCCCCTAAAGGACAAAACTATGTTGCACACCTGAAATACGAATGCTGGATTTGTTGCACTGTTTGGCAGAAAGTAAAAGTTGTAAAATAACCCTGAGACAGTATTTTATCTATTTCTGTTACTAGCTAACTCAAAATGGCTTTGAAGAACAAAGAGAAACACTTCAAAATGTTTGTAAGATTTCTGGGGGTAGGAAAAATAATTCAGAAAGACCATAGTTTCCCCGCCTTTATCTGGTTTCAGTTACCTATGGTCAGTTGTGGTCTGAAAACAGGAAATCCCAGAACTAAACCAGTCATAAGTGGTAAATTGTGTGCCATGCTGAGTGTTGTGTGGACCCACCATTCCACTCTGCCCAGCCCAGGACATGAATCACCCCTTGTTCAGTGTCCCCATGATGTATACACTGCTCACTTTTTAGTCACTTTACAGCCATCTCAGTCATCAGACCCACTATCATGGTATCACAGTGCTTATATAGGGTTTGGCGTTGTCTGCAGTTTCAGGCATACTCCCATGGGGGGTCTTGGATTTTTTTTTTCATGGATAAGGGAGACCACTGCAATTCCAGGCAGAGGATAATAAAGAAAACCCCTTAGAGATGGATACTTATTCATATTACTATAAACCAAGATGGGCCAGGGAGACTCTGAGGTGTGGTGGGGTAGGGGGAGTAGCTTGGCAGTGATCAAACATTTCTCCTGGATAAGAGGGATATAGAGAAAATTGTCTTCTTAAGAAGAGCCTTAGAAGATTCACTATTTGGTGAGGATGCTTTCTCATGGCAAAATGAGAAAAGTCAAAAGTAATGAATGCTGTATCCTTATGTGGCAAAAGAGATGCACCATGATTTAAATATGTCCCTTTGAAATTCATGTGCTGAAATTTATCAACAGTGTGATGGCAGAGGTGGGACCTTTAACGAGGTCATTTAGCATGGGTGGGATTATGGCTCTTTAAAAAGGTCCTGAAGGAGTGTGATGGGTCTCTTTGTCTCTTCTGCCACATGAGGACCCCATGTTCCTCCCTCCAGAGGATGCAGCAACAAGGTGCCATCTTGGAAACAGAGAACAACCCTGCTTTCCACCAGGTACCAATCCTGCTGGCACCTTAATCTTGGGACTTTCAGCCTCCAGGACTTTGAGAACTAAATATTCTAAATTTACAAATTACCCATTTGCCTTGTATTTGCTTATAGCAGCACAAATAATCTAAGAAACTTGGAATCAAAAGTGGATCCTTGCTATACAACACACATCTGAAGATGTGGAAGCAGCTTTCGAGCTGAGTAATGGGCAGAGGCCGAAAGAGTTCGGCTGTACATGCTTGAAGAAATCAGGCTACAGTGAACGGAGCATTAAGGATGATTCTGGGAAGGGCTCCGAAGAGAAACCTGAAGCGAGAGCCTAAGTCTCTCGAGTGGTTACTTAAGTGGTCATGATCAGAGCATTGGTAGAAATATGGACCATAAAGGCAATTCCAATCCTATCTTAGATGGAAATGAAGAAAAAAGTATTGCAAACTGGGGGAAAGGCCATCCTTGCTATATAAGTGACAAAGAACTTGGCAGAATTATGTCCACACCCTAGTGCTTTTGTGGATGGCAGAACTTAAGAGCAATGAACTGGGATATTCTCTAGAAGAATTTGCTGAGCAAAATGCTGAAAGCCCTTGATTTCTTGTAGTAAAATGTAAGATGAGGGCAAAAAAAAAAAAATTAAAGATAGAATTTATAATCGAAAGCAAAGCAAAACTTAAAAATTTGGAAAATTCTCAGCTTGGCCATGTAAAGAATAAAAAGACGTGGTTGGGACAGAACACTAAGGGTTTGGCCAAAAATAACATTTGATACAGATTAATGTAACTGGAAGAAAGCCCAGATGCCACGCATCAAGATAGTACTAGACTCACCCACCCCAAAGGCATCTCAGGTTGTGGGTGCGGCCACTCCCATCACAGGCCCAGACTGCCAGGGCGTGGAGGGCATAATGGTTTCAAGGGAGGTACTCAGGGCAGCCTCCTCTCTGCTCCCCGAATTCCTGTGCAGCCCTGGTTGGCTCAGGCAGCCCTTCCTGTAACCTTGGGAGCATCCATGTGGTTCAACCTCTGCAGGAAAGCAGAGGGCATGAGCTATAGAGGCCTGGCTAATTCCACCTGCTTTTCAAAGGATACTTGGAGAGCCTTGAGTCCTACACGACAAACTGCCATAGAGGTGGGGCTACCACAGAGTCTCCACTGAAGCCTACTGGAGCATGGAATTGGGACCACAGAAAAAGAATCCCCACTAGGGTAATGTTTAGTGAAGCTGAGAGACAGGGCCACCCCCAAGACCCCAGAAATGCAGAACAACCAACATACAATGGCATCCTGGGAAAGCCACAGACACCAGATTCCACCCCATAGGGGCTGCTGTATGGACTGCACCAAGCCAAGCTATGGGGGTGGAAACCCCTGGAGCCTCGGGCACCCAATCACTATGCTAATATGTCCAGGCAGTGGAATGTGGGCTCATAGGAGATAATTCTCAAGCCTCAAGGTTTAATTTGTGTCTCTGTGTGTGATGTTGGGCTTTGGTTTAATGTGTAACCTGCTGCTCCTTTCTTCTTGCCTGTTGCTCCCATTTTGAATGGGAATGTCTATCCTAAGTCTGTATTTTGAAAGCACATAGTTTGTTTGGTTTCAAAGTTCACAGTGGTATGGGAATTTGCCTCTGTATGAATTATACTTTTGAGTCTCATCCATATATGATTTAGATGATACTAGAACAAATTCAGGCTTTGAGGGCTGTTGGGGTAGAGAAAATGATTTTATATGTGAGAAGGACATTGTATTGGTCTGTTTTGTGGTACTATAACAAAATACCTGGAGCTGGGTAACTTTATGAAGAAATGAGGTTTATTTAGCTCACAGTTCTTGAGGTTGAAAGTTCTGCATCTAATGATAGCCTCATGCTGGCAGAGTCCCTTCACAGATAGTGATCACATAGCGAGAGACAGGGACTGATGTGTCTCTTCTAGTTGCTCTCCCTTGTCCTATAAAGTCACCAGTATTCAATCCTGGTGGCTCCCAGATGACTTTTTCTAATCCTAATCACATCCCAAAGGCCCCCACCTCTAAACACCATAATTGAACGAAGTTTCTATTATCTTCATACCTCACAATGGGGATTATATTTGAACACCTGGATTTTTGGAGGACATACTTAATCCATATTAAATCAGACATGAATGGGGGTGGGTATCAGGGTGGGATGCTATTGTTGAATGTGTTCCCTCCAAAACCCATGTTAAAACTTAATCCCCAATGTAACAGTACTAAGAGGTGGGGTTTAGGGAGTGATTGTATCCTGAGCTCCTCCCTGTTGAGAGCCACAGCCGAAGGGGCCCCAGAGGAACAAGGATGAATATGACTCAAGCCCGGGTTCTGAGGGCTGCAGTGGTGGGGCTTGTAGTTGTTCTCCTCTATGCCTCCATCCACAAGATCGAGGAAGGGCAAATCGTGGCAGCTGCAGTACAACAGGTTTTAGATGCCAGGCCAAAAACATGCTACAATTGTGAACAAACAGGACATTTTAAAAGGAATTGCCCCATAGGAGGAGGGTTTAACAAAACTAGGTATCAAAGGAGTAGAATACCGGGTATTTGCCCACGATGCCGTAGAGGGAGACATTGGGCTAATGAATGCCATTCTCAAACCACCATAGAGGGTACTCCATTATCAAAAAACAAACAAGGACCAGGTGTCTATCCACGATATTGTGGAGAAAGGCATCGGGCTCCATTGCCAAAAAATGGACAGGGGGGCCCAATGCTCTGGGGCCCAACACCACAACTATACGGAACACTGGAGGAACCCAGCAACCCCATCAGTGTAGTGCCCAGGACACATTGTCCATTAAATCCCTCACTAGACAAACCAGAGGAAGCGCAGGATTGGACATCTGCGCCTCTGCCAGAACAGTACTAACTCCAGAGATGGGAGTTCAAATCATTCCCACGGGGTAAAAGGACCTCTTCCCAAAGGAACAGTAGGTTTATTATTGGGACACAGCTCTTCTACTCTAAAAGGACTTATGATAAGTCCTGGGGTAATTGATCCCGATTATGAAGGTGAAATAAAAATTATAGCCAGTTCTCCAAAGGGTATATCAGTAATTTCACCAGGAGATAGAATAGCACAGTTACTAATAATACCCAGCCTACATGATAAATTTTCCAGTCGTACTGTAGAAAGAGGTTCCAAGGGATTAGGCTCCACAGGTGTAGATTGGGCTATGCTTTCTTTAAATTTAGATTCTCACCCCATGCTAAAACTAAATATTCAAGGACATGAATTTAATGGACTACTGGATACAGGTGCAGACCTTAGCATCATCTCTCGTCAAGAATGGCCAAAACATTGGCCATTACAACAAGCCACTCAAATGCTTGGAGGCCTAGGAGTGGCGACTAATCCCCATAGAAGTGCAATGGTATTAGATTGGAAGGATCCTGAAGGATGTGCAGCCATATGTATTGGATCTTCTTCCTGTAAAGATGTCCTAGATCAATTAGGTTTGACATTAACAAATAACATCAATCAAAATGCACCCACTATTATGGCTAGATAAGGTTTTAGGAAAGGAAAAAGATTAGAAGAACAAGAACAAGGTATAGCAGCACCAATACAAATAGATCAAGGAACAGACAGACATGGGTTGGATTTTCAGAAGGGGCCACTGAGACAATAAAAATTACTTGGAAATCAGAAAGACCAGTATGGGTTCCTCAGTGGCCCCTGACTAAAGAAAAGATACAAGCAGCCCATGACCTGGTCAAACAACAATTAGCGGAAGGACATATACAACCTTCTGTATCTCCCCATAATACTCCCATTTTTGTCATCAAAAAGAAATCTGGTAAATGGAGATTATTGAGAGATTTAAGAGCCATTAATAATGAGATGGTTATTATGGGACCTACTCAATCGGGGATTCCTCAATTGTCTGCTTTGCCAAAAACCTGGTATGTTTTAGTTATAGATATTAAAGATTGTTTTTTTTTTCAATTCCAATTCATCCTGAGGATAGTCCACGTTTTGCATTTGCTATCCCTGCACTGAATCATGAAGGTCCTGATCAGAGATATGAATGGAAAGTACTCCCTCAAGGGATGGCTAACAGCCCAACTATGTGTCAAATTTATGTTAGCAAAGTAATCCAGCCACTTAGAAATCAAAATCCTGAACTACAAATATTTCACTATATGGATGATGTATTATTAGTACACAAAGATAAAAACATATTGCTAGAATGTTATGCCACACTTACAAACTTATTAAAAAATTGTAATCTAGAGATAGCAATAGATAAAGTACAATTAAATTTTCCAATTAATTATTTAGGAGTTCTATTAT
Organism: Marmota monax; assembly: GCF_021218885.2. NCBI lineage: Eukaryota > Metazoa > Chordata > Mammalia > Rodentia > Sciuridae > Marmota > Marmota monax. The sequence continues at coordinate 2,949,928 of NW_026693024.1, read as the reverse complement.
CCTCAACCATGGTCCATCCACCAAAAATTCAAATACGAGTAGATCAACTCAAATCACTTAACGACTTTCAAAAGTTATTAGGAGACATAAATTGGATAAGGCCTTATCTAGGTATACCAACAGGAGAGTTGGGACCTTTATTTGATATCCTAAAAGGTCCATCAGATCCAAATTCACCCCGAATGTTAACGCCTGAAGCAAGAAAGGCATTAAAAATCATTGAAACATATATGGAAAATATGCATTTGGATAGAATTGATATAAGTTTGCCTTTATTATTTATTGTACTACCAACAAAAAATATTCCTACAGGAGTATTTTGGCAAGAAGCTCCATTATTATGGATACATTTATCTTATTCTCCTAACACTATTCTTACTAGGGATCCTGAGGCTGTAGGACAATTAATACTCAAAGGAATAAAAGCAGCAAAGGGAGTGTTTGGAATTTCTCCCAATAAAATTATTACTCCATATACTCTGGATCAAATTGATGAGTTAGCTAATGAGTTAAATACTTGGACAATAATCATGTGCAAATCTAATGTTTCATTTGATAACCACTTACCATCTAATCCTTTATTGTCTTTTTGGTCATTGCATCCTGTAATTTTCCCAAAAATGACAAGAAAAACACCTATCATGAATGCTCCAAATATATTCACTGATGGGTCAAATAATGGTACAGCAGCAATAGTTACCCCTGATCAAACTTTTACATTTTTAGTACCCAAACAATCAGCTCAAAAGGTAGAGCTTAATGCAGTATTACAAGCTTTTGTGATGTTTAAAGATTCTGTATTTAATTTATTTTCTGATAGTCAGTATATAGTTAATGCTATAGTATCCCTTGAAGATGCTGGTAGGATTTCCCCTTCCTCTACTGTTTTCTCTTTGCTTCCACTATACAAAGTCTAATCTGGGACAGAAAAGATCCATTATTTATAAGAACATATCAGGGCACATACAGGATTGCCTGGAGCCCTTAGTTTGGGCAATGATTTAGCAGATAAAACTACACATGACATACATATTTTCTCTACACTAGAAGAAGCTACAAATTTTCATAAAAAGTTCCATGTCAATGCTAATACTTTACAAAAGCATTTTAAAATAACTAAGGAACAAGCTAGACAAATAATAAAACAATGTCAAAATTGTGTGACCTTTTTACCATAAGTTAATCTTGGAGTCAATCCTAGAGGACTGATACCTAACCATATTTGGCAGATGGACATCACACACTTGCCAGAATTTGGAAAATTAAAATATTTGCATGTTACAGTTGATACTTCTTCCGGATTTTTGATGGGATCCCTAAAAAACTAAAGATATTATAGCTCATTGCTTACAAAATTTTGCCACTGTGGGCGTTCCAAAACAGTTAAAAACAGATAATGCCCCTGGTTATACTTCTACCTCTTTTAAACAATTTTGCTCATCATTTGGCATTACTCATATTACAGGAATCCCATACAATCCACAGGGACAAGGCATAGTTGAAAGAGCTCATCAAACTATTAAAATGTACTTATTAAAACAAAAAGAGGGAATTGGGAAGGGGTATATATCCCCCAAAGATAAACTTAAAATAACCCTTTTTACTCTAAACTGTTTAAATTTGGATTCATCAGGGCTTAGTGCTGCGGAAAGGCATATGTGTCCAAAAAATGTACATAAGCCCAAGATACTTTGGAAGGATATTCTAACAGGACAATGGAAAGGTCCTGACCCAGTGATTGTCTGGAATCGGGGGTCTGTTTGTGTGTTTCCACAGGGAGAACAGCAGCCAATTTGGATTCCAGAGAGATTAACTAAGAGCGATTTCTACAGACCAAAAAGAAGATGATTTGGCTCAAATCCATAACAGCTGATATCCAAAACTCTAGTTTGGCTATCCTTACATCTGCGACAGAACCAGGATGCTTTTTTCAATATCTATTTTATTATTACCCTTTCCCACATCATGAAGTTCTATTTTGTTTTTTGAGCTCATACAGACCTAGGTTATTGTTTTGCTGATCAGTTCTATTTTTTGACTATAGAGTTTTTAAACATTGCAATGGAGATTTCACCTGTAAAAAGTTATAAGGCCTTTACTATTATGTTATGTGTTGTATGTATTATATTATGTGTGCACACTTGTGTTTTATGTTGTATGTTTGTATGTATGTATGTCCATATATCATATATGATGAGCGCTCATGAAAAAATGGATCCAAATATTTTTTTTTATTCACGTGATTTAAATGGTTTAATTTAAATTGGGTAAACAGCTGTTGAGGATTGTTTTAATATGTTAACAAAAAAGGAGGATAACAGATCTTTTGTTTACTTTCACCTTTCCTTTTCATTATATTTAATAATTCTGTTCAAGATAATGTAAATTGTTCAGAAAATTGTTTTCTTTTAGTGCCTTCTGGAATGTTACATAATTTTTTCTTTAACCATTATTGCCAGAATCCCTATGTTCATCCCAGTGCCGGTGAAGACAAAGATAAAACCAATCTACAGCTTCTGCAATATCTATCACTGAACTGCTTGCAGAACTTGCCTGGACTATGTATCACTTGTATGCATTGTGAATGTGAACTCACTTGTATGTATTGTGAACTATCTGTTGGTTCAGTGAGTTGTGGTGGTGTTGGGGTATTTTTGCTGGTGGTGTCATTGGTGGTACAATTTTTCAAAAGGAGCCGTCAATTGGCTTGGTGTATCTTCCTCCATTCTGCTTGTGATGGTCGTTCAGCTAAAATTTGGGGGCCAACAGAGGTGAGGCAAAGAACCTCACCCCCTCACTGGTACAAAGACCTATCCACAGGTGTGGCTGTATGCTGGACCGGTAGTCAATGACGGGTGAGATCCAATTGCAATGGTACCAACCTAAGACAGGAGGCTGACGCCTTGAGGTCAGCTCATCCGATGACAGGTAAGGACCATATGTACTATTGGACAACCTAAGGCAGGCACGGTCCCTAACCCATGCTTGTTGTTTAAACAGAGAGGGGGAGATGTTGAGAGCCACAGCCGAAGGGGCCCCAGCAAACTTCCAGCTGCCAGCAAACTTCCAGCTGCCAGCTGATGATTGGCTCACAACGGCCCCAGCAAACTTCTAGCTGCCAACTGATTGGCTCCTCTGTGGTGATGCTCATTGGGCTGTTTCCCCACCCTTTCAGACCACGGAGCTGCTCATTGGGGGACTTTTTTGTGACCCAGCCAATCAGCCTCAAGAGCACTAGGGGTGGGGGGGGGGGGTGGAGAGGCTTGTGGGAAGCCGGTGGTGGCAGTTGGGCTCTGAGGGTTTTTCCTGAAGAGCTGTCTGGTGCGTGCGGGGTGTGTGTGTTCTAAAACTAAAGTTCGTTTCTTTTGACAAGTGGCTCCTGAATTGTGCCCAGCCAGACTGTGGCACCTCCCTTGTAAATGGGATTAAAACCCTATGAAAGAGGCATCAACTGATGAAGAGGTAAAGAAAATGTGGAATATAATCAAAAAATGGAGTTTTATTCGGTCAATAAGAAAAATGAAATTATGTCACTTGCAGGAAAATGGACAATAAATCAAACTCAAAAGGTCAAGGGTCATATGTTTCACACATATAGGGACACACATGAAGGCTTGCTAGAGGGTGGTACTGTCTGACTAGGACAGTGTGGACACTGAACCCAGCACTCCACAACAAGGAAAACCCAGCCCTGAAGAACCTGCTGAGAAACACAGAGCTTGTGGAGGTGGGTGGGACAGCCTCCGGATGAGGCTGTGACTATGAGACCTCAGTGTTCCCAGCCACTCTCTCTTTTCTTCTTTAGAGAGAGAGCACATCCTGAGCCAGGAAGCAGAGAAAGAGGAAGGGACCCAGGACAAAAAGACAAGATATATCTCCAAGAGCACACCCCCAGAGCACTTATACCCTCTAATTAGGTTGAACCTCCTACAGTTTGCACCACTTCCCACTAATGTCATCAAATTATTAATCTGTCAAGGGTTTTATCCACTGATAAGGTCAGAGCCCTCATGATCCAACCACTTCTTGCAAGCCCCTCCCCTGGACATTGCTGCTCTGGGCACAAAGGCTTCAACACAGGAGCCTTTGGGGACATTCCAGATCCAAACAATAACAGTACATGTATTAATTGATGTATGAAGATCAATTTTAACTCCAACATAAATGCCTGTATTGATTTAGGAAAATGTTTCCTTTTTATTTGATATAGACGGCACAAATACAATGTAAAAAGAAAAAAAAAGAAAAATTTGAAGCAATGTTTTCCTTAGTTTAAATAAATAAATAAATAAATAAATAAATCCTTTCATTCCTGACTTTCTGACATTGAGGTGGTTCTCCAGTTCTATGGGAAATGATGGCAAGGCTACCAGCCATGCGAGCATAATTATGACCAGTTACAACAAGCACCATTTCTACTCTAAAAAATTGTAAAACAAATTGTAAAATGACATACAATCTTGATTATTAGATTCTTGCTGCTTTTTTTTTCAAACCACAGTACTTTTAAAATCACCTTTTTCAGGAATCGTCTTTGTCCCTTCATTAGAAATAATTCTCAGAGTTGAAAAAGTCCACCAGCCCATTCACATGGTATGATCCATGCTAACAAAGCAAATAGGACTTTTCTTCATGATGAGATTTGTAAGAAAACAGAGAGGTTTCATGAGCACAGAGTCATTTCATACCCTTAAGCACTGTGATTTTGGTGAAGTAACATACCCAGACATTTAAAGGGGAAACAGACTCCCCCACAAAAAGTTAAAAAGCAATCCAGCCTCAGTCATTATAATTTGACAGAGGAACGGTATTCAAAAATTTATTGTTATGTTATTCAAACAGCCATGAGAAGGCAGTGTAGTCATCCTTGCCAGGGGTGATTCAGAGGCTGAACCTACTTTGGGCACCTGAAACAACAGTGAGGTGGAAGACATTGTTTAGAACTAATCTTTTAATCTTACCATGGAGGCCTCTTTTTCTCCCAAACAATTCCCTTTCTCCTCTTCTTTCACCCTCCAAACAATCTCTGGCATTTGGAGTCCACAGATGGGATTCAAAAGGGAATCGTTTGCCCGGTAAGAACTGACACATTATATCATCCCAGTCATTCACACTTTAGTAAAAATATTATTAATAATAATTTATGGGGCTGTCAGAGGTTTGGGACAGGCCTCGATCTGAGAAAAGTGCTGAGTCCCTGCAGAGGCAGTGCGTCATCCCAGGCAGATTTCTGCTTTTATCAAATCCTGGAAGCCTGGACTCCAGGCAGACACCAACGGAAAGGGCCGCTGCTCCGCCTGCCCGGGTCCACACTGACACTCCCCTTCCGCATTCTATAAGGGCTGCAGCGGGCTTGGCACTCCCCTCCCACACCACTCACCCTGCCCGGAGCCGGGGCGCCGCGCAGCTGGTAAGGCCAGGCGGGTGGCGCAGCAGGTAGGTAGGTGGGTGGGTGGGCGGTGCTGCCAGCTTCCCACTCAGCCCCACCCAGGCCCACCTGTGCCCTCCCTGCCCATCGGCTCCTACACTTCCCAGCGTCGCCCACCATGGCGTCCGCTGCCCGCTGGGCTTCCCACCGTGGAGACCACACTGGGTCCCCAGCGCCACGCAGCGATCGCCATGGGATGCACTGCCCGAATGGCCTGAAAAGAAGGGAGGGAGGACACCCGTTTTCCCAGCCAAAATGCGCCAGGGAAAGCTGAGATCGGAATGTTTCTATCCCTCGGCGGCGGCGCTGTGTGTGATGGTTTCCAGGCAATTCCAGGACCTGGTAGCTAGTCGCAGAGAGGGAAAGGCAGGGAAAGGAGGGGGCCTTGTGATCCCAGTGAGAATTCAGCTTGGCACTCACGCTGAGCAGCCAGCAGGGTTCTCTTTGGTCTGTACTTGGGGGAAACTAAAGCTCTGAGAGTTAAGATCCAGATGGATAGATGGGCAGACAAGCTGGAATCGCCCATCAGGACCTCCCCATAGCAGATAGCATCTCTTCTGTGAAAAGAATGGAGGACACTTGTCCCCACTCCCCTGCCCTGCCCACCTGACCCTGGACTGTGTTGGGCTTTCAAATCCTCATATCCTACAACAGCTCTGAGACTTTGGGCCCTTGACCTCTTAAACATTTGCTCCTGAATCTCCAAAATGAGAATAATTATTTTAGTAATGATATCTTTGCCAGAATTTTTTTTAATGCATGGTAGGTTGCTATGATTTTTTTTTCTATTAGAAATATTCTTGCGGAAAATGTAGGCAATGATTTATTGCCCAAATGAACAAGGTATTTGAAACAAAGGGACAGAAATGTATGTGTTCTCAAATGTATGTGTTCTTAGTAGGTGGGATGGACCCAGGGCTGGGGGTCAGGCCAAGGCCACTGAATGGACCTGGGCCCCTTGTCAGGCTCACCAGTCTGCAAAGTGAGAGCAGGTTAGGACACCCTAGGTCCTGATCCTGGGTTTCTCCTGAAGTCAGACTCCACCTTCATGTGCATGGGAGAGGGTTTGAGCCTCCTGGGGAAAGGAAAGATCAAAAAAAGGGGCTGGAGGCCTGGGTGGGCAAAGTCCAGGTTCCAGAGTATTGAGGGTGGTGGACACAAATTGAGGAAGATGCTAGGGAAGGAGGGTGGCCTTATTTGCTGGTGTGTGGGCTGGGAACAATGTGGGACCTTTGTTCTGTCTTAAAGCCTTCACCATGGAGAAGCTGAGCACAGCAAACACTCTTTTTGCCTTGGACCTGTTCCTCGCCCTGAGTGAAAATAATCCTACAGGAAACATCTTCATCTCTCCCTTCAGCATTTCATCTGCGATGGGCATGGTGTTTCTGGGAACCAGAGGCAATACTGCAGCACAGCTTTCCAAGGTCAGCAGAAACAAAAATGGCTTGCTCTCCCTGCCCTCTCCCAGCTAAAGTCTGTGCTGAATAGTTGCATCTTTGAGCTCTTGCAGTGTATTTTTAAAACTGTATGTTGAACTGTGTTCAACAGCTGTCCATGTTGAAATTTAGACTCTGAGAAAAGCCCTCAAAACAGTCCATCTGCCTGCAAGCTTTTATTCATTATCTTTACTGAGCACCTATTATGTGCCAGACACTATGTTTTTTTGTTTTGCTAAGGATACAGCAGTGAACAAAGCCAACACAGTCCCTGGTGGGTGGTACTTTTATACCAGGGAGTACATCTTTGACACATTTTCTGTAAGTCCTTTTACCTCCCCAGAGCTAGCAGTTTCCAGTTTTTGCTTTGCTAGTACTTTGAGCATGAGATTAATTTTCACATGGGGAATGCACTACAATGAAGAAGTTGTCTTTTTGTAGGGACAGGGAAAAAAACAACTGTGTGATCTTGTATTCCCACGGCTCACCCCTGTGCCTTTCTCTGTGGGCTGGTGGCATAGTAGAAGGGCCCTGAAGCAGATGGGGAACTGGGAAGCCCAGGAGCTTGGGAGCAGGACCAAACCTCTGGTGATATGGCAGATCACTTTTTTCAGCAAGAAAAGAGGCAGGGGTATTTCTCTTCCTTGCTTTTCTTATTGGACACGCAGGGGACATTCGTGCTTGATGTCCTCTCAAGACTTAGAGAGGAGTATAAACGTGGAGGGTTTTCTAAGACACCTGCCACACATCACGCTGTACCTATTTTCACAAAGGTGTAGCCCTGGGCTGAAGTTCAATGCTTCAAGTGCAGTGCTTTGATATGCATCCACGCAGATCCGAAAGCTCCACCTTTTTACAAAGCCTCTAATGCCAATAGTTGCTTTTTTTTTTTTTTTTTTTTTTGCAGGGTTCTATCGGCTCCTATTTTTGAGAACTTCCAGGGACTTTATAACCTCAGCAAAGAATAGTCTTAAGGTTTTCTCTCCCCAGTTTTATTGAAACAGGTTGATCTTAGTAACAACACAAACACTGCAGATCTCAGAGAGTAATGTGGACTTTGGATGCTGAGTGGTTTTGTTCTTTGTGTCTTCGAATCGAGGAACCAGCCCAGGACTCATAAAACTATAACGGCTTCTTGATTTCTAACTGACACATGAAAAATTAAACTTCTGCCATAATGTTAACTTTTAAAAAGTACTTTTTAAATAAGTGAATTGTGGATGCGAATAGGTTCATCAAAGGAAAAGGCCTCGATTTGTAATATTTTTGTAGTATGATATAAAGCATGATTCTTATTTTTACTGTTATTCCTGAGAACTTTCAGTAAAATAAAATATCAAGACTAGACACATGCCTTTTGGGACTTTCTTTGGACGGGGGGTGTGGGGAAGAAGCAGACATGTAAATATTTAATGTATCAACCACTCACATTTGTGGCACCATAATTGTAACAAAAAAAAAATGTGTAAAAGCAGTTTTTAATGCAATTGTTATGCCTCACCAAGTCATAAATTTTGGATTCCCTATTTTTTTTTTGTTCTCCTATCACAAATTAATAAAGTATCGGGTTGGGTATCATCAATAATTGGGGATAATAAAGACAGTAATTCGATTTGATGGAAGCAAACACCAAAGAATCACTTTATAATTTCAAAACAAATGGTGGCAAAAGAATGTTTTCTCTATTTTAGACTTTCCATTTCGATATGGTTGAGGACATTCATTCAAGATTTCAGAGTCTGAACTCGGAAATGAACAAACATGGAGCCTTCTATATTCTGAAACTTGCAAATAGGTTATATGGAGAGAAAACCTATAACTTCCTCCCTGTAAGTATTTTGTACTTTATATTCTAAAACTCCACCAGAAGGTGCAGATTTTTTTTCCAGCACAATCAAGTTGGTTTTAATATTTACTCACATTTATATAAACAATACAGAATGAAAACACAACAAACGGCACTCGAATTAACTAACGTGGTGGTTTTGTATTATAGCCTTTGCAATGAAGAGATCACTCTGGATGTTTGATTAAAGCAGGAGCAAATCCCATGATTCACTTCTTAGAACAATCAGTATTCGCTTATTTATGACATTAGTCTAGCGTTTGAAAAGAATCGTTATGCTTTATGTAACACCAAAAGTGTGAGGGTCAGTGGCTCATGCCTGTAATCTCAGCTCTCTGGGAGGCTGAGGCAGCAGGATTGTTAAGTGTGAGGCCACCCTGGGCAACTTAGTGAGACACTGACTCAAAATTAAAATTTCACAAAATGATTGGGGGTGTAACTCAGTGGGAGAGCATTTGTCTAGCACTTGTGAGACCCTGGGTGGAATCCCTAATACTGAAAAAATATTACAAGAGTCAAACTTACTACTACCAAACTGCTCTACCCTTACAAATTGTTAAGATGGGGTTGTGTTTTTGACTATAAAAAAAAAATCATAAGGATTAGAACTTTCATGTTGCAATGAATTATAGTCTTTTAGGATAATTTCTGTTGCTTTTCAAGATTTTAAAAAACCACTTTCGGTATGTAGTAGGAGTTATTCATGTTTTTTGTTTTTTGTTTTTTTTTGAATAGGAGTTCTTGGCTTCAACTCAGGAAAAGTATGGTGCTGACTTGGCCAGTGTTGATTTTCAGAATGCCTATGAGGACTCGAGAAAGGCCATAAACCAGTGGGTCAAAGGTCAGACAGAAGGTAAGAGATCTGCAGCATGGAATCTGTGTTAGCTTTATTTGTTACAATAACAAATACCGGAGAGAGAAACAGCTTGTAGAAAGAAAGGGTTGATTTTGGCTCATATTTTTGGAGGTTTCAATCCCTGGCTGATTAGCTCTGTAGCTTTGGGGCCTGTGGCAGCACAGTACATCATGGTACGGAGTATGGCACAGGAGGTCACATGGGCAGGTATTAAAAGAAAGAGGAAGAAGAACTGCGGTTGCCCTTCAGTCCCAGAGCACTTACCTAGATTGTGCAAGGCCCCAGTTTGACAAAAAAAAAAAAAAAAGAAGAAGAAGGATGGATTGCATCCTGGCATTCCACAGGCCTTCCACAATCCTTAGAGTTTTTTTGCCTCATCTGTGCTAGGGAAGCACTCTACCACTGAGCTATAACCCCAGCCCCTACTTTGAGTTTCGAGGGGACACTCCTAATGACTTAAAGACCTTCCACTAGGCCCTACCTCTTAAGTGTTCCACCACTTCCCAACAACAGCACAGGCTTGGGACCACGCCTTCCACACATAGGCCTTTGGGGGATACTTATCCAAACTGTGGCAGAATCATTATGTATAGGTTCTTTCCCTCCATCCACCTTCCTCGTCTGCATCTTATTTCCTCTTCTTCCCACTACCTCCTAAATCCTGAACTATATACCCCATGTGTGAATTTTTCAGTGCCCCTTAGCTGGGAAGCTCTTAGATGTCAGAAATTCATCAAAGAAGAAATGTAGACATAATTTAACAGATGCAGAACTAATGAAGAAAGAGCTTCTTCCCATAAGGTTTCCCAAATTACATTTTAAAATTAAAACCAACATTGATGCAGAATAAAAGGAATAAAATGCCTGCCCAAAGTTATTTAATGTAAGAATACATGGAATCAGTATTCACAAACCACTGCAGTCATCTAATCCAGTAAATCAGGTATGATGAGTGAGGACTGTGGTGGTGGGTCAGGGCTCAATTTATATATCTTACTATGCCTCTCTTCTAACATACTGTGTGTCCAGGAACCCTGAGAACAGCTGTCTTATATTACAGTTGTTCTGGGCAGTGCCTGGCTCCTCCGGGTGGAGCCTTTGTTTGAGTGGACTGATTCATCTACTGTTTGCATATTTGTTAAAATCTTTTTTTGGCCAGAGTAGGCTTTTGCTTGGCAGATTTGAAGAAGGAACGAGTAACCAAAAACACTTCTGTGAAGGATTTTTTTTTTTTACTGTAAAAACATAGCCATTTATAAAATAACACTGATTGCTTACATACAATCCAGGAAAGGAGTTTTCTTGTTTTTAGGTTTTGAGCACATTTGACTTGCTTTAACGACTTCTAAAAACAAATTATTTTTTGAGGTGCTGGAGATAGAACCCAGAGCTCATGCATGCTAATCATGTGTTAAACCACTGAGCTACGCCCCCAGCCCCCACATTTGAATTGTTTAAAAGTATTGGCTCCTTTGAGATGTTTTGTATGCCATCCTGGTCTGCCTTACAAGTTGGTTTATTAAAATTAGGAACACTCCAGTCAGGCTTTCTTAACCAACACTATGTTAAAAGGAAATTAAGTACAAAGCGCACGTTTGAATTGCATTTAAATTGTCAGTTCAAATTTGCAATTCCAATATAGAGCTTTCAAAAAGCTCACTTTATTTTTTCAGGGAAAATTCCAGAACTGTTGGCTCCAGGTGTGGTTGATAATATGACTAAACTCGTGCTGGTGAATGCCATCTACTTCAAGGGAAACTGGCAGGAGAAATTCATGAAGAAGTCCACAACCGATGCACCATTCAGACTGAATAAGGTCAGGTGATGAAACGGTCCCCAAATTATTCTTTTATTGAGAGAGTGTTGAATTCATGGCCTTCCTAAGCACACATTCTCCCCCCAGCCCACAGCTACACACCCAGACCCCAAGTTCCTCTACTCTAAAATAACAGAGAACAATTTAAGTGATTTTTTTCTTAACTATTTAGAAAGACACAAAAACAGTGAAGATGATGTATCAGAAGAAAAAATTTCCATATGGCTACATCCAGGACCTTAAGTGTCGGGTGCTGGAACTGCCTTACCAAGGCAGGGAGCTCAGCATGATTATTCTGCTGCCAGATGATATTGAGGACGATTCCACAGGTCTGAAGAAGGTAACTGGCTCCTCGTAATTTGTGTTTCCTTTTGCTACATTGATTCTTCCTGTATCGATGTTGCATGGTGGGTACTTGTTATGTGTTCACTGGCTTTACCTGAACATTCCTGTCCACTGCTTTGCCATTTCTTTGTAAATATAACCCATCAGCAATTACTGTTATAAAGCCTTGAATTTATCATCATCATCATCATTGTTATTGTTATTGTTATTAATTTGCAGTGCTAGAGATCAAACTCAGGGCCCTATGCATGCTAAGCAAGCATTCTACTGTGTGCTACCTTCCTAGCCCAGAAGCCCTAAGTTTAAATTTCAAGATGCCCAACTTTCAGCAAATAGTTGTGATGGGGAACATCTAGAAATTTATACTAAATATCACTTTGGTTAGTGGCAACTCATGGGAAGTCTCTTGACTTAACCTTAAAGGAAATTATAGTAAGATGAGGAAAAAGATTTTAAAACCCAAACATTTTACTTTATAGCTTTATCCTATTAGTACACTATCCACTTTCATCACAGTTCACATAACTCATCAATTAAAATTCTTCATGAAAGAGAAGATTCATGTGCCATGTTGATTTCAACTAATATGAACTTGGCATAATGTTTTCGTTGTGTATAATTTAAAGGACAAGGCCTCTCTTTCCAGAGTTAGAAATATGCAAAATTGTGAGGATTACAGTTTTTCTTCAGTGTCCTTAGCTAACTGTGTGGTTTGCCTCTACCCAACTAAAACTTGTTATCAGGAAGGGTTAATCATTTGCAAAATCAATGTGTTCCTTCTTTTAGTTGTGTTTCCAAATCAGTCTTTTCTGATTTCAAAGTGTAAGTCTCCAATTTCATGAAAGGAATTATCACATCACTAATACAGATGGAATGATGATTCTATTCTAGACTAGTAGTAGTAGTAATAGTAGTAGTAATGATAATACTTAACATTATATAGCACTATCATGTGCCAAGCACTTTGTAGATATCACCTCAGTGTTCAAAACAATGCTATAAGATGGGTGCAATTATTACCCCCATTTTCAATTAAGAACTAGGTCTAACACATCATCTAACTTTTTAATTTTTACCTAGAAGCTAAAGTTATTCAACACTTGATTTACAGATTGCTACAGGTCCAGTAGCTTTCAGAGTAAATAGTAGGGACCTTTAGAAATTTTCCTTGTATCACTTAACTAATTAGGGTAATAAAAACTGTCATGGCCTATCATAGTAATCCAGTGTGGTAGGGGTTTAGTACGCCCTGAGGAGGGAGGGATGGGAGGATGGAGAAATGAATGGGATGGATGGATGGATAGATGGAGGGAGGGAGGGAGGGAGGGATAGGAGGATGGAGGAGAGTGGATGAGTGGGTTTGTAGAGGGGGTATGTGATGGATAGATGATGGCCCCGATATCCAAAGTCCTTTACTTGGACCCTTGATGACTTAGAGCATAGCTCTGTTCTGTTTCACCAATGCCAGACAAAAATTAAATTCTCTAAATGGAATCTTTTTTGGCACAAAATGTGAAGGAAACCTATTAGCAATCATTATTATGAACCCATTTATTTAAATAATAATTTATTACTTCCATAAAATCAACTTTACCTCTTCTTTCTTTTCTCCTTACTCTAATTCCAGATTGAGAAACAATTGACTTTGGAAAAACTGCAGGAGTGGACCAAACCTGAGAATCTGGATATCATTGAGGTCAATGTCAAGTTGCCCAGGTTCAAACTGGAAGAGAGCTACATTCTCAACTCTGACCTCACCCGCCTGGGTGTGCAGGATCTCTTTAGTAGTAGCAAAGCTGATCTCTCTGGCATGTCAGGAGCCAGAGATCTTTTTATATCAAAAATTGTCCACAAGTCCTTTGTGGAAGTGAATGAGGAGGGTACGGAGGCTGCGGCGGCCACAGCAGGAGTTGCCACCTTCTGCATGTTGATGCCGGAGGAAGATTTCACAGCCGACCACCCATTCCTTTTCTTTATTCGGCACAACCCCACACTTAGCATTATGTTCCTTGGCAGATTTTCTTCCCCTTAGAAGAAAGACACTTTGGAAATATAAGGTTAACTTTAGAGCTTTATTCCCTGAGATTTTGATGGTGACAAATTTCATTTAACCTTACCAATAAAGCTATTCAGAAACAAATCTTTAGTTTGTTAACTTCAGCCCTGTTGACGTTTTTATATCCATGACATGTTGGCCTGGGTATCTGTTTTTTTTTTTTTTTTTTTTTACATTGAGAAAAATCCATTAATTACTTTAAAATGCAGCAAGTTTAAGAAAAAAAAAGGAAATACATCAGATGGGTAGATAGATTCTTAACAAAGTTGTAATCTATGTAATTGTCATACTCTCCATGGGAAAACATGACTTTTTCAAAGTCAATCATTTCTCAATCTGCCATTAGAATAAGGCAAAAAAAAGAAATCATTTTTATTATAAGTGAAGTAATACAGCATTATTTAAAAACATAGACCCACAATAACCGATTAGATATTTTTTTATGTGTCGTGACATGAAAACATGTCATTTATTTTTAGAATTTTAGAATCTATGCCAGACAGCTCCCCTGACTGCAGAAAGGAGGAACAGAAACATAGGTTTCTATTCCTATTGGACACCTCAATTAAGGACACAGGTTATGAAGACTAACTGGCCTTCCCTCATGTTTCTGTCCTTTTATTCCATAGAATGAGTGTTCTGTTACAGCCATCTAGTGTTTAAGCTCTTCAATTAAAGGGCCACTTGGTCATAACATGCACCCCGTTTTTGTTCTCCCTATGGATGATTTTAGTTCATGTGGATTCACATCTAGTCAAGAAGTGGGTGTCTTATGTTCAAAGATGATGAGAGACTACCAAAAGAAAACCTAGTGAGAGAAACTTTAAGCAAACTAGGGAGATGGGATGTGAACTTTGGGGTTAACATGACCCTTTATCAAGTGTACTGCTTAGAATGAGGCCTGAATTGCTACATTTTCTTGCTGAACAAGGCTTGTGGACATCGTGAGTTAATAGTTCCCTCAGGTCCTACAAGCCCACCAGATCCCATTCCTCTTCTTGTTTCTCCTTCGATCAGACAAGTAAGGCTACACAGGGAGTTCTTGGCCTGACAACATTGATGCTAGTGGGGGGCTTCACAGATTTTTAAAAAAATGTTAGCAAATCACTTGCCAGTAAGTTTTCTTTCCTTTCCTCTTCTCTTTTTTCTTCCCCCTAAAATACTTATCAGTGCTACCATATTCCATGTTTTCTTAGCACTAGGGGGAAAATAGCAATGGTTACTGTCTTTTATGACTCTTCTCTCTTTGCATCCTTGCTATAATTTAGATCTGGAATGTCCCAAAGGTTCATGTCTGGGCTTGGTGCCCAGGATAGTGTTCTTGGGAGGTGATTGAAACTTCAAGAGATGGGACCTAGAGGGATTATTGGAGAAGTGCCCTCAAAGGGGAGAGTGGGAGCCTGTCTCTGTTTTTTTTTTTTCTCTCTCTTTTGCTCCCAGCTATAGGTGAATGGTTCTGTTATGCCACACCTTGCCACTGCTGTCCAGCATCTGCTCCTCTAATGGCAGAAAAGAAATGGCTCTATCTGATCATGAACCAGAACTTCTAAAATTGAGCCAAAATAACCTTTTCTCTTTATAAGTTGTGATCTTCAATATCTATTACAGTGACAAAAGCTGACTAACACATTCCCCATGCTAAAATCCACTCTGCAATTTCCCCCTAAATAGTGTTAATCATGTAGAAACTGAATTCCAGAGGCCCATGTAACCCTGCTCAAATCCCTCTGTTGACATATGAGGGAACAGATCCATAGACTATAAGTAAATTGTTCAAGGTTGAAATAATTTTTAAGTTCCAGAGCAGAGACTAAAATCCAATTCATATTTTATGTAACAAAAATCTAATTCTTAATGTGGTGAACTGGTTAATGCAGGCCCCTGGAGACAACTAAAAAGCCACCAAACAAAATAAGGATCAGCCCAAGGCCAAGGGAGAGCCAACAGGATGGTGAAGAGTTACTGGACCATGATCCAAGTGAAATTGGAAATCTAGGGGAGGGGGGCAAAACTGGAAAGCAAGTCCACTTGCACCCTAGTGACATTTGCAGTCTGAAAGAAATCAGTGGGAATTGAATCATGGATATTAATCATGTTCAAGGCTAGGTAGACAAAGAGCACTGGGTCTGTCAGGAGTGGGAGACCCATCTACCTCCTCTGCTTTGGAGCAGCTTCAAAGCTGTGCTCGAAGAGTATGAAACAGCTCAAATGCAGCCCAGAAGGTTCCAGTCCTAGAACTGCATTACATCCTTCTTGGTCTGCTCCTACCCTGGGCAATGGCAGAAGCAAACAAGTCATCCTGGGCGGGGGCGAGGGTGAAACGACCCTTAAACCTGAAATTATTTTTGATTCACTTTAAATGTAATTGCACATAAGCAAAGATACCCAGGTGGAGGACTCAGGGCAACCTAAACTAAAACCAGCGCACACAAAAAATAGATAGTAGAAGCAACAGCAGAAAGGCTCCAAATCTCCCACACAAATTATAAAACAACTGTTTTCTAGAATCAAAATGATAAAAAGACAAGGTTAAACCTTTCAGCAGATGATTGCAATTTTAAAAGAGACAATGCCTATTTGAATAAATTTTAGAGCAGAATAATAGAACATTTAAAAAAAACTGAGTAGATCAAATTTAATAGGAACTTAGATAGCTAGAGAGGAAAATGGTGAATTTTCAGGTCCAAAATGGTTCCATTAAAATAATTTAATAATCACCTATCTTAGCCATCTTCTAGAGAGACAGATATAATGCATAAAACCCCCAAAGTCAAGAGTTTGGAAAAACACAAAAGGGAGGATAAGAGACAAAAAGAGGCAGTATGGAGAAGAGTAATATGTAAAGAACTAACACTCAGAATTTTTTTCCTAAATCTGGCAAAAGACAGCCATCCACAGAGTCTAGAAACCCTACTCAAACCCCAAGCAGAAAAACTAAAATGAGAGAAAAAGAAAATCTCTAGACACATCCTAGTGAATCTGCAAAGATAAAAAGATCATGAAAAAAAAATCAGATGAAAGCCAGAAGAACATAAAATGATTCCTTGGAACTGCTAGAAAAAAAACAACAAAACAAACAAACAAACAAACAAACAACAAAAAAAACACCCTGCCAACCTAGAATTATTCCCTATCTGGGAAAAATATCTTTTGAGATATTTTCAGAGAGAGAGAGAGAGAGAGAGAGAGAGAATGAACAGTATCACCAGACTAATAAAAATATTCTAAAAAATATTCTTTAACTACAAGGAATGTCAGAGTTATAAGAAGGAAGTAAAGATCAAGAAACCTTTGTAAGCGTGGTAATTTTGGTGGATATTGACCAGATAAAGTTAGTAACACTGTCTAAATAGTTTCAAATATACAGATTCAAATAAGATGATAAGCCAGGCACAGGGATGGTTCGAACCCTCTTGGGAGACTGAGGCCAGCCTGCGCAACAGAGGAAAACTCCAAACTCAAAAAAGTCACAAAATAAAAAAAAAAAAAAGTCACAAAATAAAATAAAGTGATAAAATTTTAAAAGTAGGGGAAGGAAATGAAGTTAAACATTCTGAGGGCCTTGGGCTGGGGTTATAGCTCTGTCATAAACTGTGTGCTTAGCATGGACAGGGCTCTGGGTTCCATCCCCAGAACACTCACCTCTGCAAAGGTTCTAGAGTCTTCACACTGAGAAGAAAATAAAGTACAACTAGATTTTGGTAAGTCAAAGATGCACGCTGTGATGTCTCAGGTGGAAAGAATGGAAAAGTAATGAAAGGGCTTATGACCTCTAAACTAAATCAAAGAGAAAACAAAGAATAATAAAGAATATACAATCAATTCAAAAGAAGAGGAAAGCACACAGGATAGGCTTGGCAAATAGCAAGATGTTATAGGAAATTAAATATTTAAGTAATAACTTACATTAGGTAAATGTTTTCAGTAAGGACTTAAGTGTTTCTGTTAAGTGACAAAGATGGTCAGGCTAGATTAAAAAAGTATTGTACTCTGTTTACAGGAAATATATCTTAACACGTAAGATTAGAGAAAGTTTGAAAGGAAAAGAAGATCTACTTAATCATAGAAACACTAACCATAAAAGTGTAGCTATGTTAATATTAAGCAAAGTAGTTTTCCCTTCCTAGAGATATAAAAGACCTTTTATAACAGTAAAAGGATCCTATTCACTAAGCAAAGGTAGCAAATCTAAATTTGCATGCACCCAATGACACGTCTTCAAAGTGAAACAACAATAGAAAGAAATTAAAGGATAAATTAGTCTGCAATGTGAGAACAAGACAAGAGTGAATACTGTCACTACTTTATGATGTAATAAGATCCTAGCTAACTCAAGAACAATAAATAAAATATATGATGATTTGAAGGGATGAACAAACCTTGATATTTTGGAATATATTTATAGGAAATCTAAATTATTAGAATTTAAGAGTTAAGAAAGGTAGCTGGTCACGAGGTCACTTTATAGAGCTAATTTGCATTTCTATGTAACATCAAAAGTTAAAACCATTTAAATACCATTTATAATAACATCAAAAAATGCTTAGGAATAAATATAACAGAAAGATGCTCAGGACTCTATACAGAAAATTATAAGCACTTCTGAGGGAATATAAAGAAGATCTGAATAAATGGAGAGCTAAACCATGGTGGTGATTCAATATTTTAAATATTTTAATTTATCTGGAGAGCTAAACCATGGTGGTGATTCAATATTTTAAATATTTCAATTTATCTATAGACTTAATACAATCCCAATCAAAAATGCAACAATTTTATTTTGTGGTTTCAAATTCATTTTGTGGTCTTCTTGTGGTTCCAATAGTTAAATAACTTTGTATAAAAGTCCAGGGATGTCCAAGAAAATCTGGAAGAAGAATCAGGTAAGAGAACGTAATTGCATCAAGATTTATTCTAACACTGCCAAAATAACAAAGAGGAGTTTCCATGCAGGGACAGTCAGAAACGGAGTAGAACAGGGAGCCTAGGAATAGTCCCAAACAATATGCACCCAGCTTTCTGAAGAGGACCATCACTCCAGTTTGCCAAGAACTACCTACATATGCCCCTTACTCTAATGCAATTGAGTTGCCTCTCTGGATCCTTGGGTTCTGCAACTGCAGATTCAACCAACCCACAGATGGAAAATATTTTTAAATGATATCTGTAGTGAACATGTACAGGGTTTCAGTCCTTGTCACCATTCCCTAAACAATACAGTATAACAACTACTTATATTTGCATTTGCATTGTATCGGGTATAGGTAATTTATAGATGATGTAAAGTACACAGGAGGATAGTGTTATGTTATGCAAACTCTACACCATTTCATGTCAGGGACGTGAGCAACCTCAGCTTTTGGTATCCAAAAAGGCATGAGAGGATGGAGAATGGTGGTAAGGGATAGCTTTGGAACCAAGCCCCTGCAGATACCAAGGGACATCTGTATTAGCAATGGTCTTTTTAACTCTCAAAATTAAATCAGTTTGAATAATAAGTCATGTGGGCATCATATTTACAACAGATGCAGCACTCCAGAGTTGGGGTGAGTGAAGGAAGTTTTTCAGAAGTTGTTCTGGGACATTTGGGAACATGTATGCAAAAAAAAAAAGTTTTCCCTTACAACCTCTACAAAAATTAACAACAGATGGACTGTAGACTTAATTGTGAAAGCAAAATCATAAAGTTTTTAGAAAGTAATTTAAGAATGAACTTGTGGAGAGAAGGACTTCTTAACAGGACACCCACATACAACATACCCAAAACACACGCACAACACACATGTATTTTTTGTTAAATTTAGTCCTATGTGTTTGGACAGTTTTAATACTAAATTGGATTAACTTACAGTTAAGAACTTCAGTTTTGCAAAACACAATTAAAAGCAAAGCCACAAGCCTGGGGACAGTTGTGCAGGCCACTGCCCCAAGGAGAGGTAACGTTTAACAAGGTCTAAGAGAAACTTCCTGAGCAGGTTACCAATTCCAGAGCCTTTCCCACCTTACCCTGTTATTCCTAAGCTAACACTAGAACATAAAGAAAATTAATTAATTAAAAATCAAAATGTAGTGAAAGCAACCATGCAGCTTTGTGAAGTCACAGCTGGTGAGAACTGGTTTCCGAATACGTTCAGAGTTTTTATATACCAGGAACACTACCTTATGTGTCCCCCAAAAAAGTTGCAGCTAATACCAGAAAGAGGAAAGAAGGGAAATTTGGTTGAACATCACAAAGTTGAGGCTGCTTTTATTTATTCATTCATTTTTATTTATCTATTTCTTTTTCAAAGGTGCTTCTAAAATCATCAAAATTAAGAGAAACGTTTAATTCAATTTCTACATTGGTCTATTTCTTTTGTCAGATTACTATCCTGTCTTTAGGGCAGGGAAAGTTCCTCATATTTAATGAGGAATAACTTGGGGCCAGCCCTGGTGTGTGGTACCTGACATTTTCACTGAATATTAACACCAATCTTATGATGTGAATGTGGCAGTCATTATTCTAAAGATGATCTCATAGCTATAAGAATAGGGATTTGTATCTCAAAGTTCTCAAGTGCAAAAATAACCAGACTTGGATCTCATCTGATCCTAGAAGCTAAACAGAGTCAGAGCTGGTTAGTACTTGGATGGAAATAGGAACCTCACATTATGAGTCAGAGCCCCTGCATTTCACCATAGAATCTTGTTTGGAAGGAGGAAAAACATAATCTAAGCTATTGTAGGAGCTTTTGACTTGTCAATATTCATATTGTACTTTCATGGTTGTGCATCTCAGTCAATTAAAATGAAAAACCATATTTTTACAAATTCCAATAAACTTTCTCTCACCAAGGCAGATCTGGACTTGATTAAAAATAGCAGGTAAATAGCATTTTAGTAGAACCTGCTAAATTATAAAAATGTATGGTGCTAATTCAGAAGCCCCCATCTCCAATGTCACTGCCAAGAACTGAGATCAGATGTACCAAAAATTGTACATCCGGGCCTGGGGTTTAGTCCTCAACTCTATACTTAATATAATAATAATAAAAAAAAGCAATCAAGTCAAAGAAAATAAAATATAAAAATTCAGACTAAGGAAGGAGCTGTTTTGTTTCAACTTTGGAGAGACTGATGCCCCAATAACATCTACAGATTATAAAGTATAGAAACATTTCTACAACTAAACTCTCAAGGCTCTAATTACATACTTTTAAAACTACAGAACTGGATACCTGCCGCAGTCTGGCTGGGCACACAATCACAAGCCACACACAGCTTGTAGATTCAAACAGCAACTCTTTATTCCCGAACTCACACCAGCCGTCTACAATCACATTCTGGGGAAATCCACGTTCTCTGCCCAAATCCACCTCCACTGGGCTTCTGTCTCCCAAAAAAATACTGTCTCAATCCCGTGAGAACTCAAGGGGAACTCAGGCAGCAGGATACGCCCTATTCCCAGCAGGAATAATCTTAATGTTCCCGATTATCCTAAACCGGGAACACCCTAATCCCGGATCCGCCCTGGTCCTTGAGCAAGGTCACCTAACTGCAATGTCACTGCAAAATGCCCTATTTCCACGAGTCCTTCCACTAAGCAACATGGGGTACGCTGGCAAGTGCCGCAGTCTGTCTGGCTGCAGCAAAATAACCGGGGGGTGACGAATAACTTGTGTACGTTGATACAGCAGGAGTGGGAGCCCTTTATTGCAGGACAGGAGCAGTATTTATACAAAATTCCACAGAGCTTATCTAATTAGCATAAACTAGATACATCAGTCAACCAATAAGGAATCTCTACACTTAATGGCTCGCTTTTGTTACTTCTCAAACCACTCCCTCTGGCATTTTGCCAGGCACCATCCAGACTTGTTTACGAACTCTAACATTCCCCTGGCAAAATGCCAGGTGTTATTTTTGACTTGTTTACAGACTCTAATATTATAGGCAAGGAAATTGTCATACCTACTTGGCTAATGGCTCCCAGCAGATACCAGGAAAACTTTCTGATCTAAAATCCTAGTCAGCTGTGACAGCAGCTAAATCAATGGAGAAAATGGTGTGGAGTGAATGAATCAGCCCAAGATGACTCAGCTCAAGGGCAACTTAAGAATATAACATCTAGGGCACAGGACAAACCATTAAAAATATATTTGTAAATAAAAATAAAAAGCTATGCTGTCGCAAGAGCAATCGGATATTACTGAAAGTGGTTTTCAAAGACATCCTGCACCAACCCTTCCTTCATTTTGTACAGAGTGATACAACAAATTCTGTTGAGATATCACTCCAGCAGATAAATATTTCCCTGTATATGAAACTGTAAATATTTTATCATTGCACAGTAATTTTAAAAGAAGTTTTTAAAGAATGAAGATGCATAGCAAGGTTTAGTTTTCTGAGCAAGATATAATACATTAGTTGAAATATTTAGGCAATCACTAAGATGTTTGTCCCCATTTTCAGGGAAATGCAGATATTTTCTTTAAAAATATAAATTCTAGGCTGAGCGTGGTGGTACACACCTGTAATCTCAGCTATAGGGAGGAACGGCCAGCATCTCACTGGTGGGTTCTTCTTCCTGCTGAGGAGGATGTAAGCCACCTGAGAAATTAAAGTCTAGAATAATTAGTGAAGAACACAAGACAAAGATTCAGAAATATATGTTTAAAAGCAGAGCCCCAGAGAGGTTTAGTCCACATGGGTGCTGGAACTTGACATAGGAAAGATGCCTCCAGTGGTTTATTTAAGGGGGTACATCAAAGGCAGGGGTAAGGTTTCAAGGGCAGAGTCTGTCTTTGTGAGATCTTGACAGGTCACATCCATCTCAGGTGCTGTGTAGGACATGGAAGAGCAGGGTCAGGATTCACAATGTGTCAGGGCAATTAACCAGAGGAAATGTCCACTGGGTCATTCCCAGACATCAGATATTCCTATTCACTAGGCTTGATGTCCACAATCCACGGATGGCTCTGAAACCCAGCGGCTCAGAAGGCTGAGGCAAGAAGATTGCAAGTTCAAAACCAGCCTCAGTAATGGCAAGGTGTTAAGAAACACAGTGAGACGCTGTCTGTAAATAAAATACAAAATAGGGCTGGGGATGTGACTCAGTGGTTGAGTACCCCTGATTTCAATCTCCAGTACCAAAAAAATAAAATAAAAAAATTCTATTTGTTTTTTTTTTAAATATACATGACAGTACAATATATTTTGACATATTTTTATACCAACATGGAGTATAACATTCTAATTGGGATCCCAGTCTTGTGGTTTAGAACATAACATTTAAGTACATATTATAATTTAATTATCCTTTCATTTTTAATGGACATAATTAAATTGCATCAATGCTATGAAACCAAGAACAATTCACATTAGAAAATGTTGCCATTATGATAATGACAGCAATAGTCCAGTAATAAGAAAAACAATATAATAAGAACTAATATGAATTAAGAAGAAACATAGAAGGAAAAAAGTGAAAGTAATTCCAGGAAGAAAAATGTATAATCATTTTGATAAATAATGAAAAGACATTTGGAAACCATTTGCACCCGAATTTGCCAAGGAGTTTCTGCTAGACTCATCCTACTTAGTGGTGAAGTAGTGTCAGAATCTCCCTCAAAATTAAAACCAAGACAAACTTTCCTGCTTTCACTAATGCTCTAATACATTTTTTTAGATATCACAAGAAGTGAGTCAAGAAAGATAACTCAAGTATGAATATTATAAATAATAAACAAGGCTGGGTGCAATTGTAATGTACGTCTGAATTCCAGAGGCTCAGGAGGCTGAGGCAGGAGGATCACAAGTTCAAAGCCAGCCTCAGCAAAAGGAAGGTGCTAAGCAACCCAGTGAGACCCTATCTCTAAATAAAATACAAAACAGTGCTGGGGATGTGGCTACATGGTCCAGTGCCCCTGAGTTCAATCCCTGGTATCAACCTCAAAAAATTTGCATAACTAGAGAAAAAACTAACCAACCATCATAACCAATAAAGAAGAATAATCAACAAGATCAAGGTAAATATTAAAAAATCAATAAGTTTTTTATTGTTAATAATAGCTAATTAAAATTATATTAATCCCCTTTAATATAATAACAAAAATTTAAGATACCTAGAAATTAGTAGAGGCACAAGAGTAGGAAGAAAATTACCAAAATTTAGTGAAAAAAACATGAAAGAATATCACGATCATGGACCACTATTAGAAGACAGATTAAGTGTGTAGACACCAATTCCCTCAATTAATCCATGATTCTAATGTTATCCTAATCAAAATCCCACTTTGACAGGGGATTTTATGGCTTTTGTCAACTGGAGTTTTGATTCTAAGGCTTTTCTGGAAGTGTAGATGAGTAGAACTAGGAAAAAAATATTTTTGAAAATAGGAAAAAAAATGAGAGAATTAGTCCTAGATTATTTAAAAACAGCATGAATTTGTCTCAGAAACAAATTAATAAAGTAAAATGGAGAGTTGGGTAATAAATCTGCAAAAACATGGGAGTTCATTGGGTGATTAATGTGGCACCTCAAATCCAGGGGAAGGATGAAGTAAGGAAATACTGGGTCAGTTGGCTGACTTCTGGGAAGAAATAGGTCTCTACTTCATACTCTGAACAAATCTTAGGTTGATTAAAAGCCTAATTTTAAAAGCCAAATTAATACATTTAAAAGACCAAGTTATAAAAGTACTGGAATAAAATGCTGAAAGAAATACTTAAAATCCTTAAGTGAGAAAGAACTCCTTAAACATGACAAAAGATGCAGGAAGTAGAAATGTAGACATAAGGTAGAAATTTACAGATTTGATTCCATTCATTTTTTTTTTTACTTACCAGTAGAAAACACTTGCAAAATATATAACAAAAGCCTAGACATGCACCAGGAGAGATGATTATGGTGCCCAGCCATCAGCGGTAGGTTGATTGGATGACCTCTCAGCCACCTTTGTCCCTGTGGTCCTGTGATTCTATGAGGTCCAGGAATATCCCTGACCAGGATCCAAATGGAGAGTCCTCTATTCTCACATCCATTCAGCAGTTTAAAAATGAAAATCTAATATGTGTCTCTCCTCACCCTAGATGCTGAAGATTGAAATAAGACCAAGCAATTCCTCAGGAAGTGGCTATTTTGAATAAGCAAATATCATAAGCAATGATAATGATAAGATAAAAGAAGCCCAAAGTAGCAGCAGGGACATACATGTCATTCTGCAGCACAATGGAGAAGGGACTCATTTTGCCTGGGAGGTCATTTAACCCTGGGACTCTGTTCTAAGCATTACTGTACCTTCAACAATTTTTATTCATCATTGCAACCATTCCTTTTCCTAGCTAGGGATTGCCTTTATCTGACTTGATGAAAGTCATTTGGAAACACTTAGAAAGTGTTGGATGGAAAGTCTTTAAAAACACCATCTATATTTTGATAAATGATATTTACTATAAATCAACTCATGTTTTATATGCTACCTTCAAAACCTTTATCCACTATGGTTCACAAGATTAATAAACTCATGAATTCTGCACCCAGACCCAGAAGCGGAATTCTTCCAGCACCCCAAAGGCCAAAACATCTCTTCTAGAGACCACAAAGGAGTTTTGTCTAGGTACTATCTGAATTTTCTTAATGTTATAGTTTGTGTGTACATACATGCAGGGTTTCCACAATCAGTCCATTTTGAATGACCAACTCTCCTTGTGTGGAAAGCAACGTCCTTTGAGATTGAAGTGATGGGTTTGGCTTTCATGTGTATATAAGGTCACAGAGAATTCTCACATGTTTTCTTTTTCTTGCTCTTTTTCTCTTGGATGTTAAGAAATATTTGCTGTAGATATGAGCAATCCTGCCTCTCATTCAGCAGGAAACCATTGTCTTCCTGAACAGTTCAACCACAGTTTGTTACAGTGATGAATCAAACTCTTGGGAGGGCATCTCTACTATTTTTTGAAAGAAATGAAGTAAACAAAAATCAACACTGAAATGGAAAAATACCGGTGAAGAAATGCTAAATGGCTACTTAATTTATATTGCGAAGAATCACCAGCCCAGCAATCAAGTGGGTTGATTTATAAGAAAAGCCAACACCTCCTCCCCAATAGGAAGGGTGCTTGTCTTCCCACCACCACTTCCTCCATCCTGGCCCCTTCCCGTTCGTTCACTTTGTCTTCAGTTCTGAGCACAATTCTTTCAAGTTCTAATCTGTAACCCTGGAGAGTTTCTGCTCTGCGGTGATCAAGAATGGTATTGATATAGATCAAACTCTAAAAGGAGGATGCTATCTCATACAGTATAGTGCTTAGGTGCCAGGGAGCTTTCTAAGCTCTCTAGGAGTTTGTTTCATGCTCTCAGTCATCTGATGATTGTATATGATCAGTGTCTTCATTTTCCAGATGATGAAACTCAGATGTTAAGCAAGTTATCAACGGTCACAAAGAGCTAGGGCTCAAACTGCAGAGCCTGACCCCAGAGTGTTTTCTTACCCCTCATATTGCACCCAGCATCCTGCAGAAATAGGGAGGGCGAGGAGCACTTCCTAATGTGTTCAGGGCATTCTCTGGCTCACTAAGAAGTACTATATGAATATCATTGTTCAGATCCATGCATTAATATTTCTGAATATTGGAAACTGTGCTAGCTTCTAGGAAACAAGGGTGTGGATAGCAGAGGCTTTGCAGGAAAGGAGTCTTTTTTGTTTTTTAATAGTTAGTTAATAGGACACAATACCTTTATCTTATTTATTTATTATTTTTTAAGTGTGGTGCTGAGGATCAAACCCAGTGCCTCACATGTTCTAGGAAAGCACACTATCACTGAGCTACAACCCCAGCCCTCAAGAAGTCTTTTAACAGAGGAAAAAGATAGATTGAGTTCAGCTGCAGAAGATTCCATACATGAAAGCTGGGCTGTATTTGGAATGTAAACTCAAAGAGCAAGGGAAGAAGATTGTGAATGTATCAATCATGGAAGCCACGTTCCCTATCTGTGAAAATAAAGTGGATTTAACATTTTGTAAAGTCCCTCAAACTCTGCAGTTTTCACAAGAGTCATGGTCCTTTTAATGAATGAGACTCACTGGTTTATCAGAGCTTTGCTGGACTGATAAAATAAGATCATCTGGCACATTTTGGGTTCATCATTTGACCACAGTTCAAATATTACATACAACTATAAAAAACAGAAGCCACTCAATGTCCCAGCTAGCAAAGAGACTACATTCTTCAAATGTGCAGAACTCAGGAACCTTCTGTTTGCAGGAAGCATGGTTCATATTTATGGAATGGACTGGGAGAGCTGGATTCTTCGGTTCACTGGAGAAGTATTGGCCCTAATCCAGTTGTGACATAGACATTTTCTAGCTCAGGGATTTATGGCCTATTGTCAAAGATTGCTCATGGGTTATTAGTGAATACTGCTCTATCTCTTTGACAACCAAGCACGTTGCCTAGCAACAATTTCCTTGTTGATTTCATATCTCCTCTTATCATTGTTTCTGTAATTTCAGTAAATCTATCCCTATTCTGTTCCCTCCCACACAAATTGAAGTCCCTTTACATTCCTGAATTACCAGGCAGCAGAGGAAAAGTGATAGATTTATCAGACTTAATTGTAAGATAAGAGGCTGGATGTTTCATTATTGCAGTCTCAAATTTGGTTTGAGTTTAAAACACTGAGACAAAATTCATATTAATTTTTTAAAATGCCACCCGTGAGGCCTATGGTATAGAATGCAGTTACCCTGGGAAAATGTAGAATGTGAAATTTCAGGATTCCAGTTCATGTGCTGTGAGTGATTTGGTCCGAACTGGATTTGCCTGGACAGCAGAGCAGTGGGGTGAGGGGTTGTCTGGTATGCTCTGAGTTTTCAACACAAAGCAACAAAGCATGGTTCTTTTTTCTAGTGGTAAAAATGCTGCAAGATACTTAACTAGCTGAAATTCAAACTTGAGGGATGATTGTATATGATCATTGTACCTGAAACCAGGCTCATCTAAGCCAAAAAGAAACCCTGACAGCTGTTCCTGAGGATTCCAGGTCCTCCACACCCAGAGATTTTGCTTATCCTCTAATGCCTGAAATTCCATGGCTAATCTATACCCCATCATCTTAAAAACTTAATTACTCTTTAAAATAGAAATGCTTACTACAGGAATAATGATCTTTAGCTACCGTTTATATCTTAGTGAACATCAATCATTTATATTTTTGTAAGAATGAAGGTTCTCAGTACAAAATTCAAGTGAGAGAAGGATCCTGAGGTCCCCAAGTTCAGGAGAAAAAGCAAAAATAATGAATTGCCAAGATCATTGTAATGTCATGTGTAGCTAATAAAAAAAATAGAATAATAAAATAAAATAATGATCCCTAAGCACTAACTGTGAGAACAAAACAAAACATTGTCGTAAGGCTGGTCTTGACTTGGGAGATCCTTGTTGTCCCATGACTTACATAAATACCTGAAAGCGCAGATACCAGACAAGTATATTCTTCAGATGTGATTTATTTTGATGCAGCCTCCTTCCTCACCAGCACTCCCACCTTCATCAGTCAAAGATCTGTACAGAATTATAGATCCTCCCCGCAAAACTTCTATTCTGGTTTATGCACATAACAGAGATCGAAGTGCACTGAACATCAACCAGCAGAACTAAAAGAATAAATACACAAACCCACAATTATAGTTAGAGAGCTTTAGTACATCGCTCCTGATAAGTGATAGAACAAGCAGACAGAAAATGAGTAAAGATACAGAAACTTACACAATATTATCAACCAAATTGATCTAATTGATAGTTACAAAATATTGTATCCAACCACAGCATAATGCACATTCTTCTCAAACCACTTGGAACATTGACCGTGATAGACCATATTTGGAGCCATAAAGCAAGCCTCAGTACATTTAAATGATAATAAATCATACAAAATTGTTTCTCTTTCCACAATAGTAAAATTGGAAATCAATAATAGGAATATATCTGAAAAAATCTCCATATAATTAGAAACTAAAAGAATGTACTCTAAAGTAATCCTTGAATCAGAGAGGAAATAAAAACAGAACTTAAAAAGCATTTTGAAACCAAGTTTCATTTTGAAAATGAAAAAAATGACATTAAAATGTGTGATCTGCAGCTAGAGATTGGAGGGAAATCAATAACATCTATAAGAGAAAATAAGAGTGACATCAAATCAATGACCTAAGCTTCTATCCTAAGGAATTAGAAAAGTAGAATAAAATCAAAGTGAGCAGAAGAAAGCTGGAATGAATAAAATAGAAAACAGAGCAAAAAAGAGAAAATTGGTACAACAAAAAGCTGGTTTTCTAAGAATATAAAAAAAAAGTGGCAAACTTCTAGCCAGACTTATCAAGAAAAAGAGAAAGAAGATATAAATTATAAATATCAGAAATGAGACAAAGGACATACAACAGATTCCACAGACAATGAGAATATACAATGAAAAGGTTTCTACTAATATTCTACAACTTTAATGAAATGAGTACATTTGTTGGAATATAAACACTACCAAGTCTCACCAAGATTGAGTTACCTATCAATTAAAATAATCCAATCTATAATTAAACACCTTCCCACCAAGGAAACTCTAGGTACAGATGTCTTTAAAAGTTCTATAAAAATTTAAAAATTAAATAATACTAAATCTCTACAAACTCTCTAGGAAACTTGAAAGGAACAAAACACTTCTCATAATCACATGAGATTTTATTGTCCTGATACCAGGACCAGTCAAAGACAGTAAAAGAAAACTAGACACCAAGATAACTCATGACATTGATGCAAAAATTATTTATTAAAGTTTAGCAAATCAAATCCTGCAATATACAAAAAGATAATACCTCATGATCAAAAGGGGTTTATATCAGGAATATAAGGTTAATTCAACATTCAAAAATCCATGAAAGCACAATTTATTTATTTAATTTTTGTGACATTGAGGATTGAAACTACGACCTCAGGAATGTTAGGAAAGCACTTACCACTGAGCAGTTTTTATTTTACATTAAGATAAGTTTTGTTAAGTTGTTCAGGCTGGCCTCCAACTTTTGATCCTCTTGCTTAAACCTCCTGAGGAGCTGGGGTCATAGGCATGTGCCATCATGATGGGCACAATTTTAAAAATGATCAATTTAATTCTAACCTGAAAATACTATGTTCATGGTCAATTCAATATGATGATCTCAATAGATACAGAAAAACATAAAAATATTAAACATCTATTTGTAATAATGCACAACCTTCAGCAAATTAGAAAAGGAAGAGGATTTTCTCAACCTAATAAAGGACATCTACAAAAAACAAAGCAAAAGAAAATAAAAACCCCACATACTTAATGTTGAAAGGTTGAATAGTTTCACTCTATAACTAAGACCAAAGCAAGAATTTCTGTTCTCATAACTTTTATTCAGTATTGTACTGGAAGTTTTAACCAATGCAATGAAGCAAGAAAAAGAATTAAAGGCATCCAATTTGTGCAGCACTAAATAAAATTTCCTTTATTCATGGACAACATGACCATCCATGTAGAAAATTCTAAGAAATATGCAAGAAGCTATTGAAACTAACATTTAGCAAAATTTCAATAAAGGCTATAGTATGCAAAAACACCAGTTATATATCTATATATGTACAATGAACAATCAGAAACTGAAAAAAAATGTTTAAATCACTTGCACTAAAATTTATATGAAATACTTAGAGATCAAATTTGTTGAAATATGTGAAAGACCTGTACACTGAAAATTACAATCAGAGCTCAGAGAAAGGAAACAAACCAAAATAAAAGGTGAGAAAGTACCCAAGGATCAGAAGATTCAATATTGTTAAAATGTTAATTATGCATCTATTGATGAATGCAATTCCAACCAAAATCTCAGCAGTCTTCTTTATAGAAACCTAAAAGCTCATTCTAAAATTTACATGGAAATGCAAAGGACCTAGGATAATTTTTATTTAAGCAACTTAGAAAATAAGTTAAAAATTGAAATCTTTAAACTACCTTATTTTAAGACATTTTAAAGCTCCAGTAATCAAGAACATGTGTTACTGAAATTAAGGATATATTTAGATATCTAATGAATGTGTCTATATCATACAGACATGTGGAACAGAATAGAGAGTCCAGATATAGACCCATTCATGACAATGAATTACTTTAAAACAAATGTGCCAAGGCAAGTCTATGGGAAAAGTACAATCTCTTCAACAAGTAGCCATGGGCCAATTGAACCCAAATATGCAAAAAAATGTGAATCTCAATGTTTATTCCTTTTGTGCAATTTTAATATTAAAAATTAACTACAGGGCTGGGGTTGTGGCTCAGAGGTAGAGCACTCACCTAGCATGTGTGAGGCCCTGGATTCAATCATCAGAACCACATAAAAATAAATAAATAAAATAAAGATATTGTGCTCAACTACAACTAAAAATAAATATTTTAAAAAATTAACTAGAAAAGAAAGCATAGATCCAAATATTGGAGCTAAAAACATTGCCTGATTTTTAAAATAAAATACAAGAAAAAAACGTA
Organism: Marmota monax; assembly: GCF_021218885.2. Taxonomy (NCBI): domain Eukaryota; kingdom Metazoa; phylum Chordata; class Mammalia; order Rodentia; family Sciuridae; genus Marmota; species Marmota monax. The sequence continues at coordinate 2,918,609 of NW_026693024.1, read as the reverse complement.
AGGAACATTAATTTGTCAGAGATATTTTTAATATGGCATAAAAAACAAAAGGATCATATTTCAAATAAAAACACAATACATTGGATTTTATTAAAACAAATCAAAACAAAACAAAAACACTTTGCTTTTCAAAAGCAAGCCATAGGCCAGGGCAAAATACTTGTAAGACATATATTTGACAATGGACATTTTTTTCTAGTGTACAAAATATATTACATAGTAAGAAGACAAACAACCAAAATTTGTAAAGTGGTCAAAAAGATGTAAACAGGCCCTACAACAAGGAAATGACAAATAAACTAAAAAATAATCGACATGGTTAGTCATTAAAACCAATGATTAAAATGAAAAAGATTGACACACATCTGTTGGAAATGTAAACTAACTACTTTGGAAAACAATTTCCTAAAGTGTTAAAAATACACCTGACTGTTGGGCACAGTAGCTCATGCCTGTAATCAAAAGCTTGGGAGACTGAGACAGGAGGATCATGAGTTCAAAGCCAGCCTCAGCAACTTAGTGAGGCGCTTAGCAGGACCCTGTCTCTAACTAAAATATAAAAAAAGGGCTGGAGATGAGACTCAGTGGTTAAGCACCCTCAGTTGGGTTCAATACTCAGTACCAATAAATAAATAATACACCTGACATATGACCCAGCCATTTAACTTTTAGCTATTTACCAGGAAATAAAGCATATACCTCTACAAAGATTTGTGGACAATAGTTCATAACAGTTTTACTTGCAAGAGCAAAAAAAAAATGAACAGAATCGCTCAATATGTGAGTGAATGTCAATCAGCAAGCAAAGGAATAAACAATACCCATACAGTGGAATAGTACTCAACAAAAAAGTTGATTATTGATACATTTAGTAACAAGGATGAGTCTCAAACTAGAATATCTTAGTCCATTTTCTGTCGCTATATCATGGCAACACACATTGGGTAATTGCTAAACAATACCAGTCTACTTGGCTCACAGTTCTGGGAGTGGGAGGTCCAAGAGCATGGTGCTGGCTTCTGGTGAGGGCCTTCATGCTGCATCATAATATAACCAAGGGCAAGTGAACACAGCAGACAGGAAGGATCCTGAATTTACCCTTTTATCAGGAGCCTCCTCTCACACTGATAGCATCAATCTATTCATGAGAGCACAGCCATGGCCTCTTAAAGGCCCCACCTCTTAACACAGTTACAATGGCAGTTAAATTTCAATATGACAGCAGGGTTGTTGGTGCAGGCCTGGAATCCCAGTGGCTCTGAAGGCTGAGGCAGGAGGATCATAAATTCAAGGCAGCCTCAGCCAGTTAGTGAGGCCCTAAGCAATTTAGTGAGATCCTGTCTCAAAATGAAAAATAAAAAGGGCTGGGATGTGGCTTAGTGATAAAATACCCCTGGGTTCAATTCTGATGAAAAAACAAAAATCAATATGAGTTTTGGAAGAGACATTCAAATGATAGCACATGCTGAGTTAAAGAAGCCAGAATGCCCCCCTCCCCCAAAAGTAATATTGTATGATTTAATTACATAAAATTTAAAAAATTGCAAACCAATCTACAAGGACAGAAATGTCAGTAACTGCTTGAGGATCAGGCTGGAGAGAAGGGTGGAGGGATTATAAAGGGAAATGAAGAAATTTGGGGGCTTGTGGGTAAATTCACTATCTTGACTGTAACATTGATTTCTCAGGTGTATAAATAATAAAAACTCAGCAAATAGTATACATTAAACATGTGTGATTTCTTCTATGCTAGTACAGTTCAACAAAGCTGCTCTTACAATCTCTCTGGCTCACTCCTTCTTTGCCATTCCACTGACACCATCCAGGTTGAGGCCTCCTCCCTATACCTCACCTCTGCTCTACATTTTTGCATTTTATGTGCATATACATGCATATGTGTTATAGGGCTCTAGCTTCACTTGACTGTAGTCACCTGGTTATAACCACCATTTTGCTTGTCAGGTGACCTTTGCATGCATCCCAGACCCTACAGGACAAACCACGTCATTAAGATGGTCAGCTGAGCATGTTGTACTGGCCTCTGATGCCTGGATTGTTTCTTATATGATGTTGGGTATTTTAATAGTTTTTGAGAAAAGTCAGGTGCATTCCAGTGGTCATGGCCCCTCTTTGTCTAGCTTAGCATTCCCCCTTCTTCCTGCCTTGGGGTGCAAGGATTCCCCTGCACTGCTGCTGCCCCAAATGTGCTTCTGTCCATGAATTAGTAAATTGCTTTTAGTGCAACCCTGGATCTGTCTGCCTCTTTGTTCTCATGACATCTTCCACCTTTGGTAGCCTGTTGTCTTACACTGGGACTGGGTTTTCCTGAAGCATACATATATGCTTGCATGTGTATATGGGTGTATCCTTGTATGTATGTGTCTATGTGCTTGCATATACTCTGTATCAGTAGTTCTTGTCCAAGGTGATTTTGCCTCCACATCCTAGGGGACTCTTGGCAGTTTCTGGACATGTTCTTGATTGTCATGATTGGTGACAGATGTGCCACTGACATCTAGTGGGTGGAGTTCAGGATTTTGCCACACATCCACAACACATTAGACTCTGCATACAACAAAAAGTGATCTGACCCAAAATGTCAATAGTGCTGCAACTGAAAAACCCTTTTCTAGTGAAGCAGAACTGTTGACACCTCTTCCCTAGAATACTTGTTTCTACCATGTGTATCTCCTGACCCCCTGATGACCTTCTAAGTCCCCTATCAAAGGCCTGCTCCATTTGCATCTTGGCCTTATTGAGATTTATCCTCATTCACATTCTTGACCCTTAGTTGCTTTATCTGGCACCTCCTTTAACACTTATAACATACTTGTTTGAGTTACCATTGGTGTTCCTGTCTGAAAGTTGCAGAGACTGACTATAAGCTCCTTGAGGACAGACCCACTTCTTATTCATCTTTGTATCTTTTTCATATCCTGGCAATTTGACTCAAATATTAAGCATACCATGAAAAGTGCTATAATAACCCTTGTTGGTTCATTCTGATCAGGAGAGTTCTCCCAGGAGATAGTATTGATCATGACTGTTATTACTGAATTTTCTCTCTGACATAAAGTATCAACCTTTTCAATTACAATACGTAAGTATTTAAAAAATTGTTTTTGAGATAGGGCATCACCTGGCCTCCAATACCTGTGCTCGAGTGATCTTCCTGCCTCAGTTTCCCTGAATATCTGGGACTACAGGGTTTTATGATGCCCAACTTGAAAGGGTTTTAATTTAAGCTCCCAATCTGTGTGGGTATTTAGAGATCTTTAAGTCATCTGTATTTATTGTCATGATGGCTTTTCTGAGACTCTTGATTTTAAAAGAATAAGGACCACACCTAAATTACAGAGCATAGCAATGTGCCCTAAAGATTGCTTGAGCCTTCATCTTAAGCCTGCATCTGTTGGAAATAAATAGCATTGCCCAGCCAGGGACTGTGGAGGCCCATGGCATCAACTACATTATGATGACTGTGAAATAGTCTCTATGTATCTGAGAGGGTCACTCTCTCATCAACTAAGAAAAGGTCACGCCTAGAACAGTTGAAAACCTGTATTTATCTAATTGTGGTCTCTATAAGTTCTTTCAGTTCACAGAATTATTCTCATCACACTGCCTGGGAATTTTCTTCTTTCAAAAAATTCCAAACTCTTTCATGAAAGTCTTAGCAGAGACTAAGGGGAGAGAGTGACAGGTCAAGTCCCTGGTCAGAAAGCTCCCAACCACACCTTGTCTCTTCCCAATTACTGTCTCACAAATTACACTTCACCCCCAAGCTAGACACCTGTGTAACCCTTTGACTCCCATGTCTGCAGATTCCCAGGTGTCTCAACTCCCACCCATCCTCACTTCATCAGGAAAGATCCCATTTTCTCTACTGGGCATATGATATCAGCCTATTCAACCCTACACTTTGGTCACAGTTCACAGTATAGAATTTTAATCTGATCAGGTTAGTATTTTTATTTGTTCTAATTAGTTATACATGACAGAAGAATGCATTTTGACACATTATACATAAAGGGAGTATAACTTCTCATTCTTCTGGTTGTACATAATGTAAGATCACACAGGTCCTATAGTCATATACGTACATAGGGTATTAGTGTCCAATTTAGTCTACTATTCTTCCTATTCCCTCTCTTCTTCTTCCCCTTTCTTCACTCCCCTCTGCCTAATCCAAAGTACCTCTACTCTTCCCCAGCCCCCCATCATTGTAAATTAGAATCTGCATATCAAAGAAAACATTTAGCCTTTGGTTTTGGGGGATTGGATATTTTGCTTAACATGATATTCTCCAGCTCCATCCATTTACTAGCAAATGCTATAACTTCATTCTTCTTTAAGTAATATTCCATTGTATATATATTCTATATTTTCTTTATCCATTCATCTGTTGAAGGGCACCTAGATTGGTTCCATAGTTTAGCTATTGCGAGTTGAGCTGCTATCAGCATTGATGTGACTGCATCACTGTAGTATGCTGATTTTAAGTCCTTTGGGTATAAATGGAGGAGTGGACCAATGGTAGTTCCATTCCAAGTTTTCAAGGGAATCTTCATACTGAATTCCAGAGTGCTTGCACCAATTTGCAGTCCCACCAGCAATGTGTGAATGTACCTTTTCCCCCACATCCTTGCCAAAATTTATTGTTGCTTGTATTCTTGATAATTGCCATTCTTACTGGAATGATATGAAATCTTAGAGTAGTTCTGATTTGCATTTCTCTAATTGCTAGAGATGTTGAAATATATATATATATATATATATATATATATATATAGATTGTATTTCTTCTTCCATGAAGTGTCTGTTCAGTTCCTTTGCCCATTTGTTGATTAGGTTATTTGTCAAATACATTCCTATACATCAGTGATGAATCCACTGAAAGAGAAATTGGGAAAACTACCTCATTCACAATAGTCTCAAAAAAATAAAATAATCAGGAATAAATCTAACAAAAGAGGCAAAATATTTCTACAATGAAAACCACAGAACACTAAAGAAAGAAATAGAAGAAGACCTTAGAAAATGGAAAGATCTCCCATGCTCTTGGATAGGCAGAATTAATATTGTCAAAATGGCCATAGTACTAAAATGTTATACATATTTAATGCAATTTTTAAAAATACAATGACATTCTTCATAGAAATAGAAAAAGCAACATGAAATTCATTTGGAAAAATAAGAGATCCAGAAAAGCCAGAGCAATCTTAGGAAGGAGAGTGAAGCAGGAGGCATCACAAGACCAGAACTTAAACTATACTACAGAGCCCTAGTAACAAAAACCGCATGGTATTGGCACCAAAATAGACCTGTAGAACAATAGTACCAAATAGAGGACAGACAGAAAAACCCACATAAATACAGTTATCTCATACTAGACAAAGGTGTCAAAAACATTCATTGGAGAAAAGATAGCCTCTTTAACAATGGTGCTACTAAAACTGGAAATGTACAAGTGTAGCAAAATGAAATTAAATCCCTATCACTCACCCTGCACAAAACTCAACTCAAAGTGGATCAAAGACTTTGGCACTAGAACAGAGACCCTGCATTTTATAGAAGAAAAAGTAGGCCTAAATCTTCACCAGGTTGGCTTAGGAATGGACTTCCTTAACAAGACTCCTAACGCGTAAGAAGTAAAATCAACAATCAATAAATGGCATGGATTCAAACTAAAAAGCTTCTTCTGAGCAAATGAAACAATCAATAATGTGAAGAGAGAGCCTATAGAATGGGAGAAAATCTTTACCACACGCACTTCAGATAAAGCATTAATCTCCACGATATATAAAGAGCTCAAAAAACTTTACAGATTGCACTTTTGACTGAAAATCTTCCAGGACTCTCTCTTACCTATGAGCCATTCTGGCATGTTTATAACCCCACATACGCATCTGCTGGGCATTTCTCTTGCTGTCTTCCCTCTCACATTACCCAGGAGCAACCCCAATCTACAGCGAAACAAAAACAAAGGTTTTTTGAATTGCTGACTTTATTGTAGTTGTCTTTAACCGAAGTGAGGAGATGGGAAGCTCTGGACACACGGTTAAGGAACTAGTTTTTCTACTCTTGATAAGACTGGGGCTGGAGTGAAAGATGAAAAACTGTGAGTGGTAGAGGAGGAATAGGCACAACTTAAGATGAGAGAGGAGAGAGGTCCTCTGGGTAGTAATAATGGGTGGAGGAACCAGAGAGCAGAGTGAAGATAACTTGTGCCAAGCTGTGTTCAAACTAACTGCCTTGGACCTCCTGTTCTCCAATAGTCCTGGGCGTAGACAGAGCCCTGGACAGGTGAGGGGACTTGTATAAGGGTTTGGCTTAATGGGGAAATCATGCTCATCAATAGAAGTTGAATTGAATGAAATCAGTGGATAATCTATTTTCACCTATGGTGGGCAAAGGTTTAGCTCTGTTTCCACCATCCTTTTTGATTCTAATCACCATCTTATTTAGTTACAGTATACTTTAATCAGTATTTGGAATTACCCCTTTTTATGATCCTGCTAGGTTTATTTATAACCGAACAATGAGGTCAACTTTATTTACCTTCTTTCTTTTTAGATTTTCCTTAAGTTAATAATTAACTTTGTATTTGTGCTTAATTTCTTTGTACCTACAATTTGCCCTATGCTTTCCAATAGTCTCTCAGTGCTGCCACAAGACTGATAACATCAGTCTTGATTAATCATCACATTAATCATCCAAGTCCACTTTTTTCAAGGAAACATCTCCTCTGAAAACCTTCATGCTCCTCTGTCCAGAAAACATTGCTAAGTGTCATCCTGAGACTTACCCTTTATTATTTTTTATCCCCAGATCTATTGAAGTATGATTTTCAAATAAAATTAAACTTGTATATATTTAAGGTATACAACATGTTTCAACATATAATACTTGGGCTAATAATTCCTGCAATAAAGCTAATCAATTGCCTCACATAGATAGTTTCACTTCTGAGTGTGGACAATATTTAATATCTACCCTCTTAGCAAATTTCAAGTGCACAATAGATTATTATTAACAATAGTCACATGCTCTACCTTAGATTCTTAGAACTTATTCATCTTACAGTTATAAGTCTGTACCCTTTGACTCATCTCTCCCCATCTCCCCACCCCTTAGCTCCTGAAAATTACTATTCTGCTCTCTGTTTCTATGAGGTTGACTTTTTTAGATTCCCTATATAAGTGAGATCATGCAGCACATTGTAGTACTGGTCTTTTGTGGCAGGATTATCTATCTCACAGAGCATAATATCCTTCCGGTTGATCAATATTGTTGCAAATGCAGTATTTCATTCTTTTTTAGGGTTGAATGATATTCCATTATGTATATGAATACCACATTTTCTCTACCCATTCATCCATCAGTGGACTCATAGGTTGTTTGCATGTCTTCTCTATTATAAATAATGCTTCAATTAACATGAGGGTGCAGATATCTCTTTGCAATTTCAATTTAATTTCCTTTGGATATATACCCAGAAGAGGGATTGCTGGATCATATAAGTAGTTCCAGAAGAAGTTTTATGAGTGTCCTCCATACTGTTCTCCATAATGGCTACACAAAGTTACATTCCCACCAACAATGTACAAACATTCCTTTTCTCCACTTCCTTGCCAACAATCTTTGGTTTGTTTCTCTTCCAGCTTGATAGAAGTATGACTGATAAATAAATCCCTTTATTTTCATTCTTTAAATTCCCTCTGCTTTTCTCCTACTTGGATGTCTCCCTGAAAAAAAGTGGACCCAGATGATTAACTGATGCTATCTATCTTGTGGAAAACAGCACTGAGTGACTATTTAAAAATCCAAAAACATTTTCTTCCTCTCAATTCTTCTTGTCAGGTATTTTAGCTACAGTGATACAAAATCTGAGTTTACAGCAACACTGTCCATGTCTCTAGGTATTTAGTATTTCCTCCTACACTGATTAGAATCTCAGAGACTCCCAATTTCCTGCCTAGATATTAAAAGTCTGGTAGCCAATGTTCTGGGAAATAAGAAGAATGAAGTGGGTCAGCATTGGTATTCAGGACACATAATCGTTTAACCTCTCTTGCCAAAGTTCTTCCAGATGGGGAGAGGCAACCACAGAGAAACATGGAATAGAGCGTCTCTGGATTTAAGGGCTTCTCCATCAATCTTCTCACAAATGTCCTTACTTGAGCCTCCTCCTTCCATCTGCATTTCCAGAGGTACCTGGTATTGCCTGACTCTGGGACGTTAGGGGATCCCATGGGATCCGGTAGGTTGGTTCTCACTGCAGGGAAGGCAGCTTTCATGAATCAGCTGGGAACCACTCCTCTGCTCTGTGCATTTCTATTGTTCTTGTCTCCTTTCCTGTTTGTCTCACTCTTTGGTTCAACATTTGAACCAAAATGTGCCTTTTTAAAAATTATATTTTGGGGCTGGGGTTGTGGCTCAAGGTCCTGGGTTCGATCCTCAGCACCACATAAAAACAAATAAAATAAAGATATTAAAGAAAAATTATTTTTTGTTTTTGTTTCCTCTCCTGTCTTATCATACTTGTGGATTCATGTGCTTTTGAATACTTTTATTTATTTATTTTTTACAGTTTTTGTGAGATTTTTGAGAACTTATTAATGCAATGCACTTATTCTGCCATTTTAACTTGAAAGTTCTATCATGGAATTTTTTTTTTTTTTGCATCTCTAACACTCACCCATTAAAACAAGGAGGGAAAAATGAATTCATGAATGAACATAATGAGATAATCATGGCATGGGGTGAAATGGGGATTTCAGTTGACATGTTGTACTGGGAGGTGGTCACGCTGAAATGACACTCTGACATCTCACTTCTTCTGCAATCCATTCAAAGCAAATCTGCAGGACAGTTCTCCAGGTGGCCTTGGGCTGACTCAGTTTCCCCAATTTCTCACATACAGTTCTCAAGAATACTTATAGAACTTGCTGGCAATGAAACGTTCTGAGACCCAGGCTCTGTTCCATTCTCCTGCTACAAACAGATTGTCTGCCGGTGCTTCAGCCCTGGAGTCTAACTCAGTGTGGGCTGCTTCCCAGGCCCCCTCAGCTGTGGGACAAACTCCATCTGTCTCAATGGACCCTAGGCTTCCATTGTCCCTTACTGCCCATTTGTAAGTAATAAATCCACATCATGTAACTTTATATCACCACTGGTCTCAGATGAGTAGGTAACCAGTTCATAGTGAACCAGCCTTATAAAATTGGGCACAGTGAATAGGGTCAGGTCCAATAGAACCCTGGCTTCCTGACAAAGTGGGAACAGCAGTATCCCTAGTGCCCCGTCCAGGGCAGAGACATCAGCCCAGGGCTGCTGAGGCTGAATATGAAGTTTGCAGGTTTCTTTAGGGGGACGGAGGAGTGATAATTGGGACATAGGTCACCCCTTTTCCATACAGAAATGTGAACAATCTGGTTCCGTGGACTGATGTAGAGAAAAAGGGATTCAGAAACAACAGGAGTGTAGCGCATGACCCCTGGTGTTGGGAATGTATAGGATCACTCATTCATGAGGCCAGAGAGCTCTGGAAATGGATAGCTAGTGAACCCTGAGGCATCTTGGAACAGGAAATAAGTCCTCGGTCCCTGAGTCATCTGAGAGGGAACCAACACTTGCAGTGCAGGCCTTCAAAGAAAGGGAGACAGGATCTCAGGGAAAGTTATGAGAGAAATCCAGGAGGAGACATGTTGCCTTACTATCTGGGGTAGTTGATGATTGTTGATAAAATGTTTGCTGTCCCAAAAGGAATGACACAATTCCAGGTGGAACCAAGGTCTCTAGGCCCCCCCTGTAGTCCCTTGGCCCTATACTCCTGTCAAGATATAAGGAGACAAAAGGGGGTAATTAAACTGAGCCCAGAAAGTTTTAGGCCATATGTGGTGACCCACAGTGTTTATCTTATTATTTGTGATGGTGCCCTTCAAACCCTCTGGGTGCTGGTGACCATGATGCCCTCCACTGAGTACATTTCAGGCACTGATATTTTGGCTGGTTGTGGCACAGAATATCAACTCCATCTGCCAAAAATTGGATTCATAAACGTGGGGCATATCTGCTCCTGCCTCCCACCTAAGCTACCCAAACCCCAGTGGGTTACTCAGCAAAATCAGTGGTCCTGATAAGTAGAGAATAGAACATTTTTGCTAACTCAGACAAAATTCTTACAAATCACCCTGTTGCAATGTGACAGCCAACTTTGGCTGGCCGAGAAAGCCTTCAGGGCATGAAGATGAACAATGGACAGTTGAAGACCGACTGCCATGGTCTTATGGGTGGGAAGCCAAAGAAACATCCCAGATACTATCAAGCAAAAATTGTTGGCCCTTGGCAGCACCCACTGATAAAAAGGAGGCTGCCCTCATTTGGTACCAGAGTTAGATGTATACCCACCCTGGTGTTCTTTTGGCTCCCTTAGTCAAGGTGGCTCACAAAGTCACCAACTTTGAATAGGGCCCTTTAGACGGTACTAGATACTGTGTGTGTGTGTGTGTGTGTGTGTGTGTGTGTTGCTAAGGATCAAACCCAGGGCTCCATGCATGCTAGTCAAGAATGCATTCACTGAGCTCCATCCCCAGCCTGAATGGGGCCATTTACAACAGCAGGTCTTAGAAGTCAATTAACAAGTGGTGGCCCAGGCACTGCCTTTAAAACACTTGGTGCCTGCTAACCTGATGGAATCACAGGAATCCTAATGCAGTCTCTGGCAATGGGAAACTACCCCTGGAGTGTACCAGCTTCTCAGATTTTGGACAGGTAATTTGGTTGAGGCAGCCACTAGATGCATCTTGCTTGCTATTAGGCACCAGTAGGGGCTGAGCATCTTTTGGCTGCAACACCATGTGTCATGCTGCCTTCTGACTGCTTGGACTCACCTGGGAGCTCATAAACCCCACCTATAAAATTGGACAGGCTCAACAGAGCTCAACTGTTAAAGGGAAATAGTACTTTCAAGATCAGGCCCAGCAAGGACTACAAGGGACCAGCTGGTTCCACGAACAAATGGCTGGTTTGCCAGAAGGGACCAAGAACCCACAGGTTTCAGAGATACACCTACTTATGGTATAGCATGGCTTACTGACAGCTCCGTAAAAGCAGATGGGGTCCACCAGGCTGGAGCTGCCATTTGCTGCCATTTTGACTGAGACTGGACAAGGACATTTGACTCCATGAGCCAAACTGCATGTGGTGCTGACAGCCACACAGGCCACCTCCACCACCACATCTAGTCCATTCTCACCAAGCCATCTAGTCAGGAAAATAGCTACTGAGTGACTGGACTGTCAAAAGACTCTCAGTGTTGGGTCAGTCTCTGGCAATAGCTTCCTCCCTAAAAGATACACATACAGGTGACTCATGTGGTGTCAGGACTGCTAGGACCACCAGCAAAACGAACTTACAGAGTGTGTTTGAATATCTCAAGGGAACTTACTGGAACCCAGATCCCCCTTCAGTGCACAAGCAATCCAGCAATGTGTGCACTCTCCTGGAATATGATGGCCTCTCCCTGCATCCTGCCGTCTGCAGAGGGATGGAATTATTGAAGGATGAAACAGGCAACCTGCACAGCAACTGAAGAATTAAAATCCCAACCTCAGCGTTCCCCACCACTCTTTCTTTTTTCCCTTTAGTATGCACATCCTGGGAGTGGTTTGTGGTTCAGGCCACCACAGTGACCCAGACAGGGTCCCCTGCTTCTAATCCTGGGTGCCTTCTCTCTATGGGATCATGCAGAGTGAGAGATGGGACCATAGAATGCTGGGTGCTACAATCCCTCTAGTGTCACCAGGGACCTGATCCTTCCAGCTGGGTGAGCCACCTTATCAGACGTGTCAGATATGTATGGAATGTGATGTCCCTTCCTGGACTGGATTATTGGGGCTGAAAAGTCTCAGTCAAGCATCAAAGACAACGGGTGCCACAGAGGTAGTAGACTCGGGATAGCAACAGAGAGACTTGGTGGCTACACTAGCTTCAACTGAGCCCAACACTTCAACTGAGCCCAACAACAAAAGAAGAGACAGGTTAGTGCTCCACCCCTACCTGGGACCCTGGAAGGGGTAGGGGTGGAGCACTAACCTGTCTCTTCTTTTTCCACAAGCACGTAGGAGCAGAGGTCTGCACTTACAACATTTATGCTATGTCCTCCCAAGCTGTGGCCACTGCAGCTAGCCTGACAAAGCCTGGCTCTGTCATTCTGGACCTTGCTTTGTCACTAACCAGAACAACTTTCTTGTCCTATCAGTGGCTAACTGCACCCACATTCCTGATGCCCAGAACCTGAGCCCTGGCATAGTTGACGCCAGAAGGGAGCCAAAGGGGCCCTGTATTAATGGATTCTGTGGCCAAACGTCAAGAACACAACTAATAAAAACCTCGGTGGGCTGGTGCTTTGGCACACAGGGTTCCTTTGGTTACATGGATGAGAGGTGTCCTGGTGGCAATGAAGGAAACAAGGATTGGACTATTGCTAGCCCTGTGTATTGAGACTTCAGGAGCAAAGTTGTGTGGGATAAAATGAGCCCATGCAATCAGGCCATGTGTGAGCCTCTGCAGGTCAACACCAATGCCTCCATATCCAGGATGGGTCTCAGAACTATGAAATGGGGGAGGGGGTGCCGTGTATTCAAGGGCTTCATCTTTCCTTGTGGATGGTCTAGAGGTAACCTAGGGGCGCCATCATTCTCTTTGGGTGGCCTAGGGGCCCCCAAGTATGGGATATGCAATTTCATGCCTGGATCATTGGTGGCTGGGACCCTGCATGTTTGGCATTCTGGGGGCACTCCCTAGATATCACCCTTGGAAAGTGAAGCACATTGGGGCATCAGCTTATCATCAACAAGCCTTCCTGTGGGAGGTGTAACTGACTCTGGGTTTATGTCCTTTATGAGACCTTTGGTACCAAACATTGGAGGTAGTGCCCATGAAAAGATAAAGAAAAAAGAAACCTACCTCTGACCATGAAAGATATTCCTCCTCCCCATTCACTGCCTGGCAGTCAAGTAGACATCCCTCAACTCCCTCAGGAAGATTGTTTTAGACAAAAGAATTGCTCTAGACTTCTTTTGTCCAATTGGAATAGTGCATGCTGTTGTTAACATCTTCTGCTACACCTGGATTAATACCACAGGTATCATAGAAATATAAGATAGAGCAGACAAGTTAATCAGCTTTCCACTGCTATGACAAACATACCTAAGAAAATAAACTTAACAAGTAAAGAGATTTATTTGGGCTCAAAATTCCAGAGGTTTCAGTACATGGTCACTTGGCTCTGTGGTGGCATAGTACATCATGGCGGGAGTGCATGGCAGAGGAGGCAAGAGAAACAGAGAGAGGAGAGACTGAGGTCCCAATATCCCCTTCAAGAGCACCATTCCCAATGACCTAACTTCCTCCCACTAGGCCCCACCTCTTAAAGGTTCCACCATCTTTAAATAGTGCCATAAGCTGATGACCAAACCTTCAAAATATGGGCATTTGGGGAACAATTTAGATTTAAACTATAACAGTGGGGCAACCTGAAGTATCCTTCTTGATCTTTAACAATTTCTTACCTAGGTTTTGGGGATCCTTATTCTAGATAGGCCTGATTACCCTGCTTGTAGTAGCGATCTCCCTGGGACAAGTAAAATGTACTCTGGCTTTGTTTCACTGAGGGCGCACTGAGATTGTGTCACTCAAGGTGTATATTGGTCTGAGAAGACAAGCTTCCACCTCCAGATTTGGAAGTAAAATGGCATACAAAATGGATTCCCTTTGCTAAATAGGGTAATAAAACTGGGGGTGGATTGCAGGACTGTTTCTCAGCTAGCCTTGAACAGTTCTCTCTGCTTTCTTGCTTATTCTAAAAAACAAACATAGAACACTTGGAATGAAACATCCCAAGGTGGGAGGGATTGTTTTCAGAAACACAAAGTCTGTGGGTGCTTTAGCTCAGTGTGCCTTTGTGCCTTGGTGTGTAAAACCCAGGTCGTCTGCTTTCTGGGATCTCTCAGCTGTGGTACAATTGAAATTTGCACAGTTGAAGCTCCTTCCACTCTGGGCAGCTTTCCTGAGCCCTGGAGGACTAACTTCCAATGGATTCTAGGCTTCTGTTGTCACTCGCTGCCTATCTGTAAGCAATAAATCCACTTAATGTAACTTGTTCCATTTGAGTGTGTTTTATCTCACTGAATTCAGACCCATGGGTAACCAGTGCACAGTAAAACTACGTTGCAAAACCTTTCTGGATTTTTCTCTAGTGGACATGTATAGAAACCTTGAGAGGACTGAATTAAGATCATGGGAGTTTAAAGTGCATAGAGTCGTTAGAGGAACCAATGATTTCCTAATACCTGCTTAGGAAAGAAGCCGTTCCTCACATTGACGTCTCTCTATCCACAACTTGCTATTTCAGGTGCTTTATTTGTGTTTGCAGGCAAAGTATTAGCAGTTGATTAGATTATGGCTTGGTTTGTATTTTTTAAATGAGTTATACCAATATAGGTAAAAGTAATGAACAAATATACTTTTTGTGTAAATATCTATGATCTTTTTATCTTTGTTTTTCTACCATGGTCAAGTTACTGTCACATGGTAGAAATTGGATTAAATGACTCAGAAGTTCCTTTCTTATCCTGTGATACTATGGGGGACAGCACTTGATTATCTACAAGTGATCTAATCTTAGAGATGATTCAGAGTGTTGTTTGAACAACACAAGTGGAAAGACCCTCAGACGTAAAATATAGAATGAGTGTTTGGGCCACCTGACGTGGCAAGTTGTCAGAACCATTACATCTGAATGGATGCCTGCACAGCAAAATAATGCTGCCCACTTCTAAAAATACCCATGACCCAGAGAGAAATATGTTCGCTTTGACCAGAAAGAGCTACTACATACAGGGCTTTCAAGATCTGTACTGAAGCACTTTCTATGTGCCAGGCACTTTTTTTTTAATCATTATTTTTGGCTCTTCTCTAGCCTTAAGTATCATTAGCTTAATTTTACAAAAGAAGAGACATAGGTTCAGAATGTAGATGTAATGAGCTGAAATTGACTGGTTTGACTGCAAGGCCCATATGCTCACCTGCATTCTTCTGTACACCTTTGTGACCAATTGTGGTATCAGAGAATGGAGTAGGGATGGATAGACAGGTTCTGAGGGAGGAGGACAGGTGTGAGGAGCAGCAGCCAACCCTGGCTGCCTTTGATGGTGATCTCAAAAAAAAAAAAAATGGGAATAGAAAGATGTTCCCATTGGACTCAAGTCACAGGCCAGCCATGGGCTTTGTTTGTGAGCTGTGAACATTTTGAGCACATGAATGGAGTGGACTGACGTTGCTGCTCTGCCTGGACTGTGCATGTATGTGTCCTTTTCACTCACTCTGCCTTTTGATCCCACACAGCACCTGAGATGGGTGTGACTTGCCAAGATGTCAATCAATCTACTGAGCACAAGACATCACGAAGCTAGACTCAACCCCCTGGAACTGGACCCCTCAACTGATTTGGAAAGAACATTCCATCAAACCTCTCCCTGTGTATCCTCTCTATTTAAGAATAAAGAATTCAGGTGGCTCTCTTTCCAATTAACCCCTAAAGTTGAGAGCAGACCCAGATTTTGGAAAGTTATTTTTATGTGCTTGCGTGCTTTCTTCGCCGTTTTCTCGGTTATGGATGTAGTCAGATTTTGTGAACCCAGCATACATTGCCAGCTTGATTAGATGGCAATAGTGTTAGTCATTTTTTTTCTGTTGCTACAACAAAATACATGAGATTGGGTAACATATGAAGAAAAGAGATTTACTTAGCTCTCAGCTCTGGAGATTCAAGAGCATGGTGTCAGCAACAACTCCACTCTAGTGAGGACCTTTTGGATACATCCCATCATGGTGGATGCTCACATGGTGGTAGAACATGTGAGAAGGAGAGATCAATATGGCAAAACAGGGAGCCTGAGAGATTCAGGGGTCAGATTCACTCATTTTGTAATGACTGAATCTCACAGGAACCAATGAGAGGCCCTCAAGGACTACACTATCTCTTCTGAGGTCCATACACCTGATGCCTAATCACTTCCCACGAGGCTCCACCTCTTCCAGGTTCCATAACCTCACCACCACCCCCACGCTGGGGACCAAGCTCCCAGCACATGAACCTTTGAGTTACACAAACTAGAGCTCCAATAAACAAAGATGCCCCAAAGCATGTGAATGCTCAAGTACTACCCTCTGCTCTGCCCTCCACCCATTCTGATGGAGCCAAGGACTTAACCACAGACTCCTCTCTTTGCTAGAACCCACCTATCCCAGCTCTGACCCCCACCGTGGTCCTAGCCAGCAATCAATGAGAACTCCTGGATGCCAGTGATTGAAACCCAATTCAAACTGGATTAAGAGGAAATAAGGAGGAATTATTGGAAACTTCAATCCACAACAGAAATGGTGGGGGTGCAGCCAGCCGGTCTCAGAGATTTCTGACACTATGGTCCAGTGCCCCAGGGCTGCTTTCTCCTCTTGGCTGTTTCTTTCCCCCGGTTCCTCATCTGGATTTCTTCATCTAGCGGAAAACCCGTTTTCAAAATTTCTGAGCATCCTGACCAAAGAAGCTTCAGACATCTAGGGTTTACTGCCTCTCTTGATTGCATCAAGAGGCCAGATGGAGCGAATATCTAGGGCACCTAGGTTTGTGCATGTCCCAGAATGGTCACACTGTGAGTAAATCATCCAACAATGCATCTCTGAAAACCTGTCCCTCTAGCTAAGCAGCACAGGACTGTGATAAGGTGGGCTTTGGACATACGGGCAGCAGAGTTAAGTAAGAGTCTTCTCAGCAGAGGGACACCGAGCCTTAACATGTCTTTGACATTTCCTTCTAGGACAAGACTTGGGAGGAGAAAAAAAGAGGGAGATGCGAGGGGACTGGATTTGGTCTCTCGAGATGAGACTTTTGGCTGGTGGTGGAGGTGGCATAAGGGAAGTAAAGGTGAGGTCTGTTCTTTCCTCCTCCTCACTCTTTAAAATGCCTAGGGCTGCCCTGAAAATGTTCTGGAACTTTAAGAAGTTGAGCTGGACCTTGTG
Source organism: Marmota monax (assembly GCF_021218885.2). Classification (NCBI taxonomy): domain Eukaryota; kingdom Metazoa; phylum Chordata; class Mammalia; order Rodentia; family Sciuridae; genus Marmota; species Marmota monax. Next base: position 2,901,524 of record NW_026693024.1, on the reverse strand, counting down.
GAATCTGTGGCTTCCTTCTATACAAAAAGAAGGAAAATCCCTATGAAGCATCTGAGAAGAGGGAATGGTACGGGGAGGTGTCTGCTATTTTGGTGTTATCTGTCTGTTACTGAACCCTGATCAATTTCCTTGACATTGTGACACTAAAGAGTGTTACTATAATATGGAACATTGTTTCTTTTAACATCTTGCAGACAGAAAAGTCTCTGAAGACCTTGTTCAAACACAGGTTCCAGGGCTCCATGCCTTAGAAATTCTGACTGAGTGGGTCCAGGTTGGGGCCCCACGTTGTGCATTTTTCATGGGCTCCTGCATACTGCTGATGCTCTTGGTGTGGGACCCCACCTTGTCCAGCAATGGCTGAGAAGACAGAGCTGATTGTCCTGCCTAGTCTTAGAAGATTTGTTGAGGTCAGACAATACCCCCAGTTCAACCACAGATTGGGAAAACTTCTGCAATGATTTCATAAGCTTGATGTTTGAAGCCTTCTCTAATCTCTCTTCAGTCTTCATTAAGTGACAATCCACAGGATAGAAAAAAACTAGGAAGGAGGTTCCTGAGATAACCTTGCCTGATATTTCATGATTTCAAGTTTGACAGTTTTCTTTGAATATCCTATATTCCTTAAATCCAGCTTCTCAATTGAGCCTGTTTTTTATCTATAAGAATGGGCAGGCAGGGTGAGAAAACAGGGTATAAAAGATCATTCTAGATCCCCCAACAAGGGTAACACAGCTCCAGCAACAGATGGCAGTGACTCCATCCACATAAGTGGCAATCCAGGGCTGCTTTCCCCCAAAGGAAGAAGGAGCCAAGATTGGAGGGAGAAAAGAGCGATATGGAGAGAGGGAGGTGAGGACACATCACTTTTCCATGCTGCTCACTCCATTCCTGTTGAATTACCAAGCAAACTAAGGAAAAAATTCCAAGTCCTATGGCATCTGATGGTTGCCGATATTTCTTAATGCCTTCATGCGTAGTCAAAAAAATAATAATGCCTTACCTTTTCATAGCATTTGACAGGTGTTAAAGTATGTTTCCCTGTATTATCTTACTTGATTTACCTACAAAACTTCCAATATAAAAGTAGTTTTAGCAAAAAATGAATGAATGAATTAATAAAATGGAACCTAAATGCTATTATCTCTGTTTAAAGTTGAGAAAAGTGAGGCACCAATGAGAGATTTGTTGGATACAGGACAAGGACCTAAAAACCTAGTTGTCCCAACATGAAAGATTGTTGAATGGGTGCTGGGTTATGGCTCAGTGGTAGAGCGCTTGCCTATCATGTATGAGGCGTTGGGTTTGATTCTCAGCACAGCAAACAAATAAATACAATGAAGGCCCACCGACAACTAAAAAATATTCTAAAAAAATGTTGGATGGAGATAAAAAAATGTACATTTTAGTTTGATGACTCATCAACAAAATGGGAAATTTCTTTTAAGTAGCTATTATCATGTAGATAAATTGCATGAGTTTTTAGAGATTATTGTAATCTGTGCTTCCTTAAGAGATAAGGAAACTGAAGGCTAAATTAGAGACTAATGTGTTGGTTCCAGAAGTGGTCTGCAAACTGTTTCATGACTTATGGCATTAAGCATGTTCTGTTTTCAAACTGTTTCGTTGAAGAAACAGTAACATTAAATTTGCAATCAGGTTGTTGCTTAAGTGCAAAAAATATTGCATGAGGAATGTGGATCCTCTTTTTAGTGCAGAAGTGTCGCGACCCCTTGCCCGCAAGGAAGACGCAACTCGGGAATCTTCTTTCAACAGTTTAATCAGGCCCTGGATATTTCTTCTTCTCTCTCTCTGATGCCCCTCCCAGCCTTAATAAAGCATCCCAAGCCCCAATGCAAAGCTGCCGCGTGGAGCTTTCTCACAGGGTGGTGAAAAATCATGTGCCAACTCTCCCAGATAAGGAGTTGTTTGTCACAGACCACATCGGAGCCAGCGTCATCTTGTAATGGCGACCATAATCTGCAGAAATGGCAGAAGCGGCTCACCACACAGAAGTAGAAAATTCATATCGTATCCTAAACTATACCAGTTATTCCAGTCTGCAATCCAGACCATGGAAAAGGATCTCAATACATGACCAATGTGTTGTCTGAGCCAGGGAAGTTCATGCACTATCTGAGATAGGGTACATCTATTTGTGAAGATTACCATCCTTTCCAGCAAGGAGAGGCAACTGAACAAATGCTCATGAGAACCTACCTAGAAGCCAGACATTGTGGTGTTAACATGACTACAGATCCGATTGCCCTCAGGAAGCTTAGTCCAGAGTTCAAAAGTCAGAATCCATGCAATTTTAGCTGTCAGGTATGATGTAAGCAGAGAAAGCAGCTATTTTTTTCTAACTGGATGAGTTAGTGAACACTTCATATTTTTTATAATTATTGGGGCAGAATTTCAAAAATGGAGAATGGGAAAAAAGTATGGTTCCAACTCAAACATGTTGTGCTTCAGAACAAAGTTGAGGGCTTGTAAGGATGGCACTTGTGTGACTTCCATGCAAAGTGAAGATATAGCAGATTCAGAGCTTTGCAGATCGTTCAACCAGATGGCCATGCCCTTCTCAGAGCCAGCTTTAATTAGAGCACCACCAATGAGTGATCAGAGCCTCCCACCCTGTGTGTGCCTTTGTGACTCAAGTTTCCCATATTCATGCAGCAGGATGAGATCTCCATGGTAGTGGCAAAGAATAGACCTTCCGTCCTCACTGCACTTGTCCAACCACCTGTGACAGTGAGGAGGTGATGAGGCAGGTAGAGGATGTGAAGGCTGCAGAATGAAATCCACATATTTTATTACTCGGTAAGGAATCAAGTAAGAAAGACGGTTACTTTTTTCAGAAGGCTGAAAGTTAATCAAAATAGGTAAGAGGCACAGAGCAACTTGCCCAAATATCTTTCTCTGCCCTAGAATGCAGCCAGCCCACTTGGTGCCTTTATGTCTTAGAAAAAGATGCCCCTCCCTCTGGATGTCAGCCTGCATGTCATTGGCCCTCAGCCAGACACACCTTGCATGGCCTCAGCAAGACACTAAGCAGCAAGTTCCCCACCCAGGTAGCCATTTCAGGTGTGGACCACTTAATACCAGCAGCTGCCCTCAGAAGGGGCCAAGAAATGAAAGGGGTTGGGAGAAGGGAGGTGGTGCAGGGCTCTGGATAAGACTCAAGGCTTATAAGACATCAGATTTTTGGACCAAGAAGAAAAGATAAATGACGAATATGAGTATTTTGCAATTTTAGCTTGGACCTGAGAACAGCCTGTTTGTCATTGAAAACTTCTTAAGGTATTGATGGCAGGTCACATCGTATAGTGTGGTCTCTTGAGAATCAGCATTAACTAGGGACTTATTAGAAGAGAGGCTGAAATAGAAATCCTGGGATGTTTACAAGCCCTCCAGGTGATCCTGAAACACATGAGTCTGAGAACCACTTGGCAATGTGGCTGGGCAGATAAAGTTTTGTGGGTTTTAGACCTAGTTCCATTATCTCCGTATGTGACTTGACTGTCTTAAGTCCCAAGGTCTTCTTCAAATATATAAAATAGGCACAGTGGCAATACTGGTTTATAGGGTCATTTTAGAAATTATCATATATGGAAAACATTTGAATGGTGCCCAGCATACAACAGGCATTGTGAGTGTGTGTTTGCAGTTATCAATGCCCATTAAGATCAAGTGTGCTTGAAGATGGCATTCTTTTCTGTTCCCAGGCAAGCCTCCCCTGTTCAACCTGGCCCCTCAGAGAAGGAAATTAGAGAGGATGCAGACTGACTTCTAAAGAAAGCACAGAGGAAGAGAGCAATGTCCAACCTCAGCTACCTAGGCCCTGGAATATTGCTCATAGTCATAGAGCCACAATCCTGGGTCTGTAGAGTGTTTACTGGGCCAAGGGCTCGTGGAATGGGAGCTTGTCTCAGCCTGAGTGGACAAAGAAGGCTTCCCTAGAAAAGTGGTATTTGAGCTGAGATTGGAAGAATGAGTAACTCTTTCAACTCTATGTGCCAGGCATTATCCTAAGCAACAATGTAATCATGTAATTCCCATTGTAATTGAGTAATATTTGGATACCCTTTTTACAGATGAGGAAGGTGAGAAACAAAGATGGTAACCTGGTCCTATCTCACATAGCGGAGAAGTGGCCCAGAGAGGATTTGAAGCCAAGCCAACTTGCTCATGGGCCCACATTCCTCATCAGGCCATAGAACTGACAAAACCATGTGGGTGGGAGACTAAGGACAGGGAGGGCAGGAGAGAGGTGCCAGGTTCCCCACTCCTCTTAGTAAATATGGTTCTTATGATTTTCATTGTGTGATACCTAATATGGATGACGAGGCTGGAGCTGTGCAGAACACGAGCTCTGTGGCCCCCTGGTGGCTTTGTACGCAGCCATTAAGTCATAGATGAGGAGACTAATTCAGAATATGGAAAATCATGTGATATAGCGAGAAAGAGCAAGCTATGACACAGATGATGTAGGATGGATGTAAGAATGTACATTTTAATTCAATGCCTCATCAACAAAATAGGAATTTTTGTAAACACACACATTGAAAAAATACCCACAGGACATAACTAAGTGTTTATAGTGGTATACTGAGAAGAAATGTTAAAGCTGTTTTTGTGTGTGGTGGGGGGGGATTTTTTCCTTTTTCTCATCCCTCTCATGCCTTTTTGCAATGATCACATATTGCTTTAATAATCAGACAGATAAGCTCTATTTTAAAACTGCTACTAATCTGTCAGGTTAATTGCAAATATTGAAGCTCAGTCTTGGCCTGAGTTTGTCACTTACACCATATGGGACCTTGCCAAGACACGATTTCACTATGGGTTCAGTCAAGTCTGACTCCTAGTGGACAGAATGTCAAGGACTAAATTCTATGTTAAAGTGTATCTCAATGAAAGTTTATCCATTCATTCTGTCACTCAACAAACATGTACTTGTCATATCCTACATGCCAAGCATCATACAAATATAAATTTAAGATGGAGCCTGTTTAGGAAGAGGGCTTCTCTCTACTTTTGCTGTTTTCTTGTTTCAGTAAGAAAACATTCACTGTGCTTCTCAGTTACTGTTGTTTCTAGGCTGCCATTGAAGGTGGGGTATGTTCTCTGATTGCAATTAGTAGTCCAGAAGCCACTGATTTGCATGTCCTGCTTACATCTGGTCACTTTACTGAACTAGGTTATTAGTTGTTTGGATTATTCTCTCTGGTTCTCAAGCTATGCAATCTTGCAGAATTTTTTCTTCTAAAAGATAGTTTTATTTCTTAGCTCAGAGACCTGATAACACTGGGCATTCTCCACTTGTCCCTTCAGATCCACTTTCCACCTTTGTTGTGTCCTGATTTTTAATCAGGGAAACTTCTGCTGTTCTATCAATGGAAGACACCAGGAAAAGACAAGAGGCGGGAGCAGGAGGTCAGACTCCTCACTTCCTTCTCTGGCCCCCACACCCACACCACAGCTCTTTTAGATGTGCATGGCTGCTAAATCCTGCCCCTTCCACACCAGGCCACAGTGTTGGCTCCTGACTCCTGCTCTCCAGAGGCTCCCCTGCTGCCTCCTCTGGCCTGGAGGGGAAACTTCATCCCACCTGGTGCTGGGTTTCGGAGCCCTTGCCACACCTTTGTAACCTGTAATCCGTGATTAAATGATTCTCAGTGATCCCTTTGATTAAGCCATCTGGCTGGTGGTGGCCAACACCTGTAATCCCAGCAACTAAAGAGGCTGAGACAGAGTATGGAATTTGAGGCCAGCCTCAGCAATTTAACGAGATCCTAAGCAACCTAGCAAGACCCTGTCTCAAAATAAAAAGGACTAGAGATGTAGCTCAGTGGTAAAGAGTCCCTGGGTTCAATTCCCAGTACCAAAACAAATGTTGGTGTTGGCTACCATTTACACAATGGGACATCAGGTGTCCATTTCTTCTTCTGAGTTTTAATAGGAATGTCTTCAAGTGCTGAAAAATATTGGTTTTAAAATGACTGCTTTCATGATATTTGTTGTTAACCCAGCTATCAAAAATATTTCTGCTTAAGATTTAATGCCCCTGAGGGCTTGAACTGTTTGGAATTCCATTTATTCACACATTACAGAGTGCTTCTAAACTTATTGCACAAATGTTAACTCATAAAAATGTAAGATATCCAGGGCATTTATATAAAAGTATAGGAAAAAATTTATGTTTTAAACAGCATTACTATTAAAAGGTGCTTCTCATTTGGATGGATAATACAGTGTCCAGGTTTGAAGATTTGTTATCTGCAAAAGATGAGTGACAACTGTTTGTTGAAACACAAAAAAAACCCACTTCCTTTCAAACTTGATTTTGTGCTTTCATGAACAAAACTCCGTAAAGTTGGTTACTAGGCCCACCCTGTCGAGGACATTTCCGGAATCACACTTTCATTTCTCCCCAATATCATCCCGTGTGAGGAAAGGCACCATCTGTTTCAGACATGATGATATTCGGGGTCAATGTCTAATAAAATGATCTCAAATAGCTCTAATTGCTCATTGGCTTGAGGACCAATGCTCAGCATCCCATGGCACACTCAACACCTATTCCCATGCCAGTGCCTAACTCAGCCCGGGGAAACAGGCCAGAGCAAAAAAGCCAGGACTGAGTTACTGTCACCTCCAGTTTGTATCAAAAACATGCTTCCTATGTGGCAGTGACTCCATTACTTAATAATGTTTAAAGAGCAAAATCAAGGAAAAATTGGTTGCCAGGCTTGGTGACCCATACCAGTGACTCGGGAGACTGAGGCAGGAGGATCCCATGTCCAAGGCCAGCAGGGACAACTTAGCAAGACCCTGTTTCAAAAAATAAAGGAGCTGGGGATGTAGCTCAGTGGTAAAGCATCCCCTGGGTTCAATTCTTAGTACAGGAAAAAAAAAATCAAGAAAAAATTGAGTTTGTAAATTTCTTAATGAAGTAAAGCTGATAGAATGATCCCACATCTGACTTCATGTGCTCCTAAGTCTCACCAAAACTACAGTGAGGGGATCTTTAAAAACCCTAAAATAAAAAGAAAAAGTCATCAACACTTTAACACGGGAAGAACAAATGAGATAATAGCAACAGTGTGGGAGGGTGGAACGATGAGAGGGAAATCAGTGAGGAAACTGACCTACAAGGAAGGTGTCTCAAAGGCTCAGGAGGTGGCTATGGGTAGGGAAGTTAAAAAGGAGACAGAACCTCCAGGATATCCTGTCCTCCTCCTGGCCACTGGAGGATCTATGAACTGCATGAACCCAGGGCCTGGGCTCCATTTCATAGTCAGAAGTCAAGGTCATGCACACACTGATTGATTGAAGGATGTAGGACAACTGCTCTTTTCCTGCTTGGCACCCCAGTGCAGAAAGCCATGCCGCCGTGAAGTACTGGGTAAAACAGAAGTGTTTCTATGGGAAGCAGTCCAAGAGGAAAGTCCTAAAGACTGACTTTGAGGAGTCCCAGCAAATGGCTCAGCAAGGACCACAGTCAACACTACACCCTCGTCACATGCTCAGAGATTCCAACCTGGTCCTCAATTTTTCATGCCTAAATTTAAGGAACAGTAAAATGAGAAATCAAAACAAACAGGAAAACACACACACACACACACACCAGGAAAAAAGAGGCAGCAGGAAGCAAATTTTTCAAAAACAAATATCTTCAGGGAGGTAAGATAAGCAGTCATTGAAAAAAAAAAAAAACAGATTAAACACAAGCTACTGAAAAAAGAAAGAGGGGACGGGAGAGGAAAGGGAAGGAACATTAAAGAGAACAAAAACAAGCTCTTAGAAATTTAAAACAGGATGGTAGCAATGAAGGAGTGAAAATAAAGTTGAGGAAATCTCTCAGAAACTAGAGCAAAAGATAAAAAGATGGAAAATAAAAGGGAAAGCAGCAGGATATCCAAGGACTAGTTCAAGAGGGTTGGCATCCCCACCAGGAGTACCAAGAAGAGGGACCAAAAAAACCGGAATCTCCAGGTGTCTACAGGTGAGCCCATGGGCTGGGTCCTACTGCCTAGGTCCAAACCTTCGCCCCACCTTATTAGCTGGGTGGTCCTAGGGGAGTTACCTCCAAGTCTTCTTATCTTGAGGATGTAAATAATGGTACTTAGCTTACTGACTTATTGAGGATTCAAATAACTAGTTCACATGAAATGCTTAGAACCAAGCTGGTGCATATTACATTCTTAATGACAGCCATCGACTCCCCTTTCACATATATGACCTATATGCAATCTGTCAACCACTTCAAATCACCTCTCACTAGCACCACTAATATCATCCTGGTCTCATCTATCACCTCCCCATGCACTACTGAAAATCCTGATTCACCATCTTCAACCCGTACCCTCCCTCCTTCTAGTTTCAACATTGCAGCAGAAGTGTTCCTTAGGCAATTTAAGTCTGATCTCGCACTCTTTCACTGGCAATTCTGAGTAAAAGTGCAAGATCCAAAAGGTCCCACATGGTTTGAACTCCTTCCATCTTGCCATCTACTCCTCCTCTCCAGTTACACTGGCCTCTTTACTGGATATTAAGCCTGCCAAACACCTTCCTCCCACAGAAACTTCGCACATGCAGTTTTCTGGAATGATCTTTTCCCATGTACCTGAATAGCACATTCACTTCCCTGAAAGCTCAAATACAACCTCCATAGTGGTCTACCCCTAGCTACACCAATTGATCACACCTCCCCATCCTGTCTCCATTCCTTGACTCATTACTTTTTCTTCAGCATAGCACTAATCATTATTTAATAGACTAACATGAATTTTTTGTTGTTTCATCAACAAAAATTGTTTCCAACACCAGGAGTGCTTAGCATGAAGCTGACACTTAATACTTACTGAATGAACAAATTCCCCAGAATCTGAAGGCAGGAGTTTCCAGATTGAAAGGGTTTACCAGGAAAACCACTGTGAACTTCCAAAATTTCCAGGGTCAAAGCCAGTCAATTCTATAAGCTTGCAGAAGTTACAAACAAAAGATCATGAAGAGAATGTCTTCGAGCCATCTTATAGCATCATTGGAAGACAGTGGACAAGTAATTTCTGACTTAGAATTTATTCCCAGCCAAACTGTCGAACAAGCCTGAGGGTGATAAAAAACCATTTTCCATCTCTCAAGGTCTGAAAACACTTCCCTCCCAGGCATCCTTGCTCCATAAAGTCACTAAAGAATGTGTGCACCCAAGCAAGTAAGAAAAAAGCACAGGATCCTGTAATCCAGATACATGACGCAGGTTGGAGCAAAGGAAACCTCCAAAGTGACAATGAAAGGATAGTCTTGGGATGACTAAAGCTTGGCAAGTCAAGACTGCACTGCGGAGGCCCACAGGTTGCAAAGCCTCTGCAATGTGCTTTTTAGGCTGATGTGTTGCACCAAAGTAGTAGAATAAACCAATAAACAGGATATCACACCCAGAAAACAGGGGGAAGGCAAAAAAAGCCCCAGGGTGAAGGCTGGCAGCTATTCCAGTGCAGGGGCATTCCCCAAGAAAGACCACACCAAGGGGGAAAAGAGAAGTAAGTAACCCACTAATTGAAGGGACCATCCCCATTAAAATCTACACAAAATGGTGACTGAGACAAAATTATCAATAGATACGATGAACATGAAGCTGAGGGCAATGACATTTTAACTTCAAGAAACACAAAGTAAAATAGGAATTATTATTTAGAAATACAGGGCTGCAAGGAGGAGGTGGGGAGGAATGGGTCAGGGACAACTGGATCTTATGAATCATTTAAAACTATGAGTATGCAGTTCTTTAAAAAATTAAAATTTATTTTCAGAAAGACAGATTGACTTCTCCCAAGCTTTCCAATCTTATCTATGATGATTTACAGTATCTATCTATTGAAATGCAATGGTGACAAATATTGGTACCCACCATCCTAGGTGGGAAAAACATTTAAGAACTGAAGAGTACTTTGAAATAGTTTTATTGGCTCATAAGACCTTTGCATATAAAAAAAATACCCAAAACACTATGCAGTATTAAATCACAATTACATTTTTTTTTAACAATCGGAACTACCCAGAATATACATTTTTAAAGGAAAAAAATCCTACTGAACTGAATTCTGAAATGACATTATGACTTAAATACTATGACAAAATAGATAATTCCTTATAACATTAATTCATTGCACAAAGCTGCCAGATATTTTCATAAGCATAACCATTGCACAGAGTGCAAATGAACACAATTTCAACGTTACACATTTAGTTGAAGTAATCTCCTTCACCTATGGAACTCTTAAATTTCTGGCACAAAATGTTGGTCTGTTTTAACTTCCACCAGGCAACCAACTTCACAATCCAGTTACTCTTTCCCTTCAATAAAGAGCATCCTTCTGCTGTCACTGCCTAAGAGTCAGCACCGCCTCTGCTTGAAGAAATCGACTCCTCTCAATTCCTCGGGCAGGTATTCCTGATCCACAGGCTCACTGTACATGGGATTGTACTTGTAGCCTTTGCCGTAGCCCAGATCCTTCATCAGCCTGGTTGGTGCGTTCCTCAGGTGCAGGGGCACCGGGGGCAGAGGGCCCTGGTGGTTCCTCAGGCAGGCTTTGACATTATTATAAGCGCTGTACACCTCAATGGACTTTGGGGCTCTCGCAAAATAGACCACACACTGAGCCAGAAGCACCTAGGATACAGAAGGACACATTACCAAGGAGGTGCCAGAAAGGTTCTGTTTGGCAGAGTGCTTTAAGATACCTCCAGTTAACTTTTTAAAAAGATTCCCATCATGCTTTTTTAATCTCCATTTTGTGCCTAGTCTGGATAACTAGAGAATAAATCCCTATGAATGAGAGACAAGCCAGGCCAGTGCTTCTCCTTTTTTAAAAAAAAAAAACAACTGAAGAACATTTTGCAAAATGAAATTTTTTTTAAACCCTCAAGATATAAAACAGATGAACAGGAAGCTGCTGTTTGGGAGGCAAACCCACAGGGGCTTCCTCCTTAGCTCCTTCACAACCTTTCTGTCACCCAGGAAGACTTCAGCACCTTCTCTGAACCCTGAGATTCCTAAGGAGAGTTTGAAATAATAACTTCATCCACACCAAAGGTCTGATCTCTCTCTAGAGCCTAGAATTCTAAACAATGGGACTTCAAAAGTTGAGCCCAATCTAGCAGGCCCAACACATCAATAGTGAAGGTACCACATATATTCAAATCCACCAAAGGTTGGAACACAGGAAAAAGGAATGGATTTGTAAAGATGGGAGCTGTTTACTTTACCTCACATTCAGGCATGCCTATAAAATGACAGCCTTGGTAGGCAGCAACTGCTTGTGTTAATGCAGACGGGTCTGCCAGACCTGTCACACACACAGAGAGACAAAGGAGTTAAGTCACAACACACACTATCATCCCCACTTGTCCGCGTGTTGCCGCAACCAGAGACAATAACTGCTTATAAACTTGGTGACAAAAATAGTCCCATTTAGCAAAAGAAATGGAACTTATCTCTGATCATTGATCACATTAACTTATTCAAGAAATATTTACTGAGTGATAACTGTGGTGTCCAGAACTGGCTCCTTGTGGGTAAAAATTTTATATCTAGTAGTAGGAAAAACAAGAGACTATAACAAATACTGAGAGGACCAAAGGCCATGAAGACATTCACATGTATGGGTACATTAAAAACAAAACATTTACAAAGGCAGAAAAAAAAAAAAAAAGCTGTTCTTTGTCTTTAAATGGTGTCCACAGTCTTCCATTTCTACCTCAGGAACTGTCCAACGAAAACCTCAACACCTGGCTGCAAAAGCAAATTGAAAAGTATCTCTTTTATTTCAACATTCTGAATAAACTACTCATATCCTAAAGAACATTCCCGAAGAGGAAATAGAAAATGGTGACTTTTTAATACATTCAAAAGCACACACACACACACACACACACACACACCAAGAAATAGACAACTAAGCTCCTGCAGAAAGTCTTCTCTTCTCTTGCCTTTTACACGATTCCATGACATCCTTAGGCCAAAAGAAGTCACATTCCCTCCCTCATGCCACGTGCCCCACTCCCAATATGAATTGGGGCTCTGGGACCCTCAGACACACTCACCGATGTCCTCACTGGCAAACCTCACCAGCCTCCTTGCCACATAGAGTGGGTCCTCTCCTCCCTCGAGCATGCGTGCCAGCCAGTAGAGGGAAGCATTCTGGTCCGAGCCTCGCATGGCCTTGTGCAAGGCGGAGATGCAGTTGTAGTGCTCCTCTCCTGTATACCACAGAAAGGCACCCACTCAGAGGGGTCCCCCAGCCAGCTTTGTGACAGGCTGATTTAAGGAAGGCTGCACTAACAGAGGTCCCAGGGAAGCTGAGAAGAGTGGGGTTGACGGCTATCCTCAAACTATACTAGGTGGGGGGATGCAAACCTGCAGCATGCCCCAGTGCAGTCCTCCTTGGAGGTGGGGCACTTGTTTGGTGGCTAAGTCCTGTTCAAAGGAAGAGGATGCTACTTGAAAAACATGAAGAGAGTGTTCCCATTGAGTGTGTACACAAAAAGGTGAACAGGGTGGGGACACTCACTCTGAAAAGTAATCTCTACCACAGTGGATTTGCCAGAGACAAGAGGGGAGGTAGGGACAGTCTCACATTCTGACTCCATCTTATCCCCCTGCAGTCTATTTAAGGAAAACAGACCATGGGGCTGCTTGTAGCCATCAGGATGGAGAGTCAAGTGTCAAGGGCAGCTGTCATGGCCCATTTGTTCCTCAATGTTGTTTCCAGCTGTCTTCCTGATATCTGAAGCCTGTGGTCATTTAAACCACAGCCCTGGTGTACAGACACCTGTGTGGCATGATCCCAGAGAACTGGCACTAATAGATCTCACTCTGAATGGGTAAGACTCACCCTCAACATTTGGTCTTATTCCATTTTTTGGCCTGGATTCACAAGAAAAACAAATCAGTGAAATGTGCTTTAGAAAAAACACATAGAAAGGCAGGAAATCATAGCTCAATCATTTTTTAAATAAATAAAAGGCAGTGGTACCTGTACACATTTCACAATTTCCTGTCCATCCTTTTTTTCTTAAGTTCAGGGATAGAACATTCCCCTTATGAGGAAGAGGGGTGTCTGGGGGTGTTCTGGAGTTCTTCTAGAGAAGCACCTAGTGCTTCTCTTCATCACGAGCCCATATGAACAATAAGACTGTGTTCTTCCAGACAGTTTTTGGGCCCCGGGAACAAATCCCAGTAGCTGATCAGTCTGCTAAGACAACACTTGGTCTTCAGATGGAGATGAAAGAAAGCAACAAGAAACTCCCCTGGCCTACCAAAGGGGAAAGTCCCAAAAGGTTGATGGCAGAATCTGAGCAAATCCAGTTTTCAAGGAGGTTTGGGCAGATCAACATGTCAACATTATTGGATTTCTATAGACAAACTGAGTGTCCACTGTACCAGGGTTTCCCTAGTGAAGTCAGCTACAGATACTGGCTGGGAAAGTATCCTAAGTGATCCTCATGGTTCTGGCTCCCTCTCACACCTGTGCTTTGCTCCTCTGTGGGCCAAAACTTAGAGGTGGGGAAGACTAGGGTAGATCTAGTCAAACACATGGGTATGGAAGGATGAAAGAAACCACCTCTAGTTCACATTCTGTCTAGTTTACACTTCCCCGAATGCAGGTTACTCATCTCCTCCAAGTTTTACTGGGTCAATGTGAGAGGTAATACCACAGGTACGTGGGCCAGAACATGGGCTCTTGGGCCAGGCAGCTTGGGCTTGAAACCTAAACTTACCAGACACTCAGCCAAGGGTATATTCCTGATCCTCTCTGTCTCAAGGTTTTCATCTTAAAAATTGGGATGCCAAGACCACTCACTTCATAGCTTGTATTAAATACATGCCTGGCACATAGCAAGCATGCACTATAGAAACACTGTATTTTGGGCTGGGGATGTGGCTCAAGCGGTAGCGCGCTCGCCTGGCATGTGTGCGGCCCGGGTTCGATCCTCAGCACCACATACAAACAAAGATGTTGTGTCCGCCAAATACTAAAAAAATAAATATTAAAATTCTCTCTTTCTCTCCCTCTCTCTCTCACTCTCTCTTTAAAAAAAAAAAAAAAAAAAAAAAAAAAGAAACACTGTATTTTAGATTCTATTATTATTCTATGCTTCTGCTTTTATTATACACTGCTCTAAAAAGTTGACACAAGCCCATATGAACAATAAGATTGTGTTCTACCAGAACACAATTGTTTATAATACCTTGATGTCAAGACATGAAAGAAAATTTATTCTCATCTGGATACTTATTTAATTTGATGCATACCATCTGAACTATTTACTGGATCCTACTATGGGTACTATATACTAGTGAGCAACACTAAAATAATAAAAATTATGGGATAGATTCTTTTCTTATCAGTTATAAAAGTCTAAGATAACAGGTTTTCAGGACAATGCTTCTATAATCCCTATTTATGGAACAGCCTATATGAGAACATTTCTCAAGTTCATGAATTCTATTTACACCTGTTGTGGATCCTCTGTGTAGCAGACACTCTATAATAGAGTTGCATGTGGGTAGAGGGGGCTCATTGATATTAGAAAGACAGACTGTAGAGTTCTCAAGGCTGCTGGACGTGGCATCAGGAGGCCTCCACTGCCCCTAGCTCTTCCTAAGGAAGCAAAGAACTAGCGACAAGGTAATCCCCATGGTTCATGGTTCCCTGGGACCAGACACTTCCAAATGTGATTCCTTGCAGGGAATGTGCTCTAGGGCAAGCTCAGTGACTGCACAGCAGGCCTGAAATGGAAGCAGGAGCAGTGGTAAAGGAAATGATATTGGGAACCAGTCGGACCTTAATTTGAGGATCAGTTTTACCACAAGCTTTATGAGGCAAGCCGAGTTTTGTTATCTGCAAAATGAGGATATTAATAAAGTACCTTCTAAGGTTATTTGGAAAATTTCATGTTACTTGGATATTAACTGATAGTCTGATTAAATATGAAAGACTGATCTAGTCAAAATGAAGCCCCCCTTGGGACACTTACAAAAAGGGAGAAAAATCACAGCTGTTGGACCCCCCAGAAGCAAGGGAGAATCCACCACGTAGTAATTCCTTCACTTTTGAAAAACTTTTTGTTTCTGACTAAAAGCAAAGCAAAGCTCTATATCTAGATATTCAACTTTTCAGATTTGTTAAGCACTGACATGACACTCACGTAAGGGAGAGATAGCCATGTGAGAAAGCTCCTGCTGGGAGGCAGGTAAACATCAAAATGCAGATGGGACTGTGTGTTTCACATGTCCAATGTGTCCTTAGCACTGACACCCACATTACCATCAGCTAAGGGGCACTAGGCCAAAAAGCTTCAGTCACTCTCCCAAGGTTGTGTAGTGAGCACCTTTACTAAGAGACTCTGCCTGCAACCAAAGTCATTCTTAAGCCCCTCCACCCCTTCCCCAGCCAATAAGAAGGACTCTCGTCATCAGGAAATATCAGAGATGTGGCACAGCCAACATGAGATGTGGAATTTCAATTATCAGCTTCCTTTTCTGGGAGAACTTTTAAAGGTGTAGAAATTCTATTCCATAGTTACTATAATATGACTATGTTCAGAGTCACACAAATGTTCCATCACAGGAGTTCAGCCTAATCTGCAGTAAGCTATCTTCATCTCTGACCTTTTTTTATAAAAAGATACAAATGTGCTATGCTTATATTTAATACTACCCGTTCACAGATTTAATAAAAGCTGACATTATCTGTTATCTCTAAATGTGGTTCTCTGTAAACAGTTAAGTGCACACTGAAAAATCAGATTTGAATTTTTCTAAGAACCCACTACAAAATAAAAGCATCAAGAGCCATATAAACTCAATGTTTAGGTTAAACTCCAAAAAGTAAGGATTTTTTAAAAATATTCTTTTAATTGTAAATGGACACAATATATTTATTTATTTTGAATAGTGCTGAGGATTGAACCCAGTACCTCACATGTGCAAGGCAAGCGGTCTACCACTGAGCCACAACCCCAGCCCCCAGAAATTAAGGATTTTTAACACTCAAGTAAAGTACTAAATAAGTCACTTATTGCAAAAGTCCTCTTGCTACTTACTGCCTTTGCAAATTACAGGAATTACTCACTGTCAACTAAATACATAGGCTTTCAAAAGTGCTTGTACACCATAAGTTGCTACCAGAAAGTAATGAGAAAATATCTAACGATTTTATAAAATGAAGGAGGAGCCTGTAATTTCAAACACCTGAACTCCTTTTGATGCCTGGCAATGAGCAGTTGTGCACACTTATTTCTCTATAGTGTTACTTTTTCTACATTCCAGTTACTCAGTTACTTACCTGCCCGGTCATATAAAATGTGGGATCGCTGGAGACCTTCCTTCACATCATTCTCAGTGATGAGAACTCTACTGGGAGAATAGGTTTGCCCACTCTTCTTACAGAACATCTTCCTAGAGCTTAACCTGGCCAGCACTGCCAGCTGCAGTCCATTCAAGCCAGCTCGGGCATCCCCATCACTGAGATAAGCAAGAGTATCTACTGCTTTATCTTCTATAAACACGGAGGGTCTGGAACACAACCAGCATTAGTTATTGTCACACTCAGGTAACATATTTCTCATTCTGCAGCATACCTTAGTGAACTTGTACTTCTAGTAAAGTCAGTGAAAAAAACCACCTTAGTTCAAGGCTTTTGACCCTTGTTTTGAACTCACACAGTTAATATGGTTAAGCACTGCTGAGATCTTAAAAAGTCACAAGCATTATTGAGATCTTAAAAGTTACAAGGGCATCTCACTGTGTCCCAAGAGTTGGGAGAATACTACTTTGTTATTTTATGAGCCACCAGGGTATCTTACTGTAAGTTCACTCATTGAAGCTTGTGTGAAACAGAAATTGAATGTCCTGGAAAGTTATAGTTGACAAGTGGGCTCTCTGGTTCTGCCCTAAAGAACAGTGAACACTTTATCAGAAACATTAGCACCTCATTATAGCATATGGCAACCCCCATCTGGATGACACAAAAATGCTCAGACTACCTTCCACACAGGCAAGAGACCACATCACATTATTTGCTCTAAAAGGGTCCAGATCAGGCAGTTCAATTCCCTCATTTTACAAACAATAAACAAGATCCTCAGTTCCCCGGACACAGCAGGACCTAGAAGTTCTCTCTAATTTTGGCCTAGGACAATTTCAGAGAGCAGTACGTCATTTCAGAGTGGGTATTACTCATACAAAATCTACCTGGGGTAGCAGAGAGGTCACTACCCTGGAAAATTATCAAAAGACTGCCAGAACTTAGTTGTGGGACTTTGAGTTAATCACCTAACCTCTCTCCAAATGTGAGAACCAAAATTTACAAACACATTCCAAAGTCTGTATCTTCATAAACAAGATCTAACTATAATCAGTTTTCAGGTCTGATTTCCATCTTGACTATCTAACACATTTCATTACTTACAAGAGTCTTATTATTTCCTGATTGAGCTGCAAAAAATATAATTTTTTGGATATATAGTTCACCCATGTCATTATTATCCTTCAACTGAAAATATCTACACAGTAATTAATAAGTTCATCAAGATTGTCCTTCCAAATCAGCTACTTGGAAAACAACACACAGTGCTTGTACACCATAAGTTGTACAACAGGTGCTAACTGGGATGGGCTAAGGGAGGGTTCTGGAGCAGAATCCAGCTTGTATGCTGGGGTCAACATAAAATTTCTAATACAGAATTTCTTCTCCTACACCCACCTACAACTTTGCCCAGAAAACAACCTGAGTAAGCTCAATCTGCATTTCACTCAAAGATGTGTCTCTAAAGTCATGAAGACTGTCCCATCTCATTCCCTTACCTACTAACAGTGGCCAGGATTTAGTTACTCACTGTGGGCCTCATCACATATAAGATACCTGGCTTGACTTTTCTTTCTAAAAGAACACTGTCTCCTCAGACTCAAGAAAACTGTCTGGCCTCAGACCCTTAGGTATAGCCCAGAGACTCATCTCCCTTCCTTCTGAGAGCAGCATCTTCTCAGCAGTTAACTCTTCTCAGCAGTGAACAACAGATCACCCAAAACATATTACCAGGATCATATTATTGGCACTTTGGAAAGTCGATGGATCATTTCTCAACCAGAAGCTGGATTTTCTGAAAGATGATTTAGAAGAAAACAATAGAGCATATACTAAAGAGGTAGAAAGGAAGAACCAGCATCAAAGAGGCCCAGCTGCCTATGATGTCTCTAAGATCAAGGGCATAGTACCTGGGGCGAGTGTGGAGGTAAAACTGACCAAACACCTCTTTTCCACTTCCTTGGGAAACTTCCTAGCAACAAAAAGTTTTCAGGACAACTGAGGGAAGAAAAGGAGTAAAAGTAGAAGCCCTAATCAGTTCCAACATACTGAACTATTCTATATCCCACACCATGAGTTGGGTTGCTCATTCCCGTGTCATCTCTCCACCCCCACTAAATGTTGAGCACAAGGACAGGAATAAGGTTCCACTAGTTCTTTGTATTTCTAGTGCCTAGTGGATAACAGATAATTACTGCACAGTGAATAGGCTAACTTCAATTTTCTCATTATTTCAGAGTAATACTTTTTAATTTAAAAGAAATCATATAAAAATATAGAAAACAAAACAGAATCCTACCTTCATCACCTAAGACAATAACCGGTATGATGATGTCATTTATTTAATTTTCTTTATGATTCAACCAGCCATGTAACCACTAACCTTACATGTAATTTTTAAAGCAAAACTTAGACCACACTATGAACAGTTTCACATTCCTAAAAATTTAATAATGGTTTGAAAAACAAGCTACTCAAACTTCTGAATTTTTCTATTTTAAAAATAGTCAAAGAGAGAAAAATCACTACTGCTAGACTATCCTAAAATTAGTATTTTGGTATATATCTCTTTTCTATGAATTAGTCCATTTTTGCTCCATAGATTTATAAACAGCCTGCTGTGAATAAGGCTTTGAAAATGGACATGTATTTGTCTAATTGGGAAATATGGTCCTTTGATTTGTACTCCTAACCAAAGTATATAAATCATTCTGTTGTTTTGGTTTGCATTCATGGGAATGAAGTTGCTGCCACAACAAAAGCCACCCAAGCTCCCACCACTCCTTCTTCCCCTTGGGTATCATCCACAGTTTAAAGTTCATCCCATCCAAAAGGAGAGTGTACTTTTAAACCCAAAATGAATTTCTCATCAACTGTTCAAGCAATAAAAGGGGGCACTCACTGCACTCACTATAGTCATGTAAGGAAATTACAAAATGTAAATTCACTGTTATGAACACCATGCATGAAGGGGTGTGATTTAACTACCATCTAATATGTCCTAAATCCCTCTTTATTTTAAATTCTGAAAAGTAGTAATAAAATACAATAAAATACTCTGAGATCTTAAAATGGGAAAGAGATGACAGAACTAAAGTTAATCATTGATATTTGCAAAACCACTCAGCAAACAGTAACTACGAAATTATCTTGAGACAAACAGTAACTACTAAATTATCTTGATAGAGTTTCTCTAGGTTAGAGAATTTAACATTATTTTTAAATTTAAGTATAAACTTACGAAATATTCTGCATTTGGAAATAACCTTCAAAGGTAGCATAGAATTAAATGAGATGAAATCTACTTTGGGGATAGTATCCAAACTTTCATAGCATCCTACAAAGAAATAAGCAATAGACAGTAAATTATGTTGTTATAAGGTAGTAAAAACCATTTTCAAAATGAGAGGAAAAGATTATATTCTGGTTAATACAATTTAGAGATGAAACACAGAGCTAAGAGAAACACTCTGATCTTAACAGAATATGGAAAGCTTCTTCCTCCTTCCCCTTTCTTTTCCAGTGGCCTGGATCCTGCACAGTGTTCTTCTGGTAAAGGATACTGGGATTTGGAGAATACTACTTATATGGCTGGATGTTTAAGTAGGAGGAGTAAAGAAAGTGAAAATGTCCCTGTTATTTCACCGCAGAACAAAAGAATAAGATGGGTTTATTAAGCTCTCCCTCCCTAAATTATAAAACAAACTCCTTGAATCTCTTCACTAAGGAAACTGAACATTATATGGTCAGTGTAACAACTGCTAAAAAGTGGTTCTCAACCAGGGATATGCATCAGATTAGAGAACTTTCCTCAAATACAGATGTGGATACCATACTATTGATTTACTGATTCCCAAAACTCTAGGGTCAGACCCCAGGCACAAAATACATCCCAAGTAAGTGTGATATGCATATCTGGTTAAAAGGCATACCTGCTACATTTTAGGTGGGATCTTTTGTACTGACTCCTTTACAAATTAATACAGAGTTGCCCTTAAATAAAAAACACACAGAAAGGTTAGGATGGTAATGTTCACTGTCAGCATTCATCCCCTTTCATCTTGGTACCTAGGATCCTTCCAGCAACTGAGGTTGCTTAATAATTGGCAACATTCCTTTAAAATTGGTTCCATGTCATTCAAGCTGAATGATCGTGAGCATATTTCTTAACCTTGTTCTGCCTCAGTTTCCTCTTCTAATAAAAAAAAAAAAGCTGATACCTAATTTGCAAAGCTATACTGAGGATTAAACAAGACATGCAGAATGCTCAAGAGTACTGTCTACCACATCAGGAGTACTCCATAAATGTTAGCTATTGTTATTATCATTTGAATTAGATATTCAATAGCATGCTCTCTAGAATTGTAAATCTTCAAAGCAGAGCCCCAAACTCTGATGTTTCCATGATAACCTGAGTTAAACTGAAACAAAACTTACTTTCTTCATAAAGACAGAACATACATTTCACAGATAATGTCATCTTTTTCTATAATCCTATGTCTTTCCAAATTATATACCACATACCTGGCAGAGTTCTACAGAGGGTTGAATAGTGACCCTCAAAAGATGTTAAGTCCTAATCCTTGGAACACATGGATGTGACCTTATTTGAAAATAGGGTCTTTGCAGATATGAGAATCTCAAGATGAAACCACCCTGGATTTAGGGTGTATCTTAAAGCCAATGACAAACATTCTTACAAGAGGAAAAGAAGACACAAGGACATAGAGGTCATACGAAGATGGAAGCAGAGATGGCAACCAGAAGTTAAGGGATGCTAGGAGATACCAGATGCTTGAAGGAAGCCTCTGGAGCATTATGGCCCTGCTGACACCTTGATTTTGGTCCTAACTTCCAGAACCAGGAGAGTTAAGTTCTGTTGTTCTAAGCCAGTCAGTTTGTGGTACAGCAACCACAGTGAACTAATACAAGGTTGCTACTTTTTTTTTTTTTTGTATCAGGTAGTGAACCCAGGGGCAATTAACCACTGAATCACATCCCCAGTCCTTTTTATTTATTTACTTTATAAATTTTGAGACAGTGTCTCATTAAGTTGCTTAGACCTCACTAAATTCCCGAGGCTGGCTTTAAATTCATGATCCTCCTGCCTCAACCTCCCAAATTGCTGGGATTACAGGCATGTGCCACCGCACCTAGCTCGTTGCTGATGTTTTTAAAAGTACCATTTTAACTTATATTTTTCTTTATATTAACATTTTTTGAAGTTATAGATTAACAGAATACTTTTATTTTATTTGTTTATTTTTATGTGGTGCTAAGGATTGAACCCAGTGCCTCACACATGCTAGGCAAGCGCTCTGCTACTGAGCTGCAGCCCCAGCCCCCCAAATTTTTCTTTTTATTAATATTTTTCTTTAGATTAACACAATTATACTGACATACTTATTTACCTTATAGTAAAATATTTTTATAAAAAATTATTAAAATCTATTCTATACCCACAATCCACTCTGGACAGTATCTTCTATGCCAGTGTTCTATCATCTTTTTTTTCTATTCTGCAGCAGAAAAGATTACTTTAGAGGTAGGCAAAACAATTTAAACCTTTGTTGAAAAAACAAACAATGTAAAAAACTCTATAGTCATCTTGTTTGAGGGCTCCTCTCTCCAGGTGATTAAAGAAAAGCCCCAACTAAGAGACAAACCCCAGCACCCTATGAAGGGATAGATGCTACTTCAATTTGGACCTGCGTATCTATAGAGCCAAAGGGCAATTATGGCTTCTCACTTCACCCTCTTCATGTCCACAGAGATGTGTTTCTCTGGACCACAAACAAATTACTTCTTCAGAAGAGAAGTTCTGAATATGTTTGTGTCCTATGATCTGGGAACCTACAATTCTTACTGCAGCAAGTAGTGCAGAATGATTAAATGCCGCTTTACTTTTTCATCTTCAGCATCACAAGCTCCTCATACCAGAGACCATAGTTTTTTTTTTTTTGTTTTTTTTCCTGCCTCCAAAATTAACCCAGCTCAGATAGCACACTTCACTTCATCATGTGACCAAATTCTTTGAGAGCAAAATACATGGAAACTGTTAATTAGCCAAACAAACCAGAGAACTGTGGCACAGATAAGGAGCGTTATTTCATCTGGTTAAATTCTGATTGTCCTTTAAAACTCAACTCAGCATCTCCTCATCCAGGAGGTAAAATGTTTGCTTTCGCATACTTTAGACATCTCTTCTCTATACCCCCCCATGCCTTGTGTACAGCTTGATCATAGCATGGCACTATAAGCCGATTTGCTCACCTGGCCTTTATCATGTTCTCTACAGGCACATTAATGTACTTTTCAACACCTAGCCATGACTAGCAAATACAGAACCTTTGAATTATACTGAATAAATAAATACAGGAGGGAAATTTTTTTCAAAAGAACACATGGGCTAGAGATGTATCTTAGTCGTAAAGTGCACACTTAGCATGTGTGAGGTCTTTGTTCAATCCCCAGCAACCCTGACAAAAAAGAATATTTTTATCTCACTATAATGGGAATGAACATGTGTATAACTGTCTTAAGAACTTACAATCTTATAATTCCTCAAGTACAATCAAGAATAGTCAAGTAGCAGCTTTATTAGTTTTGGAATCAGTACCCTGCTCACCTCTTCTCACACACAGTCTTCAAAAGCCTAGGATTTCTCTGTACATGTTTTAGTTGCTATCTAGGGCACCAAAACATGACATAAGAATACAAATGCACACTCATAGCTTCTCAGAAAGAGAAAGTAATTATGAGGGGGAGGGGTTAAGAGTCTTTTCTTGCAGCTAGATTAGTGTAACCAAATCTGATTTATCTGCACAAAGATGAATATGCAGCTGATGCCAATCCACAGGGATTTGAAAGTAAAATTTTACCTATAATAACTGAAAGACAACACAATCCACTATTAATTGTCCATGACAATCAGGGAGGCAGATACTTCTTTCAGAAAAATCACTTATAATGTATTTTTTCTTTGGTCTATGGCATCTCCCAACTTCTTCTCAGAATTGCTACAAACAGATCAATTAATGGATCTAAGCTTAATTTGCTTTCATTAAACTATGCTTGCTGATACTAAAAAGTTACAAGCATAAAAAAAAGTTCTTGATACATGGGCAACTATTCCTTATATTGGACTATTACCCTCCCTCCCAATGCAACTACTTTTCTCATATTGAAAGCTAGGGTTTATTTATTCATCAACCATTTACCAAGAGCATAATATATGCTAGACATAGTGCTACAAATATAAACAAGGACAAATTTCTATCTTCCCATCTCTCCAAAGAAGGCAGGGGACATGGAAAGCAAATAAGAGTGAAAGGAAGTCATAACTAGGATCAGTTCTACACGTATGACAGGGGAAAAGGTTTTCTGACTGCTATACAATTTTAGCAGATTCAGAATAACTGATTCATTGTTATATCTCTTTCAGTTTCAGCAACTCAAAGAAATTTTAATTCTTTCACTGGATCCTCTTAAACTTTAAAATGCTTGGAAGTCACTTGGAAATTTTTTAAAATATAGAAATCCTTTTTATGAGGATGAGCTCTATATCTCTACTGACCTTCTCAATTTACTTAAATTATGGCACAGCAGTTACTGAAGAGAGGGGAAAACTTGAAGTTCTCTGAATAACTCAATCCCATGAAATGATGAAATAAAATAAAAACTACCCTATGTAAAAGAAAATTGTAGATACATCATGATAACCAGTATGCAAAAAAAAAAAAATGTTAAAAAAATTTTACCTTTCTTTTTCAATTTGTCTTTCAAACACTGATGAGAGTCTATTACTGTAATTTTAATAAAAAAAAAAGCTAAAGAGTTGGCCCTTCATATCCATGGGTTCTGAATCCTCAAATCCAACAAATCTTGGATTGAAGATATTTTTTAAAATGTACCTGTATTGAACATGTTCAGACTTTTCCCTTGTCATTATTCCCCAAACAATATAGAATAACATCTATCTGCACAACATTTATATTGTATTAGGTATTATAAATAACCTAGAGGGGTTGAGAGTGTAATTCAGTGATTCACACACTGGGTTCAATCTCCAGCATTGCAAAATAATTTTAAAACATTTTTTTTAAAGTAATCTAAAGAAGAGTTAAAGTATATAGTAGAATGTGTGTATGTTTTATGAAAATACTAAACATTTTTACATAAGATTTGAGCATCTGTGAATTTTGGTATCTGCAGGGGGATCCTGTAACCAATTCCCTGCAGATGCTGAGACAACTGTACTAGATCCAATAAAGTGGCAAAATACCACTGAAACCCTTATAAGTGTCCAGCCCACAAAGGGCTCCTGAGTATGAGCACATCTGATGGATACCAGCAGGTCCATATTTTGTAGCCACAGTTGTATCGGCCATTCCATCACAACTACACTACAAAATGAAGTCACTTCATTCTGCCCAGGAGTCCATGGCCAAATGTTTCAAGGCTTTCATATGACACAGCCACATCTGAGGCAGGAGCAAATGGGAGAGACAAGACACATAGGGAGAGACTGTTGAAACCTAAACCATGAATGTACAACTATGCCTTGTACTTTAATCCTCACAGAAAAGTGGCTCCAGAACTTGGCCTCAGGGCAACAGGAGCAGCTGTGTAGTCCAAGCATAAGGAGGTGGGTAATAGCCTCTCCTCTGACCGGATTACGCTTCATTGCATTAGTTTAGCCAACACATACACAAATACTTCTGAAGAATATGTTCTACTGCAAATAAATAAAATCTCTTACCCAAGAAATAAAACTGATTATCCATAATACATACGCCCTGTGTATTAATAAACTAACATGGTGTTCATGATGCAGAAACTGATTGCCAACAGGAACAAAACAGCTTCTGATATGTCGATTTCAGTTAAAATTCCTTTACTTTCATGGAATGAAATGAGTTTGGCTTTTCGAGTGTGAAAAATTAAATAATTATAAGGCTACAGTTACATTTTTACTTTTAAAAAATAACAAATTGCAAGGAAAAAAGGAAATTTGAATCTAGCAGAATCTCCAAAGTTTTGAAAGTAGGTGTAAGATGTATATATCTATTTGTTCCATTAAATGAAGGACAAATCTTTTTAATCAACAAGGTTTTCTATAGTCTTCCAAGCTTTTAAAACAGTGAGCTAGGAAAAGAACCCTTACTACAAAACAAACACCCAAGAACTAAAATAACAAAGCAATATTAAAGCCTAAACAATTATGGATATACCCTGTGAGGCTAGGAAATACATCTTAAAAGAAAGGGTACGTTTATAGAGATACTGTTAGTATGATATGAACACTTCTCTCCTTTTTTTTTTTTGCCCCCCTTACTGGCAGATCAACATTCTTCTTGGTCCCCACCTCTCTCCTGGCTGAGACCCAGCCCTTTCTGGCCCCCTGCCAAGAGATTCTCTGGGAAGTATGAGTCCCCAGGACACTTCACACTGTCAACTTACTCAGAGCTGCTGTTGCTGCTGTGGCTCAGAGGGTCAGTGGGACGGCTAGAGTCTAGGACATGAATTCCCAGTGAGTTGATTGCTCTCATTAAAATAGTCACCATTGCCTCTACTGGAAGTTTCTCAAGAACAATCACTCGACAGCGGCTCAGAAGAGCTGCATTGACCTGGAAGGAAGGGTTTTCAGTGGTGGCCCCAATCAGGGTGATCGTCCCACATTCCACGTGAGGAAGGAAAGTATCCTAATCATGGGAGGAAAACAGAAGACAGTGATTCCAGTCAATAGCCAGTTGAGGAATCCTACGTAAGTTAACTATCCATTTTCTCATTTTTCTAATTTTACTTTTACAGCATGTACACTAAGTATGGATAAAATACTTGTGGAAAGTACAACTCTCAGTTTTTAAGTCCAAAACTTAAAAATCAGTGGGATGCCAGAGTCTAAGGCTGGTCTCTGCCTGGTAGAATTCTAATACAGATTTAACATAAAAAAATTCTCTACTTATAAAAGTATGGCTGAATTGACATATGCTTTATTATATCAGCTATTTATTTACAGCAAAGTAAGAAAATACGAAAACATTAATATTTCCAAAATCCTCTTCCACTGTGGGACTCAGATTGTTATTCTTCCTAATAAGTTTGGTGAATATATAACCACCAGACAGTCTTACACAGAAACACTGAGATGTGTCAATGTCCCATATGAAACTTGAAAAGCTAGTATCTAGACAGAACTCTAAAAGGTCTACTACTCAAAAGACTCGGGGGGGGGGGGGGTCAGAAAACATTTTTGGATTTTGTGAAATATTTCTAATTATAAGTAAAAAGCTATAACAACATAAGTCAGGAAAAAGTATGTCTGGAAAATATTTTCATGTCTATTCACAAAAAGTGGCTTTGTTATAAAAATAAATTGTAACCTTTCACTTCTAAAATCCATTGAAATAAATAGTAATCTTACACGTGGAAAAATAAGATTATGCACCCCATTTGAATCAAATGTATGATATGTCAAGATCATTGTAATGTTTTGAGCAACTAATAAAAAAATTTAAAAAAAAAAAAAAAGAAAGAAATAGTAATCTTGATCAAGGGGACTCGGTGACAGCTTAAAGGCACAGAAAACATACTCTTTCATTTTGAAAATAAAAATATAAAGACCAAAAAAGGGACAATGATCTTAAAATCAAATTTGTCTACAATGATTCCTAATACTTTAGATTAAATTTTCTTAAATTAAAAACTGGATCCAAAATGGCTTTTCTGATATGGACAGCTTAGGGATACACTAATCATATATCAGATATCATTTTCTTGTTTTCAAAACATAGTAAGAAAAAGCATGGGGATACAGGGTGGAAGGAGATGGGTTGACAAGCCTATGCTTCTTCCTAGACAGTTAATAATGGTAACATTCCCTAGCATTTGTATAGTATCTTATACTTTCAAAAGTGATCTGATACTTTTTATTTTACTTGATATACACAGTGACCGAAAGAGAAAAGAAGTTAATATACCTGCTGAGATTTATTGAACCGATGAATCTCATCAATAAAAAGGATGGTTTTCCTTTTGAAAAAGCTCTTTTCATTTTGAGCTTGTTTAATGACATCTCGCACATCATTTGTCTTGGCATTTGTTGCAGACAATGTCACAAACCTTATGCTATGTTTCTTGCTGTTGTTGGCTATGATATGAGCCAGGGTGGTCTAGAAAAGACAATACACACAGTTTGAAAAGCTAATCAGAGAGGACAGCACTCATGGGTACTACAAGCAGCATGAGCATTACCAAGCAAGTTGAACTCTTAAGAATGCTCAGAGACACAGACACCATTTGAAAAAACAGAGCCAAGTCTTAAATTAAAAATAAATAAATAAATAAACCAACATTCAAATAAAACAGGAAAGTAGCTAAAACTTAGGCTAATCCTGACCTTTTTTTCTTTGTTCCTTGCCCCTTTTGATCCCTGTTTTGGGAACTCTGGAATCCGAGTAAAGAGCAGCTGTCTAGATTTAGAAGAGCCTGGGTGACAGCTGTGACCCCTTACCAAAGGAAAGAGAAAATTCTCCCTCCTCCAGTCAAAAGTATTACAGCTGAAGAACTAGGTGTAGAACTGATCCCAGAACTACAACTAGTGGTAGCTCAGTGAAGTGGTTGAGAAAAGCAAAGTGAAAGAGTCTTTGAGTTGAGAGACCACTGACAAAACACTTAGTATCTGAGGTGAATGCATACCACTTCTGAATGTCTACTCTGGACATTAACAACAGCATTGATACTGTTAGCACTTACCAGAAAGCAAAGGAAAGCTCCAAGGAAAGTGTTGTTCATTCAGTATCTGGCACTTACTGGGTGCTCAATAAATATGTATATGCTATTATAAGTTTTGTTGTTGTTAGCACTTTAGTACTAAGAATGGGAATAAAGAAAAAGAGAAGATTGTTTAATTAAAGGGACAAATTTGCTCCTGACTGGAAAAGTGGCACTTATTTTCTGAAAGTTGTACTGCACATTAGACACTGTGGGCTTCTTACCAAATTCCAGCCAACCTGCATCTTGGAATCAAGCTCTTATGTAACATAGGCTTGGAGTTGATCACCAATTACCTTACTGAGCAGCCTGGCCCAGTAAATCTCTTGCACTAAAATCTTCTATGACTCACTCATCTCCTTGAAGACCTTTTTCTTACTGTCTGGGACCTTCAATAACTGATAATCCCTTCTCATGATCTGATGTAAAAACTTAACAATTACTAAAAATGTTACTGCTCTATCCTCTAAGTGGTCTAACAACTAAATCCATGGGGAGATTTATCAATGATTCTACCATCATCATAAAATGTATCTGGAGGCTGGTACTGTAGGTCAGTGATAGAGCATATGCTTACATGCCAAGGCCCAAAAAACAATGTTATTTGAAATACATTTGCCTGGCCAAAGGGAAAGCATGATACAAATAAGACACAAAAAGAGCAAGTTGCATTCCAGGAACTGGAGTAATGACAGGTGTGGTTGTGTGAGATGAAGCTTGAAAAAAAAATCAGGAATATCCTGTATAAGAAGGAGTCTGAACCTCAAAACTAGGAGACCTCTTCTGATTCCCAAATTCTACCTGTCATTCACTGGTACTCATTATCCTTAAGCACCTCTTAGCTTCTCTTTTACCAGGGTTACCGCATTCATAACTTTTTTCTCAAATGTTCTTCCAATGACGTGTTCTCTAGACCCACAATATCCTAAGCGCCCTCCTCTGCACTTCTGCTTATCCCTAATGAAGGCACATGGAATCGAACACCAAAGGCACTGATGCTTTTTCTCTTAAACAGTATAAGCAAAGCAATATAAGCAAAGCATTATAAGCATAGTTATGGAAAATTCTTGGTGAAAATGATATGCAGAGAGAAGAAAGTTTTTCATATTTGCTCTGATAATCACTGTCAAACCAACAACTAGTGGAAGGGAAAGGAAGCACAACAGAAATTTAAAAATTTAATTACTTTTTCAGAGCCGAACCCATATACATACAAGTGTAATATAGAAATGTCCCTTCACAATTTTTGTTGCATGCTGTTTCCTAAAGAATTGGGTCACTAAAAATCAGAAGGCAGGGGAGCTGATGCAACGTAAAGCAAATTCCAATCCGAGTCCCACTCTTGCTGTGAACCTAGAAATTCGTAGACATCTTCCTTCTGAAAACGTCCAGCAAATGTGTCTTAAAAGAATCTGGTGCGTGTTACTTTTTCACGCCCATCATAGACTCCACTTGTGGACCTAGCAGTGCCCTAGCTCAGACCGCGCCTGGGGCCCCTAGGCCACACCATCCGCGAGCCGGGCGAGTTCCTGGAGGACATAACCCACAGCCCGCTGGCGCCATCCACGCGCCGGGCGCGCGGCCAGGACGGCACTCACCTTGCCGCAGCCTGGCGGTCCCCACAGGATGAGCGAGGGGATTTCGTTGGTCTCCAGGAGCGAGCGCAGCAGGGTCTCCTGCCCCACCGCCCGGCTCTGCCCGATGTAGTCCTGCAGCGCGTCAGGTCGCATCTTGTCCGCCAGCGGCTTGCCCTCCAGCATCTGCCGGATTTCCTCAGCCGCCAGCGCCCGCGAATGCGGGCGGCCCCCGCCGCTGGCCCCGAAGGCGGCGTCTGCGGCGTCAGCGTCCCAGTGCCCCGGGTCGTCCTCGCCGTCCGCGTCCGCGTCGCCATCGCCGTCGCCCCCCGCCTCTTCCTCCTCCTGCGCCTCCGCCTCATCCCAGCTGCGCGGAGACGCGCTCCCCGCCGCTGCGGCCGCGGCAGCCGGCCTCTTGCCCGCCCCCTTCCTCGCGGGGCTGCTGGAACGGGCCACCGGGAAGTCGGGGATCAGGCGGGCGCCACTGGGCGTGGGCGGCGCGTCGTAGCTCTCCCGGCTCTCGGTCTCACCACCGTCGTCGCCCTCCTCGCCCTCGCCCTCGCTGCTCTCGGCGGCCGTCGGGGTGGCCGGCTGTTTCAGCGCCGAGCTCTCCGACAGCCGCCGCCGCTTGGCGCCAGGTGGCGAGGGCCCTTTGGCCCGCTCCCCTGCGCGGTGCGGCCCGGCGGCAGGCTCCGCGTGCCCCGCGGGGTGGAGCAGCAGACAGCGGTCCAGGTGTGAGTTGATGTGCGCGGCGGGCATCATCTGCTGGCACACGGGGCACTGCACCTGGTGCAGCTGCGATAGGAAGGGGTCGTCTTCCGGCCCGCTCACCTCCATGGCGGCCGCCGCCCTCCCCGGCGCCCGGCGCGGCCACACCTGCCCCTGAGAACGCCGAGGCCTCAGATGCCCGCCGCTAGGCCCCGTGCCGCGCGACCCTCGATCGGGGAGGCGGCAGAACGCGCACGGGCCGAGGGAGGGCGCCGCTCATGCCTCACGTCCGGAGCTCCCGCATCGGCCCGCCCTCGGCCGGCCGCTGGTAACGCCTCTCGCGGCGCGTCGGGATGTGTAGTCCACGACCGTTTGTCCCGCCGGGGGCATCGCCTCGCGTGGCCCTTCGGGAAATGTAGTCCAGGGCTGCTTACCCAGATGCAGGCTATACCTCGCGCGGCACGTTGGGAAATGTAGTCCTCTACCGTTAGCCCCAGCCGCTGCTCGTTTACTTCCGGCTTCGCGAACCGCCTTTGTGAGGGGTGTCTCTAGGGCTGGTGTGGTGCGCCTGCGCAAGACTGCGCTGTGGCGGAAGCGGCGTTCCTTTGGCCCTTTGAGGCGCGGGAAGCCTGGGGGCATTCTGAAGTAGATTAGTGTCTGGGGACATGGGGGTGGCGCATTGCAGGCTTTTTATGCATCGGAAGCGGAGCCTGTCCGTGGGAGGTCACGGAAGTTGTTTGTAAAAAAGCGGAAATGGGGGGAGGGGTGGAGGGACCCAAATATTACAGATAGAAAACTGGAGAAAGAAACTGAACAGCAGAAAAAAACTTATATGCATGGGTGATTTAAAAAAGTTCACCCCAGTAGGAGTCAAAGAAATGCAAATAAAGGTGCTTCCCTACCCTATTAGATTTGTTAGTTTTTTAGCAACAAATTTGCAATTTAATTGCAAGTTGGAAACTAACTCGAGCATTCTAACTCCCACTACAACAAAGTAAGGACTGGTGTGACTGCTTGGATCTGGAATGTGCAGTATCTGAAATGTGTGATCCCCAAAGCAGCAAGATACAGAGGTGGGCTTTTAGGCAGTGATTAGGGCTGTTCCTCCCTGGCTGGTTCCGCGCCCCCCCCCCCGCCCCCCGCCAGGCTGCCCTGAGCTGGGTAGCTTTCCACTGCCAAGCCCTTGCATCATGATGTTCTGCCTCACCACTGGCCCAAAGCAATGGAGTCAGCTGACCAGGCATTGTAAGTCCCAAATAAACCTTCTAAATTGTTCTTGTCAGGTATTTTGGTCACAGCGACTGCAAAGGTAACAGAACAGTCAGCTTTTTAAAATTACAGTGTATGCACACATAAAAAGCTGATTAAAATGTAAGTTGCAGTATTCTACATCTTTCAAAGTACTACAATTTCCTGTGATTTTGGATTCTGTTTTTCTGTAAACCTACTCTTCTGAAAAAAAATATCTTTCTTGGGTGGGGTGTCAGGCTATGTTGCTTAGATTTGCCTTAACTTGCAGTCCTCTTTCCTCAGTCTCCATGACTAAAGAAAAAAATGTATCTTAATATGCATTTATTTATTTATTTGAGAGAGAGAGAGAGAGAGAATTTTAATATTTATTTTTTTAGTTTTCGGCGGACACAACATCTTTGTTTGTACGTGGTGCTGAGGATCGAACGCTAGCCGCATGCATGCCAGGCTTGGCATGCGTGCTATGGCTTGAGCCACACCCCAGTCCTTAATATGCATTTAAAAAATATATCTTAAACATGTATCTTGAACATGCATTTTGGTGGGGGAAATACTAGGGGTTGAAACCAGAGGTACTTTATTATTGAGTCACATCCCCGGGTTTGTTTGTTTGTTTATATTTCTAGTCAGGTTCTTGCTAAGTTACTGAGAGTCTTGCTGAATTGCTGATGCTGACCTTGAACTTCCTATCTTCCTGACTCCATCTCTTGAGTTGCTGAGATTTCAGACGTGCCACCATGCACGGCTTAAACATGCATTTTTGGTAATCAGAAAAAAGTAAATGAGGGGCTGTGGCTCAGTGGTAGAGCACTCACCTAGCATGTGTGAGGCACTGGGTTCAATCCTCAGCACCGTGTAAATAAACAAAATAAAAGTGTTGTGTCCATCTACAACTAGAAAAAAAAAAAAAAGAAGAAAAAAAAGTAAATGAAGTGAGGGAAAATGAAAACTTTTCTGAAATTTGACAAAAGTCATCTACCACATAAGAACCTCTCCTTGAAAGTTATCATAGGAAGGTTTTAAATCTACTGTTTTCTCTCTGAAAATGATAAATTTATGATATAAACTGACAATAGCTAACAGAAAGAGAAGCATACAGATTCTATTACATGCCTAAAATATGGGACTCCAAGATGGTCCAGTCTTACATAGAGCTTAAAGGGATAGATAGGGGCTTGGGCTTTGCAGGTACAGTTTCTGGAAGGTTGGGAAGACGTGCCCAGTAAGCCAGGGTTGTCTTGTTTAAGCAGATGAAAACTTACAGGTAACAGGTGCGTGTGCTCATCTCTGTCTGGACCAGGTGTGTCTCAAGGGGGCAAAATTGTATGCAGTCGAGGGGAGAAATAAAGAATGTCCACATGTTTCTGCCCTTTTCAATGCTTTATTCACTCAACTTACTCAATGCAATTTCACTCTATGGGTTCTTAATCAAGAAAACGACAATCCTTAATGCTAGGCACTGCAATAGACATAATTCACAGCAAACAATTCTAAATTAATTCTAAGCACTGAAAAACACAATCATGACAGGCTAGTGACAGACATTCCCTCTGCATGCGAAGTACAAAAGTCTCAAGCCTTAGGCTTTATGCTCTGCAGATGCACACTCACTCAGAAGTGATCATGTCTGGAACCAAAAAGGCTTTTTCTGGCATGGAGTGGACCATCAGTTGAGGAGGGGGTTGTAGGGAGGGGTTGCAGCTCTCACCAAAGTCCAGAGGAGGCAGTAGAGTTTGAGAGCAGAGGCTCAAGAATGATGACAAGTGATGGGATGTCAGGTCCTCATCAGGCTCTCCAGCTCGAGTGCATCCTTGTTTCAGCTGGCTGAATTCCTGTTCATCAGCTCTATTATTTATACTAAATTTTGGGGGGTTTGACCCCCCCTTTGAATCCTTATCAGCTACCACTGGAATTCTCCAGGACATCATTTACCCTGGGGTCAGAAACATCTAGTCTGGTGGTCTCCACCCTGATCTTCTTGCCTTTCCCTCTTATCAGGTGAGGACAGTCTGCCAGGGGCTTCACTCTCTTTATCAGGGTGAGTGGAAGTAATTTGTTTGAGGCCATACTGGAGGGCTCTGTGGGTGTGCCTGCTGAGACTACAGGTTTCAAACTGTAGTTTTTAAAATGGAGTTGCTTAGCCTCAGGCCTAAAGCCATTCTAGATCTTTCCTAGGCACAAAAGGGTAGGGTTATCAAGTCAAAATGCATGTGCCTGCATCTTTTATTAATGTAGATAGATGTAGACTTCTTTTTACAAAAGGACAGATTGTCACAGCCATCTTGTGTCTGCAGAGTTTTCTCTGAATATTCAACTCATAAAATATACCAAAGAAATGTATTTGGGGCATGATATTTATCTCTCTCTCATTGTCATTGAATGAGTACTGTATGATATGAAAAGGCACGGGATACCTTTTTTTCCTCCCAGTTGATATTAACTGAAGTATGTATTCCAACCTCCTGTACAAAATCTGAGTGAAATCCGATTTTTTTCTTAAGAGATTTTCTGACTAGAAATGTTAGGCTCAAAAATAAAATTAATAGAAAAGATAAAGAAATGTGGGTTAAGAAAAGAATCATTATTTCTTTGACCATAATATAATTTGAAACTGCAAAAAATAGAGGATCATGAAATTTTATTTGTCCTCCAAAGTGACTATCACAGGAACAGCAAAGAAGCTACTTTGAAAATAGTTTCTAGGGTTGTCTTCAAACAAGTTTTTTTTTTTTTTTAAGTGCTATTAAATGTGCACTGATTTTAAACATTTTTAAGAAGTATATGGACAAGTAGTCACCTTTAATTTATTCAACATATTTTTAAATAATGACAAAAAAATTAGACAACTGTGAAGTTTCTTAAACATCTTTTCTTTTACTTGATATAAGGCCTGCCCCTTTTTTTAAAAAATAACACAGACTTATGGAAAATCTGCTCATGGATAATCCTAGTTAGTATTTTAGCACCTTTTCCCAGTCTCTAAATGTATGTAAAGTTTATGCTATGAACTTACATATAGGTATAATTCTATATCTTATTGTTCCATAGTATGTCTTCAAAAATATTTATTGTCATTGAAAAATATTCATTGTACAATTTGGAGTAAAAATTAAAAGATTAAAAAAATTGTGTATTACAATTCTATTTCTTTTCCTCCTTCCCTCCCTCTCTTTTCTTTCTTCCTGTGGTGCTGGGTTGATACTAACTGTGAAGTACATATCTCAACATACTCATTGTATACTCTGCCTGCAGCCTCATTCTATTATTTTTAGACATGTGCTTTGCTCATATATAAAAATAAAAAGACAATTCTCCATATATGTGTGTATAATTTGCTCCCAAAGCCTCACACATGAGTAGAATCAATCTATTTTGATATACTCTGAGGTAAAACTGGTACTAGACTTGACTTCAAGGATCTGGATTTAAGGTGGCCAAAATCTAACCTTGGGAAAGATACTTAACTTCTCAGGCTCAGTTTCCAAATCTGAAAGAGGAGTAATAATGCCTGTCTCACAGTATGTTGTGAGAATTAGATGGACTGAAAATGTGTAAGTATTTTGTTTAGTGCCTGCTATTTAATAGGCCCTCCATTTTTTTTTTTTTTTCTTTTCATTCCTGAACCCCAGTCTTCAGTCTGAAGTTCAAGGTTTTCTCCACTAGATGGTGATGGTAGAAAAATAAATAAGTAAACCACACCAGTGAGGACCTTTAATCACGCCTCCTCTTATTTATTGCTTTGCCTAACCAAATTTAAACTTTCTTTTTGAATCATCATAAATACAAGTAAATGTAAACTAGATTATAAGGTCACAGGAAATGAAATCAATGCAAAGCAAAAATCCTAGGTTTAAATTTTTCTCCTTTAAGAGCTTAGTGCTTAATTGTTTTCAGCTGAATTTGAAGGTTTACTTTGAGCCTTGTAACAATATTCCCTGTTTTTCTTCCCCAGAGTCAGAATGGGGATGATGGAGTCAATGTTGTCTCAAATAGCCCTCTGTTTAGTGACCACAGTTGGAGTCCTAGCCTGGCTGTAGTGCCTAAGCACAAGTATATTAAAAGCCTCTTATTCTTATCAAACCTCTGGGCATTGTCTTCCACCCTGAATTCATATCCAAGGTATGTTGAGCATTTGAGTCCAGTTAATCCCACATGACAAACAACCCTGCCATCTTTAGTCACCATCTAAAAGTTAGCCCTGTGGTCACTTGTTCTTGTTCTATTATTCCTTTCCCCTAAACTAAGGAAGCTCCTTCCTTTTCCTGACTTTTCCCTGTTATTATCAATACTGTGTCATATTTCTTATTAATTCTAATATCCTCTGTACATTGTTTTGTAAATTAGAGCTTTTATTTATTCTAGTTTCTCACTGGTCTTCTTTGGTATAAAAGAAATGCATTCTTTTTTTTTTTTTTTTTTGGTACCAGGGATTGAACCCATGGATGTTTAACCATGGAGCCACATCCCCAGACTTTTTTTTTCTTTTTTAAATATATACTTTATTTTGAGACAGGGTCTTGCTAAGTTGCTTAGGGCCTCACTAAGTTGCTGAGGCTGGACTTGAACTTGTGATCCTCCTGCCTCAGCCTCCTGAGCCACTTGAATTACAGGCATGCACCCTCCCCCCCACCCACCCATGTTCTGCTTTTGTCTGGTTCTGAAGTATCAACTGTCATGTGGAAGACATTGCTGTTAACCTGTAGGATCTGTACTAACTCGTAGTTTAGTGTCAGGATTGAATTGCAGGGACAGTTAGTGTTAGAACAATACTTTTGCCTCTTCCATTCTAATATTGTGCATTGTCAAATTATTGGAAAAAGGTCTTATCTTACAAAGTAGAATGTGAAGTGACATTTTAAAAATTCTACTTCAATTAGACTTTAAAAAAACTAATAAAACAGAAAGATACCTTCTTAACATGATTTTCCCCCTCAACCAGCATCCATTATTATGTTTCATGGTAAAACAAATCAAAACAAAAATATTAAGGGGGTTTTCATATTCTTTCACCTCCCCACCTTTGCATATCATGCTCCCTCACCCCAGAATATCTTTCCAGCCCTCCACCATGTCTGGAATACCATTTACTTTTCAGTGTAGAGATGTCCTTCTTATCCTCCTCCCTGACCCTCCAGCTGGTTTGGTGCCTGGGCCATGAGCTTATTTGATAACCTATCTATTACAGTTACCTGCAGTATCCCAATTCCCAGTTTCCATGTCTATTTCCACTCCTCCTGCCAACCTCCATTAGAGGACAGAGTTTTTCACCTGATCTGTCAGTGGCAGGTACTGTGCCTGAGATGTCATGGGCACGTGCTTAAATGAAATCAACGAGTGAAAACAACTAGGCAGGCCTGAAGTACAGGCTTAACTCATTCCTCCTAAGCCTCATGTTGGGACATTCTTTTTCTTCTGGGAAAACCACCTGAATGGAGCTTTTTGTCCTGGGAAAGTTAGATGAAGACTTTCTACTGATTTGGAGCTATTTGGAGAACCATTCCAGAAAGAGGAGAAAAGAAACCTAAACCACCCCCAAAATGAGAATAAAGTAGTCACCCAAGAAAAATGGAGAGTTGCCTCTAGGAAGAGGACTGGGTTGCTTTTGGGAAAGATGGATTTGGGATTGTGGAAAGAGGAGAAGGTGGAGGGGATGCTGTGGCATCTGTTTCCTTCTCTTTCTTTAGAATGGACTTGAAGCCTAATGATGAAAGGGCTTAAGACCAGAAGACAGACAGCCCATTCATGGGAATCTGGGTGATCTGGCTGTAACTGGTGCTGCTTCTGGATCTGGAGATCCAGCAGGATGGACAGCTGAGGGATACCCACAGGAAGCGCCCGTGACACAGATCTTATTACTGCACATGGGCATCCACAGTGGTGCCTGTGTCCGCGGCCTTCTTCATGGAGAATATTCAACACAGAGATCTTCAACAATAGCTTTCACAGAATACAGGCAACAGAAACTTGCAGACAGAAACCTGGGCTACAGCCAACAGAGTGTAGCATATTCAAATAATTCTTTGAGGAATTCCCAGACATATGTAGGGGATACATTGTAGCTGTCCAGTGACTACTTGCTAGAATGGGGAGAGTATAAACAATGTTATAAAGGCATTTGAAACTGTGTGCATGCCTGAAATCCCAGTAGAGGAGCAAGTTCAAAGCCAGCCTCAGCATCTTAGCGAAGCCCTAAGCAACTTAGCAAAAGCCTGTCTCAAAATTTAAATAAATAAATAAATAATACAAAGGGCTGGGGATGTGGCTCTGTAGTTAAGCACCTCTGGGTTTAAAACCTGATACAAAAAAAAAAAAAAAAAAAAAAAGCATTTAAAGTTCATATGGAAATATCAAAATCTGAATATCCAAAAGAGAAAAAGTAAACTTCAGCCTCTACTGTATCCCACATGCAGAAAATGAATTAAAATGGACTACAGGCCTCAGTGAACAGCTAATACTATGAAACTTCCACAAGCCAACATAGAAGAATATCTGTAAGGGCTTGGGATAGATGGTTTCTTAAGACACAAATAGCAGAAGTCATGAGAGAGAGAGGTCAATTTGATTTCATCAAAGCTTAGATACACTGCTCTTCAAAAGACATCTTTAGGAAAATGAAAAGACCGCACACAGACTGAGAGAAAATATTTGTATGAATCTTGTAGCTAGAATATGTAAAAAATCTTTAAGACTCAATAATAGAACAAAACACCTCGGCAAAAGAATATCTCACAAAAGAAGATATCTGGAGAGCCCAAAAAACCACACATGAGACATGCATAGAGAAATGCAAATTAAAACCACAATGAGATGTTATTAGACTCCAACTAGAAAAGACTGAAAGCAAAAAGACAATATTAAATTTAAATTAATTAATAAAATCAAACATTCAACCATTTATCTTCAAAATGATACTAGAAGCCCTTATAACATAAGAACAATAAGTAAAATGTATGAGGGTTGGAAAGGAAGTAAAAACTATATTTGTAGGTTATATAATTGTGTATAAGGAAAATTAAGACTATGTATAGATAAACTTTTTGAACTGATAACAGGTTAACAAGTTATCTGCTAAAAATATTCAGCACAATACATAGGAGCAGACAGAAAAGGAATTTTAAAATGAAATATTAAATGGCATCAAAAATAAGAAGTACTAAGAATAAATCTGATAAAAGATGTGAGAGATCTCTTCAGAGAAAGATAACTGCATAGTTTTAAAGTAAAGAAGACCTAAATAAGTGGAATGATATGCCATGTTTGCAGATCTAACCACTCAGTAATATAACAAAGAAAACTCTTTCCACACTTATTTACAGATTCAGTGCAATCCCAATCTATATTCCAGTGTGTGTGTGTGTGTGTGTGTGTGTGTGTGTGTGTGTAACTTGACAAACTGATTCTGGAAATATTCTCAGTGTGTCAAGAATAGCCATGTGGGGCTGGAGTTGTGGCTAAGTGGTAGAGCGCTCGCCTAGCATGTGTGAGGCCCTGGGTTCGATCCTCAGCACCACATAAAAATAAATAAACAAAATAAAGGTATTGTGTACAACTAAGAAATAAATATATATAAAAAAGAATAGCCAATGTACTTTTGAACAGGGGAGACATCTTAATACAAAGACAACAGAAATTCTTTAGGATACATAAAGAACTAAAAAAATTAACACCAAAAAAACCAAATAACCCAATCAATAAATGGGATATTTATTGATAAATGTATATCATCTTAGAAGATGATATACAATCAATAAATAAAATATGAAAAAAATGTTCAACATATCTATCAATTAGAGAAATGCAAATCAAAACTACTCTAAGATTTCATCTCACTCCAGTCAGAATGGCAGCTATTAAGAATACAAAGAACAATAAATGTTGGTGAGGATGTGGGGGAAAAGGCATACTCATACATTGCTGGTGGAACTGCAAATTTATGCAACCAATCTGGAAAGCAGTGTAGAAATTCCTTGGAAGACTTGGAATGGAACCACCATTTGACCCAGCTATCCCATTCCTCAGTTTATACACAAAGGACTTAAAAACAGCACACGACGGTGATGCAGCCATATCAATGTTTTTAGCAGCACAATTCACAACAGCTAAATTGTGGAACCAACATACATGCCCTTCAATAGATGAATGTATAAAGAAATTGTGATACACACACAATGGAATATTACTCAGTATTAAAAGAGAATAAAATCATGGCATTTGCAGGTACATGGATGGAGTTGGAGAGCATCATGCTTAGTGAAGTAAACCAATCCCAGAAAACCAAAGGTTGAATGTTTTCTGTGATTTGTGAATGCTGACTCATAATGGGGGTTGGAGGGTTTTGGGAGGAATGGAGGAAATTTAGATAGGACAAAGAGGAGGGTGGGGAAGGGAGAGAGGAGGCATGGAGATAGGAAAGATGGTGGAATGAGCTGGACATTATTACCATAAGTACATATATGAAGACACAAATGGTGTGACTCTACTTTGTGAACAACAGAGACATGAAACATTGTGCTCTGTATGTGTACTATGAATTGAAATGCATCCTGCTATCGTGTATAACAAGTTAGAATAAGTAAATAAATTTAAAAAAAGACACCACAAATACTAACACCAGGACTGGCACATGGACATTGGAACAGAAAATATAATAAACATGGATATCTGAAAGAGGTAGTCTTGAAAATTAGTGAGGAAAAGATAGACTTTTCAGTAAGTGTTGCTGGGAGAGTATGTAAAAAAATAAAATTAGTAAAATTATTTTATACCATAATAAATAAAATTACCTTCTAAATATGAAAGCCAAACTCTAAGGTATTTAGAAAATAAATACAATTTCATTATGATCTCAAGGTGGAGAAGAGGAGAAAGGCTTCTTCAAAAAGACACCACCTAAAAAGCACCAATCATAAAGGAAAAATTACTATATCTTACTATATAAAAATGAACAGCTTCTGCTTTTCTATCAGAAAATATCATAAAAAGAGTGAAAATATAAGACACGGCGAAAGAAGCCATCCACAGTACACATTACTGTCAAGCATAACATTTAGAGTGTATTAAAACTCCTAAATAGTGATAAGGAAAATGATAGAATATTTACCAAAAAAAGAAGAAGAACTTAAATATGTACTTCATAAAAATCAAAGACCAACAGACCAATGTGATGTGTGCTGTGCGCATATGTGTGTGTACCCGCACATATCTAAGAAAATGTTTAACCATTTAGCAGAGTACTGTAATTTAAATTTAAATATGATATATTATTGCACATCCACTAGATTCTGAAAGATTAAAGTGTTGTTAAAGATACAGAGCAACAAGACATTTCCTGTA
This sequence comes from Marmota monax, assembly GCF_021218885.2. Classification (NCBI taxonomy): domain Eukaryota; kingdom Metazoa; phylum Chordata; class Mammalia; order Rodentia; family Sciuridae; genus Marmota; species Marmota monax. Next base: position 2,860,507 of record NW_026693024.1, on the reverse strand, counting down.
GTGCTGACGGGAGTGTACATTGTTATGTACATTTAAATATACATCTTGCGTGCACAATAATATTTGTAGCAGCCCCACACTGAAGACAACCAAAATGGCCATCAGTAGTAAAATATGAATATATATATATATACATATATATATATGTATATATATATATTTAGAAATATTTGTAAAGTGGAATGTTAGTAATAAACACGTATAGTTAGACACAACAATATGGTGAATCAAAGAGAATTAAGACAGAAAAAGATATAAAATAATACCAACAGTATGAATACATTCACATACAAATTCCAAACTGGCAAAATGAAGCTATAGATTTAGAGTACACATGTAACAGTTAAAACTGCAAAGAAAATCAAGGAAATTATTATAAAAATTCAGATTTGTAGTTAACTCAAGGAGAATGACCAACGGATGGGATTTGGGGTGCTCTCGGTGTTCCAATTCGTAATCTGGTGTTGACTTTATGGGTGTTTTTAATTATTTCTCCAACTATGCTTATAGTTCATGCATTTTCCATATGTATATATCTCAATGATAAAGACAATACTTTTTTAAACATTTATTCTTTAGTTTTTTTAGGTGGACACAATATCTTTATTTTACATTTATGTGGTTCTGGGGATCAAACCCAGTGCCTCATGCATGTTAGGCGAGCACTCTACACTGAGCCACAACCCCAGCCCCAGAAACAATATTTTAACAGTAAGTCATCTTGCACTGTGGATGAAAGAAATTGAGATACTCAGGAATATTTTTCTTCTTTAGAATCTAGATGAAAGTTTGCAGTTTATAATCTTTCATATTTGGTGCTATTTGTTAACATTAATAACAATAATAGTATCAATAATAACCATAAAGATGGCCATATATCCAATCACTCTGATGCATCAATAATTTTTATCTCATTTCTTAGTCCTCATCTATTCCATAAGGTAAATGTTATCATCCTTATTTAACAAATGAGAAAAACTGAGGCTTAGAATACTGAGCAACGGTTTTGAATTTACACAGCTAGTGAATCTCAAATTCAAACCTAAGCTGTCTCTAATTCTCGTGAGTTTTCCACTAGGCTATTCTCTCTCTCTTTTTAAAATCTGTTCTAATTAGTTATACATGACAGTAGAATGCACTATAACACATAATACATAAATGGAATATAATTTCTCATTCTTCTGGTTGTACATGATGTAGAATCCCACTGGTCATGTAGTCATATATGTACACAGAATAATAATGTCTGATTCATTCTACTATCCTTCCTGCTCCCCTAGCCCCCATCCCTTTACTCCCCTCTACCTAACCTAAAACTATTCTTCCCTAGGTACCCCCTCCCCTTATTGTGAATTAGCATCTGCATATCAGAGAAAACATTTGGTCTTTGGTTTGGGGGGATTGGCTTATTTCACTTAGCATGATATTCTCTAGCTGCATCCATTTACCAGCAAATGCCATATTTTAGGCTAGTCTCTTATTATGCATCTATAAATTTGTTTTAATGGCATTTTTCAGATCAAAAAATAAATATATGTTTATTTTAGAAAATTGATAGCTCTAGAAAAGCATAAAACATATTTGGTGTAACAATCTACTGCGACATTTTTCTAAGTATGTGTTATCCATCCAATATATTGGCAGGATTTTTTTTTTAAATTCAAACTGAGTGCAAATATTATTTTATAATATGCACTTTTTACCCTTAACAATAACATTGGTTTTTTTCTCATGTTGTTAAGTATTTTTCTACATATAACTAATGGACACATAGCATTCTTTAGTATGAGAATGCCATGTCTGTTTAATCAACTGTCATATTTTGGTTCTATTTCAGTGTTTTAAATATAACAAATAGTGTTATGATGATATCTTCAAAATTAAATGTCTTGGTACAACTTGATTTCTTTGAGGTAAAACTCTTAGAAATGCAATTGGAGGGTCAAAGGTCATGATTAAATTGCCTTCTATAAAGACTAGCACAGTGTGCCTTCTTAACAGTTGTGTGAGAATACCGTCCTTCCTATCCCCTGCCCCCAAGTTTCATTCACACTGAAAATATTCTCTGTATAAGAACTGGGATTTATAATGCCTTTAAACATTTTACCAGCTGCAACAGTCCTTTTGCATCTTAAATTCTTTGATATTTTTGAACATATGAAATAAAAGGTAACAACTAACTACGAACCATTATGTAATAGCCTGATTTATTTTCTGCCTGAAAATACAATTTTACCTTTCAGAGTGAATCACACATACTAGAAAGTATAGGAGGTTTTCACCCAGGTTCTCATCAACCATTATTGTGCTCTCTACTGCAGTGTTTTTCCCTGTGGAAAATTTCTCCCCTGAACCTTACCCTCTTTGGGAGAAGCAGGCCAGCATTTGGTCAGAAGAGCATGACTTGAGCTTTGCACTTCTGTAATTTCATTCCTTGTTACTATCATAAGCTTCTTCTAGCTCCTGAAATCCACTTCCAATTTAGAAGGTAGAAAAGCATTCTCAAGAATGTAATTATAAACATACTCTTCTTCCAGTTCCTAAAACTAGAAAATGATGATTCATGCTGTGGAATGGGATTTTTAAAAATTGGGTATGAACCCTCTAGGACTTCTCCAATTCTTTAGAATGGATGGCCACAACTGTAGCATGAATATTACCTCGTAGCAACCATTTTATTTTGTTCTCTCATTTTAAGGCTTAAAGAATCAAAGGGAGGGGCTGCAGATGTGGCTCAAGCGGTAGCGCGCTCGCCTGGCATGTGTGCGGCCCAGGTTCGATCCTCAGCACCACATACAAACAAAGATGTTGTGTCCACCAAAAACTAAACAATAAATATTAAAATTCTCTCTCTCTCTCTCTCTCTCTCTCTCTCTCTCTCTCTCTCTCTCTAAAAAAAAAAAAAAAAGAATCAAAGGGAGGAGCATGGCTTAGTGGTAGAACACTTGCCTAGCAAGTGTGAGGCACTGGGTTCAATCCTCAGCACCACATAACAAATAAAATAAAGGCATTCTGTTTATCTACAACTACAAAAAAAAAAAAAAAAGAATCAAAGAGAGGGAAGTACATATGGATAATAAAAGAAAGAGCAGAAAGAATCTTATGGCATTGGAATAGAATTATAAATGTGAGTATGAACATATATTTAAATTGTGTGTATATACATATACATATATACATGTATATATGTATGTGTGTGTGTGTGTATATGTGTGTGTGTGTATATATATACATATCCTAGCTCTGTTCACTGAAGGTGCTAGAAACAATGGCACTCTGGTAGTAAAGGGAATACCATTCTTCTCTAAAAGGAACCAAAGTTCCTTGCAGAAATGGCAGATTGCAGAAATAAGATGTAAAAGTAGAGAAAGTAGGGAAATATTAAAATAATAATAAGAGTAGCATGCCAAAAGTACATATAAGCCAGCTCAAAGGTACTCCGTTTGGCCAAATCTGGAACAATTTGAGTATCAAATGAATATAGGGAGTGTGCATTCATTTTTTAAAATTCATAGCTTTATATTGATACTACAATTGAGGGGCTCAGGACGAAAAAGAAAAACTCTTCTTTTGAGAAGAATATAAATTAATAAGTGTTGAAGAAATTTTAGAATTAGAAAATCACCATTTTATAATCATTGTGGTAATAACTCAGGCAGGAGCCAGGTGCAGTGGTGCACACCTATTATCCCAGTGACTCTAAGGACAAAGGCAAGAGGATCAAAGGTCCAAAGCCAGACTGAGCAACTTAGTGAGGTTCTAGGTAATTTAGCGATACCCTGTCTCAAAATAAAAGGTCTGGGATGTGGCTCAGTGGTTAAGTGTCCCTGGGTACAATCCCCAGTACCAAAAAAAAAAGAAAGAAAGAAAGAAAAAAAAAAATTCAGGCAGGATACCTGCAAATCGCCAAAAGATATCTGTCAATTGTAAAGAGCAAATAGTAATTTTATATTGGATAAATCTGGAAGACACCACCAGAATCAGATTACCAAATTTAGCATCACTAATAATAACACAAGCTGACAACCTGTGTCACCTCTTGTGATGTTCTGAGAAAGACATAACATCACTTATGTGGTTTTCTGGCTACAGGTATAACCTGCTTCCAGACATGAAGATACAATCAGACAGGTCCAATTAAGAAATATTATGTGAGGCAGTTTGTCTGGAATCTGCAAAAATACCAATGTCAGGAAGAATAAAAGAAAGAAGACTGGGGTGACTGTTCCCTAAATATATAGAAGGAAATTAAAAACAAAAGGCAGGATGATTAAATGTACTATCAGATTTTTTATTGGATCTCGATATTGAGGAAGTGTCTTCGTTCTCATGAGACATACGCTTATGCATTTAGAGGAAAAGTTTAATGAAATCTGCAACGTTCAGAAAAAAAAGAGAGATGGCAAATGAGGAAAACACTAACATTTGGTGAATCTAGATGAAGAGTATATGGATATTCATTGCACTATTCTTGCAGATTTTATGCTTGAGGTTTTTATTTTTATTTTTTTAAACTTTATTTATTTACTCTGGTGCTGGGAATCAAACCAAAAGCTAGATAAGCACTCTACACTGGGCTGCTCCCTCAGCCCTGAAGGATTTTGGGGTTTTATTGTTTTGTTTAGTTTTTTGTTTTGATATTTCATTTTTTGTTTGGCCAATGCTTAGGCTAGAACCCAGGGTTTTATGCATGCCAGGCAAGCTCTCTACACTCTCCACAGCCCTAAAGTTTTGCTTTTTTAAAAAAAGGTGGAGGAAGAGAAAATTTTCAACCAAAATAATATAAAACTCATGTAAGCACATTGGAAATTTTTTACGCATTTATCTGTGAGTAGTATTTTCATAATGTACTTTGTTCCTATTGAAATATCATATGCTGTTTTCTAAATATTATATTAACTCATCGGCCAGTATTTATATTCTATATTAAAGTAAACAATGAATGCAATCACTTATGGAAATAATGAACTAAAACATTATTTCATATTTTTGAATTTTAATTTTAAAATGATCACATCCATACTTTTATTATTTTTATGTTGTTAAAAAAAACCCTTCTTTTTTATTTTCTTTTTTTAAACAGGAAAAGGAACAGATCCCAAATTTACTACCTGCCTAAAGCATGGGAATTCATTTATTGGTTTGTTTATTTCCATGCTGGGAGGGAGCTCAGGGCCTTGAGCTTGCTGGGCAAGCACTCTACTGCTGGGAGACATTAGCCAAGTAGGTATGACAATTTCCTTGCCAGCGTACCCCATGTTGCAGTGACATTGAATGTAGGTGACCTTGCTCAAGGACCAAGGCAGATTAGGGCGTTCCCGGTTTAGGTTCCAGGTTTAAGGTTTAAGATTATTCCTGCTGGGAATAGGGCGTATCCTGCTGCCTAAGTTCCCCTTGAGTTCTCACGGGATTCAGACAGTATATTTTGGATATAGAAGCCCAGTGGAGGTGGATTTGGGCAGAGAACGTGGATTTCCCCAGAACGTGTTTGTAGACTGCTGGTGTGAGTTCGGGAATAAAGAGTTGCTGTTTGAATCTACAAGCTGTGTGGTGGCTCGTGATTGTGTGCCCAGCCAGACTGCGGCACTCTACTACTGAGCTACATCCTCAACCCTTGTGAGAGTTTTGGACTCCTCATTTTTTATAATCCAGCATTTAGCTACTTACTCGCTGTCACTTGGAAATGTTGAAGGTCTAATATCAAATGTGACTGTCTGGATATTCTATGACATCATGTCCTCCTTGCTCAGAGTATCTCATCTGCAAGCAGATAATAAGATTATAGCAGTTAAAAATAAAAATAAAAATAAGTTGCCATTAATTTTTCTATTAATTATAAAATTTTGCACTACATGGTACTTATATTAGAAGAAAGATATGAGAATCTTAACTCTGCCACTCACTATTTCCTATTCCTACTCTTCAGCCTCAGGTGACCTGGTAAGTATGGGGTATAATTTATGTCTCCCTGGATCCCAGCCTCAGTCACCTGGAAAAGTTGGCTGCAAACTGCTCAGTAGCACTATTTTTTTCTTTTAACAAGTTTACTAACTTTTATTAGTCGTATTATTGAGGGGTTTTTTTTTCTTCTTAGTGCCGTTATTGAAGAGTAGCTTATAAGCCATAAAATCCAGCTATCTTAAGTGTACATTTTAGCAATTTAGCAAGGTTTAAGGCACTTCATGAGTTGTATAATTGTTATCATAGTACATCACCCAATAAGATTCTGTTTACAGTTAATCCCTGTTCCTACTCGCAGCCCCAGACAGCTGCCAATCTACTTTGTCTGTCTTTAGACTTGCCTTTTCTGGACATTCTCAAACAAACGGAATCATACAGCATGAGGTCTTTGTACCTTGCCTTTTCTACTTAAAACCATGTTTCTGTTCATGCTGTAGAAAGCATCAGTATCTCATTCATTCTTCTTGCTGAGTAGTATTCTATTTGTACTGATATAGCATGTTGTTTGCCCATTTACCAAACTGCTAGAATTTTGAATGGTTTCTAGTTTGGGGCTGTTGTGAATAATGCTTCTATGAATATTCAAGTACAAGGTTTTGTGTGTTCACATTTCTCAGGTAGATGCCCAGGAAAAGGATTGTTGGATCATACAGGGAATAGCTTTGTAAGAAACTGCCAAACCAGTTTTCAAAACAGCTGTACAAATTTACATTCCTGTCAACCTGTCTGATTTCTTCAAATCCCTCTCAACATTTGCTTTTTCTCTTTGCTTTTTTATTCTAAGTCTTCTAGGGTGTGTGAAATGCTATTTCATTGTCATTTTAACTTGCATCTCGCTGATGACTGCTTTTGAGCATTTATTTCATGGGCTTATTATCCATGTGTCTATTTTCTTTGGTGAGATGTCTGTTCAAATCTTTTGTCTACTTTTAAAATTGGGATGTTTGTCATCCTGTTACTGAGTTGGAAGAATTCATGGTATATTCTGGATACAGGTTCTTCACCAAATATGCAGTTTCCAAGTATTTTCTCCAAATCTGTAGCTGGTCTTTACATTTTCCCAATAATGTCCTTAGAAGAGCAAACATTTTGAATAATGTTAAAGTGCTGTTTATTAATTTTTGTTTTTCTGGGTCATACTCAGTTGTACTTTATGGAAAGAAGAAAAGTCAATTGGAATGTGGATGACGGGGATGCATTAGCCTTTCGTTTGCATTTGGGTATTTGTGACAATTGCTCTACTTTTATGAGTAAATGCTCAGAGGTCTTTGTTGTTCTGGAAACTTTCAGCAAGCAGTGCATAAACAGAAACTATTAGCATTATCCAGCTGGTTTGAATGCCAAGCAGTAGATGAGCTGTCAGCCACTCCTATTTGTGTGGCTCCTTTGACAGTGTGGTGTCTTAATCAGCTAATGGAAATGTCCTTTGAAAAGAATCAAGGGATTCTTTCCATGGCTCTCTAAAGGCTATTTGTTAGTATTTACAAAACATGTATAACTTCAAAATATCATGGAAATAGTGGAAAAGTCTCACTGGGCCCACTTATAGCCTTACTATAATTTTTTTTCTAGGCATAAGAACTTTTTGATGCGTTCAGAGTCTTTTATGGATAGGTGTTTGGAGTCCTGAGATTAGGCAGATAGTCCTGAGATAAGCATGCATGCAATGCCTGGGTGGTTTCATGGTAAAATATTGTATCAGGCAGCTTATCCTCCAGGCCATCAGAATCTGGGAATAGTGTGATATAGCAGTACCAGACTATTGCCACTGAATTCAAGTAACATGAATTTTTTCAATTGTGGCTTTTTTTGTTAGGACAAATATACATATTCAAAGATCATCCTTTCTAGCAATTAATCAACAAATGTTTATTGAGTACATATTGTGTGTGGAAATATCAATATATGGATGACATTCCAAATTTATCTCCCTGAGCTCCAGATTTCTATTTCCACACCTATTCATCTTGAAGTTTTAGTGGGCTTGTCAAAACTGAGTTTCTGACCTTCCTCCAAAATTTGTTCTTCCCATGGCCTTCTCCATCTCAGTTAATGTCAACTTTATCCTTCAAGTGCTCCAGGAGAAATTCATAAACATCCTTGTCCACTGTCCTCCTTTCATACCCCACATCCAATCCATCACAAATCCTAGTGATTCTAAATGTGATGTGGAGGACTGTGTGGGATTCTGAAACAGAAAAGAGACAGTAGGAGGAAAAAAAGAAAAAGAAAATGAAGTATTGAGTTTACTTAATAGTAATGTATCAACATTGATTCATTAAGGGGACAATTATACTAGGCCAATATAAGATGCTGAAAATACGGAAAACACACACAAGTCATAGGGAAACTCTCTGGGCCACTCTGAACTCTCTGAATTACCTTTTCTGTAGCTCTATAACTACTTTAAAATAAAAAGTTTGTTTTTAAAAGCAAGCAAAGGAACAGATTCTACTGTGCTCTGGCTAATTGGAGCCTGTGGCTAGTTTGCTAGAGCCAAGGAAGATGGGAAGTCTGATTTTTGTTGTTTTGATGGTCTGGGCAGAGGCTGTGGCCACATATATCTTTCTTCTGGTAGGGAAATTTGTCACATTGCATAATTTAATAACACATATAAACATTGGTAACCTCAAATCTGTTTCATCTTTTCACAATAATTTTGTGGAAATAACTTATTATTTACAAATATATGCTTCTAACTTAGTAACAGAAACTACTAGCATTATCCAGCTGGTTTGAATGCCAAGCAGTAGATGGGAACATGTTTTTTGTTTTTTTTTTAATTCCTAGAAAATATTAACGATTTTTTTAAAGAAATGATTCTGCTATAATTCTTTAAAATTTCTTAAAATGAAAAAAAAATCTATTTTTATTTTACATTGATTTATTTTATTTTACGTTGATTTATTTTATTTTACAGTTGATCTGAATTAGAAAGGAAAACTTTTTTTTTTTTAAAAAAGGAAGAGTGCCAGAGGCTGGTGGTCAGCAAAGGCTACAAATAAAAGGTGACAATTGCCTTGTGCCCCAAAGAACTGGATGATTATCTGTAACACTAATTCCAGTTACTAGGGAATCAAAGTTTTATGCCACTTAAATAAATCTAGAAGTACATTACATCCTGGCAGGTAGTTCTCACACTAACTCCCTCTTCTTAGTGGGCAGCAGAAAATGAGAGAGTTATAGTGTCACTTGTCAGGAGAGTTTATGAAAAAGCTTATCCCTGTTCTTCATACCTAGATGCCTGTGTCTTTGGCCTTCCCCTAGAGCATGAACAGTTATGGATATCACAAACACCTTTAAGGACTGAGAACATTAAATGAAACTTGCCATATGTTTTTAGAAGAGCCTATGTTGAAGTCGGGCATGTTCACAGTTACCATAATGAATATGCATGTGGCTGCGTGTTCCCACACCTAGAGTCCTGCCAGCTGGGAACAAGCACTTAATCATGAGTCTGAAAGGGGCATATGATCGCCAAGGACAAATCCAGCTTTGTAATTCTGAGAGTATTGCCACACCGGGGAGAGGGAAAGGTGAAGGTGTTATTTCATCCAGTGTTCCCAGTTCCATCCTCTCCTTACCTGACCTCTGAAATGGAGCCATTGGCTTTGAAAAGCCTGGTGTCTAAAATTAATATTCTTCCCCATCTGACTAAGAAGCCAACAGCTGAGCAACATGAGATCAAGGACCATATTAGTTTAAACAGGGGCTCAAAGTGGCATTTGAGAGAGAGGATACTTCCTCTCGTAGTGGACACTTGTCTTTTTAGAAGACTTCCACTGACTGAGAGGAAAGGCTTTTACCAGAGGCTTCTGTGGTCAATCTGAAGTCTAAAAAGCTTCCCTTTATCTGGTGGAACTTGCATTCTGGGCTTGGAGTGGTTCAAACTCTATGATGTCTTCCTATAAATGGTAATTGTTTTTGTTTATTGTTATCTCTTGAATCTCTTCTATGTTGCTTTAAATAACAAGAGGTACTAAACTGCATATAGAGCTAAATGTGTAATATTTCTTTGCAAAATGACAATATCTGGAACCTAAGCTTTTCCTTTAATGTGTTAATTTTTATATGGCTTTCTACTCCAGCTTTAGTAACTTCTGCAATTAAAATTATCTTTTAGTTATAGTTTTGTCTTAGAACAGTCATGCATCAAGTTTTGTAGAGTACTGAATTGAAAATACTTTGGAACTCCAGTTTATTATTTTACTGTATGAGTTGCAAAAATGAAAGACAAAGTTTCACGGGGGAAATTACAGATGCTTTTTAGGTTGACCAAAAAGCTGGAAGAAGCAATTTTCAAATTTCCAGTAGGGGGCCTCCGGAGTTAGCCATGGGAAACCACTACAAATTCAAATCTCTTTATTTCTCTCTCTATATATAATCAGGGGGTATGTAGATATATACATACAATTATGTGTCTAGAGTGACAGCAATATTGTAATGTGTACATTACTTAATTTGTATGGAAAGTATTTTTTTAAAAAATCACAAGAACTCTGAACTACTCAGAGAATAACCATTAATGAAGATGCAAAGAAAGGTTTCTGAGTACCTTCTCTACTGGAGTGCTGTATGGAAATTAACTTCTTTTTAAAAATAAACACCAAACATTTAAAGGTGCAGACAGAGGAAAAAGGGGTGTAACCAGTGTAACTCAGAGGTAGAGCTTTTGTTTAGCATGTGTGGGGCCCTGGGTTGGATCCCTGGCATTATTAAAAAAAAAAAAAAAAGACACAGGCAGAGAAGAGCTCTGAAAAGGGATTTATTTGGTGGAAATCTCTCCTGAGAAGGAGGAAAAAAATTCCAGAGGAAGCAGGAGAAACCCCTTATTTAGTAAGTCCTTCTTCAGGAACATGAGGAGCAAAACCTCTCTCCCAATTAAGTCCAAGATCCTTTATACTCTATATTTAAACTGGCCATTCAATATTATAGGGAAGTTATACATTTACTCTGTTTCCTCTGAAAAGAATACTTTTGATAACATAAATTTGATAATTTTAGTTTATGAAATAAACTGATAAGAGCAGAAAAAAAGAACATACAAAATTTATTACATGCCTAGAGCATGCAAAATTGGGACTCAAAGGGTGTGACTTAATACTTGGAGTTTAAAAGGATAGGGACTTGGGCTTCTGGGGTGAAGGGAAGTGGGTCAGTCTGCTGAAGACTGGAGGGAGACCTGCACAGCAAGCCAGGGTTGTCTTGTGATGCAGGTGGAGTCTCTCAGGTAACATTCACCTGTGGTCATCTCCACATGCGCCAGGTGTCAGAGTCTCTATCTCTTCTTCCTGTGGATAGATCTTTGCTGGGCAGAAAGGGGAAGGTATCAGAATTTATTGTCTGGATTTGCTCTTTACTGATACAGATAGCAGTACATTCCTTTTTATAAAAGGAGAGCTTTTCACAGCATTTTTCCATGTTTACAGACATGTGCACTTTTTCCTGAATAACCAACTCAAAATATGCCAAGAAAACATCTGGGTGAGGTATTTTACTGTCCTTAATATGCACCTTATTTCACACAGTGAGAGCGGTAACATAAACATCCAATTGAACTTGAGATGGCTTCTTACTCTTTGTAGGAAAAGTAAAAACAAAACAAAACAAAAAATATTTTCCTTTAAAAGTTCCAGTGGTGGAAGTTCAATATGAATATTAACATTCTTCTTCCCAATTTTGGATCTTCTCTCTTTAAATAGAAGAGACTTCCAAATTCTCATTGATTAGTTGTTGAGAAAGTCAATATGTGATTAAATGATGAGAATTTTCTTGGTTTCCTTTTTTTTTTTTTTTAACAGTCAAGAGAAGGGAACACTAAAAAGTCATGATTGTGTCTTGATTTACAAATCGGAGACAGAGGGAGGCGAGAGCCACATGCCAGGCAGTAGCTTAATTGGACTCACCACCAAGATGCTAAAAGTGAAGAGACTGGAAGAAATCAACACATGTTACAGCAGCAACGGGCTGGAGAAAATGGCCTTTTTAAAGTGCATGGAAGAGGTTGAGAAAGTGAAATGCTTTCTGGAAGAAAAAGCCAGTGAAGAGCATCCAAGATCTGGGAAGAATGAGGTAATTATGTGCTGATGTAGTCTTCTAAATATTACCAGTTTTATCTTTTTTCTTTTAATATATCAGGTGGAGCCATTTATTTGACCCTTTTCAAATTCTATTTTGTCACTTATATAGAGAATTAAGGAAAGGTTTCGACAGGCAATTTCCTGTTTTGTTTCATTGAGAATGCTGTTAAACAATGAAGTTGAGTTTGGTTAACAATCAGGAAGTCTTTGAAGATATATTTTTACCTTGTGGTAAGCGGCTTAGCAGCTTTGGGGGCTGGACCATAACTTGGTGGTAGAGAGAGCACTTAGCATGCCCAGGTGCCTGGGTTCCATCCCCAGCAACCCCCTGCCAAGTATATACATTAATGGAGCCTGTGGAAACACACTTTGAGGAAGAATCCTTTAAAATGATGGATTTGGGCTTGAGATTCAGGGAAGCGCTGTGAGGACCACAATTGTTCTACAGATGAAGGTTCTAATTTCCTGAAGACCTTGAGTTCCCCAAGGGGTAGAGCTATTGATAGTGAAGACCAGAGAAGGGACAAGCAGGACTTGCTGATGGCATGATTGTGGAACCCTGTGTCCTCTGCTGTGCAGAACAAGGGTGCAGAGTGTTCTTTGGTTAGTTACTAAATTCAAACAAGGAGCTGCCCCATCTGAAAAATGAGATGATAGCTTTTGTGAAAATTAAGTGGAATAACTCCTCAGCAAAATACCTGACACTATCACAAGCACTTCTTTGTTTTCCTTTTTGTTTTGTTTTGTTTTGGTGGTGCTGGGAAGCAAACCCAGGGCCTTGAGCATTCGAATCACACACTCTACCCCTGAGCTACACGGTAAACATTTAATAAATGTTAGCCAGCAACAGCAGCAGCAGCAGCAGAAGCAATTTCCTCCCTTCCCTTATCTTAGTCACTTCCATTCATCATCCCTTGAAGTGCAGCTCTGGTCCAGCGTGGGCTTCATTGCATTTTGCCTGTGCTTCTCTTAGCACCCGCAAGGCTTTTGAATGTATTTATCGTCTTTCCCAGACAGGGATCCTGAAGGTTGGGACCACATTTTGCATCCCAGCCACTTATTTACCCAGTTGTGGAGACATAATAAGCACCAAAAATGTTAGAGGAACAAACAGGTCTATTCAAGTGAATTCTGCATTCTGGATGAGGGCCTGGAATCATTGTTGCTAATAATCAGAGCAAGTGATTCTTGTTAGACAGGTTTGGAAAACATCCTTCTTTGCTCAGCTATTATTCCAAAAAACACTATTCAGGTGGGAAGGGCATTTTGAACAACAAAACAGTGGATGAAATAGAGATATTGTATATAACAGCCCTAGGAGTTATTTTACTGTGAGTTAAGAACAGTAAAATGTGCAGGAAGGAAGAAATGAATAATAGTAAAGCAGATTTCTTTGAGAACTCTATTTTCCCCGTGAGATAATATCTTTTTTTTTTTTTTTTAAATTTTGAAATGGGATCTCACTATGTTACACAGGCTGGCCCCAATCTCTAGGGTTCAAATGATCCTCCTACCTTAGCCTCCAAGTGTCTGGGACTTCAGGTGTGTGTCACTGTGCCAGGCTAGTTAATATCTTGCTCAATATAGAGCAAGAAGAAATTTCCACAAGCAAAATTTAAGTGATAAATGAAAGTCTTTCTGATCAGGGCTGTTAATTGTACAAATAAATAAGCATGAATTTTTTTTCTGTTCATTAATTTCTACAAGACATGAAAGATAAAGTGTATTCGTATAACTTTGCATAACTCTGAAACCATCAAGTAGATGCAATAGTTTATATGAGTCTGATTATTTTTCATGTTCAGCTTTTCTCCAAGTTCTGTTATCTAAATTTTAAAAATAAGTAACTGTCTTTAAAAAGTAAGAGATACTGGTAAGTTGGACCATAAACATTTTTAGGAAGATTTACTTTTATGATTAACAATGGTTCTAGAATGTTAGAAATCAATGATGGGGCAGTTGTATATTTTTTGAGAGATATTTTTGAGAGAAAGATTGAAAACGTTGAATCTGCAGAAACCCTAAAAGAAGTCTTCTCTCCCTTTTGTGGCTCAGGCCTGTTGGCTTCTGTCCTGCAGTTGATACTGTGTGAAAGGTGGGAAGAAGTGACAAGGAATTCTCTATATCCCATTCAGTTTCTTATTTGTAAATGGAGACAAGCCCAGAGATGTCAGCAGTAAATTTCCCAGTCTCTCTCTCTTGCCATGTGGAAAATGGATGGGTACATGTGTCGGAGGCTCAGAGCTCTTCTCCTTCCTGCGGTAGCCAAGGCCCTATCCGGGTGGTGCAGGGTGGCAGGCCTGGCAGTGGGTGGGAGGAGAAGGCCATTCCAGCATCTCAGATGTCTTCAGGTATGTAGACAGAGCTGGATTAACACATTTCCATCTTCTGCTAGACTGCAGTAAATCTTTACCATACCACTCTTTTCTCTCCAGCTGCGGTAAATCTTTACCATACCACTCTTTTCTCTCCAGGGACTATTTAAAAAAAAAAAAAATGCTTGTCAACTTTCTTCCTCTTTCTCTCTTATCCCTTCTTTCTCTGAAAGGATTAACACTACTAATCATAGTAGAAACATTCAGTGGTTTTGCTGAAAAGAATTTGCTCTGAATTTCAGACACTCTGGTGACATGAAAGCTTTTGTTCTGGAAGCTTAGAGTACATTTACTTTCTAGAATAGACTTTATCTGCAGAACCAACAGTGGAAAAATTATGTATAAATTTAGCAACCTATGTTAAAATAGTTGGATAAAACTTGGATTCATTTCTTTTTCTGCTCTTAACCAGATTTTTCTATTTCATTTATTTTTCCTCCACTGACTTTATTTTTAACTCTCTTCTTTCTCTTCTTCTACTTTTTTGGTTGAATTTATTAAATACTAATATATTCTACTTCTTTCTACTTAAAAAATTCTTTTTGCAATTTTAATTTTGTTCTTTTAATTTTTCTGCTTTCTTTTCATTCTGTTTTCTAATGACTGTTCTTATTCTGTTACTTTTCAAAGGATGTTCAAAGTCACCTAATTTATACATCTAGTGTAGAATTTTAAAAGCATTTACTACTCAGAGAGGGGCATCTAGCTCTCTGCCCTAAAGACTTTGTTTCTGTTTTTCTCCTTCCTTTCTGACTTCCATGATGACTCAAAATTAAAAACTTTGGAGGATGGTAAAGGCCCCTCCCCAAGAGAGGATGCAGGGATAGATAGAGAGTGATGGTCATCCTCCTGGATCACCTGCCCCAAGAATGAAGCCACAGCAGAGCTTCCCTCCCTCACATACTGGTGATTTCCCCCTCTCCCTCCACCCCACAGCATGAGCTCTGCCGTCCTCCAAACCTACGTGCACTCAACATTAAATATCACCACCAGCACCCACAGTCATCACTACTGCATCACCTCCAGGCTGACTCGTAGTCCTGCCTTCCCTCCTTGGAGGGCCTCCACAATTCTCCTTCAAAAGAAGGTCTTGCACGTGAGGAAGTTGAATAAGTGGCTGGATTTTTCAAAAAATTTTCAGCCTAACTAACAAAGACTTTTAGCACAAATCAACTCCTAACTAAGGAAGACTTTTAGCACTAATAATAAACCAGATTGAAGCATTCATTGTGTATGTCAACATACAAGTAAAAAAATCAAGTAAAACTAAAAAAGCAATATACTGACATATGTGAAAGATGAGGACAGCCACTGTGTATATACCGTTACCTTAAAAATGATATATGGTTCTAATAACTATAATTAGTATTGCTTTTATTCAATCAGATCCAGGGATTTTAAAAAAATTATTCACTTATTTACTTTTGTGCTGGGCATCGAACTCAGGGCTTTAAGCATGCTAAGTATACACTTTAAGCATGCTAAGTACCACTGAGCTATACCCTATCCCCAAGATTTAATTTTGTCAGTTCTCTAGTGCCTATATAAATAGCTCTCAGATTTAATGTAATATCGCTCCCTCCTCACACACACACACAGCACACACACATCCCTATTGGCATCCCTACTTGCTCACTAAAAAACAAAAGTGTCAAATAATGTTCTTAGACAATCATTCAGCTCTGCCTACTTTTCACTACCTTCCCAGGTATACTACATGCATCCTGCTTTCTTTTGTTTTTGTTTGTTTGTTTGTTTTCCCAGTGCTGGGGATGGAACCCAGGGCCTTGTGCTTGCTAAACAAACATTTTACCACTGAACTTCAACCTCAGTCCATCTACCTGCTTTTTATACCCAAGATGGTCTATGTGGTCTGTGCCCACCTCCTTGTCCTTTGGTTTTCTCGACCTTCCTGGATATCCCTAGTTTCTTGTCCTCCACCCAAAATGCATGGTCCCAAGTACAAAAACTGTGGGATGCCAGAGTGAGGATGGCCCTTCTACAAAAATACATCACCATGGACCATGGTTCCACAACTGTGCTTATAGGACTCTTATTGTTTTATTTGTTCTTTTTAGATATGCATGACAGTAGAGTGTATTTTGACATATTATATACACACGGAGTATGACCTATTCTAATTAGGATCCTATTATCGTGGTTGTACATGATGTGTTTCACTGGTCGTGTATTCACATATGAACATAGGAAAGTTATGTCAGATTCATTCCACTGTCTTTTCGATTCCCATTCCCTTCATTCCCCTTTGTCTAATCTACTCTTCTAAGTCAACTTTTAAAAAATTACCTTAACCCTGATTGATTTGTGCTAAAAGTCTTCCTTAATTAGGAATAATTCTTCTTTTAAAACCAGGTTTAAATTCTTCCATATCCCATCTAGGGGTGGGGGCAGGGTGGGGGTAGAAAATAAGGACAACCCTAACACAAGCAGACCTTGTAATCCCTGGAATGTTTAAAAGGCCTGGTACCAATGCTCCAAAGACCAAACGGAATAAAATATTTATCAACAGGATGTGCAAAAGGATAGAGTGGGTTGAAGCAAAGCATGAATCTCCCTATTTTGATTGCAGATGGTGGGTTTAATACTAGGTGGCATTTCCTGACCAACTGCTATGAAATTGAACCACCAACAGCGTCCAGAGTGGCTGTAACTTAGATCTCGAAATAGCACAACTGAGGGTGGAAGTTTTGTGATTTTCGAAAGTTGCCTCTCTCCACCCCTATTCTTTGCTCCTCACCCCACAAGGGCAAGAGAAAGCCGCCTGGCTGGCGGTGGCCCAGCTTAGGCAGCCGACAGGAGTTACAGTGCAGCTACTAGTCCTTGAACTGGGGACAAACGCATGCGCGTCGGCATTCCTTATAGCCAGCAGGTCTCCCTCAGCCCCTGCACCTGTTTTGGATCTGTCACTCAAAGTCATCATATTTTCCTTTTAAAGAGGCAGAATACTTGTAGATGGTGTAATTGGAGACGCTCATGGCAGACTCTGCAGGAATCCTCAGCAATTCGGGATACCCACTCCTCAGAGCAGAGCAGAGCAGGGAGCAACAGTGCTTGGAAAGTGCTTGAGCTAGATCAGGGGAGGGAAGGCGCCTGTGAGCCAAGGAACTTCACAGCTGCTCCCAGAGAATGGACTCAACACTTAGAAGAAAAAGCGTCTGGATCGTAGGTAGCGTGTGCCTTCTGTCGTCTTCAGTCCTCTGGCGCCTATTCCGGGCGGCGATGACACGGGGAGGCCACAGACAGGCTCCTGCTCTTGGGGACACACAGGTAGCAAACTCCCTTTTAACCACGACAGATTCATTTTGTCTTCTGTGCGAATGTTTCCAGCCCCTGAGTGTTGCTTAACAGAGGCAATGGAATGCATGCCCTGTTGAATCCTTGCCCAGGGCTACCGTCTTAGAAAGGGAGGGTTAATAATAGTGGCAAGTGGCACCTTCCAACATTTCCAACAATTGCACCACCAGCTATGCCTGGTATTTATTATTCGGTGATCACTTTGGAGTGTGAGAGCCTAAAATGATGTCATTTTTCTCCTTCTTATGTGCCTTCATTGTAAAAAGAAAAAAAAAAAGCAAAACTGCTTTTTCTCTTTTTAAGAAGTTTATTGCAAATACAGCTCTGAAAGAGTATAAGCCCTTCTGAGCTCCTCCTTCTATGCATTCTCCTTTGAACCCATACTGCTTTTCTTGTGATACTCCAGCTATTCCAAGAATGGAATTCAGTCAGGAAAACAGTAGAATTCTGCAAGAAGGAGGAGGAGGAGGATTTACTATTTTAAGCATCTAGGCACTTTCCAAGAGGTGGTATTCCTGTCTGGGGTACAGATCTTACCACCTTCTTAATTCTTTTATCAATTAGCATGCGATGAATTATTTTTTTAGATGATACTAGGCAATTTAGAAAATTTGACAGCAAAGAGTGTTCCTACTTGAAGGTATATTCAGGGTAGTTTCTCCATCTTTTTTTCATTATCATTTAATCTTATCCTCAAACTTTGTTTTCCCTCTGATTAAACCCTCCCATGAAATTTATCTATTTACTTTAAAAAAAGCATTTTCTTTTTTGTGGTGCTGGGAATCGAACCTGGAACCTTTCACTTGCTGGCAAGTAAATGCTCTGCTGATGAGCTATACCTGCTCCCTCCTCATGAAATTTTCATAGCATAGATAAACAGCTCAGCTGTATTGCATGTGTATGTGTGCTTCATCCCCTCTCCACAAAGAACCAATTTTAAGCCCCTGTGGACTATCGCCCCCATTGACAATGCATGACTTACAGTTTAAAAAAAGATTTCAGGTGTGAGGGTGGGTGTATATTCCTGTGTATACAGGCCTCATTTACATCCCATGAGAAATCACCAACTTTGCCTCTTGATGACAGAGGAGGACAGAGCTCTAGGAATTGGCTTCCCTGAGCCAAGTTCACTGCCAGAAGAATTGCCAAATCTTGGAATGGTTTATCTATCATCTGATCTATGTCAGTTGAGGACCAGATAAATGTATTGGGAGAAAGCAGTAGAATTTTTTTTAAAAAAAGTAGGATATCATAAAATATCATACCTCTCTTTAGGTGCAACCTAACATCATGATTAAGTCTACATTTTTCCATTGCAGTCCCTACTATCCATGTGTCAGTCATTTTCAGTTGTTTCACATATCTCCTACAGAGGTATCAGGGGACTATGTTTCTTCTATGGAGAATGCAATGGGGCTTCCAATTCCCATGTGAAAAATAATGTGCTATTCACTCCACCTATGAGAATGTGGGCCTCTGGCTTTTCCCAATGAAGAGGTCAACAAGTATTTAGGAGCACTGTGGGTATATAATTCTAAAGATTTCTTTTTTAACTCTTCAACTGTAAAGAAAATCTCTCTTAAATGAGATTTTTACAACATATCCTTTTAGTTTTTTTTTTTCCATTGCTAGTGATTATTTAGAAATGTAGGCAACTATTATCTTGGAAATTTCTACAAGCACAGAAGTTTTAGTCTTTTGTAAAGGTATCAAATAATTCTGTTTATGATATTAATAAGCTTTGTTCCCACTGAAGACATATAGTAATGAAAAGGGTTTCCAATGCCCTGTATGTAGATCCCTACACTTGTAGAGCTCCTGGTGTCCTTGACTAAAAACAGGTGAGCCATATTTATGTTTATGTTGTTTTAGCTTTGTGTTGTTTTAGCCTCTCAGAATAATTAAAATTATGATAGTTTTATGCTATTTCTGTTACTTGTTGCAATAGGAGAAAAATATTTTCATTTTTTCTAAAAGTTAAAACAGGATAATCAAAATTATAAATGTTACAAATCAAATCTGTATTCCTAGGTAAGAGAAGAGGTAACCACACTTGATAATAAAATTCTTAAATACAGTCAGTCAAACTCTACTTCTATCCACTTTCCAAAACCACAATGGTTGTAAAATTTACATTTATTTATTAGTGTTTTCCAGACTTCAACTTTTCACAGACTACCTTAATGATTTTCGTTGTACAGTTGGTTCTCCATATCCATGGGTTCTTCATTTGCAGATTCAACCAAACACGAATCAAAAATGTTAGAAAAGCCAGTCATGATGGCTCACACCTGTAATACCAGAAGCTTGGCAGTCTGAGGCAGGAGGATCAAGAGTTCAAAGCCAGCTTCAGCAATGGCGAGGCGCCAAGCAACTCAGTGAGACCCTGTCTCTTAAATAAAATACAAAATAAGGCTGAGGATGTGGCTTAGGGATCAATGCCCCTGAGTTCAATCCTGGTACCATTGAAAAAAAAAAAAGGGAAAAAAGAAAAGAAAGAAAAAAATCATGTCTGTAATGAACATCTACAGATTCTTTCCTTGTCATTATTTCCTACCAAGACAGAATATTTGCTTAGCATTTACATTATGTTAGTGTTTTAAAGTATACAGGATGATTTAAAACATACAGGAGGAAATGTGTATGTTATACATAACTACCGCACCATTTTATATAAAGGACTTTGGATGAAGTCCTGGAGCTAATCTCTTAAGGATATGAAGGATGACTCTATTTTCCTGCAATCCTTACTCCTATTAATATTTTTCAAATATCAAGTCATTTAAAACATTTTTTAAAAATATTCTTAGTTGTAGACACACAATACCTTTATTTTATTTCTTTATTTTTATGTGGTGCTGAGGATAGAACCCAGTGCCTTCCACATGCTAGGCAAGCACTCTGCCACTGAGCCCCAGTCCCAGCCCCAGCCCCAGCCCTCATTTATAAAATTTTTAACAAAAGCAAAAACAGAGTGAGATCATAGCTTTATTGTGCTAACTAGAGATTTTTCTAATGCACAACAATATATACATACAACATAAAATTATAAATGGTCTGTTAGTTTCTGACCTTAAATCACCTAAAATCCCCTGCCATAAGGTGGTCCCATATCAGTCAAATCAGGAGGACACCCAGATTCAGGAACTATTTTCAGAACTTTGCTCTGTGGCATTTGACCCTTTCACCTCTATTTCTCATTTTCTGTCTACCATGTGATGACAGTAACAAAGATCAGGGAAATGGTGGTAAGCAGGCAGCAGTGGAACCTTCTGTCTAGAGAGAAGACAGAGAAAATTGATAATAGAAAGCATTTAGTACAGAATGTTGATATTAGGAAAAGTTCACTTAGAGTTCTTGTGTGCCTAGTCTGTGTCTCCATCATGTCACCAGAAAGCAGAATCTGAGGCCAGAGCATTTGTGTAGGTCCTTCTTTTGGGAATTGGCTCCCAGGAGCAGTCATGGGACTGGGGTATATAAATCAGGGAAGAAGGGAAGCCCCAACCAGGTCATGCCTAAGTGACCACCATAGGAAGGATGACCCAGGACTGAAGGGGGTGCTGATCCCCCAGGACCCATCCCCACTGATCAAGGATAACTACCTGCTGGTATTTTCAGTTGCCTGTGCATATGTGTTGGTTCCCACGAGAATCTTGCTGCAATGACAGAGAACCCAGGGGAGAAGAGGAGATGCATTGGCTCTGGGTTGAAGTGTCTTTCTACTCCTATATGGATCTGGCAACAGCCCAAGCAAAGACGGGCATGGAGGGCGAGTGTGTGTGTGTATGTGTGTGTGTGAATTCTGATGCATTCAAAGTCTGTCAGCCTTTGAGGTAGGTGTTATCTCTACAGACAACTGAGGGTTAATTACCTTACCCAATGTCCAGGAGCAGTAAGAGGTGGACCTGAACTTTTAACTCAATGGTTGCTCTCTAAACCACCACTGATTGCCCCCACCATGCCCAACTTTGCACTTCACAATTACATATTCTGTTAAAGATAGACCACTGGGGTCTGATGCAGCTTGCAGGCCCAACTCTTCCTCCTCAGGGGAATTCTTTAAATTCTTTGCATAGCAGCCCCATTTGCTACACACAGTTGCTTTTGGGGCCAAATAAAGTAATGCAGTATGTATGAAAGTGCTTTGTAAAATATAAAGGCTGTACTTGTTATAATCATCAGTACCTTGTTCTCTTACTTGCTTAAGTATCCACAGGTCCTTGTCTGCTTACCTACAGTGACAGCCTTGGAACCTGTGATGCCACCTTGCATTTTATATTCATTATAGTGATTCTTTCATCCTCATTTTCAATTTTAATAGGGGAAAAATATCTTATCTGCTGGTCCATTGATGGTGTTAGAATGATATTTGCTCATTTGGATGTCCATATAAATGTCCACTTATACAACAAAGCTATTGTATAAGTCATGGCTCATGGTTTTACCCACTTGGAAATTTGGATGCCTGCAGGTTACTGGCATTTCCATAGCTAAGGGAACACTACAGACCCGTGCTGTGGGTATAGAAACTGTGGCTCAAAGATTAGGAACTGTGGGGCTGGGAGCATGGCTTGGTGGTAGAACATGTTCTTAGCATGTGCAAGGTCCCAGGTTCGGTGCTCAGCAACACACACACACACATACACACATACACACACACACAGATGAGGGACATAGGATTAGATCTTGAGTGAATTTTGGGATCAGCTTATCCAAATTATTCTTTGAAGGGGAAATTTAAAGTCCTAGAGAGGAGAAATGGACTTGTCTGAGATTCATTACAAGCCACTACTTTTTCTGAAAGTTAGAATTTTCTTTCAACCAAGCCTTCTATGCTGCTTTTTATGTGTTTGGGCAAAGCGAGTCTTCTTTGTAGAACATGTAGAAAGTTCATTCTGTGGTTGCTGTCAAGGTTCTCCCACAGACCCTTTCCCACCCTGGGGCTTGGCAGAGTAATTGATGGGCCAGGCTTGGGATCCATCTACTCAGACCCCTCCCTGCAGGCCAGCTCTTGGGATGCTTAGCTATCTGGGCTCACACCTTGGCTCCACCTCTCTCTAGCTTTGCACCTGTATCCCTGCTGCTTAGTTCCCATAGGTCCCCAGGCTCCACTTCTAAGGAGCGCTGGTTGCAGGCAATTCCCCAATGCTTAAATTTCAGAGTTGGATTCTGAGCTGCAGGGAGCCCCATTAGAAGAGTCCGGCTGTGACAGGTGCAAATTTAATAAGTTTTCAGTGGCCCAGGTGTCAGGAAATTCTAAAAAAAAGGTAATTACCAAACCAGAAGCCAGGAGTGTGTGAGCCCAAGCTCTGACTTGTCCAGTCATCCTTTCATGTCTAGTATTTGTGTTCCACACGTGCACTGTGAACAAGGATACAAACTAGGCCTGTTCTTACACGTCTTATAGGTTTAAGGTTCATGCTAATTAATGAAATTGGGATACAGAATAAGCCTAAAAATGAATTTTAAATGTTTTGAACAACCAATTAAAAAAAATAAAGAAGCTGATCTCATAAAAAAATAAAAAAATAAATTTAAAAAAATAAAAATAAAACTTTTATTCACAAATATATTTAATCAGCCCATATAAGAGTCTAAGTATTTATCTAAATCTTTATCCCTCGATTCTCTATCAATGTATTCAACAGATAATTACCAAGCCTTACTATTTGTGAGACAGTGTGTAGATTATGTTCAGATGCTGATAATAGCTGCCAAATAATGACTTTAATTTAAAGGGCAAATATATGAAACTCACAGACACAAGCAATTTCACTTAATGATCACTGATGGTTTTAAAAAGAGGTAGAATCTAATGAAATGAGATCATCTCTCTCTTTCTTTTCTTTTTCTTTTTCTTTTTCTTTTTTCTTTTAACTAGGGATTGAACCCAGGGATGATTAACCACTGACCACATCCCTAGCCCTTTTAATTTTTATTTTGAGATATGATCTCACTAAGTTGCTTAGGGCCTTGCTAAGTTGCTGAGGCTGGCTTGGAACTTGCAATCCTCCTACCTCAGCCTCCCGAGCTGCTGGAATTACAAGTGTGTATCACAGTGCCCAGCAAGAGCATTTCTTTAAAAGGTCAACATAGAATGTGGATCCCATTTGTGAAGTACTCTTTTCCTTTAAGTAGAGATTTTTATGTTAGGGGGCACCATTAGACAATTTGGCAAGCCCAAAGTATTCAGAAACTTAAAAAACTGATAATGACAAGTGTTAGGTTTCATTTCTTTCCAATCTTCTAGAATAAGCATGCTGAAATGATATAATATCCATCCCCTGGTGTGGGGGATAGAACTCAGCTATGCTAAACTGTGCCCTATACCACCAGCCCCAGCTTTTACATTTTTAAAACTGTGTTTAGGTCTTTAGGATAAGCTTTTAACCTAGTTATATTTATTTACTTATGTTATTTGAAAAATATGTAGATGGTCCTCACTATGTGACACACTTTGTTCAAAGTACTTTTAAAATGGGAATGTAGCTCCATGGGGGGCCCAGGTTCAAATCCCAGCACAGCAAAAAACAAGCAAACACCCCCCCCCCCCCCCAACAAAACAGAACAAAACCCTTGTCACAGCCTCAGGAAGTAGGTGCTCCCATATTTGGCTCCATGGATAACAATGATGACCACTAGCACTTATGTTGTATTTATTGTGTTCCTGGCACTTTGTTAAGTACTTTTCATGCAATGTGTGTTAATCCCTGCAATGGCCTATGAAGTTGGTAGAATTATTACCTCTGTTCCACAGATAAGTCAGCTGAGGCTTAACGAGTTAGGAACTTGCCCAAAGTTATGCAATGATATTGACGACATTATTTGTTTCTGAACTTTTCTGGATTAGCTTGCTCAACAAATGAAACAGGTTCTTAGGTTCATTTGTAGAAATTTTTAACAAGAGTTTTTTTTTTTTTAAATATAATTTTTTAGCGCACTTTTAGGTTCACAGCAAAATTGAGAGTAAAGTACTGAGATATTCCAATGTACCCTCTGTCCCCACATATGCATAGCCTCCACTAACAACATACCTCTTGGAAGTGGGATATTTATTACAATCAACAGTCCTACATTAAATTAGGGTTCACTATTGGTGTTATGTACATTCTACCGGTTTGAATAAACATCTAATGACGGTGTCCACCGTTTTTATAGTGATTTAAATTTGTATTTAATAAATTAAAAAGTGTATTTGAAAACAAGCTGTTATTACTGGTGAATTTTCCAAGGACAGTAGAGTTTTCACATCATTTGAAGTGTTTCAAATTCGTTGATTGTTTCGGTTGTCTGTTCAATTTCTTTATGCAAATACAGCCAGACATTAAAGTTCAGTCTCTGCCCAGCTGACTGAAGTTTTTCTCTGAAACTACGAGTTAACATCGCCCTCCAGTGGGTAGAAGTTGTAACTTCTAGTGCGGTCTCAGTGACGTTGCAGGTTGAGGCTAATCTTTTTTTTTCTTCCTGTGCTGGGAGACCAAACATATGGCATCAGAAGCTAGCTGAGCAGGCGCCTACCACTGAGCTACCCGGTTCCCAGCCCCAGATTTTACAATTCAGGGCAACTAAACTTTTGCCCAGCTCTGGGCATCTTTTCTGTAGGGCCTGATCTCTTTCCTTCTCTGACTCTCAGATTTACTTTCTTGAGGGATATTTCTTCTGTCTTTTCAACTCCTTTCATGTCTTTTCATGCCTTTCTTTCAATGGGTGGATTCTGCCAGTTTCCCAGGCAGCTAGGCTGGACTTCTTACATATCTTGATGCTGTGCTGACCTCCTGTCAGACACCAATTCTGCATGTGAATTCTTGAAATGTGTCTTGGATCTCTTTTTGTTATTACCACTAGAATGATGGCAAAATGTGTTATTTTCCTCCACCATCATCTAAGGGCATGCACAGATAAGTGGTCATCAGAGACTGTGAAGAGCGAGAAAGGAACTCTATCCAGCCCAGTTTGGATAAGATTATAGATGTGAACATGCCTTAGAAACTCTAAAGCATTAGGTAAATGCTGTATGGAGGAATCAGCAAGGCAGAGATTCATTATTTTATTGGACACACACTATTCCATATGCTTCGAGAGCCAGGTAACACACAGGTAATACACCACTAGTTCAAACCTGATACAGATAGTTTTAAAAATTTAAAACTTTACCATCATTACATAACAAAAGTGGCAGGACACATTCCTTTGGTGTCCTGTCTAGAACGTTTGTCCTTCGATATTTCAAATAGTGAATGGCCAGTCCTGACTTGCTTACTTGGGGGACAGCACAGTAAAAGCTATCTTTTCCACCTTCTGTTCTCTTTGTTCCCTGAGACCTATGACTAGTCCCAAGCTCAGGAGGCCACTATAGTAGTTACAGAGCTGTACATTCTAATGAAATTAGCCAGGGGTAAAAGGAAAAATAGAAAGTTACCAGGCATAATGTCTAGTGTTTAAATTAGAATAGTCATGCAGTATCTGGCTCCTGTGCCATATTGAGTAGTGTGGGTCCAATAAAAGAATGAGACTTCTGTCTCACGTTCTATGCAGCCTCTGCTTCTAGGTTCTTTTGCACATCAAATAACAAGATCCCCCCATGCAAAATTCATTTAATGCTTTTGATTTCTAAAGTATGTTCACATTTATGATTTTGGTACTAGTTGGCCATCTTATTCATGTTCATAGCCATACAGGAGCCCATAAGATAAAGGCACATAATTGAAGCCCATTAGGGTCTATATCCAACTATTTTACTTTAATATTATGTTTTTTTTATGACCACTATTATCCTATGAAGGATTATTAATATTATTTCCACAATACATAATATTAGACATTTTCAGTGCAAGTTAAATTACTAAAGACTTTAGGAGTTTTCCATAAAAAAAAATAACTGCAACTAAAACAAAACCCTTTTAAACCAGGTACATAGGAAGCAGTTTATAAATGTTAACTCATATCTGTAACATTATTAGTGTTATTTATTCTAATAGCTTTCAAAAGTTATTTGGCCAAAAAATTATTTTGTTAACTGGCTCATGATTCACATGTTACAGAGCTATGAGATGGATTTGGGGGAATGCAGGTTTAGTATGGACTGATTATTGGCTTTGGTGTCACATAGACTACAATCCAAATCCCTGTAGGACCACTTACCAGCTGTGTGACCTTAGTCACTTAAGTTCTCTGAGTTTCAGTTCTGGGTTCATCAAGTTGGCTAATAATGCCAACCTTGCAGGATTATTGGTGGGGGAGGGATAAATTAGGGAATTAGCAAATAGCTCTATGCCTGGCACAGAGATGTGGCCTCCCAATTTCATTTCCTCTCTCTTTATTTTTCCACACATCTTTATTGTCCCCTCCTCTATTCTATGGCTTTCAAAATCATTCAAGTTCAGATTCAGATCCCACCATGCTCAATTCTAATCTGAGTTCCCTAGTTTCTTTGGTTTATGTCCTTCTTCAAATACCCTGTACCATGTGTGGCCCTTTATGGTAATCATTATTTCACAGGTAAATTCCTCCATTCTTAAATAGCTGGAGTTCCCTCCGCAGAGGATCATTCCTGTATTTCTTTGTATCCTTCCCATGAGATATGCCCATTCTCATTTGTATACTAGTTATGAATACATTTAGGTATGATTTCATATTTGAAATCTTAGAAGTGAGAGCCATGATCAATATACTTATTTCAAATGTTCAGACAAAGTGATGCATAGCACCAGGTTCCATAGAGCACGATGTTTGGAATAACACTGGGTTTGCATATTTTCCCCAAGACCTTCCAAGAGGATATATTTGAGTGGAATTTTAGTCATTTCTAGACTGGCAAAACAAATTATGAGAGGTCAGTGTGATCTGATGTGCCTCAGCTTACTCCACCTACCCTCAGATCACAGTGTCAGCAATAAGGAAAATGCCTATAGTCCTGTGTGCTTTCTGTTTCCTTCTGAAGAATAAGACAATCTGATTCCCTTAAGTCAAAATGGGTCTGTTAACTTTTACTCAGAAATGGCTCTTATATGGGGAAATTTTTTTATAATGATAGCCCAAAGTCCTAGCCTAGATTCTGAAGTCCCTTTTGAGATCATCCTTACAAGGAATGGCTTTATTAAAATACAATTTGTTTGTTTTACACATCCTAATCTTTGACAGTTGCTATTGTATGTGTGATGCAAAGAAGGTTATTCACCATGAACTACAATCTTATTACTCAAGCAGTATCCTGTGGCTGTCAGGGTAGCATTGGCACAGCCTGGGGACTTGTTACAAATGTAGAGTCTCAGACCCCATCCCACACCTGCTGAATAGGAAGCTGCATCTTAAAAAGGTCCCTTATGACGATTTTGGTGCACAAGTTCGACCAGCCTTAGAACATTTGTCACCTATTGCAAGTGGAAAATGAAAATGAAGGGTTAAAGTTCACTAAAAAAAAAAACTGGTAAAAGAAAAATAAAGTTTAATATTCAGTATTGTAGTTGTGAATATAAGCTTACCTAAGTAACATACATATGTGTAGTCATATATATGCACATACATGTGTATCAAGAGCATTCGTGTGTGTAGTGTCTCACTCTGTGTGTGTGTGTGTGTGTGTGTTCTCCCAGGGGTCTCTCCAGCTTTTCCTTGGGAACCAGGCAATATCCTTTCTTGAACATTTTAAGAGCATATTTTCCCTGATAAAATAAATATGTCTATTAATAGTTCTTTCCATTAGGTTTCCCAGGCAGACCAAACACAGCACTTGTCCCTTGGCCAGTCACATATGCTGGGGTGAGGGGACATGAGCAGTGGCAGCACACTCTGCCTTCCCTGGAAGGGTCACCCTCGTCTGTCCCCTGGGCGGTGGCTCTGGACACCGAGTTCCTCACCCGTCTGAGAGGAGGTGGCCCTGTGAGGGGACACCGAGAGAATGTGCATCATGGAAATTCCTTGGCCTGCCCTTGCCGGCAGGGCAGCGGGTGGTTTAATTGAAAGCCTTGTATGTGCCGAATGGAGGAACAGTCTGTGAGATTCTCTCTTGTCACCGAGTCACTCCTGCCAGGTGCTACTGGCACGGGTTTGTAAACAAGAGGGCATGTGGCCAGGAGCCTCTGAATTCCACTGCATTCCATTGTCACCACAGTATTAGAGTGGCTTTCTGTTCACAGTTTCCAGGTTCAAGTGGAAAGGTCACTACCGTCTGGAGCTTGGGGTTGATTCATCTGGGTTTTGCCACTCACATTAGATGAGTGACCTTGACTTTGAGCAAGTGATGGGAGGCTGTGGTATTTGTTGTTTATTAGGGATGAAAACCACTGGAAATAAGCAAATATATAGATTCCCAGTCCCCACTCCAGTTCCTGAAGTGGAAACTGCTCAGGTGGGTCTTGGGGATCTATGTCTTTAAAGACCCTCCAGGGGTTCACATGAGAAGCGAGGTTAGCACAGACCCAGGGAAAGCATCTGGATGAGCACAGGGCTCACTGCCCCTCATCTTCCCTTTATATTTGCTCCTGTCAGGAGATGCCAACAGGCAAGAGTCAAAAGGATTTATTAAGTACTTCCTGAGTGTCCAAGTATGCACAATGACCCACAGAGAAGGGCAAAGAAGATGGTATTGTGTCACCGTTGGAGGCTAGTTAGACTATAAAAAATACATTAAAATATTTGACCTCTTTCCAGGCTGACTGCTCATCTCTGAACCTCTTAGAGTTGAGTAAGTCTTGTGACAACTTAAGTTTCTTTGACTTTAGAATGAGACTGAGGACAGCCCACACTTCTTAGATGGTTCTTTGTTCTGAGTAAATGCTACATGACTTGGAGGTCTGTTGGTGTCTGGGGTTTGTGGACTCATGGAAAATTATGGGATTTATAGTCCTGTGTACCTATTTCCATTTTCACCAAAACACTGGTCCTGTGTTTTTGTTTTGTGCTGTGGATTGAATCTAGGACTTAGTACGTGGTAAGCAGGTGCTCTACCTCTGAGCCCCTAAATCTGTGTTTGCATGAGCTTCATCAAGACTGGACTAAAAAATATGTGTCACAGGATTAAAGATATCTCTCTCTTATACCCTGTTGAGTAAGAAACCTTTCTCTGCTAGAAGGCTAGCTTCTTTCACAAATTGTGATAAGAGACCTAATGTGTAGCTGAGGTGGCAGAAGGGGATTTGTGCAGGATAAAACCAACAGATTAAAAATAATTCAAGAAGAAAAAGAGCATCTACTAGGACCGTGTAAAGAGGAATTGGAGTGAGAATCCCTTTGCTCTAGGTGAAAACAGGTAAAAGGGCCTTTCTCTGAATAATTATAATAAAGCAAACCTTCCTGGAATCCACTTGAGAAGTTGAATGGAATCCAACTCCACATTCATAGCCGTAGACATGTCTGCAAATAGGTGGAGGGAGCAAATGGGGACAGAGATCAAGGAAGGTTGCAGGTGAAGGAACTCAGCCAAGACTTGGGGGAAGAACAGCCAAGACTGGATGGAGGGAAGCCCAAACTTTATGCAACACGGGGTCACTCTCAGGAGAACCAAGGCACCCGTCCAGCCCCTTTGGCCTTTCCTGCTAAACCTTCTAGATTTTCAGTATTATAGCCTTAGTGAGGACTTGGCAACCTTCCAGAATGTTGATCCCACACTGTCTCGAGACCCCATCAGCTTCGCCATCCTCAGAGTTCACTCAGCGTGGTCTGGCAGAGGATGGCATTCCTAGGGTCACTTCAGAGCTGGTTGACAGGCTCTGTCAAGACCGGGGTCCACTCAGGCCGACTCCGTGTCTTAATGTGTGGGCCCAGGTGGAAGCATCTGTAAGCAGAAATACAAGGACTTGTTCTACTCTGCTCAGGGCAGAGGCAAAAGGATTTATTAAGTACTTCCTGAGCGTCCAGATAGCCTCTGTGTTCTACAGGGAAGGCCAAAGAAATGGGGTTTCTTGTGCCCGTAATGATTAGCCGTTGAAGCTATATTACTTTTCTTTGGCTTGCTGGGTAGGTATGTGAAACATGGCGTTAGTGCCACTGCCCTCAACTGGCTCTTGTGGAGGGTCAACAGGGTACAAAGTCAGCACTTAATAAATGGCAGCTAAAAGCACTATTAATAGTATTTTTACTGTTAATCTAGAATTTTATTATTTTCTTGAGGTTGAAATGTCAGATTATGTGAAACAGGAAGAAAAGAAGACTGGGCCAACTCTAGCATGGGTCTTGGGGACTAATCTGCTAGATGTGTTCTGCAGGTGCAGAGGAGGCTGTTCCTCACTGACCCTAGGTCTGTTTAGGGCTTTTTCTACTCTCACTTAAACTTCTGCAGAAGTGGTGTCCCCCACACGCATCAGCATGCCTGCCTATTGACCTCACCACAGTGTAGAGGGACGGTGTTGTGGCCATCTATTTTAATGGTTGCGCTCTTCTTTCTGCCATTTTATCTTCTTTAACAAACTCCTTAAAACTCCAACTTCAGAGACAAATCTCCAGGCCCTTTTCAAATAAAAGATAAACTGGGTATATGCTATAGTTTAGATCTGGAATGCTCCCCCAAACGTGCATGTATTAAAGATTTGGTCATCAGTTTGGTGCTCTTGGAGGTTGGTAGAACCTTTGAGAGGTGGGGCCTAGAAGGAGGTCTTCAAGTCATTAGAGTGTGCCCTTGAAGGGGATTGTAAGACCTAGCCCCTCCTCTTCCTATTTTTCACTTCCTTCATCATGGGACAAGCAGTTTTGCTCTGCCACACAATCCCACCATGATGTACTGCCTTGCCACAGGCCCCAAAGCAATGGGACCAATCAATATTGGTCTGGAATCTCCAAGACTATAAGCCAAAATAAACCCTCCATCTTTATAAGTTGACTATCTCAGGTGTTTATTATAGCAACAGAAAGCTGACCTATATAACATTTAAAACTGGAATCATAGAGAATGACATGCATCCGTTTCCCCAGCGTTGTTGATCACCCAGGGTTGAGTGGATGAGTGGAGGGAGGTTGGAGATGGTGGTGAAAAAAAGAATTAGCACCACCTTCAAATCTTATGGAGAAGTCAGGTGATTGAAAAGGCTGCTACAGGTTAAGATAAGAACAGGTGCTGGAGGACTCCAGAGCTGGAGGTTTTTATCTGACCTCCAGGCATTAAGAAAAGCCTTTCGAGTAAGTGCAGTTTCAGTTGCATCAGAAGGATCACCATGTCTAAACCTAGGATGGCCGAGAGGAAATACTCTGTGAGGGTCCACAAGAGAGTGAAAGAAAGTGGCCAGGCAGAGAGAGAAGAGCGTCGGGGGCTTTGGGTTAGTGGTCAGGGCCCTTTTCAGACCCGTCTAACTGGAATATAGAGAGAGTGGAACCTCTGAGCCAGCCCAGGCCCAGGACACCAAAGTGCAACCATCCTCTGGACAGGTCCCATTTCCTGCCAATATTCTTCCCATTTTTGGTCACCTTTAAAAGTTAATTCTGGCAATTCTAGGGCTCATTCCTGGGACTTCTTAGAAATAAATTTATGCCCGGTACCACTTCTCTTCCTCCTGAAATTCCTGTTACTATATTTTTAGTATGTTTTGAGGCAGTGAAAAGCATTACTTAACTCTAGTTTTCCATATAACCTCTTCTGATGACTACCTTCTTTTAAAGACTTTTTTTAAAAAGGCTATCCAGCCTGAATTAACTTTTTCTGTGAGAAAAGGTCTTTCGTGGTTTATAAATTTTAATGTGGGATACTAACTGCCAGGATATTCTTGGACCACAACCAGGGATTTAAGCAGCCTTCTGTAACAGCTGAAACATGGCCAGCCTGACCCGCACCTGGACACAGGGTCCTTTCATCCTTCATGTTCAAAGTCATGACACCTTCTGGTTTCAACCTCAGGACATCAAGAATTTTCTTTTAAAATCCGTTTCCTGGAAATGAGTCTTTACTATGCTGATGGATAATTTTTCACTTAATGTTTTCTTAAGGTGCATAAGTTGTATTTTTTTTCCTCTTGCACATAAGGGAAAATAAAACAGGGTATGCAGGTCCATGGTAAGGGTCTCCTCTGTATGAAATAATACAGGCCATTACTGTCTTAAATTTTAAAATACTTCATTAGCAACAAGGGATTCCTACACTGCCCTATTCATTCCCTGTTTCTCCTCAGACACTGGGTTGATTATTTGGATTAAAAGTGCTGAGTAAGAGAATGTTGCTTGAAAATTAGGTTCTTAAGTGAACGCCCGAGCCTTTAACCACATAGAGCCCTCCTCTGCTCTCACGGCTCTTTGACTCTCTTATTCAATAGTGCAATGAAGGAAAACTGGGTTTTTGAGACTTAACACCTGACCTGTGCTTTTTGAATCCTCTTTTCCCACTATGCTGGGTGATGCTCCTGGAACACAGAGTTACTCTAAGCCAGCAAAGCGAATTTCTGCAAAATTAAAAAAGATGCTCCCTCTGGGGCAGTAGATTGACAGGGACATCCTTCTACGTGCGCTGTGGACTCGTGTCTTGGCCAATTGACAATGATTATGGGAGAAGAAAAATGTTATTCCCTCACTGGGATTATCCAAGGGAACACAAGCTGACTTTCAGCAAGCATGCTTCCCCAAATGGCAGCTGCGTTCAGTGAGTGACCTACATGTCACAGGTGGACGTCTTGCTGGAACACATCCCCAGCACTTCGGTCTTAGCTAGTTGTCCATTCCTTCTTGCTGAACTGTGGACATTTTATTGGGAAGATCTCAGGTAATGCAGTTGTGAAGAGGGTGTAGTGGGTTTTTCGGTAAGCAATGCCTTAGGGAGAAAAGCCAGCATTTGAAGATTGACAACTGTCTTTCTGTATGGAGGCATGAAGTTATTTGGGGCCCAGTGATCCTGCTGAAAGGAACTGTTTGAGTGGCCCTTCTTGATTGTATAAGTGGAAAAAAAAATCACGGATGATATTGCCTCTGAGATACATAGTGTTGTTTGTGTTTATCAGAAAGTTTTCTCTCTATAGTGTTGGTATATTAATGCTGAAGATATCCCTGATGAGGGGCACCCTAGAGAGAAATGATACAAGATCTTCACTCCTCCCCAAGAGGCTTAAAGTTATTAAAACACATCTGATGAGCTTGGAAAGCATCCCATGAGGCTGTCCTTGGAGGGGGCCCTTGACCCCTGCTGTAGGCTTATTAGAGTTACCAAAGAAAATATAGGCCCCCTGATAAAATCTGAATGTCAGATAAATAATGGATCATTTTTAGTATAAGTATATCCAGTGAATATTTGGGACCTACTTATAAGTACTAAAAAGACATTCGTTGCTTATATG
The DNA here is from genome assembly GCF_021218885.2 of Marmota monax. Classification (NCBI taxonomy): domain Eukaryota; kingdom Metazoa; phylum Chordata; class Mammalia; order Rodentia; family Sciuridae; genus Marmota; species Marmota monax. The sequence goes on along the minus strand of NW_026693024.1, from coordinate 2,826,532 downwards.
AACTTCAAACAGAACTGGGCATCCTGTATTTTATATGCATAGTGATGGGGCCTGGCCTGTAGGTAAGGCTGGTGCATGAAGTGTGCTTTTTGACTGGCTTTGCACAGAGTAAGCCAAAGAAATGGAGCCTCAGGAGTCTTGAGCATGAGCTCACTTGATGGATTGTAACACAGGAGGGAAAGGGAGCATCCTTTGAAGCATCATATTGTACATGCAAATAGCAACCAGCAGAGACTTCATTCTGCTACTGGGTACTGTGATGGTGAAAAATGGTAGGCAGCAAAAAAGGTGGAAGTGCCAAACGGCAGGACCTGTGGGGCACTGCTGATGCTCTCCAGTTTCTTTCCCTTAGGGCTAGCTTTTTAGGATTGGTCATGAGTGGTTCAGACCAAGCAAGACTAAGGTGCCAGAAAGTCTGCCAATTGGGAAGCAGGGGTCTGACAAGTGGTTAGAAGATCAAGAAAAAGCAGATGTGGAATTACTTGATTTCCACACTGGGAAGGAGTCTGCCAGGTGCAGGGTACATTGGGGCTACTAAGATGATCAGAACAGAAGAGAAATGCACTCTGTGGACCTCCAGGGGGTTCCTCCAGAGTGCACGTGAATAGGGAGCCAGTGGAGTGAGGGAGATGAGGAGTCACAGACAGGAGGGCATGCAGGGGCCAACCTGCAGTGTCACCAGACAGGATGGTACATAAGAGGATGATGGAAATTCTGGTAGGCTCGAGACAACAGAGAACCTGATTAAAAGAGCTTGATTCTCCCCAAGGCTGAGCATGATCCAACTTTTAAAAATATTTCTTTCTTCAGACAACAAATACATGAGGTATTAAATAAACACACAGAAGTGGCTGCTCTAGAGGGGCAAACACTTCTCATTCTGCCAAAGAAGGGAAGGGTTTCACTACACTGCACGTCTTAACGTATGAAAATATCTTAAAACAAACATGAAGAAACCAAATGTACTACAAAGGGAAGAGCTGCCCAGTGTCAGATGCCAAACTGTAGTACCTGTGTCCCAGACTACTTAGGTATAGAAAGGGAGGAAATTGAGCACACACCAAGTAGAGGTGAGCATTAAATTAGGACTGTGCCAGCCCCAGAGTAAACCCTTTGTGAATGATAGCTATTAAAATGGTAATAACACGGACATAGGAACCTACCATGGTTCTTTTTGAAGCCCCAGTCCTGACATATGGAATCAAAATCTCTGATCCTCACATTTAAGTGCAACCCCACAAAGTCAGTGCGACTTTTATTTTCTCTGAAACAATGGTTGTCCTTGGGGGGCTTCCTACTCACCAACCCCAGGGGTAGTGGATGCACTTGAGACTCTAGGGGAAAAGGCGAGGCTTTCTGGTTCCCCCTGCCCCCAAGTTCACGGGCAGCCCCTTTTTCCTGGCATTCCTCCCACCCTCCTCAACTTCCATTTAATGCTAAAAGCTCTGTAGGGCTTTCCAGAGTCTTGCTCTCTCCTTGTGGCCAGAATCTTAGAGTAGTGGAAAGTATTTTTATGTTTGAGGCTGACAGTGGCTTAATTTTGTTTTAAAAGGTAACAGCCTTCGACTTTGACTTAGTTAATGGAGCCAGTTCTTGGGGAATCATGAAGATTGACAAAGAGACCAGAAAGAGCAAATTTCCTCATTTGGGTCCCACCCGTTCTTCCTGCACCTCTCCCCTCTGAAACCACACGGTGGGCTTTACGAGGACCACCTTTTAGATCACAGAACCCGACACGTTTGCAATTTGAAAGTATTAGGTATCACGAAATTGGTCTTTCCTGCTGTGAGGTAGGAAAGATATTTACATAGAAATTTGTGTTAGCCTGGGTTATCATTTGGTTAATTATACAGTAGGCAAGCCGGGAGGTTAAGGGGCTGCTTTGGTTTGGAGTTCCTTTGAACCGTTTCTAATTTTCACCATGCTCTCTCATCTTTGGTAATGACCTAGCAACTCTGGGCATGGCTTTTGTCTCCTCCGAGTTGGAGGGAGTAATTTTCTCAGTGGCTGAAAGGACAGTGCATCAAGGACCAAATTGACTTAAGCAAACGCCTGACACAGATCTGGTTTCATGCCAATACTTGCCTACCATCTAAAAACTCAGAAAACCATTTCCTGGTGAAATGGCTGTGGCTTTGTGTACCCAGAGCGCCTCCCTTCCTCTCACTTACCAAATCTTCTCTGCTTTTTATTACATCTGTCTGTAACCAGGAGCATTTTACTCTTTTACAATTCTGCCATTATTGAGAGTCTTGATTCTATTTTTGAACTTTCACAAGAAGTATATATTTCCTAGACATATTGGACATGTGGATTATTTCATAGCTTTATAAAGAAGTGTTTTAATGTCCCTTAATCCCATGATGTGTTTGGTAATATGCACAATTGATAATGAGAAAATGAGCCAAGACAAGGGGACGGCTCCATGCCAGTGGCCATGGCTTGTTCTTTGGTAAGTCCCTCAAAATTAATGTTTGAAAGATAAAAGACCAGGAGTGCTCATTTGGTATATGAAAATATACCTTCCAAATTCTGAGATCATTCCACACAGGAACAGTCTCATGAAGTAGACAGCTCGTGGTTAGATGAGATATCATGAAGGAAGATAGAATGAGATGCATTCACGTGGCCCCTGTAAATTGCAAGATTCTTTGATTTAAAAAAAAAAAATGTTGAATTCCAATGTATTTTGAGTTTTAACATCTATACCTCCAGGACAGGTGAAGTTATTTTTTAAAAAATGCTCTGCTTAGTAAGATTCAATTTAAAAAATAAGTTCTGTTTCTTTTAGACCTGTGGGAGGAGTACAGGGGTGGGGATCACATCAAGGCTGGAAAGCATGGCAGAGGAACAAAATTGCTCTCATGGCCAGGAGGCCAGGAAGTGAAAGAGAGTGAGGAATGGACCAAGGTCCCACCATCCTGGTGGGGTGTATGCCCCCAATGACCTAAAGACTTCCCAGCAGGCCCCATCTCCTAAAAGCTCTGTCCCCCAATAGAGAGTCACACTGGGGACCGAGTCTTTAACACATGGACCTTCAGGGGACACTTGAGATCCAAACTATAGATAGCACTTGAAAAAGCAGGAGGAGGAGGAGGAGGAGGAGGAAGAGGAGGAGAAAAGAAAAGAAGGAAAAAAATTAGAAAGAAAAAGTATTTTATTTATTTAGTTGTTTGTTTGTTTATTTATTCTTTGCCACTGTTTCACCCATGGCTTTCATTAACATTTCATGCTTTCTTTCTTCAGCACAGAGTACAAAAGATTGCTGAATGCCTTTCTGCATGAGTCAGGACTTGGTTTCTCATTAGCTGGATCAAAGTTGTACCTTTTCATAGCTTCTTTAGATTGGAACCCTCTGGAATGTCTCTTGCTCCTTAACCATGCCTCCACCCAGTGCAAATCCTGCTGGAAATGTAGAGCAGGAGCATCAGGGGACTTGGGTTTTGGGTGTCATGACTAAGCAGTTACTGGAATGTCCTTTATGTGGCTACTTCATCTGTAGCAGGTGCTGGATGTGGAGAGGAGATGCCATTCTTGGCTACAAGAGGACCAAAGGAGGACAAGGTCATCTTTAAAATGATCAATTAATAGAGCCACTGTAAAGAGTGTTCAAAACTGACAAAATAACTTGGTATAGAAGACAACTAAGCTGTCTGAGAGCCCAGAAATAGTGAGACTTCTGTGCAGAGTTAATGACCTCATGAAGGCATCCGTCTTGCCAGAGATGACTGGAGTCAGAGCTACCTACAGCCTGACTACTTCCACCTAAGATCTGATTGTGGGTGTAAAAAGCCAAAACCATAAGTTAATGAGGTGCTCCATCTGGGCCATGGGTGAAGAGGAAATATAGAAAATTGATGCTAAGTGAAAGAACAAATAGACCCTGGGATGCCAGAGAGGGTGGAAGAACCTCACGGGAATTCAGGGCAAGGGAGATCACCCAGTCATTTTGTGAGATCTTTGCTTATTCTGTATTTCCAAATATCTGAATGCTGAATTACTTGAACAAATCTGTTTCAAATTAGAGCTTTTAATTAAACTCTTCCTGATGTTCCACAGGGACAGGAAACAGAAAGGTTGTACTTCAAATCTTACTTAATTATCTTAATAATTATCAGCATCCCCATAGTTTTTTTCTCTTTTAATTAAAGGAGTATGAATATGAGAAGCTTCTTTATCATTAAGAAGATTCAGATTATTGAGGTGATACAATAGGGTTTCAAATTGTCATGCTGTAAATTGGGGCAACACATTTATAATTAAAATATCGTATGTGTGGAATGTATACAATATTTTACATAATCATCTTTATTTATTAATAATCATTATGCATTAATATGATTTCAAGGGTCATAAAGTTCTACACAGCTTTTGGTGAGAACAGAGGTTCCCTAATCCTCCTTTCTCCATTTCCCCTTCAACAGAAGTAAACATTGTCATTTGTTTTATCAGACTCGTTTGTTTTATTTAGCCATATCTTCATAGGGTTAAATAACATGCATATATTCTTTTTGCTTTTCACTTTTAGGTTTTCAAAACTCACTTCTGTAAAGAGGAGATGAGTTAGATCTCTTTCATCTTCCACCCCTAATACACATGCTTAAAATCTCACACAAATGCACCACTTTAGGGTCCTGCTTCCTGGTCCCATTCTCCCAAAATAATTATATTATAATGTTTGGTAAAAATTTAGTTGTTTCAATTATTGTGATCTTAAAAATGTGAGTCATTACTGCAAATAATATAACACATTATTGGAAAATTATATTTCTTGCTTTTTGATCCTCCTTTTTCCAGGAGTTCAAAGCCAAACTATATTGTAGTTGTCTAAATCCTCTCTATATACCTTCAGATGTATTATTCTACCAATTTTTCTTCTTGAAGAAATTTATCCAAGATACTTCTTACCATTCTTGACTTTATTTCACTCTATAGTTGTTACCCTCTAGGCCCTGCTACCCTAGCAACTCCTCTTAAGCCTGGAGAGACCCTGTCTCCTATGTTGGACAGCCTTTGCTGTTCTTTCTTGTTTTACTCCTTGTTTAAATGGAATATATCTTCCAGTAGTTTCCTGAAAAATGAAGGAGGATAATAATATTTTTGAGATCTTACATTTCTGAAAATGTTTTTATTTTACATAGACACTTGGCTAATAGTTTATTTGGCTCTATCTATCTAGGTTGAAAATCATTTCTTTTCAGAATATAAAGACTTTCTCCATTATCTCCTAGCTCTCACATTGCTGTTGAAACATCCAAATTAATTCAGATTCTGATCCTTTGCCCGTGTTCTATATTTGTTCTCTCTAGCAGCTTGTGAAACCTTTATCTGCCCCTGATTTTCTGAAAGTTCAAAATGAAAAGCCATGTATGAATGTGTCACCTGTTGTGCTGGAGGCTGCAGCTGTTGACTATCATGCATGAGACCCTGGGTTTGATTTCCAACACTACGAAAAAAAGTAAAATAAAAATTAGTGTTAGCCTGGGGATATAGTTCAGTTGGTAGAGTGCTTGCCTTGCATGCACAAGGCCCTGGGTTCTATCCCCAGCACCACACACATACACACACACACACACACAAATTAGTGTTAACAAGATTGCAGATTGGTTATTGACCTGCATAAGAGAGAATATTTAGCCCTTTAGAATATTTAGAATAGTCATACTCAAGGATATGACTAGAATTTATAGGTTGAAAGACAAAGTAGTTCTTCCTATCATATTCTGTTTGTGGATGTGAGTCTTGACATAATATATACTTGGGCTGCTCAGTAGCTAGCTGTTAATTTGCACTACTGAATCAACAGGCTTATTTTGAAATAAAATTTTTATATCATATATATTACAGGTTTCTCTTCTGCCTGAAATTGAAATTGTTGAGGGTTTACTCTCACGAAAATAACAGAAAGACAGACTGTGAAATATAATGTGTTGTTTATAATTAACAAATCACTAAACACAGGCAAGAAATTCAAGGGCTAAAAAATGCCATGCATTTTCGCAGCCAATTAATACTAAATTATTCAGCACAGTCAATTCTGTAGCTGGGTGGGAAGTGACTGTACATTTAATTGCTTTCAAATTCACAATGTTTCCTGGGAAATGGTGGCTCTCTTTCGATTCTTTCACGAACTGTTATAAATCATGGGGGCAAATTGTGCCTCTGACTTCCAGTTCACAGAAGTGTTGGTTCATTTTTTTGTAATACTACCCACCCGTCTCCTCTTTCCTCCCTCTCTCTTTGCCTTTCCTTCTCTCTCGCCCTTCTTTCTCCTCTCTCCTTGATAGACATTCAGTGGGCCTCTCTTATCTGTGAAGCAGACTGGAGGGGTTTTTCCCATGTGTGGGTGGATGTAACTCAAGAGTGTAATACAAGAGTTGGTTGCACATCCTGCCCTTTGATGAGTCTTTTTCCTTTAGGATGCTGGCTTTCCCTAGGTCCTGGGACTTTTGTTCAAAATGAGCCTCCCCTTTTCTCTCACTCCTTGCTTATACAGTCTGTCTGTAAGAGCAGTCAGAAGGATGCTAGAAAGAGAACCACATCCAGAGTCCAGAGAACTGGCCTCAGAAAATCAGTTAAAGTGTTAAATGAAATCAGTGAGTTTTCACCTTATCAAAAGTAAAAATCACCACATCTTTGTTTTAATGTAAAAAGAATAACAAATTTATAGACTTCTTTATAATAGCAGCTGTACTTTTGTTATTTCCTGTTGAAAAGCATACATGATGAACAGTTATATTTATTCAGTTATTCTTTCAAGTAAATTTGAGTCTCACCAAACACTCCAGTATAAGGAAACATTGGAACAATCATCATATATTTGGTCATGCTAATGCTTGGTGTATCAATTAGGAATTGTATACAGCTCCTAGAAATGGAGCATTAACTATTAAATACATGAAGATTTAGGTCCTCACAATAAAAAAAGTTTGGGAGTATTGGTTTATAACTGAGGTCTCTGAAATTTTCTGCATTTTTTTCATGGTTTCTAGGTAGCTGTTGGGGCTCTTACCAATCATATCTGCTTTTCCTGTGGCTTGAACAAGGAAGGGTAATAGAAAAGCAGAAAATTCTTCTTGATAGCTTTATTATTCTTTTATGCTTGTCTTATCTGTCAAAGGGGTTGAAGGGCAAAGGTTTTCAGCAGAGCACATTATCCAGGTATCTGTTTGAATGGAAGATGGGAGAAGAATATTGGATAGGCTCCTAGCAACCTGTGACTTGTTTAGTTGATAGATGATGCTGGTGTGTCTGTGATCACAGACATGGCAGGGATTCTCAGCGTATGGGTTGGAGATTGCAGGGCTAGGAGTTCAGGACTTCTTACATCTCCAGAGTTCTGAGTCTGTCTGATACCTGGTGTGCTGAGTTTCAGGCATTTCTCAGAGAAGACCCCAAGTGACAGTGAAAAGAGTACTGAATGTGGAGTCCAAAAGTGTGGATCCAGATCCTAATCAGGAATGCAGGCAAATTGTTTGATTTCTCAGAAACTGTTTTCCCCTACCAAATAAAGAAAAGAAAAGGAAAAAAAAAAGAAAAGAAAAGAAATACCAGTTAAGTATCCCTTATCTGAAATGCCTGGAATATTCACAAATACCCAATGAGATATCTTGGGGATGGGAGTTAAATTTAAACAAGAAATTGATTTATATTCCATATGCACCTCATACACATAGCCCAATAATCATTTTCTATATTTTTAGTGCACCTGCTAAAAAAAATGAACTAGGTCTTGTCACATTAGGTCAGGTGTGGAGTTTTCCACTTGTGATGTGTTAATGGTACTCAAAATGTTTCAGATCTTGGAGCACTTCACATTTCATATTGTAATGATGTCTATCCACAGGCTTCTTGGATAATAGCATCTTTGTGCAGAGTCTCAAACATGACTTTGGAAGTTGAGAAACCCAGGGTCATGATCTAACTCAACTTTGGAGGTAGTTGGGAAAATGTGAGCAGTTGGACCCTTACCTCTGAATCCCACTTAGTGGGTGCTGAGCCAGACAGGTCATAGGTCACCTCCCATCAACAAACCATGGAGTAAATTCCCAGGCCCCCCGCAGCAGGTGTCAATTGGATTTCCAAAGGTGGGAGGGCTGAAGTACACTGCACATCTGTGCTCTGGAGGTCTGCTTGGGGATCTGCCTCATATTTCAGGATTTTCATTTTTTTTATACTGGCTCATTTACAGATGTTTGATCAGGTGTGAACTTCTACCAAGAAGACCATAAAAAAGAAATTTAACAAGTGAGTCTGAAAAGCCATACGAAGGGTTAGACTTTACACGAATTACGTACTGGACTTTAAAAATGAACAAAGTTGCTCTTTCTTTTTAATTTCCTTGCAACACTCCTGGAAGGCGGGTTCAGGAGCTCATGGTGCCTGCGTGGCTGATGACCGGGCAGTCGCACAGCCTCCCCTCACTCATGTTGTTCCCTGCTCCTGAAGTGTCTGTTCCCTCCCTTCACTTGGTAAAAACTTGCCGATTTTTCTAGGCCCAGTGCAAGCTCCTCCACTTCTGAGCCTCAGTACCCAGAAACCCAGGCAGAAGAAATCCTAGCTCTTCTGATGCAGGGCTTGTCTCAGATCTTTAGTAATATCAAACATTCATTGAGAGCTTACCTGTTGGTTGCTTCCCATGTGCTCATTCAGTTAATAGTTGTGAAAAGTCTCTCAGTGGGAACTGCCATTACCTTCATTTTATAGATGAATGTTAAGGCACAGAAAGCTTAAGTGGCTTACCTGAGACCATTACATGGTTAAGAAATGGCCAAGTCAGGATCTGAACCTAGGTTCCTAACCAATTAGAAGATACATGGGCCGCCATTTTAATAATGTATGGATCAGTTTTCCCTCCTAGGTTACAAGGAATTGTCATCAGGGCTGCATCTTACTCCTCTGAGCATACCCAGCATTTTATTTTATGTTGTTTATTTATTTAATTTTATTTATTTTTGGTGCTGGGGATTGAACCCAGGACCTCGTGCAGGGTAAGCATGTGGTCTACTTGCGAACTACACCCCCAGCCCCTTAGCATTTTATTTTGAATGAATGAATACACACATACGCATGCACGCACGCACACACATACACACACACACAAACACACACTCATGTTTATGTAACACAAACTACAGAAAACTCTAAATAAAATACATATGGCCCCAAATCGAATTTCTGCCGCTACATTCAACACTGTTAATAGCTTTTTCTCATTTCTTCTGGAAGTTTTGATGCACATACCAGCACAGATATACATGCCCTAAAGGATTTATTCAAACAAGGTCATACTTTAACACGTTCTGTTCCTAGCCTAAGTACATTCAGATAGGTCTAAAGGAGATTATTTTCAACCTATAAAAAATGAAAACCCAATGAGGGAATGATTCATAATATTTCAGTCAATTATGATACGTTGAAAATTCCGTTGATTTGTGTCCATCAAAATAATTATTCTAACCACTATTGAAATCAGTATGGGGGTTCCTCAAAAGAACCACCATAGAACCCAGCTCCTGGGTATTTATCCTAAATAATTAAAATACTCATACTATGGTAATACATGAATACCCATGTGTATAGCAGCACCATTCACAATAGCCAAACTATGGAGCCAGCCTAGGTGTCTATTAATGAATTGGCATATATACAAAATGGAATTTTATTCAGCTAAAAAGAAAATTGAAATTATGTCATTTGCAGGAAAATGAATAGAACTAGCAACCATATGTTAAGTCAAATAAGTCAACTCAGAAGGTCAGGGGTCATATGTTTTCTCTGATATGTGAAAGCTAGAGAGGAAAAAAGAAAAGAAAGGTGTAGGGGAGGATCTCACAAAAATCAAAGGGAGACTAGTAGAGGACAGGGACCCGGAAGTGAAAGTTGGGAAGTGAGGGAGGAGGTGCTGGGGAGTGATACTGACCAAATTACATTGTTATATTGTGTATGTATGAATATGTAGCAAGAAATCCTATTGTTATGTGGAAATATAATGCACCAATAAAAAATGTGGACAGAGAAAAAAGTTATTGTTCTAAGCATGTAGTACTCACTAAAATCCTTTGGAAAATAGGGGAAGAATGAGGAAAGAGACACAGTTGTCCCTCTGTATGTATGAATTCTGCACCAAGAATTCAACCTAAGGATAAAAAAAAATTGAAAAAAATTGCACTAAAATGTGCAAGCTTTTTCTGTAAAACACTAACTTTAAAAAACTATAAATAAATAGGGAAAAGACCAGTGGCATAGGAGAAAGGGATCAGGGGAGGGAGAATGGAAGGGCAAGAGGAAGTCCTGGGCACTGAAGTGAAGTAAATTATATTCCATGCTTGTATGATCATGTCAAAATGGACCCTACTCTTATGTATAACTATAATGCACCAATAAAATCAAAATTCTAAAAAATGTGGCAAAATACACATAGCATAAAATTCACCATTATAACCATCTTTAAGTACACAGCTTAATAGTACTAAGTGTATTCACGTGGTTGTGCAACCAACACCATCATCCATGTCCAGAATTCTTTTCACTTTTCCAAAGTGAAACTCCATACCCATTAAACAACTCTCCGTTCATCCTCTCTCCAGTCCCTGGAAAACACCATTCTACTTTTCGACTATGAATTTGACTACTCTAACTTCCTCCTAGAGTGCAATTATGCAGTATTTATCCTTTTGTGACTAGGCATAATGTTCTCCAAGTTTGTCCATGTTGTAGCAAGTGTGAGAATTTCCTTCCTTTGTGAGGCTGAATAGATATTCCTTGTATCTGTACATCACATTTTGTCTGTTCATTCACTATCAATGGAGGCTTAGGTTGTTTCTACTGTTTAGTTATCATGGATAATGCTGCTGTGGACAGGAATATAAAAATAACTCTTCAGGTTCCTGCTTTCAATTTTTGTGGGTATTTACCCAGAAGTGCAATTGCTGGATCATGTAGTAATTTTATATTTAATCTTTTGAGGAGCCTCCATACTGATTACCACAGCAATGGCACCGTTTTGCATTTCCACTAACAGCGTGCACAAAGGTTCCAACTTTTCCACATTTTTACCTATACTTTTTTTAAAAAAAATCCCTGACAGTAGTCATCCTGATGGTGCAAGATGGTATCTCATTGTGGTTTGGGCTTTTATTTTTTTTACCCAAGAAAAATCATTTTTCATACTGGGTTTGGATGGGAGTAGCTACGACTTCTTTGTGATTTGAAGAGGAGTTTCTTTTATAAAGTCAGATTCTCTAGTGAAACACAGCTCAAAACACATTTGCCAGCTTATGCCTAGGGCTAAATATGCGATTTGACTTTTGAAAGATACTGGTTCCTTGGGGGAGGTATTGGAGTATGGAATTGACCAAATTACATTTTTATGTATATATCAATATACTACAAAGGTAAACAAAAAAAGAGGGAGAGAAAGAAAGAAAGAAAGGATAAAAGGGTCCTGGCTGCAGCACCCAGTTCTATTGGTCCTTAGTGACCTCCCCAGGGAATTCCAGGCAATTAAATCCTGTGCTGACTCTTGGGGTGAAGAATGTGCTCTCTCTAGTATAATACCAGTGGCAGCTTTATGCTAGCTGTTATGCAAAAGGGAGAATCTTCTTCCAAATGTCAGGGTCAAGCATGGACACTCCTCCTGTTTCAGCAGTGGTGACAAAGACTCAACACCCAGTCATACAGAGAACCTTCTCTTGGCAGGAGAGGAGGTAGTCATTGCACTGTGCTGTTTGTGCAGATCTTGAAATCAAAATCACTTGGTCAAGAAAAGATGAAACTGGGTTAGTGTTTTTGGTGCCTTTCTTTTTCCAATCAGCAGAAATGGGGCTGTTAGTGTTCTATTTATTGTGACAAAAAACAACAACCAACCAAACAAAAAACACCTGAGATAATCAACATGTAAGAAGGAAAGGTTTATTTAGGCTCATGATATCAGAGGTCTCAGTCCATGATCAATGGGTCCCATTGCTTTGGGTCTGTGGCAGCACAGTTCATAATGGTGGAGCACATGGCAGAGTAGGCCTGTTCACCTGATAGTGGCTAGGAAGCAAAAGAAAAGGAAGAGGATGGGCCAAGGTCCCTTCAAGGACACACCCCCATGACCTAAAGACCTCTCAGTAGTCCCCACCTTTTGCAGTTTCCACCACTTTCCAATAGCACCACAGGCTGGTGACCAAACCTTTAACACATACACATGGGGCTTGGGGAGACTCTTATCCAAACCATAGAACCCAGCGTCCAGTTCTAGACCGATAATCGGGTTTGATGGGGACAATGCCACCTAGGAGTGAACATGTCATGGATTTGAATAGTCTGTCTTCTTTCAGACTTTCTAGGGTTTGGGGCAACTTGCTCTGTTGAGTGGTAGCAAAAAATACTCCCATGTGTCTAGCCCTTTCCCCACGAAGTCTCAGTGTGTTGCAGTCTAGTGCATTTCTGTGTCTGAAGTCTAGTTCTGTAAAGAGAGATATAGCTCAGCTTGGTCTTCTTAACTTCAGTGGATTATCAATGGGGCACCCCTCAAAACCATTAGATATTGGATTTAGTTGATCCTGCTTAGCTTCCATTTAAAAAACTCTGGGTTATGACTATCATGATCACTAAAATCAGCTTCTCAAAATACAAATGTCACAGACTGATGCATTCCCTGGACTTGTGATTGTTGCTCTGCTTAGCACAAGTCAAAGATCAGTTGAAATGTTCCATCCCTGGCCGTGTCCTTTGAATGAATGCTGGTTTTCTACTTAGGTTTAAATGACCTGAAGTGTACATACAGATCTGGATAAGCTACCCTTTTGCAGTCTGTCTTCTGGAATTTGCTAACTAGGACCTGCGTGTCAGAGAGAGCACATGGATGCCCACAAGCACAGCTGATGGATGCTGTTGATAGACAAAAGGGAACCAGCTGAGATTTACGGCTTTTCTCCACAGAGGTCATCCATTGGCTCAGGTAGCCTCTGCTGAATATGAGCCCCAGAGCATGATGAAGCTGTCGTTTGTAGAAAGAGAAAGATCAGTGCTTGTGGGTTTTAGGTTACGGTGAGTATTAGTGGGAACACGGTGATGGTTTCTTTAAATAAACCATCTGTTAACAGAAGTCTCTCTTTGGCTTTCAAAACAAAAGATAAGAAAACCTTCCTTTGAATGGCCAACTCTAATATAAATTCTGATATATATTTAACTGTGTAATGTACAGTTTGTATTTTTATTATTTATATCTTTGCAAAAGTACCTATGGCCAAGGATGCCATGATTGGAGGAAAGAGCTTTGGTTACTCTGAGAAACATTTACCTTGTATGTTGCTCATTGGGATGAAATTTTCAGAGCCTACATTAAAATTATGTACCTCAAAATTTGCTGCCCCCCTCCTTTTTTTTTAAATCCAAAGATATCCAACTTCAGCTTTGTTTTTTTTTAAATTTCAAAGTTGTTTTCAATTAGTGGATAATGTTAGGTATTAAATGTTAGGTATTAAATGCATGTCTCAGATGCCCTTCCAAAGCATCTTTGCACCTCGTAGCTTCTCGGATAGTGCCGCCTTTAAAGATGGCTCATGTGCAATCTTGTCCATTCCACGCGGCTGGCAGTCCACGGCAAAGTTAATGCAGGAATCACAGAAAATTGTCCTCCTGGGTCAAAGTAAAGAAAAGTTTGAAAATCAAAAGTCTTGTCCCCATTTCATTTCATCTTCATGGGTCCATAAGCAGAATAATTTCATGAGAAAATTTGAAAGTGGCCATAGCTACAAATATGGAAGACACAGAACCACCTGATCATGAAGGTAGGGGGATACTAACATCCAAAAACCCTAACAAAAATTTATGACATGTGTTCCTTGAGAAAACGACATGCTACCCTTGTCTCATTGTCTTTGCTTCTTGGTTACTACATTAGCTGATGAGAGTAACACCATAGTTTAAATTAACTTTGGATTTTAAGTTTCTTACTGTGTGCTTGTGTGGAATCCAGAGGCATGCTCATGAAATAGTAAGAGCTGGCTGAAGTGTGGCTAGCTAAGGAACCGTACTCAACATGCCTTACTAGACTGAGAAGAACCTGGAGCTGTGGTTCTTGACTTGTGTGACTTCTGTGGTGTCACTCATGAAAGATAGTGTTTTCATCAGAGCTCCTTTCCCAGGCTGGAAACAGTCACACATAATGCAGCACCCTGGCCACACGTCCACCTCTGCCCATTTCCACCAATGAAGACACTCTAAGCAATTTTAAGACAATATGCTTATGACCAGCCCTTGTCCCTTGGCTTCATCCTGTGCAAACTTTTTAACATCAACTTTTTAACATCAACTTTTTAAAGAATACTGAAAGCTAATGTTTCTAATATCACAGTGGGGCACATAGCTTGAGAGCTCTTAGACACCAAAGCTGAAAGCCATCTGCAGGACGGGGGGGGGGGGGGGGTCTCACTCAAAACAGGAAGTGGCATTTTAGTGTCAGAAATCTTGTAGATGAGGGAAGCCTGAAGTTAGTATGTAAATGTTGATTTTTAAGAATCTATTTTTGATACACCCACCTGAAGAGGTTTTATCTGTCTGTCTCACTCCATCTGGACTTTCCTCTTACGAAGAAATCTCAACATGACCAATTAGTACTTAGTTAGATATTTTAATATTACAAAGAAATTACTTATTATTTTAACGGAATAGGTATTCAAAGGTGGAAGATTTTATTCAGCTTTGTAATGTTATTTCTTGAAGGCAGGGACAGTATTTTATTTCTCTATTGTAAAATTCTAGCACTTCCCAACACACACTGTTAAAGTTCAATGAATTTGACCCTTGGTAACCAAAGCTAAAGAGGAATCTGGCTAGAGCTACAGAATTTACTTTCTACTTAGAAAAGTTTTTCAGATTAGAGAGATAGCAGTTAGCAAGCTTACCCTAGAGTGATGTTCTAAATCCTTGACTGAACATTAAAATCATATTGATTGCCAGAGAAAAATATACGAACACTTCTTAAAATGGAGTTTCAGTGTAATGTTTCTCTGAATTCCCATTTGTTGGATTCTTGGCATCATTAGTATGTCTGGTATCATTAGGGGTTCCTGGGGCTTACAAGTCCTTGAACTCTTAGGTGGGTCAACATCCTTCATGACCTATTACCACTGGGGTACAAGGCACAGATCTGTGTAGAAGGCACAGACATGGCTCTGACTTGTTTTGGGTGGGACTTTATATCCTACTGGCAGATACACAAAGAAGACACACTCTCATAGCACTATCAATAGAAACTGGTTCAAGAGGAAAGCAAGCATGTTAGCCTTCCATTACTGTAACAAAGTAGCTGAGAAAAAATAAACTTAAAAGAGGAAAGGTTTATTTTGGCTCACAGTTTTGAAGATTTCAGCCTATGGTTGGGCAGAGACATTGTTTTGGGCCTTTGGCAAATCATGGCAGGGAGAGGGTGGTGGAGCCGTCATTCACCTCCTGGAAGCCTGGAAATAGAGAAAGGGGCTGTTATCCCAATATATCCTTCAAGCACTTGCCCCCAGTGACCTAAGGCCTCCCTTAGGCCTTACCTCTGAAAGGTTCCACCACCTCCCAATAGAGCCACAGGTTGGGGACCAAGCCTTTAACACATGGATTGTAGGGTATTTCAGATCCAAACTATAGCATCAAGTCAATTTGTGGTGTAAGATATTGATGTAAGATGATGTTTCCTTTTTGATGTGTAGAGTTTGAAATCTATACCAATGTTAAGATCTAGTATTATAAGAATAAAGACAGAATTTTGGAATGATTGATGTGAAATTGAGTTGAGAGGGCTGATGAATTTTCCAAGAGGTAAATCTGTTTAATGTTCATAGATGTCAAATAGACTAGTAGATGAGAGAACTGGTAGCATGTTATGAGAAATGTCAAATAACTCTTGGTTTCTGATTGAGCAACTACCAGAAAAAGAAAAATGTATGGCAGCCTGATTCATTTATATTCTCAAAGAAGTCAAATCAAAGAAGTCAAAAGTATCTTCTAAGAGAATGGGCACAATCTGAAATCTAACAATTTCATGGCTTGAGAAGGGGAGTTAAACTTTTTAGTTGTTTTTTTTAAAGTAACTTATCTCATTTATGAAGAAATTAGATAGTATTTTCAAGGATAGGAGTTGTGCAGGAAAATATACCAAAATGTGTAAGCCAGAAGATGAAAACAGGTCTTCTTATAATATAAAGATTTCTGCATCAAAGTGACCATGTTCCTTCATGAGAACCAGAACTTTTAGTTATGAGGTGGAGTCCAACCTAACAAGCCAAAAGGTTGAGTAGGCTGGGACATATCGTCCTGGGTAACCAAAACAACTACCCTTGTGAGCAATTCAGAGCTGCCAGAATTCCTAAACCTATTAGCTGATTTACTTCTGGGCTGCCTGAGACTAATGAGATGAATAGCTTAAGTCAAAGTAAATATGATTTTTTGATACAGGATAATTCCCTCTGTTTTGTTAGCAGAGGAAATAGAAATGTGAGCCATGAATTGTTTTTTTTCTCCCATAGCCAAAATGACAAAGAAGGCTACACTGTATGACAAATTTTTGACCTTGAACTTTGATGAACAAAGATCAGCTCTTTGTATACTCTGGAAAAAAAAAAACCATTCACGAAAACTTTGGAAGAGAGTGTAGCAAAATATAATGCTCAAAGGAAAATTTTTTAAAAATGGGGTTTCATCAAAGGATATTCATCATAAGTATACCATTTTATATTTCTAGGTACATGTATGTTTGTAAATTCACTTTTAACTTTCTCAGCTTTTAATTTGGAATTGCTGTTTATTTTGGAGCTGGTGTTCTTTGGTTATTTTTTTAAATTTAGTAATTTCTTTAACATTATTCCAATAAAATATGTTTTAAAGAAAATATGTTTCAATGTAAGATTGAGATTAATACTATCAAAATGCCTATTTTTAAATTTTAATACGATATTAGATCACCTAGGAGGCAAAGGTTATGTATACTCTGTAAACATGAATTTGGTTAAATCAGTATTGATGGAACCAATATTTCAATAAAAATATGATGCATATGACTGGTATGTAATTTCATTAAAATATGTACCCATTTTATATAATAAGCTACCTTTAGTTATTTAATCACTTGAAAAAATAGACTTTAGTATTTTGAATTAAGGATGATGATGATGATGATGATGAAGTTGATTATTTTGCAACTGGAGTTCCCATTTTATAAAAATGTGGATTTTCATAGGAGTAAAATCCTATTTTGGTTAATTTTCTTTAAAATTCAAAAGAAAAACTGCAATTTGATGTCTATTGTCACAACTGTTAGTAGAGAAAATTTTTGAGGTGATACAAGCTAAAAGTAGAATTTATAAAATGTGCTTAACACTTTCATAGCATCTACCTGGAAACTGAACTTACTTATTTTCAAATAACACTACTTTCTATTAGATAGGAGAAGTCCATGCCAATGTGACTAATTTTGTGGAGATGAAATAAAAAATGAACAACTGCAAGTAATTGCATATGGAGAACTTTCTGTGTTCAGATTTGACTGATGTTGCTATAGTAAGTTATACACATATTTGTGTAAATGTGTTCCACCAATAATGAGATCAGGTTGAAAAATATATTGCTATATTACTGAATTAAATCAAAATGAAATATTTTATAATGATTGTTAAATGCCAAATTGAACTGATCTCATTATATGTGAAACTCAAGTATATTTAGACTACTACCTAAATTTTAATACGTGAAAATAATGAGATATGACTAGAATAGCTGGAAAAAGTTACTTGTACTTTTTAGCAGTTTCTTATTTCATAATATAGATTTATTTTCTGCTATTTGATGAAATATCTGAGGATGCATGAAGTTTGTAGTACCTCCCAGTTAATAGAGGAAGAGCAAACATGTGATCCCACGTTGTTTTAAACAGGTATTTTGCTCTTGATATTTCCTTCAGATTGTTACCTCTGTGCGTAAGGCTGTGTTCAGAAAGAAGAAAAAGTTCATTAAGAGCTTTGAGAAAGGTGCAGCTGCATGTAGTAAACACAGATGGAGCACAGTTTTATATAAGGCTTCTAACTGGAAACAGACTTCTGCTCTTGAAATACCCATAATTGAACTTTCCATCTGAGATTGTGCATTTCTTCTGCAAAGGCCAGCTGACAACTCATTGCAGGCATTTATAGACAGTCTCCAAAAAAGAAGAGCAAGTCTGCACTGCTCTTGGCTTCCTATGAACCCATGCCTTGTATTAGATGGATCTTCTTTACTTCCATGCAGAATTCCAAGTGGAGATTTCCTCAAGTCAAGGAAATAAGGCAGCCCTCCTGGTTCCCATGTACTGTAAAGGCTGAGGCTAAATACTAGATACTTAGCACTGGTGCTATTACAGTTTGGATCCTAAATGTCCCCCAAAGGCCCATGAGTTCAAGGCTTGGTATTTAGTCCATGGCACTATTGGGAGATCATGGAACCTTTAAGAAGTGGGGCCTACTGGGTGGTCCTTAGGTCATTGGGAACATTCCCCTGCAGGGGATTGTAGTATCCAGGACCCTTCCTATTTCTCTCACACCCTGGCCATGTAGTGGATGATTTTGCCATTTACTCCCTCTATATGGTGCTACCACAGGCCCAAGGCAATGGGACCAACTGATAATGGACACAGAACTCCAACACTGTGAGCCAAAATAAACCTATGCCAGATGTGATGGCACATGCCTATTAATCCCAGCAACTTGGAGGGCTGAGACAGGAGAATCATGGGCTCAAAGCCAGTCTCAGCAACTTAGTAAGGCCCTAAGCAATTTAGCAAGACCCTGTCTCAAACTAAAAAAAATGAAAAGGACTGGCAATGTCGCTCAGTAATTAAACACCCCCGGGTTAATCCTGGATACCACACATTTTCCTTATAAAGTTGATTATAGCAGTCAGTTTTCCCCTTTTCCTAATGAATGAATGAATGAATCAATCAATCAGTTGGTGTTTGTCTGTCATATGCCATACTCTGAGTCAGATGCTAGAGATATTGAGATGCCTAGCCAGGGTGAGACACGCAGGCGAGTAATTTCAACACAGCCTGATACATATATGAAAGATGCATAGTCAACAAAGATGGAGAAAAGGTTGATTTCTCTTTCAGTATTAGGACATGGGAGGGGAGTGTTTCAAGAAAGAATCCACAAAGGGAAACTTTCCTGAGTGAGGTCTTGAATAATGAGTAGGCACTCCGTATGTTCTCTCAAAGCATGTTACCTGTACTACTCACATTTACAGGACTTGTGAAAAACATTCTCAGACTCCAACCTGGACTAACTGGGGAAGATAAGGGAAGAAGCTTTATAATTGCAGGGCCATTGTCCCAAGGTCTAGAGTTGGCAAAGATGTTGCTGTCAGTAACTCTCCTACTTCTTCACACATCATCTGTGACTCTCTTCTTGACTTTCAAAGCACACTTCCCGCTTCCCTAACTTGCAGGGATGGTATAAACACAATAAAAAGCTTTTATTTAAATATTGAAAAGTACATGACCCTTAGCTATGTGCTGTCACATTCTATTTCTTTTCCTTGGTCAGCACTTTGTTTAATTGCTGGGAGTTGACAGTTTCTCACCTGTCAGAGCACTAAGAAAACCACAGAGGTCCTGGACTCCATCCCCTGCAGATACCAGGGATCATTGTATCCTAGAGCTCACTCTTGGCATGGTTGCTTTTCTCTGGGCCTAGAATTTGGTCAATCTGTAGACCCAGAGATTAGAGGAATGTTCTACACACCAAATATCCAGACATGAGCTGTCTTCTCTGAGCCCCTGCTGGGAGTCTTGGGCAGATGTCAGGGTCTGGACATTCTGAGAAGCTCACTGATGTTCTACACAGTGCTGGGTTTCTGTGGATGATTCCCTTCAAGGCCAGTGGACATCAAGACCATCCAAGAATTGTCTGTGATCCTTTCTCGTTTCTTACTTTTTTCCTGAGTTTATCTCAAGTATAATTTTTAAAAATTGTTTTTTTAGTTTCTGATGGACCTTTAATTCATTCATTTATTTATGTGCAGTGCTGAGAATCGAACCGAGTGCCTCACACATTCTAGGCAAAATGCTTTACCACTGAGCCACAAACCCAGCCCTAATTTTCACTTTTTAGAACCTTTGTGGATGGAGGTAACATTTAAGTAAACATACAAGGCCAAGACAAATGTTTTGTGAGATATTTTTTTCACTCCAATTTATTACTAGATCCATGCTTCTCAAATTTTAATGTGCATGGAAACCACCAGGGGATTGCTTAAGGTACAGGCAGGTGGAGGGGAGGTGCTGAAATTCTGCTTTTTTTGTTTCTTGTGGTGCTTGGAATTGAGCCTAGGGACTCACCATACTAAGCACGTGCTCCACCACTGAGATACACCCTCAGCCCAAGATTCTGCCTTTCTCATAAGCTCCTAGGTGAAACTGTTGCAGCTGATCCATGGTCGTGCATTAAGCAGAATGGACAGGACCACACTGTTTGAGGGTAGTCAGAAATTATTAGTTTTTACCTAGAGTCTGTATTGCATATTCCAACTGCAGAGACATTTGTAGAAGTTTGTAGGTTCTCATTGCTTTTCAGAGGTAGCTTTTTGATTTTTACTCTGCTCTGCAGTATGTTTATAGCATTTTCTGTGCACAGGAAACCATTAGGAGTTTAAATATTTTGCTCAGTGAGTCTCAGTTCAGATCTCTGAACATCCCCACAACCCACAGGACCACTCTCCTCACAAGAGGACTCTCTGAACCCCTCCCTGTCTTCTGCCAGCACGCACCACTGCAAGGAGCCAGGCTGTTGGGAGAGGTCTAACTGAACTCTTGCTCAGAGTAGGAGACAGGACACAGAGTGAGAGGGTGATAAAAATAAGCCTAAAATAAAAATTAAAAAGCATACCAAGAGCTCCAGGCAAAATGAATACTCTTAAAACTGTGGTGGGAAGAAATCAAAGGATTTATTGGGTGATGAAAAAACACTGTAAACTTCATATGAAAACATTCCAAGGTTTGGTCTTGTATTAGGACAGAAGAGGAATTTTACTAAGTAAGACTCAATTTAATCAAATGAACATAAAGGAACTATAATTCTGTTTGAATTTGGTTGTTAACACACACACACACACACACTCACAATTTCTTAGTAGCCTCACTGCAACTTCTGACATGCTCAGCTGCTTCTAGGGTGACAGAATCCCAAGGAAGCAAAAGTATGACATGATGTATGGTTTTCAGATAGACTTTTGTGTAAAGTGCTATAAGTAATTCCATGCTGTCTAAGGTGACTTTTCTCCACACTTCCCCCAACAACTGGCCTCTGTTTATTACATTGTGACCAAGAAACAAGGCAGGGGGATTTCAGGCAAAGGACTAGAGATACAATTGGGAGCTCTGGCTTTCTTCTTTGCAGGTTTTCTTGGATGCCCCAGAGATCCCTTTTGGAGGGGAGGTTTGGGGCTACCAATCAGTCAGCCCCTTACACTGATTTCCATGTACGTATCTCTGAGTCTGGGGTGAGGAAAGGCCAGTGGTTTGCTGGATAACTTTTCCTGGATGGGATCAAAGACCTGGGCTGGTGTGTGGGGAGAACAGGAATTCCAGTGTTGGCACTGTCATTCTGAACTGGGCCTGGCTTGAAAGAGGAACTTGGAACAAAGATCAGCGTGACCAGAGCTGGCAGAGATAGGGGTTCCCAGTGTTTGTAGAACATTAAATACTTTAAACACTTGGTTGTGAGTGGAGTTTAAAACAAAAACAAAAATAAAAAACAAACTGTCCAGGACCCACTGAAGACCAATTTTATCAGAATCTTCAGGAGTGGGACACTCAGGCATCGATAAGCAAAGGAATTTTGGTCAAAACAAGGCAGACCTTGTTTTGGGTCTGGCATGGCAGGCAGAAGGAAAAGTCGTATTGGTAGTTTGAGAAAAAAGAGCAGGTAAGGTGAGAGGATTCAGCTCTTCCTGTTCGGGGAGGAGGACTGGTAAGATGGCAGTGAGAAGGAAGTAAAAAATATGACTGTTATAAAATGCCTTAGGCCAGTTTAGTCATTCAGGATAAGATGCAGGAAAAATAAAATCTGTATCATCAAAGTACCCAATTATAATGAGGTGGCCAGCACCCTGACAGAGTAGGTTCCTGCCCAGGAGATGTGAGCCACCTGGGAAAAAGAAAAGTCTGAAATAATCAGTAAGAAATAAAGACAGAGTCAGAAATTAGATATAATAAGGGGAGTGCCTGATGGGTCTCCCAGTCCTGATAGGAGCTAAAACTGAGCAACTGAAAAAGGGTCCAATTTGATTCTTTAGTTAATGGGGAGTCCATCAAAGGCAGGGATAAGGTAAAGGCAGGGATAAGGTTTCAGTGGGAGGAGTCTTGGTTTGGTGCTTGCTTCTCCAGGTAACAGGAGTCTTGCTGTAAACAGGCTGATTGGCATTTTGGCAAGCCACACCCATCTCCAAGAGTCTGTGTGGCTCTAGTGGGTCACCTCATGTATGGAACTATGCTAGAACTTGAGCAGGAGCTAGAACAGGATGCCACGTGGATCAGGCATTCTCAAGTCAGTGGATTCTGACTGGGAGTTCTTGAAACCAGGCTTCTCTGCCTTATGGCCTCAACATTGCTCAGTTTTCACACAGGCCAGTTCACATATGGGTCATGGATGGCTTCTGGCATCCAATGTAACTAAATATTAGGTGAAGATGTTTAATGTGTTCATTTTAACTGGTTTGTTTTAAAATTGACAGAGACAGGCTGGATAGAAGCATGGAAGAGAACAAATATTTATAGTTATTTGTAACTGTGATCCCTAGCCTCGACCTTGATGGCAGCAGGGCAGATGTGAGGGGGGACCGGCCAGTTTGTTCTCCATCTCTGCCTTCTGTGGCCAGCCTCAATCACTGATCTTTTCAAACCCCTTAGAACATGTCATTTGTTTGGTCTTTGCACTGGCCTGGCATGCATCAAGGCCTGGGTTCAGTCCCTAGAAGAAGAAAAAAAGGCCTGTTGTTAATAAGGAATAAAGTAAGAAGTGAAATTGACCGATGTTGTGTGCTCTGCTTGGTTTTTTTCTTGCTGGTGGAGGCTATGAAATGCTGCAGTGCACTTTTAAAAAAATATGTGCTGCTCAATCCTTATTATAATGAAGTAAGTTATCCATATGTCTTCACTTGACAGCTGTTCCTATTAGACTTCCTGAATTGGCACCTCTAACTTCAGGCCCTTGAAGAGTCCTATTGACTTGGTTCTTGAATGAAGCACTGTTCACAGAATTGCAGATGCTTCCAAAGCATTCATTTTCCTGGCAGGGTTATTTTCTCAGGTGACCGATTCCACTTGATGTCATGGACAGCCCGGAGAGGAGCCACTCACTGAGTTCTGAGGTCAAGGGAAACACTTTCCTTCCTGGATTTGGTCAGTCAGAAGCTGTCCTAGCTCATGCCATGCCAGTCCCCACAGACCTCAAAACAGGTTGTGCTTTGTGAGAATTTCCTTTTATCCATCTATGACTTTGGGGCATTTTCTCACTGACTGCACAGAGAATTTGAGAGTGTGATGAGGACGAACCGAAATAGATTTATTTATTTATTTATTTATTTTTACAAATGATCTCTAAAGCTCTTTCACATTCAGGAAAGGAAATGTAGTTGACCTTTCTTGTGAAAACTATTTTATTTGTTTCTTTTAGGATTTATTTAATTTCCTGTCCTCCATTAGAAGGCTAGTCAAAATTTAACAAAGTCATCATAAATCCTTACGATTTTGTTTTGGTGTATCTAGGTATGAGGTTAAAATAACTACAAAGTGTCATCCTGGCACATTTGTATGCAGTTGATGTGTGAAGCCACTAATCAGGGTGCACAATCTGGTTATGACCCGTATGTGATGTTATAAAACACAGTATTCCATAGAAACTATAATCTTCAAATGCAGGACTGTGGATCTCACTTAATGTTGCTTAAGTGGAGCAAAGAATATGGGGATTATCAGTAGGAATGGATTTGAGATAGTCCCCAGGGCAGCCTGATGACAAAGTGTTCTCATAATGAGAGCACCATACCTGTAAGCACTTCTTACCTTCATTTCACAATCCTTCACCAAGCGTTTTTGGAACCCTCACCCCCTTGTTTGACACTGGAAAAACAAAGGTGAGGAGAAGACTCCATATTCCAGTCATGGGACAGGGCCATCACCTAATGGCACAATCTCAGAAAACAATCACAGTGCTGTTAAGGTCCAGTGAAGGAAGCTACTCTCTCAGCTTTGATGTTCTTTAGATTAAATCCATCGTGGAATTGTTTTTTTAAAAAAACTGATTTTTATTGAATGGCAATGAAATAAGAAGTAAAATTGCCCAGTTAAATTAATTTCCATTTTGGTTATTCCATCACTTTGAGGAAAAGAAGTTTTAATGTAGTACTGGGGCAGGTGTGTAGTACAGGGTAAAAGGGAACTCATGCCCAGGCAACCAGGTGCATAGCCATGGACAGATGCTGCCCACCTGTTCAGGGCTGGACCCTAAGATGACAAGTGAAACTTCAAATGGAGTCAAGAATATAAAGTGCATGCATACTTACAATTGGTTAAATAGTCAAAATAGGCATTTGAGTAATGAATCCTGTATGTTATAGGAGAAAAAATAATTTGCAAGAATTGAGCTGACTGTTGCAATGTTGTACTTGTTCTTGAATCTAATTAACATGGTTCTCCAAAACACATATTTCAGCAAGTTAGAAGGTGATAAATATAGTTATCTAGTGGCATTTTGATTTCATACTGCTTTCAGTAAAAAATTATTTAAAATTTTTTTTAGTTGTAAATGGACACGATACCTTTATTTTGTTTATTTATTTTTATGTGGTGCTGAGGATTGAACCCAGGGCCTCACAGGAGCAAGGCAAGCACTCTACTGCTAAGCCACAACCCCAGTCCCTCAGTAAAATATTTTTAAGCACATTCTTATATGCTTACATATTTATTCTCATATACATGTTGATAACCAATACATGTATATTTGATTTTATAATTAACATTTAGTATATTATAAAAACTTATAAAATTATATGCATGTCCAATTTTATTTGTGTACATCTTCAAGCATATATTAAATATAAATTTTAAAAGAATGTGTTAGTACAGGCTGCTGTAACAAATTACCATAATCTGTGTGGCTTAAAATAAGAAGCATTTATTTCTCACAGTTCTGGAGGCTGAGAGTTCGAGATCAGGATACCAGCAGATCCAATGGTGGGTGATGGCCTGTATCTTGGGTTGAAGATGGCCATCTTCTCAGGTTCTCACATGTTGGAAAGTACAGAGTGAGCGAGTTCTCATGTTTCTTCCCATAAAGGCACTAATCCCATCGAAGAGGGCTCCACCTTCATGATCCAATCACCTTCCAAAGACTCCACTCACATGGACATCAGCATTCTGTTGAGTTCTACAGCCAGATTCTTTTAGGCTACCGCAGTGGGGATTAGATTTTCAACATACAAATTTCAGAGGAACACAAACACACAGTCCATAAGATATGAAATAAATAGAAATGAGTTCTAACATTTCTTTCATGTTCCCCAAAGGATGGCTGTGGATAATCCCTGGGTACATGCATGTGCTTAGGGGACACATTCAGGGAACTGGACAAGTGGAGAGAGCCAAGCTACATTTGGAGTATTGAGGCATCTGGGCGGGCCATATCCCCTTTCTTCCCTGTGTCATCCTAAATCCACTAGGAAATTATTATAAAAGCAATTGGCTAATAGTGACAACGTCATCCATATGAGAACATACAAAAGAATTAAGTGAACGAATAAAGAAATTGGAATGAAGTGAGTTCCTTTGGTTTATTTCAGCCATCTGTGCAAATTCAGCAGAGGAACACAATCCCTGGTATGTTTTCATCCCATTAATGGGATGTTTGAAATGGTTTCAGGAACTTCATGCTAAACAGCACGGATCAATCCTCTTTAGTCAATAGAAAAATAGAAAACAAGCTTCATAGAGAGAGAGAGAGAGAGAGAGAGAGAGAGAGACCTGTGCTTTTTTATAGCAGCTTCTACACAGAACTAAAGAAATGCAAAGGAAAAAGTTGAAGTTCAATAAGGTTTTGGTCTGGGGACAAAAAAGGAGAAATACAACTTGTGTTCATTGAAAATTCTTCAGTTCAAAGTTCCTCTAGATGTCAGTATTACATAGGAAGATAAAAATATAATAGCTTGGGGCATTGAATGAGGACCTTCTTCCATTATTTAAAAGGTAAAACATATGTGATATAAAATTTCCAAAGGAACAAACAGCCTTTTTTGGAAACTGACTTCTTATATTCCTCAGGACCAAGGGCTTCTCCTGTTTATTAGATAGGACTCCACACCTAAAGAATATTGACAGAGTATATGGACACTTACCATCTGACATACAGATGGTCTTTGGGGCAAATGCTGAGTGATCAGTGCTTCACAGAGTAGCACAGCCAAATTCTCAATTTTGCATGTTATGATGAACTGAAATTGACTGATACCTGTTTTTATTTTTAAGTCCACGTTTGCTTTTTACCATTGAGTTTATGCCACACATGATAAGCCCAGAAGCACAATGTCTATTGCTATACCAGGAATCTTCATTTAGATAGTGAATCATTGAAACCAAGTGTAGTGGCTCATGCCTGTAATCCCAGCTACTCAGGAGACTAAGGCAGAAAGATCGTGAGTTTGAGGCCAGCCTGGACAATATAGTAAGACCTTGTCTCAACAAACAAACAAACAAACAACAACAAAAATAAAAAACAGAGAAGCCTTGGAAGACAAATTTGTAAAATCTTATAAACACAATTTGGTAATATTCCTTATTTGACTAAGATGAATATGCATTTTCAAAATTAAATCAAATAGTGTCTCTCTCTTTTTTTAAAAAAAAAAATTCCCTCCCCTTACTATGTTAATTTGAATCTTTTGGCCAAAAATTATTCGCATCGCTGCTCTCATAATTTGTTTTCATTTTATGCTCTTCTTTCTTAATCTCATCTTCTGTGGTTCCAACTATGTAGTAGATCTCAATAAATATTAATAATGTAGCTTAGCTATGGTCTTTTTGTTTTTTCCTAGAGGAATAGTAGAGTGAATGCAGTTGCTAAGAGCACAGAGTGAGCTACACAACTGAGTTAAAATCCTGGCTTCATCTATAAAATAGAGCTGATAGTCTATACCAAAAGGTTGTTATAAGGAGCAACCAAGTTGATAATGTATTGGTTCAATAATAACTGGCCCGTTGCCCATGTTCCATAAATTTTAGCCATTATCACCATCATCGTCATGGCCAGCATCATCATCATCAACATCATCATCATCATTGTCCTCATCAATATGTGCCGGTCCCTGGACTAAGCACCAGGAGTCACACATGAACCAGTCAAACCTTTAGAAACCCCATAGTCTAGTGAGAAATTGACAGGAGAAAAAGGGTCAATGAAATGTTGCAAGAGATAACAAGGGTGGAGCACATGTCAAGCTCTGTGCAAGCTTAGAGGAGGAGCAGCTGGCTTTGCCTGAGGAAGCTGAAGACCATGTTCCCCTCCATCTCCGCACTTAGACTTAAAAGAGAATTACTGCTCTAATCTACAGCCCTGGCTTTCTATAGATTTACTAAACATGCCTCTGTGTTGTGAGGTCCCTGGTTTAAAAATGGAAATACTCTGAACCTATGAAACTGTTCCTTAAATTATTTAAAAGTACACATTGCAATTTGTCTTGGTGACTATGCACTGACTTATATGGTATTTCAGGTTAGCAAACCACCCTGAGGCAAACTGTTAAATTGTTTCTGTTTCAAGAAATAGGAGGGAGATACACCCCGCCACACACACACACACACACACACACACATAACAAGAGAGAGAGAGAGAGAGAGAGAGAGAGAGAGAGAGAGAGAGAGAGAGAGAGATTGATTCTTTGGACCTCCATACAATTTCTTAAATTTCTAATACATAAATTTAGAATTGTGATAATTTGGGTGGGTTGGGTTGGACTAATGTTTACATTTTATATGGTATTTGAAAGGGATTTGAGAAGAATGTTTATCCACTTAGGAGGAGAGATATTTGCTCTAAGCAACCTAAAAACTCATAAAAAGCTTATTTTCCTTAATTTTCTGTTTGCAAAGCCATTCACATATGTACTCTCATTTTTACTTGATTTTTATATGAATCATATCAAGACAAATTAAACAGAGGTCAAAGGTGGCACATACATTATCAACATTCTTTAATCTATTCATGAAAATGGACAACCTATGAATCATGATAGAATTCTACAGTATTTCTTTGAAAATAATAAGTTAATTTGTTTTCAGGTATAAAATTCCACCATAAGATTAGCCTATACAGGATTTCATTAATTCAGACTCTTCTGTTCAGTGAATGTCTATTAATTTTTGTTTTTTTTTCTTTTGGAAATATATAATATTATGATTCTTAACCTGGAGCATTTTTATACCTAGGGGACATTTAGCAATCTCTGGGTACATTTTGTTTTATTAATATTATTGTGATTGACAAAGTTTCAGATAGACAAGAAGAGTAGATTTTTGAGATCTGTTATATGCAGAATGAATACAGTGAATAATAATGTGTTGTATATTTTAAAATAATTAAGAGAGTAAGTTTTAAATGCCTGGAGATGCAATTGGTCATGACAGTTGGGAAGCAGGATACTACTGGCATCTTCTGGGTAGATTATCAGGGAAGTCGCTGAATATCCTACAATTCTCATGCTGTTTCTTACCATAGAGACTTATGCAGCCCCAAGTGTCGGTAGTGCTGAGTTTGAGAAATCTGGATATAATAGGTAATCTCACTTACTTTCATATCCACAGGCTAAGGAGAAGGTGTGGTCAAACCCTGGCCTGAAGGAAAAGACACTTGTCAAAGGCGAAAGGACATCAGCCCTCACAGGTAACATCCTTAGAAGACTAGCAGTTGCAGACAGAGAATCTGCTTTGAAAATCCTGCTATTTTTCTCATACAGAGGAAGTTACATGTTTAGAGAGAAATTCTATTTTGTGAATGCTTTTATCTGATTGATTTTTGGTCCCATCAGTTGCAAAAAAGAAAATCTCTTAAAATCCAATTGTCAATCAGTTGGTTCTCTTTCCTTTTTCCTGGCTACTCAAAACGTATGTCTGTTGTTTAAAAAGAAACCAGAGCATAGATGGCATTATATGAAGCTGAAATTATACTGATCACATGCATTCTCCATTAAAATATTTTGTGTCCTATGGTGGCTTCTAGAGAGATCTACCCAGAAGAACCAACTGTCCTCTGAGAAAGAAAAGATTGATAAACTCAACAAGAAAAATTCCGAGAAGACCAATGCCTCTGTAGATCAGAGGAGTTTTGCCGTGTGTCATTCAGAAAGGCAAGATAAGGCAGAGGATTCTGTCCCGAGAAACTCCATAGAACCAAGGGGGAGTATAGATGGAAAAGGTACTTCTTGCACAGAAAGCTTGAAGAGAAAAGAAAATAATAGTGTTGGAGATAATAAGCAAGCCACTGTGGATAAGAATGATTGTCCAGCGCTCAAGGGGGAGTCAAATGGGCTCAATTCTAAGGAAGATACTAGAAGACAAGAAGATGAGGAGGAAGGACGGTCTCCAACAGCAGGAGCACCCGTGCTGGACAAAAATTCCAATAAAAAGCAGCATGTTGATAAAACTAACGGTGATCAGTCCCATGAAAGGTAGGGTGCACACTACACCCCCACAACTAATGTTTCTTAGCGATCTATCTGCCATTACAGTTAAAGGTCATATTGAAAGAAAAATGAAGAGAGTTTTTGAATTAATGATTTAGAACCCAGTTTCCCAGATCATGTAGATTTTTTTTTTCACCGTCATATTTCTTGCCCTTGTTTTTCTTCTTGTCTCTGATACTTTCAGGCATTTTATTGTTTTGTTTGGATGCTGGGGATCAAACCCAGGGCCTTTTTCATGCTAAATATGCATTCTACCACTAAGCTACATTCCCATCCGTATATTTTTGCTTCCTAAGTCTTCTATCATCATACAGATGATGACAAAGTTTATAAATATTTCCAGTAATCAACATTTTGAAAAGATCAAATAAAAGTTCTTTTTTCTTGTTTAGCAACGGAGAAGATATTCTCCATAAGGGCAATAATTAAATAATAGTTAGATTTAATTGTAAGTTAGGAACCTAAATCTGAAAAAGTTTACCTAGTTTATTATACACAAAAATTGGCTATTTACACCCAAGTATTGTAAGAAGTAGATTATTGAATGATTCTCTTCCTTAACTGCAAAGTTTCATATATAAATTCAGGAAATTTTGAAACCCATTGAAATTAATTGCTCTAGGTTATGGTGACCCATGATATCTATTTGGAACAAAGAGTATCCAAATACTTGTGTGGTCCTTTTTAGGGACTGAAGACATAATTCTTGTTTAACTTTAAAATAATATCCTTGAAACCTAAACCTAATCTTGGATAAATCTAATTTTCCATAAATTAAACATAAACACTGATGATTATTGAAGTCCATCACTGCAAAGATGTGCTTAGTAGTTATACGAACTGCCCCTAAACCAGAAATCCACCCATGTTCCCTTATGACTGATAATGTTTAGAGATATTATTGCTTCTTATATTATGAAATTGGTCATTTTTTTTTCTCTATGAAGAAAGGAAGTGGGGAAAAATGAAAACAAATTAGGTTTTCACATAATGACCACTTTTATAAAGAGACAGTGAAGTGCCTGGGGGTAACCACAAGGTCTTGGGGATTTTTCATCCTGGTAATTTACATAGATTCGAAGGGGGAGCCCACTGCTTCCCTTGGTCCCTAAGCACTGAAATGGTCACCTCTGTCTCGGAGCTCACATCCTCTTCACCAGGACACCGTTGTAGGAAAGCTTTAGTTCTGAGAATTTTGACCATCTGAACATTTTCTCCTTGAAACTTTGAGAGCTGCAACTGGATTTTATTTTCCAGGTGCATCAACAGTGCCAAGATGGTATCTGCACCAGGAGTCCTGGGAAATCCAGCAACAGGATGCACTCTCCAGCAGGCTGAACAATCGGAGTCCATTGGCAGCAGTAAGCGCAGAGTGACCGAGGAGTGCTTCGTCAAGGAGGACAGCAAAAAGAGCAGAATAGATCTAGTGGGTGCAGGTGAAGAGCACACATTTAAAGGGACCCAGGAAGCCAGTCAAGCCCAGAGGAGCTTACAGTGTCAACCCCCTGAGTCTGTGGGAATGAAACCCTCCAGAGAGCAAGATCTGGTGGCCCCACTGGGTAGGAAATGGCTTTTGTACTGGCCTTTTAAAACTTCCTAACCTTTTCCAGCAAGAATTCCAAATGAAGTTTCATTATCCTAACAGCCTGAAGGAGACTTAAGCCCTATTGATGCTGTTTGTGTGTTTAACTGGAGCACTTTTTTTTTTTTAAGAAAAACTCTGAAGCAATGAGTTGCCACCAAGTGAATGCTCTCTTGACAACATTTTTCAGCATATTCATAGTGTAAGAAGTGAAAATCCACTCAAATCAGATTCTCAGATGTTAACTGAATACAAAGATGTCATATTAGTTAAGTTAATTTTAAATTAAAAGCATCAGCCAAGAGCAGTGTGTGCTTGCCTGTAATCCCAGCTACTCAGGAAGCTGAGTCAGGAGGATCAAGAATTTAAGGCCAGCTTTTGCAACATAGTGAGACTTGGTCTCAAAACAAAACAAAACTCTCCCAAAGTATTAACACTCAGTAGAGGACCTGAAACAAGATAAGTGCTCAAGAAGCATGTTGAACAAATATCAAGTATTGAAAGCAAAGCTGTTATCTACTCCCCTCATTGAATGCATGCAATAATATCTGCTTGATAAATGAATACATGGAGAATGAACAGGTTCATGACGAGCAAATTTTAACAGCAGCAGTCATGGAGAAGTAAAAAGAATATTGGGAGAAATATTATAGAGTAATTACGCATGTTAGGACTAATGTTGATATGGTCTAGAGTTTAAATACACAAGATGGAAGGTAGAAAGTGGAAGAAATTCGATAGTTGTAGAATACACACTTACCTCGTTTTATTGGGTGTTTTATTTCCAGCCAGCCAGGAAAAATTCATCTCTGTGACTTAAATGTGTCTTAAATAGAGCCTAAAACGTTTTGGAAAGTAATATATAACATCAAACATTTCAGTGACATGAAGAAATGTTTCATTTTTCCTTTTTTTTTCTCTCTGCTTTAATTAAAATAACAGAATATATCAAGGGGCGCTTTTTTAAAAAAATGGATCAAATAATTCCTCATGTTTGAATTACAGTGGTCTCACTCAAGCTTGGAAGTATTATTTTTTATTTTGAATTATTTGTTTTTATGTTTTTTGTGATGCTGGGAATGGAACCCAGGGCCTTGTGCACATTAGGCAAGTGCTCTGCCACTAAACTGCACCAAGTTCGTTACCTGTTTGGACTGGACTGGGCTTGGACATTTGCTACTAACTTTTGACATTTCTGAAAAGTGTTCGGAAGATGGTATGAATGATAGTTGGATGGTCCTGACATTCTTTCTCAAAGAGGTCAGATATTACCTTTATTAATCGCAGATTATAATATGAAATGGAACTTTATATTCCTGGATCATTAGGAATAAAACAGACAGCCCATGGTATTTAATTATTAAATGAGCACATTTTTATTATGAAGTCCAATGCTAGATGCTAAAAAGAGGTCAGACTGCTTGACAGACAGCCCTTTTTTCCTCTCACCTCCTAGATGACATCCCTGCTCCTGCCGCCCCATTCGATCATCGAATTGTGACAGCCAGGCAAGCAGCGGTCAACAGTTTATATACCGTGAGCAAAACAGAGATTTTGGGAGGGTAAGTCATGCTCAATTGGAACAGCAGAGACAGACCTGAGGGCTTCAGAAACGTTTTCCTGAGAAGTAGAACATTTATAGACAGACAAGAGATTTCAGCCATTTCTGAAAATTGTCACGGGTGCCAGAAAGGTTGATGTGGTCACTAAACTCCACATTTATTATCTGCTTTTACTTCCCATGTTGTAATGTCTGAAAGTAAGAAAAACCCAACGTGAGTCACCAGAAGATTCTGAAGCTGTTCAAAGCCATGGCTTAAACCCCAGGAGACAGAACGTAGAAATGAGTCACCGCCATGTCTTTCTTGTGGCATGTGCAAAGTTTTTGTATCATTCTCCATTTCTACTGTTACTGTATTGGTTACTATTATCCATTCTAATTGATTGCTTTCCTCACTGAAGAGCTTATTTGAGGGACACCGAAATGCATGTTCTCTCCCTAAAGAAGAAAGATTAAAATGGGAGCACATTTAGGCTGGGAGATGTTTTTTCCTCTTCTACTTCATTCACAATTGCCTCTATGATATCTTGTAACTCAAAGCTTCAATTATAAGGTTTGCTATCATCAGCATGTCTTTGTATAAAAAAAAAAAGAAAAGAAAAGAAAAGGAAGAGGAAAGCAGAAAATTTACATACATATATACAAAATTTACTTACCAACACATGAGAAATAGATTTCTGCAATTAATTACTGGGGTGTAATTCATTGATTTCAAGAGGTCCTTTCTTCCTCTTCCCATCCATATTCCTTTTGCCCTTGCCACATGGAACCACCTGAATGTCTTCCTTGGTGATCATGAGAGAACTTCCCATGGGACATGGGGATGGGCGGAGGAGAAATGAGGATTCCACAGCATGAACTGGTGCCATGGAAGTCTGAAGTATTTGAGTCTTCAGGGATTTCAGTGGCAAGCCAGCAACTAATTTCTCTGAAGGAGAATAGTTATTTGCAAAAGAAATTTTGAAACAATTCCCAGGGTTTGTGCTGTTTTTCTGGCTAAGGTTTGTCAATAGTGCCCCTTCAACTTCCTTTCTGCCCCCTATGGGCACCATTGGATCTGCTTGGTTGCACTGAAGTCTAGACCAGCAGCTGGTCGTCCCTTGTTCTGGGCTCCACTCAACACTGGCAGCCACAATCTGCTCAGCAAACTAGTTGAGTGCATGTTGCTGCCTTCAAGATGTGAAGGGATCATTGAGTGCTGGCCTCCTTTTCTGTGGTAGGAGGGTCAAGATTCAGCATCTGACCTTTTCCTTTTGGTAGAGATGCTATAAGATGCCAAGGATTATTGAATCTTCAAAAATTTTTCCTGTTTTAGTCTGCTGCCCTGTGGCCTCTAGGATATTTATATCCCTGCTATAGTTTGGATTTGTAATATTTCCCAAAGGCCCTTGTGTTAAAGGCTTAGTTTAATAAGCCTGTTGAGAGCTGGTAAAACTTGTAGGAGGAGGAGCCTGGTGGGAGAAAGTTAGGTTCCTGGGGGGGGGTGCCCTCGAAGGAGATATTGGGATCTCAGTCCCTTCCTCTCTCTCCCTTTTTGCTTCTCTGCCACCATGAAGGGAGCAACTCCTCTGCCACATACTCCTCCTATGACATACTATGCTGCCACAGGCCCAAAGCCACAGGCCAAACATCCATGCACTGAAACCTCTGAAACCAGCTTCCTTTAATTTTAAAAAAAAAATTTGAAGCTATACATGGTCACAATATCTTTCTTTCTTTATTTTTATGGGGTGCTGAGGATCGAACCCAGTGCCTCACATGTGCGAGACAAGCGCTCTACCACTGAACCACAACCTTAGCCCCCTTTAAGTTTTTTTTATCTTAGGTATTTTGTCACAGCATTGAAAATATGACTAATGCTGATGATCATGTTTAGTTAATATGAGGTTATTAGTCTGGTGACCCCAGCTTGACTACTGGGAGGTGGACTCATCATTCAAGGCCCTTGCAGAATAAATCTTGTGAGAGAGCCACAGAGTGGAGATAACCCTTGTGTCAAACTGTGGTGGCTCACCATTGCTGGGCTAGGCAGTTCTAGGCCATTGCTAGTGATGGGGTAAAAGTACTTTCTTAAACAATGACTACAGAGGAGGTGCCTGGGGCTGTATTCATATTCTCCAGTACAGGTTTCCTGTAGAATGGTGGTTGGAATTGCACTTACTCCCTGGCTATGTTTATAGTAATCCAACATCATTCTCCAAGCTCCACCTGCTTCTGCCCTGGGTAGGAAGCTGAGTTGACTGGAATGTGGTGGCTGTCACTGCCCCGCCTCTGTCAGGTGTTGCTATCATCATCATCTCTGCAGGCTCCAGGAAAGTGTCCTTGTTCAAGTTCACTGTGCAGTTAGGGAGGCTTCCCTTTCATTCCTTGCCATGACAGCCACCATTGCACACAGCAGGGACACATGTTCTATTTTACCTTACTAGATAAGCAATCAAAATAAGCAAATCAAGTTTAGAAATTGCTCACAAGTGTGCATTTTGGAATGTGATCACAAAGGTATGAAGATATATTAGTTTGTTTTCTGTTACTTCAATTAAATACCTGAGGCTGGCTCCTTTATTAAGGAAAAAGGTTTACTTAATTCACAGTTCCAAAGATTCAAGAGCATGATGCCTGTCATGACTTGCCTCTGATGAGTGTTTCCCTGGTTGGTCACATCATGGTAGACAATATCAAAGTAGGAGAAAGTAGAAGAGTTAGGGATCACACCATGAAACAGGAAGAGACACTAGGTTTGCTCTTTTATAACAACCCTTTCATAAGAACTAACCAGGATTCCATAAGCACTACATCAATTCCTTCTGTTACTTCTTATTAGGTCCCAGCACTTAAAACATCTCCATATTATCCCCCAACATTGCCATACTGAGGACCAAGCTCCCAACACATGAATCTTGGAGGCACACCCTCAACCTATATCATATCAGAAGCACATATGGATTGACTCCCAAGCTAAACTGAGACAATACCCATTGGCAACAAGGCAGTATGTACTTCAGATCATATGTACCTATATGTGATATCATTTTTTCATCTCTTTTAAGTTCATATGCAATTTCTAAATGGATTCTGATATACCTGCCCCACAGACTGAATCATTCATATGCTTACCCAGCCCAGTTTGTTACATTCATATGTATTCAGAAAGATTCTGTCTTGTCAACTAGTGATTCTGAATTTTAGTGTGCACATGAATCATCCAGAGAAAGGGTGAAATGCAGATTCTGGGGCCTTACCCTGAATTCCGGCCTCCATAGTTCTGGGGTAGGGTCCAGAATACTACATTCTTAACACGCTCCCTCCTGGGAGATCTGACACAAGTGACCTAAACCACACCTTGACTAGCGCTGTTCAGAAGTCCAGGGGATACAGTGGGTGCACACACAGGTTTGCTCTTCAAGTTCAAAGAAGAAAAGCCCCAGAGAAACTGCACTGTTGGTGTGGCAGTGACTGCCGGGTTCCCTGGCAGGTTGGCAGTGTCTCATTCTGTGCGGTTCTCTCCTTTGGCAGGGGGCGTTTTGGCCAGGTTCACAAGTGCGAAGAGAAGGCCACAGGCCTGAAGCTGGCTGCCAAAATCATCAAGACCAGAGGCCCAAAGGACAAGGTGAAGGGCATGGGGTGGGGATGGGGGGAGGTGGGTGCAGGAGCCACCCTCCTAACCGTTCTCCACCACACTAACTCCCTGTCTCCTCTCTCTCAGGAGGAAGTGAAGAACGAGATCAGCGTCATGAATCAGCTGGACCATGTGAACCTCATCCAGCTCTATGACGCCTTTGAGTCTAAGAATGACATCGTCCTGGTCATGGAGTAGTAGGTGTCCCCTCCTGCCCACCCCCCTTTACCCGCCTCCTCTACCCCACTCACAACTAGGAGTCTGCAGCTGCATTCTGCCTCAGCAGGGCCAGAATCAAACCCATTGCACCTTTGGATCTGATTTGTCTGAGTCACATGGTCGTGTCAGTCTCAGAAGGCAGACCACTTAGAGAATATACATCTCCCAATGCGACGTGTGGATAAGATGAAGCAGGACAAAATGGATACAGCTTTGTATCTAAGCTATATTACCACGAATCAAGCTTTCATTTTGTCCTGGGTAATCTAGAGGAAAGCGATTTTTGAATTACATCTCATTTCCAACGTATTGTCATCCCCCCTTTGTCCTCCAAGAATAAGTTCCAAGTCCCCGGAGTGGATGCTTGAAACCAAGGACAGTACTGAGCTCTCTAGCTACTATATTTTTCTTATACTTGCATACCTATGATAAAGTTTAATTTGTCAGTAACTAATAATAAAATGGGACAAACATAATGTGCTATAATATAATTATGGGAATGTCATCTCTCTCTCAAAATATCTTACTGTACTACACTGTCCACAGTTTCCTGTTGGTAACTAAAACCCCAGAAAGCAAAACTGTGGCCAAGCCAGGATTACTGGATTCATTAATACAAAGTTTATGTAAAATGCTCGATGCATAGAGTGAGAAGCTTCCATTTAATCACCTTTGTAAAAACTTAATGACTGGTTGGTTAGAAAATGAGTAGTTTTTTTCAGGCTGGGGGTGTAGTTCGTTAGTAGAGCACTTGTCTAGTATGTGTGAGGCCTTGGGTTTGATCCATAGCACCACAAAAGAAAAATTGAGAGAAAGAACAAAAAGAAGTTAGAACTACTCGCCTGCCTGTCAGGCAGGCACGCAGGTAGGCCAAGAGTTCTAACTAACACTGAATCAATATTTACTCCCCCCCACCGCCCCCGCCATTTTGGGTTTTGCTTCTTGTTGTGCAATAAAGTATCTTATATAGTAAAGTATCATTCCCATAGAAGCACTTTGTCCCTGCAATTGGTCTGAGGACTATGTCCTTAGAGTCCTCGTTGTCTCCAGCATTGAGCTGTAGCCACTGATAGAAGAGTCTTCGAGGTTTTCCCTTTGTGAAATTGAAGGTATATACAACAAGAGCAACCACCCAATTGAGATAGCAAAGAAGGCAGAGAAATAACTGTGCACACAGCTTTTTTTTTTTTTTTAAGAGTTAGAGGAACTTACACACCAAATTGCCACAAGAAAAGCATGTGATGGTCCAGGGCTCAGAACTAACGCCACCTCTCTTCCCTCTGTAGTGTGGAGGGCGGGGAGCTGTTCGACCGCATCATTGATGAAAACTACAACTTGACTGAGTATGATACCATCCTGTTCATCAGGCAGATATGCGAGGGGATCAGGCACATGCACCAGATGTACATCCTCCACTTGGACCTGAAGGTGGGGCATGTTTTCTGTTCTGCCAAATTTAAAGCCTTCCCACCCCCACCCCCACCCCATCTTGATTTGTGGGCCTTGCCAGATATACTCCAGCTCAGGAAATTTGTGGTGTCATTGGTTACATTTTCAGGAATTTTTTTTTTTTTTGGTATGGAGTCTTTCTGTGTTGCTCAGGCTGGTCTCAAACTCCTGGGCTCAAGTGATCTTCCTGCCTTAGCCTCCCAAGTAGCTGGGACTACATCAGTGTGTTAACACACCTGGTGAAAATCTAGATTCTTATCTCATTCTCAGCTTCTGACACCATCTTTAGGTACTATGCCCCCTTTTAGAGGCTACTGTTCATTAGTAACTTGCTTGTGTTAAAGAAATCATCAGTGGGGGTAGTTTCCTGAAAAATTTAGAATTAAAGCTGCCACTACCACCACCACAGTATTCTCATCATATCCTCCTCATTATCAGGATATGTAGGCGAATCCACAATTCACAATTCCCTAGTAGTAACTACACTTTCCAGGTTTCTAAGAATCCCCCGCGCTCTCCTGAACTGTTTCAGGAAGCTCTGGACTTTGGGATCTACTTTCCTAAGGGCTTGCCTGAGCACTAGTAGAAACTATGGAGAAGGGAATGTAGGGCAGCCAGAGGGCAGGGCTCCAAAGTCAAAGAGCAGAGAGGACAGGGAGGGGCACCATGCTGGAAATGGTGGAATGCATAAAAGATGCCAAACCACTTCCCCTCTCCTATTATTTATTACCCCTTCCTTTTTTATCTCTCTCAGTATGAAGCCCCTAGAATTGAACTGTACATAATTCCAAACTAACAAAAGATGGAGACTGAATAACACTGACCAAGCCAAATGTTGCAGCTATGAGTCAAAGTCCATCTTGTGTGGCTAGATCATTTGTTCATTTCCCTGTTTGCACAGCATGACAGTGAGATAAAGTATGAATTCTATATAATATACCATCTATTGCAAGTCACCAGGGATTGTGCAGCTAAATAAATCTAGCCTCCTTAAATAGCTTTCCATGGGCCTCTCTTCTACAGCTTGGCTTCCCTCGCTGTTGATTTATGTGCCTTGCCTTTCGCATTCACTGGTGCACAGAAGGAGGGCCAGGGGAAGTGGTATATAAAACGACAAAGTCAGAGGTCAAAAATCCTTAGCAAAGCCCTTGGCCATGAACTGAGTATGATAATGCATATTTTCATGGTGCATTTTCGTTGAGTGTGGATATTCTGCAGATATCCCTAAAGGGATTTTATTGGCAACCGGAGCCAGGAGCTGGCCTATCATAAGTCAAATGACTCCATCTGTGGCTTCATAACATTGATTGAGAACTTGCAATAGGCCATTTTAGTTATGCCTTGTGTATAGAGATGATAATAAAGGTGACAGCTGGATGGGTCATTAAGGACTAGCTTTTGCAAAAGCTCCTTGGAAGGAAAAGGGCCCAAAGTATTGAATGTCTGTCACTATATAGGGGAGAGGAGAAGTAACTTAAAA
Organism: Marmota monax; assembly: GCF_021218885.2. Classification (NCBI taxonomy): domain Eukaryota; kingdom Metazoa; phylum Chordata; class Mammalia; order Rodentia; family Sciuridae; genus Marmota; species Marmota monax. The sequence goes on along the minus strand of NW_026693024.1, from coordinate 2,786,889 downwards.
ATGGTCTCCTTTATATTTTTCTGCTCTAAAAATCATATCCAATGAATATTCTTTAATTTCACAATCAGAAAAATTAACTTTTTGAAGTGCCTTCTTGACATTCTGCAAATCAAATTTTTTCCCCCAAGGCTATGATCCCTGAGGTGAGCTATGATCCCTCCTAAGGGATGGGGGAATGGAATCCTGGCATCCAAAGACTTGGTTCCTGTCCTCAGTTTTCCGAGAAGAGTTGAGACTAGAGTTTGAGGGTGTTCAGCTCTCCTTTAAAAATGTTATTTCTCTTTTAGAGATAATCTTGACTTTAAATCAAGTCCTTTATTTCTCCCAGACCTCATTTTTCATATCCCAATAAATATAGGTCCCTTTGTAGGACATTCTAGGGACATTGGGCAGTAGTGCTACTTACCAGTTTTTCTCCCACTTTGTCCCAGACTGTTAATTTAGCAGAGTGAAGTCTTACCTGAATCTAACTCAAAGGAAATATTAGTCAAGGGCTTCAGGCATTGAGACCAAACTCAGCAAAACCTTAGGATTTCTGAGAATGAAGAATGAGTAGGAGGAAACAGCTTTGCTTTAACATGAGACTTTCCCATAGACAAAGTGCAAAAGAAAAATCTAAAAGTCAGGGGAGTTCACATTATATTGCATATTCTGGGTGGTTAAGCGAATCAGGCCATTTCTCTTGGAACTCATAAATCTTTGGATGAAATATGCCTCCAAGCAGGGGAAATTCATACTTAATAATTTTAGAGGGGCCAATGTCACATCTAGCTGGCCTCCACCAGTCCATTTGGGAAGTCCTGAAACAGCCTCCTCCTTCCCTCAAAGAGGCCTCTGCCTGAACTCATGCATTATGGTCAACTGCAAAGCTGTGGAGAGGGACAGGCAGGGTAATGCAAGGTTGGCAGTGTCCCCGCAACCTCATCCACCACATAATTAAAGGAGAAAATACCCACACAGACAAGCCAGCCCCCAAGTGAAAGGCCTGATATGTTTTTCCTGAGCATCGTTGTATTTTTAGTTGTGGTTCAAGGACAATTTGAGTAAAGGATTGTTGTTTTCATTGCTAATGTGTCTCTTTCTCCTGGCAGCCTGAGAATATCCTGTGTGTGAATCGGGATGCTAAACAAATAAAAATTATTGATTTTGGATTGGCCAGAAGGTATGTCTCTTCGGACATAGGTGTAGGAATGGATTAGGGGACGTGATCGATGATCAATCTTTGCAAAGTAAATCTGATATACTCCTTGGTTTCACGTCCACATTTAGAATTTATGAAATTTACATTCTCTTACCTTGTCAAATTTGAGATTTGTCTTTAAAAGTCTCTATAATGCATGTAATAAAAATATGATAAATTTAAACCTAATACAATGAAGTTTAGTAAGTTAGAAGCCATTAGTTTAAGATTTTTAAGAATTTGTCTTGGTCTTTTATATTTGTTCCATCAGTGACAAGCAGATTTACTTTTAAAATGTTAATAATTTAAACAAGATTGCCAAAGGTTCTGGCACATATATGCTTCTTAAGGGAATAAAAAGTTTACATGGACACATTAACAATTCAGCACATTAACGATGCATATAAAATGGGTGTTGTAAATTATTGCAGTCTTTTCCTTATTCGTCAATGCAGGCTTATTCAAGCCTGTACATGTCAAGGACTGTATCATTTTACATTATATTCTATAATTTAGATGTTCTAATTATTCTGAGTGACTTTTGCCAAAACTGTTTCAGATTATTACGGTCTTGTAGTATAAATTTTGACTCTTGAAACCCCTGGGACTTCTTCACAAGTTTTGGACGCTGGTACAAAGACAGGATTTCTTTTAAAGTCTATTTATTTTGAATTTGCTGGATCGCTGAAGTTATTCCGTCTCATAGACTGCATCTCTTTTCTGTGATCCCGATTTTGGAGTTTGGATTGACACTCTCCATCCTTCCATCCTGTCTCCTCAATTTCAGATACAAACCCAGAGAGAAGCTGAAGGTGAACTTTGGAACCCCAGAATTTCTTGCCCCTGAAGTTGTGAACTATGATTTTGTGTCCTTTCCGACTGACATGTGGAGTGTGGGGGTCATCGCCTACATGCTGTAAGTCCCTGTGCAGGTCTCTCGTATGCTTGGCCTAAATCTGTGCATATTCTAAGAGGTTTAGCTATTTTTGAATAACAGCCCCGATTTAGGTCATTTAAAAATAACAACATACCATACTCTGTGGCTTCTTAGGTTCTGTTGAATCTTGTGGGTGAAAAGAGTGAATTCTCCCCCACCTCATCTGAAAAAGTGAATGTGTGTGTCTTCACAAATCACTTTGAGTGCTGATACCACCTGAAGCTTTAAAAGGAATTAAAAAGAAAGAGAAAGACTTGGTGGTGACACTCCTGGTGTTTGTCTTCTGAGTATACAACAGTACTTTTCTAGCTACAAAATGCTTTAACAAGGAATTACTATCTTTTGAAAATTCATATTTGAGTGTAGCAGCAGCTTTCACAGTTGCCTTTGTTGAATTAGGAGTTCAGTGGGGGAGGTAAATATTTCCTTGTTTGCAATGATATATTATAAAATTATTATTCTCCATTGTTAGGTTATTTTCCCCTTCTGACTTTTAAATGACAGAACCCCAAAAAGCAAACTGTCTGTAAAGGTTTTGAGGCTATTTAAAAAATACTCACTCTGGATCCTGCACCTTGTAGACTTAGCGGTTTGTCTCCTTTCCTGGGTGATAATGATGCAGAGACACTGAACAACATCCTGGCATGCAGGTGGGACTTAGAGGATGAAGAATTTCAGGACATCTCAGAGGAGGCCAGGGAATTCATCTCCAAGCTCCTGATCAAGGAGAAGAGGTAACCTAAGTTCATCTTGTGCTCTGGGAAAAGTAGGGAAACAATATGTACCACTGGGCTTATTAGAATTCATTCCCCTAAAGCCCGGATGCTGGGCTAATCCCAGTGACGGGGAGGCTGAGGCAGGAGGATTGCAAGTTGGAGGCCAGTCAAGTCAGCCTCAGCAACTTGGTAAAATCTTGTCTCAAAACATTTAAAAAAAAATGAGAAGGGCTGGGGATGTAGTTTAGTGGTAAAGCACTTCTGAGTTCAAACCCCAAGAAAGAAAATCATCCCTCTAGTGATATCTAGCAAGTCTATTGAAATCTGGGGCTACTGTGTTCATGAGGCATTTAGGATTATCATTTTATGTCTTTCTGCCTTTTGCAACAAAGCTCTAGCAATCATGGTCTCCTGTTAGGCCCCAAGTTATTCATCTTTAATCCCTTTCACCCATTTAAGCCAAATGCATGGCTCTGGGCAGCTGAATAACCACCATTTCATTTGAGAATCTATTGGGGGCCAGATGCTTTTTGGGGTTCTGTCATTTAAAAGTCAGTTAGATATTATCTCTTTTAGTCACCATCTTGCCTCCTCCTCCAAGAGGTAGAAACTCTGATTATTACTATTTTATCGATGAGACTCTAAGCAGTTGGCCCACAGTCACATGGCTTTTAAGGGGCAGAACTGATACTGAAACACAAGTTGACCTTCCTCCAAGGCCACACACTGAGCTGCTGTGTATTACATGGCCTTCTAGTTTCTCTAATGCTAAAACCACATTCATTCAAAGTTCAGTGGATAAAGAACAATATTGAAATACAGGGACTTGCATCTTAGAATAATAGAGGGAGAGGGACATTGTGATTAACCTGTCAAACATACTATTTCAGATGGCTTTATGCCCAAACCATGTAACAGTAGGTGGTCTTTAGGATTGTCAGAGCCAGTAATACTTGGTTTGTTGTCTTATTGTCTTTTTGACTTTTAGGTCCATTAATAAGCATGACCACAAATCAATAGATTGAGGGATGCTGTGTGGAGTAGGGTAACAGCATGGGTAGTGGGTCTGATGTGGGGCCTAATGGGAAATCCTTTCATTCAAGTATTTCACTGATCATCTACCATAATCCAGCAAACAAATTGGGGCATCCATCTTAGATGTACAAAACCTAGTCCTGCTTTAGTAAATGCATGATCTAATAGAAGAGATAGTTATTTTTAAAAATCAATAATACAAATGTGGTCAACACAAAGATAAGACCAGAATGGAGTCCCTAAAGGGTGAAGACTTAGCCAGGCTAAGAGCATCAGTCTAAGAGAAGGGACAATTTGTATTGTGATTTTCTTTGTCCTTAATGAAAGGGCACAATAATAGCTAAGGTTATTATTATTATTTGCACATTATTGTACTATAGGCAGTGGACAGATAGAAAGTGCCAACCCTATGAAACTTTGGGGGATGAGAAATCCACAATTACTGTGAACCTATTGTACATATATATTATATAAATATATTTGATCGATCGATCTATCTATCCTTTTATGTATTACCTTATTTAACCTCTGGAAAATCCAGTGGTATATGGACATACCATCAGTACTTTACAGATGAGGAAACTGAGGCTGAGAGTCATGAAGCCTTGGGGCTAAGGCAGAGCAGATCCTGAGCAGGACCAGCGACTCCAATGCCTATGCCTTGCTCACCCCTGCAGTCTAAGGGCTTTGTTTAATACCTATGATGCATCCCATAACATTTGTTCGACTGGTTTAGTCTTGAAGTCAATAGTTGGATAAAATAATGTCACATATTACCATGGTAGCATAAATTTCTGGGGTACAAAGATAAAGCTGAAATGTTATTAAAAGTTTTATGATGAGTAAAATGTTATTATTAGCTCTTCAATGTTAAGATTTTAAAAGTCTGACAGTGCAGGAATAATCATTTTTCAGCACTGTCCACTATTGCAATTCTCTGACATCTAATAATGGAAATTTATGGTACTAAACACAATCACATTTCCATCTGTGGTTGGAGGAGGTGAGGAGTTTTTTCTTATTAATAACCTCGGTCTGGTTATGGTCCTGTAATGGTGATGCTGTCAATAATGTCACTAAAGACATATTTCCTCTTCAAATTGATACTTAAATATTTGGCATCTGATGAAGCAATTATATTGACTTAATCCTACAAACTGAAGCTTTATGATTGTTTGAAACTACTGACTTGATATTTTTCAGAAATTGCACTCAGTTGTAGTTTTTATTTTGAAAAGTTATTTTTATGTGATCCATATTAGTACACCAAACAAGTTACAAATTTCAGAATTAGAATGTGATATCATCTTTATTATGGTGTTTATATATGGTTAAGAGAGTATTATTTTCTAAAATTGTATAAACCTCTTTTTGTAGCTGCAAAAGCAGATAGTTTCTTCATAAAGTATTCCTACTTTCTTCGAATAATTATATTAACCATATTTCCTTATCTATTTAACTCTTCAAAACTTCTTTGTTTGAACATTAGTAATACATATACAAAAGACATAATACCTGAATTACTTTTGTAATAATCAATAATCATTGTGGTTTGTTGTTCTCATAATAATAAATATGGGTTTATTCTTCAACTGTTAGGAACTCAATTTATGAGACTCAGATATCACAAGAACTATTTCTTATATTTGGAAGTATTCAATTATTAACAAGAATTTTGATCATTTGTCTTGCTTGCTTTTCCAATGCTGTTACTCTGATTGGATGTGATGGTGACCTCTGCCCTCATCCTCAGCACACAATTCTAGAAAAGATACACTTTACTGTGAATTTGACATTTGGCCATCTGGTCTACCAGCACCAAAGATGAGGGACAAATGTAGACCTTGTTTGGTGTGTTCCTACTAATGAGTTTTTTTCCATTTAGTTGGAGAATAAGTGCCAGTGAAGCTCTCAAACACCCCTGGTTGTCAGACCACAAGCTCCACTCCAGACTCAAGGCACAGGTAACCAGGTTTCTTCCTTTCTTCTTTTTTTTCCCTCCTATTTTCTTGTGTTTTGAGGACATAATGCTACTGTCACCTTAACCTTAAATAATGTTCCTTCTAATGCCTTTTCTCATAGTCTTCAAATCTTGTACTAGTGTTAATTTGCTTAAGGTTCTTTTATTGAGTATTTTGCATTTAAAAAATAATGTTAATTATGGTGTTTATATATGGTTAATAGAGTATTATTTTCAGCATAATTATTTATTATTAAATCATTTTATCCTTTACTAAATAAATCACATCAAAATTCTATGTATATACACACACACCCCATTTGGTGTGTGTGTGTGTGTGTTTAAAATATTATATACATACATAAAGTTTTGGAGAAGATATGCTGATAAACGTTCAGGATAAATCCCTCCTTAAAACAATTCAGTATTATAAATTCTTTGCTTACCTGGTTTAATCTACTCTGGGCACCAAATCTTAACTCTGATATTCAGCTTGGTCTAGATGTCCCTATAAGTATATGTGAAGGAGACTTGTACCACAGACTAAAGACTGAAATATTTGTTACAAATAATTGACCCCATGCTCTGGACTTACTTCTTATAGTGAAATCTTTCTCTATTCCCACTGCCTTACCATTTATATTCTGATTCCTTCATCTATTTCTTTGGCATTGATTTCTTTTTTGAGCTTTAGATTCATATATGCACCTAGGTACAAGATGCTTCTACTTGGATCTTCTCAGCCCTTGCCTTTCCCTACCTCATCTCATCTTCAACCATCCTCCAGAAAAGAATGTCCATTGAGTGGCATCAACTAGACCTCAGGCATCTTCTTTGTTTTCTCCCTCTCCCTCAATTTCCCCATCTCATATTTAACTACCTCCATGTTATGTACATAATATTCCCCAATTACCTCTGGAATCTGCAATTCTCTCCATCTCTGCGGTTGTCCTGGCCTGGGACATTTGTCTCCTGAATTGCTATAGTAGCTTCCTGGCTGGCTTCTCTGACTCCCTCATGCTGTTTCCATCCAAATAATTGTGGATTCTAGAAATAACACAGAAACAGATGAATAATATTTAAGTAACTTTACTTGGGACTTAGGATGCTCAACCAGAAAAGTTGCACAGAGGGACAATAAGCATTCTATGGCTTCAGGTTCCCAGGTGACAGGCCTGATATGTGCATCAGTTAGCGTGGCTTCTGCCATTGCCCCAGTCTGGTGTGTGTGTGTGTGTGTGTGTGTGTGTGTGTGTGACACATTTTTATTTCCTCCACCTTTTCTCCTCATCTTCCCCACTCCCTGGGGTTTTGGAATGGAACTTTTCCCTTGACCAACAAACCTTGGAATGACTATGCTTCAGGTACTCACTTTTTCCACATCCAGTTTTTATTGAAATTAACTCTACTTCTAAATTCAGCATCAGCACTGAGTTTTATTTGTGTCTGAATATACCTTTCCTTGATAATTGGTACTGATGCCAAGTAAAAATAGACTTATTACCTAGCCAGTACCTCACCCAGACTACATAAACTGCTTATTAGGGTGACCAACTTATTTTGAGCCCATTTTCCACTAGTGTATTTTTATCCAAGCTTATTGGTGTCCAAATACACTTTGACGTGGCAGGACAATATAGAAACCACAGTGGAGAATTAATGACATTATAGGATCTAAAAAGTGTTTAAAAATATTTCTTAAACCATATTACAACAACAAAAAAAATCACCTTTTTTGTTATTTCATCCAACTGCTAGCACCTGAGGTGAATAAATATTTCAAGAATAGTGACAATTTTAGAAAAAATATAAATCTCATCATTAAAATTATAATTATGCAGCTCTGTGACAGAGACTGCCCTAACCGCTTTACAAAAACCCTCATGCCAACCCTATGAAACAGGCACCATTTTCATCCCCATTATGTAGATGTGAACACTGAGGAAGGGAGGGTGAGTTCTAGAGTCTGGAGCTGAACTTTCTTGCTCTACCATCCTACTAGGGAAAAGGGGTGTGCACAACGTTTCCAGAATCATTCTTGGGTTGTACATATTTGGTGTTATGAAAAGCCAATATACAAACATTATGTTTTATGTTTTCCAATGAAATACAAGCGAGTATCCCTTATCTGAAATGCTCAGGACCAGAAATGTTTCAAATTTGGGGTTTTAAAAAAAACATTTTTTTGGAATATTTGCATATGAATGAGATATGTTGGGGATGGAACTCAATCTAAACACAAAACTTGCTTATATTTCATATACATTTTACACATATAGCCTGAAGATACTTTTAGTGCATCTTCTTTTTGACTGTGACCCATCACATAAAATCAGATGTAGGATTTTCCACATGTGATATCATGTTGATACTGGAAAATCTTCAAACTTTGAAGCACTTCTGATTTCAGATTTTTGGATTAGAAATGCTCAATCTGTACTGAGACTCAATTTTTTTCAGAAGATTCATTTTTGCAATAATCTTGGTTTGATATGGTCTCTGAATTAAGAATTTACCTTTATATCAAACATTTCTGACCCAAACTACTTATCAGTTTAAATTCTACTTTACTTGTATTTTATGCATTCTTATCTATTTCTTTTAATCGTTTTATGCTTAATAGCATAGGCCTTAATCATCTATCATCAGGCCTAATGATGAGTAAGCCTATCATCAGTCATTTAAGAAGCATGTTCTTTTCTTAGAAATTAAGGTCCTGAAATTCTCTGCCTTCTGTCTTATGCTCAAGATGACATGCAGTGGTTGCATCTTTTCTTATGTTCCCAACTATATGAACATATCCCGTCTCCCATCAGAAACAGCTCTCACCTGGGGTGGAACAAAGCACTCTAAACCTTGAATCAATTAGGACTCTCTGAGTTCCTCCTACAGAACTCCTAAATGCTTTGGGGCCAGAGGAAGGAAATATGAACAAATATGGCATAGTTTCTTTTCTCCCAGAAGTAAGACACTTTCTAACCTTTTTCCTATTCTCTGTGCTACTACCTTAGTTCACGCCCTTTTCTTAATGAACTAATAAAGCATCTATGAGCTAGCTGATAGCCAACCTCCATTCACTCTTTTCCCTAGTCCATCAAGCCATCATTTCCTTAATTACAACCTTGATCATATTACTCCTGGTATTAGTCTGTTTTCTATCACTGTAACAAATACCTGAAATAATCAACTTAAAAAGAGAAAAAGGTTATTTTGGCTCAGTTTTGGAGGTTTCAGTCCATCACCAATTGGTTCCATCACTTTTGTACCTGTGGTGGGAGCACGTCATTGTGGGAGCTCATGGTAGAACAAAGCCTCACCTCCTGGCTGGAAAACAAAAAAAGGAAAAAGCAGAGTCCCATAATCTCCTTTGAGAACCTGCCTCAATGACCTAAAGACCTCCCACTAGGCCCCACCTCTTAAAGATCCCACCACTTCCCAATGATGCCACCCTGTAGACCAAGTCTTCAACACACTGTCCCTTGGGGTGCAGTTAAGATCTAACCTACAGCAATTCCTGGTTAAAAAAAAATCCTCACACCTCCCCCATTATCCACACCAAACCAAACACACTTAGAATGACAGCTGCTCCAATACATCCTAAACTCTTATTTCTTATTTCTGGACTTGTTTCCATTATTCCTTGCAGATCAGTCCAAGTCCTACTGATTAAAGCTGACATCAAATGCCATCTTCTTTATGATGGCTTTTCTACATACCCAGACTGGAGGTTCTCTCTGTCTTCTTGAATCTCCCTGCGGCACTTACATCACCTGGGTCCTTGACTAGGTTAGAACACTTTTGGAAGAAACCTCTAGTGTCTGATTCATCTTTGAAGTCAGTGCAGTTCCAGTATCACAAGTCCTGGCTCTTGCACTTTGTCAAAGTGGGCTTTGACAAAACACACAAGTGTAAAAATAAAGCATAAGTAGGTACAAATTGTATTGATCCTGATTCTGAATAAGAAGGAAGGGAAGTAATAGTGGAGGGTTACAGGAGTGGACATGTGCTCAAGCTGGACTGTGTGTCTGCCAGGAGGTTGTCAGTAACTTAGGCTTCAAGAATGTCTTCTTAAAGGCTGTTTCCCACTCAGCAGGAGATTACTGATTCTCTATATGTCCTCATATCATAAGTCAGGAACTGATGAAAACAGTTCTAATGCTTCCCCCAAATGTCTCCTGGTTTTCCTAGAAAAGGAATCGCAGCTCTGATGCTCAGAACCTCGTGACAAAATAGTCCATGGAAGGCGTCCACCTGCAAGGTTGGTCTTAGGTACCCCCCCACACCCTTTTTTTTTTCACTCTAAGAGCAAAGAAAATTACTCATTTGGGGCTAATCAGGATGGCAATCCAGAAAAGCCCAGATTCAAGAAATCTTGAGAATGTGCTCTGCCTGCCTCTTCCTACAGAGGCATTTGTTCAAGATGTAAGCAAAAAGAATAATAAGAAAGAAATCCAATGTTCCTTGCACAGACATTATGAGAAGCAGAGCCATATGTCAGTTGGGGTGGGGGTGGGGTGATAGAGGGTCCCAGATTGAGATTGCTGTGTTTGCACCCTGATTTTGTCATTTTCTGGTGGAGCAAGCCCAGTTCCCTGTTGGGTGGGTTGGGGACAGTATCACTCATTGGCTGAGCTCATTAGGGGGCTATGATGAGATAATTCAATAAAAACCTGAGAACGGGGACTGGTGCCTACCCACTAATAAGCTCAGGAGATTCCAGTATCTGAACAGAAACTGTCTCAGGTCTTTTCTTTCTTACCATCGTGTAAGCTTAGAGGAAGTGGTACCTTCTTTGATATAGATGGAGAAACTCGGTTTTAGGGACTCAGAAAATAAATAACTCACCCAAGGCCTGGTAGCTAGGAAATGGTAAAGCATGATTTTTTTCTGGTGTCTTGAAAGATAAAGCCCATGTTATTCCCCACTACTTTGTTTGTGAACTTGGCCCCACTCTCTGGCCCCAAGAAAGGCCACTTCCATACAAACTCACATATATTCCCTTCTGACTTAGAGTTTTGTCAGAATTACTAAGGGATAGTTTTGTACATGAATACCTTCTTTTATATTCATAATCTAGAGCCAGGTATGCCTTAGAGGAGAAGACTGAAGAAGTAACACTGCACTGATAAAGAAGAACTTTTAGAAATACCAAGATTACAAAGGGGGACATTGACCCTCTAGCAGGTCATCTCCCTCATCTCAGGCAGCAAGTCCACAGTATCTTGTGCAGTTGCTAAATTTTAACAACTGCACAAGACTTAAGATATACAAGTCTGTGTTCTTGCTGTGCACTGGTCTTAAATACCATCCCCCATTTTTTTTTTCCAGGGCTGGGAATTGAACCCAGAGCCTGTACATAGTAGTTAATCTTAGACTCCATGGTCTGGATCCCTTATTCTAATCTGTATTTTTCTGGGCCTAGGGTTTTCATCTACTTTTGACTGAATATACTCTTGTAAACTGCCTCAAATCTTTTGTAAAATAAGAAGGGGTAGGAATAACTCAGTGCATTGTACTCAAGGTCACAAACCAGTGTTGAGAAAATACTTGGTTTTCCATGTAAGGATCACTTACTTATGAGCCTGTCACTTATTTGGAAATCTATGAACAGTCAGCAGAAGGTTCATGCTCTCAATTTACAAGGACCCTTCTTATTTGTCAAAAATAGCACAGGCATTAAAGTTTTGGGACTCGTAGGAGGTGCCAGGCATGGGTTTCAGCACTCTGAGAGCTGCATTTGCTATGAGTCCTGAGAGCCCAGGGCTCAAAGCAGCCAGGCCTGTGTCTGTTCCCTTTCTCCTCCCTCACCCTCTCCCCCAGAAGCAGTTTTGTCCCCAGTCACCACAAACCCCAAGGGTTTGCCACAAACCACCTTCCCACCAGAAATACTGGAGTCACTTTCGAGGCCTGATGGGAACAAATTCACTGGGTGACAGGGGGGTGCATTCCAAGACTGTCCTGTCGCCAGGGCCTGGCAGGGAAAGAATGAGGAGGAGTGGTGGTAAGAGGACGTAGACCCCCTCCATGACAAAGCTGGCACTTCAATGCAATGGCAAACAGTGTCAGCCTGAATAGTGACAGGACACAGAGGGAAGCTGGTCCCCTGCACAGTTAGATACAGCCTTTGCTGGTACTGGATGAGAAGACCTCTCTGGACTCAGTCATGTCACGTTTGCCTCCTGATGACTACATGGGCTGGCTGCCTTCCGCCCCACTTGACCACAGAAATTCACCTAGGTCTCACCTCAGGCCAAGGGAGAATCGCTTCAGATCCGCAGAACCTAGATGCTTCCTAGTTTACTTTCTTACTTTTTTTTTTTTTTCTTTTGTGGTGCTGGGAGTTGAACTCAGGGCCTCGAGCATACTAAGCAAGTGCTCTACCACTGTGCTACACCCCAGCCCCTACTTATTTAAAAATTAAACCTTAAGATATGAACTCTGGGAGCAAATGCATCTGAAAAGTTTTTTGTTTTGTTTTGTTTTGTTTTTAAATCACTCTTCACAATATTCCCTGCCAGGAGGGTGAGATGAGGTTTTTGGCAAGATGTATTATGAGTGAAACCAAGTTTGAGATAATATTGATTTTAAAAATCTGGTGGTTAAAGATTATGTCTGTGGAAAAAGAACAAGTTCCAGGCCTTATGAATAAGGCATAATCCACAATGTAAATTGAGGCATATAAATCTCCTTCAATTTGTTAGAGGTTTCTTGATGCATCAAAGAAACAGTCCCAAAGTCAACCTGGCGGCACTTGGTTTGTTTCCTCCCTTGCATCTTTTGCCAGCCTCTGAAATATAAATTTCGGACCCCCCTTTAGATCCATAGGAATAATTTAGGGCAGCAGTGTGCAAGCCCTAGGTCAGAGATGTTTGTAAAGTTAAGTGGAAATACGATCCGCCCTCCATGTCCACAGGTTCATGCCTTCAGATTTAACCAACTGTGGGTTGAAAATATTTGGATAAAACAATTGCATCTGTGTCTATATGGACTTTTTTTTCTTGTTATTTTCCTCTAAACAACATAGGATAACAACGATTTACATAGCATTTATATTATACTAGGTATCATAAATAATCTGGAGATGATTTAAATTATGCAGAAGGTTGTGGATAGGTTCCTTGAAAATATTGTGCCACTTTACATAAGGGACTTGATCATCTGCAGATTCTGGTCTCTATGGGGGGTCCTGGAACCATCCCCCATGGATACTGAGAGACAATTGTATTCCCTACGTAGTAACCCGCATTCTCACTTTGATGCTGGAATCAAGCTGACCTGGCCTGGTGGCAACAGTTCAGGAGCTGCTGAGCTCTAGATGAAACAAAGCGGCTTTGTCCCTCGATATTGCAAATAGTGCTAAAATGTCTTGCATAAGCTAAAAATAAAAAAACAACCCGGGTAAGCAGTGCAATCCATCAAGAGGTTTCTTTTCTCCCCCACCCCCCCGCTGCCCCCCCTTTTTTTCTCTCTCTCTCTTTCACATACACACATTCATTATAAAAAAAAAAAAAAGCCATGTGTGGTTTTCCTAAGGGGCACAACCAACTAATTACAATTTTTAAAGTCCTGCTGAATTAACAAGATTCATATTTTGTTTGCTTTGCAGGAAAACTGCTGTGGTTGCTGCTGCTTTGAGAAGACTTGGAAAAAAACCAGCAGTTCTGATGCCTTGACCCCTATGATGACTGGCGGCTATAGCAGGGGGAGCCCTTGAACTTAAACTTGAACTTGGAGTACCTCTGTGAACATAGAGGGGGCACCAGGCACCCATTCTCAGGGGACTCAGAGAGATCCCCACATCCCATGTAGTACACGTTGAGAAGATGTTTCTCGGCCTTCTTGAGTTTTTATTTTTATTTTTGGATGTCAGTTACTGGGACAGGAGGTGCATTATGTTCGTTATTTCTCAGATTACTAGAGCAATTGTCTTGAGATTTATTTGAGATTTAAAAACCTGCAGGATGCATTTAGAGGGAGCAAACAGCTTCTAGTAACTAAACAATGCCACTTGAGCGGTGATCATATTTTCAGAAAAAATACTGTTTGGCAGACCCTTGAATATTATTTCCATTTCTTGTTTTGATTTGTTCCAAAATCAGGTGAAGTCAATGATTAAATAATCTATGTGCTGGCTTTCTTAGAGTTCTGAAGCAAGAGGCAGCAGACATCATATCTTCTGTTTATTCTGATGTCTCCCCCCAAGTGCGTGAGTGTCTTCCAAATGGCTGTTTCTGTTTTCATATTGGTGCAGTGTGTTTTTGCAGCACTCTCCCAGCTCTCCTGTGATGCTCAGCTCATCTGCCTGAAGTACATTCATCTGGGGAGGCGATGTGAAAGTTATCTGCTTATGGTTAGTCCTAAAACTACAGCCTTTAGGAAGAAGTTCGACAGTCATGGGGGCTGTCCGTGAGAATAGCTGGACTTGTGCTTTCTGGAGAAGGACAGTGCTGGCTTCCTACATTGAAGTGACCAGGAAGTAGCTGTCCACTCTCTGTGTCATCAAACAAATAGCACCTACACAGAATCTCATGGGATTTGGGGATTGTAAAGAAAGCAGATACCAAAGATGAGGGGGCTCTCTCTCTCACTTTTTGGGCATGACCATGATTTCCAGCTGTAATCTTCTTATTCCCAAGTTTGTGAACCATTTCCTGACACTTGTTTAATAAGGGACATAAGTGTTACTGCATGTGGTACTTAGGGCCCAGAAAGACACTGAGATGTGAACAACAAAATGTGCATATTATTTTCTTACAAAGGAGAGACAATGCCAAGACCACTGGAGTCCCCTTGCACACCAGCACTCTGCTCACCACTCAGCTTGGGGAACTTTCCATATCCAAATAAGTGTTGGGTTGAGATACCCTTATTTTTAGCCATAAATCTTTGTAGGCTTCTGTTGTCACAATCAGAATAACTTGGTGGTTCTATCAGTGAGGGCAGATTTGATTCCCACTGTTCTCCATTCTCTCTCACCTCCACTTAAAGCATCCTTGTAGCACGTCCTTAAATAATTAATGTACAACATTCTTATTGTCATGTTTAAAGTAAAGGGGAGGAAGAAGTAGAGGGAAATGTGCAATTCATTGAAGGTCATGTGCTAGGTATAAAACTTCTTTCTAGACTTCGCTCTTATTATTTAAAAACATTTCTTTTTTCTTTTAGCCTATATATTAATTTAAGGATGGTTTCTCTTATATTCCTGTTATGTGATTTTGTTTAAAATGTTTTCTTTAAAAAAATAAAAGAAACACAAAGACACACACACACACACAGTCCTGTGACTGCAGTGTTACATTACTGTGCTATGTTTAGCTGATGCTATTCATTGAGTCTGGAAAAATACAAGCCAGAGCATGCATTAATACTCTTAGACCGCAGAGACCTGGCACTCACTCAAATGCTAAATAGGACACAAGGGTCTGGTTTGAAACCCCGCGTGGAAGGGCGTTTGTGGTCCTGTGGTCCTGCGGTCCTGTGGCGTGAATTCTCTACCAGATTGAGCAGGAGGTCTGTTGCAGGATGTGCATTTTACATCCAGCTTCCATTCTGACTCACGTTGGCAGATACACTTTCCCCAGGCCCTGCCACACATGGCAGGGACAGCTCAGGTCAAATACAGGCACAATTTCTTTGCCAAATTAAACCATTCAATGACCCTGTGGATGTGTTTTTTTTTTTAAACTTTAAAAATATTTTTTAGTTTTTGAGGTTTAGAAAGGAAACTCTACTTTGAGAATGAATGCTGTTTGAATTTGTAGTTCAATTTCTATGCTTGGATGGGAAGCCATCCTCATGCCAGCAGGGCGCCTTTTATAGGAGAGCTGAGGATAGTTGCAGAGTCGGTGAGTGCAGTCTAGGGTTACCATGATGGGGAGATTATCAGTCTAGTGTTCATCCTGTCCCTTCACTCCACACCCACGAATGGCTGCTCCAGCGAGAGCCTGTAACGTGGTAGATTACTGCTCTGTTGGGGGAAAGGGGGCTTTGCAAAGCCGGGGAATCAAACCAGACACAAGTGTGGACCAGAGAATCCAAGTCTGGCTAGACTGGGGCTATTGTGATCAATTTTTCCAAGAAGTCATCAGGATTTGAGAGGCCGTATTTCTCCTCCACCTTCTTAATGAACAATGTGACTTTGCTTACTCCCATTCCTTTAGCAAATGGAGGAAATTAAGCTCTGATGTGGCACTTCCCACTGTCTGGAGAGAAATAAACCTACAAATTATTAAGAAGAGAGAGTCCCCACGTTTTGTAATTTGGAAGACATCAAACCCTCACCCAGAGTCTGTTGATATTTAAAAATAGGAGAAAAGATGTCATGCTCCCATTTGTTGCATAAAAGAACTTTAGCAGGAACTGTCATCTGAGTTAACTTGGGACAATGATTTCCAGGTTGAAATTGGGTATCACATATCTCTGTTGAGTCCTGTAGATTTGTTTTTAGTTGCTTTTTTTCCGACTTAATACTAATTTGCTTTCTTTCCTTAAAAAAAATGTAAATAGGCATGGTGCTATTGACATGGCATATTTGGATGTATGTGTTAAAAGATGTGTGAATAGTTACATTTTCATCCATTTTATGGAAATTAGTATACTTTTTTTCTCATTTTAGAATCAAAATATGGATTTTATGTTAGGAACAAGAATATCCTGTTTTTCATTTTATTCCTTTTTTCCCCTTGATGCTGCCTCTGCCCTTACCCAGTGATTAGGCGAAGAGCGCCAGTCTGCCTACCTGCACTTCTTTAGTTTGGGCTGTAGACCAGCACCTTTAGCAAATTCATTTGTAAAATTGTAAGTGACAGAAAGAGGCAGGCAGGGATCTTGGTGGGCTGTGATGGTTAGATTCAGTTCATCTCTGTGGTCCCTGGCAATTCTGCCATCCACAGGGGCTGAAACATGGCTGAGTCTTGCTTCTCATTGTCTCCAATTCTCCCTACTTTGTGTTTGCTTCATCTTCAAATTTTTTTCTCTCTTTTACTTAAGTTAAAACCCAAATCCATATTTTCTATCATGATACACCGCTAAGGCCTTTGGTTCATTTATTTATTATTTTTAATTAATTAATTTTGGGAGGGAGGCATTGGAGATCAAACCCAGGGCCTCCTACATGCTCTACTACTGAACTACAACCCCAGACACCACCACTACCCAGAACTTTTTGAGATGAAAATTTTATTTCCAAGAGGCAACTGATTCAGATGACTTCCTCACATACCTTGAAATCTGCAGCTTCTGACAGTAGATGTGTTGTGTATGTCTCCCTGCTCCATTTAAGTGAGGCCTGTTTTGTATAATTGGGGCAGTTTCACCTTCCTTGAAGGCTTATGACCCAACCACAATGCCCATTCAACAGAGCAGAAAACATCTGGGCCCCACTGTGCAGATGTTGGATGTGTGTGTATTTTGACCAACTGATAGAGGTCAGTAAGTCCTTCTGATGAGGTTTATCCCTGTAGATAAGAACTGAAAATGGATTCATAATGTGCTGATTGCATACATCATGTGTATGTTTTATTTCTGAACATAGGAGCATTCAACTGTATTTCTTTGCCTTATAAAGATGTACTATAACATGTGTCTGTATTATACCAAAGAACAAACATGGACCTTATTTATCCTTTGTTAATGAACTAAGTTATTCAATAAAGTAGACTTGTCATATACAACACAGATTCTCTCCTTTATGACAGGATCTGACAATGTGACAATTCCCACCACATTAAGAACCCACAGTACCTTAAAAGGAGGCCATAATTATAGGGGCTCAGAGGTGTCCACAGGATACCAGCCATCCCTTTGGGGAAATGCAACTGCCCATTTGAAAACATGGTGATTATGATGTATCAACATGGATTCTGAGTTTGTTTCCTATTAATATAAAAATATTGACAGAGATACATGTAAAACATCCAGTGCCAGAACAGTCTGTAGTGAATGATGAAGGCAATTTGCAGCAATTTCATCCCTGTAATGTAGCTTAGAGACTATTCCTCAGGCGTTGGCTGCTTTGGAAAAACTACCACAGCGTCTGCTCTATCCAAGGTAGCAGCGTTCCTTTCTGGGTTCAGCGTCCAGTCTGGAGATGGGACTGTTTAGTTCCCAGGTTCACATGAACCTTAGTGACATTTGGATCCAGGTCAACAGTGCCCCAGCAGTGATCAGCTCTCCCAGAGGCAAGAGTCCCTCAACCACCCTGGCTTGAGACAGACCCACTGGACTTTGAACCACCTCAGTTGCAAGTGGGGACCGAGGGGTTCTCCTTTTATTCTCCTGCAAACAATCCAGTCTCTCCCTTGAACCTCTAGGCAAGGCATTCTGATTTTGTCTCCAAATGGAGGAAACCTCATTGACTCTCCGTATGGATGAAAAAGAGATCTCAGCAGATGGCTCCAACCTTTCTCAGGAACAGATTCTCCACTTTCGGACCAGTGACTCAGAGTTGAGAATCATCATGTTTGTCCCTGGCCCTTCACCTTGCCTCTCTTGGGACAAAGAGGGCTATGACCATTTCCCTTACCATACCACAAAAGGAGGGCACAGCACGGAGACCCTTGCGCCACTTCCCCTCCTCTCTGGTGAGTCGGGAAGGGGACACCAACCCCATTTCATGATTCTGACCCATTAGGAGGATGAGTGCTTCCTGAGGCTCCTCCCTCCAGTAACTTTTTCTACTCCTTCTCATATAAAGTTTCCCCAAGAGTTCATGATCTTTTCTTCAGATATCACTAGATATAAATAGGGTCACATGAAAGATACCATGCTGTATTGAGCTGTCTCATGGCCTCAAGTGCAGGATTTGGGGCTTCTGAGCCCATCAAAGCTCACCTCTAAAATATTCTTACACAAGACTAGGAACCAGTCTGTCTGGGAGAGAGGCTTTCTTTGGCAGGACACCACCCAAGGGCACCACCTGACCAACCATCCTCCTTCTTCCCCACTCCTCCACAATGATGTAGCCACAGAGCACCCCTCCAGAGGCTAGCCCTCAAAGTAGCAGTAAGAAATCCTTCCCAAGATTCCCATCACACTGACACAGCACACACCATCATGAAGAAGAATAAAAAAGAATGGTCGCCTAGTATTAGCCTCATACCTTGTGCTTGAACAAACCCAAGCTAACGGGACCGTATCAGCTATTAGGATCTTCTTGGGAGCTATTCAAACTTGCCAGTAGTTAGAGACAAGTGAAGACAATAGATCTCCCCCTAAGCCCCATCACTTGTCTGCTAGGTGGTATTTGGCACAATGAGAACAAAGTTCAGGCTGTATTCTTCCTGAACATACAAAAAATGTGTAGCAGATGCAGCCATAGGTAGACAAACCACTTGTTAGTTTGGTGAAGTCCCAGCTCTCTGGCCTTTTAGGCCCTCTGAAAGTATCTTGCTTGAAAGGTTTGCTCAAGACTGATGTGATTTCGGTGTTAAGTAAACCATGTGATTCTGATGATAATATCTAACTATCTTTTTTGGATCAGGTGACAACACCCTCAAAGGACTCAATGGAATTCTAAGGACTAAGAACCACTCTCCAAGGACAGGCTCCTGTGCTTGCTAGATTCTTGCATCATTATTTAAGAATGATATTACATGAGACCAGCATGGTGGCATGTGCCCATAATCCCAACTAATCAGGAGGCTGAAGCTGGAGGGTCTAATGAGCCCAAAATTTGGGGGCCATCCTGGGCAACATAGAAAGATCATGTGTTCTAAAGAAAGAAAAGGATTATATATATTCTTAGTCTTTTATTAGATTCTAATTCTCCATTTAAGGATGCACATATCTGTACAACAATTCCAATTGATCCACACACTTAAAACACTACTTAATTCACTAATTATTTAAAAATCATGTTTAGTATCTGTTATGCTAGCTTAAAACTTATGGTGTTGAATAGACATAGAGAAAGAGGAGAAGATTGTAAAACCCAGCCTTCCAATATTAATTTTAAAACACTACCTCCCAACCCCTGGAGTGAATATTCTTGATTCGGTCAACATTCTTCCAATATTAACTAACTTCTGCAGCACAGTGTTTTATAGTAAGTCACAGACAAGATCATACTGCTGGACTACACATCCTTTCTAGGAAAAAACTTTAATTTCAGATTCTGCCCTGGATCCCTCATTGAGCTGGTTGAGGAACGTGCAAGTCCCCAGGAATGAACCAGATTCTCCTCCTCTCTCTTTGTTCCCTTGGAGTCGTGGGCTGCTCCAAAATACACATCTCACAAAGCCCACAGGCCCGGCTGCACCCCGAGCCCCTGCCCATGATCTCTATACCTCTGTGCCCCAGAGCCAGCTGGTGCTCGTGAGTCATTGAGGCGTTATTAAGGAGGAGCATTTTCTTTCCTTGGGGCAGTGTGATGGAACATGCCCCTAAAGTGGACATGAGGCAGCAGAGAAGACTCTTGCTTTTCCAGAGGATTCTAGGGCTACGCTCACCAGGGGAATGGCCCTTCTGAGTTTATGTTCCTCTTAAAATGAAATCCTGCAGTTTTCTGTGGGGAGTTGAACTAGTGATAGACATAACCTTCCTTAAATCGCCATCTGCTGCCCTCTTCTCCTTCCCTCCTCCTCAGTTCTATTGTTGGGGAGCATTAACTGGTACTCACTTCAGAGATCTCCCCAGGTTTTATCATTGTTCTCCTTAGATCCTCTCTTTTTCTCCTCACATTGATGATCATTTTATTTTTAAAATACAAAAAAAAAAAAAGTGATCTAATCGGATCACTTTTAAGATTAGAAAGTAGTCTGAAATTTTTTCTTAAATTCTGAGTGTCTTCTTTAAGACCTGGATATATTCACAGGGTTGCTTTTCAACCTCATTTGCGAGATTTCTCACACACACCCTGGCCTCTAAACCTACAGGGACTATTTCCTAGGTCTCTGGTGATATGGCATCCCCATCCAAGACTGGCCTCCAGATGTGGATCATTTTGGACATTATAGTTTGCTAAAATTTGGATTAGAAGGCCTTTAGAACATTAATAAAGGATTCAGACAATCGGCAGTTCATTTCTCTTTATCATAAGCAGTGCTAGGAAAGGCTCTGACGAGAGCCTTAGTGCCTTGCTAGGTGGACTTCTCCACAGGGCTGATCACAGGACACCTGGTTTCTCAAAGTCAGTAATCAAAAAGTGAGTAAGAAGAATATCTCAACAGTAATATTCCCTAATTTCCAAAATGCCCTATTTGATGTGGAAAGGAACTACAAAGGGCAAGATGGATTAGAAAGTGAGAATCATTTGGGCCTATGTTAGAGACAAGACATCCTCTACATTCCCACTGATGCATGTCCCTCCTCGTGCAAGACACACCCACCTGTTCCAAAGTCCCCTCACTCATCCTGTGATAGCCTCAGCCCAGAAGCAAGAATTTTTATCTTCTGTGTCAAGTCTAATTGTGGATGAGTCTTCTTCAGTGAAGTTCCTTAAGTTTAGTTCCTGGAATATAGATCTTGATCCAGACACATGTAAACTAAAGGGAAAATCATCCCTCCTCCATCGCATACACATATCAGACAATGGTGAACAGGCATAAGACAGCCACTAAAAATAATCATATTCAAAAAGAAGGAAAAGGGAAATACTCAAGATTCACTAGTCCACAGCAAATCTTAAGTTCAATGGGATAAACACTGGGATCTCTGTGTCTAGAACTCCTTCCCAGGAGTCATCTCCATGACCCTTGGATCCACCCTCTGGCTCCTGGTTTAATCCCCTTAGTCATTCTAATTCTTCTCCATGAAAGCTAGTCTGTGTGTGCACTAGTGTGGGTCTCTCAGCCTACTTTGAGAATACAAAGGTCTCTTTCCTCTTTCTGCTCTCTCTGGCTGTTTCAGTCCAAGCCGGTGGTGTGTCTGACAATATGAGCCTTTTAAAAACTTCATAGATCTCCTGTGAGTTTTACTGGGATTCACTCCATTAGACAAAGACCAAACCCACAAATCGCTTCCATATAAGTTCTTCTCCCTTGGACAGAGTTAGTTGAAAGACAGCACCTTAGACATCTTAGAAGCTTGGTTGTTGGACAAAATGATCCTCTGTCTTGGATATTTCTGAGGTCTTAGCAAAGAATTTTAAAACCTTGATGACTTCATGCTTAGACCCTATTTTCTTCTTCAAAGTGTCTGGGATTTGCTCTTTACTTAGAAGACATTTGTACATTGTAGCATCATCTGTTGACTGGAGAGGTTATAATTTTAAAATTATTTTTTTAAAGTTCTTCCTTTTGTTTTTCTCTCTTTTCACATTTTATTTTAATCTGCCAGAAGAAACCAGGAAGTATTTTCTGTACTTTCTGGAAATCTCCTTAACTAGATCACATAGTTTATAAGGTAAGCCTTCTACTTTAGCCCAGAATTGCAAGAGACAGTGTTGCTGAGCCTTTTAACTGCTATAAAATTTAAATCTTTTTTTCTCCATTTTCAAATAAATTTTTCTTCATTTTCCTTCAAATCCTCATTCACAGCCTCCTCAAAGATTGTTAGGATTTCATAGAACACTCTTTGGGGTGCTTCAAGCTTTCATAAACACTCTTCTCAAAGTCTTCCTAGTCTTTCCATAGCCTGGTTTCAAAGCTTCTACCACTTTTCAGGGTTCTGCTATGATAGCACTCTACTGAATATAGTACTCCACTCAGTACTCCACTCAGTACTGTACTGAGTACTACCAACTTCTGAAATCACCAGTATAGTAGGCTTGTTTATAATTCTAAAGAGTTATACATCTTCTTCTCTTTGAAATATTTTCCATTAGACAAAGACCAAACACACAAATCGCTTCCATATAAGTTCTCCCTTGGACTGAGAAAGTTGAAAGACAGCACCTAGGTGTTATCTACCTGATCCCACTATCCTTTTAAACCCATGGCAAAGCTCTGATGTCCTTGTCACATCCTCTATGTTTCTTTTATAGTTGTTGTGACAGTGTTTTCTAATCTTTTGCTTTTTTCCTAGCTGTCTACCATATAGTGAGTTCCTTGTGTATAGGAATTAGGGTTTTATTTTTGGAATGTTTATACTTCCTCCCTCCCCCCAGGTCTCAATAGAGACTGTCTTTGAGTGCATGTATCCTTATTTTGCTGGATTTGGAATGACAATATTTCAACACTATTACAAGGCTTACTGAATAAACATCCAAAAATATTTAATCATTTTTCTTTTGACTTCAATCCTTTTCTGTTTCATTTCCCTATCTCATCAAGCAATTGATGGCAAAAGTACAAAATACTATTGATTTCATTTTCCTTGAGTACATCACTCCATATGTATTCATAATTTTAAATATTGTCTTTAGGTGTATGCTTAACATATGTCAACTCAAGAGAAAACAGTCCAACAAGGATATTCATAATTCTTGCTAATTAACGTCTGAACTTTTCCCCTCCTCAATTATTTCACACACCTGTTCACTGTAAATTTTCTCACCCATTTTTATATCATATTAATACTGCTTAGAACTTGGACACACACCTGAACTTTTTCTGAATTTTAATTATTTTCAAATTAATTTTAATATTCTGGTTAATTTCAAACTTACCCATATGTTTAATAAAATTAAACTTTATGTTTCAAAAATGATGAAGTTTTCTTAAGGTTTCAAAAGATAATGTATGGTCTGCTTTTGTGAATGCTTTTTTTTTAAAAAAAAAAAGTTGTTAAATAATTCTTTCACTGAAAATCTTTATTTGTCCCAAATCTTATCATCCCATGATTAGTTTAGCAGCTTGTCTCACAAGCAGCAGCTTATGGACTACCAAGGTGAAGCAGTGTTTTTCTGCTGTGCCAACTCTACTTTCTGCCAAGTTCCCTTCAGTCAAGTTCCACAATTAGGACATTCTGTTTTCCTGCAACACTTTTCATTTTCCTCCTGCCTCATCAGTCCTTTTGCTTATGGTGTGTATGCTAGTCAGTTTTGCAAAGCTGTAACCAAAATATCTGACAAAAACAACTTAGAAGAGAAAAAGATTATTTGGGGCTCCTGGTTTCAGAGGTCCAGTTCATGGTTGGTGGACTCCATCCCTCTGTACCTGAGGTGAGGCAGAACATGGTGGTGCAGGGGTGTGGCAGAGGAAAGCTATTCATCTCATGACGGCCAGGAAGGAGAGAGAACAAGAGAGGAGTCAGGGACAAGATGCAGTCCAAACTGTTTACACTCATGCCCAGCAAATCGCTTCTTCTAGCTACACCCCACCTTCCTATAGTTACCACCCAGTACAGTAGTCCTTTCAAATCGTTGATCCAGCAAATGGATTAATTCACTAATGATGTTATAACTCTCATAATCTAATCTTACCTCTGAACACTCCTGAATTTACACATGAACCTTTTGGGAGAATATTAAGATCCAAATATAACATTGTGCTATATTACAAACTTGACTAGCATAGAAGTGTTTCTTGAAACATCAACCATTACTTGGTTAATGTTACTTCACAACACTAGTTAAAATAGTCATTATCTATAACTAAGCACTTATGCCACTGATGTTTTCTTTTCTCCTAGTATGTTTGAAATTCCTCTTCAGGAACTACCCTCTGTTCTGCTTTGTAAATGCCTCCAAGAAAATAATTTGATTTTTTTTAACTTCTAAGTAATGTTAAGCCCATCAATGGGGTAATTTAGCCTCACAAGTCATCTTATTCAATAATGTGGCTCCAAATGACTCCTGCTTTCGAAAAATCACATAAAACCTCCAACTTTGAAGAACTGTCATCATTCAAGATGTGTTTAAATCTATAATGGATACCCTAAAAATTGTTCCAGAAAAATTCCAAAATAGTTTTGAGATATGGCATTTCCATGATGGTAACCACACCCATTTCTAATATAGTTGTTCACGTATATAAATTTCCCTACAAGCACTGACTTTGCTGCATTCCATAAGTTTTGGCATGTTGTAGTTTAATTTTCACTCATCTCAAAGTATTTTCTAATTTCCTGTGATTTTTTTTTGACTTTTTGGTTATTTAGGAGTATGCACTTCAATTTCCACATATTTGTAAGTTTTCCAAATTTCCTTCTGGTATTGATTTCTAATTTAAAGCCTTTGTGATCAGAGAACACACTGTGTGTTATTTCAGTCCCTTTACATTTATTGAATTTGTTTTATGGACTTACAGGTTCTATCCTGTTCCTTGTGTTCTTCAGAATCATGCGAATTCTATTGCTGTTGGGGGTGTTCCGTAGACATTTGTTAGGTGTGATTGCTCACATTGTTGTTTAATTCTTATGTTTTCATGTTCATTTTTGACCTATTCTGTTCATTATTGAAAATGGTGTAGTGAACTCTCCAACTATGACTGTAAATTATTTATTTCTCCTTTCAATTCTGAAAGTTTTTCCTCAGATTCCCTGTATTTTGGAGTCTTATTGATATACACATACATATTTATAATTATTTTCTTCATGATGGATCTACATTTTTATTATTAAACATATTATTGTTAAAAAATGTCCTTCTTTATTTCTACTAAAAATTTTTGTCTTAGGGTCGATTTTGTATAGCACTCTAATTCTTTGTGGGTTACTATTTGCATGGTGTGTCTTGTCCCATGCAAATCAATTTTTGATCTAAAGTTTGTCATTTGTAGATGACATATAGGTTTTTTTTTAACAGATTTATTATGTTAACATTCACCTTTTAATTGGAATATTCAATACATTTGCACGTAATATAATTTTTTATAAAATACAATTGACATCTCATTTGGGTATTTGTTTCCATAGGTCATGTCATTTTTTATTCTTCTATTATTATTTCTTTTTGAATTAAGAGAGTATTTCCTAGTAGATCATTTTAATTTCTATAATTTTGTTTCTTTTACTACATTTTGAATTATTTTCCTAGAGACTACAATTAACACTTTGACTTAAAACAATCTATTTCAGATTAACACCAATTTAATTTCAATAATATGTAAAATTTTGCTACAAATATCTTGACCTCAACTCTCTCCTTTATTGCCCTTATTGTCCTACATATTACATCCTTATATGCTATAGGCCTATCAACATAGTTTTGTAATTATTGCTTTTCACACTTGACTTTTAAATCATATAGGAGATATTGTATTTACCTCTGTACCTATACCAGTGTTCCTTATTTCTTCATAGTAATTTAAGTTATTATCTATCTGGCATCTTTTCATTTCAGCCTGGAGGATTCTCCTTATTATTTCTTCTAAGGAAGTTTGGCTAACAATGTATTCTCTCAAGTTTATTCTATATTAGAATGTTTTAGTTTTCCCTTACTTTTTGAAATAGAGATGATCAAACATAGAATTCTTGATTAATAGTC
Organism: Marmota monax; assembly: GCF_021218885.2. NCBI lineage: Eukaryota > Metazoa > Chordata > Mammalia > Rodentia > Sciuridae > Marmota > Marmota monax. The sequence goes on along the minus strand of NW_026693024.1, from coordinate 2,760,756 downwards.
TTTTTCCTTTATTCCATAGAATATGCTATTCCATTGCTGTCTGGAATCTAGGGTTTCTATAAACAAATCAACAGATAACCTTAATGAGATCACTGCTATGCTTTGTCTGACATGTTACATTCCTGATTCTTGGGTTTTTTTATTTTGGCAATTTGTTTATGCTGTTGCAAAGACTGGATCTCTTTGAGTTTCTTCTACTTAGAATCTCTTTGTTCATTGTAATATTTTTCATTATATTTGGGAAGCTTTTTAGGTATTTGTTCAAATATTATTTCTGTCCCCTTCTCTCCCTCTTCTCCTTCTGGGGATCCTTTAAGTATATGTTAGTATGCTGGATCAAATTTTGCTCTGTTTATTTCCTTATTTATTTTTCCTTCTGTTCTTCAGACTGAATGATTTCCCTAGACCCATTTTAAGTTTGCCGATATTTTATTCTGCCAAACTAAATTTACTTTTGAAACTTCTAGTGAAGTCTTCACTTTAGTGAATCTCCAGAATTGTTAATTTAAAAATGATTTTGTCCCTCTATTAATATTTTCTTTTCAATGAAACATCACTCTCATACTTTAATTCTTAAGGCATGGTTTCTTTTAGTTCTTTGAAAACATTTATAATAGTTATTTAAAAGTCTTTCTAGTAAGTCTCAGAATATGACTTCCTATTAGATAATGTCTATCACTTATTTTTGTTCCTTTGAGTCATAACTTGCCTTTTTCTTTCAGTGTATCATAGTATTTTGTTGAAAACTGGACATTTTAAATAATATAATGTGGCTGATCCAGAAATCAGTTTCCTCTTCCCCAGAATTTGTTGTTCCTGTTGATGATAAGGTCTGACTAGTTCTATAAAGTCTCTATTCCCCATCAATGGTGACCACCAAGTCTTTGCACAGTTACCTTAATTAGTGGTCAATCAATGATTGAACTAAGATTAAAAAACACAAACAAAAAGTGATTGGACCAAAATTTTTACAGAGATGAGTCTTTAATTAACTCTTGCTAAAGGGCTTTCTGTCTGTGTTGGGGCACATCTTCAAGGTAATAGCTGTTTAGAACTCTGCCTTAGCCTTCATTTTCTGCTTTCATAGGGGCTTAAAGCCAACCAGAGGTGAGAGGTTAGGTCCTTCTTAGGCATGTATATAGTGTGCACATGTTCATGACGTTTTAGATCCCCTGGAATATGTCACAGCTTTTCGAAGCCCCCCCATAATATATTATTCTTCAGTATTTTCCTTTTTTTTTGAACAGCTTCTTATTTGCTCCGATTGGTAACACCACCTTGGGCATTTGAGATGTTAAGTAATTACTATTGATTGGTTTTGACATATGCCTGGCTGATAGAGCTTTCTCCACTGAGTGTGTTGTGAGTCAGGACAAATTACAATAAATCTGGCAAATGGGGATTTCCAAGGAAGTTTCCAGACAGGTCTTACAATGTCATTGGTCTCAAGTGGAACTTCAGATACATTATGCTCCCTTTAGTGGCTGCTAGCCTGATAGTCTTCAATACCATATTGCTGAGGAGAGGAGAATGTGAAAAGGGCAAGTTAAAATGTCGTGAATCTGACTGCTCCTATCATATTCAACTGTTATTCTCGAATAGATTGTTGTAGTCCTTTAATTAATTTCCAGAGTTCTGAAAAAGTTGATTTTGACTTTTTTTTTTTGCCAATAATTTGAGGGATTGAACTCAGGATCTCACACAGACTAAACACACACTCTACCACTGAGCTAGATCCCCATCCCCTATCAATCTTATTAATCTTCTCAAAGAGATTGTTTATTTATTTTTTTTAAATTTTTTATTGTTGGTTATTCAAAACATTACATAGTTCTTGATATATCATATTTCACCCTTTGATTCAAGTGGGTTATGAGCTCCCATTTTTACCCCATATACAGATTGCAGAATCACATCAGTTACACATCCATTGATTTACATATTGCCATACTAGTGTCTGTTGTGTTCTGCTGCCTTTCCTATCCTCTACTATCCCCCCTCCCCTCCCCTCCCCTCCCCTCTTCTCTCTCTGCCCCCTCTACTGTCATTCATTTCTACCCCTTGTATTATTTTTCCCTTTCCCCTCACTACCTCTTGTATGTACTTTTGTATAACCCTGAGGGTCTCCTTCCATTACCATGCAATTTCCCTTCTCTCTCCCTTTCCCTCCCACCTCTCATCCATGTTTAATGTTAATCTTCTTCTCATGCTCTTCAACCCTACTCTGTTCTTAGTTACTCTCCTTATATCAAAGAAGACATTTGGCATTTGTTTTTTAGGGATAGGCTAGCTTCACTTAGCATAATCTGCTCTAGTGCCATCCATTTCCCTGTAAATTCTATGATTTTGTCATTTTTTAATGCAGAGTAATACTCCATTGTGTATAAATGCCACATTTTTTTTATCCATTCGTCTATTGAAGGGCATCTAGGTTGGATCCACAGTCTTGCTATTGTGAATTGTGCTGCTATGAACATCGATGTAGCAGTGTTCCTGTAGCATGCTCTTTTTAGGTCTTTAGGGAATAGACCGAGAAGGGGAATAGCTGGGTCAAATGGTGGCTCCATTCCCAGCTTTCCAAGAAATCTCCATACTGCTTTCCAAATTCGCTGCACCAATTCGCAGTCCCACCAGCAATGTACAAGTGTACCCTTTTCCCCACATCCTCGCCAGCACTTGTTGTTGTTTGACTTCATAATGGCTGCCAATCTTACTGGAGTGAGATGGTATCTTAGGGTGGTTTTGATTTGCATTTCTCTGACTGCTAGAGATGGTGAGCATTTTTTCATGTATTTGTTGATTGATTGTATGTCCTCCTCTGAGAAGTGTCTGTTCAGGTCCTTGGCCCATTTGTTGATTGGGTTGTTTGTTATTTTATTGTCTAATTTTTTGAGTTCTTTGTATACTCTGGATATTAGGGCTCTATCTGAAGTGTGAGGAGTAAAGATTTGTTCCCAGGATGTAGGCTCCCTATTTACCTCTCTTATTGTTTCTTTTGCTGAGAAAAAACTTTTTAGTTTGAGTAAGTCCCATTTGTTGATTCTAGTTATTAACTTTTGTGCTATGGGTGTCCTATTGAGGAATTTGGAGCCCGACCCCACAGTATGTAGATCGTAGCCAACTTTTTCTTCTATCAGACGGCGTGTCTCTGATTTGATATCAAGCTCCTTGATCCATTTTGAATTAACTTTTGTGCATGGTGAGAGAAAGGGATTCAGTTTCATTTTTTTGCATATGGATTTCCAGTTTTCCCAGCACCATTTGTTGAAGATGCTATCCTTCCTCCATTGCATGCTTTTAGCCCCTTTATCAAATATAAGATAGTTGTAGTTTTGTGGATTGGTTTCTGTGTCCTCTATTCTGTACCATTGGTCCACACGCCTGTTTTGGTACCAATACCATGCTGTTTTTGTTACTATTGCTCTGTAGTATAGTTTGAAGTCTGGTATCGCTATACCACCTGATTCACACTTCCTGCTTAGCATTGTTTTTGCTATTCTGGGTCTTTTATTTTTCCATATGAATTTCATGATTGCTTTCTCTATTTCTACAAGAAATGCCGTTGGGATTTTGATTGGCATTGCATTAAACCTATAGAGAACTTTTGGTAATATTGCCATTTTGATGATGTTAGTTCTGCCTATCCATGAACAGGGTATATTTTTCCATCTTCTAAGATCTTCTTCTATTTCTCTCTTTAGGGTTCTGTAGTTTTCATTGTATAAGTCTTTCACCTCTTTTGTTAGGTTGATTCCCAAGTATTTTATTTTTTTTGAAGATATTGTGAATGGAGTGGTTGTCCTCATTTCCATTTCAGAGGATTTGTCGCTGATATACAGGAATGCCTTTGATTTATGGATGTTGATTTTATATCCTGCCACTTTGCTGAATTCATTTATTAGCTCTAATAGTTTCTTTGTAGACCCTTTTGGGTCTGCTAGGTATAGAATCATGTCATCTGCAAATAGTGATAATTTAAGTTCTTCTTTTCCTATTTTGATGCCTTTAATTTCTTTCATCTGTCTAATTGCTCTGGCCAGTGTTTCGAGAACTATGTTGAAGAGAAGTGGAGAGAGAGGGCATCCCTGTCTTGTTCCAGATTTTAGAGGGAATGCCTTCAGTTTTTCTCCATTCAGAATGATGCTAGCCTGAGGCTTAGCATAGATTGCTTTTATAATATTGAGGTATGTTCCTGTTATCCCTAGTTTTTCTAGAGTTTTGAACATAAAGGGATGCTGTACTTTGTCGAATGCTTTTTCCGCATCTATCGAGATGATCATATGGTTCTTATTTTTAAGTCTATTGATGTGGTGAATAACATTCATTGATTTCCGTATAGTGAACCAGCCTTGCATCCCAGGGATGAATCCTACTTGATCATGGTGCACAATTTTTTTGATATGTTTTTGTATCCGATTCGCCAGAATTTTATTGAGGATTTTTGCATCTAGGTTCATTAGAGATATTGGTCTGTAGTTTTCTTTCTTTGAAGTGTCTTTGTCTGGTTTAGGTATCAGGGTGATGTTGGCCTCGTAGAATGAATTTGGAAGTTCTCCCTCTTTTTCTATTTCCTGAAGTAGCTTGAAAAGTATTGGTATTAGTTCCTCTTTAAAGGTTTTGTAAAACTCTGCTGTATACCCATCCGGTCCTGGGCTTTTCTTAGTTGGTAGTCTTTTGATGGTTTCTTCTATTTCCTCAATTGATATTGGTCTGTTTAGGTTGTCTATATCTTCCTGACTCAATCTGGGCAGATCATATGACTTAAGAAATTTATCTATGCCTTCACTATCTTCTAATTTATTGGAGTATAAGGATTCAAAATAATTTTTGATTATCTTCTGTATTTCTGAAGTGTCTGTTGGGATATTGCCTTTTTCATCCTGTATGCTAGTAATTTGAGTTCTCTCTCTTCTTCTCTTTGCTAGCATGGCTAAGGGTCTGTCGATTTTGTTTATTTTTTCAAAGAATCAACTGTTAGTTTTGTCAATTTTTTCAATTGTTTCTTTTGTTTTGATTTCATTAATTTCAGCTCTGATTTTCATTATTTCTTAACTTCTACTTCTTTTGCTGTTGTTTTGCTCTTCTTTTTCTAGGATTTTGAGATGAAGTATGAGATCATTTATTTGTTGGTTTTTTCTTTTTTTAAGGAATGAACTCCACGCAATGAATTTTCATCTTAGAACTGCTTTCAATGTGTCCCATAGATTCCGATATGTTGTGTCTGTGTTTTCATTTATCTCTAAGAATTTTTTAATTTCCTCCTTGATGTCTTCTATAACCCATTGATCATTCAGTAACCTATTGTTCATTCTCCAAGTGATGTATGCTTTTTCCTTCCTTCTTTTATCGTTGATTTTCAGTTTCATTCCATTATGATCAGATAATATGCATGGTATTATCTCTACTCCTTTATATTGTCTAAGAGTTGCCCTGTGACATAATATGTGATCTATTTTTGAGAAGGATCCATGTGCTGCTGAGAAAAAAGTGTAACTGCTTGGTGTTGGGTAGTATATTCTATATATGTCAATTAAGTCTAGGTTATTAATTGTGTTATTGAGTTCTATAGTTTCCTTATTCAACTTTTGTTTGGAAGATCTGTCCATTGGTGAGAGAGGTGTGTTGAAGTCTCCCATGATTATTGTATGGTGGTCTATTAGACTCTTGAACTTGAGAAGAGTTTGTTAGATGAACATAGCTGCACCATTGTTTGGGGCATATATATTTATGATTGTTATGTCTTCTTGGTGTATGGTTCCCTTAAGCAGTATGTAGTGTCCCTCTTTATCCCTTTTGATTAACTTGGGCTTGAAATCTATTTTATTTGATATGAGTATGGACACTCCTGCTTGTTTCCGAAGTCCATATGAGTGATATGATTTTTTCCAACCTTTCACCTTCAGCCTATGTATGTCTTTTCCTATCAAATGCGTCTCCTGTAGGCAGCATATTGTTGGGTCTTGTTTTGTGATCCATTCTACTAGCCTGTATCTCTTAATTGGTGAGTTTAAGCCATTAACATTTAGGGTTATTATTGAGATATGGGTTGTTCTTCCAGCCATATTTGTTTATTTATGTTACTAAACATGGTTTGTTTTCCTCTTTGATTATTTTCCCCCCTTTGCTGTCCTACCTCCCACTGTTGGTTTTCATTGTTATTTTCCATTTCCTCTTCCTGTAATGTTTTGCCGAGGATGTTTTGAAGAGATGGTTTTCTAGCTGCAAATTCTTTTAACTTTTGTTTATCATGGAAGGTTTTAATTTCATCTTCCATCCTGAAGCTTAATTTCGCTGGATACACAATTCTTGGTTGGAACCCATTTTCTTTCAGTGTTTGAAATATGTTATTCCAGGATCTTCTAGCTTTCAGAGTCTGTGTTGAAAGATCAGCTGTTATCCTGATTGGCTTACCCCTAAATGTAATCTGCTTCCTTTCTCTTGTAGCTTTTAAAATTCTCTCCTTATTCTGTATGTTGGGCATCTTCATTATAATGTGTCTAGGTGTGGATCTCTTATGATTTTGCACATTCGGCGTCCTGTAGGCTTCTAGGATTTGGGATTCTGTCTCATTCTTCAAGTCTGGGAAGTTTTCTCGTATTATTTCATTGAATAGATTGCTCATTCCTTTGGTTTGAAACTCTGTCCCTTCCTGTATCCCAATGACTCTTAAATTTGGTCTCTTGATGTTATCCCATATTTCTTGGATGTTCTGCTCATGGTTTCTTAACAGTCTTGCTGAGCTGTCTATGTTCTTTTCAAGTTGAAATACTTTATCTTCATTGTCTGATGTTCTATCTTCTAAGTGTTCTACTCTGCTGGTAGTATTCTCAATTGAGTTTTTAAGTTGGTTTATTGCTTTCTGCATTTCTAGGATTTCTGTTTGTTTGTTTTTTATAACCTCTATCTCCCTGTATAGTTGATCTCTTGCTTCTTGGATTTGTTTATGCAATTCATTGTTGAAGTGATCTTTCATTGTCTGATTTTGCTGTCTGATGTCTTCCTTGAGACTCCAGATCATCTGAAGTATGTATATCCTGAATTTTTTATCTGACATTCCATCTGCTGCAGCTATTACCTCTTCTAACGTTGAGTTGACCTGCATTGCTTGTGGTCCTTTCTTTCCTTGTCTCTTCATACTGTTCGCATTTCTTTCTGCTTGGTGAAACTTTGTGCTATTAAATTTCCCCCCTATATATTTATATTGGTCTTGTATAGTTGCAAAGTCTCCCTCACAGGCACGGGCGGCGGCTCTGCCCCTCCTCCAATTGGGGCAATGTGCCTACCACGCCGGCAGGCCGCTGGGCCTGTTCTGCCGGTAGGTAGCAGGTTCGCTTACCTTGCAGGCGCTGGCGGCGGCTCTGTCCCTCTGCGGGTCGCTAGGCTTGTTCTGTCGGTGGTCGCAGTTCTGCCTACTTTGCAGGCGCAGGCAGCGGCACTGCCCCTCTGCAGGCCTCTGGGGCTGTTCTGCCGGTGGGTCGCAGGTCCGCCTACCTTGCAGGCGCGGGGGGGGGGAGCGGCTCTACCCTTCCGCAGGCCACTGGGCCGGTTCTGTTTGTCGGTTGCAGGTCTGGCCTGTTCTGTTGGTGGTCACAGTTCCCTCTACCTTGCAGGTGCGGGGGGGGGCGGCTCTGCCTCTCAGCAGGCCGCTGCTCCTGTTCTGCCGGTGGGTCGCAGGCCCGCCTACCTTGAAGGAGTGGTTGGCAGCTGTGCCCCTCCGCGGGCCACTGGGCCTTTTTAGTCGGTGGTCACAGTTCCGCCTACCTGGCAGGCGCGGGGGTGGGGTGGGGTAGGGGGCGGCTCTGCCCCTCAGCAGGCCGCTGGGCCTGTTCTGTGGGTGGTCACAGTTCCGTCTACCTTGCCGGTGCGGGGTGAGGGGGCGGCTCTGCCTCTCAGCAGGCCGCTGCGCCTGTTCTGCCGGTGGGTCGCAGGCCCGCCTACCTTGCAGGAGTGGTTGGCAGCTCTGTCCCTCCGCCGGCCACTGGGCCTTTTCTGTCGGTGGTCACAGTTCCGCCTACCTGGCAGGCGCGGGGGGTGGGGGGCGGCTCTGCTCCTCAGCAGGCCGCTGGGCCTGTTCAAAGAGCTTGTTTATAACTCATTAGATGAACCTATTAATTTTCTGTTTTTTATTTCATTAATTTCTGTTCTTACTTTTATCATTTTTTTAGGTTTGGTTTGCAACCCCACCCCTACCCACTCCCCCCACCAATTTTTTATAATTTCTTAGGAGGAAGCTTAGGCCACTAATTTGAAATATTTATTCTTTTCTCATATAGCTCTTTAGTGCTAATAATTTCCCCAAGTACTGCTTTAGCAGTAACTCAAAGATAATCTGTTATATAGAATGGAATCAGCTTGGCTGGCATTATCAAATAAAATACCCAGTAGTCTCCCAAAGCACTATATATGGGATCCAATTATGGGATACCATTGCAAGTAAAACTTCATTAGCTTCTTCATATCTATGCTCCTTTAGATATAAGCTATAGCGGATGATTGATGTTGAGTTATTTTATTTTCATTTACCATATTAAAATATAGTTCCAATGTGCTTCCCAGAGAGGCAGACATGCCTGAAGAAAAATACATCAGGGAAATATTAAAGCAAAATTAGGTGCATGAAAAGTCTTGTGGATGTTCAGAGTTATCTTCATTAGTTGAGCAGGTACTTTGTGCTTGGTACTCTGTTAACAGGTTTACCCTTATTATCTAATTTAATACTCACAATAATTTTTGCAAAGTGTATGTTCAGATATAATGCCTTTCTATCCGACGAGGAAAACAAGCCTGACACATCTAGGTAACTTGCTGAAGTTCATTCAGTTAAGAAGTGGCCAAGTTGAGGTTTACTCTAAAAGACTTTCTAAATAAAAGCTACAATGAACCATTTGAACACATTGTATCCAAAACCTGTTCACAGGCATACCTTTAACATGTGGGTGCTGATCTAATAAGGATAGCATCAGAACATCAGTGTAGAGGAGACACAATATGAAAGAGCCTATTCGAGAAAGCATTAACATCTCTCCACTGTGAGAAATGCTTCTCCTTAGAAGTTAGTGAGAAGATATTGCTCTGGTACATGTCAGGACGAGGGTAGTAGCCGTGGTTGTGCAGGTAGCCAGCACCTCCATAGTTCTTATAGCAGCCTAAGGAAACTGCATTTATGCTCGTGTTCACTGGCACTATTTTCTATTAATGTGCTGTCACACTTCTACCCACCTGCACACACAGTGTTTCACCGTGAGAGAAACCACAAGCAAAGGCTAAGAAAAGTGATCATGAATTCTTATGTAAACCATCAGAGTCCAGGAAAGTTGCTTAAGGATGGGAAATTGTTTAAACACATGTACACACACATACACACACACACACTCACTCATAACTGGGGTTCCCTGTGCACTGCCCTGTACCTGTGGCAAAAGGCCACAATTCCAAACAGAAAACAAGAAAGTGCATTTGGCATAACAAAATATCCCAGCCCTATTCCTCGGTGAGGCCAATGTCAACCGGGTAATTATTCACTGTAAAGGTGTCTGAGCTAGTTATAGTAGATGCTTCCATCGATTGTCCATGTTTTAAAAATCAATCTGTTCATTCAGAATGAGAGCGTTCCATTACCTCTTACTTTTACTTCTAGAGTAAAGCTTTGTTCCGATATGTCAGTCATTTCTGGAACTGTTTAAATTAGTGCAGGCTTTTTATTGAGTGTCAAATAGACTCTGGGGATGGGCTGGCCCCGCAGTTACCCAAGTCTTCAGCCAGGTCCGGGAAACTTGCGAGACAGGGAAACACCACTGTTATTAAAAGGTTTTTGTTATTAAGAGCTTATCTGAGATCCCTCCTCTTGCTCTCTGATTTCCCCTCCGTGAGCTGCCTGGGGGTTTGATTCTCCCCTGTTGGGAGGAGTTGGCAAGAGTTTTGTTCCAGGATGTGAGCTTTTCAGAGAATTAGAGACCTTTACTCAAAGCTCCAGGTGGAATGACCTTCCCAGAACAGGTGCGGCACATTCAGCTGATATTTTCAAAAATGGCAGAAAAACATGCTGATCTTTCCCTGTCTCCAAAGAAAAAATTCAAAAAGCACAAACTAACCCTCAGGCCATTCAGCAAGTGTCTGGTCACCCTGGGAGCTCTTGTTACATGTGCATATTATGAACACCTAGCCCAGGAATCAGGCTGGAGTGTCCGATTGTCCCAGATACACCTCATCTTCCACTTAAGAGTTGGGGCCTTCGTTGCAGGTGCAAGTCAAAGGGCAGGAAGTGTGCCCCGGGCTCGCCTTGGAGGAATTGAATACCATTCAACTATTAAAACTTCTCCTGTTTGGGGCTGGGGTGTAGCTCAGTGGTAGAGCACTGAGTCGGATCCTTAGCACCGCATAAAAATAAAGAAAGAAAGATACTGTGTCCATCCACAACTAAATATATATATTAAAAAAAAAACAAAAAAACTTCTCATGTTTGTGTGATGGTTTGGTCTAAATCTCAGGATGAGAGTCACATGATAATAATCTTATACCTCCACTTCTTCCAGAGCTGGGGAGATCCACACAATCGTCACAGAAACAGAGGGACAGGGGCGCCCTGGGTACATCTCCAAGTTCACCTCTTTGCCTCTGAGCAGTGAGGGGGCTCCCAATGCAGCTCACGGGCTGAACTGTCTCTGGAGAAACCCCCATTGTTTCTCCAAGGATGATGGGTTTGCATATTTGGGGTCAGAAGACTGTCACTGCTGCGCGGCTTCCTTTGGGCCCTGATGCTCCCACAGTACACCACCCCCAACTCACCCGATTTCAGTGCAGCCGCCGTGTTCCGAGCACACACAAATGTGTGCCCCAGCTGTCTCCCTTCAGCCCCAGAACTTTTTTAGAAAAAAGCCCCAGAAAGTCACTTTGTCCAGGTGCACGTAACCCCGGAGAGGGCCCTCTACCCAGGGGAATGCGGAGTCAGAGGGAAATGCTCAGCTTACCGACTGGTGGAAAGAAGATTGCTATAGACTGATCCTAAGTGTCCTCCAAAGACCCATATGTTAAAGACTTGGTTCCCGCGTGGCATTATGGGGGGTGGGGGGGAAACTAAGAGGTGGGGTCTAGTGGGAGGCTTTCAGGTCACTAGGTCACTGGGGCATGCCCCTCCCTGAAGGGAATGAAGGGATTCCAGCCCCACCCCACACTCTGGACCCTAGTTCATAGTGATTTGAATACACAGTTGACCCAATCTGAACGATTGGTCTTTTGTTTATTTTTAATGCAATTGGAGGATGAATGTTGCCAGCCATGAGCTTCTCCCACTGCATGTGTCCCCCCCAATGGACCTGAGTCCTCCTCCAGGAATCTCTCTTACTCACCTACCTGCCTCTTTTACTCAGCCCTTACTGTCTCTGCAAGGCTCCCGCCATCCTTGTTAGTAGCCAGGGCTCTCTGAGAACAGAGAGGGCTGTCTAAGTCCTCTGTGCCACCAGCCTCTGTTCTCCGAATTCTGTCCCAAAGTGAGACTTCACTACTGCCGCTGTGTGATTATTCTGCTGGACACAGAAAACTCTCACGGTGCTGTTGCTGTTCTGGCCAGTGAGAAAAAGGAGCCGCCTCCTCAAAAAGCACAGAGGTTCTAGTCCCAGCAGCTCTGGAGGCTGAGGCAGGAGGATCATGGGTTCAAAGCCAGCCTCGGCAACAGCGAGATGCTAAGCAACTTGGTGAGACCCTGTCTCAAAATAAAATAGGGTTAGGGAGGTGGCTCAGTGGTCCAGTGCCCCCGAGTTCAATCCCCAGTACCCTACAAAAAGCATAGAGGTGATAGGGCCACACCTGCACTGATCCCTAAACTCAAATGACCCAGACATGGGTGACACTGGCTACGGGTGCAAGTCAACTAATGCTGCCTGCCTCAAATATAATTCCATAGTGGTAGTTTAAGATGGATACTGCATGGGGGATAAATGATTTTTTTCTAGCCATATTGAGGCATTTACCATGTAATAAAATTCAGTCATTTAAAGTACACACACGATGCACTTCTTAAACTTATTGTTTAATTATACATGACTGTAGAATGTATTTTGACATACCATATATACAGGGAGTATAACTTTCCAGTCTTGTGGCTGTACATGATGTGGTACATTGGTTGTGTATTCATATAGGAATATAGGAAAATTATGTCTGATTTATTCTATTGTCTTTCCCATTCCCATCCCTCTCCCCTTCCCCATTCTGTCCTATCCAATCCAGTGAATCTCCCCTTCTCTCCCACCCTCTGCCTATTGTGAGTCTTCATTGTCATATCAGAGAAAACATTCGGCCTTTGTTTTTTGGGGGATTGGCTTATTTCACTTAGACTCCAGTTCCATCCATTTACAGGCAAGTGCCAAAGTTTCATTTTTCTTTATGGCTAAGTAATATTCCATTCACACATCATACACTTAACATACACCATAGAGTTCAGCATGATAAATGTTGGTTATTTTACGTGGCAGCCACGATTACGATCAAGATATGAAATATTTTCATCACCCTGAAAATTTCCTTAAGTCCCTTAGCAGTGGATCCTCTCTCCTGATCCCTAGTCCCTGGCAACTTCTGATTACCTTTATGCCATTATAGTTGTGCCTTCCCAAGACTTTCATATGATGCAAACTAAATCATATGTGATGTTTCTGGGTTTCACTCTGTGTGAGTCAGATTTTCATTGCTGTGACAAAAAGACCCGACAAGAATAACTTAGAGGAGGAAAAGTTTATTTGGGCTCATGGTTTCACAGGTCCAGTCCCTGGTAGACTGAGACCCTTGCTCTGGGCCCAAGGTGAGGCAGAACATCATGGAGGAAGGGCAAGCAGGAGGAGTGAGCACTGTTCCGTTCATGGTGTTCATATTTTATGCCTTTCTTTGCTGAGTGTTTTTCATTGTTTTATCCAGGACTGCTTATTTATTTAGCAGTGAATAAATAGGCAATTGAGCTGTTTCTAGTTCTTGGTTATCTGAAAACTGCATCCATGGATATTAGCATCTGAGTCTTTGTGTGGACATAGGGTTCATCTGCTGTGTCATAGGTAAGTGCCTTTACCTCCCACCACATGGTTCTCCAAAGCATTGGTACCAATTTTCTCTCCACCTTCTCTAACACGGGATATGGTCAATATTTGTAACCAAGCCATTCTAGTGGAAGTGTAGTGCCCTCTCCATGTGGTCGACATTTGCATTTCTCATGAATGAGAAGCTGAGCACCTTATCCTGTGCGTACTGTACAGTTAAAATTGCTAAGTAAATATTCTAAAATATTCTTAAGGGCTACACCAACCCCTTAATTTACATCTAAAGATCTGAGGCTTTAGTATAGAGGCTAAATGACAGACTTACATTCCTTCTGGCAGGACTGGGGCTGAAGCTTCCTCTGAGCAGTGGACAAATGTGCCATGTTCTCAATTACTTGGAATGGCTCTTCTTAAGAGGCCTTGTGGATAGACATTATTAGTAACCTTAAATCGGGACAGGCTGGTGGCACATTCTGACAGTACTATTTTGTTACAGTTTGACACTAATAGTCAACTCTTTGACATTGCCAAATATTTTATTCTTTTAAGCTGTTGGACCTCTAGCTATTTTTACCAGATTTAATAAATGGCTTTGTCACATGCTTAGTTAGTAAGCGCTGACAGTTGTTTTGCTATGAATTATTCGCCTCTACTGATGTGGCTCCTTTGGGGTTTGAACGAAGGAGGCCTCCCATTTATTCTCCTTGTTCTGGGAACACATGGGAAAGACCCCATGTCACTCAATTCCACCTCCCCTATTTGTTGATGCTCCAAATGCTTCCTGTCCTGGTAGAGCTGGTCTTTGAACTAGAGGTGTAGAGCCCTGTGGAAGTAAAGGCCCAAGGTATACCAGGAAGCAGAGATGCTAAAATAGCATCCCTGTGACACAGGATCCTGCAGAGTTGGGAGAGTCTGGGGGTGAGGTGAGGTGTAAATTCCGCCTGCAGGAACGACAGTGAGACTTGGAGCAGTGGCTGGGAAGCACAGTGGGAGCCAGAGGTGGCCAACGTCCCCCAGCCCTAGAAGAGGTTACCAGGAGTGTGGTCCCTTGGAGGAAGGAGTTGCTGCCTCCTCGCTCCTGTCTCCTCCACACCTCGTTTCCATGACCTTAGCTCTTGCCCTCTGTTTTTTTAAAAAAGAAATACTCTAAAGTAAAAAAAAAAAATTGTAGACTTATTTTTAGGAGAGGTGTGGGAGCGGGACCCTGGGAATTGGCTGATCTTAGGGAAAGAGAAGGTTTTTAAAATGCAAAAAGAAATTCGACATTCTTGGATTTTAAGAAGATGGAAAAATCATATCATGGAGATGATCATGAAGAGTGGTTGCAATCCCAGTTGTGTACGTGTGTGCATGCGCATGGTGTGTGCACATTCATGTGTGCCCACATACATGCATGCAGGGCCATGGCTGTGTGTACGTATGTGCCGGCAGGCATTGCAATATATGTGTGCTTGTGCATGTGGGAGGGAGGCATGTATGTGTGCACCCCTGTGTATGTGTGGCATGTGTGCATGGAGGTGTATGTATATTCAGGTAAATGTGTGTGGCATGTGCACACATGTGTGACTGTAGGCTTGTACATATGCATGCATGTGTGTAGAGTGCATGTTTTGTGTATATGACTGATGTATGTAGTGGTTTGTGTGTGATGTATGCATGAGCAATGCAAATTTGTGTGAGTGGTGTGTGTGTGTGTAATGTGAATGGTGTGCATCTGTGATGTGTGGGGGGTGATATGTATTTATGCATTTGTGTGTATGAATGATGTGTGTGTGAGTGGTGTGAGGTGTGTAAGTGGTATGTGTGTGATGTACATATGTGCATGTGTGATATAAACGGTGTTTGTGCATGTGGTATGTGGTGTCTGGGTGTGTGTGTAATGTGTGTGTTTGTGGGTGTGGTATGTGTGACACATTTGGAGGAGTGCTGGGAGGAGGATCATTGTGATCACTTCAGAAAAGGCATCACTTGGTACTCTTTGGTCATATATTTGTTGGAGTGAGTTAATTGCATTCACGTATTGAAAGCTAATTTAAAGGAGAACAGAGGATAGTTCCAAGGCACTGCCTCTTAGGGGGGAGGCAGATGGGTAACAGGAAGATGCACCAGACTCCCTCTCTGTTCTGGCTTTCACACCTGTATTGATGTATTTTGTGCTTTGCTTTGCAACTGCTTACAAGGTCACGGCCCCGTCAGAATCAGCTACTCACTGCCCAAGTTCAAAGATCTTTGCTCCATCATCTCCTTTCAAATGTCTGCAAGAACTGCTCCGTGTTTGAGGTGATGGAATTGCTAACCACCCTGCTCTGATCACTGCATGTCAGATGTAGGTATTGAAATATCACACTGTATCCATAAATGTGCATGTAGGTATTGAAATATCACACTGTATCCATAAATGTGCATATTTTTGTGTCAATTTAAAATTAAAATAGAGGCTGAGACAGGATGGATGAGTTCAAACTTAGCAAGACCCTGTCTCAAAAAGAACCCCAAATATATATATATATATATATATATATATATATATATATATATATATATATATATATAGGATGTGCCTCAGTGTTTAAGAGGTCCTGGGTTCAATCCCTCGTACCAAAAAAAATTTTTTTAATTAAAATACAAAAATAATTTTTTTAAAAAATGTCTTGGTGCTTTCATTCCTTTCCTTCACTATAAGATTAGCTCTGGAGTGCTGTGGCCCTTGGCCTGCGAGGTGGCTGTCCCACATGAGTACATCCGGAGTCAGGAGCTTTAACAAACCACCCCAGCAGCTCGGATCCCAGCAGCATGGGGTTCAATTTGGGTGCAGGACTTTGAAGTTCTGCCCAGTGGTTTCTCTAGGTAGCCATGGTTGAGGACCACTCACTAGGAGAAGGGATAAAGGGGACAGAAGTCTCGGGTCCACATAACCTAGGGAAATGCTCACAGGTAGAGAGATGGCAACGTGGTTCCTGCTGAGTACCCTTGCTCAACAGTTCTCCAGGCGTCCAGAAGGCTCCACAGCCCTTAGATCATGTTCCCAAGATCTCCCAGCTTTTGAAATGGGCACATAGTGGCACCGGTATTTGTTAAGACTTTTCAGTAGGAAACTGAAAGTAAGTTGAGTACCTGAGTTTGAAACAGAAACGATTCCTTCAGATTCCTTTTATCTTGTTCTAAATATTCAAACAGAATAAATTAAGCTTTCCTGGGAAAGTGTGCATCGCCACCACTGTGATAGTCTGCGGTTTTCATTCTCGGGCACCTACAATAAAAGCAATTTGTTATACAGCTTAACAATATCCCACAACCCTCGGACCAACTATTAAAAGTGTTTTGAATGCAAACAAAAATTCAGTGATGAACCTGACCCGTTTGGCCATTTGGTGGTGCTATAGTCACCAACCCTCCCTCACACACATGGTGCCTGAGAAAGTCCTATCATTGGCTATAACCGGGCTATATTTAGACCATTTCCCATCGCAGCTCATTCCCAGACCTGGTCAGAACCCAGTGGCTTCCCACTTGGTCATTTTTGTCTATCAGGGTCTTGTTCCCTTATAATCCAGGGTCCCTCCTTTTTCCCAGGCTCCATGGAAACCACTGTGTGGTTGTCCATCGACATGGAGTCCCACCCAATCTGGGCGGCCACCAGACCCTGGGTAGCTGGTGACTCCAGCATCAGAGCTGTGTGGTCCAGCCTGATTGCTTCTCGTCTTCCGGATGCCACCCAGGCACTGGGTCACAAGGGCTCTGAGGTTCCCCAAAGTCTGAGTGTCCTCCCTCTACCAACTCCCAACCTACTGTTAGGTGGTGAGGACTGGGGAGGTGGGCGAGAGGGTGGAGGCAGAAACAGAGACTCCCTGGGGAGGCTGGGTCTCATCATGAGCTGGCACTGAGTAGATGGTGACTAAGCACACCCACTATGTTACTTTCTTTTCTGGGACACCACAAAGACAAATCACCTTTCTGTAAAGGTCCCAGGCAGAGACAAATGTGACAATTGTCACATTTGTCAAAAGAAGGCAGCTCTACTGCTACATGTCCATCAGGATGGTTAGTATTAAAAGAGAGAAAACAGTAGATACAGGTGAGGATGGGGAAAAATTGGAGCCATTGTGCATTGCTGGAGGGAATGCAATGTGGGGTGGCCATTGTGGCAAATAGTATGGCAGTTCCTTAAAAAACTTAAACACCAAGTTACCAAATGGTCTAGCAATTCCACTTTCAAGTATAGACCCAGAGGAATTGAAAGCAGGGATTTGACCAAATATCTGTACACCCATGTTAAGATATCTGTATACCTCACAATAGCCAAAAGGTGGTGTCAACCCAAGTGACTATTGACAAATGGAGAAATAAAACGTGTCCCAACCATGCAATGTAATAGCATTCAACCTTAAAAAGGAAGGGAATCCTGACACGGGGTGCAATGTGGGTGGACCCTAAGGATAATATTCAAAGTGAAATAAACCAGCCACAGAGGACACATATTGGATGATTCCACTTACATGCGGACCTAGAGTGGTTGAATTCATAGAGACAGAAAGTAGAATGGGGGGGGGGGCGGGTTGCCAGGGGCTGGAAGAGGATAGTGGGGAGTTATTGTTTAATGGATGAAGAGTTCCAGTTTGGGGAGATGGAAAGAATCTGGAGATGGATGAGGTAACAGTTAAGCAGCAATGTGAATGTATTTCAAGCCACTGAACCCTGCACTTAAAAGATAGTTAAGATGGAAAATTTTTATGTTAGGCATATTTGCCACGATTTAAAAAATGAAAAGAAGTCAGCTTTGAAATCACAAAGATGAGCTCCCAAGGTAGAGGGGAAGATCTCCCGCTTCATCTGGGGGACCTCTGCTCTCTGACCAGGGCTCACCAGGGTCCACCAAGGGAAGAGCATCCAGTTCGTAGAGTGCTGTGTGGACCTTCGCACACACATTCATTCTGGATTGTGTTTGTTTGGTCTTTCCTTTTCCAAACTGTGGTCTTCATAACTTCATTAGAAAAATCCATTTGTCTTCAGACCAATAAATACTTCTATTCATCTGGCAGTTTTACTCCATAAAATAAAACATACAAGGTGGTGTTCAGGTTTCCTTGACATTTATGTCAATTTATTTTTGGGGTCAATTTGCTTTAGTGTGTTCAGAGAATATCCTACTTCAGAGTATCAAGTCTAAATAGTATATTTAGAAAGTATATTTTTATAATAGTATATATAGGAGCATATATACTAGTATATTTAGAAAGTACATTTTTCTACTTTATAGAAGGTGATTTTCACAAACTGTTCCCTTGAAAGAAACTCAAAGGGCTTTACAAAAACCCTTCTTAATCATCCTTCCCACACAAACATGTGGGAGAATGGGAAATAGTAGGATTCTTCCAATTTATGAAGAAATAGGGAGCATTGAGTCTTCAAGATTAAATTGCCAGGAGCGGAAAATACCAAAAAGAATATTCCTCTTGGTCTGCAGTTCTCCACCCCAGTTCCTAAGTATGCTACAACTTTTCCCTGAGCCTAGACTGGAGGCATTTAGAGTGAGTGGTTGAAAATTTAGTGGGATACCCTGAGAAAGGCAGACTTCATCAAGTTTGGATTATATATTCAACTCCCAGTGGCTGTTTGACATGGTTGGGAGATGAGCACTGAAGCCCGGTTGCTGGCTCTCAGAGACTCTAGATTCTCAGGTTATACTGAAAGTTCATGGTCTGAATGATTAAACAAAGAATATGGCATTTTTACTCAATGCAAAAAAAAAAAAAATTAGCATACACTCTTCTTTGGGGGAGGGGGGTTCATGAGTATTTTTGATCAACAGTGACATCCAGTAACAGAGATAGAAGTGGTTTAATATGTTGTTTATATATATAAAAAGAATTATACAATGCCTTAAAAGGTCTGGGCTGCTGGTGTGCTCTCTGAACTATTGAGAAACTCTGTTTGCTATCTAGGGACCAAAAAAAAAATGTATTCTAAAAAAAATGGAATTTTTATTTGGATTTTTCTACCATGCTTTTTCCTGGCTGTCATGCTTCCTGGGGAATTATTTTCGTTGCTCAATTGTGGTTTCTATGGGATTTAGTGGGAAAACTGCATGGTATAGAAACCCATAGTGCCAACCATGGGGCACATGCCTGCACTCTCTGGGGTCTAACTCACGTTGGCCACCAGAGGGCAGTATTGTCATTCGCTAGCCACAAGGATCCCAGCCCTGGGGGCTCCCAAGCGTTTGCAGACTCCAGTGCTTCAGTACACTGCGTTATTATGTTTTGATTTATAAAGCGCCATTCCTCAGCAGATCCTTCCTCCCCTCCTCCTGCCCAGCTGCTTCAGAGAAAATTTGCAGAAGCAATCACTAGCAAAGAGATCAAGCTCCGTAAAACGTAAGGTGGGCTGCTGGAATCATACAGGTGGACATACGGAAAGAAGCCCATTAGCAGAAGGACCTGGAAGTAGCGGCAGTGGCCAGGGTGGGGAGGGGTCCACAGCAGGCTGACACATGTCCTCAGCAAGCAGGGAAAGCAGCTTTCCAGTGGGGTGCATGCATGAATGTGTTCCCATAAAAGAGAGGGGGAGAGCGACTTTGGATGTTAGCAATCCAAACATTCCCTCCCGGCCAAGACCTTCTGGGCCAGAACCAGTGCTTGTTCTCAGTCCAGCTGTGTGGCTGGCTTGGTCTTTGGGGAGCAAAATGTGCTCCCCATTGTTTAGGGAACCAATGCAAATGAACCCGCAGAGCCAGGCCTGGGGAGGCTGAGGAGGGCTGGGAACCTCGGGAGTCCTGCAGGACGCTCAGCAGGGTGGAGGTTACAAATGGAACCTCTTTCAGGACAGCTGAAAGAGATCATAAATTTGGTGTGCTGGGACACTGGAAAGGGGCAAGCCATTAATGGGGGCAAATCAGAGAGGAATAGGTTGATGGGATAATAACAAAAATAAACAAGCTCAATCAAAATGACACAGCTTTTGGAGTCAAGGGGAAAACAGGGTATAGAAACAAGTTGGCAGGTTCCCGCACACAGCCAGGATAAACAGTGACACTCTGGAGCCACTTGCCCATCTGTTCATGTACTGATTTTGCCCGAGTCCTCCTACTTCCACAACCATGCCGCCACAGTACCTGTTTTATTTTTAAGCCATTTCACAACTTTCTAGCAAAGTAAGTATGAGCTTCTTGGCTATTTTCCAGATGAAGAAGTCAAAGGTCAGAGGTTGAAGGTTATAAGCCAAATGAGATAAATACCAGAGCTGGAATGTAGATCCCTGGCTCTAAGAAACCAGGTTCCTTTATTGTGCTCTGCTGGCTTCCTGAGAAAAAGTGGATGGATATATATCCCCAGCCATGTGGCCCACAAAAGATGTTCACTTTTATTCCATGAGGGCTGCTGCCCCCTGATAAGAGATTGGGGCCATCTCTACTTCTCCCTGCAGTTCCAGGGTGGCAGGAAGAAGTGGCCTGGGGCTGACATTGACTCAAGAGCCTCGCTGTCTTGCTGTTCCTCTTGTGCCTGTAGGAGCAGAGGGAGTCAGGGGGGCAGGTGGGCAAGGAAGAGACCTTGCTTGAGCACACATCCAGAAACCCATCGGAACAAGCCTTAGAGAATGGTCACAAGCCCATTGTCATCCAGGACCACAGCTATGTGCACACGGTGTTAGAGAAAAGGAAACCTAATAGCTAAGATGAGTGATTCCTTCTTCGAAAAAGACTGTGAGCCAAATACCCCTAAAGCATCTTCTTATTTGCTTTTATTATTATTTATTTAAACAAGAGCAACATTTTGCTTTAGAGGTTAGAAAATCTCTCCCTGCTACAAAATTGCAAGCCCTGGGAAAAGTCCCAGGCATAGTCCATGTCACAATAAAACATGAAGGTGTTCATGTGGTGATAAGAACAGTGTAGAGGAGGCGGATAAGGAGGGAAAACTTGAGGCCCAAGAGGAGGGGAAGGAGGAGAGAGGGGAGGAGGCGGTCAGAGCATCCATGGATGCTCTGCGGGGATCTGCCCGTGAGGCGTGAGGCCTATGAAGGACCCAGCAGTGGCTCACAGGAAATTTAAAAATGCAAAAGACAACAAAGTTGGCAGGGTGGGGGTGTGTGTGGGGGGAATATTTGTCTTCAGCTTATATTTGGGGAAAAATACGGATCCCAAGGAATGGCAGGAGGGGGAGAAGCAGAGAAAATCAAGAACAAAGGGAAGACACCACGGGTAGGGAGGGAATGCGTCCTTGTGTGCGGCTGAGCTGGTGTTTCCGTGGTGGGCCCAGGTTTCGGTTGTGTAACGCCTGCCCTAATGTCATCCTTCAACAATGAGGCCCTGGCAAGGGCCTGCCAGCCTATTTTTATCGCACACATTTGTGGACTCTATTCAAGAGCTCCATGGTGCCAAGTTAAAATGGAGGCAGGTTTGAGTCACAGCCACCTGGCTGGGGCCTCTGTGGGTGGGACAGGCAGGGCTAGGGTGGGGTGGCATGGGGGAGGGGGTCTGCTCCATTGCTGTGGATTCACGTGGTTTCCCAGGGGCTGACTCTTGGTGTGGCTGGGATCCTAAAACCTGAATGGGTGGCTACTGACATTCTCCTCTAGTGCCCACGGCCCCTCCTCACCCATCCCTCTCACTGCTTGTGTCTTAGAGGCATTAGAAAGCGGGACTTAAACAATCCAACTCCCGATTTTCCTGGAATCCACTGTAAAGAGGGGATGGTTAATCTCAAAGTCAACATCTTCCATGAAAAGTGACTCTCCCTGATAAGTTGTTTTGAAGTGCTCGGAAATTATTTAAAATCTTTATCACTCCCTGAGCTGTGTTCTGGATGTTTGGCACATCATAAATGATCTGCTTTAAGCCTCAGATAATCCAAGGAGGTAAGTAGTATTATCCCTGTTCTGCAGATGCAGAAACCGAGGCCCTCCGTAATTTTGTGACTGCTGAAGGTCACAGCTGGTGTTGGTAGCCTTGGAATTTGAAGTCAGGTCTCTGACTTAAGAGTCCTGGGTACTTCCTCCTTACTCACATTTATTTATTTATTTTTCTTATTCCAATAATTGAATTACTTTTGTAAAATAAGTAATCACTCCAAATGCTATCATTCAGGGATAATCAGGAATGTTTTTAATAAATATCCTTCAAGATACCTCTTTCCCATGTCAAGATAAGCTTGTCCATAGCCACACTGTCCCTACTTGAAAATTGGTGACAAGGAACTGAGTCGATCAATATGAAGAGGGACTTTCTGGTCCTCAGATTTGGCTGGAGCTTCTGCAAAGAGTGTGCCTTCTGGGTTGCAGTGCTCTCTTCCCCTGTTATGCCTGGTATCTGCTCCTCTGTGGCAGTCATTTAGGGTCTTGATTTATGTGCCTTGGGAATTCCGATATCTGCCAAGTCAGGGCATGTTACACTTTCTGCCTCCAGGGGGCAGCAGCCTACGGCTGTGGCCAACGCGGGCAATCACAACCATCTCTTCCTCATTCTTCTTCCGTCTTCTGGGCAAGAGATGTTTGCACATTTTCTTCTGCTTAGTCAGACTACAATAAGGCTCCCTGAGGATTTTTTATACTCCAGCCAGTGCCATGAGATGATCTTATCAGCCCATTTTCTAGCCAAGAACATGGAGTTGGCAAGTTGCCTACACAGCTGCAGTTCTCAGGATTTGAACCCTGGTCTCTTGGGCTTCACAGCCTGTATCTGGATCACACCACTTCAGTTTCCATAGTCACATGTGAGATGCTTTGGGTGCAAGGAGTCTATAGAGATACCAATTTGGGGCCAGGTAGAATTAAGATCAAGCAAGGCTTCATTCGCTCATGATGAACAACAAACAAACACATCCACACCCTGAACTGTCCGGTCCCCCTCTTTTTAAAGTGTATGTCAATAAACAGGTCCATGCTGATGAGTTGAAAACTGAGTGGCTAACCACATTTGGCATGCAGCACAATCCATGAAAGCTGTTTTGTTTTTATTATTGAGCAAAAAGTGTTCTAATTACATTATGCTTTTTCTGAGTCAGAGAGAGGTAAACTGTTATTTGGCTATGAGATGATGTTTGTGAAGTCCCAGTGGAAGAAACTATATAAACTAATTCTAATGCATGTTGACTAATTGCTTAAACATCCTAAAGAGAACTGCCTGAGCCCCAAAAATGAATGAAGAATTTTGATGCCAGGATGTGTAAATAGTGATGTCCAAGGAGGTCAATAGATTTTAAAAAGGAGACATTTGCTTCCAGGAGCTTGTATCAGTCAGGAAAAAAAGCTATCATCTGCTGAAACAAACAACTCCAAGCCTTAGGTGTTGCAATCAGCGTGATCTTCTTGCTCACAAAAGCTGGGTGGGCAGCTCTCCAGGCTGTTTCTGAACTGTAGATATCATGATATCTGGAGCCTGTCTCCCAAGGACGTCAAGGCAAGGAAATGAGGGCCAGAGGGCAGGTGGAAGCTTTTGCAATCATATACTAATGCCAAAATCAGAGGTTTTGACTCAGCCCAAGAAGGATAAGAGCAAGCCAAGGACTGCTGTCCACATCAGACCTAATCATCACAATTTTAAATGATGTCTTCATTCTCTTGAATTTATCTACATACTTTTGGATGATATGTGAGGTACTACTGGGTTCCATCCTCTCAGCACCACATAAAAGTAAATGAATAAAATAAAGGTAGTGTATATACAGAGAGAGAGAGAGAGAGAGAGAGAGAGAGAGAGCGAGAGAGAGAGAGAGAGAACCATCTTGTCATATATAAACCTCAGATATTTTTCATGACCAAACTAAACCTTACTAATTATACTGGAGTCTTTTTTGGGGGTCACTTCTTGGCCCCATTTCTTCTTGTGTTTCCTTTGTGCTGTCTCCTTGGAAGTCACAACCCCCCGATTAACTTGGTGCATATCCTCCTTCTGCATGTTCTTGTATTTTTATCTCCCTTACATTTTCCACAGCTGAAGCGGAGTCATGGTTTATATTTCTTAAATTTACATAGCTGGCATCCTGTGTAATGCATGGTTTAGGACTGTTTTGCATATTCAACATTTTGCTGGCAAGAGCTTCCCAAGTGGAAAGACATAAAATTAATTCATTCATTTTGATGAATATTTTGAATTCCAACATGTAAATACGCTGCATGTTAGGTGTCAACTCCATTAATGTCAGGATTTAAAATTGTTTTTTTTTCCCCTTATGCAACTAATAGGGTTTTTCAGAGAAACAGAAACACTGATATAGAGAGAGGCAGGTATATCTATATGTATCTATCCATCTCTATCTAATATGGAGAGAGAGAGATTGAGTTTGAAGAACTGGCTCACATGTGGAAGTTGATGAGGTCGGCAAATCCAAGATCTGCAGCTTGGACCAGCAGGACGGAGGCCCAGGGAAGAGTTGTAGTTTATGCCTGAGGGTCATCTGCTGGCTGAATTCCTTCTTGGGGCACCTCAGACTTGTCTCTTAAATCCTTCAGCAGATTAGATGAGGCCCACCTCCATCATGGAGGGTAATCGCTTTGTCAAAGTCTACTGATTTCAAAAAATACCTTCCAAGAAAGACCTAAATAATGTTTGACCTAGTATTTAGGTAATATGGCCTAGCAAGTGAACACATAAAATTAACCATCACACACAGAAACCTATAAATTGTGTTCTTTTACTAGTTTCTTTCCTCTAGGGGAAGGACTGAGGGTCATGAATATTAACATTTCACAAAAGAAAATGTAATGGGTCAGCAGTTCATATTTATAAAATGGACTTGATTCTTAAACTGAAAATCCGGGATGTTTTAATACACAATTAATATGCCAGTACGCACTTCTGGGGAAATATTCAAAACGACTGAAGGACAAAGAACGGGAGTTGGTGTGATCGTATTTTTACACATGCCTATTTTGAAGGGCATTTTCCTGATTATGAGGGACTGGGGCATTTCTTCAGTTCCTATAGATTAATTGAGTTTCTTCTGAGAGCCATCTTCTGTAAAGATCAAGCTGGAAGGGTGGGTATGTAGTTCAGTGGTAGAGCATTTGCTCAACATAAGCAGAGGCCCTGTGTTCACTTCTTGGCAAGAAGAAGAAGAAGAGGAGGAGGAAGAAGAAGAAAAAGAAACCTGGGGTAAGGGTCCTTTTCCAGACCTGAAACAATGTAGGTCCCATCCTTTTATGCTACAATTTAGGTCTAAATGTTCCCCGGAGGCCTGTGTGTTCAAGGCTTAGTCCCGGCCCATAGTGCTATTGGGAGATGGTGGGGCCTTTAAGAGGTGGGGTCTAGTGAAGGTCTTAAGTCACTGGGGTTTACCCTTGGAGGGGAATGTGGGAGGGACCTGATAAGCCATGAGGTAAGCACTTTCTTCTGCCAAGTGCTCCCACCATGATATGCTACCTCACCACAGGCCCCAAAGAACTGGCCAAATGACCATAGATTGAAACCTCTAAAACTACGAGCCCAAATAAACCTTTCCACCTTGTAAGTTAATTATCTCAGGTATTTTGTTACAGTGATGAAAAACAGACTAAACTTTTAAGCAGATACAATAAATCATGGGTGCCTAAGTCAGCTCATCCTTGCAGCCTCAACTTCTCAACGATCATTGGCATTTTGTAAGATCAAGCCCAACTAGGCTTGATCTGACAAATAAGTCCTCTGGCTTCAAAAGTCCATTTTCAAGAACTCTTGATACCCACAAACATTTCAGAAACCTCTCAGCATCTATGTGACTCACTTGTAAGGTCTAAACTAGCGCTTTCTCTATGGCCCCTTTCCGGGGCATCCATTTCTTCCTCCTGATATTTCTCTGCATTGCTCAATTCCAGGTTTCTCAGCCTTGGCACACCGGACATTTTGTTCCAGATCATTCTTTGCTGTGGTGCTGCGCTGCACACTGTAGGATGTGTAACAGCATCTCTGGCCTCTGCCCACCAGATATCAGTAGTATCCGCTCCCCTTTGGGTGACAACCAGTCTGTTTTTCAGACATTGTGATTGTCACGGGGGTCAGGGATACTTTAGAATTGCCTATAATTGAGAACCATAGATTTAACTAGAAGACCCACAGATAGTGCTGGTGGCAGACACTCAGAGAAAATTCTTGCCTTTGCAGAAAATATGGAAACAGAACAGACAGAAGTGTTTGAAGTTACTGTCTACTCACCTGGTGAAGTTCCTTCCAGTGTTGCCTACTTTCTGGTTGCTCTAAATTTTTAAGTTCTGACAAGAGTTCATTTCTCTGCCTTCAGTACACGTTGAAAAGAAATCATTTCATGAGTAAAAACGTGATGGTCAAGACAAATTGAGAGGAAAATATAGAATCTGCCTTTTATTTCAATGGCAGGAAATGATAATAACCTAAAAGGGAGTCTTGCTTAAATTTTCTGTTTCCTTAATTGAATTTTCTCTTTTGCTCTCACAGTGGGGACTATGATGCCAGATGTTATTATTGCATTTTGCCTTTTGATGTTAAAGGAAGCTTTAAGGCAAGCAAGATACACAAGAGGAAGAGTCATCCTTTCTTGAGAGGTCAGGTATAAGTCAGTCGCCCAAAGTCTGAGACAGAGTTAGCCTGAAAGAAGCAAAGATGTTTTCCCAAGTACCAAGATGCACTCCATGAGGTGCATTCACAGGCTATTTATAAATATACTCACAGGGAATTTTTCCCAGCACTGGGACTCATCATAGCTGAGCACAGTTCTAACAAGTTTAGTTATAGACTTCCTTGTAATAGATTAAGAGAATGGAAATCAGGCAATTATATTGCAAGTAGAGAAAAATGGTGGCTCAAACCCTGATTGAAGAAGATAAGGAAAAACCACAGGAATCAGAAAAAACAAGAGCCCAAGACCTCAAAACCCTTAGCAGCTTGGGGTTGCTTAATATATGGGATAAACAGCCATTAACAGTGAAAAATGTTACAACACAATATAGTACTGGATATTTATAATGATGATTCTAAGTTATCAAAGAAAAGTTAATTTATATTGAGAATAGTCAGTTCTTATATCAAGGCAAGATTAATTTAGGTTAAATTAACCAGAATTAATGGATGGTGCTGATGGTTGCCCAACAGTGTGAATGTATATCATGCCACTTAAAAATAGTTAGAACAGTCAATTTTTTGTTTTGTATATTCTAGTACATTTTTTTTTACACAATACCTTTTTTAAAAAAATGTGATGCTGAGCACTTAGCACCACTGAGCCACAATCCCATCCCCTCTAGTATAATTTTTAAAAATAAGTTCTTTGGAAGATTGGGAGGTTTGTAACATATTTCAGGGGAAAATGTAACCAAAAAGGTTAAGATTCAAAATAAATGTGCTAGGCGGGGGTGTAGCTCGGTGGTAGAGCATGTGCTTAGCATGCATGAGGCCCTGGGTTCAATCTCTAGCCCCAATGAAGGATGAATGGATGAATGTGCTGCTTAAATGGTTAAGTAAAAGTTATCTAAGGATTCACCCACAAATAGTCTCTCCTTTGAAAAGCACGTTGATAAATAAGATGTCATTGGAATTAGTTCAAAAATGGCAAAGAATCATATTCTAATTGAAAGAACGGGATGTCATGATGTTGGGGGAATGGGTTTTATTTTTAACTATGATAATGAAATATGACTCTAAATCTGGTGGTTTGATAATGGAACTTTCCCTCACTCGTTCTGTGGCCCGAGCCCAGCCTGGCTCCTCCGATGAGTGTTGGCTCAGGGTTTCCACATGAACAGCCAGGGGTGATGGATGGAGACGTTTACTGTCTGGATTGATAACAAGGAACAGATTCCTGGTGGCAAACTCTGAACACCAGGAACCCTCCAGGGCTTCTGGAGTCCCTGCTTATATTCACAGACATGACCATTTAGAGTTAATCGGAGTAGTAATGACCTGGCTTTAAGAGCTCACTCACACAAACCACACTATTGTCATGTTCCTGAGACCACACCAGGCACAGTCCACGGCTCTTGGTCATGTCAAATGAGAAACTTGGTCATCACCTGCTCCCTGCTGCCTGACCCTTAGCAATACATCTTCACGTTTCTGCTTTCTCACATTGTAATGGGAAGAGAGCTGTAAGAAGAGGCACTCACTATTGTTCAAGAGACACACTGTGTTTGGAAACTGATTTGTACAGATCATGACTGCCTTTCAAAGAAATAATTTGTGAGGAGTTTTCACTAGACTTCTTCATTTTTTTTGCATATGAGATCCCTGATGTTATATAAATAAATCTTAAATATATTTATATATTTCATCTAATAAGGGGCAGTAGATGCATTCAAATCCCTTCATTTCTATCACAAACAAATCTCAAAGCCCATTTTGCTGTGAGGAAAAGGGGGAACAATAAGAAGAAGAAAATGCACTCTACTCAGGGGTAAATAGAATTTGGACCAGAGATTTAAAAAAAAAATCAGCCATAATATGTCCACTTGGGAATTTTGGGCAGCCAACTGGGATGGAATTCTCCGAGGAAAGCAGGAATTTTTCTAAATCGTTTCCTTAGGAGAGAATTAACCACACCAATTTTACTTTCAAGCTTTCTAAGTTATTTCTCAAAGTCCTTGGAGGCTTTTCAAACCAGTTCCAAAAAGTTTTTATGCAGTTGAAATGGCTCTGAAATCTCCCGTCCAAAGGCAGAGACACATGCTGAATGGATAGGGTGTGATGCGTCTTCTGAGAGTTTGTTTGGATTTCAGGAAGTGAACAAGATAAGCGGAATGGCCTTTTCCTGCTCTGACTCTTAAAAAAAAAAGAAAAAAGAAAAAAAATTCTCCCTTAAAGATGCTTGAAAGAAACCACTGCCATTTCCTAACTTCAAAAGATCAGAAAATCTAAAGGGAGACGGAAAGGAAAATCACAACTAGAAGCCCAGGAAGCCGAAAAGACATGTCAAAATGGCCATACAAATCAGGACGTAACTGTAGTAAGCACACATCTTGAGATTGAATCTATATTTACTGTTTGTTTTTTTATATGGACTTCCCTGAAAAAAAAGAAAAAAGAAAGAAACAGAAACACACCTGTGCTGTCTGAAGCATTTCCCTTTCCTTTGGACATCTTTGGACATTTGCTGCTTCTTTTGTTTTTTTTTGGAATTCACAATCAAGAACAGAAATCATCTTAGCAGTGAGGAATGAGGCCATTTCAAAGACTGTTGATGAAATTGATGTGTTTTTGCTACTTTGATTTATTTTTTATTTTGTTTTTGCTAGTGCATTATAGTTACACATAATAGTGAGGTTCATTATGATATATCCATACATGCATATCATATAATTTGCTCCATTTCATTCACCAGTTCGTCTCCTTTTTCTTCTCTTCCTTCACCCTGATCCCCTTCTTCTACTCTGTGGTCTTCCTTTTGTTCATTTACTTTTTAAAAAAAAAAATGGTGCATTATAATTATACATAAAAGTGGGATTCATTGTGATCATTCATGAATGCACATAGCATGATTTAGTTGATTTCATTCCAATGTTCTTCTCCCTTCCCACCCATCCTCCTTTATCCCCCACTTTATCTCTACTGTTCTCTTTTCTATTTTCATGAGATTCCTCTGACCATTTTTTTTATTCCTTATTTCTCTCTAGCCTCCACATATGAGAAAAAAACACTTGACCCTTGACTTTGTGCATCTGGCTTCTTTCACTCAGCATGATGTTCTCCAGTTCCATCCTTTTGCCAACAAATGACATAATTTCATTCTTCTTTATGGCTGACTAGAACTCCATTAGGTATCTATACTACATTTTCTTTTTCCATAAGAAGGCAGCCTGATGCCACATTTATTGCATGATAATGTCAAACATGAGTGGAATTTCCAAGGGGAAATATCATCATAGTTGCTTCCCAAGTGACTCCAAAGAATAGTGTTCTCTTTGCAAAGAACATGAATGCATCATATTTACCTTGTCAGGATGATGATGATGATGATGATGATGATGATGATTATAACCCCTTTTGAATTCCCCAACCCAACTCCAAGCCCATTTGTCAAGACAGAGCTGCACTCAGCTTTTTTTCAAGCTGTGGCCTCAGACACAGAGACTTTGGGGATCCCAGGTTCCCAACAAGAACTTTCCCTTATATGCCCTTTAAGATGAATAAGGTGACCCAATCTCACTATACCATTCCCTGGAATGGAAATCTACAGTCGGGGAACTTGGGCTGAAGTCCCTCTGCTAGGGAAATTTGCCAATCCCTTTGAATCTCATTTTATTTATGCATCAAAGGACATTAAGTGCCTAGCCTCTTAGCTCCTGACCATAGGCACCTGCAGGATTGGGTCACGTGGAGCTATGGGGTTTGGGGCTGCATTGTCCACTACCATTCCCCAGGCTTTTGCTGCCTCTGAAGGAAGACCCACATGGAATTTGACCTTGAGAATCCCAGGGATGGCCGTTTCTAGGAAAAACAACCCCAAACTCAGCTTTTCTTTTTAATTGTATCCCACACAAGCCAGCAAAATCCATAACGTACAATATTCCATTTCTCAAAAGGAAGTTTCATCTATTACAATGAATGAACCGTTTGACTTCATTCACAAAGCACTCATGTCCCCTGGCTCCCACCCCACGCACCGCCCTCGGTCCTGGGAAATCTTACTCTCCAGGGATGGTCCGTGCAGGGAGATGTCCAGGGCTGAGCACTCCCACGATCAGCTCTGTTCTGCTCCAGTCCAGTCCCCTGCTGTTTGACTAAGAAAGTGTTGCAAATTTTCTGGGCACTTGTTTCCTCAGCAGTAAAATCAAGAGACTAATCCAGTCTCGACTATGGGAAAATGCCCAAGCACTAAGATTTGGCCTCAACCAAAAATATTCCAAATACTAATTTGGCCCTCACTGGAGCTGACAGCCTTTCTGTCCCTTTTCTGCAAAGAAAGTGCTTTGAGGAAAGGCTGCCAGTGGCTTAAGAACTTGAGTGAAGCACATGAATTTTGTTGTCCCTGGGTCGAGGCTGACAGAAGTTAGGAAGAGCTGCATTTCTTTAATAAGATCCTTAAAAATGAAAGTTGCCTCTGCTCTAGAAGCTGAGCAGCATTTCCAGGACATCAACCATGAAAAGGATGCTTTCCCTTTTAGATATGGAAGAATCAACCCAGGATGGGTGTGTTCTTATCTCTTAAGGGCCAAAGGGCTTGTGATGGCATCTAGCCACTGTGCCTGTGACCAGGCCACCCTCTGGAGGGTCTGTAACCTCTAGTGCCTTCAGGTAACTTTCGGGTTTCTCTCTCCTTTCTCTGGTCCCTGGCCAGCCCCACTCCGGTCCCCTTAGTTTCTCCTGCATCTGCCTACTGTGATGGCTGTCAGACAGGGAGCATTTCCTCCCTTGCTCATAGATCTAACACCCTCCATAGACAACAGTGACCAGGCCACTCCATGATGTTCAAGAAGCCTAGAGACCATGTTCCAACAGAGGGATATTAGAAATGATGCTTTCTGACATCTCTCCTTGCACCAGACTCCAAAGGAATTTCATCCTTTCTTCCTGTCACAAACTCTGATACTCAGGATGCAAGACCTCAGTGACTCTGATACTCAGGATGCAAGACCTCACAATCAGAAGAGCCCTGTGGCAGTTCCAAGGCTGCCTCCCAGAGGCGTCACCGCTCTGAGCCCCTCCTCATCACAGGAGGGGATGAGCACCTGCCAGGGCCTGCAGCTACTTGATCCCAACCTCACAGCACCCTTTGGGTGGGGACAGGGCGAGAAAGAGGAACCAGCTGGTGAAGGCGCCAGACTTTGCCTCTTTCCCCGTCACTAAGTAATTCTCTCATCCCTGAAAGCACTTTACTGCTGAGACTCAGAAAGAAGGTATTTTGAAGTCATGCCAGTAAAAGCTCTGGAAACAGGGATGGGAGCTTGTGCTGGAAGCCGAAGACAGAGCTCCATGCTGATTCTCCATTCCTCTTATTTATTTGCCTGATGTGAACTAATTTCTCAGCTGTAATGTACACCACCCACAGCCTAGGAACTTCCCAGAAACGTCCAGCAGGGGAGGGGCGGGAATGCGAAAGAATGTACCCTACTGTCAGGCAGTGTCTATGCAGCACGCAGCTGCCAGACTATTTCAAGACGGTCAAGGCCAACACTTAGCTTGTCAAAAAATGGCCAAATGACAACACTCCAATTTTATCAGAATCTGCTACTTTATCCGAGTGAGTGAAAATTGTGAGGATGGAGTAAGTGGTCACTCAGTGATCCAGTCTTTACATTCTGATAATTTGTTCATCTTTAAATGGTTTTGCATTCATTTTAATTTTTTTTTTAAATACCATGGTTACAGGTATTATCTCAGTGGCATATGCTTTTGCCTTACAAATATCCTGGGTTCAATCCCTAGGGAATAAAAAATTGCATTAGGAAATTTAAATGCATGTTACTAAGCAAAAGAATCCAGTCTGAAGAGGCTACATACTGTGTATGGTTCTAATTACATGTCGTTCTAGAAAAAGCAAAACTAAGTAGACAATAAAAAAGGTGAGTAAAAAGTAAAAAGGGGTGAGAGAGGAGCAAATAAGTGGA
Organism: Marmota monax; assembly: GCF_021218885.2. Classification (NCBI taxonomy): domain Eukaryota; kingdom Metazoa; phylum Chordata; class Mammalia; order Rodentia; family Sciuridae; genus Marmota; species Marmota monax. The sequence goes on along the minus strand of NW_026693024.1, from coordinate 2,728,249 downwards.
AGAATGAATAAACAAGATTTTTAGGGTAGTGACCTTACTCAGTATGATACTATAATGATACATATATATATCATCTCATTTGTTAAACCCATGGAATGTCTAACACCAAGACTGAATCCTAATGTAAACTATGGATTCTGGGTAATATAATATGTCTATGTAGGTTCATCAGTTGTACCAAATGTACCATACAATGAGGATGCTGATGAGGTAGGCTATGCATGTGGCAGGAGCCGGTATTCAGGAACTCTCTGTACCTTCTGCTCAACATCACTGCAAACATAAAGCAGTTCTAAAAATTTTTTTTTGGACACCAGGCATTGAACCCAGGGGTGCTTAACCACTAAGCCACATCCTTAGCCCTTTTTTTTTTATTTAGAGACAGGGTCTCTAAGTTGCTGAGTCTGGCTTTGAACTTTCAATCCTCTTGCCTCAGCCTCCACAGCTCCTGGGATTACAGGCATGCTGCACACTGGTTTAAAATCTAATTTAAAATGTTGCATGAAAACATTATTTGGGGAGTTAGTTTTTGTAGATACAGAGCTATAATTTTGCAAGATGAAAAGAGTTCTGGAGATGGACAGTGGTGAACACTGTGAGCAACATTGTGAGCATGTTCAATGCCACTGAACTGTATACTTAGAAATGGTTATGATGGTAAATTTTATGTTGCATATGTTTTCCTGTAATTAAATAATATTCTTAACCTTGAAGACTGAGTTCTGTATGATTGTGCCCAAGGCCAGTGCCTTGCCTGCCTCCCTGATCCTGGTCCTGCTTTCCTGACTATGAGAAGCCAAGGCTGTTGGGTGTTGTGGTGGAGAGCTAGGCACATCATGAGGATCACTTGTTTTATGCAGTCAACAAAGCTCCTTTGTTTTTCTAAAGACACAATGCCTTAGGGGCCAAACTCTTGTTTTAGAATATTACTTCCACCTGAAAATACATATAAGAGATCTAAATAAATAAAACTATTAAATAAATAAAATTATCTCATATGTCCAGCTTCCTTTTAATTCTGAGTGCATCAGAGATAGAGAATAAAAGTGGGATAGAAGAAGAACAACAAATAAGATCATCCCCTGTATCCTGGGGGGTTGGTTTCAGGATCCCCCATGGATACCCAAATCTACAAATGCAAATTTAAAATCCCTGTATAAAATTGGTATAGTATTTTTGTAAAACCCATTCATATCCTTCTACATACTTCAAATCGTCTTTAGATGACTTTCTAAAATCATGTAAAATACTTTTTTTGTATTGAATCAGATTCAATACAAATGCTACATAAATAGTTGTTATACAGTTTATTTAGGAAACGATGATACAAAAAAAAGCCATATGTGTTTGGTACACATTCAGTTTTTTAAAAAAATGATCTTAATCTGTAAACCCAAGGAATTCAGAGGGCCGACTATATAGAAAGATGGACTAACTAATATTTCTCACTGTGGAATAATCAATGAACCCAGACCTGGTGGCTCAGAGCAACACATGCCTATGACTCCCAGTCTCTGGAGCTCAGAAGTCCGCACCATGTCCCAGTTGGATAGAGAGCCCAGGGTAGGGGCTGGTTATGGTGCTGGCTGGGCTGTGTTTTCATCAGCTGGTGCTGGGGTCTGCTTCTAAGTTTGGAAAACGCCTGTCCAGTTCCTGTGGTTGAAGGATTGAAGATCCTTTCTCCCGCCTGGTTATCAACTGTATTCTTCCCCTGTGGCCGCCTATCTTAAGTTAGCAAGGGACCTCTCAGATTTCCTCCAAGATGGAAAGTTATAGATTTACAGATGCCCTCTGTAAATCTATAAATCTTTAAATCTATATCCAGATTTAAAAAGGGTGTGTGATTAGGTCAGGCAATCTCCCTACTTAAAGGTCAACTGATCTGCAACCTAAATAACATCTATAAACCCCTCAAAGCAGTACCTAGAATGAACTGAATGACCGGGAGCTATGTGTTTAGCCGGGCACTGAAATCTTGAGGCAGTCTCAGGATTCAGCCTCTTATGGTAGCCTTTGAATATATCACATTGGTGCCTTTTGGGTCTTCAAGTCCCCTGCTTGCTCTACAGACATGGATGGCGTGTTTGCCTTCCACATTTTGCTGACCACAGAGAGCCCTGGGGATACAATAACTATGCCTTGAAGAGAGAGAAGGAGAGCAGTGGGTTCCTTTTCTGTTCCTCCTGGTCAGTGTGAACCTCGGCCAAGACCACCAGCATAGGTGATAATTGTGACAATTTTCTTTGAGATCAGATTACTGGCTGACCCTATCCCCTCCTGTCACACTAGGCTCCCAAACCTTCCTCAGATGGAAATGATTTTGAGAACTTGAGTAACTACGCTCTAGAGGCAAGCTCTTACTAGCTAGTTACAAATGCCATTTGGCATCAATTCTCTCCTATTCTCAAAGCACCTAGTGTATCTAAGTGACATTGATAATTAAATGACCTGCATCTGATACAGGTCCTAGGGGTATGTCTTTCTAATGGATATATATATATATATAAATTAAAAACAAAATGTGTAGATTACCAAATTTGCAATTTGGGTCGGGAGCATTAACTAAAGTTTGCTTTTGTTCTCTCCAAGGAAAAAAGCTATGTTAATAGTGCAGCTGACAGAATATTCTACCTATTACAGTAATAAAATGCTCTAAAGAATTGAAAACCATTTCTAAAGCAATTCACTTGCTAAATATAAACTTTTTACTTATTGAATAAGGTTCACATTGCTTAGGTGCCAATAAGAGGGTTTATTCCACTTAATTCCTGAACAGTTTATTTTGGATAAAATTTATTTTAGTTTTTTTGTTGCTCTGACCAAAATACCTGATAAGAACAACTTAGAGGAGGAAAAGTTGATTTGGGGCTCATAGGTATAGTCCCTAAAGGCATACCCCCAGTGGCTTTTTTCCTCTAGTCACACACCACCTGCCAAGGGGTTTTCACTCAATAGTTCGTTTTAATTATTAATCCATTAAATGATGAGATCACAGTTGTCATAATCCAATCTTATCACTTCTGAATCTTGCTACACTGCCTACCACATGAGCTCTCTGGGGGACATTTTTAGATCCAAATCATAACAACCATCCAGAAAAAAATGATAAGGAAAGATTTCCTTTCCCAAACCAGGCTCTGGGGGGCAGGGGTTCTTTCTCTTCTCTCCTTTCTAATGGAAATTAGTTACTAGCAATTGCCTAAATTGAGCCCATTGCTATAAGGGCCAGAACACTGGCAAAGCAAATCTTATTCTTTGGTGTGGACTACTTGGGCTTTGCTGGTCTCATGTCATTTAATCAGCAAGGGTACATGCATGTCCCTTACCCAACTCTGACTCATCTTCTGCTCAACTTTTCCATTGTCCCAAAACACTGGAGTCCCAGACCTTGCTTCATGGGTCTCTACATGAAACTAAGGGAAAACTTGAGTAAACCACTTGCCCTTAGTTTCTGAATAAACTCTCTATAGACTACCTGCTCTTAGTCACTCACTTTTAGTTGACTACAGACAAAACCTCTGAGGTGTAAGTTGTGAAGGTAGCAGTTGATGAAGCTGGATCCAATCACCATTCCCCATGCCTCAGCCCCAAAATATCCCCAAATCTTATTCTTAGGGAAGAGGATTTCAGACTTGTTCTCTCTCCATATACCTGGTGATGTCATGTATAAGCACTTTCTCTTTTGCAAAATCATCATTTTAGTGATTGGCATACTTACATGGTGGGCAAAAATGCCTGGTTTGGCAACATGCATTTCTGGCCCCTATAACCTTGGAAAAGTAGGATCTTCTTTGATGAAGCTTTGATTCATATTCTATCTCATGTCAAAGTATTTGTTAGAATTCTTTGAACTATGATCCATAGTTTTTCTTTCTTTTCTGAACATATTGATCATTCTCCACTTGTATATTGTGCAGGAGTCTTCTTAATGTGCCTTTAGTCATTTTATGAAGCGATATTCGTTATGTGTGCCACATACAGCATGGTGCATTTGTCTAGACATGTCTCAAGCCAGCCACTTGCTTGGAAATAGTAATTCAATTTCCCCACCATCACCAGAATGTGCTCTCACCAGCTTTTAATGTTTTGGTCACTTGCTAGGTGCCAGTCACTGGGCTTAATATCTTACCTGCTTTCTCAATACAGTAATCATCCATTTCAAAGAGAAAAAACATGGAGGTTTATCAAAAGTTACGTATTTAGCAGGTGTCAGAATTAGGATTGGAACCCAGGCAGGTCTGCCTCTAGAGTTTATGAGATTAATCACTTAGCTTCTTCTTGAATATATTGTTATGGTTTAGATATGATGTGTCCCTCAAAAGCTCATATGTGAGACAATGCAATAAACTTTCAAAGTTAAATGATTGGGTTATGAGAGCCTTAATATAATCAGCCCATTAATCCACTGACAGGATTAACTGGGTGGTAATTAAAGGTAGTTATGGTGTAACTGGAAGAGGAGGGTCACTGGGGACATTCCTTTGGGGTATATACTTTGTCCCTGGTGAGTAGAGCACTCTCTCTGATTCCTGCCATGTCCTGAGATGCTTCCCTGTGCTGTGCATGTCTGCTCTGATGCTTTGCCTCACCTCTAACCCAAAGCAATGGAGCCAGCCACCTATGGATTGAGACTTCTGAAATCATGAGTGCCAAATATACTTTTTGTCCTCTAAAATTGTTCTTGTCTGGTCTTTGTGTCACAGCAATAAAAAAGCTGACTGACACATATATAGAGAGAATGTAATTTTGCATACACGAGTAGAGCTGAGGAACTCCCTAAGTATGTTTTTAGTACATAAAGTTACCTTGAGGAGGTCTAAAAGACATTTCTACTCCTTGGTAGGTCAGTTTGCTTCCAGTTTTTCCTATCTGGTGAATTTTTGCTGGATGAGTACACAATAGTGTTAAAAAAACTGCAAAGAGAAAAAAAGCATGACAAAGTCTCCAAACAGACTCACTTCCTCCAGATGTTGATTCTATTCAGAAACACCTGGGGGTGATGGTACCTACCCATGGCTTAACTTCAGTCTCCCTGGATGTCCACACTCCCAGGGATTAAAAGCACAGCACGAGGCTCTTCAAAGTCAAACTGAACTCAAAATTAATTATGTCCATTGCAAGAATTACTTGTTCAACTAAGATTATCTTTTTCATGATTTCCTGCCCAAAGTTAAATGTGAAGACCTTATATATTCATTATACATCAAACATACCTTGAACCACTCCTTGTATCAGACACTGAAGGATGTACAAGTAAACAACCTTAATAAAAGCCCTGAGGGTTACAGTGGGGGTAGTGGTGGTACAAGGGAGGGACGGTGCCAAGGGTCAGGGAAGGATGTACTAAGGAGGCGATATTGGAACTGAAATTCAACAAATAGAGAGATGCATTAGTGCAGAGGGAGGCAGTACAGTTGGTCCTCCATATTTTACAGGTTCTGCGTCCAAGATTGGCCTGAAAATAATAGGAAAAAAATTGCATTTGTACTGAACATGTACAGATTTTCTTCCTGTTATTATTCCCTAAATAATTTATAATAGAATAATAATTTATATAGCATTAACCTTATATTAGGTATCATTAGTCATCTAGAGGTGATTGAAAGTACAGGAGGTTGTGCACAGGTTCTATGGAAAATACTATTCAGTTTTAAGTAAGAGACTTGCACATCCACAGATTTCGTGTCCTGGAATGACATGGAGGGTTGGCAGCATATACAGAGTCCTGGGGGCTGCTATAGGTGGTCCATTTGGTGAGCACTACACTATTTGCAGCCTCCAATTTGAAGGAAGAAAGAGCATACGGGATTGGAGAGTAGTGGCTAAGAAACAGGATGGGAAGTTGGAGTTCATGGATATGTAAGATATGAACTTGAGGAAGCATAATATTTGCATATTTAAACCTTTATGTCTATCCAGAATGTTTTCAAAATTAACAAAAATATGTTTCTCAACTCCGGTTCTTGCCCTTGATGGCATCATCAAACTCTCACATGCTGTAGTATCACACTACAACTTTTTCCTGGCCATATACACGTAAGTGTTATTTTTCCTGCACACACAGGAAGTTCCGTTCCAAAACAGAAAAATTTAACTTTGAAAACAAAGTATTTCCTCCACCAAATTCAGAGCCCAGGAAGGTTTGTTGTTGCTGGTCCCAGGCATATCCTGGCTCTGCCACTAACCTGAGGATGGCCCTGACCAGTCACTTGAGCCTTCTGGGCCCCAGTTACTCCATTCAGAAAATAATGATTTGGGGTCAGTCATCCAGATCTTTTCCAGATCTTTTACTGAATGGCAATTTCACCTCATTTTTTGACCTATGCACTAAATGCCCTTGAGAATCAACTGCCATTTGGACCTGTGGACAGGATTTTCTATGTTATAGCCCTCTGCCAAACTCAATTGGAGCCTGTTAGGATAAAGCCAATTCCCATGTCCCAGGCACTGAGAAACCACACCAGACTGGTTAAATCTGTGGCATTCAGTGGCAGGCCTGATTCATGAAGGCTGTTCACTTTCACTGAGTGCGTGGAGCACAAAAGTCATTCTAGGGTCCTTGCTTAGCATCTGGACAGCCATCTTATGTGACAACCGTCATCTTAAGAAAAATTTTCACTTTCCTGCCCAAGGGCATTTCTGAGAAAGGCTCACCACTCCCTCATACCAACCCAACCCTTTACCACCTGCATTAGGAGCCTCTGGCTCTAATCCCTGAGCCTGCCCCATAAAAGTCCTGGAACCCAAGCCCGTATTGCCTCTCTCCATCTATGGAGAGATGGCCTCAATTTTTCAGCTCTGACAACTAAACTCTTGTGTGTATCTCTGCCTGGTCTCAGTCTTCCATTTCTTGCTCGCCCTTCTCCCAGCTACTGGGTTTCCTTTCAGTCATGTGCTTCTGTCTTCTCTTTAACAGGCATGCTTCTTGTTTGTGCCTGTCAAAATATCATGTTAACTGACACACAGTACCTGCAAGCAGTGTGGAATGATCTGGCTTGGCAGAGAAGATTTTAAACAACAAGAAAGGAAGGTATCCTAGAAATTATAAAATACAGCATGGCTGATTGTTATGGTTTAAATATGAAGTGTCCCCCAAAGGTTCATGTGTAAGACAATGCAAGAAAGTTTAGAAGTGGAATGATAGGGTTAGGAGAGTTTTAACTCAATCAGTACATTTTTCCCGTGAGGATTAACTGGGTGGTGAGTGTAGGCAGGTAGGGCATGGCTGGAGGGGGTGGGTCCCTGGAGGGGTGCCTTTAGGGATATGTCCTTGAACTGAGCTCTCTCGAGCTCTCTCTCCTTCTTGGGGCCACGTTTCCAGCTGATTTCCTCTGTCACACTCTTCTGCCATGATGTTCTGCCACCTCTCAGGCCCTGCGAGATTCAGTCAGCTGTCTATGGACTGAGAGCTCTGAAATGGTGAACCCCAAAATAAACTTTTCCTCCATAAAATTGTTCTTATCAGGTCTTTTTGTCACAACAATAAAAAAGCTGACCAAAACACTGATGGACTTTCACTTTCAAACATTTGTTTTAATAAGCTCCATAAATAGGCATTATTAACAATCTGTGAAATATTATTTCTTATAGATACCCTGAAACCTCAAGGCTCTGATGCCCAAATTCTTTCACACTACTCACCAAAGGTAGAACAATAGTTTTCCACAACCCTCTGGCTTATGGCAGGATGGAGGTTAATGGGGAGGTCATGGGATAAGGGGAGAGTTAGAATCTTCATTTAATAAGAGAGATTTTTTTAAAATGTTAAAGCCAAGGGATTGGATTTGACTTTCACTTTTCTCAAGTAGAATAATTATCTTATGAGAGTGAATTTGATTAATTATATTTCTATACATAAACTAAAATAGCTCCAAAAGTCTCTCTTCAAATGAAGAATTTCAGTTATATTTTCAAGATATTCCTGGATTAACATGTCCAAATGTGTCAGGAACATATTGATTCTAACTAGAATATTACCACAGACATTTTTGAAGCACTGATTTCTAATTTAACTTGGTTTTCTTCCTTTCTTCTTAATCCAATGTATTATTGAATTTTTAGAGGGAGAGGACCCTCAAGTGTTTTATAAAAGGCTAATTTCCCCAAATCTTTAAGTAGTATGCTCTGACAGTACGCAGCACCACTGTCTCTTTCAGTGGCCTCTAGAAGCCATTTTATCTTTTATTTCTAACCTTTCTCCATTGGAAATGGGATCATAAATAAACTTCACTAAGCCAGGGGCTGTGTCTGGCTTACCACATGTGGTAGGCAGAGTAATGACCTGAAGATGTCCACGTCCTAGTTCTTATGTTAGGAAACCCTGTGAATATGTCCCTGACATGGCAAAAGGGATGTTGCAGGTGTACTTAAGGTTCTTGAGATGGGAGATTATCCTGTATTCTTATAATCCAGGGTCCTTATGTTGACGAAAGCTCAGTTCTTGTCCCCGATGCCAATACAATAATGAGAACATGGTTTTGAGAAAAAGGAAAAAGAAGGTTTATTGCTTTGCTAGCAAAGGAGAAACAGAGTAATCCTGTCCCAAAGGCTCTGATTCTGCCCATCATCAGGAACAGAGGGCTTGTAAAGAGGCGATTCAAAGGCTACATTCCACGTGTTCTCTGTTGGAGCTGTAACTCACTTGTTCATTTGGGAGATAGTCATTTCTGAGAACTGCTGGTGCCATCCTCAAAGTCTGGATTACTTGGTTCCTATGGTATGTGTGTATATATATTCAGGGACAGAAAACTCTGCCTGGGATGGGGAAGAAAGGTAATCCCATTTCCCCTGAGATTAGGGAGGAACAGGGAGAGAGGAAGAGAAACAAACAGGTCCATTTTAAAAACAAGTTGCTGTGGCAGAGCAGCAAGGGTTATATTCAAAGCTTGAAGTGGACCACTATTGCAAAAGGGTCCTTTTAAGACAGAAGCAGGAGAGTCAGGGTCAGAGAAGGGGAAGTGATGACAGAAGCAGAGGCCAGATGATAGAACGTGAGGATTCCATCTGCCATTAGGGACCTGGAGTATGGAGGGAGTGAACCATGGGTGAATATTACAGGTGACTTTAACTATTTTCTAGTATTTAAATGCATTTCCTCCTAAGAGCCCTCAGAGGAACACACTTCTGCTGACACCTTGATTTTAGCCCAGGGACACTCATTTTAGACTTGTGACCTCCAGAGGTACAACACAACAGACCTGCATTGTTTTAAGCCACCAAGCTTGTGAGAATTTACTATAGCAATAATAGGAAACTAATAGGCTCAGTGCTGGGTATAGAATATGCTTGTCCCTTGGTATCTGTGAGGGGTTTGTTCCAGGACCCACGGCGATACCAAAACCTATGAATGCTCAAGTCTCTTATATAAAATGGTGTAGTATTTTCATAGAACTACACACATCCTCCTGTGTGCTGCAAACCATCTCTAGATGATGTATAATACCTGATATTATGTAAATAGTAGTTTTACTGTATTGTTTAGGGGGAAATGACAAGAAAAAGAATCTGTACATGTTAAGTACAGATGCATTTTTTTTCCCAAATATTTTTTACACTGAGAGAGGTTGAATCCTTGGATGCAAAACCCACAGATATGGAAGCCAACTGTACATGCTCAATGTTTACCAAAAGAATGTGATACCTAGCACTTACTTTGAACATAGCAAGAACCTCACATAAATTCTGTCATTTAATCCTGACAAATCCCTATGTGATAGTTGTTATTATTAGCCTCATTGGAAGATGAGAGGGCCATGATGCCCAAATTCATAATAAGTAAGTGGGTAAGTGAAGATTCGAACCAGGCGGGGCTACAGAATAGGTATGAGTGCAGGCACTGGAATCAGAAGGTCCACAGGTTTATTCAACATGGTGTGCCTCATTCTTCTCATCTGTAAAATGGGTAACAGTACCGGTCAGAGGTTTTTAAAAGGGTTAAATGAGCTGGTACAAATTAAAGTCATAGAACAGAAATAAGACACTATGAGGGATTCGTAAATGTTAACTGCGATTATTACAAATAAAACCTTTGCAAGGAAAGTCTTGCAGACAAAACATGAGAAAACCTGTGGGTCACTTTTTATATTCTAAAATCCAATGGAAACACAAGTGTCACTATCAACATTAACCATTATTGTTATTTCACACAGTAAGTGGCACAGGAACTTGATCTTATGATCAAAAAAGTGCAATTTACAAAATTCATAACTGAAACTAAAAATGTACTTATGTCACTCAGAGGAGAGGAGAGTGCTGATTGATAAGCTTCATGTGGGAGATTGGTTTTTCTGGAGTAGATTCCTGTTTGTCACCAAGACTTTAGAAACAGTACCAGTTGGGATAGAGCCTGTTTCCCCAGTTTTCTATTGCCACATGTCTGGCCCAGGACAAGCAGGCTGAACTGGGACAGGGATGTCCTGGAACCACTTACAGAACATCAGGAGGTCTGACACTCTCCCAGGAGGATGTGATGTCAATGAAAACATTGACAGTGATCACGCCCTCGGGGACCAGAGGCTGCAGCGTGAATGCTGAGATTCAGAACAACCCATTGCCTCATAAAGCAGCATGGGTGAAGTTGGCCGAGTTGCTCCAGAAGCCCTGTGGTGGTAATTTACAAAGCTCTAAGTGAAAAGGCTGTCAAGAGAATGAGCAGGCAAGCCACAGACTGGAGGAATATATCTGCAGAAGACATGTCAAATAAAGGGCTGGGATCCAAAATATATGAAGAACCCTTAAAACACAACAATAAGAAAATGACCTGATTAAAAGCTGAACCAGATGAGTTAACTGACCTTCAACTAAAGAACACAGGCAGATGCAGCTAAGCATAGGGAAAGATATTCCACTTTGTAATCGTCAAGGAAATGCAATTTAAAATAAGATACCACTGCACACCTATGAGAATGGCCAAAATCCAGAACACTGACAACATTAATTGTTTGTGAGGATATGGAGCAACAGGAAGTCTCATTCACTTCTGGTGTGAATGCAAAATAGTACAGCCACTTTGGGAGATTTAATGGACTCTGGGTGTTAATGATGTGTAAATGCAGGTTAATTGATTACAACAAAGGTACCACTCTGATCAGGGGTGTTGGTAATGGGGGAATCAATGCATATGTGGGGGCAAAGGGATACACAATGCATATGTGTACCTTCCTCTTGATTTTGCTGTGGAACTAAAACTGCTCTAAAAACAAAGTCTTTTTAAAAAGACTATTCCTTTGTAATTTAAAAGTCAATTTCTGTTTGGTGGAGCCAGTAGGAAGGAAAGAACAAGTACGGATAATCTTGGAGAAAATGAAAGTCCAAGAAACTTTGATCTGGACCAACAGAAATGAATGTCATACTTGAATAAAATAATAAAATGATCTAGAACTAAATTAACTTTAAAAGCTCAGTCTTAAAACTAAAATATTCATCTTCCTCCTTGCTTTTAATGTTTTTCAGTTTATTTTCTTTTGAGACAGGATCTTGATAAGCTGCCTGGACTGGACTTGAACTTGAGATCCTCCTGTCTCAGCCTCCTGAGTAGGTGGAATCATAGGCCATCATGTTCAACTAATTTAAAAAAAAATCCCAATAAATGTATTTTTTTATAGAAAGTAGTGTATTACAAGCAAGAAGCCATTAGGAACTATAACACTTGGAGAACATTTAAATCACACTGATTGTGTGTGTGTGTGTGTGTGTGTGTGTGGTGCTGGGGATCCAAACCAGGGTTTTGTGCATGCTAGGCAAGCACTCTACCACTGAGCCACATCCCCAGCCCTATTCTAATATTTTTGTCATTTTCACCTGCAGATATGATTTATTCATATTAAGAATTCCACATATCAGATCTCTTGAGAGCAATGATAGGACAACAGGTAGCAAAATTTGGTTAACTAAAAGATTCACATGCATTTTTCACAATTCAAGAACCATCACAGCAGCTCAAAAGTTTGGGCTTATGGAACTGTTCTACCTGCTTTTCTCCAAAATTTAATAAAGAGCTATTTCCAATAGAGAGTCCTTAAGAATTCATGTGGAGTTGAAAAAGACTGATCTCATAGAAGAACAGAGTAGAACTGTAGTTACCAGTAGCTCTGGTGGCTAAGGGGTAGTGGGGTAAGAGGAGATATTCCTCAAGACTTATTATCATAGTTTGGTAAGAAGGGAGGACTCCAAAACAGGAGTATATAGAGATCAAAATAGATAAAGGATAGCCTGGGTCCGGGGGTGATGGGGAGAGGACAGGTGGAAAGGAAGAGGGGCAGATTGGGAATGACTACCAATGGTTATGGACGTTCTTTCTTGGGCAATAAATACATTTTAAAATTGACAGTGATAAGCTGAGTATAGTGGCACACACCTGTAGTCTCAGTAGCTGGGGAGGCCGAGGCAGAAGGATCCCGAATTCAAAGCCAGCCTCAGCAACTTAGCAAGGACCTCAGCAACTTAGCAAAGACCTCAGCATCTTAGGGAGACCCTGTCTCAAGATAAAAATAAAACAACGGTCTGGGAATGTAGCACAGTGGTTAAGTATCCTTGGATTCAATCCCTGGTACCAAAAATAAATAAATAATGACTAAATAAAAATAAAAAATAAAATAAAATTGGCTGTGATGATGGTTGCATGACTGTGAACATACTAAAAACCATTGTATTATATTGTACACTTTATTCATTCATGTGCGGTGCTGGGAATTAAACCCAGGGCCTTATGTGTACTAGGCAAGTACTCTACCACAGGGCCCCCTGTGGTACACTTGATATGAGTGAATTTTATGACAAATGAATTATAGTTCAATAAAGGGTTTTTTTTAAATAAAAGAACTCACAGCCTGTTTCACCTCTCAGATAAGGTACACATTCTTGTACACACTTTCTACAGGGATAATAACAATATTTTCCCTTGCAGATTAAATGTCAGCATCTTAGTTTTATCTACATCTATCACCTTTCCAAAATTTACCCCTCTGCCCCATCTATGGCTGGAAGGTATCTGTTGTGTGGGAAACCTCTCATCTACAGTCTTCAGTCTTACCATATTCTCCTTCTCTGTTTTATGTATGTTTTGTGTATTCTGTCTTTAAAAATACTATCACTGAAAAATCTATATATGACCTCATTGTTTCCCTAGCCATTGTCTCATATCCCCAGTTCCTTTTTTATTTTAAACAAAACTTTTCTAAGGTAATCTATTCCTGCACCACCGCAAGAAAATTATCCTAATTAATCTTGTCCTTTAGCATAATGGATAGACGTTCATCTATAATCATTATATTCTTATCTGCAGTTTTACTTCCGTGATTTTAGTTTTCCACCATCAAGATTAAATGCAATCTTATTAAGGAAGTTGGGGCCTAATCCCACATGATGGAGATTTGGACCTACTTTTTCTTCTATTAGATGCAGGGTATCTGGTTTTATTCCTAGGTCCTCTATCCATTTTGAGTTGAGTTTTGTGCATGGTGAGAGATAGGGGTTTAATTTCACTTTGTTGCATTTGAATTTCCAGTTTTCCCAGCACCATTTATTGAAGAGGCTATCTTTTCTCCAATGCATGTTCTTGGCACCTTTGTCTAATATAAGATAATTGTAGTTTTGTGGGTTAATCTCTGTGTCCTCTATTCTGTACCTTTGGACTACCAGTCTGTTTTGGTGCCAATACCATGCTGTTTTTGTTACTATTGCTCTGTAGTATAGTTTAAGGTCTGGTATAGCAATGTCACCTGCTTCACTCTTCCTGCTTAGGATTGCTTTAGCTATTCTGGGTCTCTTATTTTTCCAGATGAATTTCATGATTGCTTTTTCTATTTCTATGAGAAATGTCATTGGGATCTTCATCAGAATTGCATTAAATCTGTATAGTGTTTTTGGTAGTATGGTCATTTTGATAATATTAATTCTGCCTATCCAAGAGCAAGGTAGATCTTTCCATCTCCTAAGATCTTCTTTGATTTATTTCTTTAGGATTCTGTAATTTTCATTATACACATAGCCCATCAATGTTTATAGCAGCACAATTCACAATAGCTAAACTGTGGAACCAGATGCCCTTCAGTAGATGAATGGATTGAAAAATGTGGCATATATACACAATGGAATATTACTCAGCAATAGAGAGAATAAAATCATGGTATTTGCAGGTAAATGGATGAAGTTGGAAAACATAATGCTAAGTGAAGTTAGCCAAAAAACCAAATGCCGAATGTTTTCTCTGATATAAGGAGGCTGATTCATAGTGGGGTAGGGAGGGGGAGTGTGAGAGGGATAGACAAACTCTATATAGGGTGGAGGGGGAGGGGAAGGGAAGGGAGTATGGGGTTAGAAATGAGGTGGAATGTGATGGACATTATTATCCAAAGTACAGTATAAAGACACGAATTGGTGTGAATATACCTGGTATACAACCAGAGATATGAAAAATTGTGCTCTACATGTGTAATAAGAATTGTAATGCATATGCATTCAATGTCATATATAAATAAAAAATTAATATATTTTTAAAAAAGATTAAATGGAAAATCCAGAAATAAAAAATTCATAAGTTTTAAATTGCATACCATTCTGCATAATGTGAAATCTTGTTCCATCACTCATCCCTGCTTAGAACATGAATCATCCTTTTGCTTAGTATATCTATATTGTATACTCTACCCACCTGCCAGTCACTTAGTAGTTATCTCAGTTATCAAATAAATTGTCACACTGTTTATTTTCAAATACCCTTTAATTTACTTATTAATGGCCTTAAAGTGCAAGAGTAATGATAATGGTAATTTGGATATGCCAAAGAGACGCTGTAATACAGTGCTTCCTTTGAATTAAAAGGTAAAATTTTATCATAAGTATGTGTATATAAGAAAAAGAAAACATTGTATACATAGGGTTTGGTGCTATCTGAATTTTCAGGTGTCCAAGAGGAGGTCTTGGAACATATCTCCCATGAATAAGCGGGGAATACTGTATTTACTTTTCCTTCTGGTCTTATATGAGCTTGAAGTGCCTCTTGCTGGCCCAGCTGTGCATTAGAGTTTCTCAGGAGAGGAGTGATACTGCTTCTTGTTGCCCTAGAGTTTCTAGTATTGTGCTAGGTACACAGCAAATAGGTCAAACTTTAGATTGACTATTCCTGTGGGCAGACACACGGTGTGTAAACTCATCACTGTGCACCTTGCATCTAGTACCTAGCACAGTGACAGGTTTGTGGGACACTCCTGCTGAATCAATGAATGAGCAAAAATAATGGTTACTGTGCAAGCACATACAAAGAGGTGACTAGGGCACATAGCTGTGTGATGAACTTTGAGTTCTAAATATGTACATGATGCCAAAACAATCATTCTATTTCATCAAAACTCAACTAAGTAAATAAAGTAGCATTGGATTATAATCCAAAGGATAAAATAAATATCCATGAACCCATACTGATATAAGCAAATGATTGAATAAATAAATAAATGGGACAAAGAGACAAATCTTTTCTGCAGAAAATTTCAAATAATTTTTGTAGATATTCTGCCCTCAAGGAGGAGAAGCATATCTCCCCACCCCCTACATGTGGGCTGTACAGTGATTTTCCTCCAAAAATACAGTATGAAAAGGGGAAAATAGAATAACTTTTCTTCTGAGTGAATGTATTTGTAGCATAAATTCTTAAAACAGAACTGTGGGGCAAAGGGTATATGCATTTATAATTTTAATAGTGCTGATTTTCCCCAAGAAATTGAAACCAACGTATATTTCCATCAGCTTTTTATACATTACTTTCTGCTATACCTTTTCCATTACCACCAAAATATATTATCCTTTAAAAAAAAATAAACAGTATGGGAGTTGGAAAATGGAAACTCAGTGTAGTTTAATTTGCATTTTAATTGTAATGAGGGAGGTTGAGCTCATCTATTAAATGTCTATTTTGTTACAGTTTGGATTGGAAATATCCTCCAGAGGTCCATGTCTTAAAGGCTTGGTCGCCAGCAGTGCTGCTTTTGGGAAGTGGTGGAACCAATAGGGGGTGGGGCATCGAGGGAGGAAGTTAGGTCATTAGAATCATGCACTTGATATTGGGGCCCTGACCCTTTCCTCCTCTTCTCTACTTTCTGGATGCCATGAGCCTGCCATCTTGCTCCATCACACGCTCCCTACCATAATGCTCTGCTCTGCCACAGGCCCAAAGGCAATGAGGCCAAGTAATCATAGACCAAAAACCATGGAAACTATGAGCCAAAATGAAGGTTTCCTTTTTTCAAATTGGTTTATCTCAGAGGTTTGTTACGGTGATGAAAAGCTGACTAAAGTAATCATAATTTTCCCAATTTGCAATTGGGCAATTGGTATTTTTCTTATTGACCTGTATGACCTATTTAGCAATTAGGTATAATATCCCTTTGACTATGTATGAATTACAAGTACTTTTCCCATTTGTTGTGTTATGAAGTCTACTTAACATGGAATTTGAACTTATTCTCTACTGACCCTATCTTGGATCCACATATGTACTTTGATTTTTAGAGGAAAAGTAGTTGGTAATTTATACTATTTCATTCCCTAGAATGACTTGGGGGACAACAGTATATTGAGACATATAAATGTGGGGTGCTCTGGAAGTGTAGCTTAGTGGTAGAGCACTTTCCTAACATGTACAAGGCCCTAGGTTCAATCTTCAGAACTGCAATATGTGTGTTGTGTGTATGTGTGTATGTGTGTGTGCATTCGCATGCATCCCTAGTTTTGATTCTTTTGGTAATGAATATGTAGAATTTTTTCCCCCTCACTTTTGTTGAAGTGGTATGGAACACCTGAAATCTTAGCCATAAGTTATACAAACAGAACAACAATGATAAGTTTTACTGTTTACATAAACCTACTTTATTATTCTGGCAAGATCCAAAGTTTGTGTTTGGTTTCTTAAAGAACCTTAGTGCAAACAAAAAGTCACAGATATCTCATGAATATAGTTTTCATACAATTTTTTGGTCTAAAAGGTTAAAAAACAAATGAGCTTGTGTTAGGATTTAATAACCAAAAAAATAAATAAAACATATACAGATGGTTTCAGATTTAAGACGATTTGATTTAGAAATTTTCAACTTTACAATGCACTAAAGCAAGACATCCACAGTACAAATCGTGCAATGAAGTTTGAATTGGGATCTTTCCCCAGGCTATTGAGAAGTGGTTCAATCTTTTCGTGCAGTACTGGGCAGAAGCTGCAAGCCACGTTCTCAGTCAGCCCTGCAACCAAGAGGTGAAACCAGACGTGAGAGGGTGCGCTGTGCCGCTGATCTAGGATGCTCAATAGTTTAGACGCATAAATGCATTTTTGTTATGATATTTTCAACTTATGATGGGTTTATCGGATGTAACCCCATGATAAGTCGAGGAGCTTCTTGTATGGCCATTTCTGGGATCAAAGAAATGCTTGGATGCTGGCTGACACTTCTTGGTCCATCTCCATCAGCTCTGCTCTTCATATTTCTTAGTAAGCAGTGTCCGGCTGCGCCTCCACAACAGAGCTTTGCAAACATGTCATTTAACAGCAACACCCCCTGAAGCTTGACACCAAAAAGGGAAAGCCATGGAGAGGCTACTTGGTCACAGCAGGGCATCTCACCTGTCCTCCCACTGTCTACCTGGATCTAGGAGACACAGGGGAAACCCACACGACATTAACCTTGGATCCTTAATAGGTCAGCACTCTGTCCCCTTGGAGAAGAGGATGCAGGGTTAACGTTTTGAAAGTGGTTTTCTGTTGCTAAAAAATGTGTGGTTTATCACAACCTGGAAAAAAAAAATGTTCAATGATTGGGATTATCCCCTTCCTCCTTTCCTGTGTGCCTTCAATTAGCTGAATGAAAGCAAACCTATGGCTTTAGAACCCAAAATAGCTGGAGAAAAGTGACGCAGATTTCAGCGAGATGAAAGAGTGGAACCCAGAAGCCTAATTAAAAGCAACTGAGAAACTAGTATTCGATCCAGAGTTTACTCACCTGAAAAAATAAACCAAGAGCTCCGGAGAGGCTTTGCTGGAGGGTTGTGGGAGAGGGGCTGAGACGTTTGTGCAGGTCACAGGAAGGCCCGGCTTGGAGGACACAGAGCCTCACTATTCTTTCCCTCTTGGAGTCAGGGGAAGGTCAGCCAGAGAGCTGAGGCCAGCCCCACACAGGGACTGCATGACAGTAGCCAGTCAGTTAATAAAAGAAGGCTCTCTCCCCAAGGTGGCAAGGGACGTCTATCTATCCCCAAATGCTCTGCCTTTTTTAAATGTACTGATTAGTTAAACGTCACCCCTCCCCCACTTTCTAGGCTTCTGTTTCACCTCACATCCTGGCTCCTTGTTCTCCACCTCACCTCTCTTAATTTCAGAGCACTTTCCTGCATTCAGCCTATGGATTGTTTTTGATGGCAGGAGCTATCAAGGGCTTACTGAAAGAATTAGCCTCCTTTACCAAAAGGAAAATTCTCTTGGTTTTGAGATAAATCAAGGCCCAAGGTCGGTTAAGAGAGGAAAGAAATAAATGAGTCCCTCTCATACACTGCATATTTTTAACCTACTAATCAGCTCTCCAAATGGAATTCTGGCAAATAAAAACAGGTTTGTGTGTGTGTGTGTGTGTGTGTGTGTGATCTTTCTTAAATGCAATTGCCATCTTGTCCAAGATTTCAAGTGAAGGCAAAGAGAAACGACTTAACCTAATTTTCTTGGCCCTTGACGGCTGGGGGAGACGGCTTTCATTCTTTTCCTTTCCAAGTTTCGATATTCATTACCTTGGGTCGGGTGGGAGGTGGGGGAATGTGGAAAGATGTATATGGTGTCTCCAAACAAATGCAGTGGTTTTGTTACTGCAAATAACCGAAATGACAGCGCCGTTTTTGGAACAGCCTGTTCAGGAAGTGGAGGGTCAATGTTTCCAACTCCGAGACGACGGCAGTTAGTTCTTTTTGACTTTGGGTTTGTCAAATAGAAACTGTAGCTGACCGAGACTACCAACGCTGGACAGGAGCTACTGTTCTGCAATGCAGAATGGACTCTGGAAACGAGAATCCTGCCAGAGTGACAGCTGCCATCTCTTAGATACTTTGGGAACACATCATGCCTCATGCTTTGCTGGGTACTGCAAAGAGTGTTTGTAGGAAGGACTGAAGCTATGGCCCTTATCTGTAAGGAGTAAAATACTTCAAAGGAAAGTGTTTAAGAAAACACAGGAACATTCACCATTTTTAATTTTTTTTTTTTTGTAGTTGTAGATGGACAGCATACCTTTATTTTATTTGTTTCGATTTTTTGTGGTATTGAGGATCACACCCAGTGCCTCACTCATGCTAGGCAAGTGCTTTGCCACTGAGCTACAGCCCCAGACCCCCGGGGTTTTGTTCTTTTGCCTCTCCTTCTGTAAATAAAAATTTCAGGAGGCCATTGATTCAGATAGGCTTTCCTACTGGACCCAGCAGAACAAACCAATGTGGAGTCATTTGTGCTAAGTGAAGCTAATTCACTTAGGAGTCTACTTGTGCAGCCAATGGCTAAGTTTTGGTTTGGGTCAGTGATAGCAGCTGAGTTTTAGTCAATTGCAGGCAACCAACTGATTCAAATGAAGATTATAGTACTGAAACCAGTTAAGCTGTCTTGTTGTTCCACCTCCATTTTCTGTAAATGCTGCCTGACCACAAAAGGGGCTGTAGCTCCTTGAGCCTGTTCTGATTCTGAGAGCTCCCAGATTCTAGCTTTGCTTGTTTTGGTTTTTAGTGCTCAAATAAACTCAGTTAGATTTAAACTTGTCTATGAGTCTTCCTTTTAGCCCTCTATCCCCCCCTCCTTTCTTCCTTCCTTTACTTGGTCCGCAGGTGTCAATCTTGGGAGGTAGAGGAACCTTTAATAGGTGGAGCCTAATGGGAGATCAATAGAGCACTCTGATTATCATGAGATGATCAGCTTCCTCTGCCATGTGCTTCTGCCATGATGTGCTATCTCACCACAGGCCCAAAGCAATGGGGTCAACCAATTGTGGTCTGGAATCTCCAAAATTTAAGCCAAAATAAACCTTTCTTCTTTATAAGGTAATAATCTCAGGTATTTCATTATAGTGATGGAAAGTAACTAATATACACCATTTCCATCATGAAACTTCTTGCCTGAAGCTTAGGTCAGCATCTGAAGATCATCTTCTCTGTCTAGTATGAGTCTGCTTGCTCTGTCAAGTGATTTTTTTTTTTTTGCCCTTGTTTATATGTTGGATACCTCATAGGCAGAGATTTAATCAATAATAGTTCTTAGTATAGTCTGTATAAGGCTCTTCCCTTGCCTTATCTTTTCTGTTTTATCTCTGATTTTCTAGCTATCCTACCTCCCACCTGCCTCTAGAACCAATAAAAGCATTTTTTATGTAGGTTTTTAAGTAGTCAAATAATCATATATTCAAATAATCATATATTACATATATACAAAATATATTGGATTGTTTTGTACATATACACACTTTAACACACACAAATTGCATTGTGGTATAAATTGCCCTCTTTCTTTCTTTTTTTTTTTAACTTTTCCCATAGGAACCATGCTTTTAGGGCTAATCCAAATTGCTATGCATATATTTCATTTTTTTCTGGCAGCTACCTAAATTGTAACAGTGCTATGTTGGTCTTTGCCACTTCTTAGCTGTGCACACCATTGGCAGTGGAAAGAGATGACCTTCCAGAGAAAGAAGATGGAGAGAGCTAGGTGCAGTGGCTTGGGAGGCTGAGGCAGAAGGATTGCAATTTCAAGCCCAGCCTCAGAAACTCTGTGAGGCCGTAGGCAACTTAGTGAGACCCTGTCTCAAAATAAAAATATAAAAAGGGCTGGAGATGTGTCTCAATGGTTAAGTACTCCTGGTACAATCCCTGATACCAAAAATAAGATGGAGAGGTCAGAATTATACTTCCAAGTAGACATACCTATATAAATGGCAGCTAACCCAAGGGCAATTCTTTTCTCTAAATAAATTAATAAACCCCAGTGAGAAGTAAACTAATTCACATAAGTCAATCTGCTATGTGCTGCTCTCTGAGCTTATTATATGGTTATTGGGGTGATTGTTGGTAAAAACCCAAGAGTTCCTGGAGATCAGGACTGTGCTCACTCATTCACAGCTGCATCTCCAGTGCCTGATCTAATGCCTGGGAAATAGAAAAAACTTCACAAAAATTTATTGGACAAGTATAAGGACTGGTAGATAAATGAGTGATGATCAATGATGATTAATGATAAATATAGTGATGATTATATAGTAAGCCAAACTTAGGGCTATATTCTGACTATACCATAGAGGAATTTGGTCAACCTCTCAGAGTCTTTCGTCTCTTCTGGAAAGTGGGAGAGCTGAGATGTTGGGACGATCATGTGATATGATAAGGGCAGAGTGGCTTGAAAGGTATTCTGCACTTAGTAGGGTCTCAAGAGAAGGAGCGATTTCTAATCCAGTGCCAGAGATAAAGTGTTACCTGAGGGTTAAGGCAGTGTACATAAGCACCAAGGGTTACAGCCATCCAGGGGATTTCAGGAATTCCAAAGTTTTCTTTCTGTATATAAAGTTTAAATATTACAAATGAAATCTAAAAGTAGTGCATGTAAATGCCTTTAACAATTGGCCACAAGGAGAATTCAACTCCAAATAACACCACCTACAAAATTAGGACCAGGGGTTCCTGGGCCCTGTCTCAACAGCATCAGTCACTTCAAACCAGACTCAGAAATGCAAAAGAGACATTTAGATAAACAACTACAAACACCCATTTCAGGAAAAGGAACCCAGAGGGAGGGGTGTTTTCATTTATACCAGGTTCTAAACTGTTCAAAACCCAACTTTCCTATTATTGCTTGTTGGAAGGCTTATTGCATTACAGATGTTACACAAAAACTTGGAAGAAGCAAGAAAAGGAGATTGAATAAGTGGAAAACAAGACATGAACTTCAGGAGTTTTAACTAGAACTGGGATCAGCAAACTATGGCCCACAACCTGTTTTTGTAAATAAAGTTTTATTGGAACACAGCCACTCCCATTTGTTTGTGGATTGCCTGTGGCTATTTTCAAATGGCAGAGTTAAATAGTGTGATAGGCCATCTAGCCTCACAGAGCCCAAAATATTTACTCTCTGGCCCTGTAGAGGAAAAAATCTGTTGACCCCTGGCCTAGCAGGAGGGAGCATAGAATATTCATGTTTACTGTGATCTAAAAGTGAGTCACGGACCTCAACAAATCACATGAAACAGAGAGGAAATAAAGAGCTGGTGTAGGGGGGCAAAATTTAACCTCCACTTTTGTGGTCTTTACAAGTCTGTGTGAGAGGTGTATGTACGTGTGTGTTTAATTTTTCAATAACCCTGACATGGGCTCACACAACTGGTCTTTCATTAAAGTCTGCAGACGCACCTAACATTTCCAAAGGCTGACTTTCCACTACCTGGTAAAAACTAACAAACAAAAAGAAACTGGTTTTTAAAGAATTTGAGAGGCCTCTGTGCACCTCTAAATCACTAACTACTGGCCTCTATTCACAGCTTCGTGGCAGGACCCGTAATTTAGCTGCAAAACTGCGACGTGAAATCCGACCCTGGCACACAGAACTCTCCCTTCAAACTCTCCGGGCCTCTCGGGTTCGTTTATGGAAATGGTTAAGGAACATAGTCCAGAAGCCTGGGGATCCGGGAGGTGCCTCCCATACTAATCCCACCCTCACTCTGAGCTTGTTTACAGGTTATCACATCAATGCTTCCCTCCAAAATTCCTTCTCTTACCCTGGTACCCTACAGAAAAAGGATCAGGACTGTTTGTTAAGGTAGCCAAGAAAAAAAAAATACAGAGTAAAAGAGCAAAGAATTTGAAGACAGAAGACAGGGGTTGGGTTAGTTTCCTCCCTTTTAAGATTGAAAACTTAGGTAACAAAATGTTTCCCAGTTATTTTCCTGAGCTTTAAAAAGGGGTGATGCTGATACTGATTACATGGAGTCATGGAATCATTTTGAGGATTTTCAGCTCTTTATTCCATTTCAAGTAAGTGTTGCAGTTTTTTAATTGACCTCCAATGTGAGGATCTTTGTTCACAGATTCTGGTACCCCTCCTGGTGTGATACACTCAATATCTGATGTCTTCTTTTAGTTACTTAGAGCCCTCTTTCTCTAGTAACTTATGATGCACATACTGTTACCCCATAAGTCTCCCTCCCCATTGATCCTCATCAGGGCCACTAGACTTGCATAAAGCTCCTACTTTCTTTAGAAAAGGTTGATTCCTCAACTAATTGGATAAAGAGTTTAAAAAAGCAATGTGATTCTGCAACCTGTACAATCAGAAAAATGAGAAATTTATACCCCATTTAATTCAAATGTATGAATTGTCAAGATCATTGTACTGTCATGTGTAACTAATAAAAAAAATACTGCAAAATATCCTAACTGGCCTCAAAAAAAAAAAAAAAAAACAAGTACTATGGTAACCATGGCAATGCTTATTTCTTTAGAATGAAATTTAGGGGGTGGAAACATTGGTCAAAGAATTTATCTTTCACATATTGACTTGTAAGAGTTCTTTATATATGAAGGACACTGGTCCTATATCTATTCCTAGAATATACATTGTTAAAGATTTTTCTAATATGTGAAGTAATATTTCCTTCTGTTCATGATATTTATGGAATTTATCATATATTTTTAGAAAGGGTCTTTTTAATTGGTACATTTTAATTATACATAATAGTGGGACTCATTATGTCATATTTGTATATGCACATAATTTGATCTTTTTCCCCTAATACCTTTTCTCTGCTCTTCTCCCTCCCCCAGTCCCTACTCTATTTTTTAAAAATATTTATTTTTAGTTGTATTTGGACACAATACCTTTATTTTATTTATTTATTTTTATGTGGTGCCAAGGATCAAACCCAGGGCCTCACATGTGCTAGGTGAGTGCTCTACCACTGAGCCACAACCCCAGCCCCCTACTCTATTAATATCTCTTCTATAATTATTATCTTAATTATTACATCATAATCATATATATTTGTGGAATTCATGTGGCAATTGCATACATATATATAGCATAATTTGGTAGATTTCATTCTAAATAGGATCTCTTAAATATCAAAATTGTATAAGTATTTACCTAATATCTTCTACTACTTTTAAGTTTTCATTTTAAACACTTTAACTCTTTAATCCATCTGGAATTTATTTTGATATTTGGATTGAGGTAAAAATCTTATTTTTTTCCAGATAGGTAAGTAATTTTCTTGGTACATTTAATAATCTTTCCTTTCCCTGTTCGTATAAATGCCACATTTATCATCTGTTAAATAATTATATATACTTGTGCCAGTCTCTGGATTCTGTATGCTCTTCTCATATCTTGTCTGCTTCTTTTTGCATCAATAGATGCCTGTTTTAACTATGCAGCATAATATATATTAATATATAATAACAAATAGAAACTATTTTGAGATACTACTTTCTAATATTTCTAATCTTTCTCTATTACCTTTCTCTAGTTATTCTTCTATATGGAACCGATGATCACTTATGTTGAAATTCACTGGGTTTGTAATTGAGACTGCATCAACATTTTACATTCATTTGAGGATTATTACATGAATCACTATATTTCCTGCTCAAGAGTCCTTTTTATTTATTCACCATTTTTTTGGATCTACTCTATAAACCCTGCCCCCTCCCCACCAAAATATATGCATTCTACATCTCCTTTTAAGTCTATTAATTTTATTTATTTATTTATTTATTAATGTATTTGAGATGGGGTCTTGCTAAATTGCCTGGGCTGGTCTCAAACTCCTGAGCTCAAGTGATCCTCCTGCCACAGCTTCCCAAGTGCTAGGACCACAGGCCCATACCACCATGTCTCACTCCTTTTTGATTGGACTTTTTGACTGCTCTTCTGAATGTCTTCCATGGTTTTGGTCTGCCCTAACTCTATATAGCTCTTTCTTCTTGACTCAATCACGTTGCAATTTTTCATTTTGTTGCATAGTTATATAATACAGGATTCTATTTTGGAAGATCGTTTTCAAAATGTGAAAGTTCTCCTCCACATATGTGATTACAGATGTCTTCATCAGTTCTGGCTGCTATAACAAATTACCATAGACTCGGTGGCTTATAAACTACAAAAACTTATTTCACATAGTACTGGAGACCAAGTTCAAGGTGCCAGAAGATCCAGTGTCTGTCAAGAGACCACTTTCTGGATTTCAGATAGCCTTTTTCTCATTGTGCTCTCCTATGGCAGAAAGATGAGATGATTCTGGGGTCCCTTTTATGAACATGGTTGACTTGATAGAAACAAGAACAAGAGAAAGTGGGACCCCCCCATTGGGACACAATCCATGGTTTCAAGAAACCTGAGGATCCAGGCAGTTCTGGTAGCCTCATCCTGTGCCTTGATTGCTGACTATGAAGGTGGAGGAGGTTTGTGCTATAAAAGTCACACAAAGCTTGCTGTAGCCAGGGAGGCCCAAGGTATGCTGCAGTAACAAATGCAGTTTCTCTCATGCTCCATATCTGACCTAGGATAGAGAGACACTGTACTTATTTAGGTCCCTCCAGGTCGGCTCCCAGGCAGACAGTCATCCAGATCACCATCGCCATGGAGAGATGTGAAGAGGGACGTGGCTTGATGCTTACAGCTTCTTACCAGAAATAACACATACAACATCCACTCACATCCATCAGCCAAAGAAAAGGCCTATGGTCATAGTTGACTCAGAGAGGATGAGACACAGACCTACCACAAGCTGCGAATGAGTGAAACAGCACCAATGAGTTCTGAAAATCAGCTTTACCTACTCCACCATCTTCCCTGGGCAGTGGCCACCATCTCTGATGTCTGTGGTTCAAGATTATTCCCCACATCCGTGAGTAATGTAGGATGTTAGGGTCCTGGAAGGGAAAAAGAAAAATATTTTGTGTGAAGTTGCCTTTTTAGGACCTTCTAACCATACATTAGAAGTGACAATTGGCTGTGCTGAGAAGTGGCCCTAGGAGAAAGGAAACCAGGATGGTAGGGAAGCCTGAGAGCTGCAAGTTTATCAAAGAAGACTTTCAAAGTCTTAATCGCTGACATCACAATAGGTATGATTCACTGAGATGAGAACCTGTGGAACATTTCTAAGATGGGGAAACGTAGTGGTTATTTTTATGTGTCGACTTGACTTGGCCCAGTTGTCTGGTGAAACACTTGTCTAGATATTGCTGTAAGGGTATCCCTTAGATGTGATTAACATTGAAATCGGTGGATGTTGAATAGAGCAGATCTTCTCCCGTGATGTGATGGGCCTCCTCTAGCCAGATAAGACCCTAAGTGCAAAGGCTGAGGTTTCTGCAAGAGGAATTCAGTCTCAAGTTTGCAACATCAGCTTCCCTAACTAAATCTGTGGCCTGCCACCTCTCCTGCAGATTGAAGACTTGCAAGATCCCACAATCAATTCTCTCTCTCTCTCTCTCTCTCTCTCTCTCTCTCTCTCTCTCACACACACACACACACACACACACACACACACCACACACGGTTGGTTTCTTGGAGGCATTTCCCATCTGTAGGACCACTCAGTAGAGATACTATAGAAGCAATGTTTAGTCTGAGCCTCTTCCGGGCTAACATTTGAAACTGCATCTCTATACACATATAAAATTCACACCCAATTTTGCTTATAATTTTGGTGATTCACAGTCTCCCTGAAGCATATTTTCCCTCACTCCGAGTGTCCCTGAATGATGATCCTTCCAATCCCAGAGCTCTGAGAAAGTCATTTTTGTACTGATGAAGAATCTTGCTCTTGGTAATTTACCCCCAGCCTGTCATGATCTCACCGTACCACATGCTACACACAGAAGAGAAGGGCGTGACCATAAATCTGACGAGGTTGAAGTTGGTGGTGTTGGATGTGGCGCAGCAGCAGCAGCAATAGAGCAGCCTCAGGGGACGAGGTGCCTGCTTTGGGGACATGGACAACCACCATGTCTGCTCATGGACACTTCACCCACATGACTCTCGGTGCTACTTGCCTGTGTAGATACATACCTGTGAAAAAGTAGTAATGATTTGTCATGTATCCGACAGGCATGAACAATCACCAAGACAAAAGAATGGATTAAAATAATTCTATTTAATAAAAGAGGAAAATAAATATCTGTAACAGACCAAGCTATGGGTGGGGGCTTCAGGGTATGGTCAACTATAGCGGACACCCAAAGTAGCCTTCTCCTCACCACCTGGCTAAAAAATAATCCCTGCCAAAAAGGGGTCCTGGGTACTTAGGAAGGTCAGGTTAACCGCTGCCACTCTTGTCTGTCAGGGTCGGGGCTTTGGTGCACCAGGCTGTGTGTGGCTAGTTGGTGTTCACCAACCTTAGGTCGCCTCCTCTAGAATAAGTAGTGTTTGTGTTTCTAAAAGAGTCAGCTCAAAGCATCCTAAAAGAATCTCTCAGGAAATCCAAAATGACAGGCCAACATTTTCTTTTTTCCATTATTCCGACAAAGACCAGAAGGCTGATGTGACTTTCTCTGAATCAGAGTGCTGGGAAAGCACAGAGGTCTCTTTGCTGTTAGTGTGGAATTAAATGAGTTTCCGAACCTGACATATAACTGGCCCTTTTGGGGACTTTTTGATCCCCTCTAATTCTCTAATGTGTGTCTCTGAATATTTTGGATTTTGCTTTATTTTCTTAAGTCAGTAAAGGACCTCCTTATGTTTCCATTCACTTTATTTTAACAGCATTTTTTTTCTTTTAATGAATTTTTTTTTCTTCTGGAGCTATTTCTACGTGAAGGAAGTGTGGTGTAGCATTTGGAGGAAGCCATATGTCTGTGACCCATTTTCTTTCCGAGAAGAGTTTCAAATAACAGACTTCTGCTGGCCCATCAATAGGCAAGTAGTTCCTGCTGTGAGAAATTGGAGTGAGGGGTTGTGGTCTCAGGGGCCTGTAATCCCTCTCTCCCCCTAAAATTCGTAACCAGAAGCATCGGGGTCCCTTATTACAACCTGCATAGAAACTTGCATTTCTCCAATGTGACACTTCTCACAACTGCAATAAAATAACTTATGCTTAGTTAGTGGTTTAACACTATTCCCATAGCTAGAGCATCATCTCATGAAAGTCGGACCCGGTCAGAATGAGTGTTTCAGACTACGTTATGCTGCTATAACAGAATATACAAGACTGGGTAATTTATCATAAACAGAGATTTATTTTCAGGTGAACTTATCACCTGTCAAATGTCCCACCTCTTTGTTCTGTCATAATTATATTTCAACATGAGTTTTGGAGGTCCCAAACCTTCAAACCATAGCTGCCAGCTTCACAGGTTGATGATCTTTGCAGGGCATGGGGCTCCCAGCTCAGAAGGGACCCATATTGGGTATCATGCTGTACTGACACTGACTTGAAATTCTTAATAACCTTTTACCAAAGGAACCTGCCAGTGATGCGGCCAACCTTGAACCTGAGTGTGAAATAAGTTCTTTGATATGTCCCAAACTCAACACCTTGTAGATGGCAAACTTGTCATCGTTGTAGAATGTGGTTCTGGACCAACCTCATGACTCTGTGTGCTGTTGGCACAGCAGACACATGCTGCAAAGTGAGTTACTGAATGAAAGTGGATTCTGTAAAAGATGATGATCACTGCTTCAGACTGCATTTCTCAGGAAACTGAGTCTGAGATGGGAGGAGTCCTCTGGGGTTGGCACCCACCAGAGAAGGAAGCAAGATTGTGCAGGAGAGGTTGGGCTATGCAGCTGGCACAACAGAAGACCCTCAGTCACCCATAGTGTGCTCTGAGACTGGCACATTCCTTGGGTTGCCACTTGGCCATGGCAGACCATGGGCTTGGTTACTAGAAGCGAGCTACCTAGAGAAGGTGTGATCCCTGGCGAGATGACTTTCTTCAGCCTGGTGCAGTCATTCTCAATGAGGTTGATTTTGCTTCCAAGGGACATTTGGAAATGTCTATGTGTGGTTTTTGTTTGTAATGACTCAGGTAAGGACATCCAGAAGGTAGAGGCTGGAGATGTTGCTAAACATCTTACAGTACATAGAGCCACCTCCCACAACACACAAGTGTCCCCAAATGTCAATAGTGTGAAGTAGAGAGGCCCTGGCCTCATGCAAATCCTGGAGATGCTGAGGTCTGGGCTGTCTACAGACAGTGTATGTGGAATATGGTTCTGGACCAACCACATGCCAGAAGTGGGAAATGTACTGCAATGGTATGGAACTTGAAAGTCCCCCCAAAGCCCATGTGTTAAAAGGCTCCTTCACCAGGGTGTTGCTATTTGGAGGTGGTGGAGCCTAAAAGAGGTGAGGCCTAGTTAGGTCATAGGGCAGGTGCCCTTAGAGGCAATGCTGGGATCTCAGACTCTTCCTATTTCTTTCTTTTGCTTCCTGGTGATGTGTTGAGCAGTTTTTCTGTGCCATGTATTCCTGCCACAATGTGGTGTCTCACCACAGGCCCCAAGCAACAGGGCCAATCATCGTGGACTAAAACTTTCAACTGTGAGCCAAAAAAACTCTGTTTTTAATGAGATAATTATGTCTAGTGTTTGGTTATAGTAGCAGAAAGCTAACATTTACATCCTCACAAAGAAGTCTTTAAGTGGGGAGCTTAGAGGAGGAAGATAGTAGGGAAAAATACATCCCCAGCTGCTGCAAAGACTCAGAAGAGGAAAATAAATACTACCATTCTAGATTTTCCTCATGCTCAGTGGGCACCTCTGCTGGTCTTGGTGGCTTACCTGGTAGCAGTCTCTCTTAATGCCTTAGTGGTCCATTTTGAGCTCCTACCCGCATGCTGACCTGACCCTTTGTGAAAAATTCTTAGTATTGTCCCTCCTTTACTGCTTAGCCAAAAGGATACCCAGACCCCATGAGGTTGCTGTATCTCAGGAGGTAGCAGGGGAGAGGATACTTGCTCATGAGGCTCACCTGTGCCCTCTAGCGTGGTTCACATCTAACTCCTACAGTGTTGTTTCATGTTTTTATGAATGACATGGGAGGGTCCGTCCAGCCTTAGAACTTGGAGGATCAGATAGAACTCAGATCCGATGGGTAGTTCTGACTTGTGGTCACTTGGTAACACTACTTTGATATTTTGGCTCTACAAGGACTAACTAGTAACAGGAGCTGTTTTCCATGGAGTGTATAATTCTCCTCTTCAGATGGCATGGCCCTGATCCAAAGCCCTTGAGGACTGTGTTGTAACTCTCCGACTGGGGCCTGTCATGCATTCCACATGGCATGTTTTCCCACACAGATGCCTCCTATAATAGAGTCTGCTAGTTTTTACAACCAGTGCGTTACACATAGCCTGCTCTGCAGCCCCCCCCCCCCCGCTCAAAGCTGACAGCCTTTTATATCACCCAATGTTGTGGATTGAATAGTGCTCCCCCCAAATATGTGTTCAAGTCCTACCTCCCAAGAACCCATAAATGTGACTTTACTTGGAAATAGAGTTTTTTTGCAGAGGTAATTAAGAATCTCAAGATGAAACTGTTTGGGACAAAGGTTGGGCTCTACAGTCAATGACAAATGTTCTTAAGGAAAGGAGGAGACACACTGAAAACCAGAGGGAAAGAGGTGATATGAAGATAAAGTGATGGAAGTGATGCCACCACAGGCCAAGGATGCACAGATGCTGGAAGGAAGTGACTTTCCCTAGAGGATCCTTGGGGGAGTGTGACCTCCGTGACTGTGAGAGGACAGATGTCTGTGGTTTTAAGATACACGGTTGCTGGTTGAAATTTGCAGCTCTAGGAAATGCCATACAGGTGGTCCCCAACTATCAATGGCTTGACAAGTGATTTTTCAACTTTATGACAGTGCCAAGGTGATAAACATTTCAGAGACACTGAACTTCAAACTTAAAATGTGCGTCTTCTCCTGCTAATGATGTGGTCAGATTCTCTCATGATGCTGGGCAGCAGCCTCAAGCCACAGCTCCCAATCAGTCACATGATAACAAGGAGGGGATACATGATACCCTAAATCATACTGTTGCTGAGCTATGATGATTGGTAGGTTAGGTTACTAAACGCACTTTTTACCTAAAATATTTTCAACTCATGATAGGTCGATCAGGACCTAACCCCACCGTAAGGCAAGGAGCATCTGTTTAAGGGTGGCCTTAAACCTTACGTCCCTTAGATGGAATATTCTATCTCTACAATTTTTTCAGGCATTGTGCCTTTTCTCTGTGGTGGGAGATGTAAGAATCAATAATATGTCTTTAACTTTGGAAGAATGCCCTGGCATCCTCAGATCCCTGGATCCCTAAAACTTGTTTTGATGCGGTGAAGTCTAAATTATGGAGTTTATATCCCACCTCATAGAGTGTGTGTCTGACCAAATCCTCCTAAGGACTTGTCATATTGTGCTTATCTGATTGAATTAGTAAGGAGTCTCCCATGTGGTGGGCTGATGTGGTGTCCCACAGGTATCCAAATGGTCAGCATTCCCAGGACTATGTTATTCCAGAGGATAGATGAGTTGCCCCAGCTCTGGAGCAGAACTGTACATGTATACTGTTGTCTGTGAATGTGGATTGTTTCTGATTTTCCCTTAAGGTTGGAAAAGAATATCAATGGTTATATTGTTCATCTGCTTTTGCAAGAATAGTACATCTGGCACATCAACTGTGATTGGGGTGATGAGTTCGCTGAACTGCAGTAGTCCACTGCCATCTTTTAAGATCCTTGTTCTCCTGAAAAGCAGCAATTGTCAGGTTAGGATTGGGCCTTGTGTCCCTTTATTTTTAAGGGTGGCCTTAAACCTTTTGTCCCTTAGATTTTTAAGGGTGGTCTATATCTCTGCCTTTTCTTCGGAGTGCATTATGCTCTGACTTACTCTCTTCTGAGGAGCAGTTTCTGAGGCTTCGATATGGCTTTCTCCCCTCCAGTATCTCTTCCTCCACAGGCCAATGAATCAATGCAGGGGTTGGGCCAAATATGTCCATTCTAATTTTACATTTCAGGGATGGAGAAAATGGCTATTGGACTTATGTGACCCATACCTGGGCCAGGAATCTGATCATTACCCAAACTCTATATGTCCCATCCTATCCTGGGAATTAATATCAACTTGGAGCTTGTGTCCAACTGTCTTCCAAACATTTGGGCATTCCCAATTCCAGTGTTCAGTTATCCAAGTAAATGACCATAGGTCCTTTTGGACAAGGTCAGTGAATCTATCATCTGTGCTTGTCACAGTGTTATTTATCTTTGTTCTGTTGCATAGCCCTTCTTTAATCAGTGAGCTATGCAAACTGGGTCACAAGGCCTTGACTTTTCATGAGGACAGTTGTCCTTAGACTACTCACCCGTCTTTGGTGTCTATCCTTTTTATGCATTGATAAATCAGTCCTTTTGTTGTCTACCTCCCATTCCTGCTTCCAGGATGTTATGCTCCAGTTCCATGCAGGATGGTCCTTCTGGTTGCTCCACGCTCTCACCACTCCTTAACAAAAATGGGTGCTGAAGCATTCTCACCTGGTCTCTGTCATTCCACGGGTCTCTTCTCCGGTGTTGTCAGGGAGTCCAGTTCTGTGCCACCTGACCTAGGGTCAGCTCAGGCCTGCAAAAAAGGGCTGCCACCAAGCTTCTCAGGGATGCTGGTGCCTTCCTCAATACCAAGTCCTTCTGCAGATCATGGCTGCCTGGTGGGTTTCTTTGACCTTGTCTAGTAGAGGCACTCTAACAGGCCCATTTACTGAGTCTTTATTATTATTTATTATCACAAATATAATTATGCATTATATATTGATGTGTATATTATATAATACATAACCATATATTATATAGTATGTAATAGGGCATATATAATAATAATATACAATATATTATTATATAATATAATGTTGTGTTTGTGAAAATTGACATAAGTAGAAGTAGTAGAAGCTGTATAAATTATATAATTATGTAGTATATTTTATATACTCCAAAATTTTATTATATATTTTTAAATTATCTATCACAATGGGATATAAAATATCTTGAGTTTTATTAATACATATTTAATTATTCAGAACCAAAGCTTTCTGACTTTTAGGGTCAAGGATGTACAGTTATGCATTGCTTAATGATGGGGCACATTTTGAGAGCTGTTTCCTTGGGTGATTTTGTCACGGGGTGAACCTGGTATACTGTACTCACACAGACTAAGATGGCTACAGTGTCACGAGCCACATAATGCTATGGGATCACTGTTGTATGTGTGGCCCGTCACTGACCAAGACATCATTATGCTGTACATGACCATACTTGAGTTGGAGGTCAAGTGCCCAGGATCTGCCTTTAACCCTGCAGGGTCAAAAGGAGCGCCAGAAATTGCTCCCTCAGTTGCCATGAATTTGGGGACTGGAATCTGGCAGGAAAACGTCTTGCTCCCCTCCCTTGTGCAAACCCTGTGCCAGGCAGTCAGCGAGAACACATTTTGCACATTTTTCAGACACCTTTGTTGGCTCCAGCTTTGGCAGCACATGGCTGGGCTGTGGCAATAAAAATCTGGCAAGCTACTTACATGTGCTTCCCTCAGACCTGAAGGAAAGCAGGACTTCATGGTCACCAGTTCAATCTGGTGAGACACTGTGCAGCTGTCTCTCACTGCACACGGGAGTGAAGCACATTATCCACGAGGCACTGGTATTGATTCTACGAGGAGGCGCCATGCATTGGGGTGGGAGATGGATTTCTGTTTCGAGTTGTTTTAATTTTTGTCTTTTTCAGGTTTGCCATCTCATTTATATTTTGCTTAGACGAGTTGTAAAGTTGGGCTTTGTTCCCTCTGTGCTGAGAGATGGAAAGAGTGAGCAGAAGTGAGCCCAGAATAAAAGTCAGATAAAGACCAGATAATATCGCTGCTGATAACCTAGACTTTGCTCTTTCACTTCTGGACTTAGCTCTCTGCGACAAGGGAAAGACTTTTATTTTTAGCCCACAGATGTGCTTAGGTCTCCAGCCTATCAAATGCAAGTTTTGCAGCTTTGCCAACCAGTAAAACTCGTACAACTTTACCACTGGAGCAGAGGCTAGGACTATACACAGCACCAACAATGGCACCAGGTCCCTCCAGGGCAGGCCTCAGCACTTCACCCTGAGCTTCACAGTTGCATGTGGCAGTGTACCCTGCCTGCAGCTGAGAGACAGCAAATATTATTTTGGAAACTGATATCTTTAAAGGCATGTCAGACCCAGCAGCCTATCCTGGGACAATCATATATATATAAAAGTTTATATATATATATATATATATGTAAGTATATATATAAAAAATTTTTAAATTTGATTATTGTTATTTTTTTAGAAAGGTCATGCTTTCTTTTTTTTAATATATTTATTTTATTTTATTTTTTATGTGGTGCTAAGGATAGAACCCAGTGCCTTACACATGCGAGGCAGGCTCTCTACCACTGAGCTACAACTTAAGTCGCTGATTGTTGTTATTTTAATCATACATATTCATGGGGTATGGTGTGATAAATTGATACATATATGTAATGATAAAATCATGGCCATTAGCATTTCCATCTCCTGCAGAGGTGGGCTGCCACCTAGTTTCTCAGGGATGCTGGTGCCTTCCTCAATGCCAAGTCTCTCTGCAGATCATGGCTGTCTGGTGGGTTTCTTTGACCTTGTCTAGTAGAAGAACTCTAACATGCCCATTTACTGAGTCTTTATCATTATATAGTATATATTAATAATATATAAATATACATATTAATAATATATTATATATAATAATATATAATACATATGATATAATAATATAATAATATATTATTATTATATTAATGTATATTATATTGTTTCATTATTAGAGATATTTAAAGCTCCCTCCTTCCCTCCTTTCCATACACAGACAGACCATCTCCTTATCATTACTTCATGTTTTGAAACTTCCAACTCCTCTCTTCTAGTTATTCATAAAGTATATAATAGGTCATTGTGAACTGTAATTGGCCCTGTCATTTATATTTCTTTCACTGTTCATGGGCTCAATCTGACCCAAAATTTGCATGGATAATACAGGTCGGAATGCAAACCTGTCCCCTTTCATCTCCCACCAACTTCCATCTCCTATTGAGTACTGAAACCAAAGCACTGAGTTTAGCTTAAATAAAAACAAAAAAACAAAACAAAAAAAGACCCAAAAAGGACACTTCTACAGAGTGGTCAATTATTCTACCAATCTTGCTTGGCTTTATTTTGTTTTCATCATTGCTCTATTTTTACATTTTAGTGGCAGAACTTCTTATTCAAGGAAACTTTCCTCTGTTTCTCTGATGGAAGACCAAACCACTGGTCTCTCTACCTGGAGTGGGCCTTTCTACTTGGTTTCTACCCCACTGTGGTCCTGCCCCTATGACCAACGTGAAAGGGGCTGGAGGAGGGTGTGATGCTCCCTGGGTCTCAGTCTTGCTTGTTGCCACTAGATTGGAGACTAGAAGGGAAGGAGACTCCAGGATTGGGTGTAAATAATTGTTGAATTGTGGAGTAATCTTTGTAGCTGTGCCAAGATTCTATACAATGGTGCACTTTAGAGATAGGAAAGTAACTAAGGAAGAAATGAATAAATCAGAAGAGATAATATCAGTGCCTTGGGGCTTGATTAAAACAACAATAGGACAAGAAGGAATTCTCCAAAGTCTCAAACTGGGAAACCAGTTAAGGATTTGAGGGCTGTTTTTGCTTGTCTTTTAATTTGGTTTGAAGGCATAGCATGATAAAAGAATCTTTCAATATTACAGTTCACTTTTCCTGTCCTTAATTTTCTTTTATTGGTTTCTCCTTCAACTTTTTAACATTTAAAGGTTGATTTTGTGTGATGAGAAGTGGTTTTGGAATTCAAGCTCAAACAGAGGGATTCTCTATGGGTTTTGTTCCTGGATCACATAAAATCTTTGAGTGACTGTCAGTAGGTATTTCAGTTTGGGATTCTTCTTCCACTCTTCTCCTTTCTTCTAATTCCTTCTTATGTGGGTTTCAAAATCATGAGTCTAGTAGCCATCATCTCCCTATTAGTTTTTCTGACACCTATTTTATAAATCTCCTGAAATCACATCACATTTATCTTATCTTTCCTTGAAGTACCATTTGATGAAATAACTGTGCCGCCTAGAAAGGCTGCTCATTCCCTCTCCTGATTGGTGGCTTGTCTTCTTTTTCTCAGGGCTCATGTTTCATTATTAGAGATATTTAAAGCTCCCTCCCTCCCTCCTTTCCATACACAGACAGACCAGAAATTCACCTGTCCACGCTCAGCCCCCAGAGTCTGCCCAGGAGTGTGTGTACACATGTGTGATGGGGGGAGATGGGGAGGTGGCATCTAGGACAGATCTCGGGCAGGGCAGAACACAATGGAAAGATCATCATTTTTGCCATGTAAAGACTTATAATTTAATACTACTTTTTAACTTATAATTAATACTATTTTTAATTTTATCCTTTTTTACTTTTTTAATACTAGCTGTATATGTCTGTGGGGGGGACACAAGATGGCCATGTTAAAACAAACAAATGCAGAAAACAGAAAATGGGATAATAAGGAAAAATATAGCAACAGCAACAAGAATTTATTTAACGATCATTAATAACTACCAGGCACTATAATAAGCACATTGTGTACTATATCTTGTTAAATATTTTCTACAACTTTATAAGTTAGGCACTATGATCAGTCTGATTTTACAGGCAACACAACAAAGAATCTGAAATGTTAAGTAGAATGTAGTAGGTATAACAGAATCTCAGAGCACCCACGTGAACTGAGCTGGGCCTTGAGCTCACAGGGATGGAGGCAGGGCGATTCGGGAGGAAGGCAGCAGGATGGAGTGCGTGTGTATGAAGAGGAACACCAAATGCAAGGAAGGCTCCAGTCAGGAGTTGAGCACAGAAGGCAGGCATAAGAGGTGGGATTCACTGTGTTGTTTTCATATACGCACATGGGAAAATTATGTCAGATCCATTCCACTGCCTTTCCTTTTCCCATTCTCCCTCCCCTCTCTCTATTCCCCATTGTCTAATCTACTGCATTTCTGGTCTTCTCCTCATTCCTCCCCCGCCATTGTAGATTAGTTTTCACATATCAGAGAAAACATTCAACTTTTGGCTCTTTATATAGATACATATAGGACTTACCTATTTTGTTACTATGTTGTAATAAAAGAATATGAAATGTGGGGCAAACTTTTAAAAAAGAAAAGGATGTGGGACTCAACATGGCAGATGACAGACTCAGAGTCAGACAGATGACATTGACCCTGGACTTTGGCTTGGTGATGGCCCAGGAGGCCTCTGGTGCCAAGTTAAGCACCATCTTGGGTGGGTTTGATGCCTTTAGATGAAAATGGGAAATCACCCAGTTAATTACAGTTTTCTGTTTAGTTCTCCTCTTTTGAGATTTCTTTTCTTTTGCAGTAAGTTTAATTTTGTTCACTTTTGTGAGCAATGACTTTGGAATCATGACTCAGAAAACACAGGGAAAAAGACAGCCAGAGACTAATGACTGATCGGCAACCTGGCAAGAGACAGATTTGATATCGAGGGAGAAAGGAAAAAAAATCAAAAGTATCCCCAAAGGCCCTGCTCTGGAGGTCTAGAGGTGTGGTCTTGCTGAAAGAATTTGGAAGAAGAGCCAATTTCAGGGAGGATGACCTCAGTTTGGAATAATTTCAATCTGAGTGACATCAGAAAAGCCAAAGGGAACAGTCCAGCTAGCAGTAGGGGTAGACTGAAAGGTCAAGGTCAAGGTCACAGATGTGTTATTTTCCTTATTTCCAAGAAGTTCCATATCATCACTACCACATCTCCCTTAAAAAAAAATCTTTCTGTTAAATAAGGCTACCATATTTTTCTAGCGCCTCTGAACACTTCCACAGTCCCAACACATTCCTCGTCCTGCCTCCACAGCCCCGTCTCCATCACGAGTCTGGTAAACTGCCCCTCCTGGGAAAGCAGCGCTGCATCCCCGCCAGAATGTCTCTCCTCAGCAGCCACAGACTCCCTGGGTGCTCTGGGAACGCGGCTCATTACAGATGGTCTGTGTGAACCCTGCTATCTGCACAGAGGGGACTCTGACTTCAGTTAGATCTGGGGATGATGCACTCTCCCAGCAGGGTCGGCTGCCAAAATTCAAGCAGAAATATATGGTGACAATTTCCCTTCACAGACAATATCATGTGTGTGGCTGGCTGCTGACTGGAAATGTGGATCCTGTCAGGACCACTGAACTCACTCGGAAAACACGGCCGCAATGTGTGACTGCACAGGCCCGCGCTGGCCAGAGGCCGGGACCCAAGCCCTGTGGTGGTGGGAGCTGTGAACACACTGACTGAAATGTGGACCCTGTCAGAAGCACTTCATCCATTCAGCCCACAGTCCCGTGAGGCCTGGAGGACTCCGTGAAAGTCTCAGTCCTGAGACGTTATGAATATACTTCCTTCATTCCAGGGTCACCCCGTGTCCTCCAGCCCTCTAAAGGCTGGGATTCCACTCTGAAGATGGATTAGAGAAAATGGTGTTAAACAGGAATTATGGGAGGCCATTGTTTTGAACCAGGCCCCTGCACTAGGCCGCAACAGACCAAACCAAACCAAACCAAAATGGAGTCTCCCATGCTAAATGCCACATGCTCAAACTGAAATTTTAAGGAAGCAAATAAATCTCCAAATAGACCAGTTTTTCCTAAAAAAGAGGGCATAACAGTCCACCTAGGTCAGCATAATAAGGATGCCCCCTCTCTGCTTATCTTTATTTTAAAAAGTGACCTGAAGTAACCCAATGTTAGACAATCAGTATTTTTCCTACATTCTGTCTCCTCATTCCCATGATGACCCACTGTTCTGCCAAAGCCCAGGGTGGTAGTTCTCATCCTATTTTGTAGAACGGAGGCTTCCCTGATTCATGTACCTCAAATAAAGGCCAATTAGATATATAACTAACTTTGTTGAAATTTTGTCTTAACAACAGGTAGGTTTTATGAGGTGGCCTGGGGTTAGAGGTGAGGATATGGGTGGCCTCTATGAAGCTTTGCCATCAGGGCAAGGTGGAAGTCATGTGGCTTCTCAAAGCAACATGGGTAGCTGCCCTGGCTACTGGGTTCTTCCAACCACCATAAGACAACAGACCTTTGAAACTGGAAGCAGCCCGGGAGCTCATCTCACCCAGCCCTGCATCATCAGGGTCAAACTCTGAAGCTCAGGGAGGCTTTGCATCTTGTCCTAGCAGGAGTAGAAGACAGAATTTTGACAAAGTCTCAAATACATTTTCACATTATTTTAAAAAACTTAGTGTGTTTGTTAGTTTTCCAACCCTGGGAGAAAATACCTGAGATAATCAACTTATAAGGAAGAAATGTTTATTTTGGCTGAAGAGCGGCTCTGTCCATTGTTGTGTCACCCTATTGCTTTGGGCCTGTGGCAAGGCAGCACATTATGGCAAAGTGTGTGGGAGAAGAGGTAGGTTCATATCATGGTGGTCAGGAAGCAAAGAGAAAGGGGTCCCAGTCACACCTTCAAGGTCACATTCCCCAATGACCGTCTTCCACTAGGTCCCAACTCTTAATGGTTCTACTACCTCCCAAAGGCACCACAGGCTGGGAACCAAGCCTTCAACACATGGGGCTTTGAGGGACATTCCAGATCCAAACTATAGTAATCAGGAAGTAGATTAACAATTTGGGAGAGGTCAAAATTGCTCAGTAAAATAGAACTTTAGGTTTCTTGGTGGTACAAAGGCCATGCCCGTCTCCCTTTCTACCGGTGTAATGCTCCTCTCTGCCAAGTTATTTAAAAATAGTAGATACTGTCTTTTCTCTTTTTTTCTAAAAGCATGTGAAGCAAGATTTTAGGAAGTGGTCCAAGAGCAGTTGGTATTTTCCCTCTTCAAGGCATATCTGTGTTTCCAGGTTGAAAGAAATATCTTGTTCACATGGACCTCTCTAGTTACAACTCTTCTTGTCTATAAAACCAGAGTGTTAGACTAGGTGGCCTCGAAAGCTCTCCCAAGCTTTCAGATTGCATTAATCCATGTGATTAAAATGGGCCCTTAGTCTCCTTGGGAAGTCATTATTCACGGTAGAATTTGCCTGTGGTCATGCTCATAAAGGGCAGTGGTGTGGGGGCTCTTGAACTCTACTGAACTGTACATGTACTGAATCTTCTAGAAATCAGCCTGGCAACATGTATAAAGAAATAAAAAACGCTAGATGTGGTGGTGCACACCTGCAATCCCAGCTCTTCAGGAAACCAAGGTAAGAGGATCAACTCGCCAGTCTGGGCGACTTAGTAAGAACCTGTCTTAAAAATATCTGAGGATATAGCTTGGTGACAGAGCATTTTCCAGGCATGTTTGAGGCCTTGGGTTTGACACCCAATACCACATAAAAGAAAAACAGAAAGGGGGAAAAAGGAAAGAAAGGAAGGAAAAATACAAATGGCATGTGTATTTACCTTAGAAGGTAAAAACATGTGTTTTTACCTTCTAAGATTCTATCCTGGGAAAATAATCCGAGAAGCAAACAGGCTACATCTATATTTATTATAACATTATTTAGAGAAGCATAGAATTAGAAAAAATTTCATATTCAAGATGGGGGTAGTGGTTAAATCTAGCCATACTGGCAAGCATACTAAAAACTATGTTTTTAGAGAATATTTGTAAGAAAAATACTCATCATGTGTTATATATTAAATATATTATATAAAAGTAAATTTATAGGAGCACTTATTTCTAGAACAATATCTATAATTTATATTTTAAATATCTATTCATATGTCTATATGTAAACTTTTAAAAACTGGAAATAAAGAAAATACTAATAGTAGACAGATCAGGAATCACAGTTGACTCTTTAAAAATTCTTTATAATTTAGTTTTTTTTCTCTAATGAACATACATACTTTTATATTCAAAAATAAATAATAGGACGA
Source organism: Marmota monax (assembly GCF_021218885.2). Lineage (NCBI taxonomy): Eukaryota > Metazoa > Chordata > Mammalia > Rodentia > Sciuridae > Marmota > Marmota monax. The sequence goes on along the minus strand of NW_026693024.1, from coordinate 2,687,293 downwards.
AATGAGACAATAGGACTTCGGTAATGTGTCTTTCCCTAGTCTCCTCCCAGCCTAATACAATTAATATTCCTGGACATAATATAGAAAACAAAATGAACACTGAAAGATGATGGAATACTGAAAGAAGGTGGTAGATCATTTGGGGATATTAAGATCTAAGGAACAGCAGAGGGATGAGTTCCCCGGATTCTTTGGTCTCATATATCCCAGTCTTGAAGCTGAAGGAGGGAATAATCCAGCAACATCAAAGCACAGAAAAAAAGAAGTCTCAACAAAAGCCTACTCTCCAGCCAAAGGACCAGGAAAAGAGCAGATGAGCAAGACAGAATTTAGACAATAACCACTCTACTTCTGCCAAAAAACACAAAACAAAACAAACAAACAAACAACACTTTGGGCACCACCCACACTAACAAAGTCCAAAGGAGAAGCCCAGACTCAGCTCTTTTGAAGATATAATGAGCTCCAACCCCTCACAGGAGTGATGTCAGAGAAGACCAAACAGGGAGCTGGCTCTTGCATCCATGCCAAAGGGTAGTGCTCCTGGGTGCATATGTAAATACACCACAGTGAATCTCACCATCCTGTACATCCACAAGACCGGGGTTCTAATTCAAAGATATACTCCATGCTTGTATAATTATATCAAGATATATATATATATATATATATATATATATATATATATATATATATATCATATATAACTAAAAAGAACCAATAATTTTTTGAAAAGGGTAATGCTTTTCTTCCATCCCCCACTTTCCAGTATTAGTGAACATTATATGAGAAACTTGAACTTCTACCCCTACTAATCAGTAATGAGATAGTACTCCTCTCCTTTTCCTTGTTGAAGCAGTGTCACAGAAAGCCAGCTAACACAATAAGAGCCAGAGTCTCATACTGTAAATGCCCCAAACATCTAGGCTTCCACTGAAAATCACTCATCATACTAAGGAACCAGAAAAACCAAAATTTGAATTAAAAAAAAAAGGCGATCAATACATGCCCACACTGAGATTACAGAGATGTTAGAATTATCTGACAAAGATTTTAAAGAAGCTTTAAATGCTTCAATAGCAATTGCAAACACCCTTGAAACAATATTTTAAAAGTCCCAGGAAAGTCATTTAAAAAGTCATAAAGAATCAAAACAGAAATTTTAAAATTGAAATACTACAGTAAGAAAAAATTTTAAATTCAGTAGGTGGGCTCAAGTAGAATGGAGGGAACAAAAAAATGGAGGGGAAAAATCAGTGAAGTTGAAGATGGAATAGTAGAAATTTTCCAATCTAAACAGCAGAATGAAAATAGGCTGAAAAACAACAGAGGCTAGCAGACCTGGGGGACTGTTAATAAAAGATGTAACATCAAAGTCATCAGTGTCAAAAGGAAGGACACAGAATTCAGTGCTGAAACAGTACTTGAGGAATGAAGGGTTAGAATCCCCCAAATTCGGCAAAAGACATAAAACTACAGACTCAAAAAGCTAAATGAATTCCAAACTGAGTAAAAAAATTAATCAATTCATATCATGTTGGAACTTCTAAAAATGAAGGACAAAGAAAAAAATATAAAAGCAGTAAGATGAGTAAAATATGGGTAAATATAATACATTCCCAGAGTAACTAACAAAAAGCTATGCAAAGCAATATACTCAAAAACATTATAGATAAATACAAATGGACTTTAAAAAAATGTTCAAGTAACCTCACAGGAAACAGGGAAAAAGAAAACAAACAAATGAAAAAAATTGAGCAAAGGAACAGAAAACAACAAATAATGTGGTAGACTTAAGCCTTAACACATTAAAAAAAAATTGCACTAGGTTAAATGATCTAAATATGCCAATTAAGATACAGATTGGCTGACTGAATTTTATAAGTGATTATATACCGTATAAAAGAAACTCACTTCCAATATAACAATAGAGGCAGACTAAAAGTAAAATTAATGAAAAATATAGCATGCAAAGATTAACTAAAGAAAATCAATCATAGATATGTTAATGTCAGATGAAGTAAATTTTATAGTGAAAAATTACCAGAAACAGACATTACATAGAATACAAATATCAATTCATCAAGAAGACATAGCAATCCTATTGTATGCACCAAACAATAGACTATAAAATATGCCAAGGAAAATGGAATAGGAAAGTTACACAGAAAAATCTAGAATTACAGTAGAAGACTTCAAAAATGCTTCTTTCAACAATAAATGGAGCAACTAGACAAAATGTTATCAAGGATACAGAAAACTTCAATAACATTATCAACAGGATCTAATTGACATTAACAGAACACTGTCCAACAACAGCAGGGTACACATTCTTCTCAAGCATCCACAGAAATATACCAAAATAAGCTGTAACCTGGGCTTAAGATAAACCTAAAAAAATTTTAATTAAATGATACAAAGTTCATTTCTGACTACAGAAAAAATCAAACTATAAATCAGTGACAGAAAGGTAAAAGAAAACTCTCCAAGCACTTGGGAAAAAAACAACACATTTTAAGATAAAAGTAGGCCATTAGTGCTTTTCAGTAAGTTGGTTCATTTCATCTAGATTTCTGCTTTTAAGGTGAAAGTAGAAATCTCAAGGGAAATTTAAAATATTGAATGAAAATGAAAACACAACATAAAAAAATGTATGGGAGATAGGAGAAACAGTGAAGATAGGAAACTTCTATAATTAAGAACTTAAATTAGAAAAAAGTAAAGTCTCAGTAGTCTAATTTTTCACATGAAGGAGTGAGAAGAAAACAAACACAAAATGTGTAGAGAAAAAAATAAGACAACAGCATCAATAAATATCATTGAAAAATAGAGAAAATCAATGAAACAGAAAAGTGTTTTTTTTTTTTTGAGAAATCAATAAAATTGACAAATCTCTCTGAAGACTGACAGCGTAGAAAAGAGAAGACACAGATTATAAATACCCGAAATAACATTGTCACTAGAGACTCTAGAGATACCAAAAGGACAATTAGTTTATATTAAAATACATAAATTTGCTAATTTAGATAAAACAAACTAACTCACTGAAAAGCACTAAAAAAAAGCACATCTCACCCAAAATAAAATAGATCATTTAAATAGTCAAATTACTACTACAGAATTAGATTCAAAATTCATAATTAAAAAAATAAAAGGGGGCTGGGGTTGTGGCTCAGTGGCATAGCATTTGCCTAGCATGTGTGAGGCACTGGGTTCAATCCTCAGCACCACATAAAAATAAATAAATAAAATAAAGGTATTGTGTCCATCTACAACTAAAAAAAAAATTTTTTTTTTTAAATTTCAAGGCCCAAATTGTTTTATTGGGAAATTCCAGAATTCTTAAAGAATTTTTAAGGGATTAGCACTGCAATCTCATCCAGAAAAACAGAGAAAGAGGAAACACTTTCTAACTCATTTTACAAAGCTAATATTATTCTGATGTCAAAAACCAGAAAAAAGAGCACAAAAGAGAAAAGTATAGACTGGTCTAGATACAAAACTTATTAACAAAATATTAGCAAACCAAATTTAGTAATATATAAATATATATATATATATATATATATATATATATATATATATATATACTATGATCAAGTAAGGTTTACTTCAACGATGCAAAGCTGGTTAAAGATTCCAAAAATCAACCAAAATAATTCATCATATTAGCACATACACACACGCATACACACACACACTACCTGATTAAAACAGTTGGTAAAGAAAAGGCTCTTGAAAACCTCTAAAACTCATTCCTGATTTGGAAAAACAAAACTTCTCAGGAATATATCAATAGAGGAGAACTTCAACTTCATACAGAACATCTAGAGAAATCCTATAACAGTGTACTTAATGGTGAAAGACATAATGCTTTCTTCCTAAGATAAAATTGTTTCCATGAAGGTATGTGTTTTTTTTGTAAGAGAGAGAGAGAGAATTTTTTAATATTCATTTATTTAGTTTTCGGTGGACACAACATCTTTATTTTTTATTTTTATGTGGTGCTGAGGATAGAACCCAGTGCCCCATGCATGCCAGGCAAGTGTGCTACCGCTTGAGCCACATCCCCAGCCCCAAATGAAGGTATGTTTTAACATAAGCTATCCCTTTTCTGAAAATTCTAATACTTATTTATAATAAACTTCAGCAAATGAGATAGCTTTTAATGAACATATTACAAAGTTAATCATAGACACATATTTTATGCAAGTTAGTACATTAGCCATAGGCCAATTTTTACAAAATTTCTGCTTTGAGCCTAATCCTGGGTTCAGGTACTATAATGAATAAAAAATGATTCCTACCTTCAATAAACGCCAATGTCCTTGACCTTGGGTCTGAGTTTCCAGAATTCTGTACATTCTGTAGGGTTAAAATATTGCATGGTTCTCTTTTCTGCAAGGCCATTGGCATGTGGACACCTGCAGTATTCTGAAAATTAAGTTTCATGGTTTTTGTTTCACTTTTAATATATTGGTTGGGATTTCGAAATGTTTCAATCAGTAGCTAAAACCTTAGTGATATCAAGGTATCATCAACATTCTGCATCCCAAAAGGCTGTAGAAAAATTGCAATGGTTTCTAAAGAACCACATATTAAATTAATGTGGGTCTCACATTTCTATCAGTGTTGTATTTCTTTCATATTCTTGGGACTTTCAAGACTCAGGGCAACAAGCCTGCTCATGCCTATCACATTTTCACATCATGTAACAGAAGGGTTTCAAATCCCTCTCCCATGTCAGACTCCTCCAGGGTTCAGGGAAAGGCTTAAATTATTGCTCATTTAAGTAAGATTTTGTTTGAACAGTTTCTTTTTCAGGAAGGGAATTGAATCTCAGGGACTTGACTAGCATGACTCTTGAAAGCCCATAATGGCATCTCTTCCCAACTCTGTCCTCAGTAACATCATGTTGGTAGCTTGAAATTGAAAACCATGGTGGGAGCTTTGCACCACAGAATTGAGCAAATATGGTCAATCACTGTTTCTTCATGCCCCTACTCTTGAGAAAGCCAGTCATTAAACATTTACCAGCATAACATTGCCAAGGGTCCTCAGCTAGATTTACGGAAAGGATCTCTGAACTTTGCATGGTAATGACCTCCATCTTCTAGGGTGAACATTCTGAAAGGTAAATCAGATCCTGTTATTAACTTGCTTGGAACACTTTCCAATGCTCTTAGGATGGTTGTAAAGACATGTTTTTGTGAACCCAAATGGTTTGACCTCCCTATTTGTCTTTCTCATTGGATCCTCTCTAGGATGATGTGTTGGTCAGCTTTCCATCTCTGTGACAAAATACCTGAGAAAATCAAAAGGAGGAAAGGTTTACTTTGGTTCATGGATTCAGAGTTTTCAGTCTATGGTCACTTGGCCCTGTTGGTTTGGGTCTGTGGCAGCACAGCACATCACAATGGTGAGAATATGGTAGACATTCAAACCATAACTGATTGGGTTCTGGTAACTTTTCTAGCAATCCTACCCTTCTTTCCATTTCTTAAATGCATTATGATGCCTGTGATGGGATTTCTGCAAGCTGTTTATCCTTTTGTATGGGTTTGCCAGAAATGGGCCCAGCTTTCCAGCTGGGATCTTTTTCAAAGTCTCTTTTAGCACTAGAAGACCCTACTCATGTGGAAACACTCTTCCTTCCTCAGCTCATTTAAGTTATCTGACCTTGACTCAAATAATCTCAGCAGAGGTGTCTTCCTTGACTTTGCCCATTTCTCTCACCCAGACAAGGTTAACCCACCTGTGTCACAGGCTTTGACAACAGCTTTATTTCATGATATTTAACCTTTTATATATTTTTATATATTTTGTATATATATATATTTTAATATATTATATATATATTTTATATATATTTAACCTTTTATAGTTAAAGCTATAATTCATTCTTGTAATTATTTGATTAAGGTCTCCCCCTCACCCTATACAGCTTTGGAGCAGGGACCATGTTTGATTTGCTTAGCATTGCATAAGTTAAACCCTAGCGGAGAGCCCAGCACCCAACAGGTAGTCAAATATTTGTTCAATAAATCAATGAATAAAAGTGTTCCCTGCCCAGTGATATTTCCACTGCTGAATCACACCCTGGTGGGTTGGAACACAAAGAGCTTAAAGATGTGTTGGGGAGGCAGGGAAGGAGGGGGGATTAGCATGCAAAGATGGTTCTGATTGGGTAGAAAAGCAAAGACCCAGGGCCTGTTTTTAAAAAGGCATGCAAGAGAGTTGGGAGTGTGCTATCAATTTTCGGCCTTCTTTTCTGTTTGTGCCTGTATCAAGACCCACACATGGTACAGCCTGTGTAATTCAAGGTGTCAACATACGGCCATTGTTTCTGGAGACTTGAACACATGCTTTCTTTCTGGTGAGACTACACTCCTATTTGAGGCCTATCTTGTAATGTTTGACCCACCACAATATAATTGGGGTTGAAAAGCATCTCATTTTAGAGCCACAAACCAACACTGACGCACGGAGCACAGGGCAGGAGCTCCTGCGGGCTGCCACTGAGCCCCTACTGCCATTTGAAGCCTGAAGCAACACACCCCACATCCGCCTTTAAGCCCAGGCAAAGACTCTGGAAAATGTAATCCCATGTACACTTTCAGCTTAGTGACAACAATAATTAATTAGCACTAAGATGGGAGCACCCAATTCTCTTTGAGGCTTGTTCCTTCATTCATTTTCCATGTCCCCCAATTAGGCAACCCTTGTGGGTGGGGAGAACTTTTGCTTTAAGGAATTAGTTAAAGGTAAAAAGGATCATTTTGCATGCTGCAGGGAAGAGTGGTCCCCTCTCCACCCCAGCAATCACTCCATACATTCCCCTTGCCATCTGCTGGAATCATAAGAGTATCTGCCAATTGGCAGACACAGGTATGCATTTTTAACTCGCTGGGGAGTGAAGCAAGGAAAACATTTTTGTAAGGCTGTATAAAAATTATTTGCAAGGGAAACAATTTAAAAAAAAAGTGTGGCCATTTTCTTGATGTTGAAGAAATGCTCTATCCAACATCTAATTCCAGTGGGCCAATTTTCTCCTGCAAGATTTATGAAGCAAATGCTGCCAAGCAGACAGAAATCTAAATAGTAACATGTTTCACTCTAACAGAGCTTTAATTTAATAAGAATAATACCCAAAATACCCAGACAGTTTTATAGCGCTCCAGTCATAGTATCCCACTTTCCCTTTGGAGCCCTGAGGATGATAAATATGTTCTTGTACATCACAGGGAACAGCTGCCTGGTAACCAGCTGTCAGGATGGCCCTGGCTGGGCCTTCAATCTTCCAGAATTCATTGGGAATTTCATTTCTCAACAAGCACGCTTATGCCACATCTCTAGGCGGATACTATGGTTTCTATTCAGAAATCCCCACTTCTTGTTTGGTAAATCTGACATTTGAGGATAATCCCCTGGCTATCCCGACTGACAGGCCACAGCTCTTTCAAAGTCATACAGCAAAGGTGTGAGAAGGCTTTGTTTTCGTTGTTCTTTGGGATAGAGTATCTAAACACAGTGGAAACACTTTGGAAAAGTCTTTTATCCACCCACCCACCCCAGCCCCGGGAACTAGCATTTGATCCGCAGTACATATGAATCAGTGTAAGAAGAATCCCGTTCTACAGGGATTCTGCTGTATTCACAGTTGTGGCCGAGGGAGTCTGTTTTGAGCTTCGTTTTAACCCTGCCTAGATTCATACTTGGTCTATAACTTCTTCAGGACTGGCATATTCAAGGCAGGCATGCTATTTCCTCTTCACACAGGCACTAACAGTAACAGCCATCACAGTACCATTCCCTGTTGAGACCAAATACAACCTCAGAATATTTCTCAACCCAGGGCTCCAGAGAGGTAACAGCAATCTTTTAAATGAGCTCAGTATTGAAATCTACCTACCACTTTCCAGGCTATTTACATTATTTAAGCAAAATAAAACATGTTTCTTCCTAAAACAACTGATATTTTGGAAAAAAGCCATTTTTTAAAATAACTGTGTAATCCATTTTTTAAAAAAACCAAACAATTATTAAGTGCTTTTACATCTCTACCATTTCAGTGTGCTCCCTGTACTTAATTTGAGCTGTTAATATGACTTATAACCTCATATGGAAACGCGTCTGCCTTTTCTGCTAGGTTGAATCCCTTGAATTCAGGGATGTCAGACCGCATCCCCAGCTCCAAGCATATGGCAAGAACATTGTTTATGCTCCATAGATGCTCACTGACTGAATCGAAGGCATGTGAATGATTGATGCAACCATATTCCAGAATCCCCGCCTAGGAAGCTAAAAGCTTTCAAGAGTCCAGGAAGCTTTTATACCATGGGACAAAACCAGGGATGGCCCACTGCATGAATAGTGGGCAGGGCTTCCAAGAACTTTAATTGCAATTAGAACCCAGAGACTGAGCATCAAAGTACGACTTGCAAAGCCAAAGTTTATCCAAACCCAGAGAACATTTGGTCAGCAAAACTGGACAGGAAAACCTCCTGAGAACAAGCTGTCTCATAAGATTTCCGTTACCTGCTGCTTCTAGTCGGACTGAAAATACCTCCAGGGCAGCCTTTCGAATGGTGGTTTTGGCACTTTTCCCCCCAGATGGAGCCCAGAAGTGCAGGAGAGCACAGAAATCAAATGTCCTGGGAGGGGAGTTGATTAAATGTTTTTAAACCTCAAAAAAAAAAGGGGGGGTGGGGGATGAAAAAAAATTCAGTTCAGGTAGAGTTCAAGTTTGGGGGTCAAGCTTCAGGGACCCCTGGGACTCTTTTGTAGTTAGGCCATTAACTTACTCCTTGAAATTGTACCCGGGGAGCTTATCGAGGGCGACAGTGTTAGTTCACGGCACTGCCCTTCTTTGTTTTGTGTGGTCCCTCTGTCACAGAGTGAACTCAGAACTGGGCTGTGCTCTGCCTGCTAAAGGGAAACACAAGAAGCCAAGTCACAGGAGGCTTTAGTATCCATCCAAATGTGGATTCCGTCTTTATTTTCCACCCTTCCTTCCACTTCCCTCTTGAAATCAGAACTTCAAATGGGCGACCCCTGCACAGCTCCACTTTTCCTGCGGAGATGGGATCATTTCAAGCTGCTTTTGCACATGGGTCACATTTAAAAGCCCTTGGTGACACCTCTATACCCTCCCAAAATACTGACAGATGAAGTTGGCAAAAAAAGGAAAAAAGAAAAGTTCAGTGTGTTTGAAAACTAAGTGATTCCAAGATTTCTACCTAGTTCCGAGTCCTTTCCAGACGTTATTGAGTTTCCTGGAGGATGGATCGCTGTTTTTCTGACTAGGAAAATAATTACTGAGTGCCAGAATAATCCATGAAATGACCGCTGCCCATCCCACGGGCTCTACCTTCAGCTCCCAACCCCTTCTCTCTCTGTTTTTTGCTCTCAGGGGGAAGGAGATGTAGCAAAGAGGATAATGTTAGCAAAGAAAACAGAATCACACAACATTTCAGAGCATGGTTGGCAAACATCTTTGGTGAAGGACCACACAGTAAATATTTTCAGCTATGAAGTCTCTGTCATGACCATTAACTGCTACCATTGAGAATGCAGCTGTAGGTAATATATTAACAAAAGGTGTGGACATCTTACAATAAAGATTTGATTCATAAAGATTAGGCTGTGAGTAGAATTTGGCCCACCAGCATACTTTGCCTATCCATATTTTCGATTCATTTTGTGTGTGCGTGTGTGTGGTTCTGGGGGTCAAATCCAGAGCCTGGCACATGCTAAGCAGGTGCTCTACCCCTGAGCTACACCCCTAGTCCTAGATTCAACTTCTGTTTGTTCATTTGACTGATAGTTTTTAATAAGAAAAGATAACTGTGGTGAAAAGTTAAGTTTCCCAAGGATGCCCATGAAGCACCAAGATGTACAAATAGGTTTCCTGTTTTAGATCAAAGGTTTGCATATTTAATGTTCATAAGGGATTATTCTTAACAAGCAGGTGTTTCAGCTCAGCCCATCCTACAGAGGGACCCTCAGCTCATCATCGCCTCACTTGATGGCACAAGCTCCTCTCAAGATGTGTCCTTGAAAATAAAGATCAAAAGTGTAAACAGTTTTCATCTGAAACCTCAGGAAATTTTAATTTGAGTGGCTCACACTTTGGCATGCCTACTATACCTCCCCTCCTGGCCCCAATTAGATATAAAACTTCCTTTTCCCTGATCAAGTTCAGTTGGGACACCGGGCTGAATATTTCATATGCAGAACTACCCAATCTAAACCTGGTCCAAGGACTCCTACCAGACCCACCAGGGCCCAGAACGGCTGCCCCCAAAGGAAGGGAAACCAGAGGAGGTCAATGAGAGGTCAGCCCTCCCTTCTATCCACATCAGAACACGTGCAAAAACTATCTGATTGCACAGTTGCTTTCATTAGGTTAACATGCACACATTTAGCCAAACAGGTGAAACTGATTTGTGCCAGGCTGCAAAGGGCCAGGGGCTGCCCAAGCAGAGCTGGGCTTTGTGTGGGAAGACTAGGATTCTTCTGAGTTGAAATTTGTGAGAAATTCAATTTGAGTGCGCACCCTTTTCACCTCTGAGGCAAGCCTGAGGCCACCTGAATCAAAACCAGATGGATTCTCAGGCCTAAAGACAACAAATAGCAGTTCAGAATCCCGACGACAGAGGACCACCAGAGGAAGGGCCAGCCAGCAAGGCAGCTGGCTGGTTTCTAGACCTCGGTTGTGATGCATATTAATGCTCACCAGAGCTGGAGTGGACCTCAGCCCTCCTCACTACCCCCAACACCTAAGAACATCGCATCTTTGTAAACTGGTTATTTGAGATGGTTCAAGTGAAGCCCGGATCTCCCTGCCCGCGGAGCCCCTCGCAGGGGCTGGTTTGTTTTGGCAGAGTGAGCAGGTGCCCTCCCAGTGCTGAGATCTGAGCTCCATCAGAGTCAGCGGTGACCTGAAGTCTTGGGTGGCCGCCTTCACACTCGCGCTTCCCCAGCCGCTGATCTATCTGCCACCCACACACTGGAAGATTCTGAGCTCAGAGATTCCTGAAGGAGGGAGTGCCGACCTCCCCTGCCCCCACCCCCCACAGCCTGGCCCATGGAAGAGCTGGGGCAGCTTGGAGATCTCTGCTTTTTCATAAACAGTAAGGGAGGTGAACATTTAAGCAAGAGCTCTGTGAAACATTAGCTTCCAACTGACCATTGAAATGGGGCCTTGTAAACAAATGATGACTTAGATGTCTAGAAGTTTCTTCTAAAATGGCCTTTGAAGAGAGAAAAAGGATCAACTTTTTTTTTTTCAGAGGCTGTGTTTATTTGGGGACCCCAATCACAAGAGCATCACCAGAGTGGACCTTTTCCTTTCTGTTTTATCATTAAATTCTTGTGAATTGTACAGGAGGCCCAGGAGAGGAGCCCCGAAGTCACCAAGCAGCCATGTCCACTGCCTTGAAAACAAAGCTAGAGAAGACCACAGGGCGCATGGGGGCTTGCTTTCCCTTTCTATCCTCAAGGCACAAGACTCCCCGTTGAGATTATGGAATTAAATTCTCTGAATTGACGCGCATCTGTTTCCATATAGTTGCCTTAGCTCTGACCTTGATCCCAGCTCTGGAAAATATCATGAAGCTCCTGCTGACACAGAGTAAGCAAGTGCTGGTCTGTGGACCAGGTGCAGGTGCAAGACCCCTGGAAGCCTGAACCTCTTGCCTGGCCTGGCCACCTGCTGTTTGCTCCACCCAGGAAGGAGGGCACAGTTGGATTGGGACTCTGTGCTCCTTCTGTACTTTTACCACATTGTAAGAAAGAAATACAGGAAATACAGCACCTTGCCCACCTGAGCAGGAAGTGTGTGCCCTCAGGCCTCCAGCATTTGGTGGGGGAGGATGGCATGTGGGTCTTGCCCCCAGGTAAGGCTCCTAGAGGGTTGTGCCCAAGGGTTAGGGTTTGATTAGAATTGAAGTTCTTTTTCCTCCGACTGTTATTGATAGAGCTTTCCTTGCACAGAACACTTTAAAATCAGCACAGGAGCTAGCAAACCCATTACATGTGGAATGACCAAGGAAGTGGGGAAAGGTAATAAGAAGTAGAGGGGGGTGCATGAAGGCTAGTCCTGGTGAGAAGGTGAATAGTTCCTTATTAAGGGCTTTCTGGATTGCTGTATGGCTCACAATATGTATTTAGTGTTTACTATATGCCAGATGCTCTGCTAATATTTTACATACATTATTTTGATTCCTAGAGCAGCTTTTATTATATCCACTCACAGAGGAATCACTGAGACTTAAAGAAAGTGACTTGCCTAAGGTGGGGGAACTCATTTGTGCAGGCAATGGAGTTGCCAGAGACCTCACTTTTCTCCACAACCACTTCACTCAGGTGTTCATCCATAACAGATAGCAACATCTTGGGTGGCTAGATTTGCTGGCCTGTATTTCTTTATAATGTAGTAAGGTTGGTGTGGGGTGAGGAGAAACCCAAGATGCTGATCCAGGAAAAACCTAGGAACAGCCCATATGAAGGACAATAGGGAGTCCCAGAGTGAGAACATGGGAGCAGTCACAAATGTGCATGCATACAAGTGTGCACAAGATTGTATGTACACATGTGTGCAGAATACATGTATGCACATTCTGCCTGTGTGTATACATGCACACCACACACATGAACATGCAAAGGGATATTCGCACAGAGACAACCCAACAGGATCACTTTACCAGCCTGAGGGATTAGGAAGGAAGCGGAGGAGATAGCTGTTGAAACAATGATCTTTTATCTATTTTCTTCCCCTTCTTTATTTCACATCTTGAGCTTCTAACTGGAGTGAGGGAAAAGACTGGAGCGTATTGAGAATGGATGGAGGGCTTGAAATGTTCTTGTTCATGTTCTTGGAAGAGTGGTGATTTAAATAAAAAATAGAGTGAGGAAGGTGACAGTGCTTGCAGATGGGCTGGACCCTGTCAAAAAGGAAGCACATGTGTTTGTGGCTTCTGGTGGCTCCCAAGATGGGCTTCCCAAGCCTGTGAGCTTCCCAAGGCCTTCGTGGGCTTGGTAGGGAGAAATCGCTGAGAGGAAGACAGTGTTGGCAATGCTACCAGGCCTGATGTACACCTGGACTTTTAAAATGAGCCACGTCCAAGGCACACTACGACAGGGGTCACAGTACGTGCTGAGCACAATCCTAAAGGGCCCCTCAGCTCAAATGTCTAAAATCCCACTGCTAGGATAGACTCCGTTTGAGTTCTTAGTTTAAAATCTCTCTGTAACTTGTCCGTATAGTTATTGGGGTGCATAAGGAGCTGAAATGTGAGGTGAGAAAAGAAATAGAAGGTTACAGATAGCCAGTGGTTACTAGCCCTGGTTGCTAGCAAACCGGGAGAGAAATGTTACAGAAGGAGAGGCTCTGCTCAGATCATCAAGTTGGGGATCTCTTGTTAGGGGGCCCAGCATTGAGCAATTGTGTAAAGTCCCCACCACATGTGATTCCATTATGCCACTAGGTTAAAACTCACTGACAACCTGGGGACTGTGGAGGTCCTGTGAACTGTATGTCAGGCAGCAAAGAACTAGGTAAACCTGACCATTAGGATGAAGAAAAGATTGAAATAATGAATTTTAGAAATTAGTGGAAAAATCTGGTTCTGAGGAATCAGAAGACATGATTTGTTGAGTATGTGTGTGTGTGTGTGTGTGTGTGTGAGAGAAAGAGAGAGAGAGAGAGAGAGAGAGTGTTATGTTATGTTGAGGGGGAATTAGTTAATTTGGGGGATATGTTAATTTGCTTAAAATTATATGCACTAATTAAAATGTTTCCCTGTGTAACTACAAGTAGGAGGCATTAGCCATATTGATAACTAAAGCTACAGAGGACACCAGCAATCCTACAGCAAGCAACAAGGACACAATGATCACTCCCACAACCTGTTCTTCTTGGTTTTTGAAAGAAAGAAACAGAGGAAAGAAGGTAGGGAGAAATAATTCTCTTTGAGACACTGAAACTAAAGCATAGCTAGAAAGTTATAAGCATAGTGACAATGTCAGCCCAGATGTCAGAAGCATGTGTCTTTCCCTAGAGAACTTTTGAAGTAGGCATGTCTGGAAGCCTTTAAGAAAGCTGCAGAGCTGGGTACAGTGGTGCACAACTATAACCCCAGCAACCTGGGAGGCTGAGACAGGAGGATCTCAAGTTTGAGGCCAGTCTCAGCAACTTAGCAAGGCCATATAAAAAATAAAGAGATTTTTTTGGGCTGGGGATGTGGCTCAAGCGGTAGTGCGCTCGCCTGGCTTGCGTGCGGCCCGGGTTTGATCCTCAGCACCACATACAAAGATGTTTTGTCCGCTGAAAACTAAAAAATACATATTAAAATTCTCTCTCTCTCTTTCTCTCTCTCTAAAAAAAATAAATAAAGAGATTTTAAAAAGGGACTATGAATGTAGTTCAATGTTAAAGTGTCCCTGGGTTCAATCCAGAGTACCAAAATAAGTTTAAAAAGAAAAGAAAGAATAAAGCTATAGAAAGTAGACATTAGGTGCTCTTGCTACAAAAAAGGAGAAAAGAGAGAACTAAGAAAGGTGATGGATATGTTAATTTGCTTACCTATAGTAATTATTTCAGTATGTATTTGTATATCAAAATATTATGTGATACACCTTAAATACATTCAACAAAAAATATATATCTGAAAAAGTAAAGGAAACTGCTTCAGGTCACGCCTTCAGCCAGGTGGGCTTAGGATGTGCAGCAGAGAGCAGGGACCCCAGCCACCTTCAAGGCTGAGAGTGATCTTGACACCAAGAAGCCAAATTTGTTCACATTTTTGAGACTCTTCTATCAGCTGTTGTTTGGAGAGATAACATCTGTCAGAACAGGTTCTGTGTTCAGTTGTTTAAAAAAAAGATCAGAACGTTGCAAGATTAAAGTTGCCAAACTCACTGCACAGTGACTGAGTCCAAGGGAGAACATGTTTTACATGTAATACATGTTTTAATCGCCCCCTCAGAAAGCATTTACGCTGCACCTTGTATTTGCAGCATATTCACATTGCAATTGTTTTCTCCAACGTTTACTATTTTAAATATTTTGGTGGGCAGAATTACAGAAAAAAGATTGAACATTCTCATATAAATTGTCCACATGTGCAATAACAATCCATGAAATATGTTTGTTTTTTTTTTTGCAACAGATAAAATTGAGGTCCAGGGAAATTCAAGCTTTCAGTAGCAATTACATGTATTTTCTGAACTGGACATGGAAACTTCGGAGCCCAAGTTTGCACTTTACCTTTTTACCCACAGAACCATTTTCTTCATGCACAGCAAATTTCAGGGTATTTTTTTAACCTACTTATTTTACATTTTTATAAATGTAAGTGACTTTACATTGTTTGGGGGGTGTACCAGGGATTGAACTCAGGGACACCCAACCACTGAGCCACATCCCAGCCCTATTTTTTACTTAGAGACAGGGTTTTACTGAGTTGCTTAGTGCCTTGCTTTTTGCTGAGGTTGGCTTTGAACTCATGATCCTCCTGCCTCAGCCTCCCAAGCTGCTGGGATTATAGGCCCGGTGCCCACTTTATATTTTTTAATGAGTGGAAGCGCCATTGATAAGAAGAAAAATTCCCATTTTGATATCAGGCCATAGTTTGATCATGCAAAATTTATTGAATACTAAATATTTGTAATTATAATTTTTAAATATAAATTTGAAGTTGTGAGCATTCCTAATGTGACTATTTACAAAAGGACCTCAGTCCTTTTTGTAAATAGGACATGTCCGTGCATGTGTGTATACTCAATTTTCATACAGATTCGTCTTCATAATATCTCTGTGATGAGAAGGGGAGATACCTTTATGTTCTGCAAGATGCAACTGAAGCCAACTTGGTTAATCATTAACCAAGTTCAAAAATGATCTTAGGGAAGCCATATAGCTCCAGGGAAGAATCATATATTATAATCAGGAGAAAAGTATTAACCAATAAAAGACAAAGGTGACCTTGCGGCCCGGGTTCGATCCTCAGCACCACGTACAAACAAAGATGTTGTGTCTGCCGAAAACTAAAAAATAAATATTAAAATTCTCTCTCTCTCTCTCTCTCTCTAAAAAAAAAAATAAAGAGATTTTTAAAAGGGACTGGGAATGTAGTTCAATGATAGTGTCCCTGTGTTCAATCCAGAGTACCAAAATAAGTTTAAAAAGAAAAGAAAGAATAAAGCTGTAGAAAGTAGACATTAGGTGCTCTTGCTACAAAAAAGGAGAAAAGAGAGAACTAAGAAAGTTGATGGATATATTAATTTGCTTAGTTAACTTTAAGCCTCATGATTTTCAACAACAAAACTGAAATAATGTCGGCAATGCCTAATGTTCTGTTATGACTGTCCAGAGAGATGATGGTTGGAATATGTTTTGTAAACTTCAAATTGCTATCATTTGTGCATATTATTATGCATTATTCCATATTCCTTGGCATATGTATTACAGTAAATGCATATATACCTATGCAAAGCATTCTTCCTGAAATTGAGATTGCAGCTATTCATCTCATAAGGATCAGATGCCTTCTCTAACTTTGGCTTTAAAAAAGAAGCAAGATTTAACTCTAGGTCCCTTAATACAATATAACGGTATTTATTTTAAAGAAGACATTTATGAAGAGATTCTAATTTAAGTGAAAATTGTCTCTGAAAAAAAAAAAAACCTCAAATACCTTCAACAAAAGGTCACTATAAGGAAAAAGTACATTTTATGAACCTAAATAGGCTTCACATTAATACTGCTCCTTCAAAGGTTTTAAGATGAGATCACATTGCTGAAAAATATACTGCTTTTTCTTTCAAGGAAAAATATACCTTTTCCTTTTTTTTCCCCTGTAGCTTAGGAATAAATATTGGAGACATTCTCTCTCCTTTAGAAACCAGGAAATTTAAGAAACTCTATAAGAAGTGAAGCTCAGGGATTTCATGGGCCTATAGCCAAGGCCTCCAGGTCCCTGTAAGGTCTGAGTTCCTGATCAGACGATAATGTCCTCAAAGGTGGGCTCATAGGATGCCCAACCATGGCTTCACTTGAAATCACAAGGGCAGTGCTGTTTGGTTTTTTTAAAATTATTTCAACTTTGTAGGAAACCACCCTAAGAAAATAATCAGAATGTGGACAAGATTTACATACAAGGAGAGTTATCAGAGTGTTTAAAGTAGCAATAATAGAAGAATCTTTAAATATATTTTTGTATGAAAATGTGTGGTCATCGATATGGGATTTTCTCAGAAGGCTTATTAACATTGGAAAAGTAGGTCATGCTACAATATTAGATAAGAAGGATGAAATATAAAATCAGGAGCATGATGATTTTGATTTTATAAATGTCTCTATGTACAGGAGAAAAAAGACTGAAAGAAGGTATACTCAAATAATATCTTCCAGGGATGGGTGCGAGGAAATTTGATTTCCTCTTACGCTTTGCCGTATTTTATACATTTTTTGAAAAAAATCATATGTTATAATCAGGAGAAAAGTATTGTTTTTATCAAGGAAGTCTTTTCCAAGGATGTGAGTTTTGTTGTGACTCAGCAATAAATCTGTATAGCAGAAGAAACTTATTTTCTCAACATTTAGTGATCTTTGGATAACCGTTTCTTTTCTTTTCTTTTTGTAGTACTGGGGCTTGAACCCAGGGCCTTGTGCCCTCTGAGCTACTTCTGCTGGATTGTGCCTTGTGTCTGCAAATAGCTCAGCAGCCATATCAGCAAGACTCAACTTCACAAGGGAGGCAAGTAAATAGACTTTAAACGATAAACTCACTTGTCCACTGGTCCAGCAAAAACTTCTGGATCTGCTGCTCTGCTGGATATTTCAGGAGCTCAACATGGGGAGCATAAAAAAATATATTATGGCCACAGTTTGAACCTTCCTTCTTCTTTTAAAGCTGTCTCCAGCTAGACATTTCTCCAGTCTGTCAGCTCTCACTCTGGACAGATTAGCCAAACTCTCTGAAAGATGAATTTGAGTTCCAAAATTCAAAACGTATTTAATGAGCACGTTCTCTGTGTTAAACATTACATTAGGAATCTTGGATATGGAAAAGAAGTGTAATGGATATCCCCACCTTCAAGCAAGATAGCAGTGTTTTCCTATTGCTTGGACCATACAATTGGTCATCATAAATAATTGTGTGGATAGGGAAAGGTAATATCATTCTATTCTTCCATTGGATGATTCCAACCTGGCCATTATGAATTTCCACTCTAGCAGTTACTTGATATTCCAGTACTCTTCCTAATTCTTCTGGTAAACTTTGCATATATCATAATAAATAAAAACGGTGACTTTCCCCTTCTCTTTATAAATTACATGAAACCTATGTGGGCTGGAGATCTCTCGCCTACTAGCTGTTGTAAATAAAGCTGCATTCATTTAGTGCATATGATTATTCTAGAAACGTTAACATTAGATTAATCAAGGTCACTCAGGAATTAAAGCGCTGTATTTATTCCAAACAACATGCAAAACTAGCATGGGGTTTAGAATCAATGTCCTTTATAGTATTAGAAATGTAGGATGGTCAATTGGGGTTGGGATGTAGCCTAATGGAAGAGTGTTTCCCTGGCATGCACAAGAACTGCAAAAAAACAAAAGCAGTTTTTAGTTGTTTTTTTTTTTTTTTACAGTCAATAACAAAATACTATTCTCAACTCATTACAAGCTTAAGAATATCAATATCTAGTAACCTAGCAAAACTAACAAGTAAAACCTATGAATTGAACACTTTTTCTGGCTATTTATTTCTGCTTCATTTTATTTGCTTTTAATAAAAATTGCTTTAGAAACATCTAAGAGGATAGTGGACAATATTTCTTAGCTGTGCTGTAATAGGCTATTGTGTTAGACTGCCTGCAGGCATGCCTACTGAAAGTGATTTAATGTTGAAACAATGTTAAAGATGAACTCCTGGGAGACGATAAGAGGACAGTGGGATGGGAAATGCCAAGGGCTGCCCTCTAGTTCCATGTCTATAAACAGGGCTATAACTGCCTTCATCTCTCTGGGCTCTGTCCTTATTGGTAAAAGGAGGGTGTTGAAGCACATGATCTCTGGAAGTCTTTGTGGCTATAAATTCTGTAGCAATGTGTGAAGTGAATGATCAGTGCATGCATTATGTTCAATGCATATACAATGTATGTAAGAGAGCATCTCAACCTTTCATGTGCCCACAAATCCCTGAGATCCCCCCCCACCTAGGTGTGGGGCCGGGGGCTGAAAAAAAACTTTTTTAATGAGACCTCAGGGGATGCTAATGCTGCTGTTCTATGGACCATATTTTGAATAGCAAAGGATCTTTAGATTTATCTTGCAAAGAGAAATATGAACATTGGAGGAAAATCCTAGGTATCACAAACAAGAAAATTTTGTTGTGGAGCAAGTTAATATGCCTTGGGGAATTCTTTGAGATGTGCACTGAGACATTGTCTTTAGAAGGCCATGCATGGCTGAGTCACTGTTACAGCCTGTGTGAGTCTAGCACATTACAAGGGCCTTCAGGGATGGGAGTTGCCGTGAGTAGGGATGGCTTGGCAGCCCAAAGGCTTGCAGGTGGGGTGTGGAAGCAACACGTCTTCAAACACACAAGCCAAGTGAGATATGGAGTGTGAAAATCCTTTGCAAATTACAATATAAATGTCAAGTGATATTATCATCATCATTATTTTGTACAATGCACTGGGTCCTGAGGCACAGTCTTAATGGGTGTGGAAAATAAACGAAACACAGTTCCTATTCTAGAAAGCACTGGATGGCACTGAAGATCTTCACTGAAGTTTTTATGAGGAATAGGGTTTGACTGGTGTAGGAAAGGAAGAAGGGTGAACTTGGTTTGTGCCAATTCCAGCTCTTCCAACTTCGCATCAACTCATTCCTCCTCTTACTCCAGCCTCTGCCTGCATCCCTCTTCCTACCCATGACCCTCACAACCTTGCCCCAGCAGAGTGAGTCTGCCCAAAGGAGTTGGAATGAGCTTCTCTGAAATTACTTCTCTTTTCTGCTTTCATCTAACCTCACCCAATGATGCTAATGCCATACTCACCAGGGAGCAAATACATAAAACAATTTTTTCATCTCATTATCAGTCTTCAAAAAAATAAAACAGACTGACACTGGATTTCTCCATTATATTTTAGATTTTTTCCCCTTTCACCTGTGGATCTGCCTGGTCATTTTTTATCATTAATTTACATGTGTATGTATATATATCTATGAATGCATAAATGTACATTTTTTTGCAGTTACATTTTTCATGAGGTTGAAATTTTTCAGTTTTTGTTGCAACATGTGGTTCATAACATTGTTTTATTTTGTTGCTTTTATCTGTACTGTGGGTTGATATGGGACAGTTAGCACTGATATGACTTTTCATTTGTTGGTATATGCTGATCTATGGGCTTGTTGACTTACTATCAATATAAACAATTTTTGCTCAAGAGTGGGAACTGTTTATTTTTTTTATCTGTTTGAGTCTCTGATGGAAACTCTTCAGAGGATGGAATTACTTACTCTTGAATGGTACCTTGAATTTTTATCTGATTGGATATACTCTGTGAGCTGTAAGAAGGAAATTGGGCTTCAAATTAAAAGCTTTATCAGTGGAGTTGGCTAGAATCAAAATGAAGAGAAAATTTCTTATAGTCAGTTGACCATAAGAAGTACATATTCTAGTATGCCATTTGTTGTTTAGTATCTATTCAATAGTTATTTATTGACCACCTACTATGAGCAAGGAACTTGATTATAGTGGTGAAACAGACAATGTCTTGGCCTTTGGGCTCCCAGTCTGTGTGTGTGTGCTTGCCAGTGGGTGTGCATGTGTGTGTGCTATATAGTCATGCCTGTCCTGATGGGTGTGTCTAAGTGTATGTGTGTGTACAGTGGGAGTGCTCACAGTGTAGACAGACATGCAGACTTTCTCAAAATACATCAAAGAACAGAGGTCAAGACCAGAGCACTGAGCATATGTCAGACCACAGCAGTGAGCAGATAGATGTTGGAGGCACACCTGATCCAGTCTCGGAAGTTAAAAGAAGGTTCCTTGGCAGAGTGACACCTAAACTGAGACTTGAAAGATGAATAGAAATGCTGCAAGGCAATGTGTCAGAGAAATTACGGTGTTTAGTCACAGGGAAAGGAGCATCAGAGGCCCAAGTAGACTATTTTAACAATGAACATAACTCAAAGTGTAGGGCAGGAGGATCTGTGAGCATCGAGATCATACCTCCCAGACCCAAGGATGAGCTAGAAGCTCCACCCCACACTCCTGCCATGTTATGCACCTAGAGCTAGAATAGCAATTCCTAGAGAAGTCTTCTGTGGTTTGTTCCCTGGTAGAACCTGAAAATCCTCTAACTTTATCTCCACCCAACTTCTTGTTTTGTGTAATCATTATGCAAGACACAAAAAGACCTAATTGTGATAGGTTGTGAGACAGAGAGCTGACTTCTCTCTCTACTGAAGCCATAAGCTCTTTGTGAACAATATTTTCTTTCTGCTTCCAATTTATAAAACATCCCAGCACCAGGAGGCATCTGAACAAATGTTTTAATAGACACCACATCCCACTTCCCTGTGGTGTAGCAAGAACCCTAGGCCTCCCTTCTACAGCCCACAGTTTGGATTGCAAGTAAGTAGACATGTAAGATCTTATGCAGCTGCTTGGGTGGATTTCTAAATAGCAGTTTTTTATGCACATGGATCACAGTGATGGAGAGACCCACTATGTTCATGATGAAGGAAGCCCAGGGCCACATCACAAATGACCCCATTGAGGGGAGATTGGGGCAGAGGTGATCAACATCCCAGCTTTTGCTAAACTAAACATGACTAGCCAAGTAAGAGGAGCCATTATTGAGAAAACATGGAAGTTCAGCCAAGAGATTGGGTGATGGAAAATTAAATATAGTTGAGACATAAAATTTTACAATATAGGGATTGTAGGGTGATTGGATGTCTTTCATAGTTTAAGAATGCAGTTCAACGGACCATCTCTTAGCATTATTCTGAAAGTTTATACTTTTGATTAAAACCATAAAATCTATCTTAAGAGATCCAGGAAAAAGTGTGCATACCTTAAACCCAAACATTCTACCACCTGGACAACTAGTATTCTCATTTTCTTTCTACCCTTAATTAAATTATAGCAGCCATAGCCAAGCTGGAATTCTTGTATGTGAACTTTGTGTAGGAAATTCAAAGAAATTCGAGACTTTTAAAGATTATTTAAGAGTTTACACACAGGATCATTTTCAGGGAATAGAGGCCAGACCCAAGTTTAGCCAAGGGCTTGGAAAAATGACCATGAATATGTCTTGGTGCTGCTCACCTGGAGGGGCAGAGGGTTGAGTGGAGATATCAGCACAGCCCACGTGACTAGTCCTATAACCCACTATCTGCTGCTTTGGAGGAGGCAGTGATTGAGGAATGAGGAGGTCAGCTGGAGCCAGGCTAGACATGAGTCCTGGCTGGGGTCCTCTCCAGCTGTTGTTCAGTTCATTTCTACCTTGTCTGCTTCACTTACATCCACTTTCCTGACTCAGCCAGAATCCCAAGTCCTCATGTAATTGCACTGGGCTAACTGTTGAGAGGACGCTGAGGTTTAGAATTACTAATGCCAAGATCTGTCACACTACAGAGCATTGTGTACCGTGAACAAAAAGCCAAAAAGATTTTTAAAAAAAGTAATAAAATAATAATCGTGGTTGTGAGATGTTTAGCAAATCCAAATTTCCATGATTTGCTAAATAATAAAAAGTTTTCTCAAGATACATCTACCCTAATAAAAAGGAATCTCATGGCCTTCTCTCAGTTGAGACCAGTTCAAAAGATTTATTGAGATGGTCTTATGTTTGAGATACTGGGGAAAACAATGGAAATTAAAAAGATGAATTACACAGGGTCACATTAGTGACAATTCTCTCCCTCTTTACCTCCGACATAACTAGAATGACAATGTACAATTTACCAGCTCTGGCCCAGGCACTGTGCTAGACCCTGAGGCCATAGAGTTTAGTAAGACGAATAAATCTAGGAACTCATCCCTAGGATCTTACGGTTACCTACTGCTTTACAAAGTACATGAATACTCAAGACCCAAAAAGTCATCATGTAGTACAAAAGAAAAATTCTGAAAGATGCTAAAATTTAGCTACTGGGGAACCTGATCAAAAGGAGCAAATGAAATAGAAAAGACAGACTCTCTAGCAAGGAAAAACAGAGAGACAAGAATGGGGTCGTGGTGGGCAGGGGAAAGCCCAGTCACTTCTTAACACTGACCTTCAAGTTGCTGCATGCATACTCTGGTTAGGCATGCTCACATTCTATGACTGTTTCATTCTCACATGTTCAAAACAGGCCTGTACAACTTAGCAAAAGCAATAATAATGACCAAAAAAAAAAAAAAAGCAAAAGTGAAAACAGGATATGAAGTAAATTTGGATTTTAGATAAAATTATTCATTCTTTATCCAAAATTAAAATGGAATGGAATGCTATGAATTTTATCTAGCAAAGTTGATAGAATTAGTTTTCTGTTTATATAAGTAAGATGCATCCAGTTCTGATGGGGAGTACCCACTTTTTCTGTGCACACTCTCTGCTTGAACTTCTCTCTGTACCCCTGCAATAACTTACTTTGCTTTTACAAACTTTCATTGTATCAATTTTTGATTTAAGCCAAAAATACTTACCTGTTTTTTTTTTTTGAAGAATTTTATTATCTTTATATGAGATGTTACTTATCTGTCTCTCATTGCTTTTTGGTCAGTCCCACCTGGACAGCCACAGTGCCACTCACCCTCAAAGAGTTTGAGAGGGGCCACGAGCTCCAGAATGGTCTTGGTTTCACCTCAGCCTATTCACCTCAGGGGCTTAACTTGATCCTACCTAAGAAGGTCAAGCTGCCTTTCAAAGATCCACCTGACTGCTTCTTCAGAGACCATCTATAAGGGGTTGGGAATTTGTGCATAGGAAGTAAGGAATCATCCTAGAGAACCTGAGTTAGAATCATTAAGAGTATGGAGAGAACAATCAACCTTTGGTTTTTTGGAATTGGCTTATTTCACTTAGCATGATAGCCTCCAGTTCCATCCACTTACCAGCAAATGCCATAGTTACATTATTGTTTATGGACAGGTAATATTCTGTTGTGTATATGTACCACATTTTCTTTGCCCATTCATCTATTAAAGGCACCTAGGTTGGTTCCATAGCTTAGATATTGTGAATTGAGCTGCAATGCAAAATACATTCTACTATCATATATAACAACAACAAAAAAAAAAAATTAAAAAAAAATAAAAAAGAAAAAAAAAAGATTATGGAGAACCAGATTTCTTAATTAACCTCTCCATGAGAACAGTTGATGTGTTACATCCTCAACCCTCTACTATCAATAATACAAAGTCTTGAACTGCAACAAGCTAATTTGGGAATAAAAAAACATAGAAAAAGAGAAGCACAAATATAATATATGTTTTAGTTCCCATATATGGAACACATTTGGTAGTCCTGAGTTTTGAAGTGAAATATAAGAATACAATAACTTGAAGTGTTTTTCTACATTTCTACCTTTATAGTGAAGGTAATAGCTTTTGACCTTACCCTGAAGCTGTTATGGACAAAATATAATGAAACTTTGGATCTGCACAGGAAGAAACAAGAGAGAAATTTCAATTCACATCAAGTATCTTGGTAATCAATATTTGTCTCTTGAAAATGCTCATGTTTATTTAAAAAATCTACTGACTTTTCAGTATGGCCAGAAAATAGATATTCAGTGTTGTTTATCACCATAAATATTTCTACCCCAATTTAAACAACCAATATAGTTCATTTATTAAGTACTAACTAAAAGGCATTGTTCTCAGAATTCACAGGTATTAACTCATTTAATCCTCTGCAATCTATGGAATGAGTATTATTACACATTGTGTCAATTATTAAGCCATTGTAAACATCAACAACTGAAAAGAATCAAAAACTTTGTAACTGTTAAGCTAAGTGAAAGAAGCCAGTCACAAAAATATCACGTATTGAATATATCACAGTGAATTTCACCTTTGAGTACATTCATAAAGCACCAATTTAAAAAAGAATAAATAAGTACAAAGAAGACCAGTAAAGTAGAGGAAGGGAAAAAAAGGGGAGGGAAGAGGGGAGGGAAAGAGAAAGTACTGGAGACTGGAATGGAGCAAATTATATTCCATGCATGTATGATTATGTCAAAACGAAACCCCACTATTATGTATAACTATAATGTACCTATAAAGAAAACTTTTTTAAAAAACTACATATTGCATGATTCCATTTATATGAAATATGAAATGTCTTGATTTGGCAAATCTATAGAGACAGAAGATAAATAAGTGGTTTCCAGAGGGGTGGGTGGAATGCAGAATGAACACTAGTGTGTACAGGGCTTCTTTTAGAGGAGATTAAAATATTTGTGGTGATGTTTGCACAACTCTGAATATATTAAAAGCCCTTGAATTGTACACTTTGAATGGATGAATTTTATGGTATGTGAACTATATGCCAATGAAATGTTTAAAAACATACCAATTATGGTCTTGTGATCTGTTACAGATATAGGGATGGCAGCAACTTGATGTAGTTTAGATCTGGAATGACCCCCAAAGGCCCACATGGTTTATCCAAGCCTTTAGACTTGGTCCCCAGCTTGGCACTACTGGGAAGCAGTGGAACCTTTAAGAGGCGGGGCCTAGTGGGAGGTTTTAGGTCATCAAGGGCATGCCCTTGACAGAACTGTGGGATGCTGGTCTCTTCCTCTCTCTTTTTCGTTCCTAGTCATGAAGTCAATGAATTTTTTCTGCCACATGCTGCTGCCATGATGTGCTGTGTCACAAAGGTTCAAAGCAATGAGGTCAATTGGTCATGGGCTGAAGCTCCAAAACTGTGGGCCAGAATAGACCTTTCCTTTTTTTAAGTTTGTTTGTCTCAGTTCTCTATTGTAGAAAGCTGACCACATAGCTATGCATTTTTCTATATATTTATACAAATAATATTATCTTTATACAAGTTTTTATGTAAAGTCACTTTAAAATCTAGACTTTAAGTAACAGCACATTCAGTGGGATGGTTGCTGAAGTTAAAGTGTAATTAACATAGCTAGAGAAAGACGGTGTGTCTGCCCCCCTGGCTGGACAGGACTACTACTTTTTTCATTTCAAGGAGGGAGTAGAAACTGCTTTGTTTGTTCCAAGGACAGTCCCCAGAGAAAGAATTCTGAAACCTCTCTGTCTCACCTCCTGTCTCTTTCCCCTCTACCCTACCCACCTCCTCCCTCCTCCACTCCCCTCCTCTCTTCCTCCTCCTCTTCTTCTTTTCTGTCTCCCCCTACCCCTCCCACTTCCCCCCTTTCCCCTTCCCCCTCCCCCTCCTTTCAGTTGATTACAGGCTACCACAATTGATATCCATCAAATCATCTCCTCTATCCATTCTTGTCTCCATGTTGGTGTGATGGCCTTGGTGGACTGGTGCTGTGATTCCAACCTTCATTTCCAAGGTATCTGAGACTTTAGTTATCATATTCTCTTTCAGGTCATGCTTGTTGTATGGTTCCATTATCAGTCATAATTGGCTACCTGAGTGGATCACTTGAGCTCTGCACACATTCCTGTGACATCCAATGTGTAACAGCAGCCCTTCCTCCTCTTGCTGGAAAAGCAGCATGATTAAGTGTCACTGACTTAATACTTACCATGTGTCCTGAAGGATGGCACCCCATCCCTTCAGTTTTCCTCTGAGCTGATGCTTCAGTTAGAAGACTAGTATAATACTTTACAGGGCTGGCTGCTTCTGCAGGGGATGGTAGTGATACAACCCATGGATCCTGTCTGTACCTCATTTGTCTGAAGTACATCCTCTAGTTAAATGCTGTATTGCGTGGGGCTCCATACGTGTGGATCAGGTATGCTGCAAGCACATGGATAGTGGTGCTGGCTGAGGCCCTAAAAGCAGGAGAGGTAACCCATACCTGGGAAAGGTATCTATGTGAATTCGGGAAAAGTGCAGGCTCTTCCAGGATAGAAGGGATCCAATGTGGATCTTGCCACCCAGAGACTGAGTGATCTTCTTGAGAGACAGTATCACCTTGAGGGCTTAGCATAGTTCTCTGTTGCTGACCAATTGGCCATTCAGAGGTAGCAGTAGTTAGAGCAGCCCTGTTAAGGGAAAATTTAAGCCCACTATGGCCACTCCATTCATGCACTTAAAGAAAGCCCATGAGAAAGCTGGTCAGTCTGATCTGGCTGAGTCTTTGGTCTACTTCTGAAGTGTGTAGTTTACTATGGACACCAACATGGGCTACAAAATCTTCATGCTTGTGTCTGATACCCAGCTGTATAGTTGACTCCAAACCTCCATGTCTCTGATCTTGTCTTTCTTCTCCTCCCATGCCCTTGACCAGCTGGTGAAGCCATTTGTCATTGGCTTGAAATCTGTATGGTCCCACTTCAGGCCACTCCTTCTTCCATGTAAAATGATGACGAAATGTACCACTTCGAATTTGCCCACTGGAAGTTTGTCCTCTCTGTACTGGCTTCATAGCCATCCCTGAAAGTAACTCCAATACAGCCCCTGTTTCTTTTTGGCTGGACACACATACCAAGTTGAACCATCAGTAACTTAGCTACTCCCTTAGCTGGTCACAGAGGATTAACACTGGCTGCAGATTTGAGCTAGGAGTATTTAGGTGACTGTAGGTCTGCCTTCCTGTTCATGCATCTTGCTGTCTGATTCTGCTTAGATTTGGATCCCAGATGCAGAGCCCATCCAACACTATGACTTAGTGGGTCTGATGAACTAGCTTATGGTGGGCAGTTACCACATCATCAAGTGTCCTATCTCTACCAGATCCCAGTAACTTGCCAGGATATGCAATGCTATAGTACAAATGCAATTATCCTCACTAGGGTTTCACACAAACTCCCATAGCATCTGGGTCCACTGACATCTCTGACATGCTATTGGGTCTTCCAGACTGAATGACCCCAGTGGAAGGATTGAATTCTCCTACCCATTTCAGGCCCCCACTTAAAGCTGGCAGCTTTCCATGGCATACAATATGTGGGCCACAGTGTATCCTGAGTCTGCAGCATAGCTTGCAGAACTCAAAGAGGGCCCCACCTGAAAATTTTCCTTCTTTGTGGTCAGGATGTAAGATGCAGTAGTTTATCTGCTATTTTGAAGAAGATGTCTGGGCACCCCTCTGACCCTTGGATTCCTAAAAACTCTACTCATCTGTCATTCCCCTGAATTTTTATGTGATTCATCCCCTCCTTTAGAGCATATATACCAAGATCTCTAACATATTGGCAACCTCTTTGCTTTAGTCAACTTTCTTGCTGCTGCGACTAATAGGTATGGCAAGACAATTTTAGAGGAGGAAAAGTTTATTGGGGGGCTCACAGTTTCAGAGGTCTCAGTCCATAGACAGCAGTCTCCATTCCTTAAGGTTAGAGGTGAGGCAGAATATCATGGCAGAAGAGTGTGGCAGAGCAAAGGCTCAGAACATGATGATCAGGCAGCAGAGAGAAATTAAGCTCAGTTCACCAAATATATACCCCAAGGCCATGCCCCAAATGACCTACTTCCTCCAGTCACACCCTACCCACCTTCAGTTACCACTCAGGTAATCCCATCAGGGGATGGATCCACTGATTGTGTTAAGGCTTTCTTAACCCAATCATTTCTCATCTGGACCTCCTTGAATCATCTCACACATGAGCTTTTGGGGGACACCTCACATCCAAACCATAACACTCTCGCTGTCCTAGAAAATCAGTATAATAATTTAATGAATCAATATGACCTGATACAGGATGTCCAGTGGTCAGTATTTCCTTGGTCTGACACACAGGGCAGGAAAGCTAACAAAGTTCTGGGGGAAAATTATAAACACAAATGGTTTGTCTCTGGCAGGTGAATACAAATGGTTTCTAATGTAACAGAAAGCACATCCAAACTTGGTACCATATACCCAAGGCCTTATGAATCTACTGTGGTAGAAACACCACATGCAACCTCTAGCATACTGCTTGCAAATAAAGCAACTACTTGGTTGAACTTGGGGAGTCTACGTGGATCCAGGAAAGACAGGAAACTTGTACAAGTTCTCATAGAAAATTGTGGGACCATAAATAGACACATTGTTCTTTACAGTGTGATGTGGAAGTTACAAGATTAACAGCTGTTTGGTAAGAAAAATCATGTGTAGATACTTGTAGAGGATAATGCCTTGACATACCCCTCCATCCTGGTCGGGGTTCTGCTTTATTTCCGATTGAGGGCATTTCTCCACTAGGACTTGCTACTCTGACTCTCACCAACCAGTTTTCTCTTTGGTTTTTTAACAGGAACACTTGGCTTGTGTATGTCTGGTCACAAAGTTGCCTTAATAAAAACCATATGAAAAATAGCAGAAAGCCAAAGGGCAATATTGTTACATAGAGCATGCTTTGTTGAAAACCACAGCCTTAACATTTTAAAAAATAGCTCTTCCTAAGGCTTATCCGCTCAACCCAGGCTACCCAATGCAACTCTGTCCCTTGTGATAGCTCTGATCCAACAAAGTCAGGATACTGATGTGACATTTGATATCAGTCACAACATTAAAAGGGGGAAAGGAGACAAACTTAGAACAGACGACTTGTGAGGTCAGGTTAGAACCAACCCTGAGGCGGTTCAGAGTCAGGGGCCTCCCATTTGCAGAAAGGACCCATCACCTTTATCTCCTAGCTGCCTTGATTACACAGAGGCCCCGAGAGACCAGAGAGCCACCTCATATTCTCATCCTCCTTTTCTTTATCATGTTTCACGAACTACCTCCCATTATCGAAATGCCTACATCATTCCTCTGCCAAGGGGAAAATTATTAGGTGTCGGCACATTCAATAGATGGTTATTCAGTTGCACTCGAAAATGTTCATTTACTGTAACAGGCTCATTATTTTAGGAATGTAATTGGAACCCAGACTGTTATGACCTCAGGAAATAGAATGTAACAGAACTATGCAAAAATATTAACTTTGCCCCAAATCAGGGCAGACCTTTCCTTGGGGAAAGTGGAAGAATCCATCACCCCACCTTCCTATTCTCTCATAAACCTACAGATGACTGGATCTTTGGGAACTTTAGAGGATTTCTACTCAAAAATCCATACTTGATCCAAGTGGAAGCTGAAGCCTATTAACTAAAGCAACAAAACATAACAAAACAAAAACAAACTAGAACTGCTCTAGAGAATGTGTAGATGCCACTAAAGTTAGTAGATCAGAACCAAGCAAAGAAGACTTTGAGTATGCAACATGGAAGATGGGGGTATAACCAGATATTATGATGTAAAAAGATGAAGAAAAAAATTAAGGGAGAAAAAGTAAAAAACCAAAGCCCATATTAATGGCTTATGAAAAACAAGGGGATCAGACAAGATGGCAAAGGTCCTTCAAGCTCTGACATTCTGTTTCATGATGTCTATTATGCTCTTGCAAATTATTAATAAAATGGAGCTTAATATAAATATAACGCACTGTACACCATTCAAACAGCCAACACAGAAATCTGGCTTGATATTAATGATTTAGACTGGAAACTGTTCAACAAATGGGTTTAAAATAATTAGAAATGTTATCCCCTTCAAGTGAGCAATGCTTAGGCTAATCTGGGACCTTACTTTTAAGCCTCAGAATAGCCATATTCTAGAGACCTCATTTGAGTTTGGTTTCCCTTTTTGGAGTAAAGTTTTATAGCCTCATATGACTTTATAAGAAGGACATCATTATATGCACTTGCACACACATCTGATCCATGTTTGAAATTTCTAATTGCAGCCTCTGAACAAAGACTATTTTGTAGTATAATAAGACATATTTACTAGTATTAAAATGGCAGATTTATTGTGAATTTTATAACATTAAAATGCAGTTGGATTTTTTTTAGGTCCCAAATAATTTATAGTGTTTAAAATTTCTCAGGTTAAAAACACAGAGCCAAGACCAATGTCCAAGAGAAAAAAAAATGAGCAAAGACTATGAACAGACAATTCACAGAAAAGAACAAATACTACTATCTTAAACAAAAGAAAAAAAATGTTCACTGTACATACTATAGGAGAAATGCAAATGGAAGATATCCTGAGATGTCATTTTTTCATAAATCAGATTGGCAAAAATCAAACAGCTGTTAACACTTTGTGTTGGTGAGACTGTGGGGAAACAGGTATTCACATACATGTTAGACAGGAGTGTCAATTGCTGCAGCCCCAGTGAAGGTCTATTTGACAATAGCTATTGAAATGACAAATGCACATCATCCCTTATCCTAGCAATTACCTTATGAACCTTTAGCCTACAGATATACTTGCACACACGCAAAAATGACATATACAGAAAATAATCTACTGTAGTATTGTTTGTAATAACATCCCAAATCTCCCTTAGTGGGGACTACTTAAATACAGTGTGCAACATGCAGTTATTTATGTTTTAATGAAGAGACTCTTAGTTAGTTGGCTTCCATCACTGAGACAAAATACCCGAGTTAGCTAACTTATAAGGAGTATAGACTATTTTGGTTCACAAATTCAGAGGTTTTAGTTCATGCTCAGATGGCTCCTCTGCTTCTCAGCCTATGGTGAGGTAGAACATTATCTTGGAAACAAAGAGAGAGAGAGGGAAGGACCAGGGTCCCAGGTGCCCAATGACCTAACTTCCTTCCTGAGGCCCCCATTTCCTGAAATTTCTACCACCTCCCAATGGCACCATCAACTGGGGACCAAATCTTCAACACATAAGCCTTTGAGGGACATTTGTGATACAAACCATAACAGGCTCCCTATATACTGATATGGAAATAGCTTCAGATACATAATTTTGTGAAAAAGAAGGTGAAAACTCTGTGTGCACAGTAAATTCCTTTTATGTAAAACTAAAAGGAGATGTAGGAATATATATTTGTGCTTTCTGATATTTATATTTAAAAACTCTAGAAAGATTCAAAAGAAATAAAAGTTTTATGGGAACATGAAAATGACTGAAAAAGGTAGGAGGAAAGCTTTTTACTGGATAGCTTTTTATATATTTATTCTGTTTTGAAAAGCATGTGAATTTGTTACTAATCAAAATGATGAACTTTTAAAAAATAAAGTTAATGAGGAATCACTCTGGGCTGGGGATGTGGCTCAAGCGGTACTGCGCTCACCTGGCATGCGTGTGGCCCGGGTTGGATCCTCAGCACCACATATAAACAAAGATGTTGTGTCTGCCGAAAACTAAAAAATGAATATTAAAAAATTCTCTCTCTCTCTCTCTCTCTCTCTCCCCTCTCTCTCTTTAAAAAAAATAAGGAATCACTCTGCTCCCAAAATAAAAACTCTGCATATGTATTTGATTTGGTTTTAATTTGAATTTATATTGCAACATAATTACTACCACCTACTTCAAAAAATCAGCATGCATCTCATGATGATTGTTTTCTTAAAGTTCTTTTAAAAATGCTTTTAATTCCTTACTTAGACCTAGAGCTAGTACTGATAGCAAAGGTATAACAATAGTCACATAAAATATCTTAATTAATGTTAAACAGTATGCTAAATTCTTACTGTAATATTATAACAAATAACTTACTATCCAGCTTCTATTTGCTTTTCTGCAGTCTATCTCAGCCCGGCAATCAAAATCACACTGATTAAAGTATGAATAAGATTGTATCACTCTTCTGCCCAAAATCTTCTATTGGTTTTCAATTCTTCTCTTGGTAAAAGTCGTGGCAATGGTCCTATGAAAACAATTCCCCAGCATCCCTTGGGCCAGGTGTCACTTTTTGCTCCAAATACACCCTTCTCTGCCTGTTGTGTGATCCTGGAGCAGATCCCTGTTGATAATCTCTTGGCACAATGCTCAGTCCTGTCAGCAGAGGGCACTGCAGGCACAGGAGTGAAATACTCTTAACAACCTTTCCAAACCACAGCAGAAAGCCAGTGGTTCAGAATCCAGGTTATTGGATTCTAGAACCCCAACTTTTGATCTCTTTGCTCTGCTGCTTCTAATTGCAGGAGACAGGAAAGTGGTAGGTTAGGCTGTTTCCTCCAGTTGACAAAAGCCATTACCAATATTATTTAGGTAAAGATGTTGAATAAACTTTGAAATCATCTATTGATATCCTCATTCAAGTTGGGCTTTGATAGCTATCAAAAGAGAGCTTCAATGTCTTACTGAAATTCTGATGAGATGTGCCCACTTTTTGTCCCCATCTGTTTTTTGTAGCAACCCCATTAGAAAAAGAAATGATGGTGTCTAATCTTTTCATGTAGGATCTTTACTGTCAAATATTAACTTAGTGATCTTTCTAGGATGTCACTGTGACTTGATTTCAAGTTTACTAGTTCATAAATTAAAAACTTCAACCATTATATAGTACTTGTTTAACAACAAGGACACATTCTGAGAAATCTGTCATTATGCAATTATTCATTGTGTGTACTCATAGAGTGTACTTACACAAACTAAGATAGACACAACCCCACTCATGGGTCCACCATCATATATGTAGTTCTTTATTGACTGATGTGTTATTATGTGGTGCTTAACCACACTTAAACAAGTAAATAGGACATTTCTCAGTTAATTTCTGGTATTACTACTATGATGGTCTACAAGTTAATGTAACAAAGTGACTCTGAAATTATATCCACCAAATATTTTCAATAATCTCCTTTTACATCCACCTTAATTTAATATCTTGCTAAAGTTTCCAAAATAAAAATTATAATAATTAATACTCTCATTAAAGTATTACAACACCTATAATTC
Source organism: Marmota monax (assembly GCF_021218885.2). Taxonomy (NCBI): domain Eukaryota; kingdom Metazoa; phylum Chordata; class Mammalia; order Rodentia; family Sciuridae; genus Marmota; species Marmota monax. The sequence goes on along the minus strand of NW_026693024.1, from coordinate 2,653,433 downwards.
TCAGTTGCATCTGTATTTTTAAAATTAGGTCATTTTCCTGATAGGTGTATTTGAAATCAAGTCATCACAAACTGCAAGGTACTAATTTTGGTCAAAATCTTTGGTGACCCACTCTGGTCTGAAACACCTGCAGCTATCCTGTGCTCTTGCCCTAGTATTTACATGCCTCAGAATAAAGCATCTCCTAAACTGATGAGTCCTCAGAATCTTCTAGAAAGCAGTAAAACAGAGTTAAGGCTAATATCAATCAGTGGCCCTTCATGATCACTGTGTGCTCAGTGCAGTTCGGTGGTCCACAGCCCACCATGTAAAAAATCCAACCCCTAGGGTCCAACCAAAGATATGTCAGTTATAGTAACAATTTTTAGACAACCCTGTTTCTTTTTCTTTTCTAGATTCCCCCTATTTGTGCTTTCAAAGGTGGGGCTTGTGCCTCTCTGCACATATCAGGACAAAGAAGTTGCTCTGAGTTCATCTAATCTGGAAATATTGGATTTGCTGCTTTTGGAAAACAAGTATATGACAATGAGTGGCATAGGGTGAAAGCGGAAAAGAAAGAAAGAAAGAAAGAAAGAAAGAAAGAAAGAAAGAAAGAAAGAAAGAAAGAAAGAAAGAAAGAAAGAAAGAGAAAACTAAGTGACAGATTCTCAAGGATGAAAAGTTGAATATGACCATATGGTCAATATTGGTCTCTTCCCTGTTCTGGGAACCCATACCTATTCACCAGTGTATCTACTATTCCCAACTAAAAAGGGCGAGGAGCTGTGACACAGCAAGGCGGGAAGTATCTTCTTAGAAAACATTATTTCTTCAAGGGATATATGTCAGGAGACAGGTGGTAGATGAGATGAGGAAGAAAAGAAGAAGTGATGGGTGGTGGGGAGGACGGAGGGTTGCTTCTGTGAGTGGCAGATGATCAGTCCTGGATGATGTACTCTATATATGTTTTTATTTTGCTTTGATTTGTTTTGCTTTTGGAGATTCAAATATATGCAGTAGATACAAAAAAATTTAAAGATGTTGCTATGTAAACGGAATCCATCTAAGAGGAATTTTAGTTCTATTATAAATTTAAAATAATCAGTCTTGTCCTTCCTTTTCCTTGGTTGGTTTGCGTTTGCAGAACAGCTGTGTACTAAAAATATGCCATGAAACATAAGTGCTTTCAGTGGTTGGGTTTATAGAATTTACAAAGAAAATATGGAGTTTTCAGTTCCTGATGTAAACATAATGGTTATGAATATATATCATATAGCACAACACCAACATTCATAGAGTAAAACCCACAGGAAACATAAGAAATATGCAGAAATTTATTAAGAGTAAGGACACTAAGTTCTTAAATCTAGCATTCACGTGCACACATACACACACACATACCCTATACAATATAAAATAGAAGACCTGGGCTGGTGTTGTGGCTCAGTGGTAGAGCACTTGCCCAGCATGTGTGAGGCACTGGGTTCAATTCTCAGCACTGCATATAAATAAATGAATAAAATAAAGGTTCTCAACTTCTAAAAATTTTTTTAAAAAAAAAAATAGAAGACCTAAACAATAGATAATGAGGTAGATCTAATTACTATGTATCGAACTTTACACCCTGAAATCAGAGAATGAATCTTTTTTTCCAAACGGATTTAGTAAAAGTCATGTAAATTGCATATAGTCAGGCATAAAGAAAGCCTTCATGGACTTATTTTAAATTCAAAAGGAAAACAGTGTTTTCTGATCATCATGAAACAATGTTAGAAACTAGAAAGCAAATAAACTTGCCATTTAGAAATATTTTATTATATTTCCTTAATTCTTCAGTCACTGAAAAATCAAAATCAAAATTGCAGAATAGTTAGAGAATAATGATAATGAAAACAATGCAGGCCCAAACCTAAGGGGTACAACTGAAGCAGTGTTCAGAGAAAAATAGTAACTTTAGATTTCTTTTTTCATACGGGACCGAACCCATGGGGTGCACTACTACTGGGCTACAGTCTTTTCTATATTTATGTTTTGAGACACGGTCTCCCTAAATTCCCCAGGGTGGCCTCAAACTTGCAATCTTTCTGCCTCGGTCTCCCAAGTTGCTTGATTACAGGCATGCACTACCATACCTGGCCAGCTTTAGAAATTTATATCATTAAAAATAGAGTTTGGAAGATGAGTAAGTTTAAGAACTGAAAAAAAATAACACAATGAACCTAAGGGAAGTAGAAAGAAGTCATTTCTATAGGTAAAACAAATGACTAGGTTAAAAAATAGAAAACTAATAATATCAATGCATAAATCCAAGAATTAACTTTAGCAAAACTCATATAAAAACGTTAGAGTGAGTGAGGGAATAAATATCAACAAAAAATTAGAAATTATAATGCAAACATAGAGTAGAATTTTTAAATTGAGACCAATTTTAAAACTTCATATAAATAACTGTATGTTATTTGTCAAAATTGACCCCCCAAAAGAAAAATCTAGTTAAGACTGATTAACATAGAAGAATTAAAATTATTAAGAGTCTATTCTTTAGAAAACCTCAATTTGGGACAGTTTCATTGATTTCTACCAGATTATAAGAAACTGCAAGATTATAAGAAATGGGAAACTGTTGCAATTTATTTTGTTTTAGAGCATTCATATTCTTTTTTTAAATTTATTTTTTATTCTAATTTGTTATATATGACAGCAGACTGCATTACAATTCATATTACATTTATAGAGCACAATTTATCATATCTCTGGTTTTATATAAAATATATTTTATATATTCACACCATTCATGTCTTCATACATGTACTTAGGGTAATGATGTCCGTCTCATTTCACCATCTTTTTTACCCCCATTCCCCCTCCCTTTCCCTCCTATCCCTTTGCCCCACCTAGAGTTCCTCTAATCCTCCCATGCTCTGCCTCCCAACCCCACTGTGAATCAGCCTCTTTATATCAGAGGAAACATTCAGCATTTGGGTTTTGGGGATTGGTTAACTTCACTTAGCATTATCTTCTCCAACTCCATTCATTTATCTGCAAATGCCATGATCTTATCCTCTTTTATTGCTGAGTAATATTCCATTGTGTACATATACCATGGTTTCTTTATCCATTCATCTACTGAAGGGGCATCTAGGTTGGTTCCACAGTTTAGCTATTGTAAATTGTGCTTCTATAAACATTAATGTGGCTGTGTTCCTGTAGTATGCTGTTTTTAAGTCCTTTGGGTATAGACTAAGGAGTGGGATAGCTGGGTCAAATGGTGGTTTTATTTTCAGCTTTCCAAGGAATCTCCATACTGCTTTCCATATTGGCCGCACCAATTTGGAGCATTCATATTATTTTTATGCAAGCAGCATAACATTGATAACAAAACTTCCCTAAAATTATCACATTTAAAAAAAAACATGGTCAAATTTAATTTGTGAATACCTATGGAGAAAACATACACCATGCCATGCCAATAAGGGCAAATGTCCAGCTGGAGCAGAGTGAGCTGGGGACACTGATTAGAGACAGAATATGGGTAAACGTGCAGTCCTTTGTAATCCCCACCCTCTGAAGTGCTCTAGTAGTACCATACTACTAAAGAAGAGCCAGCTCTTCCTTGGTGTAACAAAGGTCGAGATAAAATACAAATATGGTGCAATGGAACCTTGTTCTCAGCTCTTCTCTGCCAATCTAGGGCTTATGAACTTGGACAGGAAGCTTCAGACCCTTCTCAGGTGAAAAGTTTCAAAGAAAGAGTTTTAAAAGCTGCAAGAGAGAAGCACCAAGTCACTGACAAAACATTAGAGTTGAAATTAATGAAATAGAAGCTGAAAGAACAATATGAAGAATCAGTGAAACAGGGTTGGTTCTTGAAAAAAAATAAGCAAGATTGGTAAACCACTTGCCAAACTAACAAGAAGAAAGATAAGATCCACATTAATAAAAGTAGAGATGAAAAGAGGCACAACTGAAATCCAGAGGATCATTAGGGGTGATTTTTAAAACTTATATTACCGCTCCCGCCTGCGCGGTGGGCGGGCTGTGCGACCCGGCCCAGCGGCCCGCCGGGGCGGTAGACAGACCACCCCAGCTTGAGGAGGAGCCCAGCTTCCCGCCTGCGTGGTGGGCAGACCACACGACCTGGAGAAGGGGCTCAGCGGCCCACCGGCGTGGTAGACAGACCACCCCAACTGAAGGAGGGGCCCTGTTGCCCGCCCGTGCGGTCACCTGACGGAGCTCTTGACAAACATAAGGTTTCTCCAACACCCCCACCTCATCAAACACCTTATGAGAAAAACTGATGGAACTCATCTTGGAAAATCCCACCAACCCTTAAAACCCACCAACCCTTAAAACCCACCAACCTTAAAACCCACCAGAACTAGGCGTGGCTACCAGCCTAGTTCTGCAGCGGATCAGGCACCTGGTTTACATCTCAGAGAATAAGAGTAGAGAGGCCACAGGTGGAAGCTCAAGTCCTCTCACACTGACTACCACCACCACCCTGAACCCAGAGACTCAAGCTAGGAATAGACAACGCCACCAACTGGAAGCAATGAAAACAGAGTTCTGAGAGACATTTTTTTTCTTTCTTTTTCTCTTCTCTCTCTCTTTTCATCCATTCATCCAGTCTCCTTTACCCTTCCCCCTCTGGTCCTCGCAACTTCAACATATGTGAAACCAAAAATTGTGCATGAAAAAGGTCTTTAACAACTGAATCACCAGAATAATATACTATAGATGAATTGCATATGCCCCACCTCCCTCCCCCCTTTTTATTTCTTTTCTTTTTTTCTTATTTTCTTTTTCCCGCTCTCTTTTTTCTCTTCCTTTCCTTGTTATTTGTTTTCCACCCTCTTACTCCCTCTATCCCACATGCAACCCCCTAAATTTTAATATTCATAAGTAGGATAATCTTACAAATACAGATAGGAATTTGAATCTATACATTCTTCCATAAATTACCCATCTATTGGTTAGAGCTTTCCAGAGTTACTAAGTTAGATTAACCCCATACCCTCACTCCTTTCCCCCTAAACATAATATCGTATACCTGAAATTCAGTTTTCTTCAAGCTACCAGAAATGGTATGCCTTTCATGAAACTAATGACTATATTTGTAAAAGATAATCAAAACCAATATTTGTATACATAGTCTAGCTATAAATGTAGTAATAAGGAAAATGTGTGCTTAGATGATGTACTATTGATATTGAGAACTGTTAACATTGTCTTTCTCCACAAAAGGGAGACTTTGCAACTATTCAAGAGCAATATAAATATATAGGGGGAAAATTCAATAACACAACAGTTTCACAAAGCAGAAAGAAACCTGAGCAGTATGAAAAGAAAAGGAAAGAAAGGACCGCAAGCAATGCAGGTCAACTCAACTTTAGAAGAGGTAATATCTGCAGCAGATGGAATGTCAGATAAAGAATTCAGGATATACATGCTTCAGATGATCTGGAGTCTCAAGGAAGACATTAGACAGCAAAATCAGACAATTAAAGATCACTTTGACAATGAATTACATAAACAAATCCAAGAAGCAAAAGATCAACTATACAGGAAGATAGAGGTTATAAAAAACAAACAGAAATCCTAGAAATGCAGGAAGCAATAAACCAAATTAAAAACTCAAATGAGAGTACTACCAGCAGAGTAGAACACTTAGAAGATAGAACATCAGACAATGAAGACAAAGTATTTCAACATGAAAAGAACATAGACAGCTCAGCGAGACTGTTAAGAAACCATGAGCAGAACATCCAAGAAATATGGGATAACATAAAGAGACCAAACTTAAGAGTCATTGGGATACAGGAAGGTATAGAGGTCCAAACCAAAGGAATGAGCAACTGTTCAATGAAATAATACAAGAAAACTTCCCAGACTTGAAGAATGAAACAGAATCCCAAACCCTAGAAGCCTACTGGACGCCGAGTGTGCAAAATCATAAGAGATCCACACCTAGACACATTATAATGAAGATGCCCAACATACAGAATAAGGAGAGAATTTTAAAAGCTACAAGAGAAAGGAAGCAGATTACATTTAGGGGTAAATCAATCAGGATAACAGCTGATCTTTCAACACAGACTCTGAAAACTAGAAGATCCTGGAACAACATATTTCAAACGCTGAAAGAAAATGGGTTCCAACCAAGAATTGTGTATCCAGTGAAATCAAGCTTCAGGATGGAAGATGAATTTAAAACCTTCCATGATAAACAAAAGTTAAAAGAATTTACAGCTAGAAAACCAGCTCTTCAAAACATCCTCGGCAAAACATTACAGGAAGAGGAAATGGAAAATAACAATGAAAACCAACAGCAGGAGGTAGGACAGTAAAAGGGAAAAATAATCAAAGAGGAAAAACAAACCATGTTAAGTAACAAAAATAAACAAATATGGCTGGAAATACAAACCATATCTCAATAGTAACCCTAAATGTTAATGGCTTAAATTCACCAATCAAGAGACACAGACTAGTAGAATGGATAAAAAAAAAAGATCCAATAATATGCTGCCTACAGGAGACACATTTGATAGGAAAAGACATACATAGACTGAAGGTGAAAGGTTGAGAAAAATCATATCACTCATATGGACCTCGGAAACAAGCAGGAATGTCCATACTCATATCAAATAAAATACACTTCAAGCCAAAGTTAATCAAAAGGGATAAAGAAGGACACAACATACTGCTCAAGGGAACCATACACCAACAAGACATAACAATCATAAATATATATGCCCCAAACAATTGTGCAGCTATGTTCATCAAACAAACTCTTCTCAAGTTCAAGAGTCTAATAGACCACCATTACAATAATTATGGGAGACTTCAACACACCTCTCTCACCACTGGACAGATCTTCCAAACAAAAGTTGAATAAAGAAACTATAGAACTCAATAATACAATTAATAACCTAGACTTAATTGACATATATAGAATATACCACCCAACATCAAGCAGTTACACTTTTTTCTCAGCAGCACATGGATCCTTCTCAAAAATAGATCATATATTATGTCACAGGGCAACTCTTAGAAATTATAAAGGAGTAGAGATAATACCATGCATCCTATCTGATCATAATGGAATGAAACTGGAAATCAACGATAAAAGAAGGAAGGAAAAATCATGCATCACTTGGAGAATGAACAATAGGTTACTGAATGATCAATGGGTTACAGAAGACATCAAGGAGGAAATAAAAAAATTCTTAGAGATAAATGAAAACACAGACACAACATATCAGAATCTATGGGACACAATGAAAGCAGTTCTAAGAGGAAAATTCATTGCTTGGAGTTCATTCCTTAAAAAAAGAAAAAAAAAACAACAAATAAATGATCTCACACTTCATCTCAAAACCCTAGAAAAAGAAGAGCAAAACAACAGCAAATGTAGTAGAAGGCAAGAAATAATTAAAATCAGAGCTGAAATCAATGAAATTGAAACAAAAGAAACAATTGAAAAAATTGACAAAACTAAAATTTGGTTCTTTCAAAAAATAAATAAGATCAACAGACCCTTAGCCATGCTAACAAAGAGAAGAAGAGAGAGAACTCAAATTACTATCATACAGGATGAAAAAGGCAATATCACAACAGACACTTCAGAAATACAGAAGATAATTAGAAATTATTTTGAATCCTTATACTCCAATAAAATAGAAGATAGTGAGGGCATCAATAAATTTCTTAAGTCATATGATCTGCCCAGATTGAGTCAGGAGGATATACACAACCTAAACAGACCAATATCAATTGAGGAAATAGAAGAAGCCATCAAAAGACTACCAACTAAGAAAAGCCCAGGACGGGATGGGTATACAGCAGAGTTTTACAAAACCTTTAAAGAAGAACTAATACCAATACTTTTCAAGCTATTTCAGGAAATAGAAAAAGAGGGAGAACTTCCAAATTTCATTCTACGAGGCCAACATCACCCTGATTCCTAAACCAGACAAAGACACTTCAAAGAAAGAAAACTACAGACTAATATCTCTAATGAACATAGATGCAAAAATCCTCAATAAAATTCTGGCAAATCGGATACAGAAACATATCAAAAATATCGTGCATCATGATCAAGTAGGATTCATCCCTGGGATGCAAGGCTGGTTCAATATACGGAAATCAATAAATGTTATTCACCACGTCAATAGACTTAAAGAACCATATGATCATCTCGATAGATGCAGAAAAAGCATTTGACAAAGTACAGCATCCCTTTATGTTCAAAACTCTAGAAAAACTAGGGGTAACAGGAACATACCTCAATATTGTAAAAGCTATCTATGCTAAGCCTCAGGCTAGCATCATTCTGAATGGAAAAAAATTAAAGCATTCCCTCTAAAATCTGGAACAAGACAGGGATGCCCTCTCTCACTACTTCTGTTCAACATAGTTCTCGAAACACTGGCCAGAGCAATTAGACAGACGAAAGAAATTAAAGGCATCAAAATAGGAAAAGAAGAACTTAAATTATCACTATTTGTGGATGATATGATTCTATACCTAGCAGACCCAAAAGGGTCTACAAAGAAACTACTAGAACTAATAAATGAATTCAGCAAAGTGGCAGGATATAAAATCAACACGCATAAATCAAAGGCATTCCTGTATATCAGCGACAAATCTTCTGAAATGGAAATGAGGACAACCACCCCATTCACAATATCCTCAAAAAAAAAATACTTGGGAATCAACCTAACAAAAGAGGTGAAAGATTTATACAATGAAAACTACAGAACCCTAAAGAGAGAAATAGAAGAAGATCTTAGAAGATGGAAAAATATACCCTGTTCATGGATAGGCAGAACTAACATCATCAAAATGCCAATATTACCAAAAGTTCTCTATAGGTTTAATGCAATGCCAATCAAAATCCCAATGGCATTTCTTATAGAAATAGATAAAGCAATCATGAAATTCATATGGAAAAATAAAAGACCCAGAATAGCAAAAACAATTCTAAGCAGGAAATGTGAATCAGGCAGTATAGCGATACCAGACTTCAAACTATACTACAGAGCAATAGTAACAAAAACAGCATGGTACTGGTACCAAAACAGGAGGGTGGACCAATGGTACAGAATAGAGGACAGAGAGACCAATCCACAAAATTACAACTATCTTATATTTGATAAAGCTGCTAAAAGCATGCAATGGAGGAAGGATAGCATCTTCAACAAATGGTGCTGGGAAAACTGGAAATCCATATGCAACAAAATGAAACTGAATCCCTTTCTCTCACCACGCACAAAAGTTAACTCAAAATGGATCAAAGAGCTTGATATCAAATCAGAGACTCTGCGTCTGATAGAAGAAAAAGATGGCTCCGATCTACATACTGTGGGGTCGGGCTCCAAATTCCTTAATAGGACACCCATAGCACAAGAGTTAAAAACAAGAATCAACAAATGGGACTTACTCCAAACTAAAAAGTTTTTTCTCAGCAAGAGAAACAATAAGAGAGGTAAATAGGGAGCCTACATCCTGGGAACAAATTTTTACTCCTCACACTTCAGATAGAGCCCTAATATCCAGAGTATACAAAGAACTCAAAAAATTAAACAATAAGAAAACAAATAACCCAATCAACAAATGGACCAAGGACCTGAACAGACACTTCTCAGAGGAGGACATACAATCAATCAACAAGTACATGAAAAAATGCTCACCATCTCTAGCAGTCAGAGAAATGCAAATCAAAACCACCCTAAGATACCATCTCACTCCAGTAAGATTGGCAGCCATTATGAAGTCAAACAACAAGTGCTGGCGAGGATGTGGGGAAAAGGGTACACTTGTACATTGCTGGTGGGACTGCAAATTGGTGCGGCCAATTTGGAAAGCAGTATGGAGATTCCTTGGAAAGCTGGGAATGGAACCATCATTTGACCCAGATATTCCCCTTCTTGGTCTATTCCCTAAAGACCTAAAAAGAGCGTACTATAGGGATACTGCTACATCGATGTTCATAGCAGCACAATTCACAATAGCTAGACTGTGGAACCAACCTAGATGCCCTTCAATAGATGAATGGTTTAAAAAAAATGTGGCATTTATATACAATGGAGTATTACTCTGCATTAAAAAATGACAAAATCATGGAATTTGCCGGGAAATGGATGGCATTTCAGCAGATTATGCTAAATGAAGCTAGCCAATCCCTAAAAAACAAATGCCAAATGTCTTCTTTGATATAGGGAGAGCAACTAAGAACAGAGCAGGGAGGAAGAGCATGAGAAGAAGATTAACATTAAACAGGGACGAGAGGTGGGAGGGAAAGGGAGAGAGAAGGGAAATTGCATGGAAATGAAAGGAGACCCTCATCGTTATACAAAATTACATATAAGAGGAAGTGAGGGGAAAGGGAATGAAACAAGGGGGAGAAATGAATTACAGTAGAGGGGGTAGAGAGAGTAGATGGGAGGGGAGGGGAGGGGTGATAGTAGAGGATAGGAAAGGCAGCAGAACACATCAGACACTAGTATGGCAATATGTAAAACAGTGGATGTGTAACCGATGTGATTCTGCAATCTGTATACGGGGTAAAAATTGGAGTTCATAACCCACTTGAATCTAATGTATGAAATATGATATCTCAAGAACTATGTAATGTTTTGAACAACCAATAATAAAAATTGAAAAAAAACTTATATTCCCAGAAGTAGAAAATCTAAAAGAAATGAATAAATTTTTGGACACATATCACCTACCAAACCTGAACCAAGAGGACACATAAAACCTAAGTAGACCAATAACAAACAATGAGATTGACTCAGTAATCAGAAGCCTCCCAACCAAGAAAAATGCAAGACCAGATGGATTAACAACTGAATTTTACCTCAACTTTCAAGTATAATTAATATTAATATTCCTCAAATTATTCCATGAAATTGGAAGAGGGAGTGCTTCTAAACTCAGTCTATGAATCCTATATCACCCTGATACCACCTGGACAGGGACATATAAAGGAAAGAAAACTACAGACCAATATTATTGATGAATATAGATGCAAAAATTCTTAATAAAATACTAGCAAATAAAATTCAACATATTAAAAAGCTTGTATACCATAATCAAATTGAGTTCACACTAGGGAGACAAGGATGTTTTGACATATGAAAATCCACATAAATAGGGCCCAGGACAAAGACCATATGATTGTCTCAATAGATGCCAAAAAAGCCTTTGACAAAATTCAACTTGACTTTGTGATAAAAGTCTTGAGGAAACTTAGGGATCATGATACTGCCTGCTCCCTCAAATGTTGACGTATAACACCAGAGAAGTGCCAAGGCAAGCATAGAGTAGAAAGTAAGAAATTTTATTTAAAGGATAGTAAAACAGACTTCTCCCGGGAGGAAGAAGGGACCCAAAGGTGGAATCCCTGGGATGAGCAAGTCTCGTCCATTTTATACATCAAAAGTTTCCTTTAGACTCCTGTATTCTTCTCCCTTATCTTGTTCATTTCCCCCCATCCTGCATACGTGACTGGGAGATACTGGTGGGGCCCAGAAGGTGAGGAGCAGGTGGGCTGGAAGGGAGCAGCAGTCCAAAGGGCATTAATTAGAAGCACCTGTTCAGGGATTGCTTCATTAACACCTTTTTGGGAGAGGTATTATGGGCAGGTAATCTTGGTAATCAAAGGGCTCTGGAGAACATTCCAGTCTTCCAGGGGCAATCTCCAACTTCCAGGACCCAAATTGGCCTCCATTTTCTTGATCCAACCTGATCACCTATGTCCACTAACTGCCTCTCTTTAATTCTGGCTTCAATAGAATGAACTTACCTCCACACAATAAAGACCATATATGGCAAACCCAATGTCAGTATCATACTGAATAAAAAAAAAACTGAAAACATTTCCCCTAAAATCAGCAACAAGAATTCCACTCCCACCACTCCTATTAAATATAGTACTTGAAATTTTAGTTAGAGCAATTAGGCAAGAGAAAGAAATAAAAGGGATACGAATTGAAAGGTTAAGTCAAATTATTCCTATTTGAAGATGACACAATCCTACACTTAGAAGACCCTAAATGTTCTACCAGAAGACTTCTAGAGTAACAAATTCATTGAAGTGGTAGGATGCAAAATGATCATACAAAAATAAATATCTGTCTTACATACCAACAAGGAAACTACTGAGAAAGAAATCAGGAAAATAATTTCATTCACAATGGCTTCTAATAAAATACTTAGGAATGAATCTAACTAAGGAAGTGCAAGGCCTCTACAATGAAAATTATAGAAAACAGAAGAAAAAGATTGAAAGAGATGCTGGAAGATGTGAATGTCCATATGTACAACAATAAAGTAGATTTCCTATTTCTCACCCTGTAAAAAAGTCAACTCAAAAGGGATTGAAGACCTAAACATAAGAGCAGAAACTTTGCCAGTGTTAGAATTAAAAGTAGGAAAAACACTTCAACATATAGAGGAAAAGACCTCCTGAATAGGACCCTGTTTTGGTTTGGATATGAGGTGTCCCCTGCTCAAAGCTCCTGTGTTATGCAGGAATAAAGTGAAATGATTGGACTGTGAGAGTTGTAACTTAATTGGTTCATCCTAGGACTCAGCCTAGGTGTCTTTAACCAGATAAGTTGAAAAGAAAAAGGGGAGATATATACAACTGGAGTTCTACTCAACCATAATGAAGAACAAATTATATAATTTGGAAAAAAAGGAATGGAACTGGATATTATGATGTTGAGTGAAATAAGTCAGACTTAGAAAGCTATCATGTTTTTGCTGGGCACAGTGGCGCACGCCTGTAATCCCAGCAGCTGGGGAGGCTGAGGCAGAAGGATTTTGAGTTCAAAGCCAGCCTCAGCAATGACAAGGTGCTAAGCAACTCAGTGAGACCTTGTCTCTAAATAAAATACAGAATAGGGCTGGAGATGTGGCTCAGTGGCTGAGTGCTCCTGAGTAGCATCCCTGGTATCCGCCCCCCTCCAAAAGAAAGTTATCATATATTTTCTCTAGTAATAGAAAACAGGGGGAAAAGAGAGAGGTGGAGTACTATGACAGCAGAAGGAAGACTACTGAGGTAGAGGAAGCAGACCAAGAGAAGGAGGAGTGAAGGGTGCAGTAGATACTAGGGAATAAACTGAGCAAACTGTGTTGTTACATATGTAAAATATGCCACCATTCTGTATAATAAGTATGCATCAATGAATAAAAGAATAGTGTACCACACCAAGTGGGCTTGTGCCACAAATTCAAGGATGACTGAATATTGGGAACTCCATTAATATCATTTTCCATGTTAGAATGTTAATACAAAGAGATATAATCTCCATAAATCATGAAAAAAATGGTAAAGTCCAACATACAAACTCCATGATTTAAAAAGTAATAATTTAAGAGATGTACTGTTTGATAAGAAGATTCCCTTTAAATTCAGAAACAAATAAAGAATCTCCTTTATCATTGCCATTAATTAAAATTGTTCTGGAGGTTGTAAAATTTCAATTAGACAAGAGAAGGAAATAAAGACACAAAAAATAGAAAGTAAAATTATTATTATTGGCAAAAGATATTGTTTTACTAGAAAAACTAATGGGCTCAATTTAAAACTATTGCAAACAATGTTGAACCCAAGGGCTAAGTAGAAAAATTCTATAATAAGCAAGTTTTAAAAATATGACAAAAAATACCCAATTATGAAAGTAATAAAACATACCAAGAATATAATTAGTAAGTAATGTGTAAGATGTAAATGCTACTGGTTGGAAATAAAGACTTAAACAAACAAAACAGACCTTTCCTTAAATCAATCTCTAAGTTTACCATGATCCCAATAAAAAAGAATAAATTTTACTAAATAAGTTGTTTTTTAAAGTTAATATGAAAAAAATCAAAATAACCAGTAATTTGTCATAGGTAACTAGCACCCTTGACATTGAAATACATTATGTGATTATTATATAGGGTATGAACATGTAGATTAACTGAATACATTCCAGAAATAAACCAAAATTAATATAGGAATATAGGTTTGAAAAATATAGCATCTTGAATAATGGAGAAAAGAGATTATTCACTAACAAGACAATTAAATCATTATTGAAACAAAATGTTGGATTGCTCTCTTATGAATCACATCAAAATAATTTTCAGGTATATTAAGGATTATAGCACAAAAAAGTAAAAACCAAAACTAGTAGAAGAAGGTACATAGTAATTTTAAAATAATAATTATCTCAAAGGAAGGACATTCTTTTAATATCACACAAACCCAGAAGCCATATGAAAAAAATAATGAATTTTACCATACTGCAAATTTGAAATTATGCCTAGGTAAAAAAAATTCCAAAAACTATATTAAAATGCTGCCCAACAATCTAGGGAAAGCATTTACAGTTTACAAAACAGTCATTTCTGTAATTTCCCCAATATAGAAAGAGTTGCCATAAAGCAATAATAAAAAGACCGAGCCACCAGAGGACAAATGGTCAAGGACTGTGAATAAGAATCCATCAAGTTCCTTAATAAGACCTTTAAATCTTAATAAATTAAACCAAGAATCAATAAGTGGTATGGTATGAAATTAAAAAGCTTCCGTACAGCAAAGGAAACAAAGATGTGAAAAGAAAATTTCGAGAATGGGAGAAAATCTTATTAATCTGTCAGAGGATTAATATCCAGACTATATAAAGAACTGAAAAAACTTCATAACAATAAATAAATAAATAAATAACACAATGAACAAATAGGCAAATGAACTAAACAGACCTTGCATAGAAGAATAAATGCAAATGGCCAACAAATATGTGGGAAAATGTTCATCATCCTTAGGAATCTGAGAAATTCAAGTCAAAACTACACTGAGGTTTGGTTTTTTTTTCCCCTCAGTGGCAATGACAATCACCAAAAATACAAATAATAATAAATTCTGGCAAGGATGTGGAAAGAAAGGAACACTTATATATTATTTGTGGTTTTTCAAATTAGTTCAACCACTATGAAAATCAGAATGGAGATTCCTCAAAAGTCTAGGATTGAAACTAGCCTATCACCCAGGTATACCACTCCTTGGTAATTATCCAAAAGAACTGAAATCAGTGTACTATAGTGATACCTGCATTCTAATGTTTATAGCAGCATGGTTGACAATAGCCAAGTTATGAGACCAGCCCATCAACAGATGAACGGATAATGAAAATGTGGTATATAGACACAATGGAGTTCTACTCAGTCATTAAGACGAATGAAGTTATGTCATTTACTGGTAAATGGATGGAATTAGTCATACTAAGGTGAAATAAACCAGATGCAGAGAGTCAAGGGTCAAATGTTTACTCTCACATACAAAAGCTGGAGAGAAACAAGCAATTTTCAAAAAAGGGATCTAATGAAAACAGAAGGGAGAACAGTAGAGTAGATAAAGGGATCGAGGGGGAAGGAGGAGAGGAGGATCAGTGAAATAAAAGGAACCAAACTATGCTAAATGCACATAAAAATGTATCACATTGAATCCCACTTTTATGTATGAGGGTCATCCACTAACTAACAGAATAAATAAATAGAAGGAAGATTAGTAGAGCAGAGAAGGAGGATGGGGGAATGTGGAGGAGAGGAAAAGGAAAAATAATGGGGAATGACATGGAACATTTATGTGCATATATGAGTATGTAACCATGAACTCCACTGTTATGTGTAATTATAATGCACAATAAAAAATGCTTAGCTAGGCATGGTGGTACAAGCCTGTAATTCCAACAGTTCAGGAAGCTGGGGCAGGAAGATAGCAAGTTCAAAAGCAAGTTCAAAGCCAGCCTCAGCAATTTAGCAAGAATTTGTCTCAAAATTAAAAGTAAAATAAAATAAAATAATGCTGGGTATGTGGCTCAGTGGGAGAGTACACGGTTCAATCCCTGGTACCAAAAAAAAAAAAGTTTAAAAATCATCAATAACTAACAAAAAAATTATCAAAAGAGTAACATATGAAAAGAGGCCCAACTTCACACTCAAAACAAGAGAAATTAAAACTACTGAAATTCAGCATTTCATTTAAGAAATGGGCAAAGCTTTTTTTTTTAATGCAGATAGCTCATCACATTGGTGAAAATGTGAGGGAACAAGGACCCATATTCAGCTGCTTGTAGTTATCAGCTCATACAGACAAACCTTTTGGAGTGGATTATTTGACATATTCACTAAAATATAAAATGCACAGTATTTTGACTCAGCAATTCCATACCAAATATTCACCCTCACTATGGAGTAATGCACATAGAGAATTATGCATTACCAAGATATTAGTCATTGATTATTTGCAGTAGCAAAGTAATGCAACTAGCTCAATCAAAGAGTTGCTACATTAATTGTGGTTCCTGGTGGTACCATTTTTTTAAGCGCATCTTTTTGAACTGATAACAACAATATTACAAATTTTTAGGTTAAAAAAATAACAGGAGGCAAAGATATATGTGTAACCTGCCAATATTTCAACGAAAAAAAAAAAAAAAGAAAGTGCACCACATGCACTCGAGATGTCAACAGACTGCAGCAGAGCTTCTGCATGTAGAGCTGAACAGATGGAGGACAGCCTTGGGAGAGATGGTGCCATTTGCCCAGTTATTGATTGTGTTATTTATTTATTGGTGTAAAGTTTTTTCAGTTTTTTCTAAATGCTTCTGTAGTGTCTGAGTATTTAACAAATTGTTACAAGGTGTTTCTTAAGGGAAAAAAAAAGCCTAGGCAGCTGCCTTTTTGTTCTTTGTATTTTAATATGTTAATAAGGTCAAATGCTTTAGAAGGAGGTGTGGAGAGAGATGCCATAGGTAACAGGAAACCCAGTCATTAATTTACCCAAGTCTCATCCTACTTCCTATGTATTTATTCAGTCTTTACAATTTACCAAATAGTGTGTTTGTGAGATACATATATAAAATAGATATAATATACATCTATATATTATATGTATATTATATTATACATATATAATATTATATGTATATTATATCTATAATAGATATATTATTTGTAGATTTTATATATATATATATATATATATATATATATATATATATACACACACACATACACACACACACACATATACATATATATCATTTAGCTGCCCCTCAACCCTGTGAGTTTGTTATTCAGAATGCTTTCACAAACAGCAGGGTCTGCACCATCCCAGAAGAGATCTGGTGGTGTCTGCTGCTAGCCAAGCCCGCCTCTCCTTCCACAGGTTTCTATGCCCAGGCAGAAGCCTAGGAAAGAGACACAAGGAAGATGCATGTAATGAGACAAATGGCCATTGCCTGTAATCTGTTAACCCCTTGGAGATGGACACCAGGACATTCTGTGTACCAGTTGCATGGCCCCTGAAGCCTGGTGACAAGCCTAGCTAAGGTGGTGTGGATTCATTCCCCAGATCCAGAGACCAGCTCAGTCTTGGTACCCTGAGGTGCTGAGGGAGAGCGCCTACAGTGTGTGGTGGAGCAGCCGTCTAATGGAGGGCACCCCTAGGCTTTGGAGCACAGGGTCTTAGTGAGGCCCCACCTCGAGAACATGTCCTGGGACTCTATTATGGAGTGTTCTCCAGGGGGAATGTAGACTGAACAGGCAGGGGAATGCCTGTCGTAGAGGTTACAGAAGACCCAGGACCTGCAGGGGAATACTCTCTGTGGAGGACACAGACACCACACAGTGAGGACAAGCAAGTGAGTACACCCCATGGAAGACATGGCCACTGCACACCCAGGATAAAAATGAGCATCAATCTCTTTCTGTTCTCTCCCACGCTTGGTGTTGCTCCTTTTTCAAAAACAACTGGACACCAGTCTCCCAGGACACAGAACAGGCTGAGAAGGGGGGAAAGATAAATCTGGGCAGACGATTAATAAAGGGCATGCAGCACATCCTCCATCTGCACCTGAGGCTCCTCTGAGCCCCCAAAGAGAGTGTCTATCCTTCAGAGATTGCTTCAAGGGCAGAATTTCCAGACTTCACTGCTACTCCGCATACATGAGGACTAGTGGAGTTTACTCTGTTACCAGGTATGAACCACTCAGTGGGTAACTGAAGTGTGTTATGGAGAACCCAGTGCATCATTAGGTCAGCAAAGTTGCCCAAAGCATCTCCAAATGTAAATAAAAATTCAAAAATTAAAATTAAAAAAAAAAAACTAGAAGGGCATTTTCTATGGGGATTTTGTTTTAACAGCACTGAAAAATCACTCTTGGTAGATGAGTTCACAAAAACCAAAATGAACTCTTTGGAGAAAGTCTGTCATCCATAAAATAAGATTGCTGTATTCCCTGCAGGCATCACAGGCAAAGGGATGAAATAAAATGATGTTTGTAAAGGTATTTGTTCAACTGCATAGAACTAGGCATATATAAGTTCATGTTATCTGCTTATAGATTCCAAAATAAATTCCAAATGAAATTATTTTATTCACATTTTTTCTCAAAAAAAATTTAATAAGAACCTATCATGGTCCAAGGGTTCCAATTATATAAACATGAAAAGTCTCAGCCCTTAGAATTTATACTCTACTAGAGGAGTCGGCAAACTGTGGTCCATGGGCCAAATCTCTTTTTTTAAATCCAATTTTAATCCAGGAAAGAATAATATTTGAGGAGATGTAAAAATTATACAAAATGCAAATTTTAGTGTCCTTAAATAAAGTTTTATTGGAATATGGCCATGCCCGTTTGTTTACATATTGATTCTTGTGGTCTGAAGCTGTAACCACAGAGTTGAGCAGTTAAGACAGACTGTTTGGCTCACAGGGTCTAAAACAGTGATTATCTGGCCCTTTACAGAAAAGCATTGCTGACCCCTTGGTCTGGTGGAAGAAGCCAGATCTATAAACAAACATATCCAGCTAGTATGAGTCAAGTTTATTCAGACAAGTTAGGGTAAAAAGTAGGAAAAGATTAGAGCTGGCTACAGGAGGGTGGTGGGCAGAGCAAGGGAGCCGGGAAGTGCAGCTCCCCCTTTAAGAGCAGATGGGAGCTGGGTGTGTGGCACACACCTATATAGTTCCAGCTACTTGGGAAACTGAGGCAGAAGGATCACAAGTTGAAGGACAGCCTGGACATCATAATAGGACCTCAGCTTGAAAAAAGGAAAGGGCAAGTTGGCACTGTCCTCGCAATATTGACGAATGCACACATCAGCAAGACTTCTAGAAAGTTCTTTTTCCTAATGCTCATGATGGGTTTATACAGATCCCACCACATATTCCTTCTTTTCCCTGGGTGTCCAGTACCCAGCACTTGCTAGATTGCTGTATGAACAGATGGCTGGATGTTTTTGAGACACCATATCTGGCCATGATGTGACTGAGTCATTCAGACATTGTAACCACACAACCCAGGCACTTATTGCCTCTGCTGTCAGCTACACTTTAACCACAGATAGAAACAGGGAGCCTGTGATTGGAAATTACTTAAAGATGAAGACTAACCAAAAGAATTGGGGTAAAAATCGTGGCCCATAACTGGAGGGGTAACTCCACGACCATTTAAAAAAGTCATCTCCTACTCACTGAAGGACTGAGACCAACCCGTGATTAAAGATGGTCAAGAACAATGGGACCCAGCAAATAGCATGTTGAAGAGAGCAAGCTGCAAAGGGGGTACATCCGAAAAACAACACATCCAACACCCAGCCTCCTTGGGCAGCCTGGATACCGGAAATTCATTTCCTCTCCCCCATTCCAATCATGAAATGAACTGTTGCTACCTGACAGGGGCAAGAGGGCCATGCCACTGACGGTTTGAAATGGGCTAATCGTTCTGACAGATTATTTTATGAGAGGGTTTAGGGTTGGCTGACAGCACTTCTTTTCCTCCGACTTGCTTCCACATGTTAGCCATGCTCTCTGGCTTGCCACAGTCAATGGAGACAGGACAATCTCTTGGAGGAATGTGGAAAGGATTCCCAAAGAAGATCAGAAGGAAAGGGGAGATTTGGCAGACAGAAAGTATTCACAGTAACTCCCAGGAATCTGGGAATGGCAGCTTCCCACATCTGTCACAGGTTCAGTCAGAAGAGACACTAGGTGTTTGGAAGCCTCTATCTTCTATCCAAGCTCCAAAGGGCAGCCCCGCACAGCCATTTTTTACCTGGCAGAGAGATGACATCTCGTTTTTGCAGCTGGCCAGCAATAACGGAGCCTGCTCCGTTATGTCTCCTACCCTGCTCCTCGTGTCTCCTACCAAGGGGGTTCTTGTTCATCTTTCCAATGACCCTTATAGAAAACAAACAAAAGAATCACTGCGCAGGACTATTTCGTTTCTGTTTTCCAAAAGCTATGTTTCATTCCCTCCTGATAACTGTGTGCTATTTTATTCAGGCCCCATGGTACTTTCCTAAGGATTATAAAGGAAACTTACTCAGACTTAGTCCTTGCCTAAAAAAGGAGAGCAAATTATTAGCAATGATAACTATACCAATAGTGTTGTACAGGTGCAAAGTCTTACATCTTATACAGCTTCACAAGAATGCTCTGGGAGGATCATTTTGTTCCCACTTCACAGACAAGACAACAAAGTAACTTGTCTCAAATCCTTCAGCTTATAAACACAGGAGCTAGGGCAGAGCCTGGATATGCAGAAGCAAAGTCCTCAGTGTGCCATTATCCAAGACTGTCCAAAGATACACTAGGTACAGAATCACTGACTGAACCGAATGCATTCTGATAGAGTTAATATTAGAAGTCATGGTTTTTCCACATTTGTTTTGCTGTTGTTTTGTAGTGCTGGGGACCAAACCCAGGGCCTCACACATGCTAGGGGAGCATTCTGCCACTGAGCTATATCCCCAGATCCATGGTTTGGCTTTCTGCACTGTCAATCACCAACCATCAACCATGGTCCAAAAATACTAAATGCAAAATTCCAGAAATAAACATTTCACAACTTTTAAATAACTTCTATTATTATGTATTGTAATTATCCTCTTTTGTTATTAGCTAATGCTGTTAATCTTTTACTGTGCCTAATTTATAAGTTAAACTTTATCATAGGTGTACATGTAGAGGAAAGACATAGAATCCATCAGTAGGCTGCTGAATAAGGCAGTTTCAGGCATCCAGTGGGGGTCTTAAAGTGCATCCCCCATAGATAAGGGAAGATTACTATATTTGCATAAGCCTAGTCCCAAAGAGCAAGATTTTCCTTTAAGTAGTAAAGACTTGATAAAATGTAAGTAAATTCAATATAATTCTGCTCATTTTAAAGCTCTCAATTTATACATTTCCCATCTATTTCTTTATATTGGTTTATTTTTCACTCATGATATCTTAATATTGTTCAATGTCACTGGATGAAGAAAGTTGCCCCTCTATTTCCTCAATAGGGTCCTCTAATATCTGAAAATTAGAGAATCACAGTGGTCTGAGTGGGTAACTAGTATGAATTTCAATATTGTGTTGGTTAGCAAGAGATCTAAAGCAAAATTGCGAGATATTAACAATTTTCTTTGGTAATATCTGCAGTGAATGATTCATCGATATTTTTTCGTTTAAGAAATTCTACTGGGAACTCTAGATTCTGAAGTCAGTGACTATCTTAAAGTTTCCTTGCTTTTTAGATGCCACATACCTTCTGAGAGTCAAAGATCAACCTCAAGTTGAAGATTATTCTATTTAAAAGCCTCAAGTGAGCAATGACACCATTTACTAGGTGTGTTCTGGGTCAAGACACCACAAAACATTTTAAATACCTGCATACGTTAAATTTGGGCTAAAACCTCGTGAGGCAAGATGACTGCCTCCATCTTTGCAGATGGGAAACGAGTTTTGGAGTATAACCTTAAAGAGACTTGATGGAGTGTACCCAACCAGCGAGTGGCTAAGCTGAGATTCAAGCTGTCCTACCTGGCACTGATGCTTCTAGAAGAAATGTTGACTCTCTATTGCACCTGCTCCCACGGTGTGGCCGTTCCCAGGCAAGGCTCCCAGTCTCCCCTTTTCCTTCTTATCTCCTATGTTTTTGTCTTTTCCAAATCTACCCAAAGAAATCCCCTCTTAGTAAGGTTCTGATAGACTTATGGAAGGAACAAAAATGTCTTGAAGAAGTTAATATGTCATGTCTCTCATATTCCAGGGAAGGATAAAGCTCTCCTCTGGCAGACATCAAAGGCACAGGAGGATATGACTGTCGAATTTCAGTCCTCAGTGAACCAAGGGGAAAATGTTTTGAAAGGCAGGAAGGTCCAAAAGTCATAGCACTATACAGCACCCACACAGATGCACTCTCCATTTGCAGAGTCCTCTCCATCCCTGACTCTCTCCCCTAAACACCCAAAGTGAGGAGTAAAAATGACTCCTTGCCTACTGGAAGCAGCTCTGAGTTACATATTAACAAATGCAGAGTTCATCACGTACCAGACTCAGCTATAAGCACTTTATATATCCATTCATTTGCTTTTCATATAAATCCTAAACGGTAGGCATTATTATTCCCATTTAAAGAAGAAGAAGAAACTGAAGCACAAATAGGAGCAGGTAACTTTCCCAACGTGGAAGGAGGTGGTGGAACAGAAATTTGAGCCCAGATAGTCCATGATTTTATTCCATTTTAACATTCCAAGATGAGGTGAACAAGCTTTGCTAACCTGATGGTAGTATTTCCAGATAAATGAAAAACATGAGGACACCCTATTGGGGGAGGAGAAGAGTTAATGCTGATATCAACCCATTGAACCCAAGTGAGAGTTGTTATGGAAATTGTGAATACATTTCAAAATTTCTCATAAGTAATGTTAAAGTTATAGGAGGAATTTAGGGAACTGGAGATCCCTCAAGGATCATGTAATCTATTTCCTCTCTGCATTGTGCAAAACCCTCAGACTCAGAAAACAGTGAAAGCCCATAAGATACATTGTGATGAATTTAAACATAATATAATGATTTTAAAAATTGTAAAGAATGGCACACGGTCCCCACACTTAAGGTGTACAACAGACATGCAGAGACAAAGCAACCTACCCAAAACCCGAAAGGTAAAAGTGGGAATGACCTGCACAAGTCACACTGTCCTTGTGGAATTCTGTGGAATTGGGAAGAGCTTTGTCAGGGAAAAACTGTTCAGGGAAGAGGAATCCTAAGCCCAGAAGGATGAGGATGCTGTGTGGTATCTGGCTTCACCTCTCCATCCATCATGACAGGAAGGCCAATCTGTCTTCTCATCGCCAATTTTTCATGTGTATTTACTTAAATCATGAAGAGTTTTTGAGAAGCGGGTGAAGAAATGAGTGCTTGCAAAGGTAGGTCTAATAAAGGGCACAGGAGGTTATGAGCCTCATTTACAATTTCCCGCGACAGTTTTAATCCTGTTAGCATTCCTTACCTTACTCTGCAGAGAATTTTTGTTCACGAAATTCAGCAAATCGTTCATCCCTGAAACACGAGACAGTTTAGTGACTCTGAGAGTATTATAGAAATTATAAATGATAAGGAAACTCTGGGCCAAATTTAAGTTTTATGTGACTCTCCAAGAATTATATAGGATGGGAACCTGACCCTTTGAGAGTTACAAATGCTGCTAAGACAGGGAAGACTTGATGCACAAAAGCCAAAGCGCATTAAATCATATTGGTAGTGCAATTATCTCCCGAGCAAAGATTCGAGGAGTTGAAGGTCAAGTTGGGGGTTGAGAGGATGGTTAGGGAAACAGGGTCCCTCTTGTTAAAATAAAGCAATTAGTTTAATATATACTGTAGGGAAAGGAGAGAAGGGAAGGCAAATTCCCCTTGTCAAATGTCGAACATTCAGAATACCGCTTAGAGCAAAAGTAATAAGGCTCTCTTCATGAAAAAATTGGCCATATACCATGTCTAAATGCAAACATGTGTGTTCTTTATGTCCTTAATTCATTTCAACTTCTGTTAACTGGGAATATTTTTATGTGCGTTCTCTCGGTCTTTTCCCTAGAACACTTGAACAAAAATATGTCAGAGGGCAGGAATGGTGCCCGTGATCCCAAGTCCATTTAGATACATAAAACATTTAACGGCTCTTTCTAGTATGGTTAAGTCCCACCAAATGGCTACACAAACTTGAATTTACAATTCGTGGCCTGAAACATTCGAAGGGCCATAATATTTTGCTGCTGTTAATTTATATCTCTTAGAGAGGCATTAAATTTAAAATCAGGCCATTTAGAAGCTCCAATTCCTTTTTGTGAAATAAAGAACCAAACATATCTTTGTTTCTAGGAGTTTTTATTCTTTGCCATTGATGGGAGCAGCATTTCTTTGGTAATTTTAAAGGTTTTGCTCCTCGAAGAGATTTTTCAAATCATCTTGAAAATAGGTGATTCTGATCCAATGGGATCCAAAGTCTTTGGATTTTTATAGAAAGGGTAAAAAAAAAGTTTCCTCTTCCTGCTGCAGTGATACATGCAGCAGTATGAGTAATTTTTCAAAATATTATGTTCAATAAAATAAACCTTACCACAAGAATGTCTATTGTATGACTTCATTTATCTGACGTTCTAGAATAGGGAACTTCATCCAAATTGGGCAAATATCAGAACAACAGGTCAGCTAGGCAGACGGAAGAGAGATTGACTCCAAGGTGCCAAGAGGAAGTATTCTGGGATGATCCCTGAATGACACACCTGTCAACATTTAGCAAATATACGTTCAGGGTGTGTGTTTAATTTTATGTTAATTTTATCTCAAAAGAAAAAATCCTATGAATAAAAATAGAACTCCTGTTAATGATGTTACTAAAGAGAAGAGTACTGATGTCTATGATTTACTCTGAAATGGTACCCAAATGCTACCAAAAGATAACCAAGATGGTTTGATGGGTGGAGAGAAATAAGCTAATCCAGCGTAGTAAATTGTTAATGGTAGATCCAGTTAGCGAACACAAAAATATTCTCAGAAAATCTGCCCAACTTTGTCATGATAACATGAAATTTCTCATAATGAGAAACAAGAGGGGGGCCAAAGCTAAAGGTGGTGCTCTTAGCAATTAGGCCAGGGGCATGGGCTTTAGTTGGGAATGTCTCAGACAAACTTGAACACAGTGCGACCTCAGGTATAAGTAATGGTGCATCTTCATTTCAACATTCCTCAAAACCACTTTCACGGAACTAAGATATGTATTTCCTCTGGATTATTTTAGTGTTCAAAGTCTTCACAAAGTTACTCCAAAGCCATGCATCCCCTCTGCCTGTGATACAAAAGCTGGAGAGTTTGTGTATCAAAGAGTAGATATGAGTGCCAGCTCTGGGCAATGATATGAGAGAAAATGCCCTAGAGCTGAGTGTCCCGGAAAGCTTATTAAAGAGTAAAATCAGTAGGCCTGCCCCATACCCCTTTTGCTCCTTCTTTTTCCTCTATCTATCCTCTTCCTGCCTAGAATAGGTATACACGGTGCAGCAGCCATCTTGCAACCATGAGGATACAAGAAGTAATATTAGCTCAGATTTAGATGCAAATAAATCCCTTAATACCAAACACATCAGGTTTTCTATTACATGCAGTCATACATATGGCTAATTGATAAGCAAGTTATCTTAGATCAACTCTCAAAAAACTTTTTTTAATTTTAAAGCACATTAACTCAGCTCAGATTTAGATGCAAATAAATCCCTTAATACCAAACACATCAGGTTTTCTATTACATGCAGTCATACATATGGCTAATTGATAAGCAAGTTATCTTAGATCAACTCTCAAAAAACTTTTTTTAATTTTAAAGCACATTAACTCAAGCAATTAATTATGTTGGAAATTTGACTGGGAAAAAGTGGAATACCACACAACTAAATAAACAGAGAGTCACGGATGTCAGGTGTGCGGAGTGGTTAAAAGCAAATATGTATATATCTGCCATCCCCTTGTCTTTCCTCCTGAGCAATTTTGTGCTGACTCTGGTTAAAAACACGAAGGCAGACTTGAAACAAAGAGAAGCTGAACCAAAGAGTATGTACAGCAGACTGGTATGGGTTATAGAAAAAACAGGGGAAATTATTAGCAAACAGCTTATCCCAGGGCTGCATTGATATGGTGTATGAGTACATTTGAGGACCTCAGGCGATTCTTAATTCAGCCTCTAACTTCCTCCCTCCATTCCCAGTTGAGGACTCCACTCAGTAGGTAAAGACATATGGGTCTCTGAATGCCTGGGATCTGAAGATGATGACAGGAAATGCTGATCCCAGGAACACCTCCGTGACAGTGATGGCAAATCCAGTCACTCAGATGAAGCAGACTAGGCACCTGCAGCCAAGTGGTTCTGCAGTCACGGCCGCTACTTTCCAACATCATGTTCTTAAACCACATTTAAATACAATATTTTGAGCAATATGAATTCTCACTACATGACAACAGAAGAGATACAGATCTGTACCTTTCCTATGTTCCCAGAAACTACTGGCTTCCTGCCCACAGCATATGTAAAACTCAAGTCTGCCAGACTTTTGAAAAAGGATGATTTCACTTAGCATCGGTATGTAGGACACTGTAGATAAAGGTCTTTCAACATCTTGTGATTAAGCTTCACGTCATTTTGATACTGTTTAAGGCTCTGTCATCTAGTGAGGTGGCAACCCTCAGCCATTAACACAGCCAGACAATTGTAAGGTGGTGGGCAGCATTCTGGTGTCCACCTGGTGAATTTCACTGGACACTTGCTTATTACAGAACCTAAAAAATATTGTAAACATCTTTCAAAGCCAAACCTTGCCCCACTTCAATGACTAATGCAATGTGAGTGGCCTGTGAGTTTATAAATCTGGAAGTCACATTTGATCACATGCAGGAAGGAAACTTACTTTCATGGCCAAACCTGTTTTCTGCTTAGGACAGGATTTTTTTTTTCTTAATTGCTAGTGAAAATCGCTATGGCACAGATGGAAAACTATCAAACACCGACTGTTTTGCTTTGTCATCATTATTTTGCCCTCTTTTGTTTTGGGAAATAGCAGCTTTTTTAAAAACAGAAAATTGTATTTTTTAGCTTTAAAGTTCTTGCCTTGCCTTTTGCACACGAGCTCTTTTATTTCAAGGAATGTGACTATTTGAAACAGACACAGGGAGCATGCTAGTACACTGTGCCTGGCATCTTGATGTTTCAGGCGACGACAGATGCAATAAAATAGTGAAATCTCCTAATAACAAATTTCTCAGGGCATATCCTATTGTTAAGCCACACATAAGTGCATTTATGTCTCCATTGAATCATTCCAGCTATTATTGGAGCTGACTCTCGTAACTTAGTGGGTACAAAGCTGAGATTCTTGGATATCTATAGAACCAGCACACCAAGCTCAAGTGTGAGAAGCTAAGCTCAGCATGATGCAAACTTCTGGGCATATGGGTCTTAGAGCTGCCCCTCTTAACATTAGTGGTCAGCATCCTCTGGACATGGCTTTAGTTACCTATGTCATCCCATAAACTGTCACTTTGCCACCCATTTTTAGAAAGGTTTAAATAACAAGAAACACTGTCTGACACAATTTTATTTAGAAAAACAATCAAAATGTGCCTTATCAGAATGCTTTAAAAATACAAAAGAAGGTTCTATGAATTAAAAAAGCAAAATAATGACACATAAAAGACTCAAGAAAGGGTTATTCCCATTGTTCTCTTTCATTTATGTCCCAATCACATGTCAACTTCCCCTAAAACTTCTCTAATCACATGTCAACTTCTCCTAATACTTCTCCAAAATATTCCTTCAAGTCAAGGTAAACTGATGTTTGCTTTCACTCCTGCCCTGTCCTTCTCTTCTTCACCCACCCAGTCATTCCCTTCCCTTTCCCTGTGACTGTGGAAATCAATCAATGCTTTGCTTCCTGGGTTCTCCTCCTTCACTACATTCCCATTATTTTATCTTCACCCAATAAGGGCTCAGACATGAAGTAGGTTAAGGAAAAAATCCCCTTTTGTTGAGCATGAGTTAGGGATAAAGTACAAATCCCCTCATGCTGATATTGATGAGGTTAAAGATTCCATAGATAAGGGAAGGGGAATACAGCTATGCATTGCTTAATGGCAGAAACACATTCAGATAAATGTATTGTTAGGCAATCTCATTACTGTGGAATTCTCATCCTTACACCAAACTAGATGATACCACCTGCTACACACACAGGCTCTGTGGTATATACCATCTGTTATTGACTGAAATATTATATGGCACATGATGGTATGTATTCAAAAGGTTTTTTTTTTAACCAAATTCCAATTTTTTTCTATGTAAACAGAATCAATAGTAAATCCCAAGATAGATAGACTGGGGTCCAGTGCCTTCATCCAGCTTCATCTTCTGACATGGTCCTACAGAAGAGGTGGCTGTGGGGATGCAGATGGGGACATGTTCCTTGCTCCATCTATGTCTAACACAAAGCTGCACAATCATCCTCAGTACCAAAAACAAGGCAGTAGCACCACTGACCAGGGCAGGACAGAGTTAGCATAAGGTCCATTCACAGCTGTCTCAACTCTGCCATTTTGTGAAACTTTCCATCTGCTAAACTAAAATAGCTTAGTTCTAATTTCATGTATAACTCAGAGATGCCAGGACTTTTCTTGGATATAATCCACAGCCTGAAGAAAATCCACAATGCCTACTGTGTGTGTGTGTGTGTGATTGTGTGTGTGTGCTACTGGAAAACATAGCATGTACTCTATAGGATTTACTTGGTAAATAATTTGAGTAGTCATATGCTTTTTCTTTTAATCTTTCATCTTACCCAGTGTCTAAAATAATGTATATGCACAATAAAGAAAAAACAGTTGAATAGAAATACACTGGAGTATCATATTTTTATTTTCATAAGAGATAGGCAAATGGATGCTCTGCACATTGGAAATGCCAGTGCGCGGTGGTGGGCGTTCTGTACCAGGTCCCCTTCTATTACGTGCTGGCCACGGGTCAACTGCCCTTAGCTGACTCCCCAGCACTTTGTCTCATTATTTGCTGTTGAGCAGCCAGCTGCTCTCTGCGCTCCTAATCTTTCTGTCATTAGCGATTGGCCTTCATTCTGGCAGCTTTTTGGCTTGAACTGAACACTTTTGACAAGTTCTACAAAGACAAGAATTTAGCCAAGGGGCTCTTTTGTCAATTAAAACATTTTATCCCACAATTGTCACCAGGGGCTTTCCAGGGCTCATGAGGTTCCCACTGCTGTCTGGATTTCAAGAATGAAGAGGAAAATGCTAGACCTTCTGAAGGCATCCATTCAATCACAGGAAAAGCAAAGTCTTCCCCTCCCACATACATCCCTGCCCAGGAAGAGACATCCGCACAAGAAGGGCACTTGCCGTTTGCTTCATGAGCTATTGTCTAGTGACTTGGAACTATCTAGACAGCTAAAGCAAATAAATCAGACCTAAGACACCACTTTGGGGTCTGAAATGTCCAAATTGGCTGTCTAACCAAGCTGCTAATTCACAATGATCCTAATTCACAGGAAAACTGTTGAAACTTGTGCTTCAGCTGTTGATAGTTGGCATCGGGTTTCATACTATTACATTACATGTGAACACACAGGTTTATTAAGCATAATATACTTCTTATTATATAGTGATGTGTATGTGGCTTAAATTCAATGGAAGCCTGAGATGATGGCTTTTATTTTTTTTTTCAGCCCAATTCACAATTAATTGTTTAGCAGGAAACATCAGGATTTGTTCTAATGGGCATTAAAAAAAATTACTTATTCTACTCAGGTCATATTTCCCTTTTTGAGATGATTTAGGAATTTTAATAAACTGTACTCTGAAAACTCTCAGGATGTTCTTCATGCTCTTCTGGGAAGAAGACATATAGATGAACCCAGGGCTGAAACTGAATTATGTTCTGAAAATCCAAAGGCCAAGATGTCAGGTCAGCCCTCGGAGCCAGAGAGGCTGATTTACAATATCACCAAAATCCCCACGGATGTGTAATGACTTCTTGTCTCCACTGCCTTTGTAAATTTTGTGTAACTCAAGAATGTTAACACAGATACAGAGTCCCCAGCACCAGCAGACACTCAGAGATCAAGGAGCTTTGCCCAAAACCCAAACTTCCACTAATCAGAGTCTCAGAATAGAGATTAATTTCCATCTCTAGCAAGTTGGGGAAACAATAGGCTTTCTCATCAGTTTAATTTGCTAAATTTCTTCACAAAATTTCAGGTGTATAATGTGAATGACTTCAATGAAAATCAACAGAAATCTCCAAGAACCTGCTGAAATGTCATGAGCTAAATTACCTTGGATTTCAAGGTATGTCAGAGCTGGGTATTGTTCAAAGGTC
This sequence comes from Marmota monax, assembly GCF_021218885.2. Taxonomy (NCBI): domain Eukaryota; kingdom Metazoa; phylum Chordata; class Mammalia; order Rodentia; family Sciuridae; genus Marmota; species Marmota monax. The sequence continues at coordinate 2,623,198 of NW_026693024.1, read as the reverse complement.
TCTCAAGCCTGGCATTCCCAAAATTTGTAAGAATTCTTTCTCTCAGACAGCTCCAAGTTAAGGTCTAACTAAACAGAGATAGCCAGAAATCCAGGATAACAGAAAAAGTAAGACAGAGGCTATATCACTAGGAAATTACCATTCTCAGAATGCATTTCTGCCTTTGCCTCATCCTTAAAATGATGAAAAGGGGGACATTAAGAAGGCTTGTGTGTTAGATTCCCATTGCTGTGAAAATCAATGTAAAGAAGGAGGGATTCATTTTGGCTCATAGTCTCAGATAGTTTCATACATGGTGAACTGGCCCTGTTGTTTCTAGGCCTGTGGTAGGGAGAATATCATGCAGGAGGGCAGATAATGGTATATGGTCGACAAAGTTCCACTAGGAAATACAAAGAGGGGATCAAATGGAACCAGAGACAAAATATATCATTCAAGGACATGCTCCCAAGTGACCTACTTTTCCCAACTGGTCCAGACATCTTAAAGTTTCTACCACTTCTCAAAATAATAGCCCATTAAGCTATGTACCCTGTTAGAGTCTGTAAACAAGTCAAGATGGTGCCTGGCATTTTGCCAGAGGGAGTGGTTTGTGAAGTAACACCAGCGAGCCATTAAGTGTGGAGATTCCTTATTGGTTGACTGCTGTATCTAGTTTACGTTAATTAAGATAAGCTGTGTGGAATGTATATATACCCCTCCTGTCCTACAATAAACGGCTCCCACTCCTGCTGTATCAATGTACACAAGTTGCTCGTCACCCCCCGGTTGGTTTGCTGTAGCCGGACTGCGGCAGAACCCATTAATGGATTAATGCATTTATGAGGTTGGAGCCTTCATCCTCCAGTCACCTCCCAAGGGCCCCACCTTTAAACACTGCTGCATTAGGGACCAAGCCTTCAACACATAAGCTTTTGGGGGGACATTTCAGATTCCCAACCTTAACATCTGGATGAGTATTTTCAATATGAATTTCTGCAGAATCAAATTTTCTCAATGACTATCAAATTTTATCAAATGATCTATTTGCCAAAATGACATTTTAACATAATCTTTTAGGTTTGCACTACCAAGGATATTCTTAGCACAACTATTTCCCTGTTTCTTATCTAAATTCTGACAAACTGCAAAGGGTGAGCAAGAGGGACTTTGAAATACTCGGGACTGAACAATCAAATCTTCATAGGCATGATGGTGGCCACAAAAATGCTATTAGCAATTTCCTAATCAGTTACGATTCCACTTGGTATTTATTCTTTCCAATCTAAAAATATAGTGAACAAAACTGGGGACAGAGATGGTCATACCATAGGAGAAGAATGGAAGTTGAACTACAACTGTGAAAGGGGCTTCAAAGGAAATGTACAGAAGGACCAAGGTCTTCCAACATGGAGCCTGACCCAGTGCAAAAGTCAGGAAAGGACTCCACCCCACTGAGGTCTGCAGGATGAGGAGAGGCAGGAATTAACTAGGCAAAGTCAGGAGGAAATAGCTGTCCAGGCAAAAAGGCTGATATATGATAGGGGCCCAGTGAGAAGCTGAGCCAGGTGGACCTGCCATGCTACTGGGAGCCTCCTGAGTGGCTGGGTAGAAGCATAGTGTGCGGTGACTCTAGAGATGGCAGGACCAAGCCATGCCAGGGTCTGAGCCATATGAATATGTTTCCTAAGGACAGAAGAAAGTCACTGATGGTGTGTGGTATGTGTGTCCACATTTTATTAAGATATAATTAACAAACAGAATTTGGGGGGGTACTGGGGATGGAACCCGGGGTCACTCAGCCACTGAACCACATCCCTAGCCCTATTTTGTATTTTATTTAGAGATAGGGTCTCCTTGAGTTGCTTAGCATCTCACTTCTGCTGAGGCTGGCTTTGAATTTGCAATCCTCCTGCCTCAGCCTCAGGAGCTGCTGGGATTACAGATGTGCACCATCGTGCCCAGCAACAAACAGATATTTTTTAAGTACATGGGGGGTACAACGTATTATTTGAGTATATGTAGGCATTGCAAAATGATTAAGACAAAAATCTATTGATGTGTTTTAAGTGTAGTTTTTTTGTTTGTTTGTTTGTTTGTTTGTTTTTTACCAGGATCACTCTGGTTGCAAAGCGGGAACTCATTTGGAATAAACGACAGAGGGCTTGGATGAAAAGAGTAAAGTCTGCGCAGTGAACCAGAAAAAAAAAACCTGGCCAGTGAGGAGCTGGGGATGGTGATGCAGTGGATTTGGGGTGAGGAGGGGTGATGAGGTATGCTCACTTGCTCCCTGTATAGCTGGGAGTGGTCATGCCCTTTTTCAAGATTAATGAGATCAACAAGCCTCCAGTTTCCAGGGAGAATTGAGTGGGGTTTGGACAGATGGAAATTGAGCTGCTCTGTAATATCTCCAAGGAAATGTCACATGGGTTGGGGGATCAGAGGCCTGAGCCTCAGAGGGGAGGTCTAGACCAGAGGTAGGCACGCCTGAGCCACACAACCTGTTAGAGGTTAAGCACAAGCAAAACCCGGAATCCTAACCTCTCCATTTGCAGTGACAATGCTGAGAGCAAAATTCAAGATAACGAAAACATCTGGACACCTCTTAAGTGTTATCCATCACTCTTTAACACCGTTCCTCCCTCCAGGCTCGGCTCTTCCTTTTAACTCCCACTGGCCTTGACAATCTTCTGAGAAATCTATTTGACTCCGGATTTCACACATACAAATCATTTTCTTCCTTACTGGTTGGGAACCAGAAATTAAGATTCTTCAGTTCCCCAAGTCACACTATGTTGATCATCTTCCACAGAATGTTGCTAAATTCCCACAAGACCTGGATCAACTCTCCATTCAGAGAACTTCTGTTCCTGCTGAGTCCTCAGCACTGAGTGCTCAAGAGAAAAAAATGACAAAGAAGAACACAGTATTTATTGAATAGCAAAAAACCTAGTTTCTTTTTTTTTAATAAAATGACAGTTCTGTATGCTCTTGTCTACATCTTCCAACTTTTCTTAACCATCTTTCCCTCCCCAATGATCAATAGCTTAAATCAGTGATCCATATGATATACACTTAAATTGCAAAACAAAAATTACTCAGAAGGTTTCACTATTCTCACAGGCTTGACTCTGGAAAGAGTTTGGCCATCTGAAATCTAACTTTTCCAAGTACAAATTGTTTTTAAAGTTTTGAGAAAATCTTTTCACAAAAAGATTTTCAGGCAAACAAACTAAACCATATTTTAACTACTGATAGTCACCTTTTGATCAATGGATACTTTTAAATACATTCCACTGATTTACTCAAAAACGATGGATTGTTGTAGAAAGACCTCATCTAGTTGTAGAGTTAATTATTTCTCTTTCATTTATGAACATAAGAAAGTTACTCAATCTTTTTTTAATTCAATTTTTTTTTTTGAGACAGAGATTCACAGTGTTGCCCAGGCTGGCCCTAAACTTCTGGGCTCAGGGGATTGTCTCACCTCAGCCTCCCAAGTAGCTGGGACTACAGGCACATGTCACTACACCCGTTTTACTTAAGCTCTTTGAACCTCAATGTCTGCATCTATAAAGTGGGAATATTAGTACTTGGCTTCATAGGACAATTTTTTAAATTGCATATTTATATAAACTCTGTTAGATTTATACATAAGATCTATTATTATTATTATTATTATTATTATTATATAAATGTAAGCCATTATTATTGCCACAACTTAAAAAAAAACCAACCATTCCCTGTAGCTTTCTTCATTTCCATTTCTTTTTGAAATGATCTGAAATATTTTCAGTCACATCATTTTCAGAATTTGTTGCTGCACTGTGAGATTGGAAGATTGTAGTCTGTGGAGTTAAGGAGATGGGCAGTTAGACCCTCTTGAAAACTGTGTGTCCTTGAACATGGCATTTAACCTCCACACTTTCCTTAGAGGAACCTAATCTCAGCAGACCTTACCATATAGTAGAGTGCATCCTGTAGACTAGGCTCTCCATTAGTTATCCAGTAATCCTTCCCCCATCTCCGTCTCTTCTTCCTCTCCTTCTCCACCCCCCCCAATCTTTTCTCACTGGGTGAGGCACCCCGCCCCCAAGATGTTTCACAATTCTGGGGGCCATGCAGGAGGGCAGCAGCCCTGGGGGGACTGCTGATGTTGTGAGCTTTCTGACTGCTAACCACAATTTCCACACAGAGGGCTGCTGAGCACCCTCTGGGAGTTCACTAGCCCTCCGAGGCTCCCAAGGCAATTCCAGATCACAAAAACATGAAATACTAGACTTATGTTTCAGAAAGTAATTTCTAAATGTCTTTAACTCCCCAGAAATACCGCACCCTGGCTGCATGCCCTCCTCCCCTGCAGTGCCAGCAGACCCACAGCAGCTGGGGGCTGCCCTCCCAAGCCACCCAGCGTCAGGCCTACAGCAGGGTGAAGGGACTGAGCCAAAGACCTTGGCGCCTGGCTCCTGCATGGAACCTGCTCTGGGCTCTGTCTCTTTCTTCCTTCCTCCTCTCTGGGAAGCGCTAGCCCTTCTCCTGAAAACCTTTCCCAAGAAACTCAGCGATGAGCTGCCCTCTCCATAGCATTGCTGCTGGCTTAAATCCTAGCTCTTTTTGACTCTGATTGAATATAAAACAGTTTGACCCAATTGGCAGGATAATTCTTTGGAAGGGCACTTCTTCTGCTTTGGAGAAAATTCTCCAGGCTAGGAGTGACAAATACTTTTCCCTTTGCTAAAATATCATTTGTTTGGAGCAATTGGTAATATTCAAATTTTTCAATGACTTTTCATCAAGAGACAGCATGTGAACCATATTTGGGAATGGTGTTCCCATTCTCCCAGGAAGGATTGCTAAGGGGGTCAGTGCTATGGTGTGACTGTGTCCTTCAAGTTTCTTGCATTGGAAACTCAGTTAAAATTCATCTGTACGTAGGACCTTTGAGGGATGATTGGGTCATGATTAATCTATCTATGGATTAATGCTTTAGAGGGATTACCGAAGGGTGAGCTTTGTTATAAAAGTGAGTTCTCTCTAATACATTTGCTTTGTCCTACCATGTGATATCCATCATGTCATGGCACAGCAGGAAGGCCCTTATGAGATGCTGAGCAATTTCCAGCAGCATGATCTTGGACCTTCCAATCTCCAGAATCATGAGTCAATGAACTTCTATTATTTTCAAATTACCTGTTCTCAGGTATCTTATTATAGCAAGAGAAAACACTAACATAGCCAACTTTGAGGAAACCAAAGGAAGTTGCTAGCACTCGAGGGACACTGAGTTGCCCCTTTACATTATTTTAGCAGGGAATGTGAAGAATTAGCACAGCCTCTTCTGATGGGTCTAACTCATCTGAGCTCCATTATTCTGTCTAGGTCCCCAGATGGACTGTTTGGATGACTTCCCTTGTAGACAAGACACACACAGTGATGTTCCTCCAAGAGGACTATGCATTTCAGTGTGTTATTATGATCTGTCACTCTCAACAGTTTGCTTTGCAATAGCTCTGGAGATGATGATGGTAATGGTTGCACAACACTGTTAAATATGCTGAGTGTCTCAGAAATTAAAAATGATTAACTTAAAAATGGTTAAAATAGTAAATTTATATGTATTAACATGTCAGGTCATAGTATTGTGTGCAGAATACTAAGCATTTTAGTATCAGAAAATTTTTAATTAAACTTTCAGATCCCCATGAAAAATTCCTGCCACATTTCAGGGCCCAGTTATTCTGACAGGATGGATGTCAACTGTTTTTTCTCTACTATGGTTACATCTACCAAAATCATCCTATAAATTTAACTCTATCTTCTTTCTTACATGTAGAAACAGGCACAGGGCTTTTCTACAGTGGACACCGTAAGAAGGAAAGACTCATCTGTGGAGACAGGAGAAAAAGAGGATAAATACACACACAAGGTATAGAACTAGCATTTTTTCAGAGAAATGTAATTAACTAAGCTCAAGAACAAACATTTTACTCTTGGAGATGGCAGATATGCTGCTCTCTGGTGCTTTTGAGTTTGTACGTCATTCAAACTTCTCAGGAGGCTGCTTAAACTTATTATTTGCTGCTCAGAAATCCTCCAGAAACCATTAGCTTATATTAGTGCAAGGCCACTAAATTCTTTCCTAATGACAGAGCCATTGAAAGTGGCTAGTTTAAGAGACGTACAGCTAACTTTACACCAGGGACATTTTATGGAGAAACTAGACCTGGGCCCTGCCTTCGTTAAGTGCCCCTCTCAATCACCCAAAAGGGATTGCCCTGGGGACCTTTGGGAAAGAAAGTTACAGGAGTGAAAGGGAGCGATCTCCATTTTCCCTCTGCTTCAGAAATCCTAATGACTCGCCCAGGACTAGCTGTCTCGCTTTTGAAAAGTGGCAGCTAAAGACTGTCAATCACCACAGACAAAAACAGTGGTATATTACATCTAAAAAACACCTTTCATCTGCCAAACACTTGGCAATCATAGAAAAATTATTTCAGTCACTTTCCCTCATTTGGCTTGAGAACTCCTTGAAGAAATGAGAGCTTGCTTTTGAACAGAACAGTTCCATAAACAGGTACCGTTTTTACCTATGGAATGAGTTGTATTTTTGTTTACACATTCCCATCTGTGTTGCCCAAATCACCAAAGCAGAACAAATTGTACCTATTTGAGAAGTGAATAAACTAAGGGCATGGTAATAAGGATTCTAGCCAAAGTCTTCATCTCTGAACCAATGCTTGCTCAGACATGCATTTAAATGTGCCCTTGGGACTAGACTAACCTGCGATTTCTCAGGCACATTTCAAGTTGTACTGGGAAACATTTGATTGATCCAAAAAAAAAAAACAGTTAAGATTTAGGCACTACATACAGGGATAGGAAGGAGGAGAAGGAAGAGAACTTTTCTCTTAGATCCAGAGACAAATGCTTAGTGCTTCTTAATCCTCCATGAGTGGAGAAGTAATTTTGACAAGTATTAATATTTAGGGAGCACTTGGTATGTGCCAAGCACTGTTCGGAGTACTTCACCTGCATTATCTCATTTTATCCTGATGTCCTTCCCATGAATTGGATATTACCAGATGTTCTGTTCTGAAGCGCAGAGAGGCTAAAAGCACTTTGCATAACTTGAATTTAGCAAAGTCAGATTTCAAACACAAATGATGTGGTTCAGAGCAGGGACAGATGCTCATTGACTTACAAAGCTAAACCTATGGTAAGTTTATATCCTAAGTCAAAAATGCATTGAACACACCTAACACACCGAACATCACAGCTTAACCCATACTACCTTAAATGCACTCTTATGTTAGCCTACAGTTGGGCAAAAATCATCTAACACAAAGCCTACTTTTAATAAAGTGTGAGTATCTCATGTAATTTGTTGAATAGTGTACTGAAAATTAAAAACAGAATAGTTGCCTGAGTTTGCCTTTGTACCACTGTAAAGTAGAAAAATGATAAATTGTGGACCATCTGTATTCTTAACCACTGTTGGACTCTGTCCCTATTAAGACTTCTGTTTCATAAGCAATCAAAACCTCCCACAAAGGTAATTATAAAATCACCTTCATCCGCTCCACCATATCTTCATTCTTTGTGTATCAAAGAAATGAAATAAGGACACACACTTGAGGGTGTCCACGCCTTGGAGGATATGGACAAAATGCCATGTGCATTTGAGAATGTGTTTGCACCGTGTGCAGATGGGTCTTCTTAAGGAGGTAAAGCTTGAAGGCCTGGCATCCACATCATTTTCAGATTACTGTTTTGTAGGACATGATGTAATCTGTAATCTCAACTCTGAACTACTTACTGCAGAGCTGGGGGGCAGGTGCTTCGGGTGTGCTTGTTACTCTTCAAGTTAGTGTCCAGGGTCTCCTTTCTCTGCTTGAGTAACACCAACTCATGAGTCAAGTCTCAACCCAAATATTCCTTCCTCTGGTTAAGATTCTAGATTTCTGAGGCCAGGTCAGCCCCACCAGTCACAGGAGAAGAAGAGCAGATTGTTTATAACCAAGATAGTGGAGGAAATGCCTGAGAAGGTTAGAGATCTGCAGGGTAGCTGGTCCACTGTGGGAAATCCCTCAGAGGAGGAGAGTGAAATCTATGTGCCTTCATATCCTGGTGCCTGGCACTGTCTCTAGCACCAGAAATTTCAGGGATGGATGAACACACAGTAAAATGTGGACAGGGTTTCTAGTTGCCATTACAGTCATTTGCATCTACCGTGACACAAAACTTTGAGGCATCAAGATCCTGAGTTTCTTTAACCCCCATGTCAACTTTTGGCCAGAAGGGTGATGGGTGAAGATTGTGTAACACAGGAGTCAACTGGGGTTGCCCGGTCCTCGAGGATTCACATGAAATTGGCAAAGCCTCCTTCCCACATCCTGTGGGAAACCCGGGGCCCTACCCAAGATTTCTGAAAACTCCCTGGGGCTGACATTCCCATGGTCACCTCTGGTTCTAATTTCCTGTCCTGCTGACCTCTCCTCTCAGTGCCTCCTACCACTGTTTTCTTCTCTCTGTCCTAGGTCACCCTAACCTGACCAAAATCTTTCCTTGACTTCACCCAACTGCACTCACACAAGTCAGGGGGTATATAAGAGACCATGACTCAAGGTAAAGGAAGATAGGAATGGTACACACCATGCCCTCTTCAGTGCCTGCTCCTGTGAATGTCTCATTGCCTGGATTGCTCCCCTACCATCCCTAGTCTCTTCCCAAGGAGGAAATACTCTCCTTTGTGGTGGTGTTATTGCTAGCCAACAACAGCATCCTGTTCTTTTCTCCTACCAGGCAGTTTCTCCATCTCTTGATCATACCCCAGCCTTGGTGGGCCATGCCCTCATCCCTGTGAACAAGCGTGCCCATGTGGACATATTCCTAAGAGGAATTCTGGGGTCAGTCCCTAAGATAACAGTCCACCCAGCCTTCACCAACAGCCCTGATATAGGGAGGGAGGAAGATGTGAGAGTAAGGGGTGGGGTGGATATAGCATGAGATGTGTCTGGGAGTCAGGCTGCAGACCTCTAGTAGCTCAAATGGTAGATGGCCAGGCCAGACTGAGACAAAACCCCACTTCAACTGGTTCATAAAATAGTTAACAAGTGCTGAGTATGTGACAAACATAGGAAAGTCCCAAACTGCTGCCATTGAAGGGAACACAAAGGCAAGCAGAGACCCCAGGGTAGCATCCTCATTATCTCTGTCACCTTTGTTTTCTATCAGGTCCCAGCAGCAAACTAACAGTCAATAGATTACCAGGTTCTCACTGTTGATTGCCTGAGCTATATCCCCAAGAGCTCGCCACTTTTTTCCTTGCTGAACCTCCATTTCATTTAGACACCCACTCCACCCACAGAGATGTCACATCTTGTCCCAGCACTATAGTCTGAATGTTTGTGTCCCCCTAAAATTCACATGTTGAAACCACTCCCCAAGGAAATGGTCTTAAGAGGTGAGACCTTTGGGAGGTGATGAGTTTCATGAGGGTGGTGCCTCATGAAAGAGATCAGTGCCCTTACCAAAGAAGTCAAAGAAGGATCCCTCCTGCCTTCAGCCATGTGAGGACATGGTTTTAAAAAATGTCCTTCTCTAAAGGAAGCAGAGCCCCTCCATACACTAAATCCACTGCAACCTTAATCTGGACTTCTAGTTTCCACAACTGTGAGAAAAAAAAATTCTGCTGTGATATTTTATTATGGAAGCTGTCTAAGACCTCCCAGGGAAAGTCCTGATTCATTTTAGCCCAACATGAATGCTCCATTTTCCCCCTGAGTGAGATTGGTAAATGGCACTAGCCCACAGAAGGGACATCTTTATTAAGATGCTACTCCCTTTTAAGAGCATATCTGTGTCTGCCAGGTACTGGACCATGCAACCATCCTGCAGCTAGCTGGCAAATGGCAGGATGAACAGGAGGGGAGCCTAGTCCCCAGTGACATTGTCGAGTTGCTGTTTCACAAGATCATAAATTATTGGGTTGTTCAAGCCAGTTTCAGTCAGAGCTTTATGTTATTTATGACTAAAAGTGACTTAACTAATATGCTCATAGTACAAAGGCTATTTCTATAAAATAGATATTAAATTATATCAGTGCTTTACCATGAGCAGTAGGAACATTTTTGGATTGTCACACTAATTGGTGGGGAGATGTCTTGACATGTATAGGACTAAAAAAAAATTTCACATTCTTTAAGATTCTAGAATGTTCTATAGTATAGTCATGTAGGTCAGAAGCCTGCTTGTAATATCATATAGCCCAGAGTTTAACTCCAACAGTAGTTAGTCCCTTATCCAAGGTTTCACTTTCCACAGTTACACACGGTCAATTGCAGTTGGAAAAATATTAAACAGAAAATTCTAGAAATAAGCAACTCATAAGTTTTAAGTTTCAAATGATTATATTAGAATACACAGTTATAATTGTTGTATATTATTATTAGTTAATGTTAATTTCTTACTGTGTCTAAGTTATAAGTTAAACTTGATCATAGGAATGTATATGAAAAAGACAGTATTTCAGTGTTCAGTACTATCTGCTGTTTCAAGCATCTACTGTTTTGGAAAGTCATCTTGTAGATTTGCACAGCTATTTATTGTATGTGAGCCCAAGAGAGGCCCACATGCGATTGTTCTCATTGATATTCACCTTCCTGATGATTCCCCATATAAATACACCCATCTGACTTCCCAATGTCTCCTGATACCAAACCACATAAGTATTTGTAACTGATCATCATATTGATTTTTAAAATATGTTTGCAGGGTTCTATTATCCATTAATTTCTTCCTTGCAGTGTTAAAGAATATTTTCAAAAGGAGATGGTAGTGGATTATTTTATCTATTGCCTTTCAATTCTGTTAGACCCAAGATTCCTAAATTTAGGAGTGGACTCCCTAAAATTGTGGAAGAGAGGAATCTTGGGTCTGACAAAGTTGAAAGGCAATAGATAAAATAATCCATGAGGTTTTCTCCAAATCCTAAAATTTCACTGAAACAAATTACTATTGGCTGAAGAATTTGGGGGCAGAACCTATAAACAGAAAAATTTCCAGGCTTTTATATACCCATAGAAAACATAAGTTGGCCTCTTCCAGTTTGAACTTTTATTCCAGTGCTGCGTAAGAAGGCATATGGTAAATACTGTTCAATGCAAGACATTTACCATTCTGATGTGGAGCTGGAGCTACCATATGGTCCTCTTGCCAAAGATAATTTTTAGGAAATCTGAATGTGAAATCCACCTACAGATCCTCTCCATCCCACCCACAAGTCCAATGTCAATTACTTCATCAACTCTGCCTCTCTTCTATTTAGTTGACTTTGCTTAGAGATTGGCACTTAGTAGGTCTAGAACCAATGATATGACAGAGCCAACTCCCACAAGCTTTGGAGAGATAATTCTGTGCTTCTCTTTACAGGTCCACATTGAGTGGACTTATGTTGGTAGCTTGAAATCAGTCTAGGAGGGAATATTTACACCACAGAAATGGGCATATGCTATAGACCCGGGCTTTTCACTCCTGGAGAGCTGGTTGTTAAACATTTACCAGATGCCACTGTACAGATATAAGAAGATATCCTCTTCTCTTAGATGTGCCTGGACTTTGCAGGAGGCATCTAGGGTGGCAGGCTCTTGTCCTGAAAACCTCACATAAATTGTGGCATTGTTTTGAAGATTAGAATTTGCTTCTCTGTCATCAGAATACTGTAGAGATTTCCTGAACCTTGATCTTTGCTAGGAGTAGGTAAAAGATCTCTAGGGGGTTGGTGGAAAGGTGGGTTCACAAATAGGCAGGGAGAAGGGAAGTGAACATGTTGCCAAATGTGTGTGTGTGTGTGTGTGTGTGTGTGAGTGAGTGTGTGAAAGCTGGCTAGAAATCAAAGTTAACAAACTTTGGCTCCAACTACCAGGCCCGACATAAATGGTGTGATTGCTGAAAGTTCATTAGCGCTCTCTTATTGAAGGGGGCTTGGCAGAGGGCTTGTTTTCCACTGGCATGAGGGAGTCAAGAAAGAATCTGCCAACACGTGTTTTAGCCAACCAGATTATAATCGGCATGCTACACCTGAACCTGAAGCCTACACAGCCAGTTCAATTAACACTTGGAAGTCCCCTGTACTTAGTAGAAAGCAGATGAAAAGATTCAGGTTGGGGAAAACATGGGAAGGGGCTGGGTGCTGAGCTCGGGAACAGAGAGTCTGAGAGCAGCCCTGTGAGATGAAGAAAACCCATGTCCTGCAACAGATGAGTGTGCCTTGGGGCATCAACTACACTGACAACAGACACTCTTTACCCCTCTACCCGTAGATCCTCCCAGTCCCCAGAGATGGCACAAGAATTTTCCAGGCATCTGGGATATGACGTGCCCTGAGTCCCAGGAACTCTCCCCATACTTGCTGTTTCCTCGCCTCCCGTCAGGCACACATTTCTGCAGTAGGGATATTCCTGCCAAGCACACCCTTGTCCTCCTGCTCTCTTGCCACTCCACAGTGAAACCGGCTCCCAGAGGGGATCTAACGCCAGCCATTTCTTCCTTGTGCCTCTCCAGCCCAGTCGTATCTGATCAGAGAAGATGCCCATCTAACACGCTGTGCTGCCTAGGCCTGAAATGCAGAGTGTTACTCACGTGCTGGGAGGGCAAGGATCACCACGCATCAGCCCGATTGAGTTTTATTTCCTCTGCCTGGCTGCGGAATTGACATGCTGGGAGGAATTTTCTGGTTGCTTTGTGGATACAATGGATTGGCTCCAGACAAAATCAAGAACTCCTCTGAGTCTGATTTCTGTAAATGATGAGTCTGTGGGTTTTTTTTTTTCTTTAGTAGTCAGGATTGGTAGCAAGGAGGAGGGAGGCTGTCAGGGAGTATGTTTCACTCAGAAGATAGAGGACATATAAAAGAAAGAGTAAGACCAACAAATAGGATTCAGACTATTTCTGCTCAGAGAAAAAGTCTCTTAGGAATAGCACCTCAGAGCCATCCCTTCAGACCTCTTGCTTGTGAGGACATTATACAATGACTCAGGGAGGTAGTGGGTAGATCTACTGACTGAGTCCCTTGCAATGGCAGTCAGGCCAAGATAGTGATGATGTTGACAACTAGAGGTTCCGAGTAGGAGCTCTGCCACTTCCCTACACACCGCCACGCTGGTGCCTTTTAGAAACTTTGGTTTCATCCATAAAGCCCTCAAGATTTGCTTGAAGTTGTTTAATCAGGATTGTTTTGTTTTCATTTGTTGGCACATATAATGCTCTGTACCTTACACATATAACATGGTGGTGGGAAAGGCATCACACAAACTGGTAATTTGTGAGGCAAAAATAAAATCTCAAAAATTCCAAAAATAAAAATCATACGGGTCCAGTTTGTTTTCTTTGATAATTATATATATATATATATTGGTATATGTTAGTATATATGTGCACACATCAGAAATTTTTAAAATTCTTATGACTTTTATAAAATAAACACATCAGAGGTTTAATTTATATCATTAATCAATAAGAGAACACATAGATATTAATGCAACTGAATTCAAAACAGAATTTAATAGAGGAAAATAGAAAGGGATTAGGATATATAATGTCTTTTAAGTAAGACACACTCCCAACAGCCTCCCTGATCCTTGTAGTCAATCCTAACCACTCAGAAAACAGACAACTATCCAGTTAGGTACATTGAAATGAATTTACAAATAGATGCAAAATCTGTCACTATCCACAGGGACAATATTCCATTGCATCACCACTAGACACAATTCTGCATTTCTTTGATCAAGAATTTTTTGCATTGATTGGGTATGACGGTACACATCTATAGGTCCAGTGATTCAGGAGGGGAAGGAAGGAGGATCTCAAGTTCAAAGCCAACTGTAGCAACTTAGCAAGCCCCTCAACAATTGTCTCAAAAATTAAAAAAAAAAAAAGGACTGGAGATGTAGCTCAGTAGTAAAGTTCCCCTGGGTTCAATGCCCACTAACAAAAAGAATTATTTGCATTACTATACAACTTCTTCAATTGACAGAGATCTACAATAGTTCAAAGACAAGGAACTGCAAAGATAATCTGGAAGGGTGTTCTACAAAGGATACCTAGTAATCTTTGTGTCCATTGCAAACTTAACAAAAATTTTCTGGTGGTGGTGGTGGTGGTGGTGTGTGTGTGTGTGTGTGTGATTTTAATTGGATTTGTGAATTCCTGAACAAAAATTGCTTATTTGGGGACAAAAAAAAACCCTAGCAATAATTCTTTAACTAATTTTGGTTTTATACATGTAAATATAATAAAATCTTGTTCACATAAACCAGAGATAGTTGAAGCAATGTCACTCAATTCTTTGACATTCTTCTGGGTTATATGCCAAAAAATCACATCAGGGTCCATCATCAAAATTACTTTTAATTTCTGCCAACCTAATTAGATCTTCCTTTACTCTTTATTTAAAACAAGGAATTGGAAGCAATCGGACTTGTTACCATCATTCCAGTCGTGTATTTTCTCAACAACGACATATAGACTTGTTCAATTGGTGCCTATAGACATTTATACCCTAGAGCAATGCTTCATACTATGAGGAAGAGGCCCATCTTCCTTCTGTAGAATGGCAGAAGGGCCCCAGTGTAGTGTGTGGAGGGAGGATGGAACTGACATTACTCAGAGATTTCTTGATATCTCCCTGTGCCTGACACATAAGAGGATTTTTTTTTAAATTAACAACAAAAGAGAATAAATAGCTGCCAAGAGTAGATTTACTATGAAACAAACCAAGCCCAACCTTCAGGGCCCTTTGTTGCATGCACCTCTTCCAAGGGCCTGGCAAGATACCACAAGAAAGTGTCCACAGGATCTTATCTCTTGAAAGAGCCCTGGACACCTTGCTCAGCAATACATTAAGATATTTGGGGGTGGTAACTGCAGGCCATTTGTAATCCAGTTAGAGGACAGTTGAGTTGAGGATAGAATTAGTCTGAATTGGATGAAATAAGTTATATGATTTCCAGTGTTGTTCTGTGCTAAGTCCTTGCTACTTGTCTATATATAGGTATGCATCTAGAGATGTCCCTATTGCACACTCTGTCTATTCATCCAGCATAAAGACTTGCAGATGCAGAATCAGAGATGAGACTAAGTCCTGCAGCACCCATCTGTGCTTAGTGGAGGAGAAGTCAGTTCTAGCAGGAACAGATCCAAATGTTGGCCTGAGGAAATTTCCTCTGATCATCAGCTATATAAAATTTGTGCACACAGGCTCATCAGCATGTTGTCACAACTGAAGTTTACTGGCTTTCTTTTTTCTTTTCATATTTGATAAAATGCAAACACATTTTTGCAATTTAAAAAGAAGAAACATTTGAATACAACAAATGAAGACTTGAGTTGAATGTATAGGAAGGGTGTCTTCCGTCAAACTTAAATTCAACAGAATACGAACCAACATGGAAAAGGTATGTGATAGAATGAGTAGGAATTATTCTGATCAAGAGAACTGAAGTTTCACCAAAGAACATTCAGATCATTCAAAAAATAATCCATTGAACAGACAAATATGAGTCAAAATCATGTATGGGCCACTGGAATATTGGAAAATCTAATCAATGAGGATGCAACAATCTCATGAACATATTGGGGGTAAAAGTAAAGGTTTCATTGATTTGATAAAAATGAGTTACACCAATTAAAATAATACAAAAATGTCAAGTAAATTAGAAGAGGTCATTGTTTTGACTAATCTCCTTCATTGGCCCCAATAGTTCAAGCTAAAAAAAAAAACAAAATGGAGTCATGGAGTCATTCATGCTAAAGTTCCACTTCACCAAACTGAAACTAAATTGTTTATCTTACCTGAAAAATCAGGATTAGAAAGAAAACAAATTTCCCAAATAGACCAGTTTCAATCAGCATAATAATGAAGTTTCTCTGCTTTAATCCTTACATAAAAGAAGTAACCTGAAATAACCTAATGTTAATTAATCAGTTATTTTCCTACTGATCTGTCTGCCTGTCCCTCTGTACAAGGGAAGTAACTTTGAAATGACCAATCTGCTTTTTGTTTTTGGTTTTGCTTTCTACAGCTTTTCTCTATTTATAAAACTAAACTCCTTCACTTACACCACGGGGATGTGTATGTTATGGAATGGAGTGTTGCCTGATTCTAAAATTGAAAATAGAGAGCTTCCAATCACTCCTGCAAGGTAGGCGGGCCTGCAACCCACTGGAAGAAGAGGAGCACCGGCCTGCTGAGAGGCAGAGCCGTCCCCCACCCCCCGCGCCTGCCAGGTAGGCGGAACTGTGACCACCGACAGAAAAGGCCCAGTGGCCCGCAGCGGGACAGAGCTTCCAATCACTCCTGCAAGGTAGGCGGGCCTGCAACCCACCGGCAGAAGAGGAGCAGTGGCCTGCTGAGAGGCAGTGTCGCCCCCCTCCCCCTGTGCCGGCAAGGTAGACGGAACTGTGACCACCCACAGAGCAGGCCCAGCGGCCTGCTGAGGGGCAGAGCCGCCCCCCACCCCCCGCGCCTGCCAGGTAGGCGGAACTGTGACCACCGACAGAAAAGGCCCAGTGGCCCGCGGAGGGGCAGAGCTTCCAATCACTCCTGCAAGGTAGGCGGGCCTGAAACCCACCGGCAGAAGAGGAGCAGCGGCCTACTGAGAGGCAGAGCCACCCCCTCCCCCCGTGCCTACAAGGTAGACGGAACTGTGACCACCATCAGAACAGACCAGACCTGAAACCGACAGACAGAACAGGCCCAGTGGCCTGAGGAAGGGTAGAGCCGCCCCGCCCCCCGCGCCTGCAAGGTAGGCGGACCTGCGACCCACTGGCAGAACAGCCCCAGAGGCCTGCAGAGGGGCACTGCCGCTGCCTGCGCTTGCAAAATAGGCAGAACTGCGACCACCGACAGAACAAGCCTAGTGGCCCGCAGAGGGACAGAGCCGCCGCCCGCGCCTGCAAGGTAGGCGGACCTGCTACCGACCGGCAGAGCAGGCCCAGTGGCTTTCCGGGGTGGTAGGCACATTGCCCCAATTGGAGGAGGGGCAGAGCCGCCGCCCGCGCCTGCGAGGGAGACTTTGCAACTATACAAGACCAATATAAATATATAGGGGGAAAATTCAATAGCACAACAGTTTCACCAAGTAGAAAGTAACGCGAACAGTATGAAGAGACAAGGAAAGAAAGGACCACAAGCAATGCAGGTCAACTCAACGTTAGAAGAGGTAATAGCTGCAGCAGATGGAATGTCAGATAAAGAATTCAGGATATACATGCTTCAGATGATCTGGAGTCTCAAGGAAGACATCAGACAGCAAAATCAGACAATGAAAGATCACTTCAACAATGAATTACATAAACAAATCCAAGAAGCAAAAGATCAACTATACAGGGAGATAGAGGTTATAAAAAACAAACAAACAGAAATCCTAGAAATGCAGGAAGCAATAAACCAACTTAAAAACTCAATTGAGAATACTACCAGCAGAGTAGAACACTTAGAAGATAGAACATCAGACAATGAAGATAAAGTATTTCAACTTGAAAAGAACATAGACAGCTCAGCAAGACTGTTAAGAAACCATGAGCAGAACATCCAAGAAATATGGGATAACATCAAGAGACCAAATTTAAGAGTCATTGGGATACAGGAAGGGACAGAGTTTCAAACCAAAGGAATGAGCAATCTATTCAATGAAATAATACGAGAAAACTTCCCAGACTTGAAGAATGAGACATAATCCCAAATCCTAGAAGCCTACAGGACGCCGAATGTGCAAAATCATAAGAGACCCACACCTAGACACATTATAATGAAGATGCCCAACATACAGAATAAGGAGAGAATTTTAAAAGCTACAAGAGAAAGGAAGCAGATCACATTTAGGGGTAAGCCAATCAGGATAACAGCTGATCTTTCAACACAGACTCTGAAAGCTAGAAGATCCTGGAATAACATATTTCAAACACTGAAAGAAAATGGATTCCAACCAAGAATTGTGTTTCCAGCGAAATTAAGCTTCAGGATGGAAGATGAAATTAAAACCTTCCACGATAAACAAAAGTTAAAAGAATTTGCAGCTAGAAAACCATCTCTTCTAAACATCCTTGGCAAAACATTACAGGAAGAGGAAATGGAAAATAACAATGAAAACCAACAGTGGGAGGTAGGACAGTAAAGGGGGGGAAAATAATCAAAGAGGAAAACAAACCATGTTTAGTAACATAAATAAACAAATATGGCTGGAAGAACAACCCATATCTCAATAATAACCCTAAATGTTAATGGCTTAAACTCACCCATCAAGAGACACAGGCTAGTAGAATGGATCACAAAACAAGACCCAACAATATGCTGCCTACAGGAGACGCATTTGATAGGAAAAGACATACATAGGCTGAAGGTGAAAGGTTGGGAAAAATCATATCACTCATATGGACTTCGGAAACAAGCAGGAGTGTCCATACTCATATCAAATAAAATAGATTTCAAGCCCAAGTTAATCAAAAGGGATAAAGAGGGACACTACATACTGCTTAAGGGAACCATACACCAACAAGACATAACAATCATAAATATATATGCCCCAAACAATGGTGCAGCTATGTTCATCAAACAAACTCTTCTCAAGTTCAAAAGTCTAATAGACCACCATACAATAATCATGGGAGACTTCAACACACCTCTCTCGCCACTGGACAGATCTTCCAAACAAAAGTTGAATAAGGAAACTATAGAACTCAATAACACAATTTATAACCTAGACTTAATTGACATATATAGAATATACCACCCAACATCAAGCAGTTACACTTTTTTCTCAGCAGCACATGGATCCTTCTCAAAAATAGATCATATATTATGTCACAGGGAAACTCTTAGACAATATAAAGGAGTAGAGATAATACCATGCATCCTATCTGATCATAATGGAATGGAACTGAAAATCAACAATAAAAGAAGGAAGGAAAAAGCATACATCACTTGGAGAATGAACAATAGGTTACTGAATGATCAATGGGTTATAGAAGACATCAAGGAGGAAATTAAAAAATTCTTAGAGATAAATGAAAACACTGACACAACATATCGGAATCTATGGGACACATTGAAAGCAGTTCTAAGAGGAAAATTCATTGCTTGGAGTTCATTCCTTAAAAAAAGAAAAAACCAACAAATAAATGATCTCATACTTCATCTCAAAATCCTAGAAAAAGAAGAGCAAAACAACAGCAAAAGAAGTAGAAGGCAAGAAATAATTAAAATCAGAGCTGAAATTAATGAAATCGAAACAAAAGAAACAATTGAAAAAATTGACAAAACTAAAAGTTGGTTCTTTGAAAAAATAAACAAAATCGACAGACCCTTAGCCATGCTATCGAAGAGAAGAAGAGAGAGAACTCAAATTACTAGCATACGGGATGAAAAAGGCAATATCACAACAGACACCTCAGATATACAGAAGATAATCAAAAATTATTTTGAATCCTTATACTCCAATAAATTAGAAGATAGTGAAGGCATCGATAAATTTCTTAAGTCATATGATCTGCCCAGATTGAGTCAGGAGGATATAGACAACCTAAACAGACCAATATCAATTGAGGAAATAGAAGAAACCATCAAAAGACTACCAACTAAGAAAAGCCCAGGACCGGATGGGTATACAGCAGAGTTTTACAAAACCTTTAAAGAGGAACTAATACCAATACTTTTCAAGCTACTTCAGGAAATAGAAAAAGAGGGAGAACTTCCAAATTCATTCTACGAGGCCAACATCACCCTGATACCTAAACCAGACAAAGACACTTCAAAGAAAGAAAACTACAGACCAATATCTCTAATGAACCTAGATGCAAAAATCCTCAATAAAATTCTGGCGAATCGGATACAAAAACATATCAAAAAAATTGTGCACCATGATCAAGTAGGATTCATCCCTGGGATGCAAGGCTGGTTCAATATACGGAAATCAATGAATGTTATTCACCACATCAATAGACTTAAAAATAAGAACCATATGATCATCTCGATAGATGCGGAAAAAGCATTCGACAAAGTACAGCATGCCTTTATGTTCAAAACTCTAGAAAAACTAGGGATAACAGGAACATACCTCAATATTGTAAAAGCAATCTAAGCTAAGCCTCAGGCTAGCATCATTCTGAATGGAGAAAAACTGAAGGCATTCCCTCTAAAATCTGGAACAAGACAGGGATGCCCTCTCTCTCCACTTCTGTTCAACATAGTTCTCGAAACACTGGCCAGAGCAATTAGACAGATGAAAGAAATTAAAGGCATAAAAATATGAAAAGAAGAACTTAAATTATCACTATTTGCAGATGACATGATTCTATACCTAACAGACCCAAAAGGGTCTACAAAGAAACTATTAGAGCTAATAAATGAATTCAGCAAAGTGGCAGGATATAAAATCAACACGCATAAATCAAAGGCATTCCTGTATATCAGCGACAAATCCTCTGAAATGGAAATGAGGACAACCACTCCATTCACAATATCTTCAAAAAAAATAAAATACTTGGGAATCAACCTAGCAAAAGAGGTGAAAGACTTATACAATGAAAACTACAGAACCCTAAAGAGAGAAATAGAAGAAGATCTTAGAAGATGGAAAAATATACCCTGTTCATGGATAGGCAGAACTAACATCATCAAAATGCCAATATTACCAAAAGTTCTCTATAGGTTTAATGCAATGCCAATCAAAATCCCAACGGCATTTCTTGTAGAAATAGAGAAAGCAATCATGAAATTCATATGGAAAAATAAACGACCCAGAATAGCAAAAACAATGCTAAGCAGGAAGTGTGAATCAGGCGGTATAGCGATACCAGACTTCAAACTATACTACAGAGCAATAGTAACAAAAACAGCATGGTACTGGTACCAAAACAGGCGGGTGGACCAATGGTACAGAATAGAGGACACAGAAACCAATCCACAAAACTACAACTACCTTATATTTGATAAAGGGGCTAAAAGCATGCAATGGAGGAAGGATAGCGTCTTCAACAAATGGTGCTGGGAAAACTGGAAATCCATATGCAACAAAATGAAACTGAATCCCTTTCTCTCGCCATGCACAAAAGTGAATTCAAAATGGATCAAGGAGCTTGATATCAAATCAGAGACACGCCGTCTGATAGAAGAAAAAGTTGGCTACGATCTACATACTGTGGGGTCAGGCTCCAAATTCCTCAATAGGACACCCATAGCACAAAAGTTAATAACTAGAATCAACAAATGGGACTTACTCAAACTAAAAAGTTTTTTCTCAGCAAAAGAAACAATAAGAGAGGTAAATAGAGAGCCTACATCCTGGGAACAAATCTTTACTCCTCACACTTCAGATAGAGCCCTAATATCCAGAGTATACAAAGAACTCAAAAAATTAGACAATAAGAGAACAAACAACCCAATCAACAAATGGGCCAAGGACCTGAACAGACACTTCTCAGAGGAGGACATACAATCAATCAACAAGTACATGAAAAAATGCTCACCATCTCTAGCACTCAGAGAAATGCAAATCAAAACCACCCTAAGATACCATCTCACTCCAGTTAGATTGGCAGCCATTATGAAGTCAAACAACAACAAGTGCTGGTGAGGATGTGGGGAAAAGGGTATACTTGTACATTGCTGGTGGGACTGCAAATTGGTGCAGCCAATTTGGAAAGCAGTATGGAGATTTCTTGGAAAGCTGGGAATGGAGCCACCATTTGACCCAGCTATTCCCCTTCTTGGTCTATTCCCTAAAGACCTAAAAAGAGCATGCTACAGGGACACTGCTACATCGATGTTCATAGCAGCACAACTCACAATAGCAAGACCTTCAATAGATGAATGGATAAAAAAAATGTGGCATTTATACACAATGGAGTATTACTCTGCATTAAAAAATGACAAAATCATAGAATTTACAGGGAAATGGATGACATTAGAGCAGATTATGCTAAGTGAAGCTAGCCAATCTCTAAAAAACAAATGCCAAATGTCTTCTTTGATATAAGGACAGTAACTAAGAACAGAGTAGGGTCGAAGAGCATGAGAAGAAGATTAACATTAAACAGGGATGAGAGGTGGGAGGGAAAGGGAGAGAGAAGGGAAATTGCATGGTAATGGAAGGAGACCCTCAGAGTTATACAAAAGTACATACAAGAGGAAGTGAGGGGAAAGGGAAAAATAATACAAGGGGGACAAATGCATGCCAGTAGAGGGGGCAGAGAGAGAAGAGGGGAGGGGAGGGGAGGGGGGATAGTAGAGGATAGGAAAGGCAGCAGAACACAACAGACACTAGTATGGCAATATGTAAATCAATGGATGAGTAACTGATGTAATTCTGCAATCTGTATATGGGGTAAAAATGGGAGCTCATAACCCACTTGAATCAAAGTGTGAAATATGATATATCAAGAACTATGTAATGTTTTGAACAGCCAACAATAAAAAATTTAAAAAAAAGAAATTCAGAATTTAAGAAATTTACCTAAACGTATGCCTAAGTAAATAAATAATTACCTAACTAAAAAAAAAAAAAGAAAAGGAAAGAAAGCCCATTAAGATCTTAAAACTACTGCTTTCCATATTGGCTGCACCAATTTGCAGTCCCACCAGCAGTGTAGGAGTGTACCTTTTTCCCCTCATCCTCGACAACAATTATTGTTGTTTGTATTCATAATAGCTGCCATTCTGACTGGAGTGAAATGAAATTTTAAAGTAGTTTTGATTTGCATTTCTCTTATTGCTAGCGATGATGAACATTTTTTCATTCATTTGTTGATTGATTGTATATCCTCTTCTGAGAAGTATCTGTTCAGGTCCTTGGCCCATTTATTGATTGGGTTATTCAGGGTTTTTTTGTTTGTTTGTTTGTTTGTTTTGGTGCTTAGCTTTATTTACCCTTGAGATTAGTGCTCTATCTGATGTGTGAAGGATAAAGATTTGCTCCCAAGATAGAAGTCTCTATTCACCTCACAGATTGTTTCTTTTGCTGAGAAGAAACTTTTTAGTTTGAGTGCATCCCATTTATTGGTTCTTGATTTTAATTCTTGTTCCAAAGGAGTCTTATTAAGGAAGTTGGGGCCTAATCCCACATGATGGAGATTAGAGCCTACTTTTTCTTCTATTAGACACAGGGTCTCTGGTTTTATTCCTAGGTCCTTGATCAATTTGAGTTGAGTTTTCTGCATGGTGAGAGATAGGAGTTTAATTTCATTTTGTTGCATATGGATTTCCAGTTTTCCCAGGACCATTTGTTAAAGATGCTATCTTTTCTCCAATGCATGTTTTTGGTGCCTTTGTCTAACATAAGATTTCTCGGAAAATTGGAAATGGAACCACCATTTGACCCAGCTATCCCTCTCCTCCATCTATACCCAAAGGACTTAAAATCAGCGTACTACAGGGACACAGCCACATCAATGTTTATAGCAGCACAATTCACAATAGCTAAACTGTGGAACCAACCTAGATGCCCTTCAATAGATGAATGGATAAAAAATGTGGCATATATACACAATGGAATATTACTCAGCAATAAAAGAGAATAAAATCGTGGCATTTGCAGGTAAATGGGTGGTGTTAGAGAAGATAATGCTAAGTAAAGTTAGCCAATCCCAAAAAAACAAATGCCAAATGTTTTCTCTGATATAAGGAAGCTGATTCATAGTGGGGTAGGGAGTGGGAGCCTGGGAGGAATAGATGAAGTCTAGATAGAGCAGAGAACTAGGAGCATTGAGGAGGGGGCAAGGAGTTAGAAATGGTGGTGGAATGTGATGGGCATTATTATCCAAAGTACATGTATGAAGACATGAATTGGTGTGAATATACTTTGTATACAACCAGAGATATGAAAAATTGTGCTCTATATGTGTAATAAGAATTGTAATGTATTCTGCTCTCATCTATAAATTTAAAAAGTTAATAAAAAAAGATCTCAAAACTAAATTGTTTAAACTTTTGTCCTTTGGAAACAGAATTAATTTGACCCCAACCCGCATCTGAAATTGAGAATGGCTTCCTTATGCTGACAGTGGAGGCCAGGGAGGCTGTGAGCCCCAACCCTGACAGTCTAGCCTCCTCTCCCCAGTTTGATCAAACAGCATAGAGTTTGCTCTTATTTTTTGCCTATTTCTTTTGTGGGAAGGTGGCCAACTCCAGCCAGTAAGGATTCATGCAGACTCCCTGGGGTAGGCTGTCAGTAACACTTTGACAAAATTCACAATATTTTCTCTAAGAAGCCACTTATTGGCAAAACTAAGTGAATGCATGTGTCACCAATTCAGAGTACATATACAATAGGGACTTAGAGAAGTTTCCTTTGCTAAAAGCATTGACTTTATTTAACCCTGCAGATGCCTAATGGGCAACTAAAAGCAGGTTTTAAACTTTAATCGTGGCCAAGTAAAATACCTTGTTCCCCCTTCAAGACTGAGGCAAGATTTGCAGCATACTGCTACCGACCCCTGCAGTGGCACCTAGAAGTCCTTGTTCTACACCTTCCAGGAAGAGCAGGAGCAATCATCTGTTGGAACAGAATTGCCTCCTTCCAGGGTCACAGGTCTGACTGATGAACATCTTGCATCCTGTGAAGCCTCCTCAAGTGTTAAGGATTGTCCAGAGCCACTTCCCAGAACCAGAACTGAAATAATGATCCACCACAGTTTGACCAACAGTGCTTAATTACGCAGACTCTCACACCTATCCCTATTCCATTTACACCCACAGCTCATGCTAGCACTCCAAGACTGGACTGAGATGCTGTGTCTTGCCTTGCCTTCCCAATATGGTCATATTGATTTAAGTTCTTTTCCAGCTTTTCACCAATACCCTTTCTATTTGATTTTGGGAACTAGTAGCCTGACCTGGTCTGTCGGACCCCCTCTGGCCTAGGACTCCAGGAACATTTATGCCTAGTCAGTATACAAGAAAAACTGAAAAGTCATAAAACCTTAAAATAGATATATCATAAAAATCTTTCCCAAGTTTTGACAACAATCCTAATCTTTCCATGATACAACCAATATAGAGTCAAAGCCTGAAAGTGAGATTTTTTTTTCTAAATCTTCAACCACATTAAAAGAAAGCCTGAATTATCTTCCTATTTTCTATTTTCTTTGTATAAAATGGAGCTACTAAAAAACCATGATGTGTTGAGGAGGTGATCAAAGAGGTCATGGCCAAAATAGGTAGAAAAAAGCATTTTAGTGGTGTATCAGGAAGTTAATAATTTTTTTTTTTCAGATTTAGTGATGTTTAGGTTTGTTTCAGATCTTTTACATGTGAAATCTATATGGAAAGTTCTTAATCATATCATTTCCTGTGCTGTTATAAAACATATATTTGGGGGCTGGGGCTGTAGCTCAGTGGTAATACGCCAGCCTCACACGTGTGAGGCACTGGGTTCAATCCTCAGCACCACATAGAAATAAATAGATATTGTGTCCAACTACAACTAAAAAAAATATTTAAAATATATATATATATATTTGGTTTTCATCGCCATTTCCTGACATACACCTCCTAAAATACTTGGAGTGGTAAGAGTGTCTTTTGTCAGCAAATGAGGTGACCCTACTAGGGAAATGGTGAGGGCTGGTTACCAGGGGAACCAACCACGTGGCTAGAGGATGGGAACTCCCAGTCCCCCCACTCTATCCCTTAGCCCAGACCCTCCTCCTCAACTTCCAGGGAGGAGAGAAGGGCTAAACGTTGAGTCGCTAAATCAATGGCCAATGCCGTCATTGATCACGCCTATGTAATGAAACTTCCACAAAACTCCAAAAGGACTGAGTTGTGGAAGCTTCCAGGCGACTGAACAGCAGATGATCCTGAGGGTGACACACCCAGAGAGTGCCTGGAAGCTCTGTGTCTTCTCCCAGACCTGGCCCTATGCATCTCTCCCACCTGACTATTCCTCCGTATCCTTTGTAATCATTCTTTATGACAAATGGGCAAACATAAATAGAATATTTCCTGGAGTTTTGTAAGCCCCTTTAGCAAAGTAATCAGATCCAAGAGAGGACTCCTGGGGACCTCAGTTACAGCTGGCCAGTCAGAAGCTTGCGATTGGCATCTGAAGTCGCAGGCTGTCTTCTGAAATTGAGACCTCCACCTGTGGGATCCGATGCTATCTCCAGGTGGATAAAATCAGAATTGAATTGAATTAGAGGACATCCAGCTGGTATCTGCTGTAGAATCAGCTGAAGAATTGCTTGATGTGGGGGAAAAAAAAAACCCCAAACACATCTGGAATCACAGAATCATTCTGTTTGGGGAGTAGAGAAGTAGTTTGTTTTCTCCTTTTAAAACCCAGAAACACTTTACCATTCATGGCATTTCACTAAAGCTCAGGAGGCAGGTTGGTGACAAGCATCTTTGAAGAAGATGGAGGACATTTATTCTCAAATCTCCATTTTCAGGGACTCAGGGTCCCAAAAGCTTTTTATAAGAGGAGAGGAAGCCAATTGGGACAAATGGCAGGACGTATGCATAGGTAGATGTATCTAGGCTGAGCTACTCAGAGGCTCACAGTCTGTTTCCTTGGGGTCTTTCCTGTAGCCTCTGTTCTCATTATGAGGAAATTCAGAAACTTAAAGAATTTGGGGCTCTGTTTCACTGACAGGTCCACAGTTTATTTTGCATTTGGCTTCTTTTTTTTCCCCAATGTTAAGCCTTATTACTATATTCTCTGTCTCTTAGTAATTCTCTTATATTTTTCTACTCTTTGTCTTCCTATATTTCCTTGTTTTCTTATAATCTAAGCTCTAGCCTACTAAATTTCTCCTCAATGGTGACCAATCTGCTATTAAATCCATCTGCTGAGTTCTTAATTTTGATTATTTTCAGTTTGGGAATTTGCCTCCCATGTCTACCAAAATTCTGAACACTTCTTTATCTCCTTAAACATAATTGGAGACAATGTTATATGAAAGTGTGTATTCCAATTTTTCATTGATTTTTTTTCTATTTCTGTCTCTATTAACTTGTTTTCTATCTCTATAAAATTTTGCAATTCCACTTTCCAGAGCCTTATTGAATCTTGCTACTCTTAATTCCAGCTGATATTTATACCTGTTATCTCATTTGTGAACAATTCTGATTTTTAATTGTATGCCGGATACTGTACCCCAAAATTGTTTGTAGTGAGAATTTGAGGCTCAGATGCTAATAAGATAGTGAAGAATTAGTGAGCCAGCCAGGTTCTGAAAGAGGGCATTGAGCTCAGTCTTTAAGGTCCCTTTTCCCTGAAGGCATTTGCCCATTTTCCAGAAAAAAAGCTGACAAGCTGAGTACAGCCTCTGACTGCCTCCTGGGGCTGGGGACAGACTTGGCATCCAGAACTGTGAAGGTGTCTGTGTGTGTGTGTGTGTGTGTGCATACGTGCATATGCCTCTGTGTGCAAGCATCTAGCACACAGCCCGCCAGTGTCTCAAGTCACAGCAAATGAAGGATAGGGATACATCAGCTTGGGTTCTAACTGTGTAGTTCACCACTACTTCCAGGTACAGCTAAATTTTTGCTACCATAGGCACAGCTTCCAGGAATGCTCACAAAACCCCTTCTGCGGGTGCACCCAGCATGGTGACCCCAAAGTTCAGGGTCATGGGTCATCTCACTGTCTAGACATGCACCATGGTACCAGGTCCTGGATATGTGAAGTAATGTGGAGAGAGGAAGAGAAACAAGGGTCAAAAATGATGGAGTCATAAAGAAGAATGACTTTATGACTTAGTAAATGGATGGATCTGGAGACCATCATGCTAAGTGAAATAGGCCAATCCCCAAAACCAAAATTCAAATGTTTTCTCTGATATGTGGAAGCTAATCCACTATATGTGTGTGGGAGACAGGGTGTAAAAAAAAAAGAATAGAATTTCAGTGGATTAGACAAAGGGGAATGAAGGGGGGATGGGAAAAGGAAAGGCAGTGGAATTAATCTGACATAACTTTCCTATGTACATATATGAGTATACCACAGTGAATCTCACCCTTGTGAACATCCACAAGAAATTAATTTTAAAACAATAACTAAGATTACGTACCCCATTTGAATCAAATGAATGATATGTCAAGATCATTGTAATGTTTCAAGCAACTAATAAAAAATTTTAAAAAAATAAATGTAACTCTGTAAATATTTTTTTTAAAAAAAACAATAACTATGGGTAAATGGCAGAAGAGGACAGGAAAGGGAGATGGAGAGAGGAGAGGAAGGGGAGGTACTGGGGACTGAATTAGAACAAGATATATTCCATGCTTTTATAATTATGTCAAAATGGATTCTACTGTCTTGCATAACTAAAAATAACCAATAAATAAAAATAAAAAAGCATGTAATCTGTGAATTACATAAATTGTTTTCTTTTCCTTTTCCAATATTTAAGATTTACATTTTCTTGCAGTACTTCTGGAACTCTCAGAATACTATTAAATGATAATGTTGGTAGCAAATATATTTAATCTGTCCTAGATTTTAATGGGAATGTCTCTATTGTTTTATTATTTGTCATTTAAATATAATTATGCCTTTTTATTTAATATGCATGTCAATGATTATGTTAAAGTATCTGTATACTTCAAATTTAGCGGAATTATGTTTGTAATTAATCAGGAATGGAATACAAATTATGTATATTCTTTAAAAAAAAGGAGAAAATAATGGAGTCAGAATTCACTCTTAGGAAAGAAAGTTGATAGTAATTACACAAAGTTTGATAGCAACATTAATATTTACATGACACTATCAATAATGTCACAAAACTGAAGGACATTTTCCCAGTCAATAAAAAACAGATTCTGATCAGTTTGCTAGAGGAAAGACTGAATTACTTCACTATTTTTGTTACAGAAATGATTACAAAAACTGTGATCACAAGGAAAGGCAATCCAAAAATATGAGGCCAAAAAATAAAGGGTGACATGTCCAGAGGTGCGTTGAATAGTTAAGTAATAAAAACATCGTTTCCCTTGAATGTATGCTGTCTGTAGTCTCTGACAGCCTTTGAAAATTTGTGATTCTTTTCCAAATGATAACAGTTTCATACCTGATTTAGCATGAGTTCTTTTTTGAAAGAGCGCTCCCAAATTGTGTCAACTCCTCTCAGCTTGGGAGCTGAATGTGTCGTATATAGAGGCGTTTTTCCTTAGATATTTGAGAAGGGATTCCCTGGCTCTCATCAGGCCACTGAAACACTGGATTTCATGTTAGTCCTCTGTAAATTAGCCTAAAACTTCTAAGGTCTGTTTCGGCTTTAGGGGCAGTGGCCCTGTGGTGCTGCAAATTGGACAGGCAAGATTTAGGGTGACTTGACTCACTGCGTAACCTCATAAAATTACAGATGAGAAAAAGATGCCCTAGAATGGGGGGTGGGGGTACATGGTAACTGCAGAACTGAAAAAAAAAGTCATCTGACACTGAAACAGGAGGGGTGGAAACAAAATAGCAGGGGACCAATTTGGCCACATCCTTGTAAGTCGGGAGGACACCTGGCTGGGCAGACCCTCAGGGAAGGTGGCCAACGATGGCTTTACAGCTCTCAACCCACCATGTCTCAAGAGTATAAAATGGTTAACACTGAAAAAAAAAATTGAAGAGAGAACTTCTTTAGACAAAGTTTTTATAGTGTCATAATGTTTTCTTCCCCACCTGAGAAGTTTGGCATTAGTACATTTGCACAAAGTAGGTCTTTTTGTTATTAAAGTCAAACTGGGGGACTAGAGTGACCAGAGGAAGTTTCTGGGTTTTGATTTTTTTTTTGCTGTTGTTGTTTGTTTGTTTTGCTTATTTAAATATAGTGTGATCATAGAAGTCACAGGATTTATACGTGGTAAGGATTTTATCCAGGGTTAAAAAGCCAGTAGAGCTGGTTTGCAGCAGCAGTCATGAAAAAGCATAAAAGTGCTGTATGTTTGCCAGTAAGTTCCACTCTTAATGTTTTAAGGACTCTGGAGACAGGAATGTTATGTAAGCTATACAGGGCTTTACAAATTTTGATCTGTATTACATTGGAGATACCATTCACCAGATCAGTGGGTTCCATATTAAATAGATTTCACAGATAAGTAAAATTTAGAAACATTTTGAAAGGTAGGTATTTGGTTTCCAAATCTTAATTTTGCCAAGTGAAAACATATTTTTATATCCCACCATCTAAAATCACTAACATTCACAAGAGGAAGAAAAATTTTATACCAAAAAAGTATGAAAAGACATAACAATATATTACCAAAACAAAACACAGTACTTGAAAGGTAATAACTTTAACTTTATGAATGTTTGCCTCATAATCACGTTTCCTCATAGACAGGTAAAAAGTGTTATAGACCTGCATCTGGGAACCATAAATTAAACACTGATTGAGGGATTGTTTTGATTTTTCAGCAACCAGAAAAAAAAATCATGATGGCCCTATCAGTATTTCAAAACTATTTAAATTGATTAAAAACTACAAACTGAAGTATAATCCAGTCAAATCTTTTATTTTCTCATATAATTTATCAAAACATAAAATCTGAATGTCACAAGGCTGGGGATGTAGCTCAGTGGTACAGTATTTGCCTGGATCCTGGATTTAACTCTCAGTACTGAAAACAAAATTTTAAATATCACTCTCCTAAGTACCTGCTTCCAAGAATTGTCCATGAATCCCAAAGATTTACTAGATCCAAGGTGGAGGCTAGGCCTGAGTCCTCTTGCAATGACAGCTCAAGAGAAAACTCCTTCAAGGCGTCACTGCAACTGCTTCTCCTGACCTCTCCTCTCCTTCTCTTTAAGAGAGGATAGGTAAATATTGCTTGCCACCAAATAAACAAACAAACAAATAAATAAAAAGTGTATTTGAGCTCTCAAGTTGCAGCTCTTAAAGATCTACTTTTCATTTCATTTTGAACGGTTACTTCAAAGAAACATGGGAATATGCTGCTGATGGTCCATGGCCTCGATGCTTATTTTAATTTAGTGCCACCAATGAAATTGGCCTGAGTGGAGACCCTGGAGAGCACACAAAAGAGCTAGTGCAACTGTGTTCCCATAAAACAGTATTTGCAGACACTGCAATTTGAATTCCATATCATTTTCTGTGTCATGAAATCTCCTTTTCAAAAGTGTAAAAAACCATTCTTTATTCCCAAACCATAAAAAAACAGGCAGGCAGGCAGATTGACCTGCAGGGTACAGTTTGATCACTTCTTCTGTAGAGTTTAGACTCAACTGGAATTCTGGATGTCCCCTAACTTGGGCCAGCCACTTGGTCTGTGTGCCTCAGTGTCCTCAAATATAAAATGGGGCCATGCTAGTCATCTGTCCTATAGGGACACTGTTAACATTAACAACAAACACTTTTAGCACAACCTTAGGCAGACGGCTTTGTTATTTTCATGTCTGGGCATAATTTACCTCTTATTGTCAGATGTCCATTTGAGGAGACATCTTATTTTCATTTACCCCAATACCCTCCAACGTGGGGTGGTATGTTAGCCTCCTATAACTATAACAAAATGCCTAATATAATCAACTTAAAAAGAGAAAAGATGTATTTGGACTCACAATTTTGGAGGTTATAATGCATGATCAGTTGAAGCCATTGTTTTGGGCTTGTGAAGAGGGAGCACATCAGGGCAGGAGTGGGTGGTGGAGCAAACCGGCCTCATTACTTACCAAAGGCAAGAGAAAATGGAGGGGGCTGGTGTCCCACAGTCCTGTTCAAGAGCACATGCCCAGTGACCCAAAGACCCCCCACAGGGCTCCACCCCTCAAAAATTCCCCCAGTTTCCAATAGCACCACCCGGGGGACCGAACCTTCAACATATGGGCTGTTGGGGACATGCAGCTTCCAAACTAGCAGAGGGAAAGTCAGTATCACTGCTCTTTCTCTTAGAGTCGAGAACCCCAAGCCATACAAAAACAGTCAGGAGTTAGATGACAGAGGACTCAAATGAAATGGTTAGAGATTTCAATCCATGGGAAAAAAATGTCACCAAGGATCTTAAGTGATAACTGAAAGACCAGGGAAGCATTGTTAGATGACAGAGGTGAGCTCTATTTCTCAGTGGTTCTCTCCTTCTTCTGCTCTGGCTTTCCGGTGTGTCCTCAGTGACACTATGTTGTTCCAGTTTAACACTTGACAGCATCAGGCAGCCCTCTATCTACAGATCAGCCTGGAACAAGGCAAAAGCAATATTTGAAATCACAGTTGGGTGTGGTGCCTATCAGAGAGAGAACAAGGCCTATGACTGTGACAGGAACAGGAGTGTAGAGTTTCCCACGCAGAGAAGTCCACTCGCCATCCCTAAATGGCACAGCTGTGAGGGAAGACCAGGCAGCATGAGTGGAGACAGACTGAGGGAGCCTCAGTCAGACACAATGGTTCAGACATGGAGCCAGCACTGCCTCCCAGGGAGATGGAAGACACAGTAACTGCTCCTGAGTGGGACCCTGGGACCCTGGCATTGTGTTCTGAGGGATGCCTTTCTATGGTAGAGTCTTTCCAGAGCCTGGGGAACATGCTCCACATACTCTGGAACATCCCTCACCCTCACATGTCAAAATGCAAGCTTTTCCCTTGCTCCAAAGCCTCAGGCTAATCAACTGCCTGCAGCTCAGTTCTTTGGGTGGTAATGAAACACCCACACTCAATGCCACCAAATAGGGAAACCCTGACTTTAAGTATGAAACAACCCTCTCTGGCTGTCTGTGATATAGGACGTTAAATGATGTTAAAAGGGGAAATGTGAAGTGTTTGCCTCTAGAAATGAAGTGTTTTTTGATATAAGAGGCAAGAGAGAAACAAAGTGGTCATTCTGACTCCCTAAATAAAGTTAAAATATGATACAAAATGCAAAACTCAAGTGTGCACATTTCATCTACATATTATCTCACTCATGGATCTTAGGCACTCCAAGAGGTAATTAATAAGTCTTCCCATCCACAGAAAAATCAACAGAGGCTCCATAAGGTTGACTAATTTCTCCCAAGGTCCCATAACCAGGAAGTGGAGGAGCAAAGCTAATAGCTCATTTGGCAAATAAATCTGAGCTGTGAGACCCAGATCCAAAACAATTGGGGGGGGATGAGAAAAGAGGGTTTCCTAAAGAGGGTACCCTCAAAGAAAGGGAAGCCAAAAAGCTCCGCCATTTTAAGTGACAGTTCTTTGTGGCTTTTTGTAAATTTCCTTTAGTGTACAAGCTTTCCAAACAATGCCTCCCTGGTCTTTCAGTTATCACTTAAGATCCTTGGTGACATTTTTCCCCCATGGATTGAAATCTCTAACCATTTCATTTGAGTCCCAAAGATTGATCATTCCAGAACAATCCTCAGAGACAAATGCTCCATCTAACACATTATTTTTCTTCTCTTCCTCTTTGACTCAGCCCCGTCTCAGTTTTCCCTCAAAGTCTGCTTTGACTCCTTCCTACTTCGGCCAAGTTCAAGCTGAGTCTTCCCTGGCACCATCTAGATCCAACAAAGATGAGAGGTCACAGCAGGTGGTATCCACTGAATATCTTCTTGGTTTGATTTCTTTTACAGTTGTCCAAAGCCTCTTTCTTTACCTTGGAGGATGTTTGAAAATGTGGTCAATGAAGGAACCAAACTAGGACCAACTGACAAACATTTCTTGAAGTGCCGTACACAGGCCATAAGCCACAGAAACATGGCGGCCCATGTTGGGTGAGCATTCCAGCTTCTCTCTCTTGCTTCCCATAGCAGAAGCTGATAATGAGAGAATCTTGTCTGAAATAGGATTCAAACTTATTTTCCAAATTCTTCATCAGCTTCCTATACCTTCTGTTCTGTCTTTCAAACTCTAAAATCTAATGCTCAATTTTATCACTAACTCAGAAAACATTGTACATTAAAGCTGAACATCCCCTAAGCCCATTTTTCTTCCCTTAGGTATCAGGTAGTAACATTTGTCTGTTTTGATGTGTCTCCAGATCTGAAATTATGAGAAAGTTCAACTGAACCAACGCTCCTGACCTCTGTGTGCCTGGGGGCTGTGCCAAATGGATGAGTGGAAATCACGCCACCGCCTATGCAGACATTTTTTCCATATTATAGAGAGTGTGCAAAGAGCTTCCTCATGAAAGAGAGGACCAGGGAGCAGGACGCAATCCTGGGTCTCCTCCCCTTCCCACTGACACCCAGGCATCCGCCAATGACTCCCCTCCAACCAATGCCTCCTACGTTTTGTCTCAAATTTTTTCCAAAAGGTTGTGTGTAAAAATCTTTGCTTCAGCATTTTTCTTGCAGCTCAGAGAAAGAGGAAGATGAAGGACATTTATCCTCTGGCCCTGCCCAGAGACCTCAGCCGGGCATCCCGCTGGCTGAAGGATGACAGATGGCGCCCCTTCCCTGTGCGCAGGGGAGGCTGTCTTGACCTGATTCTGTTCAGTTAGCAAAACAGGGGGAGCTGCCAAGACAAACAGCCGAGGTATGAGCGTTAACAGCAAGCGATCACCACGGTGTGAAGTGGACCCACAAAACGAGACATCAAGGATGATGTTTGGAATAGCTTGGATGTCAAACATTCTTTCCCAGTAGAAGGACAGAGGGAGGGCAGCACACTGAAGTGTGGGAGACTTGGGCAGGGGCTGAGGAGGGGAGATGACCCCAGACTTCACCCTGCAGGGGTCAGGGGCAGTGCTCCCTTCTTGCCCATCTTGTGCCAATGTTCCCCACCACTCCCATCGAATAGTAACATGACTATTAATAGGTCATATCAAAAGAACCCTTGTAGTTTATAATCGCTTTCATCTGGCCTAGGAAACTCAACCATAAAATGTCTGTCTGGTGACCTCTGGGGCTGGCAAGGCAGGTTTATATTAGCCCTTCTACTCTGAAGACATCGTAGCAACTGACAGGCAAAGCAGAGGATGGTTTATGGTCCTTAATGCCTGTGCTGACACGGAGGATCGGAACAAGATTTATTTTATGCTTGGGCCATGGCCGAACACTGAAAAGCGGTCATTACAGGCCAGATGACAACTGGAATGCGGTAATCACTTGAAGGAATATTTATTTGGTTTTTAAAGTTTTTGGATGAATCTGGTTTGCAGACAGTGAGGGACTGCTAGGAAGTCAGACTATGCCATTATTACATCCAAACCATTATGCCTTTGCTGGCCAATTATGTAATCCTATATGGAAAACATAACCAGAAAGAAGGATAAGCCTCAAGACTTGAGGGCTCATTATTATAGGTCTCACCACCGTAACTTCATTTGTGGTTACTACACACCCTAAATATTATTAATGGGCCAGGACAGCCCAATACTTGTAAAGTCTGGTCAGTATCATTAAATCCACAGCCCATTGTGACAGTGAATTTGATGGAGTGGTAATATGTATTAGATTACTTTTCTTCAGACTCATTCCACTGAATTTCAGGTGATAAAGTAGCAAACATCAAGCCAGACATTTTTATTGAGCCCACTGTCAGCCTAAAGATTTCAATTCAGTTTCTGTAAACACATCCTTTTTTTTTTAACACTAATACCCTCCCCAGTGTTAACACTTGTGCTCAGTGTGCCTTAAGACTAACTACATTTACATGTGACATTTTTAATGCTTCTTGCCTCTTCCAGATAAGTAAAGGAGACCAGACCCAGTGACTGATGTGCCGCTATTTCTATAAAATATGGCACAATGCATCTTGTATAATCTTCAATTCATTCCAGCCCACTCAACTGTCTTGTTTTCCTTTCTTTTCCAGAACTCTAAAGCAAGCATGTTTCTGTGATAATTTTTCTCCCCAGGAAAACCCATCATTTTCCAAGTGCACCAGAAACAAGAAGGCTGGTCTGATTTATGGGCCATTCACCCACATGGTGGCTGCCATGCACCACCCCCCACGGCTCTGGGCCTAACTTGTCGGCCGAGTACACACAAGGCTCCCGACAATGTCAAAGCCTAATGTCTCTTCAGGCATGTCCAGAGTGAGGGAATTCATTGAGCTGTTTGCTTATGTGGGCACATTTCTGAGTGCATTTCACACCCCAACAAAATAATTCATGTTTTAAACATACATAAGCCATAACCATTAGACACGTGCTTCCTGTCTCCCTCCGTTATTAAGTCAAAGATAAATATAAAGCAAAGAAATGGAAAGTCCTCCGAAGTGTGCTCAAATTCTGGAGTTTCCAGGTGCTTCATTTGAGAGAAAGGAGTGTGTAGGATGGAGGGAGGAGACAGACTAGAATTCCATCTCCTGCCCCTCAATTTCCCATTGTCAGTTCCTCTCTCCATCTTGAAGAAGCCTCTCCCTGGCTTGTGTTCAACAACTTCCACTTTTTTTTTTTTTGCCTGATTCAGATTTTGTCACATTTGTGCTTTGAAAACTTCAAGAAAGGAGGTTTCAGAGAAGTAAAACAAAAACAAAAGAAAGAAATTTCATTGCTGTTTGTCTTGCAGGGTGAGCCTCTGCAAGGCATTCATTCAACTCCTTATCTAAGCATCCTTTCTGACCATGTCAGTAATCTAAACATTTCTAAGGCTGTATTTAAAGCTAATGGATTAGGCC
Organism: Marmota monax; assembly: GCF_021218885.2. Classification (NCBI taxonomy): domain Eukaryota; kingdom Metazoa; phylum Chordata; class Mammalia; order Rodentia; family Sciuridae; genus Marmota; species Marmota monax. The sequence continues at coordinate 2,586,676 of NW_026693024.1, read as the reverse complement.
AACACAAACCCATTTTGTTCTCCAGCCAAAGCAGTGGGCATCCAGAGCTGGGATGCAGAGGGCCTGGCCGGTGATTGTAGGATCCTCAGGCTCTGGGTGGTCTCAGCACAGCACACTGAGTCTCCACCAAATGCTTTCTGTTCTAGTCCCTACTGATTCATTCTGTAGCCTTCACCATATTGCCCTGTCCTTGAAAGACCTCCCTGTGGGGGCCTCATCACTGGGTTCTTTATCCTCTTGTCTCCAGTTGAGTTTGGCCATGCAGAATGAGATCAGGCTATTGTCCCCCTGCCCCAGCCCCACTCCCTTCCTGTGGAATTGATTCTGATGGGCTTCTGTGCCCTGGATATGGTTTCTCCCCCAAGAGTTCATGCATCAGAAACTTAGTCCCCCAAGGTGGTGGTGTTGGTTGATGGTGTAGAACCTTTGAGGGGACCTCATGGAAGGTCTTAAGGTCATTGGAGGAGCTGCCGTCCGAAGGGATTAAGCAAGTTGTTCTAAGAATGATCCCAACCCCTAAATTGCTCTCTGGCTTCCTGTTTGGTAGAAGAACGTCTCCCTGTCACACATACTCCCACCATGATGCCACTCACCATTAGGCACTCACCAGAGTCCAAACCAAAGGGGCCTCTTGATCTTGGATTTTCAGCTTCCTTTTCTGGAAAAAATAACCTGCCTCAGGTATTTCATTATAGTAACAAAAAATGGACTAATACATGGGCTATGTCCCTTGAACTAAGGTGACAGTTTTTCTCAAGGTAACCTCTCTCTTCCTAGATTCCTATAACCAATAGCCACACTTATCCCGTTAGCCATAGGAGTATAATAGCCCCAGCTGTTTCTAAGTATCATTTGTTATTTTCCTGTGCCCTGCTTTTGACTTTATCAATAGCCCCCTTGATTTATTGTAACTTTTAAATACCATCTATTTCTTGTGGTGACTCTGACTTGATATGGGATTTGAAGGGCAGGTCAGGTCAAGAACAGAATGGAGGCATATACCATATATTTAATTTTTCTGAGGCTCAGGAGGATACAAAAATAAAGGAGAGGCTGAGTATAGTGGCATACACTTGTAATCCCAGTTTCTTGGGTGGCTAACACAGGGAGATTGCAAGTTTGATGTCAGCAAGGGCAATTTAAGGATACCCTGAATCAAAATTAAAAAAAAAATAAGGCTGGGGATGTAGCTCACTGGTAGAACACTTGCCTAGCTTGTGTGAGGTACTGGGTTCCTTCCCCAGTACTCAAAAATAAATTTAATAAAACAAATAAATATAAAGAAAGGATCTTTTTTCCCTACATGCAATCCATTGGAATTCCACATATCTAAGAGGTTTTTATTAAATGTTCTTGTCAAAGTCCTTGGCAGTCCATCTTGTTCTTGGTTGGCCTTTATTGTACCACTGAACAATTCTGGCCCAACTGGAAGACAGAAAGACGGGAAACTAGTGCATAGTTTGTCCCAGATCAATGATGCTGACTATTCACAACTCAAGTGAATAGCTGCATGATTTTTTAAAAGGAAACACCCCTCTATCAACAGCACCCAGAACAAGAAACAGACATTACCAGCACCATCCAAGTTCTTCATAGAACCAGTCATCCGACTTCTAACAGTAACCTTTACATTTACTTTTAAAACCATAGTTCTGTTTTCCTGCTTTTAAGCTTTATATAAGTAGAATTGCACTTTTTTTGCATGTCCACTGGCTTTACATTAATGACATTTGTGGCATTCATTGGTGGTACATAGGTTCCTTATCACTGTTGTGTAGTTTTACATCTCACGAACTCTTGTATTTATCCATTCTTTCTGTTCATTCCTTTTCTTTTCTTTTTTGTATCAGGGATTAAACCCAGGGACACTTAACTACTAAGCTATATCCCATACTAAATAAAAATAGGACCTCGCTAAGTTACTGAGGTTGGCCTCAAACTTGCAGTCCTCCTACAGAACATTCGGGTTGTTTCTACGTTGGGGGTTATGAAAAATTATAAATGTCATTTGTTGAACATAATGTATGCATTTCTGTTTCATATACATGCATTGTTGTCAGGTAGGTAATGCTACTATTCAGCTTAAGGAGACACTGCCAAACAATTTTCTATAGTGAATGTATTAATTTTCACTCTAGGTAGCCCAATCATTTTAGTAATTTCCTAAGTATATGCATATGTTGACTCTCTCCTCTTGGGATTCTGGACCAACCAAAGACCCTGGTTTAAGGCTCTAATGAAAAGATTATTTCAGGCCCTCAGGCAGACTAGTGAAAACTCTTTCACAGAATCAATATCAATGTGTCTGTCAATCATCACTATCTTTTTTTTAAAAAAAATTGCTTTTATTTTTTAAATACATGACAGTGGAATGCATTACAATTCTTATTACACATATAGAGCACAATTTTTTATATCTCTGGTTGTATACAAAGTATGTTCACACCAATTCATGTCTTCATACATGTACTTTGGATAATGATGTCCATCACATTCCACCATCCTTGCTAATTGGCTAACTTCACTTAGCATTAATCATCACAGTCTTGACCCCACAACTTCCACCAACTACTCTCCACTTCTGCTTCTTTAAACCCAATGTTCCCCACCCATCAGTTCTGTTCTGGGTGAGTAGAAAAGGAGAAAATTGGAGTCTAGGGAGAGAAATAGAAGTAAGGTGTACGGCAAAGCTGTGGTGTTGAACTTAGAGTGAATTTGAGAACAATCAAAGAATCAAGAGGAAAGTTTGCTCATATCTTAAGTCTTGCTCCTCAAAGGGTCCAGCTGCAGGGGGAGGGGCAGGGGAGGAGGTGTTGCCATTTCTTGCACACCCAGAAAAACATGACTCTTCATTGCATTATCTGCCACAAGGAAAATAAAGGCACATCTGTTCTTATTAAAAGGGATGGAGCAGAAAAACCTGAAAACTATCAATTAAGGGATGATAAATGAAAAATTTTTGATTGTGTAGTTCCCATGTCTAACCCTTGAAGATGAATGAAATGCTACTGGAATCTCTCTAACTAGTGCTTACTCTCCGTTGTTTCATTTTATAGTATAGATAATTTAATAAGGACTATTCACATGTATTCACAGTTCCAATGCTCTGTACTAATTTCCCAGGGCTGCAGTATCAGATTACCTCAAACTGGGTGGCCTCAAACAATAATAATTTCTTCTCTCAGAGTTCTGGAGGCCAGAAGTCTGAATTCCAGGTGGTGGCTGGCTTGGTTCCTTCCGGATGCTCTGAGAGGTGGTCTGTTGCTTGCCTGTCCCCCTAGCTTCTGGAGACCTTCCAGCAATCCTTGCTATCCCTCGGCTTTTAGATCTACCACACCAATCTCACCTTCATCTCCACATGGTTTCTCCCTGTGTGTGTCTGTGGCCAAATACCCCTCTTCTTATTAGGACATCAGTCATATTGGATTTGGGGCCCACCTACTCCTCTATGATTTCATCTTAACTTGATTGTATCTGCAAAGGCCCTATTTCCAGACAAGGTCCCATTCACAGATTCCAGGTGGATGTAAATTTTGGAAAGAGAGTTTTCAACCCAGTGGACCCCCTACATGGTTTTTCTTCGTAACTTTAAGGATAATATGAACTTTCTTCCCATGTAGATGCTCAGGAGCATAGTTCTTGCTATTGTGAATGGAACACAGATGAACATTGAGCTGGAACAAAATATAAGCTGGGAGAAGAGAAGAGGCTCTTGACCCTCCTTTGGTACATGTAGCCTTGTTGTCATAAATTAGGACACAGGGGAACTGGGGGAGGAAGCTCAGAGGACAGCTTCTGGTAACATTGACCACAGTCCTTTAGCACAATGAACTAACTCATAAACCTGCAGGGGGGAGTGTCCAAGAAGGGAAAATGCAATCTATTCATATCCAAGAAAAAATAAGGTTACCCTGCATTTTAGAAGCTCATTATCACTTGCCCATAGCCTAGTTCCAGACATCCCAGAGTAACCAAGTCCCAGGAGAATAGAGCATTCATGAAGACACAGAATCATGTCACTAGAAACTCTGTTCGATTTTTAGCCTGTGATGAAGATTGTATGTTTGTCATGTGTTTTCTCTGGAAGTTTCTCTTTTGTTAGGGTCTCACACAACACAATTGTAGGACATCTGGAAACTTGGTCCTAGAGACGTGGAGAAAAGTTCATGTTGTGGACACTACCATCTCTCAGCCTCAGATCTCCAAGTCACTCTGAGCCATTATACAAGAACTGCAAGGCCAGGTGGCATCCATGCAACTCTTTGGGTTCATGGTACCAAAAATTGGACTTTAGGTACAGATTAACTGTTGGGTTCAATAAGGAGAAAATTGGAGTATCTCAATTTATCATGCACATTTTTATTCCACTAAAAGGCAACTTTGTTATTCAATTCAAAGAAGATACATTATATTATTTGTGATCAGAAGTATCCAAATTCACTCCATCCCTTTGGATTTTTTTTTTAAATTTTAATATTTATTTTTTAGTTATCGGCGGATACAACATCTTCGTTTTGTATGTGGTGCTGAGGATCGAACCCGGGCCGCACGCATGCCAGGCGAGCGCGCTACCGCTTGAGCCACATCCCCAGCCCCCCTTTGGATTTTTGATTTATTTTAATATTTGGTTAATGACTAAATTTTAAAGACAATCAATGTTGCAACATAACAGTGACAGCAAATGATAAAATTCCGCACTCCCAGCTCAATTCAAAGCAAGTTATGTTTTCAGAAAAAGGTACTTTTAAAGGCAAAAGATGAAAATTAGCATAGGCCTAATGCCTAAGCTGCCTCCTAATGCACAGTTGCCTCCTTAGAAACTCTAAAAGGGGATCTCAGAGGTCCCTTTTTTTTTCAGTCAATGGACCTTTATTTTATTTATTTGTGGTGCTGAGAATCGAACCCAGTGCCTCGCACATGCCAGGCAAGCGCTCTACCCCTGAGCTACAACCCCAGCCCTCCGAGGTTCTTTTGAGGGCTGTTTCTATAAGAACTCCACATAGAACAGAACATAATTACATTCTGTTTCAAAAACAGCTCTTGCCAAGTGAGGTGCTGCCCTCAACCATGCTCAACCCCACAAGCTTGCTGACTCTTCCGTTCTGACTCACACACTCGTCTCTTGCCCCTGGGTTTTCTCAGCTGGCGATGGGACATGCTGAGTGCAGGCTGAAGTTCAGGACAGGATCACAGAAACATCGGGGAAGTCAACGTGAGAAAGAAGCCAGGAAATTCAGATTGTGCTGAAAATACAGCCCATCTGTCATTAATTTCGTGGTGAAGCTTCAGCTCACCCACAGGGCAGCTCCTCGTAGAGCAGGAAAGGGGCATCATGTTGAACGATCCTCAGAAACCCCACAATGTAGCTCCTCGTCGAAGTGATCTTTCACTGCCTGTATTTGCTCTCTTATATCTTCCTTGGGTTCACAGAACTTTTTAACCATGTACATCCTGAACTCCTTCTCTGTCATTTCTTCTGCTGTGGATGCCAATCATGGCATTTGCAGGTAAATGGATGGCGTTGGAGAAGATAATGCTAAGTGAAGTTAGCCAGTCCCCCCAAAACAAATGCCAAATGTTCTCTCTAAGGTGATTGACTCATAGTGGGGTAGGGAGAGGGAGCGTGAAAGGAATAGACAAACCCTAGATAGGGCAGAGGGGTGGGAAGGGAAGGGAGGGGGCAGGGGGTTAGCAATGATGGTGGAATGTGATGGACATCATTATCCAAAGTACATGTATGAAGACATGAATTGGTGTAACACACTCTCTATACAGAGATAAGAAAAATTGTGCTCTATATGTGTAATAAGAATTGTAATGCATTCCGCTGTCGTGTATTTAAAAAATAAAATCAATTAAAAAAAAATAAAAGAAACCTCACAATAGACAGATCTCCAGGGGGCTCCATCCTTGTTGGAAGCCTTGGTGTTTCCTTCAGGTGAACACAAATGAAGACGTGGATGTGGGTTTAAAGGTCTTTACCCTCTCAGGCCTGGATCACACTCTGCTCGAAGGATGTTTATAGCATGAGACACACGTGGGCTCACGTAGGCTGGGGGCATCTAGAACCACCCACCTGGGTCCACTCTGGGATTGATGTTCATGAGCAGATGTAACTGACCACAGTGTTTAATTTTTTTGTTTTGTTTTTTGTTTTGTTTTGTTTTGGGGGGGGGTTGTTTTTGTTTTTGTTTCGCTAAATTCACAAAATTGAAATTGTAGAAGTGAAATGTCATTTTGATGCAACTTCACTCTATTTCAAACAGACATAGGGATGAATAAGGATGTGTACACATTTCCATATTTGCATAGTTACTACATAATTAATTAATAGTTTCTTAGTTAATGCAGTTACATGTATAGGATCTATGTATTTCATGGAAAAAGAGTGAATAGATGCTTTTAAGGATTATGGATTTTAAAAGCTTCTGAGTGGCAGAAATACATCTAGAATTAAAACTAATGAGCTTAAATAAATCATTGATTTTGTGACAGCTTTAAATCTATAGGCTTTCAGGGATAAATATTTTAAGGTACGTTTTGTTTGATTTTTTTTTCCGCCAGTGCTAGAGATTGAACTCAAGGCCTCTCACATGCTAGGCAAGTGCTCTACCATTGAGCTACATCCCCAGTTCTTTTTATTTTATTTTCAGACAAGGTCTCTCTAAGTTGCCCAGGCTGGCCTCACACTTGCAATTCTCCTGCCTCAGCCTCCCAGGTATTTGGGATTACAGGTGTGAGCCACCATGCCCAGCTTAAGATATATTTTATGGCTGAGGATATGGCATAATGGTAGAGCACTTGCCTAACATGCACAAAGCCCTGGGTTTAATTTCCAGCATGATAACACACACACAAACACAGAGAGAGAGAGAGCTAGGTTTTTTGAAAAATTATATTATCTCAAGTTGAGAACATGAAAGAACCAAGCAAATAAGTGGTATCAGCTTGAAATAATGGAACTAATCAAGTACTGAAGATAAATATTTTGTTGTTGATGATGTTACCAGATAATGGGCTATAAAATAAACTCAAATACAATTTTTAACAGATTATTTTCATACATCAAATAAATAATAAATTAAAACGAATGGAGGAAGTCCAGCAAACTTTTTTAGCAAATAAAAACAAAAATTAAAAGAATAGAAGGCTTGGTGATAATTGCAAGGTCATTTACTTTAAAATGTTGCTATCTTAAAGTAAAACATTATTAAATTAGGAATGATTTTAAACAAATTCCTCATGGAAACAGATGGAGACTTTGGCAAGTTTCAAGATCTTTTTTAGAATTCTCTGCTCCCTCCAAAACTATGGGAGAACATTTTCTTAATTGTTTCAGCAATTCTTTTTACCCTCCCTTCACCCTTTTCTCTCTTGGAGGAGACAACAATGTTATTCTCATTACAATTGATGGGATTTGCTTCAAGAGGCCATTAAAAAAGCCTGTGAAATCCATCTGACTGTATCAGATAGAAAAACTCCTTCTTTTTCAAGAAGAAGTTTTATTCCAGGGAGAGAAAAAAAAAGTTACCAACTACCAAAACTTTGCCCCACCTGCCTCCTCTCAGAGGCCTCTGGTCCTAAGGGAGTGACTGAAGTTGAGTAGGTCCCCCAGGTCTTCCAGCCTCTCATCCAAAGGTAGGTCCACCAGCCAGAGCCAGAGAGGAGCCAGGTCTGGACACCTGGGCTGGGGCCCATCCTTGAGGCTCCATGCATGAAGAGCTGTGTTGACTTTATCCAAAGACAAGAAATGAAATGTGTTTCCCCAGCAATCGAACATATGGAAGGAAATCAGATTTGTCACAGCCACAGGCTGATGCAGACTTTCTGAGCTTGTCAAGAGATGTGACCAGACAACAAGCATTTCACATTATACAACAGGCTTAGTTTGGTTGGTTGGTTGGTTGGCTTTTATACATATCTCTGATCATGATCCATCCTGAAGTCAGTCATGCTCTAGGTCACCATAACCATACCACAGTGCGTGCACACGCATGTATGAGCACACACACACGCTGGAAAGCAGAAGCAGCACTGTGTATGAAGCAAGTTGCTCATCAAATACCAAGGACTAAATTCTAGCTACAAGTAAATGTAAAGAAAGCAAGGCTACTGCTCACCCACCCCCCCTTACACAGCACTTCTGTCTCTTCCCTGGGACATTCCTGAGATGTTCATCATCTCAGTGGGTCGTGTGCATGTGTGTGTGTGTGTGTGCGCGCGCGCGTGTACGTGTTATGTGACAGAAGCTCATTACCCGTGAGGACTGGGTCACCACCACCAATCTTGTTTTCCTCTCTGAACCAGCCAGAATCTGAATTCAGGTCTCCAGAGAGGTGCATGTGCCAAGCCATTCATGTCCTCTGTAATAATAAGTGACACATCCACTGTAGACAGAGGTTCTGGGAACAGAGAAGCAAACTCAGAGAACAGAGCCAGGCTTAACATTCCCCGAAACCCCCGCCAGTGTGGCCCCCAAATTCCAAAATGGCTCCCTTGAGGGACATTTGTTTATCCATTCATTTGTATCCCTTGGTTTCCTTCTTTTACCCCAAACCAGGGAAAGGGACAAAAGATACTAAAAGCAATGGTACATTCTTGCCATATTTCTCATTCATTTTGGAACTAGGAGGCATCAGCAATCTTGTGGGAAAGTCACTGCTTAGGAGGTTTCTAACCCCATGTCCTAATGACAGTGGTCTGCAGTTTTCTGTTTTGCCTAAATTTTTAGATAAGGTCATAATTCCTGGTTGCTTGGCTGATCAAGTTTCAAGTTCTTCTCAGGTGCATATCAATCATTCCCAGAGACAAAGCATTTCACATAACATAAGAGGTTGGTTTTTTAAATATATTTTTGGTCTGAATATACAAGACTTCTGTGTCTTTGAGGGAAAACATATATCTCAAGAAAAATAAAAATAAGAATAAAAACTGCCTTTTGTCTCTCTCTCTCTCTCTCTCTCTCTCCCTTCTCTCCTCCTTCTCTTTTCTCCCTACATCTCTCATCCTCTTCATGTCTCTCTCTCCTATCTCCCCTCTTCTCTTTGTCTCTCTCCCCTCTCTCTCTCCCTTCTTTCTTCTCTTCCAACATACTGACTGTGCGATCTCTCTCTCTCTCTCTGCCCCCTTCTCTCCCTCCCCCCTTTCTTCTCATGGCCTCCTCTTCTCTCCCTATCTCATTCCCTCTCTTATTCCCTTTCTCTCTCCCTTCTCTCTTTTGCTCTGCTTACTCTGTGCGTCTCTGTCTCTTATCTCTGTCTCCTCTCCCTCTTCCTTTCCCCCTCATCAAATCTAAAACCCGCCCTCCTCACCAGCTGCAGCCAGACCCCAGCACTGCATTGCTTAACCAAATGCACTCAAAATAAAATGTATAAGGAAACCACAGAAACGAAGACAATTAGGGTAAATAAGATCCAGTGATCAAATATAGCTAATTTGTATCCATAATATTTGGGAGTTACACAGTCTGCTTCAATTTGAAAGACAGCTTCCAGACCACACTGGTTTTTTTTTTTCCATGGGGACTGCCTTTTGCTTTAATTATTGAACCTTAAGAATTTTTGCTATAATTTGGGGTTAGCTTGTAATTCTTGAAGAAGAAGAAAAAAAAATCTAGTCCATAAATCCTCCTGTATTCCATCACTTCCAATAATAGGCTTCTGTGGCCAAATTCACCATCAATTAGCTGTGTTTTTCAGAGGGAGTGGATGAAGCCGGGAGAGAAATTGCAAAAACTAAACTCCCAGCGAGCATGGCCTCAAATGGCAGGGGGGTGAATGGAAACTCCTTGGCAAAGAGCCTTGGCTGAATAAAATATATAAGAAAGGCCTCAAAAATAGAATATGTGGTGAGGAAAAAGGGAACTCTAAATAGCAAGACTTCACCCTCCCATTTTAAGAGATTTCAAGCACTCTTGTGGCAAATGGTAATTAGGAGTTTTATAAAATTATCCACAATTTTAAAATGTATTCTGAGGCTCCATTTGTTATGGCTAATTGATGTTGATGGTAAGGAGGTGGGGTGTGCCCTTGGTCACCACCCAGGTATGCAGGGGTACACAGGGGATTCCCACAAGTTGGTCTGAAAGGACAGTGACTATGATGAAGGAAGAGGGTACAGCCTGGGCCATCCCACTCGATGCTAGATCATTTCACAGAGTCACAGGTTCTCAAAAAGCACCATCTAGGAGCTAGTGGCATGCAGTATCAGCAATGTGCTGTGGTTTGGATATGAGGTGTCCCCTCCAAAGCTCCTATTAATGCAGGAATATTCAGATATAAAATGATTTAATTATGAGAGCTATAACCTAATCCATTTATCCTAGTTTGAATGGACTAACTGATGGTAAATGGAAGAGGTGGGTCCCCAGGGTTGGGTGTGCACTGGAAAGGTGCAATTCCCTGAGGCTCTTCTTCTTTCCTTCTCTATGCTTCCTGGATGCTAGAAACAGCAGAACTCCTCCGCCATGCCCTTTTGCCGGGATGCACTGGGCCCAGAGCAATGGTGTTAGTTCTCTATGAACTGAGACCTCTGAAACCTTGAGCTTCAAATAAACATACCCTCCTCCAAGTTGTTTTTATCAGGTATTTTGGCCACAGCAATCCAAATACTGGCTAAAAAACCACTTTCTATACTGTAATCCTTCAATATCTGGGGCTCACTTCACAGAGAGGGACTGCACCCACTTCCCAGAGTCAGCTACTTCCTAAAGATAGCAAGCAACTCACTTGCAAATGCACATTTCACATGCAAATCAGTCAATCCAGAGCTGTAAACTTAACCACCTCCTTTATTGGGCTCTCATACTCTGGGCCACCATCCACCTAGTCTACTCACTTGAGGATCAGATACCACACAACTAGGAGCAGGCTTACGTCCCAGAGCCCTGAAATTGTTCAAAATCGCTCACCCCAAAACTGTTTACCCTGCCTTGCCTGTTCCTTCCCAAAGAAACCACCATAAAGTCTCTTGTATATATTCCCTGGTTCCCTCTGCCTCCTGACCAACTAGGTGCTTCTCTTTATGCCTCCCCCATGACATGACTTGGCCCCTCCTCTTGAGAACTGTGAGCAGTATTCTGTGTTTTCAATGGCAGTAACTTCCTGATCTGTTGTCCTCACCATCCCTGAATAATAATAATGAAGCCTATACTTGAAAACACAGGTATTTCCAACCAGAGACATCAAAAGCCCAATTTATTTTGTAGGAAGAATAGGTTCATTTTCCAGCAAATCAACCCAGGGTGAAAAAAAAGTAAAGCAAAACAATAACATTCCAAATTTCAAAGAATGAAATATTTTCCATGTATCACATTGGCAAAATATACAGATGGCAAGAGCATGTTGTAGGAAAATGGGCAGTCCCACAGGCTGTTGTGGGAATGTTAGTAAGCACAACTCTTCTGGAAGGATGTTTGGCCAAAGTATTTAAAGCCTTATAAATGTGAACACCCTTGAATCCAGAAAATCTTTCTCAAAGATTAGTAAAGTGATTTTCCTGAAAGAGTTGTTTTTAATTGAAAAAAAGTGGGAGGAAAGATCAACAATGAAACATCCAATAGTGAGTAACTGGTTAAGTAAATAATGGTACAGACAGAAAGTGGGGTGCCAGCCTTCCACTAACAAGTGTTAACCTAGAAAAATGTTCACAGTATAAATCTAAGTTTAAAAATGTGTTACAGAGCAGCCTGTATAAACTGATGGAATCAAAGAAAATAACGATGTCTAAATACAGAGTATCCCAAATTAAAGAGACTGAAGAATTTATCACCAGGTATCTGACAAGTGGAAAAACATACCCACCAATATCTGCTCCAAATGTGTTAAAACCACAAATCCCCCACTTCTAGCACCAACACATGTGGAGGGGGACATCAGCACCCAGGGGTCTCCAAAGGCTGTCAGGGACACTAGGGACAGACATACAAAGGTCTGGAAAGGGTTGTGCTGAGGCATAAATTGTAGTTATTTTTGTATGATGAAACTATAGGTATTTTAAGATTTTGTCCATTTTGTGTATTTGTATACCTAAAGTTTCTATAATGAACATATCTCTCCTACATTAAGAAAAAATACATTCATAAAATATTTTCATAAAGCATGGAAAGAAGAGTCAACTAGAAAGAGGTATTGAAATCCCTCACCTCTTAATCAGACAAGATAAATTAATCATTCCATCTTTAGGACTATGAGGATACCTTCGTAACAGCTGGTTATAATTCAGACCATGGGGCTGACTACGTGCTTTGCTGAGGACTATACAGTCATCCCCACAAGGGACACATTCCAGACACACAGTAGATGCCTAACACAGACAGTACCAAATCTATATACTACATTTTCTTCTTATGCATGCATGCCTATGATAAATTTCCAAGTTTTTGATGAAAGGAAGCAACTCATAGCTTCTCTTTGCAATATCTGAATTGCCAGCATTACCACTCTTGTGCTTTGGGGACATTGTTAAGTAAAATAAGCTTTACCTGAACACAAGCACTGACACCACAACAGTCAATCTGATAATCAAAATGACTACCAAGCGACTAAGAGATGGGTAGCATATACAGCATGGATACATTAGAAAAGGGATGATTCACATCCTGAACTGAATGAAATGTGGTGAGATTTTATCATACTCCTGAAAATGTCATGCAATTGAAAATTTATGAACTGTTCATTTCTGGAATTTTCCATTTAATATTTTCAGACTTCTATTGACCCATAGTACCTGGAACCAAGGAAAGCAAAACCGCAGATAAAAGAGAATGACTGTTTGCTGGGCTAAAGAACAGGGCCCAGAGTTTGTCAGATGTACCTGCTCTTTGGATGTATGACCATCCCAGAGTGGGGCAGCATGTCATTTTTGAACTTGTCTAGTCTTTTACAATAGCAGATATCTACAGCTGGAGGCTGAAAGGAAAACCAAACTGAAACAAAAACAAGCAAGTCAATATCATGGCTAAATAATAAATAAATATATATATATATATATATATATATATATATATATATATATCTTTTATTAAACTGTCAAAATTATTTTCAGCTCAGCACCATTTTGGAGGATCTTATCTGTGCCCGACAGAGGCTAGATTTTGAGAACAGAGAAGTGAATGGGACACAGACTCCACCTGTCCAGTGTGGACAATTCAGCATCTTCTCACCTGGTGGGGCAGAAATCACAGAGGCCTTTGAAAGTATACAGACATGGTGTTAGATTCCACTGACTGTCTAAAAAAATTTAATCAGCCCCAGCCTTAGTTTCCATATCTGCTAAATGGGGATACTAATAAATATTCCAGAGATGCTGGGAGAACCACATCTATGAGATGGCTTAGCAGGCCTGCATCACCCCATTTCTGAGAACTGTGAACAAATGACTAGCACCTGCGGGAGCACTCCAACCCTGCTCCCCAGAATTCTCACCACATAACTTGGAATCATTACTTCAACCAACAACAGTTCCAAGAATGCCTAGAGGACATTGAACATGAAGTATTTGTATAGATTTCAATCAATCTTCATTTTATTGTGTGGGTTTCTAGAAGTATTTAAGCTAGGTGAAAGGAAAGACTGTGACGTGATTGTCATATGTGTTAACAAATTGGTTGGGTCTTCACAGCTTAAAAAAAATATAGCTGTGGATAATAGGCAGAACAAGTCTGTATTAATCCTTTTCTTCTTGCAGCATGAGATTAGTACTTTTCACATTTATAATTATCTATGACATTTTTCTTGTGCATATTTAAGAAAACTTTTATTGCCTTGCAAACCTGATTCTTCTTGTAGATTTATTTAGTTACCTTGTAGGAGTGAGAAACTACAGATACTTGACTTAACAGAGTCCAAGATCCACTGCAAACTTGGGTTTGGCTCTGAGGCTTCTCCATTGTGTCTCCTGATGCTTAGTCCAGATGCAAGGCCGATTGTGTTAGTCCAGGTCTGTGCTAGTCAGCTTTCTATTACTGTAACCAATACCTGAGCTAATCACTTAACAAAGAGAAAGGGTTTATTTTGGCTCACAGTTTTGGAGTTTCAGTTCAAGGTCAATTGGCCCATTGATTTGGGGCTTGTGGCAAAGAAGTACACCATGGCAGGAGAGCATGGCAAAACTGTTCATCTCATGGCTGGGATGAGAAAGAAATGACAGGAAGGGCTGCAGTTCAAGTATTTCCCTTCAAGGGCACACCCTCAATGACTGGAGGACCTCTCAGTCTACCTCTTCAAAGTTCCACCACTTCCCAATAGCACCATGGGCTGAGGACCAAGCCTTTAACACATGAGCCTTTGCAGGGACGCAGGGACATTTATCCAAGCTATAGCAAGGTCCTAGAGAAGAAGGTGTCAAGGCAAGGTGAAACACGCAAGGATTAAATGGGGGGAATCTGTAAGTATAAGGAGAGCCAGGTAAGTCTGGGGAAGCCATCAGAACACGATGCAAGTCTGGCCCTAAGTGAAGGAGAGGGAATCAAAGTTGGACCAGACCACAGTCTAAATGCATCTAGAAGGTTATCAGGCAGTCCTTAAAGCAATGTTGCCCATCAGAGAAATCTTCCTGGAAAAGGCCTGCCTCAGTATCCCTGCTTCTCAGTGTCCAGGAATGACCTACAGAAGAAGCATGACTCCAAAGATAGGTAGAAGCACAGGAATGGATTTCAGAGCTAGCAGCCTGGCCCTGTGGCCCATTCTGCCTCTGTAGTTGGAGACACACTCTCCTAGGCACCATATCTGCACTGAGGGAAGCTTAATCATTCTCTAAGCATTTACACATTGTAAATTCACCTTTCCACATTGCTAGAGTATCCATGGCTACCATGAGATTTGAATATTTATTTCCTGTGGCACTTCATACTTTTTTAAAAATATATTTATCTTTTAGTTGTAGTTGGACACAATATCTTTATTTTATCTCTTTATTTTTATGGGGTGCTGAGGATCAAACCCAAGGCCTCACACATACTAGGCGAGTGCTCTACCACTGAGCCACAACCCCAGCTTTGCTTCATATTTTTTAATACATGCTTTTGCTTTCTCCTTGACTAAATTCAGCAAATACAAGTAGACAGGAGGCACTGCGCTGGGCGGGGGGCAAAGGGCACAAAATGCACTGACTGTCCTGGAGCAGGGCTGAGGGAGACCTGAGAGGCACACAAGGCCACCTAAGGGAGGGAGGAAGACTGAGAGAAGTAGTCGTAAAAGAGGCAGATGGAGAAGAAAAAGGGGAAGTTATCAGAGTATAGGGGAAAAAATTAGACCTGAGCTTGTTCATATAATTCAAAGGAGAAGAGGGTATTGGGGAAAAGGCCAATTGGCAGACAGATAAAGAGAATCCCAGAACCCTGAGTTGTAGGCAGGGGAACACAGTATTTCCACAACATTGATGAGACTGGGAGACTATCTTTGCTTCAGTGCAAGTAGAGACAGAACGAGGACCCAGTTCTGGGGCTCATTTTGTGCATTTGCCAACTATGCATTCCTTTGCCCACTCTTTCCCCTTCCTTCCTTCATTACTGTGATCTTCATGGCAACTCTTTTATCTTCTGTGGTCCCCTCACATCTCTCTCCTCATCTTTCTCACCATGGAAGAGGTGCTATTAGTCTCCATCCAGCTAAATAATTTTTTTTTATTCCATTAGGGGAGATAAGACAGAATCACACAAAGTGAGTCTCTTCACGTTCAGCACAATTCTCTCTGAGCCTCCACCTTCCTGGCGCTGATGGGGGAAATAGTCCAGCTGCTACACACTTGGAGCTGAGAAAGCTTCTCCAAAAAACTTATTTGGCCCAGCGACAACCAGAAAAGAAAAGGAACATGTTCCCCTGAATTTCTCAGCACCCCCCCACCACCAACAAAGTTTAGAGCCACACCAGAGCCCAGTGGAACCTGCAGTATGGGTCTGTGTTACAACAGAAGGATGAGGGTCTCCCTGTTCATAGGGTCCTTGTGGTAAAATAATCCTGTCAACGGGAGACTAAGCAGGCTTCTCAGTGCCAGACAGTCTGGGTTTGGGGTGTGTCAGTCAGCTCTCTGTTACTGTGACAAAGATCTGAGATAATCAACTTAAAAAGAGGATAAGATTTACTTTGACTCTCCGTTTTGGAAGTTTCAGTCTGTGGTCAATCAGTCCATTGTTTGGGGCCTGTGGCAAGGCAGCACATCATGGTAGGACTGCAGAGCAGAGGAAGCTGCTGGCCTCTTGCTGGCCCAGAAACAAAAAGAGAGAGGAAATGTCTATGATCCAAATATTCCCTCCAAGGGCATGTCCCCCAATAATGTAACCTCCTCCCACTAGGCCCCACTTCTTAAAGGTTCTACCACGTCCCAATAGCACCATGGACTGGGGACCAAGCATTTAATACATGGCCCTCTGGGGGACATGTAAAATCCAAAATAAAACAGGGCATCATCTATTTATAGGATTAAATGCCTGTTACACAACATCAGTCACCCTGAACCTGAAGACTTTAGGCACTTAGGGTAAACTGCCATCTCCTCTGTAGTAGGAGGAATCCCCAGTCCAAAGGGAGGCAAAGATTTGGGTAGCTCCTTCTGCTGGAAAAATAGAGGCTCCCTAGTACCAGAGATTATACCAACCAGACAATGCAGAGTCAGCCACATGAGCACCTTGAGGCAAATCTTTTTGTTGCACCAAAGATGTTGTTTTAGTCAGCTTTTTTTTTACTGTTGTCACCAAAAGACCTGACCAGAACAATTGGAGAGAAGGAAAAGTTTATTTGGGGACTCATGGTTTCAGAGGTCTCAGTCCATAGATAGCCAGCTCCATTCCTCGGGACTTGAGGTGAGGCAGAACATCATGGCCAGAGAGTGTGGTGGAGGGAAGAAACTCACATGATGATCAAGAAGCAGAGAGAGACTTCACTTGCAAGATACAAAATATAGACCTCAAAGGCAGGGCCCAGTGTCCACTTCCTTCAGCCACCTCTACCCACCTTCAGTTACCACTCAGTTAATCTCTTCAGGGTGATTAATTCACTGATCGGGTTAGGCTCTCATAACCCAATCATTTCTCCTCTAAACTTTTTGCATTGTCTCACGTATGAGCTCTTAGGGAACACCTGACATCTAAACCATAACAGATGTGCAGCCAAAATAACTGCATTATACAAAATGATAGTTGGTGTTAAAAATAGCCTCAGATGTAAATGTAATGGCTCCTCAAAAACTGAAAAGAGAGCTTCAGCAGGTGAGATTATGAGGCAAGTCTTCATAAAAGGGAGATATGGTCAGGCTCTAAAAGATAAGGTAAGATTTGGTAGTGTAGCATGGTAGGCCAGGGCATTACAAACCAAGTTGTAAATATGAAACAAGATGGTAGAGAACAGGAAGGAGTTGGGAGCAAGCATCAGATCCAAACACAGGTAGCTATTAACACCTGAAGTGCCCTGGACTTAGATCAAGGTTAACCAAAATACCTGGAATCATTTCCTATTAAGATTTCAGGACAGGATTCAGAAATGTCATTTTGATCAGTTAAATTATAGTACCAGTGATTCACACCGAGTGAACATGAGTTGGTGTCTACACTACTGTTCTCATACAGTTTGATCTTTTGTTCAATTGGAATCCAACAGGGAAAAAAAATTATTGTAGTCCTCAAATTTTGCTACTTAGTTAGTGTGAAAATCCCCACAACGAAATTCTTTCTTCATCTTCTTCTTCCCAAATATGCAGTTCTTTTCAGCTCATTTCAGGTGCTGAATTCCAAAAGTTTCTTGACATTTGGGGACAAGCTACCTGGTTTGTACATGTTGCAGGATAAAGAACCTCTGGAACAAAACGCCAATTCCTAGATCCTGACAAGGAATGTCTACCAAAAGTGCTCTCTGCACAGGAAGAGGGCACTGGAGGCTCAGAGCAGGGAGACCGGGCCTCCTGCTTCCTCTCCCTGCTCCATGGCTCCAGTGCTGCCTTTTCATTTGAGCTGTGACGCAAATATTTCCAAATGACCCCAAGATGTTTTTCTCTGCCTTACATTGTTTGTCTTGAGGTAGACTGGGTGTTAAAGATAAGCCAGGTTTGGAACCGGGGTTGGAACCAAGTGTGACTAATCACCGGCCACTGGTGCAAGGAATGCTCCTCCCGTGTGCCAGAGCACATCCCTCCCCCCTTGCTCTCTGCTCAGTCACGTCCTGCTCTCCCCTACCCACCCACCTCCAAGAAAATGCTCCCAGTGGACAATATAGTCAGAGCCGTGCCACCTCTCTTCAGGCCCACAGCATGCCACTGCATAGTCAGGGTGATCAGAGTGTGTACCTGTGCTGACAGCTGCTCCCTTGGGTTGACTCAGCTACCCATTTCTAGCATCTGCTCCTCTGCTCATCTGGCTCTCACAGGGACTTTCTGGAAGACATTGAATTTCAATGATCTGTTTTCTTATCAATAAGAAAAGGAAGTTGGCAAATAGGAGGTATGTCATCCTTTCATAGCAGACTTACTAATTAATTGTGTCCCTGAGATCCAACACGAATTCAGAATCCTCAACCCAGGCTCCAGGTGGCAACTACCAGGCAACTGTTGTTGACTTTTTTAATAAAAATGATTTGCAACCCCGGAGCTAAACTTCCTTCCAGATCTGATGGTTTATTATGCATAAATAGAATGCAATGACAATGTAGCATTAAGAGCAGTGTGGTAGCCAGGTGCTGTGGCACACACCTGTAATCCCAGTGGCTCCAGAGGCTGAGGCAGGAGGATCAGAAGTTCAAACCCAGCCTCAGCAACTTAGTGATGCCCTGAACAACTTAGTGAGAGCCTATTTCAAAATAAGAAATAAAAATAGGCTGAGGATGTGGCTCAGTGATTGAGTATTCCTGGGTTCAATCCCTGTGAAGAAGAAGAAGAAGAAGAAGAAGGAGAAGGAGAAGGAGAAGGAGACGGGGAAGAGGAAGAGGAAGAAGAAGAGGAGAAGGAGGAGGAGGAGGAGGAGGAGGAGGAGGAGGAGAAACCAGTGTGATAGACCAACTGATCTTGATGTATATCTGTCTTTCTATAGTTAACATTGAATGAAGGCTGATTTAATTTTTTAAACTCAGCACATGCCTTTATTTGAAGTAAAATATCTTTAAACTCAGTGATGAAAATTGAGACTCTTTGGGTAAAACCATAGCATTTCTTTGGTCATATACTTTGCACCTTTCCCAAATGAGATATGCCAGACAAGAGGACAACAGAACCTGCCGTATGGGTACCTTCCAGTGGAGGCACACAGGTCCCTCGTCTAAAAAATCCTTTCATTGCTTAAATGGCTGGAATCCAGTTATCTTATCCAAGTCCTTTTCCTTCTTCCCTGTTGTCAATTCCACAAAATATCAGGCAATCAGAGAAGGACAAACAATGTCAAATCTTTCTTTGGTGAAATGAGTTAAGCAGATCTAGTAGCCCATGCACTCAAAATGAAAAGAAAAAGGAAGGCTAGGTGTCAAAAAACATGAGACCTGATGGTAGGAGCCTCAGGCTGAGGGTCTCAGCACCTCGGGAAGGTGTTGTGCTCCTCCTGTTTCTGGCATGTCTTGGGCTTTGCCAGTTTACATATGTCTCACCCCATAGACTGGTAAACTCTTCAAGGAGAGACGCCTTGCTTTATCCATCTCTAAATCCCTAGAGCCTGGGAGATCAATCAGCTAATTGTTGATAAATAGTTTCTCAGTGACTCTTCTCATTGCTCAAGTCTCCAAGAAGCAGACTTGAAAATATCTGGGGATTTTAGAAGGCAATCTGCACACTGTATAAAAAACATACCCATCACTGGGAAGCGGTAAAAAGACCCCGAAAATCCTTTTTTGGGACACTGTTCCTGGAAAAGTGAGCCAGAATATTGCTTCCAGGCTTGACTACAGTTTCTATCAGGCTGATCCAATTTGCAGCCTCTCCAGCGGGCACTCAGTGTCCAGGGGCAGTGGGGGTGGGGGGAGATTCTTTGAAGAATCAATATCAGATGCTGGGACCATCCCAATCTTTGGCCCTTGGGCAAAACACAATCGACTTGAAATGGCAAAACCCCCGAGAAAGTTCATTAGAACATCTGGCACCTTATCAGGGATTTATCAAGCTTTCCCAAGTTGATCCAAGCTGTGCTTTAATGAAAATCGCCTGTCCATGAACAATTTATGCCAGGAAATTTTTCCTTTTCTTCTCCCCCTTCTCCTTCTGTCTCTCCTCCTTCTTCTCTCCGTCCCTCCCTGGCTGGAATCACTACAAACATTAAGTCTGAATAGTGAATGTGCCTCACACTTCTAGGCCTGCTGTATACACTGTTATAATCAAACATTTGTGCTTAGTTTAACCATCTATGCCAAAATAAAAAAAGTGTCATAGACATCCATCATCACAGCTTGAAACTGGGAATTATAAGAGGTTGAATTACCCTTGACTTTTGCAACTGGGTCCTTCGCCAAGACAACACAACCTTTCAGTCTTCATTTGTATGAGAAAGAGAGATCTTCATGTTTTACTAATTTTTTAGACTGGTAATTTTATATATGCACATATTTCAATTAACTAATTATTATTCCTCTGTACTTGTGCCTATGAGGTGACTTAACTAGAGAAGTTGCAACAGAGTACTACCCATCAATTTAAAGTCTACAACCTTTGTTCATAATCTCGGGGGAAAATAATCTCTTTGAACAATTAAAATGCCTTTATCATAATATTACCATGCACTTCTGCATTTCTCTTCTCTGCCCCAACTCAGTTGGCGTGTTTTACTTTGTGAGTCCTTCATTTCCATGAATAAATTAGCTTACCACAGTGGTCAATGAGGCAAAGAAAAGGGGGTACACTTGGAGGGAGGCTACATAAAGGACAACCGGACCTCAGGACCAGAAATTCTCAAGGGTCTAAAATTGGAAACTCACAGGCCCCCCAGTGGTCTAAAAAATATGAAAAATGCCAAAAACTAGAACGAGAATTAAAAGCCAAAACCTGAGGAGCCAATGGCAGAGGTTAAATGGATGGGAAGGAGGAATAGGCACAGTAGGGGGTATTTGGGGGGTAATAAAATCACTCTGCGCTACTATGATGGAGAATACATGCCCTTATACATTGCCCAAATCCACAGACTGTCAACCCCTAATGTAAACCTTGAACCCTGGGTGGTAACTATGTGTCAATACAGATTCATCAACAGTAACAAATGAACTGCTCTGGTCTGGATGCCAACCGCCATGCATAGGTCAAGGAAACTCTCTGTACTTTCTGCTCAATTTTGCCATGAACCTAAAACTGCTCTTAACATAGTTTATATTTCTTAAAAATCTAAAATTACTCCTCCTGACATAAAATAACCCAAAAACAGGGGAAAAAAAAGAAATAAGCACAAATTTAAATAGAAGATTAGAGATCATCTGTACAATACAAAAATTCTATTCAGCAAAACAAAACTGTATGTCATTCACTACTTCATGCATTTATTCAATAAATATCAAGTATAAGAAAAAGGCAACTGGTTAAGTAAATATAAGAATGCCGCCCATAGAATTAAAAAGGTTAAGATGAGGAGTGAAGATAAATAGACAACTAACTAAGTAGAAAGACCTTCAGGGAAATAAATATTCACTCAAGAAAAATAGGGAAGTTCAACATGACCCACCTTCGAGCCTGTAATGGACTCAACTGTGTCCAAGCTCTGATGAGCAACAGGTGGACAGATCCTAGATACATGGCAAGGTAAAAAGAGGATCAAAAGCTAGAAGCAGGAAATGGTACATCCACATGTGTGGCAAAAGAGGAGAGGGTTTCATGCTCAAGGACAAAGGAATGTCTAGGTCCTCCCCACTGCTGTTCCCCTATCCCAAAGAAGAGAGGAAAAGGCTCATGGAGGGAACCTCTGCTCCTTTCCTTGCTTAGGGACTCTTGCTTTTTCTTACTGTATTGCACTTACATCCCTTTTTTCCAACCCACGCATGTATCTAATGCATGTCAAACTATCATTCACTATCTTTATTTTCTTTCTTTTTTAAAAATTTTTCATTTTGTTTATGTTTTTCATTTATTTTGAGACAGGGTCTGGCTTCAAACTTGCAAACCTCCTATCTCAGCCTCCCAAGTAGCTGGAATGACAGGCCTGTACCACCACACCCAGTTTCTTTTCTTTATTTTAAAATTTATCTTTGTATTTCACAAATAATGTACGGATATGTTCACATTGTAAAAATTGCAAATGCCGCAAAGTGAGTCTCATTCAACCTTTCCCCAACTCCCCCAATCTTCATGTCCTCTGAGAACCATGATCTGCAGACATTTCCCAAAGACCATCTTGAGAGGCCTCCATTGCTATAAGGTCCACCTCTTTGAATATTAGTACAGCCACTCCCTCTCCCGAGAACCAAATTTGGTTAATTTAAAACCCAATATAGTTGTAGATTAAAAGAAACATATTGACCGAGCACAACATGAATACCTCCATGATTCCATGATTCCAACAAACCAACGGTGTAATAATTAAAGACATTGATGCAGTTGTAAATATGAGTTATGACTGGATATGGGGATGATAATAAGGAATCACTGCTAATACTATCGACATGTGATATTGGATCCACATCTTTATGAGTCCTTATTTAGAGATATAATCTGAATCCTTTATAAATAAAATTATATGAAGCCTGGGATTTGCTTCAAAATGGTAACTGGTCAGGAGAGAGTAGGGGTGGAGGGTAAGCATGGAAACAAGATTGGCCATGCATGGATAATTGTCAAAGTTGGCTGATGGGTACTTAGAGGTTTTCTTTTGCATGTGCTTAGAATTTTCCATAATAAAAATAAAAAAAAAAAAAACAGTAAGTTTGGCTGAGTTTCACTGGCATAGTCTTAAGAAAATGAATTCATTCTTGCTGTCCTTAGGACCTATCAATTGGGGATGACTGGTGGAGAGGGAGGGCTGGTGGCAGGTGTGGGCACAAATGAAGCTGAGAAGGGACTCAGGGAGTTGAGTGGCCCTGACCCTTTTAATGAAACTTGACTACTCTCTGCAGAACGCCAAGTTCAGCCTTGGACTCAGATGGAAAACATGAGCGGCATCCTTTGCAATGACCCCAGCTTTGAGGTTCCTGTCATTTTATTGCAGGACCAGGTTCCCACACCCTGACTTAATTTGAAACATTCATGCACATCTCTTCCCCACGATGAAGAAGTAGAGAAATGTGGGCCTGAGAAGCAGTGTAGCTCTGTGACTGCACGGTGGCGTCTCTGCCCTGGAATGCAGGCACCCTGACACATGGGATACAAGGAGCAGATGTGGCCGCGCCGGGCTTAGGACTTTGCCCAGGAGTGAGGAGATGACTGGAATATTTACTTTGAAAAGTAGCCTCTGTAGATGGGAAATGATTAATTCACCATGAGGAATTTTATATTCTACAGGGTGATGCCCTCAGGAAAGAAGGGCCTCTGAGAAAAACAGATTGAGAAGGTCCCCCTTGGTGTCCAGGAACATTAAAGTCCCTTCCCTCCCATAGCCATGAGATTGTGTCTCCATAGAGAAGAAAGACACCAAGAAAGCAGGGAGCTGGGGAGGGGGGGGGGGCGCAGAGAAAAAACATTTACCTGCTTTGAAAAAGTTGAGAATCATCAAATGACATTTTCAGGAAATAAAAAAGATCACCCAGAGGATGAAAGCAAATATTTCTAAATTTTATAAATGTTTAATGTCCAGAATATCCAAAGAACTGCTATAA
This sequence comes from Marmota monax, assembly GCF_021218885.2. Lineage (NCBI taxonomy): Eukaryota > Metazoa > Chordata > Mammalia > Rodentia > Sciuridae > Marmota > Marmota monax. Next base: position 2,562,983 of record NW_026693024.1, on the reverse strand, counting down.
CTCAACAACAAAAAGACAATCTAATTTTAAAGTGAGCAAAGAATTTGAATAGATATTTCTCCAGAGCAGGTATACAAATGTCCACTTAGCACATGAAATGATGCCCATCAGCAATGGTCACTAGGGAAATTCAAATCAAAACTGCAAGAAGCTTGACACTCATTAAAATGGCTATAATGACAATTTGAAAGAAAAAAAACATGGAAAATATGCATCGGTGAGGATGTGGAGAGATTAGAACTCTCACACCTTGCTGATGAGAATGTAAATGGTACATCCACCATGGAAAACAGGGCGGCAGTGCCTCAAAAGACTAAATTACCAGCCAGGCACAGTGGCACACACCTATAATCCCAGCAGCTCAGGAGGCTGAGGCAGGAAGATTGCAAGTTCAAAGTCAGCCTCAGCAACTCATTGAGGCCCTAAAGCAACTTAGTGAGACTCTGTCTCAAAAAATAAAATATTAAAAAGGGCTGGAGATGTGGGTCTGTGGTTAAGCACCCCTGGACTCAATGCTCAGTACAAAAAAAAAAAAAAAAGCTAAACTAAATTATCATATAACCTAGTAATTCCACTCTTAGGTATTTGCTCAAAAGAATCGAAAGCAAGGATTACGAAAGCAAGGATTACAACAGATATTTATATACCAATGTTCATAGAAGCATTAATTGCAAATGCCTAAAATTAGAAACAACCAAATTCTCCATCAACAAAAAAATAAATGGGTAAACAAAATATGATACATGTGTATAACTGAATACTACTCAGTCATTAAGAGGAATTCAATCTTGACCCATGCTTCAACATGGCTGAATCTTGAAAACATTATGCTAAGTAAAATTAGTCATACACACACACATATGTACACATACAGAGCAGATATACAAATGTCCACTAAGCACATAAAATGAGGTATATATATATATATATATATATATATATATATATATATATACAGATATTGTATATTCTACTTACATGAAATATTCTAGAATTAACAAAATTCATAGATAAGGGAAGTAGATTAGCGCTTACCAGCAAGCTAGGAAAGAGGAAATATTAAATACTGCTTAGTAACCATTAAGCAGAGTTTCTATTTAGGCTGATGAAAAAGTATTAGAAATAGATGATTGTACAGTACTGTGAATGAAACTAATGTAATCAGATTGTACACTTAAAAATGAATAAAATGGCATTTTGTTACACATATTTTTACCACAATTTAAATTAATAATACATTATGTTAATATGCATATAATTATACACTTGAAATAGATTAATTGAATGGAATGTGAATTATATCTCAATAAAGCCGAAAAAAGTTTTTAATATATAACTCAAACACACCATCCAGGCTGATGTCCACCAAGGATGTGACTGCTTAGGTGTAGAAACCACCAGTGTCCAGGGTTAGTCATGTGGCCTTGGCCCCAACAGCGCTATTTCTAGTCACCACCAAAGCTACATGGCCACTCCCCCACCTGCTGAGTCAGCCAAAGTTGACCTGTGCTCCATCCTACAGATGGCAACACAGTAGATTTTTCATTCAGCTTGTGTCTTTATGTCTCCCAATATCTGTGGAAGTGGGGAGAAGGGCTCTTTCTGTCTACTCATTCCCTCTGCTAAGAGTGTTACATGTATAAGACCCAGTTTGTGGCCAACCTTTCTCCTTGATGAATATGGACAAATGAGTCATTCAATTGTCCTCGAACAAAATGAGCAACTAGGGGGACAGCAGACACTTCTGCCAATGGATAATTTGGTTTTTCTTGAGTAGGGGAAGCTGAGTGGGGAGAAGCCAGAAGCCCCCAAGAAGGAGTCTGCCTTCTAATCTTGAGCCAAGGGGGGGGCCTCCCTTTCCCTTCACTTCTCTTCCTGCTCAAAATCCAGCCATGTTTGTTGAATGAATGAGTGAATGAGTGAGTGAGTGAAAGGACCACAGTACTGGTTTACCTAGAGGACAATGCTCACACTGAAGAATGACAGGGAGAAAGAGCACCACTCGGTATTCCTAGTGTGTTCACACACTTTCAAGATAATACATGGGATGTGCTTCCCATGACTTTCAGATCTCTCCTCTGAGATACCTATATATATATATTCACCATGATTAACCACAGATCAGTGTGCCTCCCTTCATCCTGCCTTGGGAATTGGACTCTATTGGGATGGTCTCCCAAAAAAGGGCCCTCTCCTTCACTCTGCCTGTGTGTGTGATAAGTGGGCAGAAGTGGGAAGGGAGAGAACTGACTTTGGATTTCATTGCCTCTGTTATCACACCAGTCTCTGCAAACTGCCTCATTTGTGTTTTCAGTCAAAAACCACAAAAACAAACCATATTTTCTCAGTTTCCATTTTTCCAAATATTACATTTGTATGTGGAAAGCAACAACGGTGATTGTGTTCCTGCTTTTTCCCTGAAATGCCCAGAGGTCCTTTCAATAGGATATGAAATATATATATCAAAGAGCCCCCCTAAAAAAATCAGAGAAGAGTAATAATAATGGATTGCCAACACTAATCTAATCCCTACTGCATCTTCATATTCAAACCTGAAATTTTCCACCAAGATTTCCAAATGCATCTCAGAGTCTTTGGCTCACTTCAGTTTGTGCCCCTGTGTGCTAATATGGAAACTACGATCAACTGAACATTTATTGTTTTCTTTTAGTAAATGAGTATGTGTTGGAGATTTTTTTTTTTTTATTTTTTACTACATAATAAAACCAGCATAAAATGAACTAGCTTCAGTGCTTCCTCACTCTTTCAAACCAGCATGCCTTCCCTGCTCGTCTTTATTTGGCTTTGTGCCTGGACCTTAACTCAGTTATCAGCCGGTGATGGGAGGCAGCCTCAAGCACAGAGCTTGGGCCAGGCTGGTGTCCCGCTGTCTGCCCTTTTGGGGATCTGTGTGGTATGGACAGATTCTGGGATCAGTTTGCGCCCCCAAGGGGGCTTGGCCACTGTGGATATTGCTTTTATAGACTCTGGTTGTTTCTGACTCTATGTTTTTTATTACATTCCTTTGCAATTCTAGCAGCTGTTTTTGTCAAGAGTCTTAATAAAGTTTGAACTGCTAAAATGAACTTTATGGAAATTGGTCACAGAAGAAGTCTATGCGGCACCTTTTAGAAAACCAGAGGCTAAATTGCCCCTCGGCTACCTTTCACACTAACAGTAGTGACAAAGTAAACCTGATGGTGTGGGTGAAGGAGGATGGTTTGGCAACTGTTTTCTCAAGAGATTTCCGAAATAGATTTCTAAGAGCCTACCATCTACAAACAATTGGTTTCTTTAAGTCTGTTTACCACAATTTATTTATAAGAAATGTTTGACGGTGTGGTCCAAGTTAGTAAGAAGTTTAAAGAATGTTTAAAAGAAGAGTCGACTTAAGTTTGCTTTTAATTCCTGTTGCTTTTCAATGTTATAAATCTAAGATGACTTCGAAGAATTAAATTTAGAGATTTGGTTTATGAAAGAAAAATAAAGTGAGATACTATTAGCTTCTCTTTTTTTCTCAATCATACTAAAATGTTGTTCCATGTTGTTAAACATGTGAATTTATCCATGACGTCAAGCTGATTCGAGAGTGTCGATATTAGCCTGTAAAGAATTCCTGTCTTGTGCTAGACCTGCCTTGTGGATAATGCTTTACCCTCTGCTTCACATACCGGTGTTATGGAAGAATAATTTATCAACAGACCAAAACTAACTGCTCATCTCTTTGGGGTGTGACTTCATAGATTTCCATGAATAAAACAGACTCAAAAGCAATAAAACAAAGTGTTTCAATCACCTTCACCAGGGGGCTGAGTACCCCACATCCCAAGTTCCTCCATGATAATGGGTCCTTTATGGAAAATCTCCTTGAAAATTCATTTTGCCACCAACATTGAGAAGTTTAAAAACAGAATAAGTTATTAGCAGCATTGCAGCTAGTTGAAAGAAAATATTTATATAGAGATGACTCAGTGACTTTGGGCTGGAGGTGCAGCTCAGTGGTAGAGCGCTTCCCTAGCATGTACCAGGCCATGGGTTCAGTCTCCCAGATCACAAGAAAAAAATAAAGAAAGAAATAAAGAAGGAAGAGAGTGATGACTCAGTGACTTTAGGGAAGTCACTCAGGACTCATGAAGTGTAAAATGAAGAGACAGGACTAGAAGGTTTTTCAATATCCTTGTACCTGTAATAGCAGGCATTCCTTGGTTCTGTGCTCCAAGGAAAATTCTAGAATAAGATGAGAGATGGGACCAACCAGTGGTCAGCCTGGATAGAAGGCACTGCTCACGGACTGCTTTCACTCTAAAGCCACTTTCGCCCTTTTAGGTGGGCTGCCCATAGAAGCAACTGACACTCTGGTGCTGCTGGATCAAGCTCTGAACCAAACTGAAATTCGCAAAGCCTGTGGTTCCAGGGTCAGCACACAAATCCAGCTTCCCCTCTCAACTCTCGAGAACTGTGTCTGATTTTAATGAACTTTTGAGTGTCAGAATCTAGTCCAACATAAAGGAGAAGGAAAATATGATCAAGGTAAAGGGCCTTCCAGCCTTTGCAACGACGTCATAGTGCAACTCACTGGAGATTTATGGTTCCTTATTAGATCCCATTCAGAATCAATGGACACTTCTTTATATCAGTTTTGCTAATTTAAAAAAATGGCTCCAGGGGCTGGGGTTGTAGCTCAGTGGCAGAGCGCTTGCCTAGCATGTGTGAGGCACTGGGTTTCATCCTCAGCACTGCATAAAAATAAATAAATAAAATAAAGGCATGTGTCTATCTATAACTAAAAGAAAATTAATGGCTCAATTTCAATCACTTATGTTCTGATAACCTAACACCTGTGGTTCCAACAGCAAGGGAATCTGCCTTTAATGAAAACGACCTCCTTAGACCCATGGAGAATCCCTTCCTCTCCACGCACAAAATATTACATTCCCTCTAATGGACAGTGGAGGGCGCTGTTGTATTTGGTGAGTTTCCACATACCAGCCTCAGGAAATTTCTCTTTTCTAAGGGAAAGGGGCTCTTTCCCATAGTAATAGGAACATGATGTACGATAATGAATACAATAACTACATCAACATATTTTCTTCAGAAGGTTCTTTCCCCACTTGCTCAGGGTGTGAATGCAGGGCTCTTAGTTATAAGATAGCAAGGCAAATGAGTGGATTTCAGGGAAGTGTGGAAAGTATTGAAAAATAACTTCAAGGTGAACATGGGCTTCCCAGACCTTGTAACTTGAGGACTGTGACTACTGTATATTAGGAGTTTCATTACATGTCATTGTTCAGCAGTTTAGAGATAATATAACAGCAATAAAATACAGCAAACAGCAAGATTAACATCTGGCCACCATCAGCATGGTGTCATGAACTAGACTCCCTGACTGCATTTCACAGGGCTTGAGCCTGGCAAGAATGACAGAAAGACACACTTCTAAACCAAGTTGTGACAGCTCAATATTATTTTCAACCACTACACTGAAGATCTGTGCTAGGCACTTCTCCATTCCCTCCCTGCAGCCTAAATGCCAAAGACCCAATTTAATCCTTGACAGGTTTTTTTTGTTCCCACAGTAAACTTCTGCTTCTGCGTGACAATACCTTTTTTGTCATTTCTCACTAATTAGATATTGCTCCATACCACACAGGTAACTTAATAAATCAATTTAAGAGGCATAAGCAAGCTTTTTGCATGCTCAAAAGACTCTAGAACTACAAGCTAGGAAACCTGGCTTTAGATCAAGCACAATTTTCTGAACCCCTAGGAGTATTGCCAGATAAAATATGGAACAAGCAGTTAAATTTGAATTTCAGATAAACAACAAATAGCTTTTTAGTGTAAGTATGCCCCATGTAATATTTGGGCCATACTTATACTTAAAACCTAAAATTCAAAATTTACCTATGCTTCCTCTAATTTGATTTGCTAAATCTGGCCATCCTAACCCGTAGATACCAGACACCCACATTAAGAAGGACTGTACTTACACTACAATCTCTACAGAACTTCAATTTAAAATCCTACTTGACTATGTTGTATGAAAATAGAAACAACAACCTATGAATTTACATATATTTTTTAAAAATGCCTGCTTTACAGGTTTTGGGGAAAGATAAGAGACAGGTTTGCTTTCCTCTCCTAACCTAAAGAGTATGCTGTTGCCAAAATCCAGATGGAGATAATTTGGCTGATTTAATATTCTGTTTAATGGAAAACTCAGCTTGGGGAATCATGTTTGTATGAAAGCAGGCTGACAGCTAACAGGAAGATTCAGCCCAAGTCCAACAAAGGAGTCAAAGAATTAGCTGCCCTTCTAACCAACCCAGGTAGACCCTAGGGGTAAAGCAAGTGGCCCACCTCAACGTAATCCATGCCATGGAGTCTGTCACTTGTGAACTCTGCCTCCATCTTGGTCATCTGAGAAGAATATCCAGCTCTAACTGCTTCCTGATTTTAAACTAGGTTGTCCCCAGAACTCAAAAAAGGCATTTAGAGATGTTCCCTAAGGCTTTTAGAAAATACCAAAATGCATTCTCTCCGGGTCATGTAATGGGTAATGTAATGTCATTGGTTATGCTGCTCTGTCAGAAACCCAACTTACCTGGTGAGGAAGTGGGAAAAAGGGATCACATACATTATTGGTGAGGACGTACAGTAGGATAGCTATTATGGAGAACAGTTTAGAGGTTTCTCAAAAACCTAAAGCTAGAACTCCCAAATGGTTCAGCAATGTCCCTTCTGGGTGTGCATCCAAGGGATCTGAAATCAATATATTGAAAGGATATCTTACCCTCAATTTCACAGCAGCTCTAGTCACAGTAGCCAAGAGAAGGAATCAAACTAATAGTCCATTGATGAGTGAAAAGATGAAGAAAATGTGGCATATGTCCATGCTGAAATACTATTCATTCTCTGAAAAATTTAAAAAAAAAGAAATTCCGTCATTTTCAACAACATGATTGAACCCCAGGGACATTAAGCTAAGTGAAATAAGCCAGACACACACTAATATGGCTGTATGTATAAACGTGGCTGTAAAACCAATGTGATACTGCAATATGTACACGTGGAAAAAAAAAGAATTCATACCCCACTTGAATCAAATGTATGATATGTCAAGATCATTGTAATGTTTTGAGCAACTAATAAAAAAAATTTAAAAAAAGAAGGAGAAATACTACATGGTCTTGCTTATGAATGGAATCCCAAAAAGTCAAACTCATAGATGTGGAGAGCAGAATGGTGTTGACCAGGAGTGGGAGAGGGTGAGGGGATTGGAGAGTTATTAGTCAAAGCATACAAAATTTCAGTTAGGAAGGAGGAATAAGTTTTTTTGAGATCTATTGCATTGCATGATCGTTATAGTTGATAATAATGCATTATATATTTCAAAATTGCTAAGAATATATGTCAAACGGGTGAAGGATATGTTAATTGGCTTGATTTACTCATTAATGTTGCATTTGTGTGTATATATGTACACATATATGTATAGCATCATCTCTACCTCAAAAATATAGACAATTATAATTTATCAATTGAAAAAATAGTGCTAGGGATATAGCTCAGTGGTAGGGTGCCTGCCTAGCATGCACAATTCCCAGGGTTTGATTCCCCAGCACTGCTAAAAATTAAAATTAAAATAAAAGATTAAAAAAAAATTTTCCAGTTCTGGTACTTGAACTTAAGGCCTCAAACATGCTAGGTAAGAATTCTACCACTGAACTATATCCCCAGCTAAAAAGCTGTTTTCCAAAACTGAATAAAAGGGACAAACATTTCAAACCAAAAGAAAAATGAAATTTATTCTAGATGCAAGGAAAAAAATATTAATAAAAAAGATGAAATTGTAGACTTTCCTCTTTGGGGAGAGAGGAGTCTAGAGATTGAACACAGGGCCTTGCACATGCAAGGCAAGTGTTCTACCACTAAGCTATATCCCCACTCCTTCCTTTAGAAAGACAGAAAGGAATAAAGAAAGAAAGAAACCCAACTTAATACCAGAGTATCCCAAGGCCTGAGCAGTGGAAAGACTGTTGTTATACCCCCACACAAATAAAGTAAAAATCAAAGGAATTAAAACCCATCATATGATGACTGTTGAATGCTCCAAAATATATGGGTCAATTAATGTTAAACAGGCAAAATTAAGCATATTTGAGCTTACAGCAAGTAAATAAGTAAATACCACCATGACAGAATCTCAGCAAAGTCTTAGAAGGGCAAAGTAAGAGGTGGGCTGAGGTTAGGCAGGTCTTTCAAGGCAAGAAACTGGTAGGAATTGGCCATTTAGCATCGGTAGATTTAGCAAAATGACTGCTTGAAGAGAGTCTTGGTAAGTATACTGTTGTTCTAATAAGCTAGTTGTTTGCCCAGGTGAGTAGACTATTTGCTCTAATAAGTTGATTGTAGGAATTTCCTTAGGCAAAGAGTAAAACTTTGACTTATAGCCTTATTTTCCTTGGGCAAAGTTTTTCTGGAACAATCAACCAAATCATGTTGACTCAGGTCTATCTTTACATACCCACCTTTGGTTTCAGTGGAGCCTAAACATTACTAGTTATTGAGCACCTACTGTGTACCAAGCCCTTTTTTACTTTTTCCTATATGAAGGCTACCTCTGTATCCTGTTGATTGACAAGGAAATAAGTCTAAAAGATACTATAGCAGAGCACAGTGGCATAACCGGGCACGGTAGTACATGCATGTAATCACAGCGGCTCAGGAGGCTGAGACAGGAGATTTGTGAGTTCAAATCCAGCCTCAGTGAAAGCAAGACCCTAAGCAACTCAGTGAGACTCTGTCCCTAAATAAAATACAAAATAAGGCTGGGGATGTGTCTCAGTGGGTGAGTGCCCCTGATTTCAATCCTCAGTACCCCGCCACCCTGCCGCCAAATACTATAGTCTGCAAAATCCTGTTGGGAGAATCATCTGGAAGGGGAAAAGACAGCACAGAAACACTTTTTTTCTGAAAAATAGAATCTGAAGCAAGTTAAAGGTGTTCACCAAAGTCTGAGGCCCTCTTGAATGACTCTGGTATAATGTTGAAGAATGTGAAGTTAGTCCCTACACACCAATTTAGAATCTTTCTCTCCTTTTGGATGTCCCTTCTGGTGAAAAAGATCACAGTTCTTGCATAAGAGATGCTCACAATCTGATCTATTCACTTAACCTGATTCAGTGTCTGCTCTACCTACCTGGATGTTGGATGTGAAGGACACCCTGAAACCGCGCACTCCAGCCCCAACTCTGTGGTCAGAACTCTGCCCTTTGGACTTCACCTGAGGCTTGAGAAGCTATCACGTTACTTTCCGAAGGCATTAAGTGGGCTGAGCACTACAGCCACTTTTCTTTCCCAGCATAATCCATTAAAAACATGGCCTAAGTCATGATAACACCAAGTCCCCAAGTTTCAAAGTAGGACATGAAATTATATCTCAGTGACTTCCTTTGACCCAGAAGAAAAATGCAAAGCTGGCCTTATTTGGTTTATCTTCATGTTAATCGTGAAGGAAGAGTGTGTTTAAAACGCTAGGCAGATGGATACCATTTTCCTCTCAATGTTAGGTGCCTCTTGAACTATGGAATTTGTTTAAATCATCGACTCCAGTGACCTTATTCTCTGTGTTTATTATGCTTTGGATGAAATAATATTGTAGGCGTTCCTATTTTTTAAATTCCATGCTACTATAAAATATACAGTGAATCTATCACTATTTCACCAATCTGTTCCTGACTTTGAAATCATAAATGAGCTAGCTTCAAATCTTCCCTCACTGAGAAGAGTAAGATAAACTCTCTTTCATTTACTTTGGAACATGCTATCTTCTTTGTTTTAAATATACAGCTCAGATTTATGTTTTCTTTTTAATAGAATTTTCTATTTTTCTTAGGCCTAGCCCAGACAATTCTTCATGAAAAATAAAACTACTTATGGATCAATGCTGGTATTACAGATTAAAAAGGGGTATAATTCTTTATGCATGAAAGCCATTTTCTGTTGCTTTTTATTCAACAAAATAGCAGAAATTGAATGCATACTGAAGTTTTAATAATATATTTCTGCATGATATTTGTATGATAAAGATAACTTAGTTTCTAACTGAGCCCAACTGAGATAGGTATCATTGTGTTGGTCCAATATTGCCTAAAATAAAATGGCCTAGGATTTGCCTTTGGTTTTAGTCATCTTTTTCACTGCTGTGACCAAAAAGACCTGACAGGAATAATTTTAGGAGGAAAAGTTGATTTGGGGGCTCACAATTTCAGGGTCTTAGTTCATAAATGGCCAACTTTGTTGCTCTCAGCCTGAGGTGAGGCAGAACCTCAGGGGCAAAAGAGTGTGGTGGAGAGAAGCAATTCAGGACATAACAATCAGGAAACACAGAGACTCTGATCATTAGGTACAAAATTTAGACCCCAAAGGCATGCCCACAGTAACCTGCCTCCTCCAGCTACACCCTACCTGCGTAGGGTTACCTCCCAGTTAATCCATTCAAGGGGATTAGTGCACTGATTCATCTCTAAACTTTCTTGCATTGTCCAATAGATGAAATCTGGGGGACACCTCATTTCTAAACCATTCTTTCTTTTTAAAAAAGGTTATATTGATTTTGTTTATTGTACTAGGAGTATATTTACACAGATAATATTACAATGTAACATAGGTGTGATATGAAAATATAAATTATGAACAACACTGAAGCTAAAGTAGCTACATTTTATCCATTAAGACTGGCAAATAATAAGAATAATTGATATATCTTTTATTTCTACCATATCAAACCTAGAGTGTTTCTCAGTGTTTATCCATTATCACTCTTCAGGAGCCCTGCTTAGACATTTTTTTCTTATTAATTCACCTTGAATTTCTAAAACTGTGAACACAGTGTATATGTATCTGTGACATATATTTAAAAAGGAAGATATTTTTTCACCACCCCCTCCAAAACCAATTTTTACTCTTTTGGATATCTTATTACCCAGGTTGATTTTGAGGATTTTAAAATGTAGAGAAAGATAGCAGCCCCCAAACTCCCACTTGGAAAGCTAATTCTACTTTTCTTGCATCAGAGCCAAAAGAATGGGTCTAAATTAGAATAAACCTCAAATCATTTTCTGGGGTTGGGTGGGGAAAGAGAAATTTCAATTCTAAGCTGATTAGTTTTCCCCTGAAAATATTAGTTGTAACCTAATAGCAATGAGCCTGTGACTGACGGGAAGAAAATGTTGACCTTGTAGTTCCTATAGCTCCCCATCAGCACCCCTCACCCATTCATTCATTAACACTGATTAGCTGACCTGTTTTCCCCATAAGCTCTGTTGGAGTTAAAGATGCAAAGTAGTTAAAGATGCAAAGGTGACTAATACTCAACTTGAATGTATTCATCCTACTAATAAGACCACAAATTTAGAATTGGTATAAAAAAAGGTAAATAAGTCTACTAATTATTTTAATAATTCTATTCCAAAAATTCTAGAATACAAAGGAAGACGGTGTATGTTCCTTGACCTACAAGGTATTACATCCTGAAAAGCATATCTTCAGGTGAAAATATAAGTTGAAAACACAAGATTATATTGTTACACTGTGTGCATGTATAAATAGGTAAAAACAAATCATCATTATGTACGGCTATAAAGCACTAATTTAAAAAATGTGGAGGGAAAAAAAAAGGAAAATACATTGAACACTCCTAACTTACCCAAAATCCTAACTTGGCAACACTGTACACCATAGAGCATTAGTTCTTTCCCCTTACGACTGTGTGACTGGGAGCTGTGACTTACTGGCACTACAGAGAATCAGACAACCCATCTTTAGTGCAAGAAACTGATCCAAGTTCAAAATTCAAAGTATGGTTTCTACTGAATACTATCACTATTGCATCATTGGAAAGTGGGGTAAAAAAAGTTGGATCATCATATGTTGGGGATCATCTGTGTTACTATTTATAGAATGAAGAAGCAGCATAATATCAAGTGACAGTGATTGTGAATCATGCCCCCATTACACTGTTGGTGTATACAGGCAGTTCACATCTTGCATAAGCAAACCAACAGGCTAACTTCAGCCATCAGTAAGCGGGTTAACAAATGTGCCTTAAAACCAATTTGCCACAGTTCAAATTACAAGTTCAAAGTGCCCATAAAGGAATGGTGAGATGACGTCTCAGGGCGGTCAGCTTCGACTTTGAACTTAATGAATAATTTCAACCATTTTAAGTTAAAAATGTGGATTCCCAAATGGGGAAAGACATGGTTGTAGTTTTTCAAACCAGTTGCCTCCTCTGTTTGTTTTCCTCTGCAGCCTCAGGCACCACTTGTATAAGTTCACTTTAGCATCCATGATGTTGGGGAGGACTTGAGCCTTGGCAAGCCCATGGTTCACTGAAAAGCAACTTCATGCTAGCACACCATTTATTTCTGAAATGCTGGCAAAGTTGAAAGAGGCTTTAACTCCTCAAGGGGCAACATTTTTCTTCAGGAAAATTGTCAGCACAGGTAAAACAGCTGTGTGCAAATTAAGAGAAATTAGCTATTGAGTTAAGTTCTTGTAGTTCAGTGATGGTTTTTCATGGACATAAACAGACTATATTCTAAAGTAATAAAAAGTAGCATTTCCCAAATGAGATCCAGGGATCCCGATGATAGCATATGTGTGATCTATTGTCCATCTGAGGACAAAGGAGGGGAAATCACATCATCTCTAACTATTTGGCTGTTCCTACTCTTTTGAACAAAGGTATAGGGCTCTAGCAATTAAGTAGTGGGAGGAAGGTCAACACAGATGGAGATATGAGGACAAATTATATGCATATGACCATTGCAAAGGGGGCTGATAGCTAACGTTATCCCAGAGGCTGGTCCTGCCAAACGTGTAAGACAGTCTCCATCATCTTGATGATTTAATAGCTGCAAAGTGTATGGATGTTGTGAGAGACAGTTTTGAGGGTGTAAGTGTATGCATTGTAAGAGGTATGGGAAAAAGCAATGGCAGAACTCCCTTTCAGCTAACAAAGAAAGAAAATGGAGCCTTTTCCAAAAATTTTATTAGTAAGTCCAGATTTGAAACTTGGCTACTGTCTACGAAAAAATTGATAACAAGGATTTGCTTTGTGCCCCAAAAATGAGTTATAGGGGAAAGGCATAGAAAGAAGACAAGACAGGAGAAACAATTAAAGGGCTGGAGTTACAGTGAGTGTAAAATTATAGATGGCTATGGAGCAAGAGAGAAATTTAAATGTAGTCAAAAGAAACAGAGTATCTTGGTGCTAAATTGTTTGTTTCCATCAAACATTTCCCAACCTTAAGTTAGCTGTTTAGAATGCATGTTCACCTCTCTGTTGATATACCATAATGCTCTTTTCAATATAAATTCTCTAGGTCTTACAGTAAGGAATATTTTTGCTATTCATTACAACAGACTGCATCGTGGTAAATGTTGGTTGTGTTGAAAAGCTAACCCATGCCAGTTCATGGGAGCTGATTGTTAAATATGCTTATTTATTTATTTTAGTGCTGGGGCACTTTACCTCTGATTTACATCCCCAACCCCCTTTTTTATTTTGAAGCAGAGACTTGCTAAGTCACCTACGCTGGCCTCACACTTGCAGTCCTCCTGCCTCAATCTCCTAAATCATTGGGATTATAAGTGAGCATCCTTTTGACTGACTCTGATTGTTAAATATTAAGGAATTTGTAAACAGATCTTTAAAAAACAGTTGTTGAAAAAATAAATCATGTAAACTTAAATTAAAATTAAATCATATAAACCTAAATTAAAATTTAATTAATTAATTAAAAATAAATTAAATAAAATAAATAAAAATAAATCATATTTAAAAGGTAGTGAGTTTTTACTTTAGTTATTGTATTTTTCATTTCTGTATTTCTGCTTTTGGGTGTTTTTTTTTTTCAAGCATGTTCACAATTGCCTTTTGGAAAATATCTTTGTCATATAGTTCCAGAATCTGTATCCTTTTGCTAGCATCTATTGATTGCCTTTTGCCTTCTGAGTTGAGCCACAACCCCAGCCCTTTTTTAAAGTTTTTTATTTCGAGACAGGCTCTTGCCAAATGGTTAAGAGCCTCACTAAGTTGCTGAGGCTGGTTTTAAACTTACAATTCTCCTGCCCCAGTCTTCCAAGTCACTGGGATTACAGGCATACACCTCCATAACCCAACTTGTCTAGTTATTCTTGTGTCCAGTAATTTTGGGTTGGGTCATAGACATTTTGACTATTATGAGATCCTTGGTCTTATTTAATCCTATGGAAAATGTTGACATTTTTGTTTTGGGAGCCAATCAAAACCTAGGTAGTTTCAGGCTTACATTTCAATCTTTGGTCGGTGATTTTGAGGTCAATTCAATTTCCAAGGCTTATTCCAGTGTTATTTGGATGTGCCCTGCGTAGGTACAATGCTGCAGCTACTCCGAGACCTGAACAATAGTCTGTTATTTTTAATTCTCAAAGTCCTTTTTGTGCTGATTAGAATCAGATTCATTTTTGTGCAGCTCAGGGGTAAGCCCAGAATTTATTCAAAAAAACAACTTGACAGGTAGGGTTACTTTCTCAAACTCTTCTGTCTTTGTGCTCTTGTGAGTACTTTCCTGTTTCCTAGGGCTTCCCTTTTTGATCCTCCATCTGGGAAGCTGGATCTTTAGTCACTCACTCTGATGATCCCTTCCACAGCTCCACCCACTAGCTGGACCGGACCGAGGAGTGAGAGAACTGGAAAGAAAGAACACTGGAAATTCATTGCCAGCTTAGCAGCACTTTGTGCTCTGGTCTTCTCATCCACCTTCCATGACTTATTCTTGAGACTTTTTGAATAGCTGCCCATGTCTTTTCTCCTGCTTTTGGTGGGATAGACAGGGAGAAGTGAGTTTTTGCATCTCATCAGGCTCTCCTTGCACTCTTGGCCCTCTGAGAGAAGCCTCCATCTATTCTCTATTCCTCTCCAGGAGGTATACCCATTTCTTTCATGAATCCTTGTAAGTTACCATTTCCAGACTCCTCTTCATCTCATTTACTTCCCTCTGGAACTTCCCAAATATTAGTATTTTTCTTAAAGTGTGGTGCCCACAATATGGGACTATTATCTTTTTCAACCAGGTTAGTGGAAATCTATTGGCATGATGGAAAGTGTATTAGCTTTGTGAGTAGTTGAATTTCATTATTGGCTCAGGCTAAATTTTTGGAAATTCCAGGTCTTCTGCATATGAATAATGCCAGGTCTTTGTCACACGACTGCAATTGGTAATTCTCACCCAAATGCGGAAATTTGGAACTGTTAATGTTATAATTATTAGCTCTAGTTCATCAGTCTTACCTATTGAAATAATCATTTGGAGTTCTGATACTATTATCTATTTTATTTGTTATCCATCTTAGCCTTATGTAGAGAGAATAATAGTAAGTTTTATTATGTTCTAGGGAGACTGATGGAGTGGAAACACTTTCTGCATTCTGAATTTAGTCAATAATACCTTCCCCATAATACATCCCCGAAGCTATGCCTGAACATCTATAATTCCCAGATTCATACCGAGTTCAAGTTCTTTCCCTCTGCCCCATGTTAAGCAAGATCTCTGTGTAGACACCTGTGTCAATGTGTTAGATTTTTTTAGAGTAGGACAGATGGCTACCTGACAGCAGTTGGCCACGACTCTAGAGTACTTTGAATCTGAAAAAGTGGCTACAGGACAGCTTGCCCACACAAGACATGAGAAAGAAAGTTGGACTAGTACTGAGAGAAAAGAGGGAAGAGATGGGCTGGGAAGAAGAATAGTGGAGAGAAAAGGAGGAAAAACATATCCAGAAGGGAAGCAGTTTGTAATCCAGCAGAACCCAGTTCTTTTCCCATTAATCTGGGCTCTTGGTGAGGCCCACATATATTACCATCACCTGAAGAGCTGGAATAACACCCAAGCATAGAGTGATCAAAACTGTATTGAGATTTTTTTGGAAAGAACTCCAGAAATACCATTGTCAGAGATAATGACCTTTCCAGAAAAGCAAAATGGTGTTCTTTCCAGAAAAGCACCGGGAATCTAGAGGAGAGGATGACACATCAACAAACTAAAGTCCCATAAAAGAGAAAAAAATGAATCCTGGAGAGGATTGAGGAGAATTTTTTTTTAAGGAAAACTTCAAACATATACTAAAACATAATAATATAAAAAACTCCATGTGCCTCGTGGACAGCTTCAAAAATAATGAGTTTGTGACCAAACCAGTTCCACGTAGACCTTCTCCAGGATACCTCTGCTGCCTCACACTACCAGACTGTTTCAAGGCAAATCTCAGAACTAGAACCATTTGTTTCATAACATTTGAACATATAGAGAGATAATTCTATTCAGAAAGGCTGCAGAATAAACTCCAAATAAAAGTAAAACTTGAAAAAAAAAAAAAGCAAAAGTAAAAACACAGAAGAAAAATTTGAAAAGTCAGTTGTGAGGTAGGAGTCAGGGAGAATTCATTCCTGGAAATTATTCTCAGATACTGGTAGCATTTTACTTTTTAAATAATGTGGGGGGTTTCATTACCACTCCATTTTTACTCAAGAAACACTACAGCATAAATTACAGTCTTTATAGGGAAATGAGACTGATATTGGGGGAAATCTCCCCAGCCCATACAGTTAAACATGAAAGAAACATATTTGAGCTGCGTTGGGCCATGGTGACAACACTTTTTAAAATATATGGGCCATGACCATATTTTTAGAGTTTGTGTTTATTTTGCTTCGTTCCACGAGATGTAAACTGGGATATTCAGTTATAAAACAGCATTTTATTGCTTCTGGGTAATTCCCCAAGAGAGGAAAATAAAGTCTCTTTGCCTCCAAAAAAGTGATAAATGTTTAATGAAACCTCTAGACCTTCCCCCTTAAAGGTTAGGCATAACTTTAGAATATTTTTATAAGCATTTGATATCTTCCACCTGAATTTAGCTGATGAAGCAGAGTCCAGGTATGAATATCAAAAAAAAAAAAAAAAAGGAGAAGAAATACTTGTGCCTTCCAAGACAGAATTTACTCTTCAGTAGAAGGAATTTCCCGTCAACGGAGCATTCTGTCATTTGGAAGTTTCCCGGGTTGCCCAAAAAAACACCCACTCGGAAACTATGGATAAGGGTTTGGAATGTCAGATTTAGCTCAAATTGCTAGCTGCTTGAAAGAAAAAGTATGAGCATTTTCTCTTTCACATCCACAAAGACACATGCACACACACTTGTCCACAAAGAATTTCTCACCATTGGGTAGTTTTCAGCTCAACTAAGAAGTAGGAAACAAACCAGAAATAAATATAGTACAAAAAAAGTTAGTTAGGCTGTATTAGGATCTCCAAGCAAAAGAGGGAATGCCTTGACAGGTCCCAGTTAGGATTTCACCCAGCTTACACCTTTCTCAACGAATTCTAGATCCAGTGGACCCAGATCAGACAGCTGTGCACCCAATGTCACTCATGAACCGTCATGTCGCTTTCAGACGTGTGACCAATAAAAATTGTATTTGCAAATACCTGTGCTCCGAATGTGCACTCTGTATTCAAAGTGTGGTCTTTTCCCTCCTCCTTCTCCCCTTTTATTTCCTGTTATGGTGTTATTTGCTTGCCTCATTTTTATACCTCTGGTTTTCATTAAATAAAACTCGGGAGTAGAAGACTGTAAATCTCTTTATGTTCTCTGCGGCTCAGGGCAGCCGGTCCTCATCCCTGCCTAAGCACCTCACTGCCAAAGCCACTATTCCAGCCCCAGGGGAGGGAGGCCAGTGGGGCAGGGCAGGCGGGAAGGAGGCCTTCTTGCCTAGGGCCTGTTAACCTGAGTATACTTTCTCTTTCTCGGGTTTGTTTTCTCAGCTGGTGGTACATTCTCTGCTCCAGGACCACTAGGGCTAGTGGAAAACAGCTTCCTCTAAGATCTAACAGTCCATTTTAAAGAAGTGGTTTGGAGCTCAGAAGAAGGGAGCTCAGTCCGAGCTCTGTGCCCAGCTTTCCTCTGTTTTTCTTATTACATGGAAATGTGAACTGTGTAAACAGTTCATATTTCACATTCCACCTGTAGCAAAATCCGCCTAAGCAGACAAGGAAGGCTCTTTAGACCTTTCCCCACCTCAATTATTTGTGTCTTCCCACTTCTCTCCTTCTTCCTCCATCACAATGTTTTTCTAACACACACACACACACACACCACACACATACCACTGTCCATATCTCCAGGGAAAATGTCTTTCATTAAAGTATGTCATTCTTATAATGTCCTATGACTCAATGACTTTTTCTACTGGACCTCTGGGCTCAACAAAGCCCCTGGAATACTTGTGACCCATCAGTACTCCAAGGAGGGTTCTATTCATTTTTCTCTTCTCTAACCAAACATTAGTGGAAGTCGGCCATCAAGAACCCAGCTACCAGATTTCACCTGGGAGCTAAAGATGAAGGACTCAGAGATGTTTCTTTCTCAGGCAGCCTGAGCAGTAACCTATCCCCTTTCTGTGATTTCCGACAAATGATTGACTGGACTTTCCTTTTATCTCAGCTGGAAAATGGCCCTGGAGCTTGGGTGGCAAAGAGACCCCTGCCTGTCACATAGCAGACACTCAGCTAGGTCCCTTCATTGAAGAGAGGAAGATCAGCATGAAGGGAAATAATGAGTGATTAGAGATGGCACACACCAGCCTTGCAAAGCTCCTAATTAGAAAAGAGACAGAGGAATCAGTTCCAAATGCCGGCGAGGTCTTCAGCTGTAATTTATACTACTCAGAGACAGGGGCTTGGTGGCCTTCAGGTGTCTCTAGGAAGGAGGTGAAACCTGCCCCCTTTAAGCCCAGCCCTCAAGCTGAGCCCAGAGGAAATGTGCTGGGACATCAGTAATGCTGAATTCCTGTTCCAGGTGGCCTCTTCCCATGTTGGGAATGGGAGGGGGCAGTGGATGCCTCTGTGTGCCTCACATTCTCCAGGTTCAGTGAAATGGCTCAAGGACGGAAAGAAAGGAGAAAAGAGTGAAGCAAGAAGGGGCAAGCCAGCATGAAGGAGGGGTACGGAGATCTCCCTTGGCCCTCACATGTCGCCATAACTCCAGCTTCTAATTTCCAGTTGTCAGGATTCATCTCCCAGAAAAGGAAAAAAGCCACAAAGAACATGTAATCTTTTGAGAGAGACCCCACAGTATCTCCAGATGTTTTGGGTTATCCTATGGGGAGGGGGGGAAAGCCTAGGTTGAGAGAAGTAAATATGTTCATTCCCTGGAAGGAGGAAGGTCACCGAGTGGGAACGGTTTATAGGCCTTTGGAAGTATCGCATTTCAGCAGAAGGAGCCAGGAATAAGATATCATTTGTTAACTTTGCTAATCCATTAAGTAGACGTTGGACAACTGAGCTATTATTTGGAGCGCTCTGCTAGGTATCCTCTGACAAGGAAACAACGTCCTGCTGAGTTTAGGTGTGGTGTGTGCTAAGACGGCGTAAAACTTTCAGCAGCTTTAGATGAAGTTGATCTTTATTTTAGGGAATAGCACATACTGAGTCAGTAGGAGAGAAAAACCGTCACCTTCCATCCCCTCCTCAGGAAATACATGACTAGGAAATACCTGAATGCTCAAATCAGGATGTTTGATCAACCTACCCACGGAATATAGGGTTTTCATTTTGTGCTTGGGGTGGAGTGGGGTGGTGGTGGCAGGGGATTCCTTCATAATGAGATATCTCAGAATCATAGCAGCTCTTTGAACTAAAAGGAGTGTCTGTGTCCCATTTTTCTCATTCAATTAATTTAAAAAACCAAGGCCTAGACAGGGCTGATGAACAACACGTGAGCACTCAAGTTAATGTGGCCAAAGAGCCGGGACTAGAAATATGGCTAGTGATCAGCAACACCAGGTACCCACCAGACAGAACACCTGTGAACACAGAGGCCTGGGGGTGTTCCTACCACCCCAGTGCTTTTCCCATGGTCACGTCTCATCTGGGCTTCAGTCCGGCAGAGAGTGGGGGCCAGAGCCCCGTGCCAGATCCATGGGGAACAAGAAGGATGCTTGGGCTGAGGCTCCTGGAAATCCGAGTCCTCTGTAGCATCGTTCTGCATGACTTACAGGTTATTCACGCAGGCCAGCCCAAACTGGCTGGCTGCACCATTCTTCCTCATTCCCATGACACAAGACGAGGCATGACAGGCAAAGACAGAGGGCAAATTGAAAGCACAGGTTCAATGGCTCCCTTTCTTTGGTTCCTGTTCCCCTGACAGTGACCCACTGACTAGGAAGTTATGAGGCTGACAGGAGAGACAAGATGACAGACGGAGTGAATCAGAGGCTAAACCACAATCAAGAAGCCAGGACTGGGGCCCGAGGAGCGTGGTGTGGTGCCAACATTGAGCATCGCCCGAAGCCTGTGGTGTCACCGACTCTCCTTCTCCCAGGGCTTCTGATGGACAGGTGTTATTTTGCCTGGCCAACCTTCCTTCCTTCTTCTTCTACAAACATCACCTCACTTTTTCCTGAGTGGGGGCCCGTGCAGGCCTTCTGATGGACACCCAACTCCTGAGAGGGATACAGGACCAGGCTGAAACCATTAAAGCTTTGCATCTGCCTGGCTTTAGTGGTGGACTCAGGAGTGTGAGTTCATGAGCCAAGTAAAGCCAAAGAGACTCTACGGGGAAAGTCTGTTGGAGAGAAATGGAGAGAAGCTTTCTCTTTCTGCTAGATTTGCCAACCAGAAAAGGCAATAGAGCCCAGCGCTCTCTTCCTGAGAGTGGTCAACAGTTAAGAAAACAGATCTGAGACATAACAACAGAGAAGCCAAATCTAAATGACATCACAAGGCCTGCCATGGTTTGAATGTGTCCCTCAAAATGTCTTGTGTTGGAAACTTAACCCCCAACTTAATTCCAAATTCGTATTTGGAATTGGGGCCTTTGTGAGGTGATTGGACTCTGAAACGTCATAAAGGTGTGACTCCCATGATGATATTAGTAGCTTTTTAAGAACAGATCCCTAAGCTAGCAAACTTGCTCTGCATCACCAGGTGATGCCCTCTGCCACGTCAAGAAGGCATTCTCCAGATGACAGTGCAATACCCTTGGACTTTTATTCCTTATTAATTTAAATAATTCAAATAAACTTCTATTCTTTATTAATTTCCTGATCTCAGATGTTTTGTTATAGCAATAGAAAACAGACTAAAAAAAAAAAAAGAAAGAAACCCTGGATTCAATTGTATCCACGTCCAAATCTAAGGTTATTTGGTATATTCCTGTTTCGCTTAAGTCACTAGTTATATTTCCGTCACTTGATCAAACTAAGACAGGGTTTATAATACCAGAGCTTTGGGAAAGGATGGAAGAATTCTGAAGAAATTGCAAGTTCTTTACTCTTTTGATAGTAAGGAATATTGAGCCTAACTCCAGCAAGCATCAACACGGACAGGTTTCTTCCAAAGTCCACCTGAAGCCTCTCACTCAGGAAGTCCACTCTGAGAGTTGAACACACACAACATCAGTTGCCTTCAATTAGTTCATTGTTCTGAATCAAGAGTGAGGCCCGCTATGATTGCAGGTATGCACAAAGTTCAACAGAAGGAGAGAGAAAGAGGGACCATCTAACAGACTTGGGGAAAAGGCAGCACTCACAGGATGTTTACTGGATGAGGGAGAGGAATACGAGAAGAAGGAGTTGGGGACGAAAGAGAGATGAAGAGTTCAAGTTCAGAAATATTCATTTTGAACTGTCTGCAGGACACCTGAATGGTGACATCCCCTTGGCATGTGGTTCCTCAGGAAAGGATGGGAATGTAAGTCAGAGATAGAAAATGTGGATTCAAGGATATCTGGGCCATGGGGATGGGAGGACAGAGGGTTCACTAAAACCACAGGCTCAGGTGGATGAAGTTAGCCAGGGATGAGGAAGAGAGAGAAGAATGACACAGTCAGTCCTTGCAGAACAGGGTCATTGAAAGGGCAGGACCAGGGAAGGGGAACCAGGAAGCAAAAGAAGAAAAATAAAAAAGAAAGAGGAGAGGAACCAGTAGAAAATGTCACTGAAGTTAAGCAAGAGAGCATTTCCAAAAGTGAAAGCCATAGAGCTGGGCCCAGCGGGTACCCCCATGATCCCAGTGACTGGGGAGGCTGAGGCAGGAGGATCACAAGTTTGAGACCAGACTCAGCAACTTAGTGAGATCCTGTCTCAAAATAAAAAGTGAAAAAAGGACTGAATATAGCTCCATGGTAAACCACCCCTGGATTCAATCCCAAGGAAAAAAAGAAAAAACAAAAAGAAAGAAAGAAAAGGCAAGAAAGTCACTGGCACAACCAAATGCCACAGAGAGATCAAAAAGCAGAAAAGCTATGAACTATCCCCTGGATTTGGTGACATTCTCGAGAGCTTCTGTCTTCAGTATGACAGTGACATAAATCACACTGGACACACTGAGCTGTCCCCTTCCAAGAATGGCCTTCTGCCTTTCCAAGGGTACCGAGTACGTCCCTCTCCTCTCCCTTGCCCATGCCCATGTGTGTCTCTGTCTCTCCTCTTGGCACACACCTCAGCGGCAGCTCTCGGCACACTGCAGGAAAATGATTGATTCTTAAATTTTTTCTACTAGACTATTGTCTCCTCCAGCCCAGGGACTGTGTATTGTTCATCTTTTTTTTCATTTAAGCTATTGAATTTAAGTATTCCTTACATCTAGAAAAAGCATACATCATAAGGATACAGTTCAATTTATTTTTACATATGTGTCTGCCTGTGTAACCCACACCTAGATCCAGGTAAACACATTTCTAGGATCCCAGACTCCTACCCTTGATCCTGCCCTGTCAACATTATTCGAAATGTCCAATTTTGAGCTCTCTCAAGACATCCAATTGTGGTGTCTGGTTAGCATGAGCCTATGAAATTCTCCAGGTACGGAGGGAGATGCAAGTTAGAGGTAACACATATTTGGAATAAATGATATTTAGGCAGCAGGTGGGCGGGGAGCAAGCTAGTTTTGAAATCAGTATAAGTGGGATCATGTCATCTGTATTCCTTTGAGATGCCTACTTGCATTCAACATTTTGTCATCCGTGATGTTGTGTGTAACAGAATGTATTCCTTTACACTGCTGTGTATTGAATAAATACTTTGCTGTTTATATATCCTTTCTTCTATAGCTGGACATTTGAGTTGTTTCCAGATTGTTGCTGTGGAGAACTATGCTGTAATGGATAGCCTGGTTCATACTTTTTAAAGGACACAGAACTTATTTATCAGTAACGCAAGTCCTGGATCTGTCTTTGATCCTTCATTCTCAGCAGCTCCCCCTTCAACCTATCCATAGGGCTAATAGAGTAGTTAACTAATGAGTGCAAATTGCCCTTGAAATCATAAGCAATCGTTCAACAAATATCTTATAGGAAGTTATGTTAATGCCATTTAAAAATAAGGTCTTGGGGTTGTGGCTCAGAGGTACAGTGCTCACATAGCATGTGTGAGGCACAGGGTTTGATCCTCAGTACCACATAATAAAATAAAATAAAGATATTTTATCCACCAAAACTAAAAAAAAATAAATATTTTTTTAAAAAATAATAAGGTCTTTGTGGTATCATCAACAATCATTTTTGGATCCATTCCTGAATAAGGTATCAAAATCTAAAGGAAGGTCAAAAGTTCAGTTAGCAGAAGGCATAAGCCCCTCTCTTTAAAGAAATCATAGTGAAAAGTCAAATTGGTTGAGATTCTCTGTGTGCGTATGTGTATGTATAGATATATATAGATGTATACGTATGTATACATCCAATTTCAATAAATATCTTAAATAGCCTTTGTAATGAATAATAATATGAAGAATTTGGTTTCAAAGGGGAGTCAGAAAGATCTGTGGTTTTCTCAGTGGGAGGAATGAGACACACATTCCACTGTACGTTGGAAAGAGATCTGAATTGATGTGACTATTTTACACACACCAAAAAAAAAATAGAAAAGAAAAGAAATATGTTCAGGCAGGGTCCTTGACAAATGCCCCAGGAATGATGTGACAAGAAGGTAAGCTCACCAATCAGGATACCACAGTTCTGTTTTTCTTATAATTACCTGCTTCAGTTTTCACTGGTTAGAAGAGGATAAATAGTATTGGGAAGCCAAGGAAGCAGGAGGAATCGACTTTGGTTACATGGAGAACTAAGCCTGGCCAATGCCAGGGTTTGAAGTTGCTGCCACATCCTTCTCTTCCTCCTCTCCCTTCATGGATAGAAGCTGACCACAAGCTTGGCCTGACTTTGTGAGAAAAGAGGCGAAACCTTACCTGGATGAAAGGAACTGTGTGACAATGTGACTTCTGGGTTTGGACAGGAGCCTTTTCTTCATTCCATCTCATTCCTTCTTCCAGCCCCTGCCCAACCCCTCGCCCTAAGGCACGGCTCAAATCCAAACCTGAAGCCAGTAGGATTTGTTGGTGTTTTTCTAAGTCTCCCTCAGTTCCCTTGGAAAACTTTCCAAGATGGGAGAAGGGACCCCCTGCACATCTAGCTTGAAATGTTGATCCAAAATGATCAGAGAATGAATTTGGGCAAGGGGTGCTGGTGAGGGTGAATGCAAGTTCATTCATCCTGTGGCCAGCAGATAGGGAAAACAAATAGAAGGCAATGTGAAAAAGAAAGAA